>NW_027256892.1:2802500-4035000 GCF_029215685.1 Pituophis catenifer annectens
TGTATAGTACCATTATTAAACATTTCAATTTCGTTGAATGAGAAAACCAATAGTTAAAGCTAAGGATAATATAGAATAATAATAGAGTTGGAAGGGGCCTTGGAGGTCTTCTAGTTCAACCCCTTGCTCGAGCAGGAGACCCTGTACCCGTGATGGCGAATACAGGTGGCACACAGAGCTGTATCTGCGGGCACGCGAGCACTGCCCTAGCTCAGCTCCAGCACTCCAGCCAACTGATTTTCGGGCCTTCCAGGCACACCGGAAGTCAGGAAACGGGCTGTTTCTAGCCTCTAGAGGGCCTCCTGGGTGGGTGGGGAAGGCCATTTTCACCCTCCCCAGGCTCCAAAAAAGCCTTTGGAGCCTGGGGAGGGTGAAAAAACGGGCCTTCTGGGAGTTGGGAGTTGGGAAATGGGCCTCCGGGAGGGTGGGGAAGGCCGTTTTCCGCCCTCCCCCAGGCTCCAAGAAAACCTCTGGAGCCTGGGGGAGGGTGAAAAACGGGCCTACCGATAACCTTTTTGCCGTCGTGTGCCAAAAGCAGGGGGAGCACAGAAGGGTCGCGCGCACATGCGCAGGGGGCAGGGAGGCATTGAATTATGGGTGTGGGCACCCGGGTGCATGACCACCCCGCACTCCCCCCCGCTTTTAGCACACAACGGCAAAAAGGTTAGCCATCACTGCCCTATACCATTTCGGATAAATGATTATCCAGTCTTCTTTTGAAAGCTTCCAGTGATGGAAGCACCCGCGACTTCTGAAAGCAAGTTGTTCCATTGGTTGATTGCTCTACCATTAGGAATTTCTCTCCTTAGTTCTAGGTTGCTTCGCTCCTTGGTTGGTTTCCATCCATTGTTTCTCATCTTGCCTTTTGGTGGTTTGGAAAATAATTTGACCCCCTCCTCTTTGTCCCTCAAATATTGGAACACTGCTATCATGTCTCCCCTAGTCCTTCTTGTCATTAGACTAGACATGCCCAATTCCTGTAATGATTCTTTGTATGTTTTAGCCTCCGGCCCCCTAATCATCTTTGTTGCTCTTCTCTGCACTCTTTCCAGAGTCTTCACATCTTTTTTATATTGTGGTGACCAAAACTGTATGCAGTACTCTAGGTGTGGTCTTATTAAGGCTTTATAAAGTGGTACTAGGATTGATAAGCCAAATGTTTTTCAAAGATAACTCTTGATTCAAAAATAAATGGTTGTATCCTGTCAGAAGTTACACTATTAGTGCTCTCGTCCAGGGGTGCTATTCAGCAGGTTCTGAAAGCAAAGATTTTGAGCAGTTCGGAGAACCGGTAGCGTAAATTTTGAGTAGTTCGGAGAACCGGCAAATACCACCTCTGGCTGGCCCCAGGAGTGGGGAGGGAATGGGGATTTTGCAGTATCCTTCCCCTGCCATGCCCACCAAGCCACACCCACCAAGCCACACCCGGCCCACCAAGCCATGCCCACAGAACCGGTCGTAAAAAAAATTGAATTCCACCATTGCTTTCCTCCAAAGCTGAATTGAAGTGCACTCAATCTATTCTCGGAATGGCATGAAATGATACCAAGAGTCCTTGACTTATAACCACAAGGAGCCACTCCTGCCTTTTGGCTGCTCTGCATGCCCGTGCATCGAGAAGAGGCTCCTCCTCTTCGTCCTCTTCACTTAAGGGAGCTTCTGGAGGTTCTGAAGGCCCTGGCTGAATCCCCGCCTCTGGCACCACATCTTCTCCAGCCTCCTCATTGTCTGACTCGAGTGCCAGCTGCGCAGGCTACTGGCGCAGCACCACACCAGCCTCCTCGCTGTCGGAATCAGCTACCAGCTGCACAGGCTGCTGGCAGGCCACAACACTAGGTCACAAAAGCTGATCACATGTCCCTGGGACAGTGCAACCATCATAAGTACATGACAATTGCCACACAACTGAATTTTGATCACATGACCATGGGGGAATGCTGCAATGGTCATAAATATTGAAACATGGTTATAAGTCACTTTCTACAGTGCTGTTTTAACTTCGAACTGTCACTAAATGAAGGATTGTAAGCCAAGGACAATATTCTCATAAAACTGGCCATCCCATTGCTGATTCCTCTTTGATTTGTATTGCCTCTCTCCCAGTCACTATAATTCTATGACTTCCCTTCAAGTTAATGGGGGAGAAAGCTTAACTTTTTACATACTCTGAGGTTGCCCTTGAAGAGTGTGCAGAATAAATGATAAAAGTCTAAGGATGACATTGACTAAGAATGTCTCATTCTCTTTATGAGCAGGGCCCAGATAAAGGCATTGACATAGGAGCAGAGCAGAAAAAGAACATTGCCAGTGTGTGCGTCAGTGGTGGGTTTCTATTGGTTCGCCCTGTTTCGGACATCATCAAAAACACTCAGTGCATATGCAGAAGCTTCCACGTACGTGCAGAAGCGTCAAACGCTCTCAAAGCAAGCGTGCACACCCACGCGCTACCGATAGCAAACCGGTAGTGCCAGGATTTGAATCCCAGTACTGGTGAGCGTGTGCCAGATGTAAGTGAAAAGGCATTCAATTTTTTCTTCTTTAGCATTCAGACAGAAATTATAATACCGTGTTTCTCCGAAAATAAGACCCTGTTTTATATTTTTTTGAACCTTGAAATAAGTGCTTGGCCTGATTGCCATGCTCTCAAAAGCCCGATTGGGCTTATTATCAGGGGATGTCTTATTATGGGGGAAACAGGGTAGGAGGGGGTCAAGCATAGCCCTGATGTACCCCTCAATGAAATCAAGTTTGACATCCCTGCATTACACTCTTAGCACCTTTGGGTAAACCATGACCTGGATGCAGAGATGGGCTGCTGGGAGCTCGCAGCGGTTCAGGAGAACCTCTAGCTAAGATTCTGTGCAGTTTGGAAAACCCACAAATTCCACTCCTGGCTGGCCCCGCCCACCCTGCCCCACCCCTCCCAGGAGTCCCCATGTAGCCCATTTTGGATGCAGGTAGTGCAGGGCACGCATGGAAACTTGGGGAGGGTGAAAAATGGGCCTACCAGAAGTTTGGGAAGGTCGGAAATGGGCCTGTTTCCGGCCTCCAGAGGGCCTCCAGAGACTGGGGAGGCCGTTTTCGTCCTCCCGGAGGCTCGAAGAAATCTTCCAGAGCCCAGGGAGGGCAGAAATGCTCCCCCCTTTCTGCGGTGCAGTAGGCTGACTAGGTCATGCCACCATGGCCCTGCCCACCCAGCAACTGGGCAGAGAACCCCTTGCTAAAAATTTTGAAGCCACCCCTACCTGGATGACTGAGAATCTCCATAGACATTATACTCTTAGCCTCCCATTCTAATTGGCAGAAGTAGGTCTTAACATTTCCAAGAAAATCAAAAGAGTCAGGGCTCATCTCACTTTATTTATTTTATTTATTTATTTATTTTATTTTATTTTATTGAATTTGTATACCGCCCTACTCCTGAAGGACTCAGGGCGGTGAACAGCCATAGAATAAAACATATAAATACAAAATTTAAAATAGAATAAAACAAAGTAAATAATTTGGCTGAACAAATTTAAAACCCCAATAATTTAAAACCAAATTTAAAATTTCCATTTAAAAAGGGGAAAAACTTAGGTCAGGCCAGCTTGATGAAATAAAAAAGTTTTAAGCGCGCGACGGAAGGTGCGCAGATCCGGGATCCTCCATATCTCCGGGGGGAGCTCGTTCCAGATAGTAGGTGCCCCCACAGAGAAGGCTCTCCCCCTGGGTGCCACCAGTTGACATTGTTTGACCGACGGCACCCGGAGGAGTCCCTCTCTATGGGAGCGTACTGGCTGGTGGGAGGCTATTGGTGGTAGCAGGCGGTCCTGTAGATAACCAGGTCCTAAGCCATGGACCGCTTTAAAGGTGATAACCAAAACCTTGAAGCGCACTCGGAAGACCACCAGGAGCCAGTGCAGCTCATGCAGGAGAGGTGTTACATGGGAACCCCACGTCGCTCCAATAACCACCCGCGCGACCGCACTCTGCGCCAGTTGGAGCCTCCGAGTGCACCTCAAGGGGAGCCCCATGTAGAGAGTGTTACAATAGTCCAGACAAGAGGTGACGAGGGCATGAGTGACTGTTTGTAGAGAGTCCCGATCTAGAAAGGGACGCAACTGGCGGATCAGGCGAACCTGATGAAAAATCCTCCCGGTCACTGCTGTCAAAAAGAGATAAGGCCCGCTTTCTAAATCCCACCAGTTGCAATTCTTTAACTTACAGGATTTGTAGCATATAAATGTGGAACTGCCACCCTTCTTCCTTCTACAGGCTCCCTTCCTTCCTGACAATTTTAGTAGCTCAATTTTGAAAAGATGGAGAAAATCCCAACTGTGAGGAAAACTGGTGGGTGGCTGATTCCAGTGAGTCACAGGAAGCCCCTGTGTTCCAGAGGCTTATTATATTCCAAAGCTTCTCTGAAATGCTGAGTAATGTTTTGCTGATATTGATTTGGATTTTTTTTTTAAAAAAAAGGAACCATGCTATTTTTATGACAGATAGCTGAAAGTTAATAATGCTGCAGAAGCTTGCCTTTAAAAATATATATATAATTCCATCTCATCTTCTAGCTTTCCTTTATTGTTATTTGGTGTGTGGAATAACCTTAACAATAGCAGCAAACTGCAATTAAAACCAATGAGGATTTAAGCTTCAGGTGAACATCATAATTGGACAGAACCCTGTGAAAAATCCATCTCTTTCTTCAGGCAACCTTGCCACTGACTGAATAGTCTGATATAAGGTAAAGGTAAAAGTTCCCCTGCATATGCGTGCTAGTCATTTCTGGCTCTAGGGATGGTGCATATCTCCATTTCAAAGCCGAAGAGCCAGCACTGTCCAAAGACGTCTCCGTGGTCATGTGGCCAGCATGACTCAATGCCAAAGGTGCATGGAATGCTGTTACCTTCCCACCAAAGGTGATTCCTATTTTTCTACTTGCATTTTTTACATGCTTTCGAACTGCTAGGTTGGCAGAAGCTGGGACAAGTCACGGGAGCTCACCCCGTTATGCGGCACTCGGGATTCGAACCACTGAACTGCCAACCTTTCAATCGACAAGCTCAGTCTTAGCCACTGAGCCACCAAGTCCCTTTGATACGGTGAGACTGATATGTCTGATATGTATCATATGATATGACTGATATATATATCAGTCTCATATGGTGAGACCCAAAGATGTCTTTCTGAAAACAAACATAAAGACTTGCTGAGGTAAATATATAGAATTGGATATGATTTGGAATTCTTCTTAGGTGCTCTATGAATTCTTCATAGTGCTTCATACTGCTTCACTATGGTAGAAGAAACATCTTCAAGGGCTGTCACTTTTAGTAAATTGCTTATCTAGTGAAGTCTGTAGGTACAGCTAGTTGATGGGGGCCATACCATCTATTTGATATGTATACAGACAGTGTGGTTTGCTTCCAAATTACAAAGGGAAGAGAACAGAGGTGGGTTTCAGCAGGTTCTGACCAGTTCTGGAGAACCTGTAGCGGAAATTTTGAGTAGTTCGGAGAACCGGTAAATACCACCTCTGACTGGCCCCGCCCCCATTTATTCTCTGCCTCCCGAGTCCCAGCTGATCTGGAGGAAATGGGGATTTTGCAGTAATCTTCCCCTGGAGTGGGGAGGGAATGGAGATTTTACAGTATCCTTCCCCTGCCACGCCCACCAAGCCACACCCACCAAGCCATGCCACGCCCACCAAGCCATGCCACACCCACAGAACCGGTAGTAAAAAAATTTGAACTCCACCACTGGAAGAGAAGGATACAACTTGGTAGTCAGCTGAGAAAGAAGGAAAGTAATTTGACTTATGAATGAAGGCGAATATATGTGGCCCAGGATAATGTTGCAGGATCCAAACTGGGTCACCGAGACCATAGGTTTTGTCTTCCCACCAGCCAATTACATGCTAAATAATTTTATTTCTACATGGGGGGGAGGGGGGAAGAGAAGGCAGAATGGGACAACTTGCTACGGTCAACGTGCTGCAGGACAAACTCGCCACAGCGAACTCACCCTGGGACAACTCGCTGCAGGACAATTTAACAATTCTATTTAATTATTTAAAATAAATAAATAAATGTTTTAATTCTTGCCATTCAGACTTCACTCTGTCCCTCCTTTTGTATCCTTTCTTTAATGATTCTATTCCATCATTTCTTTAATATTAGTATAAACTCTTGTCCTGCAGCGAGTTGTCCTGCGGCAAATTAGCTGTGGCGAGTTGTCCCACAGGGAGTTGGTTGTGGGTGTGGAGAGTTATCATAGACCCAGGACAAGGGATAATTCAAAGACACTTTGCATGTTTCTTTTCTCTATCCACAATGTTTTTTACATTCATGTTTTAATTAACATTTTAATGTCATTCTGACCTGTATTTTCTAGTGAAGAGATCTGTGTGAAGTCTTGCAGCTGGTAGTTTATTTTAGAGATGGAAAATTTTCTGGGCACTAACGTACAGTAACACAAACTCACATCCAATTGTGAGTAAATGTTGTCCTTCACATCTATGAGAGCACCATAATCAGTGGTGAAATGTAAAATTTGTTATTACCGGTTCTGTGGGCGTGGCTTGGTGGTGGTGAGGTAATGTGACTGAGTGGGCATGGTCAACTTTTTTTTTTTAACTTTTAAAACCATTTTTTCTACAACTGGTCGAAGAGGTTGTAAAAAAATGCTTTTAAAAGCCTCTGATGATCCCAGCTGAGCCGCACGATCATCAGAGGCTTTTTTTTTTACTTTTAAAAGCATTTTTTCAGCCGAAGAGGTTGTAGAAAAAATGCTTTTAAAACCTCTGATGATCCCAGCTGAGTTGCCTGATCGTCAGAGGCTTTTAAAAGCATTTTTTACAACCTCTTCGGCCGAAGACATTGTAGAAAAAATGGTTTTAAAAGTTTTTTTTAAAAAAAGTTGGCCACGCCCACTCAATCACATTACCGCCCCCAAGCCACACCCACAGAACCGGTAGTAACAAATTTTACACTTCACCACTGACCATAACAGACATTTTATGATTATAAAAAAATGGATAAAGAGAAAATATGAATAGGAAAGGATTAAAAAAAAAAAAGAAAATGGACATTCCATGACACAGTCATATTTTCCTGATCTTTGCATGATACAAGATGATACACATTGACCTGGGTAATGACTCCAGTGTCAACATTTTTCTGTGAATGGAAAGAACATATGGGCAAAGAGTTCTCTTCCTAAGATTTCTAAATGTTTCAGCAATTGGTTGTGATGGAATGGAGATATTGTTCCTTCAGATTTCCTGTGCGAGAGGGTTTCCAGCACTAGTGGCAAAAATGCACTTTTGTTGTTTTGGAAAAGGAAAACACAACTTCTGCCAAATTGTCTCCTCCTGAGTCCATGCAGAGGTCCATGAGTCAAGGGCATTCCTGGAGATGTCTCAGCCCACTTTCACGGTTGCGTAAGTGCCTCTCCAAATATGCTCCACATTGTTCTACAGAGACATTGATCTACAGAGAGGCTTGTTATGTGTTCTGCTGATGGGACTTTCCCGTCTGGATTTTAGTCTCCGACCATATTGCTACCATCTGGATCACATGACACGATGTGTCCAAAGCAAAGGGGTCATTTGATGTCTACGGGCTTAAAAATAACACACATTCCATTCCACCCTGACATTTTTTTGGAAACCAATAAGTTTTTCTGTGCAGCCAGCCTCCCACTGAGTTTGGTGACGGTTTTGCAATGCCAGTGAAATGGCGGTCAGGAATGTCACCACAACATAAGAGTCACCCTAAAGCCTTGGATTAAAGGTAAGGGAGAACCACAATGGAATATATAATTGGCATGCCATCCCGCCAATGTTTTTCCACATGGTTTCGCATCAAAACGCATGCTAAAGTCAAAATCCTTCGAAAGCTTGTTAGCGTTACGGCTAAGCATAATCACGGGCAATGTGCTTCCCAATATGGAAGAATTACGGCAAGGGAATAAGGACATGGGGATGTTATGCTCCGAATATGGTGTTTTGGGTCATTCCTGGAAACTGGAAATAAACAATGAAGTTCAGTTGATCTTAGGTAGCATAGGCTGCTGTCCTTCAGCTTGGCTGTATTAATTAACACGTGAAGAGTTAATACCACTTTATAATGCCTTGGTAAGGCCACACTTGGAATACTGCATTCAGTTTTGGTCGCCATGATGTAAAAAAGATGTTGAGACTCTAGAAAGAGTGCAGAGAAGAGCAACAAAGATGATTAGGGGACTGGAGGCTAAAACATATGAAGAACGGTTGCAGGAACTGGGTATGTCTAGTTTAACTAAGAGAAGGACTAGGGGAGACATGATAGCAGTGTTCCAATATCTCAGGGGTTGCCACAAAGAAGTGGAAGTCAAACTACTCTTCAAAGCCCCTGAGGATAGAACAAGAAGCAATAGGTGGAAACTAATCAAGGAGAGAAGGAACTTAGAACTAAGGAGAAATTTCCTGACAGTTAGAACAATGAATAAGTGGAACGACTTGCCTGCAGAAGTTGTGAATGCTCCAACACTGGAAATTTTTAAGAAGATGTTAGATAACCATTTGTCTGAAGTGGTGTAGGATTTTCTGCCTGGGCAGGGGGTTGGACTAGAAGACCTCCAAGGTCCCTTCCAACTCTGTTATTCTATTCTATTCTATTCTAATTGCTCATCATGGTTTTAAAAAAAATGTCAATATTTTATTTTAGCGGAATAAAAAGATAAAAAGAATAACGGAGCGGGAAAGGGCCCTTGGAGGTCATCTAGTCTGACACTCCCCCCCCCCTACTCAAGCAGGAGACCCTCTACCATGCTGGACAAATTATTTTCCAATCCTTTTTAAAAGAGTCTGATGATGGAGCGCCTGCTACGGTGCTCTGGAGGCAAGTCATCCCACTTAGAATGGAATAGAATAGAGCTTGGAAGGGACCTTGGAGGTCTTCTAGTCCAGCCCACTGCTCAAACAGGAAACTCTATACCAGTTTAGACAAATGGTTGTTCAATCTCTTCTTAAAAACCTCCAGTGTTGGAGCACCCACAACTTCTGGAGGCAAGTCGTTCCGCTGGTTAACTGTTCTAACTGTCAGGAAATGTCTCCTTGCTTCTCTCCTTCATTAGCTTCCATCCATTGCTTCTTGTCCTGCCTTCAGATACTTTGGAGAACAGGTTGACCTCCTCTTCTTGTGGCAGCCCTTGAGATTTTATTTTTGGTGCCTTCAAGGTTAGCAACTACCTGGACAAGTGGAACTGCCAAGGAAAAGTCCTGCAGGATTTTTTTTGGAAGTGGTTCCTAGGACTGAGAGAGAGACTTTGACTGGCTTTGTGCCTAAAGTGGGATTAGAACTCATGGTCTTCAGGTTTCTAGCCTGATGCCTTAACCACAACACCAAACTGGTTTTCAGGATATCTCTAGGATCTGCCTATAAATAAGATAAGAGTTCTGATTGTTCTGTCATACCCTCCATCTTGACTGTTGTGGTTTTAATTTGTGACTCCTTGCTACTCACCTTTCTAAAAATTTTCAGGCTGCATTGGAATCTACCACTTTTTCATGGGGGGAGGGGGGGCGTGGAGATTTGAAATGATTCTCACTTGGAAAAATCCAATAGCTCACAGACAGAAAGCAAATTACGGGGAGATCTGCAGAACTGCAGTTTTTCCTCTTTTTCTTTTCAGTGGCACTGGAAAAAAAGAGTAGATGCTGTCACTCTGGGAACAAAACAGAATACTTGAGGATGCAAAACCAAAACGTAATCACACTAGTGGAAAACATTTTATCTGGTAATCTGTATAAAACAACAAGCTAGTTTTACCATTGCTTATCAAGTGAATATTTTATAAAGTACCTATTGGGACTGGATATCGTTAAACATTCATATGTGTGCTCTTACACACAGATGTTGATCTTGCCTTGGAGTAAAAACATAAGGACAATATTGAAAATATGACTCAAAATACTTCAAATGCAGGCTCCGATGATTTTTCCTAATATAATATACTCAACTGCAATTCCAGTGTTCATTTTAATATGTACAATAATGTTCCTATGGAAACCAGAACTTTCAGCTCTTTATGTGACTTGGGCAGCTGTTACCAAAAGATTCCTTCCTTCCTTCCTTCCTTCCTTCCTTCCTTCCTTCCTTCCTTCCTTCCTTCCTTCCTTCCTTCCTCCCTCCCTCCCTCCCTCCCTCCCTCCTTCCTTCCTTCCTTCCTTCCTTCCTTCCTTCCTCCTACTTTCCTCCTTTCTGACTTAAAAGATTGATGTCAACCAAGAAACATGGCCAGATGAGCTAATACTATTTTATTGTAAAGTTACATTAACAGAATCTTGCAAGTTTGAAAGTAGAATTCTCCCCCTGCACAATTCCCTGGGCAGAAACTCTTTGTCTGGTCTCCCAGGTCTTTTCCACATATTATTACATTAGTATAGTCAGAAGAATGACTTGCCGTGGTGATTTTAAATGGCAATTGAGTTTTAATTAGCTCAGCTGAGTTGTGGCATTTTCCACCTATGTTCAGCAATCAAATGTGGTTGGATTGTATCAGTCTTTTGATACCAATCCTTCCTCTCCAGGGAAGGACGACAGAACTTTAACATAAGACATAGAAGTATATTATACCGCTAGATCTTTCAACTTTATGAAAACCTAGAATTAAAGTTCTACTTTTGAGAAATGTTAGATCCACATGGACCACAAGTTCTTGAAGTAACTTCTGTTTTAGTTTTGAAAATTACAACAGAAAGCATTCTGAAAATGTTCTAAAGATTTTGCTAAAATTTCTTCAGACTTGTATGTACCCCAGTGTTATCTTAAGGAGAAAATGATCTGTTTGTATGCATGCAGGGAGAAACAGAATAAGGAAACCACTGTAGATGTGAAGCTTGGTGGACTTTGGTCCAGCCAAGTTGGATTGCAGCTCTATAAAAAAAATACACACACAAGGTGCTGTTTTAAGTTCCTACTAATGAATGATTTTATTTGCAAAAAGGAAATAGGACAATAAGACAGGATGTGCATCTGAGATGATGAAGGGTTAGTATGACTGTATATTTTGGACCATAGTCAATCTAAGTCTTGGGAATGCTTAGACTTCTGTCTGAATTATTACAGTATGTCTCAGAGACACATCATAACTCACTGGTAAGAACATGTTTTGTATGCAAGGGGACCAAGTTTGTATCTTCACATGGGAAATAGGGCACCGAAAGAAGGTTGCCTGAGACATCAGAACTGGCCTTCCATATGCTATTGGCCTGCAAGTCAAACCATCATGGGCAATGCTGAGGTATGGTTGATGATACTCATGGATGGTTTGCAGATTCATATCCCTGGGGTAGTTCAGATTGCAGAACATACAGAAAGAAGGAAAGTTTGAAACAACTAGCATTGGACGAGATTGATAGAAATATTTGTCTAAATCTGTGTGTCGAGCCCAAATTTGACATACGTGTAGCCATTTTATTTAGCTCTCTAGAGCTCCTTTTCTTTCTCTTTACTATGTAAGGGGGGTTTTTGGGCTCACCACATTCTTAAGGTGGGAGGGAGGAGTGAATAGATAGTGAGGATTGTTTTGGCTAGGTGACTTTCTTTCCCGTGGGAACAGAGGCTGCTGTTGAGAGAGAGGTGAGAATGGAAGGTGGAGTTTGAAGACAATGGGAAATGGGGATTGAGTGTTTATTGGAGAATGTGACTTCTGAGAGATGTTTCTAACTTACAATATTATGTGGTGTAGTTCCGGTTTGTATCAGATTCGGAATTACAACAGACTTTGCCAATTTGATGCCTACCTAAATTAAAGAAAATTGTCTTGGAAGATGAACTTTGCCTATTTTTTTTTGAATGGGTTTCATCACTTGGAAACCTGACACCGTGTTTCTCAAACTCAACAACTTTAGGGTGTGTTGACTTCAGCTCCTAGATTTCCCCAGCCAACATGCTTGAATCTTATCTCATTTGGTGAATTAAATGAGGCATAGGAAACTGAATTACCCAAAAAATAAATATTGTTGTATTCTGATGTATTTTTAGTTGGAGCAAACCCCAAGTGCATTCTAAGAACAATTTCAGAATGAACAAGGTCATATTGTACCCAGAATGATTTAGCTTTCTTGAGGTTAAATTAAAAACTTTCATTTGGATAGTACTTATTCTTTCATAAAGCTGATTTTTTTCCCTCTCTCAAATATAGCAGCATATATTCCTCATAGAAAATTCTGAGTTTAGTGGCAGAATCTCATTTCAAAAAATGAACCATGAAGCAAGAGATAGAGAAAAAAAACCTTTAGCCAAAGTGAAAACTCATTTCAAAATAGAATCAAATAATGGAACAAGGTGTTGTAGGACATCTTATCTCCTTTTTTCCTACGTTGGGGTGACCTTCCTCTCTATGGCATGGTGGGGAAACCTAACACTTTGCTTTATGTGGTAAAATCAGAGTTAGAGCATTGTCAATAAATAATTAGTCAACCTGAAAATATCTCTAGTGGCAGAGAGCTTGCCACACTTCTTAGTTGAATGTCAAACTGTTCATGCCATTCAACATTTTCTTAGCATGATAAAGTCCGATGTGTGTCAATGTTCCATTTTAATATCATTCTAACACTTGCCTGACTTTTACTATAAATAGCAATATGGCATAAAGTCATTCGGTGGCCACCTCAATAGTGCAAAATCCTACTGAAAGAGATAAATGGGAGGAAATGTATAAATGAGAGCATTATTGTCAATCTGTTATCAACAACTCTTCCATCTATATTAGCAGTCTCTGTAATTAAGGCTTGTTTTGTTACCAATTTAGATAGTGTTTGAAGATGTGGGAAAAATCATCTTCCCACAACACCAATTATATCAAAAAGCCATTTCATGGCAGTTTTATTCACAGAAGAAAATCACTGTCTGGGACCATTGAATATACTGGGGAAAAATATACTCTCTCCAATGGAAGAGAATCTATGTAGCTCAGGGTTGAACTGTGGAGTCCTTGGGGTTCTCTGAGCTTGGTTCAGGGGTGAAATCCAGCAGGTTCTAACAGGTTCTGGAGAACCGGTAGCAGAAATTTTGAGTAGTTCAAAGAACTGGCAAATACCACCTCTGGCTGGCCCCAGAGGCGGGTGGGAATGGAGATTTGCAATATCCTTCCCCTGGAGTGGGGAGGGAATGGGGATTTTGCAGTATCCTTCCCCTGGAGTGGGGTGGGAATGGAGATTTTGTAGTATCCTTCCCCTGCCACGCCCACCAAGCCACACCACACCCACCAAACCACACCCACAGAACTGGTAGTAAAAAAAATTGGATTTCACCACTGGCTTAGTTGTTTGGTTGCAAATGTTTCATTGCCCAACTAGTAAACAGGTCTCTTGAAAATTCATGAAATCTGCCGATGTAGATTTGAAGCATTTAAAATGCCAGTAAGAGAAAGGCGATCCAAGATCAAATCCCTATTGAGGGATGCTGTGGTGGAATGTAGTCTGGATTCCCTGGGGAAGGGGAGGGGCTGCTTTCCAGAGGAACAAGAGACAGCAAACTTTAGACAGTTTGGTTGGGAGGAAGAAAGTTAAGGTAGCTCCTCCATAGAAGTTCTTAAAGTATTATCTTTAATGATGCAAGTAAAGTTGAGCTTTAGTTTCTGTCTGTAGGTGTAGAACAATAAAGGAAAGTGCTTAGAAGAAACTCAGCATATCTTTCTTGGTTTTTGGAGCCTGACAGACGGAGCTTACTGGGTGTCTTTCTTATTGTTATTCTTTGCCTAACCTACACTTCACAAATTTGTTCTTAAGAATGGAAGTGGAGTGTGTGGGAGGATGAACTCTTTAGGGTTATTGACCTCCTTGCAGAAAAACTGCAAACTCTTAGGTGTAATAAATAAACAAAATACTTGGTTGACAGCATTGTGAAAATCTATTTAATTTTACTTTATAAAAGAACTGAGCTTCTACTGATTGCTCTGACACAATAGCACGCGCTTAATAGACCAATTTGGTACTGTTCTATTTCCAATGGTACAGTACATGAGAACTGAGAAGGTCAGGTTTGAAGGTCACATTCATAGGAACTCTCTAGGTGACCCTTTCAAGCTATCTCAGGAATCAGAGCTGAAGAAGCTTCTTGGATGAGGAGCAAAACGTCTTCAAAGAAAAACAAGAAAGTCCACTTGCCTCTTGAAAAAGCACCTTTGAGACTATTTCAGGGATCTAGTTATATTTCTTCCTCCCAGAAAACAGAAATCAAGCCAATTACTGATAATACATTTATTGTTTAATCAGCAATGTGACATGTTGCTTCCTTTTGTTTTTCTTGATGACTTTTTTCCTTTTGTTCACTCACTATCCTGGGGGATCTGATGTGTATCTCCGTGCATATTGACTAAGAGCTTGATCATGCAAATCCCTTCTCAATACATCTTCAGATTTAGGAGAACTAATTGTCATTGTCCAGGAAAGAGGAAAGCAGAAAAAAAAGCTTTCCTAAAAGCTGACTTAGTCAGTCCATAGAGAACTTCCTCTTCACTGCTGATGGATATGAAATATATTGGATTTTAATATAATAACAACAGTGGTATGGTTGGTGACTGCCAGAACCAGCTTTTCTGCACTTGAGTAAGACAAAAGAAGACTCTAATCAACAAAAACTAATTTCCCCTTGTTCAGGCCAATGACGAAGACTGACGAAAGAGTGTTGATAAAAATCAGAGAAAATACTTTGACTGGGAATGTAAAACAAATCAGCCATGAGTACATATTGCAATGAACCTCTGGTATCCTCCCAAACAGATTCCCCTTCAGTACAGATATAGGAGCACCTTCATACCAAATGCTGAATGAAAAACTTATTTCTTTATTTAATATTTATATGAATAGAGTAGAGTAGAGTAGAGTAGAGTAGAGTAGAGTAGAGTAGAGTAGAGTAGGGTAGGATAGGGTAGGGAGAGGAGGAGGGGAGGGGAGGGAAGAGGAGAGGAGAGGAGAGGAGAGAAGAGAAGAGAAGAGAAGAGAAGAGAAGAGAAGAGAAGAGAAGAGAAGAGAAGAGAAGAGAAGAGAAGAGAAGAGGAAGAGAAGAGGAGAGGAAGAGAAGAGAAAAGATTTCACCAATGAACTTTGAAAAACCCTATATGGGGTAAACCTAAAGAACAATGAATGACATCAAAAATTCTGCTAGACCTTTATATCGAAAACTATAGACTTCATCTGGAGTTGTAGCAAAAAAGTGCAGCAAAACTTTTTTTAAAATAAAGTTTGCAACAAAATCCAGATGACTGAAATACTGCTCTTGTAACATAGCCATCAACACGCATAGTATTATTCCATGCAATACTTCAATGAAAGTTATTCTCTAATTAGCAAAGACACAGCCCCCTCCCCATTTATTCAGCTCAACCAATGAGACTAACCTAGACATTTTGTTATCATTTGGGGAGGATGACCTACCCTACTGTGGCTTATCAGAACAAGACATTGTCTTGACTGACCCCAGTGGCATCAGAAGCATAGTTAAAAGATGAAAGTAAACCAAAGCGAAGGAGACAGGATGGAGTAAACGACTAAAAGGGCAAGGAGAGAATCTGTTAGCTAAGCAGTTTGCTTGGACCAGGGAAGGAATATATAATGAACATTCTTATATAAAGCAGTGAGAAAAGGTTGAGTCTACTATGGTATCAGGCAGAGTGAACTGGGCATCTTAATGCTGGGATTTATGAAGTAGAGTAGGAGATATGTACAAAGGGAACTACTCTGCACCTACAATCTATTATAGTTATATCTTGTATTATGAAATATCCAACGTCTTTAACCATTTTTGTAAGCCGCCTGGAATCACCATGAGTTGTGTGGCCATATAATTTTTTCTTTCTTTCTTTCTTTCTTTCTTTCTTTCTTTCTTTCTTTCTTTCTTTCTTTCTTTCTTTCTTTCTTTCTTTCTTTCTTTCTTTCTTTCTTTCTTTCTTTTTTGTTTGAAATATTTTTTATTACAATTTTCCTTTACACAACTCTAGTACATAATCAACAGACTGTGTCATTTTTATATACTTCGGATCAACATTTCAATTTCAATTTTCAATTTAATTCAATTTATATGCCGCCTCTCTCCGAAGACTCAGGGCGGCTCACAATACATTTAAAATCCTAATAAAAAACATTTAAAAAATAAAAACATTAAAAACATTAAAACTCATTCATACCATTCATGGCCGGATCTCGGTACATACAATATATTGTTGTGGCCTGTCAGCGGCTGTGCAGCTAGTAGCTGATTCCGACAGCGAGGAGGCTGGTGTGGTGCTGCGCCAGCAGCCTGTGCAACTGGCACTCGAGTCAGACAATGAGGAGGCTGGAGAAGATGTGGTGCCAGAGGCGGGGATTCAGCCGGGGCCTTCAGAACCTCCAGAAGCTCCCATAAGTGAAGAAGAAGAAGAGGAGGAGCTTCTTCTCGATGCACGGGCATGCAGAGCTGCCAAAAGGCAGGAGTGGCTCCTCAGGAGGAGGTCTCCTCGAGAGTAAGGCTTGGGGCTAATTGGCCACTCCCTTAGCCTATTTAAGGAAGGACGACGACTGAGGCAATTTGCAGGGAATAACTTCGTTCACTCTCCTTCGCGTCTTGATCTTAGTTCTCTGCAAATTGCTTCTGGGCTTTCTGCCAACCATAGTAAGATTACAATTATTTATTCTTTGGATTCTTGTAGGCTGTTAAGAAAGTTAATTAGCAGCCTTTATTTGAAAAAGACTGATTTAATTTAGTAAATTAAGGTTTGTACAGACTTTGTGTGTGCTGCGTTCTTTGGGGACTGTAGCTGGGCAGAACATATATACATTATATACATTCAATATCTAATCCTCAATAGCCTTATGTATATTTCCAATTTTTATTTCTATTATCTATCCAAGTGTACCATTTTTCCCAAACTGCATAAAATTCCGAATCATCTTTTTCTTTTAGTTCTAGGGTCAGTTTATCCATTTCGGCACATTCATATATCTTCTCAATGATCAATCCCTCTGGTGGTGTATTGCGTTCCTTCCACGATTGCTTGAATGCAATTCTTGCCACTGTTAACATGTGTAGAATCAAATATCTTATCTTTCTATCAAATTTTGTTTTAAGTATTCCCAGGAGAAATGTTTCCAGGTTTAGTTCTATTTGACTTTTTATTAGCTCATATAAATTTTCTTGATGAACAAGTACCCTGTTTCCCCGAAAATACAACCCAACCGAAAATAAGTCCTAGCATGATTTTTCAGGATGCTCATAATATAAGCCCTAGTTAAGATTGTCAGCCAAATGGGTGCATTTAGTACTGTATTTTCCCCAAAATAAGACCTAACCAGAAAATAAGCCCTAATGCGTCTTTTGGATTAATTAATGCAAGACCCAGTCTTATTTTCAAGGGTAGGAGCCCTGATGATGCAGTGGTTAGAATGCAGTATTGCAGGCAAATTCTGCTCACAGCCTGGAGTTCGATGCTGACTGGCTTAAGGTTGACTCAGCTTTCCATCCTTCTGAGGTCGGTCAAATGAGGACCCGGATTGTTGAAGGCAAGATGCTGACATTGTAAACTGCCCAGAGAGTGTTATAAAGCATTATGAAGTGGTATATCAGTCTAAGTGCTATTGCTAAATGCTATTACTAAATACATTCCACCCTTCCTTCATGTTTAACTGACAATTTGCTGGCACAACATTAGGGCAAGACATGAAGTTGTACATCACAGCTGGCATCTGAAGGCATGCATGAACTGGATTTATTTTCCCCATTGAGGGTGTTTATAAGAAAAGGCAGATCCTCCATGGTGAATTGCCATCCCTATCCCTGAGATCTGCTTTTAATTAATGAGGACTTTTGAGTTGCATGCAGAAGTCTTGCCCATTAGCCAAGCCATGGAGCCCATTCAAAGCTTTCAGAGTAAGTCGTAAAAATTAATGGCATTTATAATGTTTTAATCTCCCTGAGCATAGCATGGGGCCCCAAATTAAAGGGAAAATGTTGCTCTTTGCACAATGCAAGAATGTGGAGGGGAGATGGGGACAGAGAAGGAATGGGATTCATTTTCTCTTCAGCACAGTAGAGAGTTTATCCTGAAGAAGGTTTTATCACTTTACATATTCGGTGTGGACTGGAGCCCTTACAGAGTATGAAAATAAATATACAAATCTTACCCCAGTCCAAAACTGGTGAACTGAAGTGGAAATCTCTCTGTGTGCTGAATTATACAGTTACTGGGTTCATACATAATTGTTCTAACCTAGGCTTCCTTAAAAAGCATGAAACAGAGTCTTGGTTCCGGCAAAACTCTTTTTATTTACATGACTGTGAATTACTTTCATTCCCAGTCAGCAAGGCTTGGCAAACAGTCTTTCAGAGGAATATTTATCAACACAAACCTTATCTCACTTGGAAAGCTGCCAGACAACTAGTTTCCAAATGCAGTGTAAGGCAAAACTTGGCACAGAGTCTCTTAGAGTCACGAACAGAACTTTCCACTCTTGAACCGACCAACCGAATGAATTGTTTCCTGCAAAAGCCCACTCCCCATTCGCTTCTCTTTTGTTTCCTATGGGAGGGGCCAATCACATCCAAGGTGTGGCTTTACTCCCAAATCAATCTTGCTTTCTTAGTTGTTCTTGTCTTCTGGCAGCTCTGTGCATGTACACACTGGGAACAGGCTCCAGCTGTTCCTCTGTCTCACTGGTGTCTAGCTCCCTCTCTGCCTCCAACACAGAGCCCTCATCCAAGCTTTCCCCAGCCCCCAGGACTGTCCCAAGTTCCTCCCCAACCTTCTCACTTCTGAGTCTGTTGCCAGCTCTGCTGGCCGCCAGCGGGCCACAACAATAATACTAAATCAAGCAACATGAACAACTATTGATTCAACCAAAACTTGGAAAAACTTTTTTATCATTGTCACAAAGCAAAAAAAGAGGAGTTGCTTAGTATATTAGAAACGTACTAATGGCAGAACAGAAATATGCTGATCCAGAAGGCAGATACTTCTGCTCCAAATGATCTTGTTCATCACGCTGAAATTAAAACATACAATGATTTAGACAGGCATCTCCATAGTGTAGCCAGTTTATTAAAGACATTAATGCATTTAACCTAAGTGTCTTCTGTTACTACAATAGTAGATACAATACAATACAATTCTTTATTGGCCAAGAATGATTGGACACACAAGGAATTTGTCTTTGGTGCATATGCTCTCAGTGTATATAAAAAGAGAAGATACATTTGTCAAGAATCATAAGGTACAACACTTAATAATAGTCATAGGATGCAAATAAGCAATCAATTCGTACTAGGAAACAATCAACATAAATCGTAAGGATACAGCAACAAGGTTACAGTCATACCGACATAAGTGGGAGGAGATGGGTGATAGGAACGATGAGAAGATTAATAGTAATGCAGACTTTAACAGAATAACACAGTTGGAAGGGACTTTGGAGGTCTTCTGGTCCAAGCAAGAGATCCTCTACCATTTCAGACAGATCGTTGTCCAGTCTCTTCTTAAAAACTTCCCATGATGGAGCACCTACAACTTCTTAATAACTAGTTTGACAGTGTTGAGGGAATTATTTGTTTAGCAGAGTGATGGCATTCAGGAAAAAACTCTTCTTGTGTCTAGTTGTTCTGGTGTGCAGTGCTCTATAGCATTGTTTTGTTAAATATTTTCACAGTCCTCTTTGTTATGTGTCTCCCTCTGTGTGTATTTGTGTGAGCAGGAACACCCTTGCTGGAAGTATGAGGAGATGGCAAATATTAGTGTTAGGAAACAAATTATTTTTGATTCATTGAAAAGAAAGTTGTTAAGCCAGTCTAAAAGATATATGTTAGGCACAATCATTTTTGCAGCTTCTAACGCTGGGAGATGAAAAATAGTGGGATGAAGAAATGTTTAACCTACTCATTACTCATTACTCCCGTGGCATGCCTGAATAACACACAGAGATGTAATGTGGTTTGTCTGATTTTAATTTATCCATAGTGACTTGTAAAACCATGGTTTATGGTTGAGGGCAAGGATGGGCCGAGGTGGCGCAGTGGTTAGAGTGCAGTACTGCAGCTACTTCAGCTGACTGCTAGTTCAGCAGATCAGCGGATCAAATCTCACCGGCTCAAGGTTGACTCAGCCTTCCATCCTTCCGAGGTGGGTAAAATGAGGACCCAGATTGTTGGGGGCAATATGCTATTTAGTATTCTGTCGATTGTTGTAAGCTACCCAAAGTCCTCGGAGAGTGGGCGACATAGAAATATGACTAATAAAATAAATGGGCAAGGAGCAGCCCCAGAGCTCCATCCGGGCCTAGTCTCTTTTTTTGTAGTGTAGGAAGCCCCTTTGACCAGGATGGCTGAAAATAGACATTGCTTTCATCCATCTTAAATAGGAAACAGATGAAACCTCTAACAGAAGCCCCGGAAGATTATTAAACATAGTTTTAACAAATTATGGGCTATTTATGGCTTGGGTCCGTGGTAGCTCTGATCAGACTCAGGTAGAGTTTGCCTGTTCTTTATGTCCAGGCCAAGAGGTTCTGTTGAGATTCCTTCTGTCAATTAGGTTAAGAGGAGGGAGTACCCAGAAATAGACTGGGACTTCAGAGTGAGCTTGCTCCCCTCTCTGTTAATGTTTCAGTAGGCAGTGAAAACTATTCTTTTTTTATGAGTCTTCAGGAAGCATCTGTTTGGGGGTGGTAGAGCAGCATGATGCCTTAACTATGATATTTGAATGTTTCTGTTGGTGTGATGCCATCAGGAATCCATTGAGCACATCACAAATAAACAAATAGATTCTCCTCAAAAATCAGTCTAAAGAATCACACCCGCATGCTTTGTAGACCTCTGCCCACATTAAATGGAAATGCTTGACCCTCAAAAGTTGCTTGGCTTAATATAGCATGCACAATTTATTAATTCTCCGTAAGAACTCAAGATAGCTGCTCTTGGATTGAGGTGCTCCATACCAATTGCAACACCAGAGTGGGTCTATTTATTTATTTTATTTATTTTATTCACATTTATATGCCGCCCCTCTCCCAAAGGACTCGGGGCGGCTCACAACAATAAAACGACAACAATAAAATGAAATAGAAAAATAATTCAATTAAAAACCCAACAATTAAAACTGAATTCACAAAAGATCAGGAGATTTGTTGAAAAAGCCATGTCTTCAGGTCGCCGCGGAAGGAGCGGAAGTTGGGGGCCATCCAGAGCCCAGTGGGTAGCTCATTCCAGAGGGTCGGTGCGGCCACAGAGAACGCCCTCATCCTGGGTGCCACCAGCTGACATTGTCTGGCCGATGGCACCCGAAGGAGGGCAGTCCTATGTGAGCGCGCTGGGCGCAGGGAGGCCGGTAGGAGGTGGTCCTGCAAGTACTCCGGGCCCATGCAAGTACCCCGGATCTATGTGTGATTTTGTTTAAAAGGAGCCCCTGTTCAAGAGGAGGGGCTCTTCTGGGCTCCCCTTCTCATTTTAATTTCAATATTCATCTACAATTGGAGTTTGAACTGTGGTGCTGGATAAAGCGCTTGCTTATTTTTGGGATACCAAAGGTGACCAACAAGCAAGTACTGGAGCACATGACACCAGACATGTCGCTAGAAGGAGAAGTCACAAAACTGCATCTCATTTATTTTGGTCACGTCATGTGGGGGAATTCACTAGAGAAATCAATTATGTACGGAAGAATTAGCAGTAAAAGGAAACCAGGCCAACAAAGAACATGATGGCTGAACATCATCAAAACTGACATCAACTAGAGCAGTGCTGGCAAACCTTTTCAGCACTGAGTGCCGAAAAGGAAGTGTGCATTTGTGTCTGCCGGAAACTGGAAGAGCAGCTGCCCAATTCGCATGCGCTTGCCAGGAAGATGATCTTCTGGTTTCTGGCACGTGCATGCGCACCAGCTACCTGGTCTTCTGGTTTCTGGTGTGCAAAGACTAGCTGGCTGGTGTGCATACACATGCCAAAAACTGGAAGATCATCTTTTCGGCATGCACATGCACCCCGGGCGGCTGTTCTTCCAGTTTCTGGCACTCCTGCACACGTGAAGACCGCCTGGCCGGCATCCTGGAAACTGGAAGAGCAACGGGCAATGTCTCGCGTGACTGGAGAGATGGGTCTGTGTTAGGGTGTGTGTAAAAAGTATTTGTTGCTTGTGCAACGAGCAGAGCAGAAACACACAGGGAAGGAGATAAACGTGCAGCTCGTGTGAGAAAAATACTTTATATACAAGATAATAAGCAGTCTCGGTGTAGGTAAAACAGTCCAAGGTCATAAACAGTAATATCAGTCCAGTAAGTATCTTCCCTTACCAAAGCAAACAGACTTTAGTAACTCTCGGAATACAGTACCATATAACAATTCAGTCTAACACCAATCAGCAGAAAGACGCAGGAAGCAACAGGAACAGGATCAATCAGGAAACAAAGAACGCTTCTCTGCGCTGCTTATTTATTCACTGTAGCCTAATTACAGGGTTCAGCAAACCCTGATTACATGGCTCAGTTGTTTCTTAAAGAAACAGATATATTGCCTGACCAACAAGTTAGGGGTAAGCTACAAGTTGAACCTAACATTCTCCCCATTGGGCAGGACAATATACACAATAGATATAGAAACAAAAATACACATCCAAATCATACATTGTACAGTGGTATCAGTTAAATTTCAGATTCTTAATCCAAATCTTTCACAACAATTGAACATGCTACTTCTGGCACGCATACCATAGGTTCGCCATGACGGAGCTAGAGCATAGAAAATGTCAAAGAAGTAGTGCAAGATCAGAAAAGGTGGAGAGACCTGGCCCATAGAATTGCCAATAGACATGACTGAATGGAAAACCACCACCTCCTTCTCCTTATCATCATCATCAGTGATTGAATTCAGCACCTGGTGTCACCTAGATGTTTGACTTTTAATCTCCATCAGCCCCAACTGCATTATTGAGGGCAAAGGGCCCTAGAAGCATTGGTTCAGAATATCTAGAAGGCAACTGATCGCCTATCCTTCGTCTAGGTTGCATCACTTATGGCAGTGGTGAAATGTAAAAGTTGCTACTACTGGTTCTGTGGGCGTGGCTTGGCGGAGGGGGTAATGTGACTGGGTGGGCATGGGCAACTTTTTTAAAAAACTTTTTTAAAGCATTTTTTTTACAACCTATTCAGGCAAATAGGTTGTAAAAAAAATGCTTTTAAAAGGTTAATAAAAAGGCCCTCACTGTCAGGCTTGCCTCCGTTCAAAGCTCAAGAAAGAAAAACCCCAACTCCATGTTTGTAGAGAAAGGTACTTTTACTGAGTATGAACTGAATGCAGTGAAAGAAAAGCAAAGTCTGAGGCAATAGTGTTCTGCCCCAGCTCCGGATTCCCAAGGATTGTGACACACACCAACGGTCCTTATCAAAGTTATAACGTACCAAGAATAAACAAAGTCCGGCAAAGGTTGGCAACCAGCCCAGAAAACAAGATACGATAAAACACTCACTCTCTAAAATGCTCTGTAATAATTACACGTTGTTTCCAGCAAGAAATTACTAAATGTGTGCGACTTAAATAGGCTAAGGGAGTGGCCAATTATCCTCAAACCTTACTCTCAAGGAGACCTCCTCCTCCTGACTAGCCACTCCTGCCGTTTGGCAGCCCTGCATGCTCGAGCATTGAGGAGAGGCTCCTCCACTTCGCTCTCTCCACTTGAAGGAGCCTCTGGAGGTTCTGAAGGCCCTGGCTGAGTCTCTGCCTCTGGCACCGCATCCTCTTCGGCCTCCTCGCTGTCCGACACGAGCGTCGGCTGTGCAGGCTGCTGGCGTGACCCCACACCAGCCTCCTCCTCGTTGGGATCAGCCACAATCCATGCAGGCCGCTGGCGGGCCACAACAAATAGGCGCAAAAATTACATATTGAAAGCATTCCCCAAATCCCTCCCCCCCACAGTCCCAGGTTGAATGTTCAATCCACATCTACCCAAGGTGTCATGTGGGGTACTTCTTTAGGTGGCCCCCATCTATCTGGTATGCCAAAACGGTTGACCTTGATAGTTATCAGCTCCCTCTGCAGCTGCTAAAAAGACAGCGAGAATTTTCCTCCCTTTCTCGAGACATCTCCACCAGTTCACTTCCCCCCTCCCAAATACCTACAATACCTGCCCCCTCCCATTACAATGGCAGCCGAAAGCAAGCAAGCATCATGAGGCTGACACTCACGATCATAGCTGTGGCGCACGATCGTCAGAGCCTTTTTTTTTTATCTTTTAAAAGCAGGAAGTAACGACACCCGGGCGGATGGGCAAAGTCTTGTGCCACCATTGCTACCGGTTCTCCGAACCACCTGCCACAATCACTACCGGATCGCCCGATCTGGTCTGAACTGGGAGCATTTCACCCCTGACTTATGGATACTATTAACATGGGATAAAAATAGAACAAGAGGGCTTCCAAGCCAAGTTTTCTAGGTTAATCGCTCTATTGAACAATGTAAAAAGCGCAAAACAGTTTAAGAAATTCTTCAAAGTGAAGTTACAAGGACAACCTTATTTTTTTTTCTCATGCATTTGGTTCTCAGGTCTCCTCAGGTAATTTTAAATTGCCCACCATAAGGACAATATTGTTGTAAACCACTATGTTTAAATTGTGCCTTAAGAACTCAATAACCCTCAATTTATCAACCATATCAAGTCTTTTATTTGCTTCATTGCTTAATAAAGCTAATATGTGGCTTTCCCACTATTGGCAGTTTCTATTTTTAGCCTCCTAGAGTTATTTTTAGGTCCATTAAAATACCACTGGGTTGTCAGATAGGAAATAAACTTTACAGTGAGGCCTAACAATCACAAATGTTCATGTTGGGTCATGAATTAACTCTTTGTTTTCATTTTTTTTTAAAAAAAAATATTAACATGTTTTTGAACCTGCAATCCTGCATGTATTTATCCAAGAATTGGTTCAGCTAAGTTAATGGAGGACTTATTTCTAAATGGACATCTATAAGATTGTGCCACTAATATCTTTCAACATATAAATGTGCCACAGAAGGGAATCATACAGGGGTGTTTATCTTATATGACTAAGTTGACCGATTCCAAAGTTTGATTGTATCACCTTGTCTGAGGTTATGTGAAACCTGTTGTGAAAGCCTATTACCCAAAGAAATTCTTTTTCTATTTTCCTTTCTACTAACCACTCAATAAAAGTTGCAGGGATGAACAAGTTGAAAAACAAATTTATCACTTCCTTCTTTCTCATGGCCAAAGGAACAAGAACAATCTTTATAAGCTCTCTCAGAAGATGCATAATGTTCCAATTGGAGTCCAAGTTGTGTGGCTGCACGTCTCTTTACAAGATCCATTGATAAATTATTGAGAGTATATCATAAAACTGTCAAACAGGATAGGTTTACGAGGCTAAGGAGCATAGGGTTAAAAAGAGTTATGTAGAATAATAAAAATGTTTGGAGTAAATATGAAGAGCACCATGTGAGTTGGATGTTTTAAGCCCCTAAACCAGAGGTCTTCAAACTTGGCAGCTTTAAGACTTGTGGACTTCAACTCCCAGAATTCTGGGAAGTCTTAAAGCTGCCAAGCTTAAAGCTGCCAAGTTTGGGGACCCCTGCCCTAAAGAGAGGATTTCTAAAGCTGATACTACATCCAATTTATTGTTTCAGCTGCATCAGAAGGAAACATAACAATAAAAATTTTCCTTTTCTCTGCAGCATCTCTTAAAAAACGTTTGCTAATTCATTTACATTTTCACTAAAATACAAAAAAAAACATGTTGAGACTCTAGAAAGAGTGCAGAGAAGAGCAACACAGATGATTAGAGGACTGGAGGTAAAAGCATATGATGAATGATTGAGGGGACATACTGTAATAAGTCATATCTTTATACCTGAAATTCTGCTATTTTGGATAGATCCAATGTTTGGATAACAAACATTAATTAAGGAACCTCAACCCAATCAACGAACAAATGAACCAACCAACCAACCAATGAACCACCCACCCACTCAACCAACCAGTCAACCAGTCAACCAGTCAACCAACCAACCAACCAGTCAACCAGTCAATCAGTCAACCAGTCAACCAGTCAACCAGTCAATCAGTCAACCAGTCAACAGTCAACCAGTCAACAGTCAACCAGTCAACTAACCAACCAACCAACCAGTCAATCAGTCAACCAGTCAATCAGTCAACAGTCAACAGTCAACCAGTCAACCAACCAATCATCTTGTTCAATTTAAAGTATAAAGTTAATGGTAAAGGAGGTTGCTTCCTTGCCTTCTTAGCCAATGCTGCCCTTGCTAACCCTTTTTCATTAGCATATTGGTCCATTTCCATTTGAAAAGGGCAACATATTCCAGAGTAGAAGAAAATAGACTAGAAAACTCTCTAAAATTCCAAAGAGCCAGACCAGTTATTGCTTTCCATTGTGCACATATATAGAGACAATGGAAACCTCTTATAGATGGTAAGATTCCCATAATGAACAACAGAGTTCTTGTTGTCAAGAAAAATCTAGCCATTATAAGTCCATTTATGAAACTCAAATACTTTGGCCAGTTAATGAGAAGGAAGGACTCATTGGAGAAGAGCCTAATGCTAGGAATGATTGAGGGCAAAAGAAGAAAGGGACGGCAGAGAACGAGGTGGCTGGATGGAGTCACTGAAGCAGTCGGCATGAGCTTAAATGGACTCCGGAGGATGGTAGAGGACAGGAAGGCCTGGAGGAACATTGTCCATGGGGTTGCAATGGATCGGACACGACTTACAACTAACAACAACAACATAAATCCATTTGACTTTCTTGCTACTGTCTTTTGCGTAATTTATTTGAAGAGTTCTACCATTTTCCATTTCCATTTTCTGTTCTCTAAACTAAACATGACCAAGTTGTTGAATTCCAGAATTACTCTTCATACTCTTAATTATCTGTAGGAGATGATCAGGCTGAGCCGAAGAGCAGAGTGAAACATGTCATCAGTTTGGAGCTGCTACGCTGTCACAAGAGACCTAAATTCAGCCCCCTGTGAATTCCATTGACTCTTACTTAGCTCCAATTTGCCTTGACCATTCGTAGATCAGATTCTTGTATATAGGTAGCATGTAATAAATTCATAATACTTTTGAACTCTATCCTGGCTCTTGGATTCTTGTGCCTGACATTGTCTCTCCTGCACTTCTCAAATCTGTTCTGGTTTGCCATCCATCTCTGGTTCTTTTTCCTGCTCTTCTTCCCAAATACCAAATACCAAATACCAAGAGCCTTGGTGGCGCAGCAGACTAAAGTGCTGTTAACTAGCACCAGCTGCCTGCAATTGCTGCAAGTTCAAATCTCACCAGGCTCAAGGTTGACTCAGCCTTCCATCCTTCTGAGGTAGGTAAAATGAGGACCCGGATTGTGGGGGCAATAAGCTGACTTTGTATAAAAAAGAACACCGCTGGGGGGGGGGGGAGGGGCGAAAGCCCTACTAAGCAGGTATATACAAAAGTATGAAGGCTATTGCTTAACGCATTGTAAGCCGCCCTGAGTCTCCGGAGAAGGGCGGCATATAAATCGAACCAATAAATAAATAAATAAATTACTATTTTTTAAAAAGCCCCATGAGAGCTTATCCCATAGTTTGAACTTTCATGCCTGAATAGTTCCATGAAATCTGTGCATACCAGCTTTGAGGACAATTTTTTTTTCATTTGTTAAATAGATTATGCTTCTATTTTCCAAATGCCTATATGTCATTTCTTTGTTCACTAAATAGTCTACAGTTCTAATGACCTCAATCCCTCATATATTCACAGGCATTTGTTCTTTCTGCTACCTAAGCCATAACTTTCATCTCAGCTTTCAATCTTTCATTTCAACACATGCTTTCAATCTGAACTTTTCAACATTTTCCAAAACTCCCAACACTTAACCACAAAAATGTTACATTTATTTTTCCTTTATTCCCGGCTTAATCCACCCGATCTGATTTTATATCTTAGAGTCCCTTACTCATTTCTACATCATGCCTCCCGCTCAGAAAATACTTCACTGGGCCAGTAATAATCCTAGAAAAATGAATTGGGCTAACTCCAGTGGAAGTGGCTTGTGGATCAACCTTGGCAGTTCTTTAATGAAATAACTGGGAAGGAGTAAAAACAATTCAGGAAATCTGCATGCCTTTTTTCTTCCATAGTCTGCTCTCACTTCAAAACAACAAACCATATTAAAGGATTTCATGCTGCATTTCTAATTGTAGCTATTGCATAAACCTGTAGCCTTCTCCTACGAGGAGGAGGAGGAGGAGGATGGAATCTTTGCAGGAGTGGGCTTCAAAATTTTTTAGCAAGGGTTAAATTTTAGCAAGCAACCCCACCCTGCGCCTCTCTGAGCCTTCGCACATGCCCTGCAATTACCTGCATCCAAAATGGGCCACGTGGGGACTCCTGGGAGGGGAGGGGCAGGTGGGGCCAGCCAGGAGTGGGATTTGGGGGTTTTCCGAACCGCACAGATTCTTAGCTAGAGGTTCTCCTGAACCCCTGCAAACCCCCAGCATCCGACCCCTGGATCTTTGGTGCTCTCTGAACCTGGTGGTTTTCCTGTAGATGTTTCATTCTCCAACTTGTTAACATCATCAGTGTTAGAAGTAAAGACTGAAGAGGAGGAAAAGGAATGCAAAAGAAAGTCAATTTGGTGTAACGGTTAAGGGCCCTAGGCTAGAAAGGAGGAGAACATGAGTTCCACCTTAGCTTTGCAAACCAGCTGGGTGATTTTGGGCCATTCACTCTCTCTTCGCCTAACTTATCTTACAAGGTTGTTATTATGGGGAAAATAGGACAAAAAAAGATGCGTTGGATATGTTTGCTGCCTTGGGTTATTTGTAAAAAATAAAATCAGGATATAAAGAAATCAATAAAATTATGGGCTCCAAGTATCTCACAAGTTCTCTCCTGCGTGAGCTGCATTGGCTTCCAGTGGTCTTCCGGATGCGCTTCAAGGTGTTGGTCACCACCTTTAAAGCACTCCATGGCATGGGACTTGGGTATTTGCGGGACCTCCTTCTGCCGCCGATAGCCTCCCACCGACCAGTATGCTCCCACAGAGAGGGACTCCTCAGGATGCCGTCAGCCAGGCAATGTCGGCTGGCGACCCCCAGGGGGAGGGCCTTCTCTGTGGCAGCTCCTGCCCTCTGGAACGATTTGCCCCCGGAGATACGAAGGATATCGGATCTCCGGGTTTTTCGCCGTGCCCTGAAAACTTTTCTTTTCCATCAAGCAGGGCTGGCGTGAAACCCCCCCCCCTCTTTTTTTTAGCCTTTTTTAGCCTTTTAAATTGTCAAATGGGTTTTAGTTTCAATCTTTTAAATTTTGGGCCACAGTTATATAATTCTTTTAATAATTTTAAATTTTGTATTGGTATGTGTTTTAGTTCTGGCTGTGCACAGCCCTGAGTCCACTAGGAGAAGGGTGGGATACAAATTGAATAAAATAAATAAAATAAAATAAATAAGTCCAAAAACTCTACAGAATAGTCCAGTATTTTATGAAAGAAGGCTAGGATGATAATAAAATCTCTGCTTAGTCTACAATTTGTCTGAGATGAATTTGCTGCATAGCAGTAATATATCATCAATACAGCCTTATATATATGTTATATTTCAAATATGAAAATGAAACAGAAACGTAAAGATGCTGAGGACCTTGCTGTTTTCTTACTAGCTGTTTTAATCTAGATTTTTGGTATGTTAACGTACACAGCAGAGGTGGGTTTCAGCAGGTTCTGACCAGTTCTGGAGAACTGGTAGCGGAAATTTTGAGTAGTTCGGAGAACCGGTAGTAAAAATTCTGACTGGCCCCACCCTCATCTATTCTCTGCCTGCCAAGTCCCAGCTGATTGGAAGGAAATGGAGATTTCACAGTATCCTTCCCCTATCACGCCCACTAAGCCACGCCCACCAAGCCACACCATGCCCACCAAGCCACGCCCACAGAACCAGTAGTAAAAAATTTTGAAACCCACCACTGATACACAGGTTCAAGATATTGTTCATTCATATATATCTGATATAGAATATATTTTTTAAAAAGAAAAAGTTCCAGTTATTTTTCTACTGACTGATTTTCCAGAGAAAGCAAAGATGGGTAATTATTTTTCCCATCTCGCAACTTTGTTCATCGTCTCCACAGTTGCAAAGTTTGGCTTTCTCAGAACAATCAACTTTATGTCATAATGCCTTCTAATCAGTTTCCCAGTGCTAACTCCCCAATGTGATTTTTCCTAGCGTATATGATACTTTGCGTTGGCTCTCAAGTAAAAACTGATTGCCCTAATTTTAATTTTTGAAGTACCTTGAATGCAGGAGCACATGGAATGAGCAACGGCCCAGAACGCTTGTCATAAATGCAATCAGGGTAAAGGAGAAGAGAGTTTTGAGATAAAAATAATTCAAAAGGATGGATCAGAATATTTAGGATGTGTTCTTTAAGAAGGGCAAGGATCGCTGATCCTTTGAAGGGATGTTCATTCTTACTTCATTCTTACATAACAGAATAACAGAGCTGAAAGGGATCTTCTAATCCTTGCTCAAGCTGGAGACCCTGTACAATTCAGGACAAATAGCTGTCCAATCTCTTCTTAAAAACCACCCACAACTTCTGTAAGCAAACCATTCCATTGATTAATTATCCTGATGGTCAGGAAATTCCTCGTTAGTTCTAGGTTGCATCTCTCCTCGATTAATTTCTATCCACTGTTTCTTCTTCTGCCTTCAGGTTCTTTGGAGAATAGGTTGACATCTCCTCTTCTTTGTGGCAGATGCATGACACCGTAGCTGCTATCCTGTCCGACATGTCCCCAGAGGTGGGGAACCTGTGACTCAGGGATGAAATCCAGCAGGTTCTGACACGTTCTGGAGAACCAGTAGCGGAAATTTTGAGTAGTTTGGAGAACCGGTAGCGGAAATTTTGAGTAGTTTGGAGAACCAGTAGTGGAAATTTTGAGTAGTTCAGAGAACCAGTAGCGGAAATTTTGAGTAGTTTAGAGAACCAGTAGCAGAAATTTTGAGTAGTTTGGAGAACTGGTAGCAGAAATTTTGAGTAGTTCGGAGAACCAGTAGTGGAAATTTTGAGTAGTTCAGAGAACCAGTAGCGGAAATTTTGAGTAGTTCAGAGAACCGGTAGAGGAAATTTTGAGTAGTTCGGCGAACCGGCAAATACCACCTCTGGCTGGACCCAGGGTGGGGTGAGAATGGAGATTTTGCAGTATCCTTCCCCTGCCACACCCGCCAAGCCACGTCCACCAAGCCACACTACGCACACCAAGCCACGCCCACAGAACCAGCAGTAGAAAAACTTGAATTCCACTACTGCTGTGACTCTTCATATATTGCATTCATTCATTCATTCATTCATTCATTCATTCATTCATTCATCCATTCATTCATTCATCTTATTTAGTACCTTCAGTCAGGTCAATGTTGACCTCCGGTGTCTGGACTAGTCCCTGTAGCATTCTTTTTATTTTTGGTTTAAATAGATTATTTAATAGAATAATAACCGGAATGTAGAACAAAACAGTTTTCTTTTATTTTAATGGAAATGTGTACGAAGTAATGGGCTGCTTGTTGTTACAGGAAAAAATAAGAATTGGGGAGGAGTCAAAATTGCATCGAAGATGAAGATGGTTGCAACATAACCTTTTGAGACTGAAAACTCTGTTGGAGCTCAGCTTGGGACAGAAGCAATAAAAATGTACCTGATTTTTACTGAAGCCTTTCTCAAACGGTGAGAAAAACTATTTTCTTGCCTTCTATTTTACTGCATTTCAGCCCTGGCTGTTGACTATCCCTAACTACTGATTTACCAAATAGCATTCTTGGAAACATTTTTGGAAGTGATTTACCAATGTTTCCTTCTTAGGATTGGAGACAGTGCGATGGCCCACTCTCTCTCTCTCTCTCTCTCCCATTGTTTTTGAAGCTGGCTTGACTTCTCTAATCACTGTCAAAATTAAGTGCCATGGGACTCTCTGTTGAAGTTAATCCAAACCAGAAGTGTTCATCTTGAGCCTACACGATTGCATGGGAAGGACCCCAAAGGATCTTTAGAAAGTGCCACTAACTTATAAGTTAAGTCAACCTTAGCTTTTGTTCTGTCACCACCCACTTCCTTGTCTTGGCTGGCTGATATTTGAAGCCCTTGATATATTGCTTAACGGTTAAATGTAGCACTTGACCAGGAAAAGGCTGTGCATCTTTGATTCAAGCAGGGAAATGTGAAGGGGTTAGTTTGAAGGACGTTGTCAGCTCAGGCAGGGAGAAGTTTACTGTCATAACCTAAAAGCAGCCTTTTCTATATTGATGTATTCCAGATGTCTTAGGACCACACCATCAACGATTCCCGATCAGTATAGACTGGGAATGCTGGAAAGTATCATCTGAGCCTATCTGGAGGGCACCAGGTTTGGGACCAAAGAAGTCCAAGTGAAAATTTAGTCCCAACACAAGCAAGATATATAGGGATGCGTTGGCTCAGTGGCTAAGACGCTGAGCTTGTCAATCGAAAGGTCGGCTGTTCAGCGGTTCGAATCCCTAGTGCCATGTAACGGGGTGAGCTCCCGTTACTTGTTGTTTTTTTTTTTTAATTTTGATTTATATGCCGCCCTTCTCCGGAGACTCAGGGTGGCTTACAATGTGCTCAGCAATAGCCTTCATCCTTTTGTATATTTATACAAAGTCAGCTTATTGCCCCCACAACTGGGTCCTCAATTTACGTACCTTAGAAAGGATGGAAGGCTGAGTCAACCTTGAGCCTTGGCGAGATTCGAACCTGCAGTAATTGCAGGCAGCTGGTCTTAATAACCAGCTTAATAACAGGGTGCCTTAGACCTCTGTACTACCAAGGCTCTTGTCCCAGCTTCTGTCAATCTAGCAGTTCGAAAGCAGGTAAAAAATGCAAGTAGAAAAATAGGGACCATCTTTGGTGGGAAGGTAACAGCGTTCCGTGCACCTTTGGTGTTGAGTCATGCTGGCCACATGAACACAGAGACGTCTTTGGACAGCGCTGGCTCTTCGGCTTTGAAACGGAGATGAGCACCGCCCCCTAGAGTCGGGAATGACTAGCACATATATGCAAGGGGAACCTTTACCTTTAAGCAAGATATGGTGCCAATTTCCAACTATGTAATTCATGCTCCTTTATTTAACTAGGATTAGCATGTGCCCATCTTGTTGCAGGCTTTTAAAATACTTTCCCGGTGGCAATGTAGCATTCCTCATTTCATATGGAGCGATGTAAGTGTCGGCATTTCCATTTTGCATTTTTTTTTTTTTTTAGAAAAGAGAATGGCAACATATGTTGCTGTCATCTTTTACAAATACTGCCGCCTCCTGTCTTTTCCAGTCTTCCAATTGTACAAACAACTTTCTGACACATGGTGGATGAATCCTAACAGGATACAGGAGAGATACCGCCAGCTGTTGAGTCATCTGGATTTGGGATAGTCACCATCATCTACGTCCTCCCCCAATCGATCAGAAATGAGCAGATGGATGTTTAATTGGTGACCGTTCCTATTAGACCATTTTAATTCTTACATTTTAGCCAGGGGTGGTATTTACTTACGTTCGCTACTGGTTGCAAATGTGAGCACGCGTGGGCGCAGAGCATCAAAAATGGGACGTGATGATGTCTGAGTGGTTGGGTGGAGCCTCCTGCAGCCGCCACTACCGGTTTGCCCGAACCGGATATAACTGTCTGAATACCACCACTGATTTTAAACAGATTAAAACAAATTAAATAATTTGGCTGAACAAATTTAAAACCCCAATAATTTAAAACCAGATTTAAAATTTCCATTTAAAAAGGGGAAAAACTTAGGTCAGGCCAGCTTGATGAAATAAGAACGTCTTGAGCGCGCGACGGAAGGTGCGCAGATCCGGGATCCTCCGTATCTCCGGGGGCAAATCGTTCCAGGTCGTAGGTGCCCCCACAGAGAAGGCTCTCCCCCTGGGGGCCGCCAGTCGACATTGTTTGGCCGACGGCACCCGGAGGAGTCCCTCTCTATGGGAGCGTACTGGTCAGTGGGAGGCTATTGGTGGTAGCAGGCGGTCCCGTAAAGGGGACCGCCTGTAAAGGGGACCCGTTAAGGGGAAAGGTTGCAATGGATTGCTTGCATTATAGCTTCCTGACTTTTTATCAGTCTGGAAAATATCTGATGTGGTTTATTAAGGAGAATAGCTAGTTGGCTGTGCCCACAGCATGTTTATTGTGGAGCCAAGGAACATGTAGATCTAGAATGGTGGTTTAAAAAAAAAACCCAGACTTTCACCAGTTTTGCACTTGGACAAATGAGGCTTGTTGACTAAGATCTCAATCAATCAGAATAGAGGTGGAAGGGACCTTGGGGGGGTCTTCTAGTCCATCCTCCTTGCTCAAGACCTTAGACCATTTCAGCCAATCTTTTCTTAAAAGCCTTCAGTGATGAAGCAGCCACAACGTGTGAAGGCAAGCTGTTCCACTGGTTAATTGTCCTTCCTATTGGGAAGTTTCTCCTTAATTCCAGGTTACTTCTCTCCTTGATTTGTTTCCATCCATTGTTTCTTATCTTGGCTTCTGGTTCTTTGGAAAATAAGTTGACCCTCTCTTCTTTGTGGCAGCCCCTCAAAATATTAGAACCCTGCTATCATGTCACCTCTAGATCTTCTTTTCTCTGGACTAGCCAAACCCAATTCCTGCCATTGTTCTTCATACGTTTTGGTCTCCCGGCCTCTTAGACAGGGGTGGGCAACTGTGGCCCTTTTACAACCTGTGAACTTCAACTCCCAGAATTCCTGAGACAGCCAAGCTGTCCTTCTTTGCACCCCTTCCAAAGTCTCAACATCTTTTTTTGGGTAACGTGTTGACCAAAACTGGATGCAAACAGATGAAGTCTTAAATCTTGACCGGGAAAAGGTGTGCCAGGAAAGGAAAGAAGGCCAAATATGAAAGTTCTGATGATTTTTAAAACTGGGAAATATCACAGGGCGGGAAACAGAACAGAACATGAACTCACAACACAGGGGAAAGGAATTTATATAGACTTAAAAGAAAGAAAGCGTGGGGACATTTTGGAATGCCTTTTGCGTGTTATTCTCCCTTTGTTCCTTGGAACTGTTATGAATTATATATTGTAAATATGCTTCTTGTTCTTACGTATGATGCGTGTGTGTGTTCCTGCTTTGTTTTCCAATGGCTGATCAAATAATTGTGTGAAATAGGGTTTGTTTTGTTGTTTTTAAATGCCAGTCCTCCATTTGTATTCCTAAATGCTATTAATGAGCGTGATGGGGAAAATGCTTCCACTCACGTGGCATCTTCCATTTCAGACACATTTTGTTGGTCTCGCACGAGAAAGTGAGACACGGAGCTGGAGGGGCAGAGATATTTTCAGAGTTGTGATCTTCCCTTCAATGTATTTGTTTATGTCTGTGTCACAATGTATGTTTGTGTGTGTCTCTGTGTGTGCTGTAATACACACACGGTACTACTAGTAGTAAGTAAGACTTCCCATCACAGGGGAATCAACTGTCAGTGGTGTGTGAGTGCTTACTTAATTTATCCATTTGTGAAAAGGCAAATCTATCCGCTAATTTAAAAATGATTCAACGTGCGTTTTATGGCATAGATTTATGGTATTTTATTACTTTTTAAAATTCTTTTTGAAATATAGATTTAGAAATGTGTTTGATATTTTGATTAATATATAACCTATATAATTTTGCCTTTTTCTGCTTTTTTCTGCTTTTATTTTGTTTCGTTCACATGGTGTCTACATTGTTTTGCAGTTTTTCATGTTTTTGTGAGTCCTCCCCCCCATTTCTTTCTGTAAAATGTGTTAAGATAAAGAAACATACTCAAAAAGACACCATAGGGCACTGCACACCAGAACAACTAGACACAAGGACAGTTTTTCCCCGAATGCCGTCACTCTGCTTAACAATTAATTCCCACAACGCTGTCAAATAATTTACTAAGACTATATTCTTCCCTTCCTTACTGGAATCTATCTCTTTCCACTTATTACTATAACCATGTTGCTTGTATCTTTCAATTTATATTGTTTTATTTGTTTCCTAGTACGATTTGAAAGCTTATTAGTAACCTTGACTATCATTAAGTGTTGTATCTTTTTATTCTTGATGAATGTATTTTATTCTCCTTATGTACGCTGAGAGCATATACACCTAAGACAAATTCCTCGTGTGTCCAATCACACTTGGCCAATAAAGAATTCTATTCTATTCTATTCTATTCTATTCTATTCTATTCTATTCTATTCTATTCTATTCTAGTCTAGTCTAGTCTAGTCTAGTCTAGTCTAGTCTAGTCTAGTCTAGTCTAGTCTAGTATATTTTTTAAAGCCAGTTGTGTGCGCTTCTTGGGAAGACAGTCCCCTTGAATTCTGAAGAATGGGTACTGGTGTAATTTTAAAATAATGCACTAAAGTTACAAGGATGGCACTTAGGTGTATAACTTCAAGTAATAAACCCAGGGGAAAGAGAAGGGCTTCAGTTACTTTTCAAGGCTAAAATTCCGTTTACAGATAACAGTAACAATGCTGTTCAAAAAATCCCATGGAAATAATTCTATTGTCAGTTTCTTGTTTTTAGATTTAACAGAAACGATGGAGAATGTACTCCAGGATTGTACAAACTAGGCTTCACTTAGAGTTCTTGGTCAACTCATAATAGAACAAGTAGACAAATAGCACAATATCATTGATAGGAATTCCGAGGCAATTTTTTTTTCTCTATGAAATAAATGTTGAGAAGAACTCCTCTATCCATAAATTGAATAATTGCACCGAGGTGGAGCAGTGGTTAGTGTGCAGTACTGTAGGCTACTTCTGCTGACTGCTGGTTGCCTGCAATTTGGCAGTTCGAATTTCACCAGGCTCAAGGTTGACTCAGCCTTCCATCCTTCCAAGGTGGGTAAAATGAGGACCCAGGTTGTTGGGGGCAAGAGGCTGACTCTGGAAACTGCTTAGAGAGGGCTGTAAAAGCAGTATATAAGTCTAAGTGCTATTGCTATTGCTATTGTTATTGCTAAAAAAGGGAAAGAAAACCCTACACATGTAAATCAGGGGTGAAATCCAGCAGGTTCTGACAGGTTCTGGAGAACCGGTAGCGGAAATTTTGAGCAGTTCGGAAAACCAGCAAATACCACCTCTGGCTGGCCCCAGAGTGGGGTGGGAATGGAGATTTTGCAATATCCTTCGCCCAGGAGTGGGGAGGGAATGGGGATTTTGCAGTATCCTTCCCCTGCCATGCACACCAAGCCATGCCCACCAAGCCACACCAAGCCCACCAAGTCATGCCTACAGAATTGGTAGTAAACAAATTTGGATTTCACCACTGATGTAAACCAACTTGCATCCAAAAGTACCAGGGGTGTCAAACTCAATTTTTTTCTTTTTTTTTTATTGAAAAAGTTTTACAAATACAAATTTTCCCATTCCCCCCCCCTTTCCCTCCCTAACCCTCTCTAACCCTCCCCTCCTCCCATGACTTCCCCAAGGTGAAATCCAAATCCAAATCATTTTATATCATATCATACTTTACCGCCCTTCTATTCTCCCCCCTGTGTACTATACATTTCTACATAACATTAAACTATTCTACCCCCTATATACTATACATTTCTACACAACATTCAACTAAAAGCTATCTGGTACTTCCTAGTTTGGTATTTATTCTGCACATAATCTATCCATTTCTTCCACTCCCATACATAAGTCTCTTGAGTCCGGTCTTTTAAGTATGCTGATATCTTCGCCATTTCTGCAAAACTGGCCACCTTCAAAGTCCATTCTTCAATAGTAGGTAAAACATCCCTTTTCCAATATTGACCAATCAGTAACCTAGCTGCTGTCACCATATACAATATCAATTTTGTTTCACCCATTGAAAAACCCTTAACTATGCCCAATAAAAACAATTGAGGAGAAAATTGGAGTTTTTTCTTGAGAACATTTTGCATAACCCACCAAATTTTTATCCAGAAAGCCTTCACTTTCTTACAAGTCCACCATATATGATAATATGTAGCATCCAAACAGTCACATCTCAAACTCAATTTCTTGAGGGGCCACATCAGGGCTGGGTAGAAGTGTCTGATTGGGTGGGTGTGACCAACCGGGTGGGCGTGGCCAACTAGGTGGGCGTGACCAGCTTGACACCACTTCCCAAACTGCTGGCATGTTTCCTCTTTGCATTGGGTAGACCGGGCTGGAGCTACACTGGCCTGATCTTTCCTCTCCGTATTGGGTAGACCAGGACGGCCCTGCCGACCGGATGCAACCACATTGCCGGCCGGATCTGGCTCGTGGGCCTTGAGTTTGAACCCCTGAAAAGTACAGTGAATGGGGAAGTGTTAGCAACTTAGAGAAGATTCTAAATGTCTTCGGTATATAGTGAGCATTTGACACTCGGGTTGGTAGTATTTAGTGGTGCTAGGGTCGAAAAAAATCAAGCTGCCATGTGCAATATGTGTTAAAAGGAGTAACTGCTTCAAATGTGCAGTTTCAACCATCATATTGCCTTTTTTGTTGTTGTTAAACGAGGACATGCCTGATAGCCAATAGACAATGGATCCCGCTTTCCATAGATGTATCTTTCAAGACGTTGCTCTGAATGACAGGTAGTCCTCGACGTATGACCACAATTGAGCCCAACATTTCTGTTGCTAAGTGAAACATTTGTTAAGTGAGTTTTGCTCCATTTTAGGACCTTTCTTGCCATGGTTGTTCAGCGAATCACTGCAGTTTTTTTTTTATTTGATTTATATGCCGCCCTTCTCCGGACACTCAGGGCGGCTTACAATGTGATAAGCAATAGCCTTCATCCTTTTGTATATTTATACAAAGTCAGCTTATTGCCCCCACAAACTGGGTCCTCAATTTACCTACCTTAGAAAGGATGGAAGGCTGAGTCAACCTTGAGCCTGGCAAGATTCGAACCTGCAGTAATCGCAGGCAGCTGGTCTTAATAACAGGGTGCTTTAGACCACTGTACTACCAAGGCTCAGTTGTTAAGTTTGTGACACGGTTGTTAAATGAATCTGGCTTCCCCATTGACTTGGCTTGCTGGAAGGTCACAAAAGGGATCACATGACCTTGGGATACAGCAACGGTCATAAGTATGAGTCAGTTGCCAAGCGTCTGAATTTTGAGGCCATGACCCTGGGGATGCTGCAAAGGGCCCTAAGTGTGCAGAACAGTCATACGTCACTTTTTTCAGTGCTGTTGTTACTTTGAATGGTCCCTAAATGAACTGTTGTAAGTCAAGGACTACCTACACCGTTTTAATGTCAGTAAGGATAAGGAAACATGCTTTTGAAACAGGATGCAACACAGGATTTGTGTTATTGGCATGCTTGCGTTATATTCATTCAGCCTTCTCCTATCTCTGATTCTCCAGCTTCCAAAATTCCTAGCTGGGAATTTGGGAAGTTAATTCCCAACAAATCTAGAAGATTGCCAGGTTGCTGGAAATGGCATTCAGTGTTTTGATGTATATGAATCAATAATATGCCTGCATATTTTAACATTACAATGTAAAATTTCATTACAATTGTGGATGGCTATTTCTATTTTTGCGTTTTGGTACTGCATACTAAAAAGCAGAGACATCACCCTGCCAACAAAAGTGCATATAGTCAAGGCTATGGTGTTCCCAGTTGCAATGTACGGCTATGAAAGTTGGACCATAAGAAAGGATGAGCGCCAAAGAATGGAGGCCTTTGAACTCTGGTGCTGGAGAAGACTCCTGCGAGTCCCTTGGACTACAAGGCGATCCAACCGGTCAGTCCTAGAGGAGATTGATCCTGGCTGCTCTTTAGAAGGCCAGATCCTGAAGTTGAAACTCAAATACTTTGGCCACCTAATGAGAAGGAAGGACTCCCTGGAGAAGAGCCTAATGCTGGGAACGATGGAGGGCAAAAGAAGAAGGGAACGGCAGAGAACGAGGTGGCTGGATGGAGTCACTGAAGCAGTCGGCGTAAGCGTAAATGGACTCCAGAGGATGGTAGAGGACAGGAAGGCCTGGAGGAACATTGTCCATGGGATCGCGATGGGTCGGACACAACTTCGCGACTAATAACAACAACAATTTCTATTTTATTTTATTTTTTCAGGAAAGCACTTTAATAAGCACCTCTTCGATTCAGTAGGATAAGCATCATGCCTAGCCATGGTTTCCTTGAAGTTCACCATTCTCCATCTGGGGAATATAAGTGATCAGTCCCTTATACAATTTCTTCATTTAGAATTGGTGTGATTTCTACAAAGGGACCTGAATAATACATATAGTGCCCTCCTGTGGTTAGTATTTTTTTTCTTTTCCACAAATAATAATTCTTTCCTAGAATATGCGGCTTCATATTTTTTTCCTCCAAAGTCAGTGGTGGGTTTCAAAATGTTTTACTACCAGTTCTGTGGGTGTGGCTTGGTGAGCGTGGCATACCTTGGTGGGCAGTGCTTGGTGGGTGTGGCAGGGAAGTAGGCTGTAAAATCTCCATTCCCACCCGATCCAGGGGAAGGTTACTGCAAAATCCCCATTTCCTCCCGATCAGCTGGGACTTGGGAGGCAGAGAATAGAAGGGGGCGTGGCCAGTCAGAATTTTTACTACCGGTTCTCCGAACTACTCAAAATTTCCGCTACCAGTTCTCCGGAACTGGTCAGAACCTGCTGAATACCACCTCTGCCCAAAGTTCTTTAACTGATCTCAGCTCAGTTCCCTGTGGATATTCAGAGAGTTATATATTTTGAGAGAATCCCTCCAAATGAAGAACGTGTTGATGGTCTGGTCCTGTCCCTTAGAAGTTACAGTATATTTACAGATTGGTGGGAAAGAGGAGAGGCTATTCTATGATACAGGTAGATAAGTAGCACTTAGAAGGTTTCAAGAGTGTCCCACAACCCCATTGCCAACATCTGGCCAATGGACTATACCTTTTCTATGATCTGTAAGGTCAATCTAGATATTCTGTTGTATTGATGTGTACCTAGATACCATAAATCAAACATTATTTCAATATTGGGAGAATTGTGCAAAAAAAAAAAAAGAGGGATATTGAACAAATTGGCTTTTTTGACTTTGATTTCTCTTCAGGATGTATTTGGAGATACGGTTCTTATTGGAAACTTGGCAGCCCAGGTTTGAGACCCAAGCGCTGTGTGATAGGGTGAGCTCCGGTCCTTGCCCCAGCTTCTGCCAGCCTAGCAGTTCGAAAGCATGCAAATGCAAGTAGATAAATAGGTACCACTTCGGTGGGAAGGTAACAGTGCTCTGTGATGTCACGCTGGCCACATGACCACGGAAATGTCTTTCTCCAAAGTGCCTTATGGGTCTGAACTAAGCTCAGTTTCCTGTGGATATTCAGAGAGTAGTATATTTTGAGAGGATGTTCCAAATGAAGAACATATTAAGGGTCTGGTCCCATGCAGATGCCAAACGCTTTAGAAGTTACAGGACATTTAAAGATTGGTAGGAAAGAGGAGAAGCTATTCTTTGATACCAGAAGACAAGTAACAGAAGGTTTCAAGAGTATCCCACAATCACATTGCCACCATCTGGCTAAATTTGAAATGCACACGCAGCAACGACTAGTGGAATAAAATCCGCAGAGACTCCCTTACCTTTCTTGATTAAATCCAGATACACCCAGTAGAGAAATCAAAGTCATAGCGAAGCACTATAAGGAATATAACAAGCAAAGACAAAGGAAGTATTAATAAAAGCACAATAGGAGTGAATATACTCACTCTCTCTGTATTCTTTATTATACACATATTTTCCCATTGTTCAAGCATCACATTATATCCAAAATTCCTTGCCCACTGAATCATACAATGTTTTACCTGTTCATTTTCCAAATTCAATTCCAACATTTTATAAATCTTAGCCATAATATATTTATCGTTGCCACATAATGAAAGTTCTCATTCATTTTTTAGCAAAGTCAAATCCATAGCACTTTTTATCCAATTTGAACCTTTCTTTCAGTTCAGAATTCAGAATATGAAATGAGCCTTGGTGGCGCAGCAGACTAAAGCACTGTTAAGTAACACCAGCTGCCTGCAATTACTGCAAGTTCAAATCTCACCAGGCTCAAGGTTGACTCAGCCTTCCTTCCTTTCGAGGTAGGTAAAATGAGGACCCGGTTTGTGGGGGCAATAAGCTGACTTTGTATAAAAATGAACACCGCTTAGTGGGGGCCAAAAGCCCTACTAAGCAGATATATACAAAAGTATGAAGGCTATTGCTTAACGCATTGTAAGCCGCCCTGAGTCTCCGGAAAAGGGCGGCATATAAATCGAACCAATAAATAAATAAATAGAAACCAGTGGCAAGTATAACCTTCTGTTTTAAGTTCTTCCCTTGGCTTTGGTATGGGTTACCAGAATTAAAAGATAAAATTTTACCATACGTCAGCCAATCTGGCTTTGCCACCATTTCTTTTCTTTAAAAAAGCTTCCTGCAGTGACACCCAAAGGGGCAGCTTCATAGAGAGCCTTGTTTTATATTTATTCCAAACTCTTAGTATGGCTTGTCTAACAAAATGGTTATTAAAATCAACATTAACTTTATTTTTGTCGTACGATAAGTAGCCGTGCCATCCAAACCTTAATTCAGGAGCCTGAGTGGCGTAGGAGGCTAATGCCTCCTAAGGCAGCATTTAACATCCAGCTGCCTGCAATTATTGCGAGTTCAATTCTCACCAGGCTCAAGGTCGACTCAGCCTTCCATCCTTTCTAAGGTGGGTAAATTGGGGACCCAGTTTGTGGGGGCAATAAGCTGACTTTGTATAAATATACAAAAGTATGAAGGCTATTGCTTATTGCTTAATGCATTGTAAGCCGCCCTGAGTCTCCGGAGAAGGGCGGCATATAAATCAAATTTTTTTAAAAAATAATAATTTAAAAAAAAAATTCATGTCCCTCTAATTCAAGTAGCCTCTTGTTCCAGAGGCTCACCCATTCTTTTGCCCAGGTCAAACAGCATGCATCAAAATACAATTTCATATCTGGTCGACCAAACCCACCCACTCTTTCCTTGGCATCTTGCAATAACTTACCGCATTTTTCAGAGTATAAGACACACTTCCCTCCCACCTAACAGGGAGTGGAAATGTTGGTGCATCTTATACACCGAATACAGCCATTTTTGGCCTCCCGAAACCCCGCCCCGGGTGTCCTGTTTTCGCCAAAAGCAGGCGTGTTTTTTGCAAAAACAGGATGCACAGAGGGTTTGGGAGGCATGCAGAGTGCTCCTGAGGGCTGAGGAGGGCAAAAATGTGATGCGTGGGGGGTTTGGGAGGCCAAAAATGCCCCCCTTTTTTCCATAAAAACAGGACATGCAGAGGGTTTGGGAAGCCTGCAGAGTGCTCCTGGGGGCTGGGGAGGGTAAAAACACGATGTGTGGGGGGTTTGGAAGGCCAAAAATGCCCCCCTTTTTCATAAAAACGGGATGAGGACCCAGATTGTTGGGGGCAATATGCTATTTAGTATACTGTCTTTGGTGTAAGCCGTCCAGAGTCCTTGGAGAGTGGGCGGCATAGAAATATGAATAATAAATAAAAATAAATAAATGCGCAGAGGGTTTGGGAGGCCTGCAGAGTGCTCCTGGGAGCTGGGGAAGGCAAAAATGCGATGTGTGGGTTTTGGGAGGCTAAAAACAGGCCCGTTTTTTGCAAAAATGGGATGCGCAGAGAGTTTGGGAAGCCTGCAGAGTGCTCCTGGGGCCTGGGGAGGGAAAAAAAAAATGACACGTGGGGGGTTTGGGAGGCCAAAAATGAGCCCATTTTTGGGGAAAACAGGATGTGAAGAGGGTTTGGGTGGCCTGCAGAGTGCTCCTGGGGGCTGGGGAGGGCAAAAATACAATGCGTGGGGGAGTTGGGAGGCCAAAAACAGGCCTGTTTTTTTTTTGCAAAAACGGGATGGACAGAGGGTTTCTGAGCCCTGCAGAGTGCTCCAGGGGGCTGAAGTGGGGGAGGGGGCAAAAATGTGACAGGTGGGGGGTTTGGGAGGCCAAACACGGGCCCGTTGTTCATGAAAATGTGGGCATTTTTGCCTTCCCCCACACCCAGGAGCATTCTGCAGGGGAGGGCAAAACCTTTTTTTTCTTGTTTACCACTTCGAAATCTTGGTGCGTCTTCTACTGCGGTGCGTCTTATAGTCCAAAAAAATACAGTGTATCTAATTCTTGAGTTTTTTACCCCCGTTACTGCCTTCTTGTAATTTGAACCTGAGCAATTGAAAGCAAGCGCTCTCCATATCTGAAAAAAAAAAAAAAAAAGATTCATTTTCCTCATGCAATTCAATTAGTCACCAGTAGGTGGCAGGAAAACATTACAGAGATACAGGGCAGCGGTTTATTTTTGCCCCTTCGGTTTTGTTAATGCTGGATGATCTTATTGTACAAGATGCTTTGGAAGTAATACACCTTTTGGAAGTCAAGACATCAGAGATGGAGCGTGACCTGAGTTTTTGACTGTTTAGGACAGATGAAAATGCAAACTGGGTGCACATGTGCTTGCTACAGTGCACTTGTCACATGTGATTAGAGTAGAGTAGAGTAGAGTAGAGTAGAGTAGGATAGAATAGAATAGAATAGAATAGAATAGAATAGAATAGAATAGAATAGAATAGAATAGAATAGAATAGAATAGAATTCTTTATTGGCCAAGTGTGATTGGACACACAAGGAATTTGTCTTTGGTGCATAGGCTCTCAGTGTACATAAAAGAAAAGATACGTTCATCAAGAATCATAAGGTACAACACTTAATGATAGTCATAGGGTACAAATGATACAAGCAACAAAATTACAGTCATACAGTCATAAGTGGAAGGAGATGGGTGGTGGGAACGATGAGAAGATTAATAGTAGTGCTGATTTAGTAAATAGTTTGACAGTGTTGAGGGAAATATTTGTTTAGCAGAGTGATGGCATTCGGGAAAAAAACTGTTCTTGTGTCTAGTGATCATGAGTATCCCAAACTCTTCATGTGCAGGGAGTTGAAAAAATGTAATTTTATAGAGGTTTTGTTTTTTGAGGAGCAAAATGTTTCAGAAGCAAAGACGAAGCCTGAAGTTTTGTAGAGGATTAAGTTACCTTTTCATTCTTTAAGCTTCATAAAAAAGAGCCGAGGTGGCGCAGTGGTTAGAGTGCAGTACTGCAGCTACTTCAGCTGACTGCTAGTTCAGCAGATCAGCGGATCAAATCTCACCGGCTCAAGGTTGACTCAGCCTTCCATCCTTCCGAGGTGGGTAAAATGAGGACCCAGATTGTTGGGGGCAATATGCTATTTAGTATACTGTCTTTGGTGTAAGCCACCCAGAGCCCTCGGAGAGTGGGCGGCATAGAAATATGACTAATAAAATAAAATAAATAAATAAATTATCTTAGAAACTTTTATCTCTTTTAGGAACTCTTACCTCTTTTCCTATTTTTACAGCATGCTCCCCTCCCCAGTTTGATACACAATACTCAGGGAGGGCATGAGGATACCATGTTTCCCCAAAAATAAGACCCTGTCTTATATTTTTTTGAACCCCAAAATAAGCACTGGGCCTTATTTTCGGGGAGGTCTTATTATTTTGGGGCACGTGGAGGCTTCTCTTGCCATCTTACCTGATTTCCAGCTCTGTCTCCCTAACCCTAACCAGAAGAAATGGTGGGGACCAGCTGCGCATGTGTTTAAATATTTTCGGGGAGGGCTTATTTTCAAGGGGGGGCGTATTTTAGTACATGCACTCAAAAGCCCGATTGGGCTTAGTAGCTCTAGGTAAGGGATGTCAAACTCGATTTCATTTGAGGGCCGCATCAGCGTTGTGTTTGACCTCGGAGGGCTGGGGTAGGCGTGGTCAGCTCGACTTCACTCATGTTGGGGGCGCCTGTGGCGGCCCAAGCACTCCTCCAGCAAAAATGGGCTCCCGAGCTCTGTTTTCGGCTGTGACGGCCTTCTGCAACCCTCTGCCAGTGAAAACAGAGCTCAGGAGGGCCACATGAAGAGGCATCGTGGGCCCGTCCTTCGCTGTTTCCAAGGTGGCCTTGCAGGCCAGATCTAAGCACCCTGTGGGCCAGATCCAGCCCTCCGGCCTTGAGTTTGACACCCCTGCTCTAGGTTATTGTCACAAGTGTTTCCAGGATTGCTGTGGCTATCTGCCTACTCACAAACAGTATGGTTTTAATCAAGCCATCTACTGTTGCCAATTACCTGCAAGCCTTCCCCGCCCTAGTTAATTGCAGGTTAACTCCCTATATAAGCAAGGACCTTTTGCTTGCTACTTGGGCCTAGTCTTCTAGGCCTAAATGCACAGCTCCTGCAGGAAGCTTGGTGCAATGCCGCAGATGGGAGAAGAATGCAGATAAGGACTCCAGATGCCGCTACAGAGAGACTCCCACGGATGCTTGCCTTTTGCTGTTTTGTAGCACGCAAGCTATCATTGGGACTGCTGTTGCTGGACCTTCTTCCTCCCACAAGCTTCAAGAAATGTTTGCTGTTTGAACTGTTTTTACTTCAGGTGACTTTCAGCTGTGAAGCTCGTGCTGCTCCCATTATGATTGCCTTGATGATGTATCGATGCCGAAGCTGCTTACCTTCATGCTAGCTTTATTCTTTTGTGAACTGTTTCGGTATTGTGGAGAGGGATCTAGGGAGATAGCCTTGCTTCACATACCCAGATAAGACTTTGTTTTTTAATGTGTTTTCTTAAAGACATTGTTGCAATATTTTCAGGATCAGACTCAATAAAGATAATAGAAGTTATAGGTTTAAATATAATTCTCTTTAATCATAATAGGCATTCTATATTCGCTGAATATTCAAGATAGAAGCAAGGAAAATGGGGAGGATGGCTCCTTTTATATACAAGGGGCGGAGCCAGGAATGGGAGTGGTAAATTATGAATACATTAAAGCTCAAGTAATAAGTTAACCCCTGATGTTCCATATATACATTATTTACACATTAGAGAATAAGGCATTTACATCTGACAAATCCCCCTCTAAATGCCGGTTCGTTATACAATACCAGTTACATTCAGATTCAGGACAATATAATACATATAATTTAGAAGTTAAATATTTATGTTGTTTAGAAGGTAAGGGTTTTGTTAATATGTCAGCTAATTGTTCAGAAGTATCACAATGTATTGCTTTGATGAATCCGTCTTGAGATAGTTGTCTCACGTGCTTAAATTTTATATCAATATGCCTGGACCTTTGTCCAATTGCATCGGATCTAGAAATTTCAATGGCCGCTTTATTATCTTCATGCATAATAAAGGGTAAAGTAGGTTTCTTCCAAACATCTGTGATCAAATCATTGAACCATACAAGGTTATTTGCAGCTTTAGACAAGCAAACATATTCTGCTTCTGTGGTAGAGGTGGCTACCAGTTCTTGTTTACCAGTATACCAGTAAACTGGACAATCGTTCAATAGAAAAACATAACCAGAGGTACTCTTTCTGCATGATGTATCACCGGCCCAATCTGCATCAGCATAACAAGTAATTTTTGGTTCTTTGTCATTATTGGGTTCCAATATTAAACAAAAATCTAATGTACTTTTCAGATATCTTAAAATTCTTTTGACAGCTTCCCAATGATACAAGGTTGGTTTGCTAACATATCTTGACAATAAATTGAGAGGTAATGCAATATCTGGCCTAGTCCAATTAGATATATAAAGGAGTGAACCTATAATTGATCTGTAAAATGTGTTGTCTTTAAACTCAGGGGAAGATTCATCATTGTTTCTAAGAAAATCAGTTTGCATAGGTGTGTCACATGTTTTGGCATTATTTAAGTTACATTTGTTTAGGAGTTCAATGATTTTATCTTTCTGAGTAAGTTTGAATCCCCTTTTTGTTTTGTTAATTTGTACACCAAGGTATTTATTCACTCTACCTAGTGATTTCAATGAGAAGTGTTCGTTTAACTTATTTACAAAGATTTCCCTGCTCTCTTTATGCTTTCCAATATATAAAATATCATCCACATAAATTAATACAAATTCAATATGATCATTACTCTTTTTTACAAAGAAACAGTTATCAGCAGTGGTGGCGTTGAAATCCATGGTCTTTAATACTTTTACCAAACAATCGTACCATCTTTTGCCAGATTGCTTCAATCCGTACAGACTCTTATTTAGTAACCAAATTTCGTTCTTATTAGTGTATTGACTGTGTGGTGCTCTTACATATATTTCCTTATCTAATTTTGCATGTAAGTATGCAGTCTGTATGTCATATTGAAACACGTCTAGATTGAGTGCAGATGCTACTACAAGAGCTGTTTTGACACTCTCTGTTCTCACTGTGGGTGAATATGTGTCAGTATAGTCTTCTGGATATTTTTGTGCATAACCTTGTGCAACTAGTCTGGCCTTGTATAAGGTATTACCTCCTTCTAAATTCTTAATTTTATAAATCCACCTGGTACCTATAATTGTTTTATCCTTAGGTGCGATCGCAGGTGTGAATACATTTAATCCTTGTAAACTTTTCATTTCTTTTTCCATAGCTAATTCCCATTTTTCTCTTTCTTCACGGGGAAGTTTCAATACTTCCTCATATGTATTAGGTGTTATTTGTTCCCCATCCATATGCATAATATAATCTTTGTATTTATTTGGTATTTGGTTTCTATTATTTCTAATATTTCTTTCAGGTTTGCTATGGTTGTCATGCAAATATCTGGCTTCCTTTTTTGTTAATGTGTCTGTCTTTATTTTATGCTGACTATTTGTCCAAGTTTTGGTTTTGTTCTTACTTTTGCTAATATTTTGATTTTCTGTTGTTCCTTCCTCGCAAGGTATATTATCTTTGCTTTTATTAGGAAAAATTTCATTAAGGTGCAACTTAGACCAATTGGCCTGTTCATGAAACACAGCTGTTCTGGATACTATAAATTTGTTATTATTATCGATGAATCTGTACCCTTTGGTTCCAGTTTCGTATCCCATGAATCTTAATCTCCTGGATACGTTTTCTCCCTTTCTCCTCAATTGTTTAGGTATGTGCACGTCTGCAGTAACTCCAAATATGTGCATGTGTGCTAATTTAGGTTTTCTATTGTACATCACCTCATATGGTGTTTTATTCACAATACTGGACCATGTTCTATTTTGAGTGTAATTTGAATAATGTAAGGCTTCTGACCAAAATTGTTTGCCTAAACCAGCATCCTCTAATGTGCATCTAATCATGGTTTGTAGTGTGGAGTTCTTTCTCTCTGCAATCCCATTTTGAAAGGCAGAAAATGGATTGGACGTGAAATGTAGCATCCCTCTATCCTTTAACCATTGGGAGAATTCTTTAGACATGAATTCACATCCCCTGTCTGTCATAATTTGTTTTATTCTGATATTATGTTGTGTTTCTATGCGTTTGTAGAATTCCTTAAATTTCTGAAAGGTTTCATCCTTGTGCTTTAATGTGTAAACAAAACCATAGCGACTGTAATCATCCACTATTGTTAGGAAGTAACGTTTTCTATAGGTAATTGATGGAGTTAATGGACCAACTAAGTCCATATGTACCAAATCAAAAATATTGTTAGTTGATCTGTTAGATTTTTTTGGTCTAGGACTGGTTTTTAGTTTGGTGGATTTACATACTGAGCATTCTAAATAATTTTCACAATTTTTTATTTTTACACCTTCTGCGTGTTCAGTCATTTTTTGTACTACAGGAAAGCTTGCATGTCCTAACTTCCTGTGTAAGATATGAGCACACTCATCATGAATTGGTTTACCTATTTTTGGTTTCTTCTCATTGTGTGTATTTTTGTTATCATGAGTTATTTTACATTCATCATTGTCACTGTTACTGACATTTTCATCATCTGCTTCAATACAATCTTCCATATTTGAATCAATGTTATGTAACCATCTTTCTTTGGTTATCAGATAGGGTAGACCCCCTTTTATCATCACAGTGCCTATATTTGTTTTGTTCTTTTCTATAGTTGCTTTCCCCTTTGAGAAAACTATATTGATGTCAGATTCTCTGCTTAGTTTTATAGCACTTAGTATGTTGTGAGGTATTTCTGGGATTAATAATACCCCCTCTATTTTCCCTAAACCAGGCAAGGTCACATTTCCTCTGCCTAATACTTGAACCTTTTCTTGATTAGCTACCTTTATCACAAACTTATCTTCTGTAAATGAAGATAATATACTTTTGTTATTAGTGGTGTGATTTGTTGCACCAGAATCAATAAGCCAATTATTGTTCTCATCTTGTTGTGTTTTGGTGCTGTCTTGTTTATTTAGCCCATTTAGTGACCCAGATTTTCTCTCTTTTGAATTTTCTCTACCCCCTCTACTTTCTCTGTAGTTTGGTGGGCTTCTATATTTGTGTCTATCTGTGGAAGATTGTCTGTAATTGTATTTGCTCCTATATTCTGGCCTATGTCTCTCCCTTGGGACTTTGGGACAGTCTCTTTTACTGTGTTCCCTGGATCCACAATTGTGGCATCTAAGGGCCTCATTATATTTATCTTGAAAGACTACTTTCCTAAAAGATTTGTGTTCTGTTTGGTTATTGGAACGATTTTTTCTTGAATTGTCTTCTGCTATCAATTTGTTAGATAGACTTTCTATTGATAAATATCCCAAATTAATGGTATCTAAGTGTGACATAAAGCTATCCCATGATGGATCAAGTGAATTGATAATAACACTTTTCATAGTTTGATCTGAAATCACTTCCCCCCTCAATTGCAGCTCAGCTCTTATTTTGTTTAGATTTATCAAATGTTCACTTATAGAAACCCCTGGTTTCACTCTAGAAGAAAAGAAATCCTTAGACATTCTTGTGGTTGTGGCTACGCTATCGCTGTGAAATAGATTAAACATGCATTGAATTATTTCTGATACAGTTAGGTTTGGTTTGATGCTATGATACATTGCAGGAGACACGCTAGAAATTATTATGAAAAATGCTCTATGATGTAAACAGTCTATTTTTAAAGTCCAAGGTCTTCTTGGAGGACTAGTTATAAAGAATAGTAAATTTTCTTTCATAAAAATAACCTGAAGCTGTTGGTACCACTCTTGTAAATTAATGCCATCAACTCTAAGTTTTGGGAAGTCACTGGGTAAGTTCCCCACATTATTCTGTCCATTACTTACAACCTGAGGCAGTCCGTGGTCTCTCAAGTGCAGGAAATTACAGAACGGCATTGGGATGCTTGTAACGAGTCTGCGCGGTTCTCTGGCCAGTTCAAGTCTTTCGGGGCCGTCTACGTAGTTTTGCACATGCGCGTTGCTCATTTCTTCTTTGGCGCCGTTGTGGAAGGTTCTCTCCATTTCAGCTCTCTCGATCCGCTCCTCTTCAGATGAGTCGGTCTCTGGCTCGGTTTTTGGGGCTTTGGTGATGGCGGCGGTTCTTCTCTTTCTCTTGTGTGTGCTGGCACTCGATTCTGTCTGCGGTGTAGGACGGAATCGGCATGGCTCTCTGGGCTCGGGTGTCGTAGTTTTCGAAGTCAGGATGGGAGCGTGCAGGTCTTGAGTTGTCGGTTTGATTGCTTGCTTCTTCGTTGATGTCTTAGAAATTTTCAATCTTGGCCCAAAAGCAGCAAAAAGTGTTTTCATTGCTGACTCTACTTGAGACTTTGTTAAATCGTCTTCACTTTCTGATTTTGGTTCATCTGAAGAGTTTGAGACTTCTTTTTCACTTTCTTCGTCTGATAGCGTTTTTCGCGCCAGAAATTTTGAACTGAGCGTTTTGATTGGCTCTGCTTCACTCTCTTTTGAAGTTCGTTGAAACCAAGATGGCTGCCGTTCAAAATTTCGCGCGGGGTCACATCTTTTCTTTTTTACAACTATTTTCTCAGTAGTCATTTCACTCACAGTTTTTTGATCTTTGGGTTTTTCTTTAATGATGTTTTTCTCTCTCGCTGCTCCGCTGTTCCTCAGCATCTCCTGGAGGTCCGCGATGAGGCTTTCATCATTCTTTTGGCTTTTTAGTATTTTTAATATTTCTGACCTGAGTTCGTTATTTTCTATCTCGATTTCTTCCTGGTCGTTATTTTCACTCATCAGTTCTTCTTCTTCAGTGGTGTATTCTTCGGATTCTCTCGAAATCGCATTAGTGGATTCGTTGATCATCTCTTGATCAGTTTCTATTTCTTTGCTGTAGGCCCTGGTGTTGGGCCTATCTTTCTTGGACATTTTTAATTACTTATTGAGTCAATTAACCATCCTCTGCTACCAGCTTGTTGCAATATTTTCAGGATCAGACTCAATAAAGATAATAGAAGTTATAGGTTTAAATATAATTCTCTTTAATCATAATAGGCATTCTATATTCGCTGAATATTCAAGATAGAAGCAAGGAAAATGGGGAGGATGGCTCCTTTTATATACAAGGGGCGGAGCCAGGAATGGGAGTGGTAAATTATGAATACATTAAAGCTCAAGTAATAAGTTAACCCCTGATGTTCCATATATACATTATTTACACATTAGAGAATAAGGCATTTACATCTGACAGACATAGTGCTTTTTAAATGCTTTAAAGTAAATTATATTTTTACACAAGACGCCTCTGTCAGAATTATTTCAGTCTCAGTGTGTTTACTCATGAGCTGGTTCACGGTCCGGGGTACCCCTCAATCCCATTTCTTCACAGTTATGTTAGTTTTACAGACATGGTCTGAGGTCACCTTGGTGGCTTCATCTGAGTGACCTTAAACTTGTCACCTCTTGGACAAAAGAGGTTTTCCAGTTCTTCTTCTCTGCTATAACCACTACAATGGGCTGACATTGGCCATCTATGCAGCTGAGGACAAGGCATGTTGGCTAGGAATTGTGGCGCTTTTCTTCTATGGTAATCTCCATGGGGAAGGACTTGCAGAAAGACAAGAGTACAGAGATAAGGATTAAACGAATAGGCACAGAAGAAACACAAATCTTTAGGGTTCGACAATGAGAATCCTAAGAGTATGCAGTGCATCTAGCAAAGGAAGAAAAATGGGAAGAGATGGTGATTATTGTATAGTAAATGTTGGTAGACAGTTCTCTGGGGAGGGAGGGAGAGAGAGGAGGGAGAGAGAGGGAGAGAGGAAATACGAATGAGAATATGGATGTCCCATGAACTTTTAGCTTTTACCCCCAGTCAATAGTTCACCCAGTCTTCTCCATTTGTGCTTCTCCTAACTGATCTTCAAAATATCGTTATGAACAGAAAGGCAGGAAAATTAAAGTTGATGTGCAAATACTATAATCCCAAACAAACATTCACTTTCCTTTCCTTCCTTCTCCTCTCCCCTCTCCTCTCCTTCTCTCAAATTCTCTCTTAGCTGAATTGGCTGGGAGTCTGGTTTCTCTCAGAATAAAGAAAGAGGTGAGGATAAAAAAAAAAGGGGGGGGGGAGATTAGTTAAGTACAGTATAGGCCTACAACTTTGTGTAAAATGCTGTTACCATTGTTTGTAAGTCATAATAGTCTGACTGTTCTACCACCCCCCCCCCCCAAAAAAAACTTGAAAAACAGGATAATAAAAGAAAATGCAGCTATTTCCACCTGGGAAGTAGATTTACCAGCAGGTCAGTCACATTTACAGTGCATTTATTTAACTTAGCCTTAAAGGCATTCATTTCAGGCATGAAACTGTTTAAGAATTGTCTGTGTCTGTAACCATTTCGGTGGTTATGTAAAGTTGTTTTCTAGGTTATTCAGAGGTGGGGCCCAATCCTAGCATAATCAAATGTCTGTAGCTACATAATCATTATCCTTGTTATGTTTAGAGTGATGGTATTCAGTCAGTTCGGACCAGTTCGCCTGAACTGGTAGCGGCGACTGCGGGGGTAATACCGTCCTGTTTAGTCATGTTTTCGAGGCCGGGCGCATGCATGCAAGGCTGGGCGCATGTGTGGAAGGCACGCACGTGTGCGACAAAACGGTGGTAAGAATATGTGCAACCCAGAGGTGAAATCCAGCAGGTTCTGACAGGTTCTGGAGAACCGGTAGCAGAAATTTTGAGCAGTTCAGAGAACCAGTAGCGGAAATTTTGAGTAGTTCAGAAAACCGGTAGCGGAAATTTTGAGTAGTTCAGAAAACCGGTAGCGGAAATTTTGAGTAGTTCGGAGAACTGGCAAATACCATCTCTGGCTGCTCCTAGAGTGGGGTGGGAATGGAGATTTTGCAGTATCCTTCCCCTGACACGCCCACCAAGCCACACCCACCAAGCCACACTACACCGTGCCCACCAAGCCACGCCCACCGAACCGGTAGTAAAAAAAAAATTGGATTTCACCACTGGAGCAACCCACCTCTGTATGTTTATCTATGGACCCCCTTTTTTTCATTTTTAACTGACCACTAAAAATCAGAGGCAGAGATAACCCAGTCTCCTTTTTTTTTTTCTTCTTCTCTCTGAGATTCCCTGTCATAGGTTGTGGAAATTTAGTGGAAAGAGGCAAAGTTTGGCAGTACTTTTTGTTTTATTTTATTTTATTATTATTTTTAAAAAATAAGAAAGCGAGAGGCCAAATCGGTGCATTAACCCCCCTCAAACTTTAATGCGCTCATTAGACTCAATTTTCCACAATCTTCTGGGACTGAAAAGTTTCGTGACGCTGTTTCAGATGGCTCCCTGCTGAGAATGGATGAAAAAAATATACATGAAATGGTAGGTGTATGTCTTTCATGTACGTCATTCATGGGGAACAATCTGGACCAAGGATCGGACTGTTCCCAGGTCTTTGAAATGAATCAGTGAAGAAGGTAGAAATTCAGAGAAGTTCTTCCTTCTTTTTGACCTTGTCTCTCTGTTGTCAGTTGGTTCTCCTTTTCTGTGGGTATTTTGGAAATATCTTTTCCCATCAAGAAAGCAATTGGGACAATTGCCCCAATCTTCTCATCATATGGAAATGGGGACTAGCCTTTCCTAACCTCAGAGTCATGGTGTGAACATGCTCAGATCACTCTTCCCATATGACAGGCCCTCATCATGCTGCTTTCATCTTATTCCCAGCTCACAGTTAAGGCAGCTTTAAGTCGTCCTCAGTTCCTCCAGGTTTATCCTCTTCTCCTGATACAATTTTCACTGCAGATACAATTGTCTTATACGGTAGTGGCCAAAATTGTGGAAACCTTCTGGGAAAAGTGTATTTTCTAAAACTAGTTAATAACACCACTTTTTTTTTTTTTTTGGAGTAGTATCTTAAAATTATATATCCATGGAAAGATAATTTAATCAAGAATGTAATGCAATAACTTTTATGAAGGATTTGCTATTAGAATAGCAGTTACAGTATAAAGAAGAAAAGTGAAACACGTAGAAAAAAATAGATATACAAAAATGATCACCATAGAAAAAATGAGATGTACAAAAATTATCCCCATGTCAGTTCATACTTAGTTGGGTAACCTTTAGCATGAATGACAGCCTTACAACGTCTTCCCATGGAGTAAACCAAGTCTTTTAGTTCTGCGGCTGTTCTAATGTGAAACCAAGATTGAATGATGGCTTCTATTAACTGGGTTTTATTGCTGGGTTGCTTCTAACAAGTTTCTTTAGTCGGCTCCATAGATTTTCAATTGGGTTAAGGTCTGGGCTATTCCCAGGCCATTCCAGCAGTGGAATAGGATTATCTCGAAACTCCTCCCAAAAAAGTGGTGTTATTAGCCATCAAACCTCAAAAATACACTTTTCCCAAAAGGTTTCCACAATTTTGGCCACTACTGTATGTCATCAACAATGGGGATTCCAATGTGCGATTAGGGGTAGGATCTGCCCAGCTTCTATTGGGTTCTTCAGGTTGCTGAATTACTGAACGTCTCCTCCAGATGTTAGGAGATGTTATCCTTCTCTCCATGCCACTATATAAGCCGACCAGATCTTTCTGAAGTGCTTGTTGTGACTGACACCAGCTCCTTATGAACATGGATTAAATTTGGGTTTGAAGGGGTTCTAGATCAGTGTTTCTCAATCTTAGCAACTAAGACGTGTGGACTTCAGCTCCCAAATGAACTGAACTATAATGAATATTAGACTGAGGTGCCAAACTTTGTTTATTTTGTTTATTTATAATAATAATAATAACTTTATTGTCATTGTACGTGTATACACAGTATACCCATACAACGAAATTCACTTAACACCCAAAGACCAGGTCCAACACACATAACAATCCCCAAACACACTCCCAACCACCACAAATTCCCCACCCCTAAACCACCCAAACATCCACACAACAGACCAAGTAATGCTGTCCAACAGCTCACTGATGGTGGCCCTTTAGTTCATTGTTGAGTGCAATTATAGCTCTGGGATAAAAACGATTCAGAAAACGTGTGGTCCGAGTTTTAATTGTTCTGTATCTTCTGCCAGAAGGCAACAGTCCAAAAAGATTGTAAGCAGGATGGGAAGAGTCTCTGAGAATGTTATGCAACTTTCTCAACAGTGAGATTCGAAGATGTCGTCCAGGGCTACCAACATTTAATGTTCTTTCCTCTCATTTTCCAGGACTTAATTGATTTCTGAGACCTACTTTTGCTTTAGCCAATGTCTGCAAAAATATTAGTATGATTAGCAAATTTGGGCAGCTTCTTAATTTTTAAAAAAATTAAGAATCAATGAATGAACTGCTAAGATTAGATTACATTTAAGAAGGAGTTAAAAAGCCCTATTGATAGCTATCACATTTACTGTATTGTTGCAAAATAGTGGAAAAGTAAAATAGATCTCTCAGTGGTATTTAAAGATGTGGGGAATACATTGAATTTTGCATCAATGCAAAATTCTACAATAAAGAATAGGCATAGTCAACTCTGCCACCATTAATAGTTATTTTAGAAATGTGCTTCATAATAAGATTACCTTCCTTTGTACAAAGGTTATTCTGGACAGAATATTGAATAATGGATGATTTAAATGTTTGCATTTCCCATTTAGGAGAAAGAGAATGAAAGAGAGAAAGAATGAGAGAGAGAGAATGAGAAAAAGAGAGAGTAAGTGAGAGAGAATGAGAGAGAGAATGAGAAAAAGAGAGAGTAAGTGAGAGAGAATGAGAGAGAATGAGAATGAGAAAAAGAGAGAGTAAGTGAGAGAGAATGAGATAATGAGAGAGAGAGAGAGGAGTGTGGTGTAGCAGTTAGGCTGATGAACTAAGAGTAGGATAACCTGCTGTTCTGATCTACCTTCTCCGACCCTCATGATGGATTAGGGCCGTGATGGTGAACCTATGGCAAGCGTGCCCAAGGTGGCATGCAGAGCCATCTTTCCGGGCACGCAATCTGTCACCCAACTCACCTGCAGCTGCGCATGTGCGCGCGCCCCAGCTGGTGTTTGGGCCTATGGTGCACATGCACGCAATTCCGGAGACCCAGCTGGTCTTCGGAGCTCTCCTGATTGCGCATGTGTGTGCGAGTACCTGCGCGCAGTGTGTACATGCACAGATGGCGTTCATGTGCATGCATTGCACATGTGAAAGACATGCGGATGTGCAGATGGTGCAATTGAGCAAGCAGCACATGGGGGGAGCCGTGCAAAAGCCGCCCGCATGTGCGGATGGTGCAGTTGTGCATGGAGCGCATGGTGGCAGCTACACATGAGCAAAGCACGTACCTGTTTGGCACTCAGTGAGTAAAAGGTTCACCACCACTGGATTAGGGTCTACAAACTTAAATGCACATAGATACACATACAAATTCTTTTTTTAAATTTTTTTTTATTAAAGATAAACAAACAAAAACATACATACATACAATATACAACATAAACAAACTATACATTAAAATCAAGTCTTACAACTTGAGCCTTAAGAAAAAAGAAAATTACTTCGGTATTTTATATTTATATACATATACATATACATATACATATACATATACATATACATATACATATACATATACATATACATATACACATACACATACACACACACACACACACACACACACACACACAGACAGACAGACAGACAGATATATATATATATATACACACACACATCCTTCATTATTTAACAATATTTTAAGATTATTTCTTAATTTTGGTTTCCTTTGTTGGTATTCCCTTCCTGTCCTACTTGATTATTTCTTATTTCATTTTCATTTTCTCTAGCCAATCGTACCATCGTTTCCAAACTAGATAGTACTCTGTGTCTTCTTTATCCTGTATTTCTTTGGTAAGCCTGTCCATCTCCGCACATTCCATTACTTTTTGTATTATTTTATCCTCTAATGGCGTATCTTCCAATTTCCACATTTGTGCGAACATGATTCTTGCAGCTGTCAGAATATGGATTATGAAATATTGTATTTCCTTTTCATAATGATTGGTTAGTATTCCTAATACTGGTCTTAATGGCACTCTCTGGGTGGTAATTTCTTCCAACAAATTCTTATATACTGTATTCACTAGTTCCCCTTTCCCCCCCCCCCCCTTACTGTTCTATTGTCTGTTCTATTGGTTTAGTTTCCTTTTCGAAACGGTGTTCTTGTTATTTGCTTGTTTGGCTTTTACATCATTAAGTGTTGGTTTGCATTGATTGAGTAGAATTCTTTCAAAGCGTAATTTCCTTTTTAATTTCCCCCCACCAGGTAAAATTAGTGCACGAGATTGGTCAACTTCAGAATAGATCGATTGCATATTAGTAAGTGTGTGGGACTGTAGCTGGCTTTACCAGCTGAGGATGATGGGAATTGTAGATGGAAGCTTATACAAGCCATAATCAGAAAGAGTTGGCATCACATAAGAAAAAAGTGGGTTAGAATGTCAGAGGAAGGCTGGGAAAATCCCGTTTAATTCCGCAATTTGTCATGCAGTATCTGGATGACATCAGATCAACTATCAGTGTATCTCCCAGAGCTGTTTGGAAAAGAGAAAGAAATGATCTCAGTTTTTTGATGATGAATTTGTACATGTAAAGGTTTTTTCCCTGCCACACCTTTGTGATACTATGGAGTAATCAAGATTTTACAAGATGGTTACAATCAGGAAAATGAGCAATGTGTGTATTGGATGGTGTATATTTTATCTAATGAGGTTATTTATTTTTATTATTATTTATTTTTATTATTCATATTTCTATGCCGCCCACTCTCTGAGGACTCTGGGCGGCTTACACCAAAGACAGTATACTAAATAGCATATTGCCCCCAACAACCTGGGTCCTCATTTTACCCACCTCAGAAGGATGGAAGGCTGAGTCAACCTTGAGCCGGTGAGATTTGAACCACTGATCTGCTGAACTAGCAGTCAGCTGAAGTAGCTGCAGTACTGCACTCTAACCACTGCGCCACCTTGGCTCCTTGGATGGAACCTGCTAGATATCTAAGCCAAATCATAGTCTTTCAATTCAGCACCCATTCAATTTACTTCAGTTCACATTCATCTCACATTCGTATTCAATGCACACTCATCCTCCTTCAATTCAGCACCCATTCAATTCACATTCAATTCATATTCCTCCTGCTTCAAATCACTTCAGTTCACTTCAGTTCCAGTGATGTTTAAACGATGATACAAGAGCATCTGATTTGGGCTAAGGTTTTGCCCATATGGTAAAAGGTGATTGAAACTGTAGAACAACAGAATAACAGAGTTGGAAGGGACCTTGGAGGTCATCTAGTCCAACCCCTTACTCAAGGAGACCCTATACCCATGATGGCGAACGGTGGCACGGGGAGCCATCTCTGCGGGCACATGAACCAACGCCCAGGTCAGCTCCACTGCGCATGCCTGCTGGCCAGCCGACCAGCTGATTTTTGGGTCTCTGCTGGGAGACGCACGTGCATGTATAGGGTGGGGTAGGGGGGGTCACGTGTGCATGCCCAGAGGGTGGGGGGGTGAGGCACCCCCACCCCTGTTTTTGGTTCCAGGAGACTTCAGGCAGGCCTGCTAGCACAAAAACGGAAGGTGCAGAGGTACGGCGTGCCCCCCTCACCCCGTTTTTGGATCGAGGTGGCTTCCAGGAGGCCTACTAGCACCAAAATGGGGGTCGCGCACGCATGCGTGGGGGGGAGCACAGGGGGGTCACGCAGCGTGGGGGGATGAGCACATGCATGGGAGGGCTTGCGGGGTGGGGGGTTGCATTCCGCGTGCACTTTTGGCACCCGAGGAAAAAAAGGTTCGCCATCACTGCCTTATACCATTCCAGACAAGTGAATGTTTAGTCTCTTCTTAAAAGACACTAATGCTGCAGCACCACAACTTCTGAACGAAAGCCATTCCACGGGTTAATTTTTCTCACGGTCAGGAAATTTCTCCTTAGTTATAAGTTGCTTCTCTCCCTAATTAGTTTGCATCCATTGTTTTCTTCTCCTGCCTTCTGGTGCTTTGGAAAATAGGTTGAACCCCCCCCTTCTTTGTGACAGCCCTCAAATATTGGGACACTGCTATCATGTCACCCCTAGTCCTTTTCACTAGACCAGAGTTGTCACTGCGTTTTTGTATTTACCAGATGAGCTCATATTTTTGGACTGTCAGACTTTCCGTAGCTTGCCAAGTCCTTATCTCTGATCCACTATGCATGTCCGCATTCCTTCACTTTTTCTTCTTACTTTCTTTGTTCTCCTGCCAAGAGGTCCGGCCGCAGAGAGGTGGCCGGCAGGAACGTTGTCAAAATGTAATTATTTAGATAGTGAGATGTTTTATTTTCTTTATAACAAATGAGTTTTTCTTAGAAAAATATATCTTCGGGGTTTATTTTCTTGCAAAAGTATGCTTCAAGGAAAAGTCTCGATCCGTGTCTCTAAATCAAGGTGTGATTACCCAAAAGCAGAATGGGATTAATTAGCACCCTGACAAGAGTAACCCAACTCCTGCAACCGTTCTTCATATGTTTTAGCTTTCTGCTCCCTAATCATCTTTGTTGCTCTTCTCTGCACTCTTTCTAGAGCCACAACATCTGTTTTATAATATGGTGACCAAAACTAGATGCAATATTTACACACACCCCTCACATTTAAATAAATGTCCTGATTCTATTTTCAGAGGCGTTGCGGTTATTTATTTATTTATTTATTTATTTATTTATTTATTTATTGTCATATTTATATGCCGCCCTTCTCCCGAGGGACTCGGGGCGGCTCACAGAATAAAACAACCCAACAACAAATAGAATTAAAATGTTAAAATCTGATTTAAAAACCCCAAATCCCCCAAATTAAAATGCACGGCAGATCAGGGAATTTGCTGAAAGAGCCATGTCTTTAGGTCAGCGCGGAAGGTGCGGAGGTTGGGGGCTGTCCGGAGCCCAGTGGGTAAACCATTTCAGAGGGTCAGTGCGACCACAGAGAATGCCCTCATCCTGGGGGCCGCCAGCCGACACTGTCTGGCCGATGGGACCCGGAGGAGGGCAGTCCTATGTGAGCGCGCTGGGCGGTGGGAGGCCGGTAGGAGGTAGTCCTGCAAGTATCCCGGCCCCATGCCATGAAGGGCTGTATAGGTGAGCACCAGCACCTTGAAGCGGATTCGGAGGACCACCGGCAACCAGTGCAGCTCGCGCAACAATGGTGTTATATTTACCCTCTAACCCTATTGATAGTAAACCACCACAGACCCTCCCAATGTATTGTTTGTAAGCTGAATCAAATATAATGCTGATTTGAAGTAGGATATATTATTTCTCAACAAGAGATGCTGTTGAACGAAGTAATTCTGAGCCTGTCTGGTGGGCTTAATTAGTTCCGTGAAATGGAGTTTCTGTTCTAACAATATGGGGTTTTACTTCCTTGTATAATTATGCATGCCACTTACTTTTCCCTCTATTCTATCTGCTTTTTTGATCCCTTCTTCACTACTGACCTGACCTGATCTTTCATTATATCTTCTAGCCGTGCTTCCAATAAACAAAGCTTCGGTGTTGTGAGCTTCATCTACAATAACTTTGCCTAAAACAGAGGTCAGAAGAAATGTTCTAGCACCACAAAGAAGAAAGGAAAAGAAAGAGAAAAGAGAAGACAATACAAGGCGATCACTCGTGGGTCTCGGTGATGGAAATTGGAGAATCTGAACGGGGTGATTTTTCTCACAGTAGCCTGCTTCGCTATGCCAGAACATCTTGTCCTTTTGATGTTATTGTTTTGTTCCTTCAAGAACGTGGAGAGCCCTTCTAATAACTCCTGTCCAGAGCAAATTGCACAGCAGGAACCAAGCAATCATTGCCATGGAAATACCTACTTACAATTTTGTAACTTGTTTAACTTGAGGGAACATTCTCTTGTCTCCGTCACGTCTTCTAAAAGCGCTGGGCCAAATTTGGCAAACGAAGGGCAGCCTTCAAGGTTACACCCTAGTGCTATGTATCAGCGGTAATTTTATGCCTAGATCTTTATGTCAACTTACAGGGAGTTCTCGACTTACAACCATTTGTTTAGTGACTGTTCAAAGCTACAGCAGGGTTGAAAAAAAAATGACTTAGGATCACACATCTTTCTCCTTCTGTCCTGGCCACTTTTTACAGAGGCACGATTGAGAACGTTTTAACAAACTGCACCCCTGTTTGGTTTGGTGGCTGCAGTGCCTCAGATAGAAAGTCCCTACAGAGAGTGGTGAGGACAGCCGAGAAGATTATAGGAAGCTTGCTTCCCGTTATTCAGGATATTGCTTATAAGCGCTCTGTGCTTAGAGCTCAAAGCATTGTTAGAGACCCCACACACCCACTTCATGGTCTGTTTCTGTTGCTTCCCTCTGGGAGGGGGTTTCGAAATATTTCTAGCAGGACTACCATATTCTGTAACAGCTTTGTCCTCTTATGCATCCGTCTGGTAAACTCGCAAATTTAGTTTTTCTCGCCATGTTCAAGTATACATCTGAACTAGACTGTGTTGTTTCTCTCTGTCATATAATATATGTGGGTATATGCATAATTTTGTATTTATTTAGTCATGTTTATGTAGCATATATTGGAGGTGGAGACCCTTTGAGAGCTGTACACACCGAAATTTCAGTTTAATGTATGCCGATTAGTGTACATTCAAAGTGACAATAAAGTTATTCTAAGTTCTTGCAGCATCCCCCAAAGTCACAGGACCAAAATTCAGTCGCTTGGCAACTGGCATGTATTTATGATGCTGTGGACACCATATGTACCCTTCCCAGCTGGCTTCCGACATACAGACTCAATGAGGAAAGCCACATTCATCTAATGACCACATGATTCCCTTAAGAACTGCAGCGATTTTCTTAGCAATGTTATAAAGTTGGGAAAAACTCACTTAACAGCTGCCTTGCTTAGCCATGGAAATTTTGGGCTCGATTGTGGTTGTAAATTGAGGACTGCCTATATTGCTTAATGGTAGAAAAAGTATGTAATGAACTATGCGTCCCCTTTATCTTAGATTTACCTCCATCCCGTTTTCAGACGTTGTTATTGCAAATGCTGAGTTGCACCCGTTGCCAACTGGTTTAACTCAGCATTTACCCATTCAGTTCGACTCCTATGATGTGTCCTTGCAACGGAGAAAAGCGTCATTCATCAAGTCAGTCACTCTACTTCACAGTGTCTTTGGGAGCAGGTTCCTCAGATGCTCTGTGCATAGTTGCAGCTACTGTATGGCAGAGTTCCCTAATGTTCCCAGATTTGTGGACCGGCAAGCGATTGTGGAAGAAGGGATGGCAAGCACACATACATGTGTGCAGATGCATTTGCATGAGTGGCATGCATGCACACCTGCCTCTCACTTAAATGGAGCATGTGTGCTCGCCCACTGCTTGTGTAAGTGGGGATACGAGCGTGCACCAGTGGTGGGTTTCAAAAATTTTTACTACTGGTTCTGTGGGCATGGCTTGGTGGCTGTGGCTTGGTGGGCGTGGCAGGGGAAGGATACTGTAAAATCCCCATTCCCTCCCCACTTCAGGGGAAGGATACTGTAAAATCCCCAATTCTTCCCAATCAGTTGGGACTTGGGAGGCAGAGAATAGATGGGAGCGGGGCCAGTCAGAATTTTTACTACTGGTTCTCTGAACTACTCAAAATTTCCACTACTGGTTCTCCAGAACTGGTCAAAACCTGTTGAAACCCACCTCTGGCGTGCACACATGCTTACTGGCCATTTCTGTGGCCGTTTGCAAACCCCTCATGGCCCACTAGTGGGCTGCAGCCAGTGGTGGGATTCAGCCAGTTGGCACCACTTCGGGAGAACTGGTTGTTAACTTTCTGAGCAGATTGGCAAACTGGTTGTTGGAAGAAATCATTAGGGCAGAGAACCAGTTGTTAAATTACTTGAATCCCACCACTGGCTGCAGCCCATAGGTTGGGGACCCCGGACATATAGCCTGGACAGCTGCATTGAATGACTTTCAGGCATTGACTGGAGGAGATGACCAAGCAGAGCCTGAGGGTGGGGTCAAAGACATCATTAGTTTGGAATCATTACATCCACACAGGTAACTTAAGTCTACCCCCCCCCCCCCTTTGAATTCAGTTGACTCTTACCTAGAGCCAGCTTGGTTTGACTGTTTGTAGATCAGATTCTTGAGTATAAGTAGCATGAAATAAACCTTTAGTGCTTTGATCTCTTCTCTGGTTCCTTGCACTTGACATTGACTGTACGAATGGCTGCAGTGAAGGAAATCTTCTAAAGTCTCTTTAGTTAACATTTCACATCAACCAAGCCTGCATAGTAGAAGGAGAGGAACCTCAATGTCCTCTAAATATTATTTGTTCATGACTGTCATTATCTCATGTTGTCTGTAACTAATGGAAGGTGGAGTCCATCAGCATCTGGATTGTTGTGGGTTCTGTGGGGTCTTTGATGCTCCCTGAGCCTCCAGACATTTCATTATCCAACTAAGTAGCATCATCACTGCTAGAAGGGAGCGGAGTTTGCTTTCTGTTAATATACAAGTGGCTTGACCAGTTAGTTTGGATGGGAAAGTTCTTGGTAGTTTCAAGATTACTCTTGATTTACTTCTGATTGTTTGTCTAAATGGGTAATTCCTGATTAGGGTATTGTTTACTGCTTGATTGTTAGTCTGATATTAATTCTGGTATTAACCACTGCTTATTTGGGTGTTAATTGCTGGCGTGGAGTGTTTTGGTCTTTTTGTTTAACCTGCTTAGTTTTTAGTCTCTTTTGAATGGCATCTAGATGTTATCTCTGCCTGTGAATGGCTGATTTGTCTGAGTGCCAGACTTCAAGGAATTCTCTAGTGTTTTTTGGGCTTGGTCTAGGATGCTCACAGTTTCCCAATTGAAACCATGGTTAAGTCTGTTCATGTGTTGTGCAATTAGTGCCAGTGGTTCATCCTGCCAATGCCGGTAGGAGTGTTCTTGGTGGTTCCTTGATCAGGGTGTTGTTTACCATTAACTTGTTTATCTAAGTTGGTAGTTCCTTGGTCAAGTTTATTTCTTGATTGTTGGCCTTCTTGGTGTTAATTTCTGCTTATCTGAGTGTTTGGTATTTTGGCATTTTTGTTTACTTTTTTTGGCTTTTTTACTCTCTTTTAAATGGTGTGTAAATGTTGTTTATCTCTGTATGCCTGTCGATGGACAATTTGAGGGCCAGGCTTCCAGGAATTCTCTAATGGTTTTGGCCTTAGCTTGGTCTAGGATCCTCACAGTTACCAGCTGAAACCATGGTTAACTCTGTTCATGTATTATACAATTGGTGCAAGTGGTTTTGTCCTGTCATTGTTATGGGAGTGTTCTTGATGATTCCTTGGTTAGGCAGTCCTTTACTGTTTTTTCTGAGTTGTAGTTCCTTGATCAAGTTTGGTTTTTTTTATATAAAAAAGTTCATACAACTTTTATAAAAGTTTATACAACTTTTATAAAAGTTTATACAACTTTTAATATTCTCTCTCTCTCTCCCCCCACCCCTATCATGGACAATTTACAGATTATTCTCCCTACTATAAAATACTTTTGAGCAGACTTTCACCTAAAATACGCAAATGTATAATATGGTGCTCATTTGTTTGTTACCTATGCTTTTTGATAACTAATTACATTAGCACTGATCTGAATCACAACATTCATAATATTGCAGATTTCAGCTTATAAATGTGCTTTGTAACATCATGCAAAGGGACGCGGTGGCTCAGTAGCTAAGATGCTGAGCTTGTTGATCAGAAGGTCGGCAGTTCAGCAGTTCAAATCCCTAGCGCCGTGTAGCGGAGTGCGTTCCCGTTACTTGTCCCAGCTTCTGTTTGAAAACACGTAAAAAAAATGCAAGTAGAAAAATAAGGACCACCTTTGGTGGGAAGGTAACAGTGTTCTGTGCGCCTTTGGTGTTTAGTCATGCCGGCCACATGACCACGGAGACGTCTTCGGACAGCGCTGGCTCTTCATCTTAGAAATGGAGATGAGCACTGCCCTCTAGAGTCAGGAACGACTAGCACACATGTGCAAGGGGAACCTTTACCTTTACCTAACATCATGCAAAACTCTAGCAAGAATAAATGGGGCTTCTTTTCCCATTCAAAGAAGGTTTAGGAAAACAACCAGAGTACATTCATGTAAAATATGAAGGAAAAACAGTTACTTTAGTCTTTCTGCTCCACACACTAAAGCCAGGTGTAAGTTTCACCATACAGATTATACCATGAGATATTAACACCAGTACAGTTTCTCCAATTTAGCATCTTTGAGATGTGTAGACTAAAACCCCCAAAATACCCCAGTCAGCATGCTGAGCTGAGTTGTTGAAGTTGAGAAACACTTCACTGGAAGATACATGATAGACTCCACACATTTAGAGAACAGTTAAGATTACAATTGTTTTTTTTTTTAAAAAAAACATTAATCCTTAAAAGATCAAAACAGTATATTCCTTTGTGTGCTCTCTGTGCACTCAATGTACTCTAACATGTTTATGTATTGAATGTTTGTCTGGGATTATAATATTTGCAGATCAACTTTAAATCTCCTGCCCGTCAAGCGTGCCTCCGTTCAAAACTCAAGAAAGAAAAACACCAACGCAAGAAGAAGTTATTAAGAAAATAATGGAATGTGCTGAAATGAGTACATTGACATTTGAAATTAGAGAACAAGAACATAAACAATATTACAAGATATGGGATCTATTTTACCAGTGGCTAGATAAAAAAATATGGAAATGAAATATGGCTGAGATTTTTGCAATACAAGAATTATAGAATTATATAAAATATAACATAAAGATGCATGATTATTTGAATGAATAAGGATGATGAAATGGATGTTATAATATAAATCGATGCAAATTTTAGAATACTGTGTAAGAAATGAAGGAAGACATAGCCATAGTTTAATAAAGGAGTATTGAGGTCAATAATACATAGATACGTATTGGATTGACAACATGATAAGTTAGATAAACTGTAAGTTATGAATAGGCGAAGAAGCACAAAAGACTTGTAACCAACCGACAAACTGTTTGTATTTGTAATTGATTATGATTTTATGTCTTTATGTTTGTTTAAAAATAAAAAAAATCAAAAAAAAGAAAGAAAGAAAAACCCCAACTCCATGTTTGTAGAGAAAGGTACTTTTACTGAGTATGAACTGAATGCAGCGAAAGAAAAGCAAAGTCTGAGGCAACAGGTGTGAAAATTACATATTGAAAGCGTTCCCCAAAACCCTCCCCCCACAGTCCTAGGCTGAATGTCCAATCCACATCTCCCAAACGTGTCATGTGGGGTACTTCTTTAGGGTTAGGGTTACCATCTATCTGGTATTCCGGGACGGTTGACCTTGACAGTTATCAGCTCTCTCCTCAGCTGCTAAAAAGACAGTGAGAATTTTCCTCCCTTTTCCGAGATATCTCCCCACTCCCCAATCCCTACAATATCTCCTCCCCCCTCCCGTTACAATGGCAGCCGAAAGAGCCTGTAGTACAGTGGACTAAGCACTGTTATTAACATCTGCTGCTTGGAATTACTGCAAGTTCAAATCTCCCCAGGCTCAAGGTTGACTCAGCCTTCCATCCTTTCAAAGGTAGGTGAAATGAGGACCCAGATTGTGGGGGCAATAAGCTGATTTTGTATAAATATACAAAAGTATGAAGGCTATTGCTTAACTCATTGTAAGCCGCCCTGAGTCTCCGGAGAAGGGCGGCATATAAATTAAAGCAAAAAAAAGAAAAGAAAGAAGAAAAAAGAAAAGAAAAGAAAAGAAAAGAAAAGAAAAGAAAAGAAAAGAAAAGAAAAGAAAAGAAAAGAAAAGGAAAGAAAGCAAGCAACATAGAGGCTGACGTTGCCTTTCAATTTCAAATCTTTATTGTCAGTGCATACATACAATGAGATTGGTTGAGCTACCTTAGTACACCCCCCCCAACACAATACAATTCACAGTGAAGACAGAAAATCCCTAACCCAATAAATCATATTAACAAAACACCCAGTCCTATTGCACTACTGTGAACACGTTACACATTGCGCCGGCTCTGCAGTCCATCATACTACGTAGTTATGATGTTATTTCTCATTCAGGAGTCTGACAGTCCACGGATAAAAAGTGTTCTTCAACCTGCTTGGGTGGCTGGCTACACTTCTATATCTCCTTCCTGATGGTAGGAAGATAAAGAAGTGATGACCAGGATGAGAGTCATCCCTGAGAATTTTCCTCACTCTTCTAAGGCAGCGAATCTTGTTCTTAACAATATTCTGAAGTTCAGTTAGGAGAAACGTTGTATAAATAATGGACAAGATTGGATAAACTAGTAATAGGGGACAGAGTTAAAATTTCATGGGGGCATCCATATTCTTTCTCCCTCTCGTTTTCTCTCTAATTTATCTGTTTCTCCCTTCTTTCTAACACCCTTCTTTCCTCTCCAGGGAGGAAACTATTCTTTTGATTTAATTGTTCTCACTGTCAGAAAATATCTTCTTAATTCTAGTTTGGCATATACCACCTTTGCAATATCCTTCCCCCAGGAGTGGGGAGGGAATGGGGATTTTGCAGTATCTTTCCCCTGGAGTGGGATGGGAATGGAGATTTCGCAGTATCCTTCCCATGCCATGCCTACCAAGCCACGCCCACCAAGCTACACTACGCCCACCAATCCACGCCCACAGAACCGATAGTAAAAAAAAATGGATTTCACCACTGGGCCAGCCAGAAGTGATATTCGCTGAACTACTCAAAATTTCCGCTACCAGTTCTTCAGAACCTGTCAGAACCTGCTGGATTTCACCCCTGGTAGAATGACAGTTATCATGTTCCCTCTAATCCTAGACATGCCTATAGCTCCCTTCACCTTCCCCCCTCCCCCCCTACACACATAAAAAGGGATTGGACCAATTCACAGAAGACACAGAGATCAAGGCTGTTTCTTCTTCAAAACCTATTTCTTTTAAAATGAACCCTTTAGTGTTTGGCTCTTTTTCACGTTACTGTCTCAAGAACATTCGTTTCTGAACATTGTGGTTATTTACCTCCCACGCTGCCCTCTCATTTTAAAAGACTAGACAATTCTCGTTTACTGCAGTGGATCTAAAGACAGCATCAGAAGACGAGAACATGTTTTAGTTCAGTGTTTCTCAACCTTGGTAGCTTGAAGATGGGTGGACTTCAACTCCCAGAATCCCCCAGCCAGCTGGCTGGGGGATTCTGGGAGTTGAAGTCCACCCATCTTCAAGCTACCAAGGTTGAGAAACACTGTCTTAGTTCTTTTGCCTCATTAATGGCAAAGTATATATAAAAAAATCTGGCATAGTAAATCCTATTCATGTCAAGTACCTGTAATATAGTAACCACTCCCTCAGATTTCCCACGAGAAGGATTAAGAAATAATAGGAAAACCTATATGCTAATCACTGCTGCAAAGGAAACTGTTTTCACAAAATGAAAAAGTTAAAACCCTTATCCATATTTTACTGCTGTCCCCTACGCAGAGTGATAGATTTTTCCAGTCTGCTATTTGATGGCATCTAATGTCCCATCCCTGTTCAAAAAATTATAATTCTAAACAGTGGTGGGATTCAAGTAATTTAACAACCGGTTCTCTGCCCTAATGATTTCTTCCAAAAAACCAGTTTGCCAAACTGCTCAGAAAGTTAACAACCGGTTCTCCCGAACTGGTGCGAACTGGCTGAATCCCACCACTGATTCTAAACTTCACAACATCACCAAAGGTCATCTCAAGATTTTAGTATTCAGAATTATGATTAAGATAAGGGATGCGGTGGCTCAGTGGCTAAGACGCTGAGCTTGTCGATCGAAAGGTCGGCCTTTCAGCGTTTCGAATCCCTAGTGCCGCGTAACGGGGTGAGCTCCCGTTACTTGTCCCAGCGTCTGCCAACCTAGCAATTTGAAAGCACGTAAAAAATTCAAGTAGAAAAATAGGGACCACCTTTGGTGGGAAGGTAGCAGCATTCCGTGCACCTTTGGCATTGAGTCATTCCGGCCACATGACCATGGAACGTCTTCGGACAGCACTGGCTCTTTGGCTTTGAAATGGATATGAGCACCGCATCCTAGAGTCGGGAACGACTAGCACATATGTGCGAGGGAACCTTTACCTTAGTATTAATGGCAAATTATGATTTTATCAGTGTTCAGATAGATCTTCAGATTTCAGCATTCTTTTTTTAAAAAAAGAAGCATATACTTTGATTTGAATCCTGAGTTCATGGGCACTCTTCTGACCCTTGCAACCTGCAAGCATCCTGTAACCAACTATTGTCAGGAGAACACTGTCAATGATCTCAAGGCAATTTCCATCCAGATGTGGGCTGGCTTGATCCCATCCTCTCAGTTTTTTAATCGAAATTCGGTTTTAATTGGGTTGTTTTAAATTCGGGCCAAAATTATTTAATTGTTTTTTTAAATGTTTTTAAATTTTATATGCTATGTTTTATCCTGGCTGTACACCCCCCTGAGTCCCGCAGGAGAAGGGCAGTATAGAAATATAATAAAATAAATAAAATAAATAAATAAATAAGATGTGTTGGCTGGCTGGGATTTGTGACAGCTGCAGCTCTAGGTGGATTGTAAGATAACACATCAGAGTTCAGTTTCGGGAAAGTTGGTCTAGCTGTTTTCATAGAGCAAATACTTCCGTCTAGATCAGGGGTGTCAAATTCTAGGCCTGAGGGCTGGATCTGGCCTGCGGGGTGCTTAGATCTGGTCTGTGGGGCCATCCTGAATATAGCGAAGGACCAACTTGTGGTGCCTCTGCCAGCGGGCCGGTCTTTCACATTTTCACTGGCAGAGGGTTGCAGGAGGCCCTCAAAGCCAAAAATGGAGCTTTTGAGGGCCGCAAATGGCCTGTCAGACTGCGGTGCTATCTCAATCATTAAATGAATTTCCAAACTGCCAATCTTTAAGGAAATCTTTCTTTAATTGAGCTCAGCTACCAGATCATGACTCCGCGCGGACAAGACTGACCTTTTGCCTCCCAATCCTTCCCTTTCCAACCCCCAAGTTTCTGCTTCTCATTGGCTGTCTTCCAAGTCATTCTTCAGACTTCTTTTCCCTGTCATTTCTCAGGAATGTGCCCCCCCCCACTTATCTCCACGACAACCAGGCTTCAAAGGGATTTTGCAGGCAAAAGTTTCAGAGTTTATCTTTTACTGTCCTCTGCTCTCTCTGTCTATGCCAGCGTTGCAACGCTGACATGGCCCTCCTGAGCTCTGTTTTCACTGGCAGAGGGTTGCAGGAGGCTGTTGCAGCCAAAAATGGAGCTCACGAACCCGTTTTTGCTGGCAGAGCACTGGGGCCACCACAGGCGCCCCCGATATGAGTGACATTGAGCTGGCCACACCAACCCCAGCCCCCTGAGGTCAAACCAGGGGTGAAATTCAGCAGGTTTTGGAGAACCGGTAGCTGAATTTTTTTTTGGATAATTTTTTTTTATTTTCAAAAACACAAACAAAACAAAACATAAAAACATTATCATTCCATACAATTATAGACAGTGTATCAGTCGGTGACATTTTTGTGCTTCTTTTTTAAATTATTGGGTATTTTAAATTTGTCTCAGCCAAATTACTTAATTCGTTTTTATTCTATTTTAAATTTTTGTATTTATGTGTTTGATTCTGTGGCTGTTCACCGCCCTGAGTCCTTCGGGAGTAGGGCGGTATATAAATCCAATAAAAGAAAAGAAAGAAAAGAAAGAAAGAATTTATCACTAAACATGCTACCTTATTTTCAAAAGTTTCAACATCCATTTATATCATAATTATTTCCAATTTTTATTCTCTATCCATTGGTAAAATAAATCCCATATCAGATAATATTGTCTATCTTCCTGCTCTCTTATTTCAAATGTCAGTTTACTCATTTCAACGCATTCCATCATTTTCTTAATAATTTCTTCATCATTAGGTAACTTTTCTCCTTTCCAATTTTTAGCAAATACAATTCTAGCTGCTGTCAAGAGATTCACCATTAAGTATTGCAGTTCTTTATTATATGTCTCCGGTATAATCCCTAATAAAAATATCTCTGGTTTAAAGTCAATATGTCTCTTTATTATTTTTTCCAACCACGTGTGTATCTTAGTCCAATATCTCCTTGCTTCTACGCATGTCCACCACATGTGGTAATAGGATCCTGGGGTCTGATGACATTTCCAACATTTCTCCGATTTATTCTGGAATATTCTGGCTATTCTCGACAGGGATAGATGCCCCGGTAGCTGAAATTTTGAGTAGTTCAGAGAACCGGCAAGCACCACCTCTGGCTGGCCCCAGAGTGGGGTGGGAATGGAGATTTTGCAGTATCCTTCCCCTGCCACACCCACCAAGCCACGCCCACAGAACCGGTAGGGAAAAAATTTGAATTTCACCCCTGGGTCAAACACAACCCTGATGCAGCCCTCAATGAAATCGAGTTTGACACCCCTGATCTAGATTGTCAAGGGCGATGATTAGTTCAAAAATACTCAAGTTTCTGTTGCCAAGTATTGACTGTTTTTGCCTTAGGTTGAGTTTGGACAAAACAATAGGAAAGAACAGGTTAAAAACTAATTTAATTCTGCACAAATTCAGTCCATTAATTACATGCAACTCATAGAATTGTTGCCGCTTTTTATCAAGTTATAAAAATGTCGTTTGGTAGCAGCTCTTGGAAACTCAGGTTAAACTGAAGGTTATTAGTGGCTACATCTGGCCTTGGGAGAAAGATGGTTGTGAAACTGAGCCAGCATTCCAGGAAAATTAGCTTTATGAAATGTTTCTCTGCCAAACTCATTTTAAAATGTTTTACTTCCTTTACTCAACAGTAGTAAACTGCATTTACTCAACAGTAGTTCCTGTTGAGTTCCGTAGAATTTACTTTTAAGTAAAAACAAAAAATACTTTTTGTATCTCCCAAAGCCATGAAACCCTCTTCTACAATTCACTAGGCTCTACCAGGCTTATGTAAATACAGCTGGTTCTTTTTCACAATTAGTTTCATGCCTTGGTGACATCATTTTACAAGACAGACTCAGCAGTTTTCTCTTGACCATTGCAGTTTGAAAGTCTTCACAGATAAAGAAGATGAGTAGTTGAACAGCATATAAATAAAGGAGAGGCTTCAGAAAAATGTGTATATCAGCATGCTTATTTGCCTTTTTTTTTTTTTTTTGTAATTTCCATTCAAAGAAGCTTGAATCATCTTGGGCAGGGGTGAAATCCAGCAGGTTCTAACAGGTTCTGGAGAACCGGTAGCTGAAATTTTGAGTAGTTCTGAGAACTGGCAAATACCACCTCTGGCTGGTTCCAGAGTGGGGTGGGAATGGGGATTTTGCAGTATCCTTCCCCTGCCATGCTGACCAAGCCACGCCCACAGAACTGGTTGTAAAAAAAATTTGGATTTCACCACTGATCTTGGTACTCAATAGAGACCACAGAAGGTCTGAAAAATGCAATCAGCACCAGGCACATACTACCATATGTGGTGGACATGTACTAAAGCAAAAAAAATACTGGAAGAAAATACACACATGCCTGGAAAATATAATAAGACAGCTCATAGATCTGAACCCGAGACATTTTTGTTGGGCATGCTTCTAGGAAAGTACAATAAGGGCAACACATATCTGGTTTTATACATTCTAAGAGCTGCTAGGATAGAATATGTACAATGCTGGAAAAACCCAGAAACCCCTGCAGATGCTATTATAATCAAAAAAATTCTGGAATGTGCAGAGATGGATAGGTTAACCCTAAAAATCAAAGAAAAAGAAGATTCAGATTATTTTATAACATGGGAACTATTCTATAAATGATTAAATGACAGGTATTGAGGTTAGAGAAGTGGAATTAGGTGAAATATGGTTTACACGAGAAAGAAAAACAGACGAGTAAATTTTTGTTGATGGCTACATAATCGATACTATAATGGAAGATAATATATGTTATAATATGTTTGATGTTATTGCATATTTGTTTATATATATATATATATATATATATATATATATATATATATATATATATATGTAGGTCTTTGGTTATTCGGGTCTTCTCCCACGTAAAATTGGAAGTGTCTTGGCGACGTTTCGACGAAGTCTCATTCGTCATCTTCAGGAAGCACGTCATTGCTCCTGGAAGCACGAAGCCGAGAACACCAGCCTGAAGATGACGAATGAGACTTCGTCGAAACGTCGCCAAGACACTTCCAATTTTACGTGGGAGAAGACCCGAATAACCAAAGACCTACATACAAACATCCGCGAAAACCTGAGAAAATATATATATATATATATATATATATATATATATATATATATATATATATATATATATATGATTATAATGATGATGATGATGTTTGTACATTTGTATGTTAACACCTTGGATGCCTAGAGAGCACACTGCTCAACATAAAAAGCCTTGAGCCTTGGTAGTACAGTGGTCTAAAGCACCCTGTTATTAAGACCAGCTGCCTGCAATTACTGCAGGTTCGAATCTCCCCAGGCTCAAGGTCGACTCAGCCTTCCATCCTTTCTAAGGTAGGTAAATTGAGGACCCAGTTTGTGGGGGTAATAAGCTGACTTTGTGTAAATATACAAAAGGATGAAGGCTATTGCTTAGCGCATTGTAAGCCACCCTGAGTCTCCGGAGAAGGGCAGCATATAAATAAATAAATAAATAAATAAATAAATAAATAAATAAATAAATAAATAAATAAATAAATAAGGAAATGTATGATATAAAACAATAAAAAATATTTTTATAAAAAGAAGGTCTGCAAAATGAGAATTGTTATAAGATGTTTTGACTAACATCTTACCATCTTCACCCCTTTCAAGCTGCAGGGAACAAAATTGGAAATTTCCTTTGAGATTATTGCATAGCGTGGGAGAATAATGTTCTAGGACACATCATACCACCCACAGAAGAAGACACATCGAAACTTTTGCAACATTCAGAGAAAGGCAATGACACAATTCTGATAATTTTTTTCTGAAAAGTATGTATCCTGTTTTTACATCGAAATGAGAGAGCTTAATTTTTTTTCCAGAATCTGTAGTATGTGTTTTCATTTCTGAATGCTCCAATACTGGAAGTTTTAAAGAAGAGATTGGATAACTGTTTGTCTGAAATGGTATAGGGCAGTGTTGGCAAACCTTTTCGGCACCAAGTGCCAAAACAGGAGTGTGCGCAAACCTTTTCGGCACCGAAAAAGCAGACAATCTTCTCGTTTCCGGAGTGTACATGCACGCCAGCCTTCCAGTTTCTGGTGTGCATGTGCGTGCTAAGATCAGCTGCCAGGCGTGCATGCGCTGCCTCCACCTTGCCTTTCAGGGGTCCTCGTCCCTCCCTGCCCGCCCCCCTGGTCCCTGTTGGGGTGGCAGGACATCTGATTTGTGCTACAAGAGCCTGGATAGCTCAACAGACTAATGCATTATAATTTAACTTGCCAGCTGTCTGCAATTAGTAAGTTCAAATCTTGCCAGACTCAAGGTTGACTCAGCCTTCCATCCTTTCTAAGATAGGTAAATTGAGGACCCAGTTTGTGGGGGCAATAAGCTGACTTTGTATAAATATACAAAAGGATGAAGGCTATTGCTTAACGCATTGTAAGCCTCCCTGAGTTTCCGGAGAAGGGTGGCATATAAATCAAATTAAAAAGGACTGATAAAAAATACAGTGATGAACAGATTAAAACAGATGAACGCCCTTAAAACTTTCTTATTTCAGCAAGCCGGGCTGGCTTAACAAATTCTTTTAATAATTTTAATTGGTTTTGTCTTTTTAAATTTGGGGCCAAACAGAGATATTTCTTTTAATTGTTTTTAATCTTTGTATTATATGTTTTTATCTGGCTGTACACCGCCCTGAGTCCTCAGGGAGAAGGGCGGTATATAAATTTGAAATAAAATAAAAAATAAAAAATAAAAGATATAAAATAACTCCAAAACCTAAGGTCCATTATCAAATACATTTATGGTAGCCCCACATTTTCTTCACCTTAAAGCTTACCATGTTCAGAATCAGAAGAAAGAATAGAATAGAATAGAATAGAATAGAATAGAATAGAATAGAATAGAATAGAATAGAATAAACAGAGTTGGAAGGGAGCTTGGAGGTCTTCTAGTCCAACCCCCTGTCTAGGCAGGAAACCCTACACCACTTCAGACAAATGGTTGTCCAACATCTTCTTAAAAACTTCCAGTTTTGGAGCATTCACAGCTTCTGCAGGCAAGTTGTTCCACTGATTAATTGTTCTAATTGTCAGGAAATTTCTCCTTAGTTCTAAGTTGCTTCTCTCCTTGATGAGTTTCCATTCATTGCTTCTTGTCCTGCCTTCAGGTGCTTTGGAGAATAGCTTGGCTCCCTCTTCTTTGTGGCAACCCCTGAGATATTGGAACCCTGCTATCTTCATTTTCTTCACCTTAAAGCTTACCATCTTCAGAATGAGAAGAATAAGAATACTTACAAGGGAATCTGATTCAGGGCTGGAGGATATTGCTCTCCCTCCACTTCTTCAGCTCCAAAATGGCAAGACCAGTCTACTTTTTCCCATGCATCAATTTTGAAGATGAAGGGAAGGCAAATGCTAGGAAGAGATGGAATAGGGGCTTTTAAAAAGCAGTTTTGTAACTAAACTTTAAGGTGGCTCAGTGGCTAAGGCGCTGAGCTCGTCGATCGAAAGGTCGGCAGTTCAGGGGTTCGAATCCCTAGTGCCACATAACGGGGTGAGCTCCCGTTACTTGTCCCAGCTTCTGTCAACCTAGCAGTTCGAAAGCACGTAAAAAATGCAAGTAGAAAAATAGGGACCACCTTTGGTGGGAAAGGAACAGCGTTTCGTGCGCCTTTGGCATTGAGTCATGCTGTCCACATGACCACGGAGACGTCTTCGGACAGCGCTGGCTCTTTGACTTTGAAACGGAGATGAGCACCGCCCCCTAGAGTCAGGAACGACCAGGGGAACGTTTAACTTTACCTAATCTTTGCAGGTGGTCACTTTAAATGAACAAGTGCATTACTGTTGGTGACTAATCTGGTGATTGTCTAATGCGGTCATCCAGTTGCTCAGAGGAAATATTAATCAATCTGAAGAGAAGAAAGAGAGAAAGATTTGGTATTGAAATGTTTGCAAGAAAATAACCAAGCTCAGAGAGCACCAAGGACCCCACGGTATTCATAAGCATTAACTGCTACAAAACAGCAGTGATATCAGCAGTGCATTACAATGACCAAGTCTGCATTTTCAAGAATAACTTTAATAACCATTGATTTCCAAAAGGTTAAGCATAATAACTGCTTCACAATTGCTTTGCTTGGCCTCGTACCAGGATTTGATTCAAAGAATCGGATAAAAAGAGATTAATGCCAAAGAAAATGTAAGAAGGAACCATTTTTCCCTCCCTGATCTGTTTTTTTTTCTTTTTATTTCTTTTCATGTCTCTGCTTGTTTTGTTCTTTTATTTTCTAAAGCTGTAAAGGGTCACACTGTGACTTGTGCAATATTAGAATTAGACGTAGTCAAGGATGCACACATTTTACCTACACATATAACAGAGATGGAGCTTTGTGGCTATCACCTTGCCAGTCTTTTATTAACGCTCCCTGCAGATGTCCATAGTTGCAGTAAAAAAGAAAAGAAAAGAAAAGAAAAGAAAAGAAAAGAAAAGAAAAGAAAAGAAAAGAAAAGAAAAGAAAAGAAAAGAAAAGAAAATCACTGAATCTTAGTGATGGTTAGAACTGGGAGAGAAGTTAATTAGCAAAATGAATAACAAATGGAGTAACAAAAATCTAATCTGGTATTGTGGTTAAGATCCTGGTCTAGAAACCAGGAATCCACGAGCTTTAATCCTGCCTTAGCTATGAAAGCCAGCTGGGTGCCTTTGGGCCAATCACCAGGAGACTATGAATTCTAGTCCCACTTTTAGGCATGAAGTCAGCTGGGTGACTTTGGGCCAATCACCAGGAGACTATGAATTCTAGTCCCACTTTAGGCATGAAGTCAGCTGGGTGCCTTTGGGCCAATCACCAGGAGACTATGAATTCTAGTCCCACTTTAGGCATGAAGTCAGCTGGGTGCCTTTGGGCCAATCACCAGGAGACTATGAATTCTAGTCCCACTTTAGGCATGAAGTCAGCTGGGTGACTTTGGGCCAATCACCAGGAGACTATGAATTCTAGTCCCACTTTAGGCATGAAGTCAGCTGGGTGCCTTTGGGCCAATCACCAGGAGACTATGAATTCTAGTCCCACCTTAGGCATGAAGTCAGCTGGGTGACTCTGCATCAGTCATTCTCAGCCCAACTGAACTCATAGAGTTGTTCTTGGGGAAAATCAGAGGAGGAAGGAGTATTATGTTCACCACCTTGACATATTTATAAAAATAATAAAGGCAGGGGGAAAAAAATCTAAAGAAAAAAACAGAAATCAAGAACAAAGCATTTGGCCATATACCATATAGATCTATAATTATATTATGGGAACTGCACATTGTCAACAATGCTGATATTCAGGGGTCTCCATTTGAGACTAGTCTTGGCTCCAGGGACTTTAATCTGACCCTTCTTTTTTTGATGCCTAGTTTCCAAGACAATTAAGACTTTAATCATAGTGTGGCCACTATGTTGTAAGTGTATTTGAAATGGCTGCCACCAGTTATGGAATGCTGTGGTTTGGGATGGAGCCATTTCATCTCAAGTACAGTAAAACCTCGTCATCTTGTCCAGGTGGGAACTCACAAAAAGCCTTTTTACCGACAGCTTGTAAGTGACAAAATGAAGCCTTGAACTCCATTCTTGTCTGCTGATGTTGTGACTCAAGAGGGCTTGAAGGCAGCAGCCTGCAACGTCTGTGACAGCAAACACCCATTTTCAGTTTTCCTTGACCTCAAGTGAAGTTTCTATCAGCTGGTGTGTGGGAAGAAAGAGACATTAGCTTTCTGGAGAAAATACTTCTTTGATCTTCCCTACTCAGCATTTTTTAAGGCGAAGTTGCAAAAAGGAGGAACGGTTCAAGCACGGTTTGAAACATTTGCAAATCTGCTGTGGTCTATCCTAGACTTTCTCATTGATTTTTAAAATTTATTTTACTGTGGTATCCTTTTTGGAGGGCCAGCATGGTATAGGTTAGGGCAGTGGTGAAATGTAAAATTTGTTACCACCGGTTCTGTGGGCGTGGCTTGGTGGGGGCGGTAATATGACTGAGTGGGCGTGGCCAACATTTTTTTTTTTACTTTTAAAACAATTTTTTCGACAACCTCTTCGGCGAAGAGGTTGTAGAAAAAATGCTTTTAAAAGGCTCTGATGATCCCAGCTGAGCCGCACGATCATCAGAGGCTTTTTTTTTTTTACATTTAAAAGCATTTTTTCGTCGGAAGAGGTTGTAGAAAAAATGCTTTTAAAAGTAAAAAAAAAGCGCCTCTGATGATCACACGGCTCAGCTGGGCATGGGGGGGGCGGGGGCGCAGGGATTTTTGCTACTAGTTCTCCGAACCACCCTCCGCCATCGCTACCGGATCGGGTGATCCGGTCCAAAATGGGAGCATTTCACCCTGGGTTAGGGCATTGAATTGGGTTTAGGATGCACCTCACTGGGTGACTTTGGACAATTACTTTTCTCAGCCCAGCCTAACTCACATGATTGCTGCTGTGTGGATAAAATGAGGGGTAACCTCATATATACCATCTTAAACTCCATGGAGAAAAGGTGGAAGATTAATGTAGGAAAAGAGAAGAAATTCTTGATTATATTCTTGATTATATATAAATTCTTATGCAGCAATTTTCTTAGATTATATTGATTATGCTTCTTCTCTTTGACCAAGACGATATCATTTAACATATATCTAATAAATCTTAGATAATGGACAATAGATAATAGACCAGCAAACAAACACAAGAATATGATGAAGATAAAAGGAAAAATACAATTTTTTCTTAAATATCTAAAAAGGGTTAGAATTAATACTACATTGTACAATACTTGGCTGCGGTGAAGGAAACAAAATCAGATTGAGCCAGTGATAATATTTTGAGATAAAACAAATCAGGATGACCAGATATTTAGTAAAGAGTGAGAATAAGAATTAATACTTGGTGAACACTTGCACAGAGAGAGCAATAAAGAATAACAGATGCCATTGATTCAATTACTGTATTACTTCACTGCATGGACACAATCTTTTTTTGAAGGAGATTTTTGGGGCATCTTCCTTCAGTAATGACTATTGGGAGGGCCTTGAATCTAGCTAACAGATTAACTGATTAACCAATTAACAGATTAACAGAGTTGGAAGGGACCTTATAGGTCATGTAGTCCAACGCCCCTCCACCCTCAAGCAGGAGCATGGGGGGGTTGCGTGCGTGCATGCCTGCCCCCCACGAATGCGCGCATGACACACACACCCCGCTTTTGGCACGTGATGGCACGTTGGGCCCGGTAGGCCTGTTTTTTGCTCTCCCCAGGCTCCAGAGCCTCTCTAGGAGCCTGGGGAGGGTGAAAATGGCCTTCCACACATGCCTGGAAGCCCTCCGTAGGCCGGAAACGGCCCGTTTGCTGACTTCCGGTGGGACCGGAAGGCTGTTTTTTTGCTCTCCCAAGGTTCCAGAGCCTCTCTAGGAGCCTGAGGAGGGCAAAAACATCCTTTCCCCTCCTGGAGACCCTCCGGAGGCAGGAAACAGCGTGTTTCCCTACTTCTGGTGGGTCCAGAAGGCCCGAAGGAGCTGAGCTCGCGTGCCCACCAATATGGCTCCGCATGCCACCTGTGGCACGTGTGCCATAGATTCGCCATCACGGCCCTACACCATTTCTGACAAATGGCAGTCCAATCTTTTCTTGGAAGTCTCAAGTGATGAAGCTCCCACAACTTCCGAAGGCAAGCTGTTCCATTGGTTGATTGTTAATTAAATTAATTAAATATAATTTAATAATTAATTAAATCAATTAATTAAAATAATTGTTGATTGCTAAGGATAAGGTCCTTCTGAATTTTGGGATTGTTTTGTGCCTGTACAGAGTACCGTATATTTCAGAGTATAAGACACACTGGAGTATAAGATGCACCTTAGTTTTTGGAGAGGAAAACAGGAAAAAAAAAATTCTGCCTACCAGGTATTCATCTGGCTAGCGTCCTTAGTCTGGTCAGCTTCAGCACATTAGTTTGCTGGTTTTGAGAGCACGCGTGTGCTTTTTATCTCCTGGTTGGGGATAAAAAACAGCTTCTAAAGTACAGCTGATTGTCCGAGAGAGAAGCAATGAGAAAAGCAGGCGAAGCTCCTAGCGCCTCATTAGGGCTGAAAAACAGCTTCTAAAGCACAGCTGATCTTCGGAGAGAGCAGCAATGAGAAAAGCAGGCAAAGCACGGAAGATCGCTAGCATTAGGGCTGAAAAAAAGCTTCGAAAAAGTTACATTTGAAGTATAAGACACACCCAAATTTTCAGCCTCTTTTAGGGGGTAAAAAAGTGTTTCTTATACTCTGAAAAATATGGTAGTTCAAGAAGGTGTTTCTACTTCCAGCTCTAAAACAATGGCACACTGTTTGAGATTAACCAGTGCACATTAGTAGCCCATCAAGGTGATGACTGGTCATGAAAAACCATAAATTTGTAATTTAGCATTTTTGCCTGGCTCCAGGAAATCTGAAGCTGTCAATCATAATGAAAGGGGCCAAACCAACTGGAGAAATCGAAGTCTGGAGTAATATTTTCACCCGCCTAATCTCCACCTAATGAAGTTAAAATGGCACTTCCGCTGACATGGTGATTTTGTTAACAATTAGCATCAAGGGTGTCACAAAGAAGTTGATAATAAAACAGGTAATAGTTACCCAACATGAATGATCATTATATTGGAAGACTTGAGTAGGGAATCTTCAACTGAAGATGACGTGAGGGAACTTGTGTCCATAGATACCACATTGCAACAATGGTAGGGACCCATAGTAACATTCAGATTCTCCGGTTCCATTTATCTTTAAGCACCATCATGCACAGTTTAGAGCAGGATTTGGTCCACAATTAAGATCTTTGATGCGCCCAATGTGTCCTTCGTTGCAATGTACACATATATTGCTTTAAGTGCAGTGACCCTTAAGCAGGGATGGGTTCTAAATTTTTTTACTACCGGTTCTGTGGGCGTGGCTTATTTTATGGATGTGGCTCGGAGGTCATGTGACTAGGTGGGTGTGGCTAGCTGGTCAGAGTCATTTCTGGAAGGTCCTCGCACTTACGACCAGTCCTCGCACTTATGACCCGACTCATTTGTTTGCTTTTAACACTGATCAGCTGTAGGACGGCCCTTTGAAGCCCCGTGGCAGGAGTTTAAACAGTTTTTTTCCCCTCTAGTCATCAGCTGGGACTCAGGAGGCAGCAATAGATTGGGGGTGGGACCAAATAAAAGGTAAGAATAACATGGTGGGCGGGGGCGGGAGAACCGGTTCGGTGACGTCATATCGCTACTGGCTCGGCCGAATTGGACCAAACCGGGAGGAACCCACCACTGCCCTTAAGATATGGGGCAATGAACAGCTGGGGATTCCTACCATTAACTGTTCACAAAATGAACTAATTTCCACTGCTTCACATTACCAAAGTTTTTAACCTCCAAAAAAAAAAAAAAAAAAAAAGACAGCAGCTGAGACAACCCGGAGAATACTAGCAATCTTTCCTATTAAGGAAGAAAAATAGAAAACGTAATCCGAAATATACGTGTTGAAAATGGGGTAGGGATTAAAAAAAAAAAAGGAAGGAAGTTGAACATAATGTTCAGCATCGCTTAATTTTAACAAGTTGTCTAATTCAGCACTTGACAACGTGTTTACAAAGTTGTGAAATGAGGGCGTGTTTCCAAATATTGAGCAAATCCAAGGGACAAGGGAGAGGAAATTAAAAGCCTTTTTAAAAGTTGCACTAGCAAGCTTGGTTTCTCCTTTTCCTTTTCCGCTTCTTCTGAGCCACAACTAATTTATTATGTCTGCTGCATAGTCAGCCAGATATTTAGACTGCATTTGGTAGTTTTATCCATCTATTGAGTCCTTCCCAAGGACCTGGAATAGTAAGATATTGATGTTTGACATCATTGCAGGATATTAAGTGTTCCGAGTAAAGCTGCTTTATACGATTGAATTGACCATGGCAACAGCTTCCAGAGTACTTGATCAGTTGGAATCCACCAATGGAAAACAATCCAATGTACTCCAGGAATACCCTGATGAACCAAAAGTTCATCAAAAAAAATTTTTTTTATGCACTAATTTAGAATTTAGAATAGAATAGAACTGGAAGGGATGTGTTGTGACCCGCCAGCGGCCTGCGCGGATCGTGGCTGATCCCGATGAAGAGGAGGCTGGTGTGATGTCACGCCAGCAGCCTGCACAGCCAGCGCTCGATGTCGGACGGCGAGGAGGCTGAAGAGGATGTGATGCCAGAGGCAGAGACTCAGCCAGGGCCTTCAGAACCTCCAGAGGCTCCTTCAAGTGGAGAGAGTGAAGTGGAGGAGCCTCTCCTCAATGCTCGGGCATGCAGGGTTGCCAAAAGGCAGGAGTGGCTACTCAGGAGGAGGCGGTCTACTCGAGAGTAGGGCTTGAGGATAATTGGCCACTTCCTCAGCCTATTTAAGTCGCACGCAGATAGTGCGTTCTTGCTGGAAACAACTTGTATTATTATCAGAGTATTTTGGTCATATCTTGTTTTCTGGGCAGGTTGCCAACCTTTGCCGGTTTTGTTTATTCTTGTTACTTAATAAAGTAAAGTTGGTGTGTGTCAATATCCTCGGAAATCTGGAGCTGGGGCAGAACAGGATCTTGGAGGTCTTCTAGTCCAGCCCCCTGCTCAAGCAGGAGAACCTATACTATTTCAGATAAATGACTGTCTAGGTTCTTAAAAACCTTCAGTGACGAAGTACTCACAACTTCTGAAGGCAAAGCTGTTCCACTGGTTAATTGTTCTCACTGTTAGGAAGTTTCTCTTTAATTCCAGGTTGCTTCTCTCCCTGATTAGTTTCCATTCATTGTTTCTTGTCCTGCCCTCAGGTGCTTTGGAGAATAGGTTGAGCCCTCCCGCAGTCCCTCAAATACTGGAACACTGCTAGTCCTTCTTTTCTTTTCATTAAACTAGTCATACCCAATTCCTGCAACTGTTCTTCATATGGTTTAGTCTCCTCTCCAGACCTTTAATCGTCTTAATTGGACTTCTCTGCACTTTTTCCAAAGTTTCAACATTTTTTTGTGTAATGTGGTGACCAAAACTGGATGCAGTTTTGCATCTCTATGTATGTATGTATGTATGTATGTATGTATGTATGTATGTATGTATTTATTTATTTATTTATTTATTTATTTATTTATTTATTTATTTATTTATTAAATTTCTATATCGTTCTACTCCCGGGGGGCTCAGGGCGGTGAACAGCCAAGATAAAATACAGATAATACAAATGTTAAAAGTCCATTAAAAGTATTAAATATTTTGGCCGAAAAAAAATTTAAAACACCCAATTTGTAAAACAGATCAAACGATTTAACGATTTAAAAATTTAAAAGGGAGAGTTAGGTCAGGCCAGCCTGCTGAAATAAAAATGTTTTGAGAGCACGACGAAACGTGCACAGATCCGGGATCCTCCGTATCTCCGGGGGGAGCTCGTTCCAGATGGTAGGTGCCCCCACAGAGAAGGCTCTCCCCCTGGGGGCCGCCAGTCGACACTGTTTGGCCGATGGCACCCTGAGAAGCCCCTCTCTATGGGAGCATACTGGTCGGTGAGAGGCTATTGGTAGCAGAAGGCGATCTCGTAAATACCCCAGTCAGATGCCATGGAGCGTTCTAAAGGTGGTAACCAAAACCTTGAAGCGCACCCGGAAGACCACCGGGAGCCAGTGCAGCTCGCGCAGGAGGGGGGTCACATGGGAGCGCATGTATTACATGTATGTAATTTGGATGCAGATTACGTAGGGAAGAATGTCTAAACTTTTATATTGTTGGTTTTTATTTTGGCTGTACACCGCCCTGAGTCCTTTGGGAGAAGGGCGGTATAAAAATTTGATAAATAAATAAATAAATAAAAACATAACTTAAAAGTTTGCAGCGAGAAAGGATGTTTGAGACTTCTTGACAAATGTAGAAGGTCTAAGACTGAAAGAGGGGGAACAGTGGTGGGTTTCAAAAATTTTTACTACCGGTTCGGTGGGTGTGGTTTGGTGGGCGTGGCATGGCTTGGTGGGCGTGGCTTGGTGGGCATGGCAAGGGAAGGATACTGTAAAATCTCCATTCTCTCCCCAATCCAGGGGAAGGTTACTGCAAAATCCCCACTTCCTCCTGATCAGCTGGGACTCGGGAGGCAGAGATTAGATGAAGGCGGGGGCCAGTCAGAATTTTTACTACCGGTTCTCTGAATTACTCAAAATTTCCGCTACCGGTTCTCCAGAACTGGTCAAAACCTGCTGTTCTGGGTGGGAACCATGGGTTTCTAGTTTAGAGAAAACCATGAAGCATCTTTTTACCTACTTCCTAAACCACTCAAGAGATTAATGAACTATCTGTGAACTTAGAAGTTCAAGAGGAAAGTGCAAGAGGAAAAAATCCTAGAATTTCTGCTCTGAAGTGTAGAAGCTTTGAATGTCTAGCATTATAAAGAACAGACATCTGTCGGATATAAGGTGTCATTCTTGCCTGCATGTGAAGATCCTAATCTCATAAAACCATTTCTGAGAGTTTTCTGTCAAGCTACGTCTATTTCTGAACAAGAGTCTGGAAATCTATGATAATGGAAGAGTTGAAATCTGATCATTTAAATCAGTGTTTCTCAACCTTGGAAGCTTGAAGTCCACCCATTTTCAAGCTACCAAGGTTGAGAAACACTGATTTAAACTGTTGCAATTCCTTTGCTACCTTCATTGAAATTTACTTGGGTTTAAGTAATTTTTGCAACATTTAAAATATAGGTAGAAAGATTATTTTCCAGTAATAGTAAATATTTTAGTCAGGTCTATATGCATTTCGTGAACGAAATAATTCATGCCTTTGCAATTTGATTTAAGTGATGTGGCAGTTCAATAATTTATGAAAATTTCCAATAGTTTGACAACTATGACCAAAAAAAGGGTTTTTTTTAAAAAAAAAACCCGACCAAGAAAAGAGATCAAACAATGAAACAGGACATCAAAAAGGCAAGAATTATCTCTACCTGTTCAGATTTGGCTATTTATTTAGTAGGGATATATAACAGAGAAACAGGTATATTTATTGAGAAATGAGATACTGGGGAACAACAATTATCATCAGGATTGATTTTAGATTTTCAGATTAGAAAAAAAAATATTATTTGTAAACGATCAAAGGCTTTTCCATTTCATTTGGTTTACAATCTTAGGAATTTGTTGTTTTTATTGTAAGAGTGTGATACTTAAGTGACATTCTATTGCAACAAAATTTTGTAACATGTTCCTTTGTGGTTTTCTGATTAACTTCACATTTCAGTCAGTGCTCAAAACTCAAAGCAGTGCTTTTGTTGTTTACTTGGGTTTTGAAAGTACAGTAGGTGCTTCAATTGCAGGAAATAAAAACAAAGCCATCATCAAGTACAGTTGGATAGTAACGCTGGTACTGATTGAAATACATGATTTTTTTTTAATTACAGTACCAGCATTACCTATGCATCGTTTTGCAAGGAAATTTACGTACGGAACTGGTAGATAGAAACATTTGCCTCAACATGTTCCCCTCCCGATATAATTACAAAGAACACACAGATCATTGAGATATAGCTTCTTTGTTCTAAAGTCTAAAAAAAAAATGATTAAAGTTCTGAAGATAGTTTGGGTAACTTTCTCCAAATTTTCCATCGTCCAGTGATGTGGACTTCACCTCCCAGTATTCCCTAAGCAGTGTGCTTATTGCTAGGAATTCTGAGAGTTCATCTACGCATCTCAATAAATGGCTGTAATAAAGATAAATTGATATATGGTTGGTTTTGTTATTTGCATAGGATGTATCAGAAATGTTTGTTTTATGTTTGTTTGTTTTATTAGATTTATATACCGCCCTACTCCCGAAGGACTCAGGGCGGTGAACAGGCCCAAAATAAAATACATAGATACAAAAGTTAAAAACATAATTAAAACCAGATTAAATAATTTAGCCCGAGACAATTAAAAATCCCAATAATTTAAAACAGATTAAAATTTCAATTTAAAAGAATTTTAAAACAGGGGAGAAAATTAGGCCAGGCCGGCCTGCTGGAATAGGAGGGTCTTAAGAGCACGGCGTAAAGTGCGCAGATCCGGGATCCTCCGTATCTCTGGGGGAGCTCGTTCCAGATAGTGGGTGCCCCCACAGAGAAGGCGCTCCCCCTGGGGGCCGCCAGTCAACATTGTTTAGCTGACAGCACCCGGAGGAGCCCCTCTCTATGAGAGCGTACCGCTGGTGGGAGGCTGTTTGTGGTAGTAGGCGGTCCCATAAATAACCAGGTCCTAAGCCACTAAATGTTGTCACTAAGGCTAATATAAAATAAAATCCTTCTCAGAATAACAGAAGGGAACGTCAAAATCTTCTAATCCAACTCCCTGCTCAAGCAGGAGAGCCTACACCATTTCAGAAAAGTGGCTCTCCAGTCTCTTAAAAGCCTCCAGAGATAGAGCACTCTCAACTTCTGAAGGCGAGCTGTTCCACTGGTGCATTATTTTCACTGTTAGGACATTTCTCCTTAATTCTGGATTGATAAGGAATTCTGTTTCATCTCATGTTCAATAACACAAAGCATTCCCTTCTAATGCACTGGCTCCCGGTGGTCTTCCGGGTGCGATTCAAGGTGTTGGTTACCACCTTTAAAGTGCTCCATGGCTTAGGACCGGGGTATTTACGAGACTGCCTTCTGCCACCAACAGCCTCCCACCAGCCAATACGTTCCCACAGAGAGGGGCTCCTCAGGGTGCCGTCGGCCAAACAGTGCCGACTGGTGACACCTAGGGGAAGAGCCTTCTCTGTGGGGGCACCAGCCCTCTGGAATGAGCTGCCCCTAGAAGTCCGTCTTAGCCCCAACCTGCGTACCTTCCACCGCTTGCTTTTGTTTCAGCAAGCCGGGCTGGCCTAATACGAATTTTATAATGGGTGTATGTGTGTTTTAATTAGTGGGCCAAATTTTTTATATATTCGATTTTAATGGGTTTTAAATTTTGTAAATCTATGTGTTTTAATATGGCTGTACACCGCCCTGAGTCCTCCGGGATAAGGGCGGTATAGAAATCTAATAAACTTAACTTAACTTAACTTAACTTAACTTAACTTAACTTAACTTAACTTAACTTAACTTAACTTAACTTAACTTAACTTAACTTAACTTAACTTAACTTAACTTAATGAATGTGCCTCTTTCCCCTGTTCCTTCTGTCTTCTGAGAATTAGCCTCAGAGATGATCCTAGACCAGGGATGTCAAATTCAAGGCCCGCTGGCCGGATCCAGCCTGTGGGATGCTTAGATCTGGCCCATTGGACCATCCTGGAAACATCAAAGGACCAGCCCACGGTGCCTCTGCCAGTGAAAACTCCTGGGTTCCGTTTTCGCTGGCAGAGGGCTAGCAAAACAAACTAAAAACAAAAGGAGAAATGTTTCCCCTTTTACATTTGAGCATGCAAGAAGGGACAGGAAAGGAAAAAGGGAAAGAGGAAAGACAAAAAAGGAAGGAAAGATGGGAAGAGAGTAAGGAAGGAAAAATAAGGAATGAGGGGAAGGAAGAAGAAAGGAGAATGAAGAGGGTAGGAAAAAGAAGAAAAGGAAGGAAGGAAGGAAGGAAGGAAGGAAGGAAGGAAGGAAGGAAGGAAGGAAGGAAGGAGATTATAATGAGAGTGAGGAATGGTCTCAGGGAAGTCCTTCCTTAGCACTTGGCCACCACAGGTGCCCACAACACAAGTGATGATGAGATGGCCACACCCACCATGGCCACGCCCCGGCCACACCCAACAGTCCTCCAAGGTCAAACACAACCCTCAATGAAATTGAGTTTGACAATCCTGCCCTAAACGGTTAGATATATGTTGTAATCAAAGGTGGTAACATGAAGCTAACTATTTCTCAGGTTTATGGGAGGATGCAACTGAAAATGACATCAGTGGAACTGTTTCTCACATTGATCATTCCAATAAATCAGGGTTACTGCTGGCGTAATATAACATGGTGTGAATGCAACGCTGATTTTCTATATTTGTGCATGAGAAGAAATGCAAAGAAGGGTTTGTGTAGATTTTATTTTTCAATGGGGGGGAAGAGAATTTGGAAATGCAAAGTACCTTAATATCACTAATACAACTCTCTTGATAAAAATGCAGTGTTATTCTTTTAAACCTGTATTAAACTGTCAAACAAGTGTTCTATGTGATTTAAATATATATATATATATATACTCTATGAGGACTCATATTTCCTAAGTACTGTTCTTGCTTATCTGTTAATAAACTGAAACAAGGGTACAAGTTTAGGTGATCAAAGCAATGCAATGAATGATGTGATTGAGCTGTGCAAATGTTAGATGTTTGGCTCATTGCTACACTGAAAACATTTTTAGGCCACTTGTCACCAAAGCTCAAAATATTGATCTAGGGTGATAAATTCTCTTTTATTGTTCAAAACAGCATTACTCATATCTGCAAAAATGATTTTTCGCTCGAAAGCAGATTGGTTTCTGATTGCCAAAGGAAACTCGGTGGTATGAAAACTATCCGTTTGCAAGATGGTTGATGTATGAGTGGCGGTTATTATAGCAACTTAAACCTGCTTCTTTCCTTCCCTGCTCAGTTCTGAACGAAGCCAGGGCATCCTGCATTAAAAAAAAAAAAATCCTCCTTGCATTAATATTCCAAGAAATAGGAAGCCAGATGCGAAAATAAAAGGATAGGGGCTTGTTCACTTTTAGTAATTGCCTGAAAGGGAAATTTGCAGGTGTATTCACCATTCATATGAATGGTTATAGCAATAGCAGTTTGATTTATAAACCGCTTCACAGTGCTTTATAGCCCTCTCTAAGCATTTTACAGAGGCGATGTATTGGCCCCAACAATCTGAGTCCTCATTTTACCCACCTTGGAAGGATGGAAGGCTGAGTCAACCTTGAGCCGGTCAGAATCGAACTGCTAGCAGTGAGCAGAGTCAGCTAGCAATACTCCCTTCCAACAACTGAAAGGGAGGGAGGGAAGAAAGAAGGAAGGAAGGAAGGAAGGAAGGAAGGAAGGAAGGAAGGAAGGAAGGAAGGAAGGAAGGAAGGAAGGAAGATAGCAATAGCACTTAGATTTATATACTGCTTCACAGTGCTTTACAATCCTCTCTAAGCAGTTTACAGAGTCAGCATATCAACAATCTGGGTCCTCATTTTACCCACCTTGGAAAGATGGAAGGCTGAGTCAACCTTGAGCCGGTCAGAATCGAACTGCTGGCAGTGAGCAGTGTCAGCCTGCAATACGGCATTCTAACTACTGCACCACTGTGCCTACTTTTGTTTCATGAAAATCTCTTGGTACAATTATTAAAGAGGGAGACCTTTTTTCTTTTTCTTTTGCAGCTGTTCCTCCTAAAATGCAACATTCCCTGATTTCAGTAAGAATGTTCTTACTGAATGTTCAGTAAGAATTCGTTTTGCTTACTGGCAGGCATGACAGAGTGTAGAAATCAGAGAGATGGCTTTGATGGAGAAAAGAACTTTATATCAGTAAAGAGGGTTGAAACATTCCTGAAGTTCTGAGAAATAAGCTAGCATTCAGAACAGCCTTGAGCTGGCTTCTCCTCATTCACTGGGGTTTGTACTTTTTGAACAAGTGTTTTTCTGTGAGTCACATGACATCACAAATTTTCAACTAGTTAACTAAAGCATTGCTCATAATCCTATTAAATAGGGGGAAAATTTTGGAGAATTCATGAACAGGGCTTCTGAGAACATGACGCAGAGATGCTCCTGTAGGAGAATGACATAGACATATTTACGGCAATTGCAATACTTCTCGAGTTGACAGATATCCGTTGATATGAAGAGAGATGACACATCCTTCCTGTATGAAGACACCGAAGATCAACTTACTCTGAATCTAGACTCTTTGCCACCAACTCATCTTGGTGCTATCCAACACTCTGCATTATGTTCCTACAGAGATAGACAACCGGTGTGATTCTCCAGATGTTGAAGGAATGGCAACTGCTGACTTGTATAGCTAACAATCAGGGGTGCTATGAATGGTGAGATGCTAGCTCAACAACACCTGAAGTGCTTCAATTTGGTACTACCAGCACTGAATAATACTGGATCTCAATGAGATGCGTCCATTCTCTCCCTCTTCCAAGAAAACACAAACCTTCTCCTGAGTTTATTTAACAGATGAAGAGGAGTAATTACTTGGCGTTCTCTTCTATAAGAGAATGAATCTGCACTGTTTTTTGTCCAGGGACTGCAGAATTGGGACAAAGCCAGCTCCGTAGACTTGAGCAGGCTTTGCAAATTCAGTTCTCAAACTCGTGTTTGGTATAGGAATTCTGAGCTTCAGCATCCTCTACAGAAGTTTAGGCTCTGCATGAAAGCTTCTGGTAGGGACCCTTTACCTCCTCAGTAAATTACTTATTCTTGCTTCTTAATGTTGCTTATAATGTTCAACCGATACCAATCTTTGTGTAACTTGCACTGTGACAGCTAGTCCGTTTCCTGAGATAGACAATAACAATTGACTTTTCTCTGTAACAGTCTTCTGAAACAGCTGCCCCATGTTTTCTAGCATCTCCTCCACATTCAACAGATTAACAGAGTTGGAAGGGACCTTGTGGGTCATCTAATCCAACCCCCTGCCCAAGCAGGAGACCCTACACCATTTCTGACAGATGGCAGTCCAGTCTCTTCTTGAAAGCTTCCAATGATAAAGCTCCCACAACTTCCAAAGGCAACTTCTGTTCCATTGGTTGATTGCTCTCAGTGTCAGAAAATTTCTTCTTATTTCTAGGTTGAATCTCTCCTTGTTCAGTTTCCATCCATTATTCCTTGTCTGGCCTTCAAGCACATTGGAAAATAGCTTGACCCCCTCCTCTCTGTGGCAGCCCCTCAAATATTGGAAGACTGCTATCATGTCTCCCCTGGTCCTTCTCTTCACTAGACTAGTCATGGCCAGTTCCTGCAACCGTTCATCCTATGTTTTAGCCTCCAGTCCCCTCATCATCTTGGTTGCTCTTCTGAGTCCCAGCTGATCGGGAGGAAATGGAGATTTTGCAGTAACCTTCCCCCGGAGTGGGGTGGGAATGGAGATTTTACAGTATCTTTCCCCTGCCATGCCCACCAAGCCACGCCCACCAAGCCACACCCATAGAACCAGTAGTAAAAAAATTTGAAACCCACCACTGATCTAGGGTGTTGGCTATTCCTGCCAACATAACTTAACATAACAAGTTATGTTTATTCTTTATTCTTCTTTTTTCTTTTCTCATATAACTTGTTCTCCATATCTATGACAATTTCTGTGGTCCTTCCCTGAAATGGTTCTAATTTCTTCACGTTCTCCTTGAATGGTAGAGGCCAGAGCTGAAGGCCCCACATGAGGTCTGAATAATACAAGACTACTGATCCTCTATTTCATTTCTACTGTCACTGTTTGCACTTTGATCACTGAAAGAATTGAAACTGAAATTGAAATTGAAAAGAAACTGAGAGAAAATTCAAAACAGAGGTAGCCTCCTTGAGTGAAGGAAAAAAAAGAAAAAAGAAACCGGCTGAAGACAAGTGAGTGCAAGTATATTCCACATGATGCAGAGACACAAGGAAAGGATAGGATTTCATTTGGGGGGGCATTTGTCTCCTTCCAATTTTGGGGTCATTCCAGTGAAAGTGTACAGATTAGCGAAAGCAGATTCTAAAAGGAAATCTGGTCACACCTTTTCCAGTTTATACATTTTATTAAAGGGAAGGACTTATTACAGACTTCATCAGATGCACAGAGTAGCTAGACAGATGCAGAATTTAAATTGGGGGTAGGTAGTTATGCAAATGCAAGTTACATGTAAAACAGATTACCAGTATTTTATTACTTAATGGATTAAGACCCCATTGTGGCTGTTAAAACCTTCTGTAACATACTTTTAATATGTTTCACGTGTAACTTGCATCTGTCTTAGGTATTTCATGATAACACATCCTGTAAGCTGACGATAAATGTTTCCTTGTGCAGCCCACAATTAATAGTATATGCTTTGTGCATAAAGTGAGACTAGAACTCACAGTCTCCCAGTTTCTAGCCTGGCACCTTAAACCTTCACAGCAATGTAGCTCTTAAAGCAGTAATACTTTTTTTTTTTCATGTTCAAGTGAAAGTCCAAATTATATTGAGCTGCTTTAATGAATACCAAAGACTCTGTAAGTTCCAGAATAATGTTGAAGTATACACAGCCCTCTTGCTGTAAATAAAGGTTGCAGGGACTTTTTGATTTCCATTGGTTTTTAATTAAAAGTGCCCATGAGATACTTATTAAGATTGTAAATGTCAAGGGTTCTATGGACATCTTCTGCTCATACATACCACATTGCTTAATCCAAAAACTAGAGAATCACCTTGATCATTTGAAGAGATGAGCAGTCTGAGCAATAAAGATACCAGTTCTGTCTATTTACACACAAAATCCTCAGCTTGTTACACTCAATAGCACAGGAATTGCGTCTGTCCACTATTGGAAATTGCATCATTCGGTGCATATCATGTTACGGTGTTGGGTAATGCTTTTTTTTTTTTTTTTGCATTGTCGTAAACTTTGAACATCTCAGGGAACTGATGGAATACCAATGTGACAGCAGATACAGATTAACAGAGTTGGAAGGGACCTTGTAGGTCATCTAGTCCAATCCCCTGCCCAAGCAGGAGACCCTACACCATTTTTGACAGATGGCAGTCCAGTCTCTTCTTGAAAGCTTCCAGTGATGAAGCTCCCACAACTTCTGAAGGCAACTTCTTCCTTGATTGCTCTCGCTGTCAGAAAATTTTTCCTTATTTCCAGGTTGAATCTCTCCTTGGTCAGTTTCCATCCATTATTCCTTGTCTGGCCTTCAGGTGCTTTGGAAAATATCTTGAGCCCCACATCTCTGAGGCAGCCCCTCAAATATTGGAAGACTGCTATCATGTCTCCCCTGGTCCTTCTCTTCACTAGACTAGTCATGCCCAGTTCCTGCAACTGTTCATCGTATGTTTTAGCCTCCAGTCCCCTAATCATCTTGGTTGCTCTTCTCTGCACTCTTTCTAGAGTCTCAACATCTTTTTTTATAGTGTGGTGACCAAAACTGGATGCAGTATTCTAGGTGTGGTCTTACTAAGGCTTTATAGAGTGGTATTAGTACTTCCCTTGATCTTGATTGTATTCCTCTGTTAATGCAATTTAGGACTGCATTGGCTTTTTTGGCTGCCGCCACACACTGTTAGCTCCTATTTAACTGGTTGTCCACTAAGACTCCATGATCCCTCTCACAGTTATTGATTGCTATTAAGCCTGGTTTCACCCAGCATTACTATTTTTAGAATCTTGGGCAACAGAGAAGACCTGTAGGGTGCATAAGGGATGGTTTTGAAGGACAGGAGAAAAGTCCCATTACCAAGTTAACAGTCAAATAAGAGGCACTTGAGGCTGGGCCAACAAAATAACTTGAGAAAATGCCCCTCCCTAGTTCAGACAAAGGTAAAGCTGAAGAGGGGGGAACCACCTTCAGACTTTTTTTTTTTTAATTTGATTTATATGTCGCCCTTCTCCGGAGACTCAGGGTGGCTTACAATGTGCTAAGCAATAGCCTTCATCCTTTTTGTATATTTATACAAAGTCAGCTTATTGCCCCCACAACTGGGTCCTCAATTTACCTACCTTAGAAAGGATGGAAGGCTGAGTCAACCTTGAGCCTGGCGAGATTCGAACCTGCAGTAATTGCAGGCAGCTGGTCTTAATAACAGGGTGCTTTAGACCACTGTACTACCAAGGCTCTTTCAAGTCTCAAATATAGACTTGTAGCCTATATTACTATAGATGTGACAATAAAATAATTCTGACCTATATGACATTGATTTCTTAGCCTGGTCTGACAAGACCTCATTCCACAGTCTGTTCCACAAAGCAATCAGAAAATCTGGTCTTAGGAATTAAATTATGGTTAAATATGGTTGAATTTGATTGATATCAGGTTATTGAAGCTGCAAATTTGGCAATAAGTCCCAATGAATGGAATGGGATTTCATAGAAGGGATAGTAACTCTTAAACCTCCAACTGTTGCTAAATTAACATCTATATACCTTGGCTATTTTGCTTAAGAGTGCAGTTATTATCAATTTCTGGAAGCCTAAGGGACTATTGGTAAAAACAAGAAAAAATAATTCTGAAACATAAATCCCTATACGCCTGTTATATATACCGGTACGTATAATATTGCTATTTAAAGACAAAAGAAAAATTGCCCCTTTATTAATTAAACTATTCTCAGAAAGTATTTGTTATGAGAGCTTATTTGTCTCCCTCCAAAGAGCAAGATAAAGTGCGGGAAAGAAATCTTTAGCTCACTTTATAGGTATTTGGCTTTGATTAAGACAGATCATTCAGCATGGCCAATGTTATGAGCAGATTTGAAATATTAGGGGGAACGGCAATTTTTTAAAAATAAAAGCCTACTTGAAGTTGTTGTCATTAAGCTACAGCTCATCTCCTTGTCTTTTGGCATATTTTTTTTTTATCAATGTATCCACTAGGGAACGGAAGATGGAGTGCTATACATCAAATGACATGAATGAAAAGTGATTATGAATAACTAGTGGACATAGGCACACTTTTCTTTTACAAGCCACAGTGAGATCAAAATTATGGGTTTGTGAAACTGATTCATTATATCTTTATGAATCAATTCTTCCAGTCAAGATGAGGGCAATTTATTTATTTATTTATTTATTTTTCATATTTGTATACCGCCCTACTCCCGAAGGACTCAGGGCGGTGAACAGCCATAATAAACACAAATACATATAGAAGTTAAAAACTATTAAGAAACAGATTAAGTAATTTAGGCTCAAAGATTAAAAACATCCAAATTTATCTAAAGAGGTTTAAAACCCAATTTAAAAGCCAGTTTAAAAGCCAATTAAAAAGGGAGAGTTAGGCCAGACCAGCTTGTTGGAATAGAAATGTTTTCAGGGCACGGCGGAATATGCGTAAGTCTTGGATGTTTCGTAACTCCGGGGGAAGCCCGTTCCAGATGGCAGGTGCCCCCACAGAAAAGGCTCTCCCCCTGGGGGCCGTCAGTCGACATTGTTTGGCCGACGGCACCCTGAGGAGTCCCTCTCTATGGGAGCGAACTGGTCGGTGAGAGGCTATTGGTGGCAGGAGGCGGTCTCGTAAGTACCCTGGTCCTGAGCCATGGAGCGCTCTAAAGATAGTAACCAAAACCTTGAAGCGCACCCGGAAGACCACTGGGAGCCAGTGCAGCTCGCGCAGGAGGGGGGTTACATGAGAGTGCCACATTGCTCCCATTACCACCCGCGTGGCCGCATTCTGGACCAGTTGGAGCCTTCGGGTGCTTCTCAAGGGGAGCCCCATGTAGAGAGCATTACAATAATCCAGGCGTGAGGTGACAAGGGCGTGAGTGACTGTGCGTAATTCAATTCATAGAAGCCAAAAAATAAAAAAAAAATAAAAAAAATGCCCAAATGATCATCTATCCTAGGAAATTGGTGAACAAACCCAATTTTTTGAGCCATGGTGGCGCAGTGATTAGAATGCAGTATTGCAGGCTAACTGTCGACTGCCATCAGTTCAATCCTGATCTGCTGAAGGTTGACTCAGCCTTCTATCCTTCAGAGGCTGGTAAAATGACCCAAATTGTTGAGGGCAATTATATCTGTAAATTGCTCAGAGAAGGCTGTAAAGCACTATGAAGTGGTATATTAGTCGAAGTGCTGTTGCTATTGTTGCTTTTAACCTAAAAACTGTCATGTTTAGATGTTAATAGTTTAATTTTGTACATTTTAACTCTTACACTATGGGACAATATATGTTTATTTGCGTATGTAAGCATTATAGTTTCATTTTGTGGCTATATATATATATATATATATATATATATATATATATATATATGCAGAGCCTCTGCTATTGAGGAAGCTAAAATTATACAGATTGAGTAGAGGTTTGAGTGAGTGAATTGTATCGGGAATATTCATGTTTTCTGGTATCGTCTTCCTTCCATTTAAAGTACCCAGTAACTGGAGTTCTTTGGGCAGTTTGTCAATTAAAAAACTGAAAATATAGGGAAATAAAACAAGGGCAGTCAAACAGATCTGATGGATAAAAATGGAATCATAACCCCACATAAAAAGGTCTGCAGGAGAGAGAGAAAAAATAGACGATTTTACCAAATGAGGCAGCATATGCAAGAAGTGAACAGATGGGGAATCCTAATGCCTTGCATTCCCCAGACTCTGGAAGAAGAGATGGAGAAAAATAATAACTTGGACTGAGCTAAAGAAATAATTGGAAACAAATTTAGACAAGGGAGGGAGTTGAGAGTATGTGTTAGGTATAACTGTCAGTAGATTAATTTTCATGTGTTGTGGTGAACAACTAAAAATAATTTACACAGAGAGTTGGCTTATGAAGCAGTTATTCTCAGTCAATAAAGTACAGTCATTGACCAATTCATAAAAAAAGAGAAAAAGACAAATATTCTAGCTCTAGCAAATAAAACTTGAATAAAACTGAATATTATAATCAATAAATGGTGCAGTCAAAATACAGCATATTTTACAAGCAATAAAGCAAAATGTAGCCACACTCGGAGAAAGGAAAACAGATCCAACAATAATAATTTAGACAGAATTAATCTGGAAATGATCAATTATTACAGCGGAGAAATGTGTGACGATCCAGAAGTTTCCTTGTCTACCGACTTGTGAGTGATGATCTCTTCTTCAGAATCAAAATATAGAGACACAAAAAGACAAATTAATGGGCGACGGTGAGGTTCTGTTGGGTAGCAGCTATGAGGAACGACTTCAATCCTGGAAATCTGAATTTTTTTAATCTCTTCATTCTTTGATCGCTGTAAAGCAGAACCATGTTCTCACTGCAAGAAAACTCGTTGGATAAATCATTTCTAAGAAGGCAATGGATGGAAAAGTTTTTCCTCTTTTTTCGTTATTCTGAGGAAAGAGTTTAAAGATTCTACATCAAGGCCAGCGTCAAACTGAGATAAGAAAAGCATTAAAGGCAGGTGTATATATGCAGAGGCATGCATAATGTCAGCCTCCGCCTCTATATTGCTTGCTTGCTTCGGCTGCCATTGTAACGGGGGGGAGGGGGGAGCCGTCTGGGTATTTGGGAGGGGGGAAGTGAGCTGGTGGAGATGTCTCGTAACAGGGAGTGAATTGGAGAAAGTTTCCCTCAGCGCTTTCTCTGCAGCTGGGTGGCCTACTGATAACCAGTCAAGATCAACCATCCCAGCATTCCAGAAGGATGGAGCCATCTGAAGCTGAACCCCACATGACACCTTGGGGGGCTGTCAATCCTGACTGGTCCCTTGGGGGGAGGGATTTGGGGATGTTTTTTATATGTGATTTTCGCGCTTATTGCCTCAGACCTTGCTTTTCTTTAGTTGCATTCAGTTCATACTCAGTAAAAGTACCTTTCTCTAAAAACAATGGAGTCGGGGTTATTCTTTCTTGAGTGCTGAAAGGAGGCATACCTGACACATATATTGCAACACTGGTTTATCGTTTATCTTCCTCTCTAAGAGAAAGCATAAGATGTGGCTTGAGGCTACTTCTATAGCTCTTCACCTAGGCAAGCTTTGCTATTTTAGTTAGTTTGGTGCCATTGCAAGAGAGGACTGCTAATGACGGCAAGGGCAGAAGTTTTATTTATTTTTATTTATTTATTGAGTTTGTCAAACATGTACGAGATAACAGGAACAAGGATAAACATGGATATGAACCAGTGGTGAAATGCAAATATTTTTGCTACCGGTTCTGTGGGCGTGGCTTGGTAGGGAGTGGTCATGTGACTGGGTGGGTGTGGCCTACTTTTTTTTTTTTAGTTTTTAAAGCATTTTTTACTATTTATTGGCCCGAACCGGTAGTAAAAAAATGCTTTAAAAAAGTAAAAAAAAAAGAGGTTCCGACAATCACAGCTGTTCCATGTGATCGACGGAACCTTTTTTTTTACTTTTTAAAAGCATTTCTTTACTACTGGTTCGGGTGAATAGGTAGTAAAAAAAAAATGCTTTAAAAAAGTTTTTAAAAAGGTTCCGCCGATCGCACAGTATAGCTGTGATTGTCGGAACCTTTTTTTTTTTTTTTTTTTTTTTTACTTTTTAAAGCATTTTTACTACCGGTTCACCTAAACCAGTAGTAAAAAAATGCTTTAAAAAAGTAAAAAAAAGAGGTTCCAACAATCACAGCTGTTCCATGTGATCGACGGAACCTTTTTTTTTACTTTTTTAAAGCATTTTTTTACTACTGGTTTAGGTGAACTGGTAGTAAAAAAAATGCTTTAAAAAAGTTTTTAAAAAGGTTCCGCCGATCGCACAGTATAGCTGTGATTGTCGGAACCTTTTTTTTTTTTTTTTTTTTTACTTTTTAAAGCATTTTTACTACCGGTTCATCTAAACCAGTAGTTTTTGTAGCTCCTGAACAGGAGCGAACCGGTAGCATTTCACCCCTGATATGAACGCAGGAAATGGGTATGAATTGATGGGGACACTAGGACAGGGACGGAAGGCATGTTGGTACGCTTATGTATGCCCCTTAAGTTCTGAAAGATTTCTGCTTTACCTTTAACAGGAGGGTGGGTTCTGCTCCCCCTTTTTTTCCACACTCCTCTTTACTTTGGCTTTGTAGATGTCTATCCCAGGTGGAGACCAAAGGAGAGAGGGAAAAGTGGGATCCTCTTAAGGCAATTGAAATGATTCACTCTGCTCTGTGATTCATCTCCTAGTTCCCCTTCAAAAGCCCTTGGAGTGCATATTACTGACATTTGAATGACCAATATATAAATCTCTTGATTCAGAAAATGGAGGGGGCTGGTGGAGGAGTTATACTAACAAAAGTTCTAGGTTTTCTTTTTACAAACTGATAAAATCTATTATTGTATAAAGTTTTCCCCCTGTAGTGAAGGTAAGGGCCCTTTTGGTAGCTGCACTGGCATGGATTCAGCCTTTCCCCCAATAACATCATTTTTCAGAGTCTACAAGCCAGCTCATTGAGCTTCCTGATGACCAACTAGCAACTTTGAAAGGATGTTAGTTTGGTTCAAAAAGTGCCTCTGATTCACAAAATACTCCTAAAACCACCTCGCTACTGTCTTCTCCTTGGCATTTAAAACCCCTTATATTGACTGTTTCCTAATATGATTTGATTGCTTATTTGTACCCTATGACTATCATTAAGTGTTGTACCTTAGGATTCTTGATGAATGTATCTTTTCTTTTATGTATACTGAGAGCATATGCACCAAAGATAAATTCCTTGTATGTCCAATCACACTTGGTCAATAAAGTATTCTATTCTATTCTATTCTATTCTATTCTGTTCTGTTCTGTTCTGTTCTGTTCTGCTCTGCTCTGCTCTGCTCTGCTCTGCTCTGCTCTGCTCTACTCTACTCTACTCTACTCTACCCTACCCTACCCTACCCTACCCTACCTACCCTACCCTACCCTACCCTACCCTACCCTACCCTACCCTACCCTACCCTACCCTACCCTACCCTACCCTACCCTACCCTATTCTATTCTATTCTATTCTATTCTATTCTATTCTATTCTATTCTATTCTATTCTATTCTATTCTATTCTATTCTTGCACAAGAGTGCCCAAATTTTTGAGAATTATATTGCCAGGTAGCAGCATTAACGTGGATGAAAGAATGGATCAAATTAAGAAATATAAGATTACTAACTTTGGAAGGACATGATTTGCAGTTGGGATGGCATGCATTTTTATGATATGGTAGAAGTAAGATACATATGTATTTTCATAGACACTATGTAAGAAATGCATTGTTATTAGTGTGGGAGAAGGTAAGAGATAAATACTATGTGAAAATTCCAATATGGTTACACCCAAATATGGTTAATTTTAGAAATATTTTTAGATATAAAGACTTACTTATAGACAAGGGGGAATTGAAAGGGAAACAAGAAATGGAAGAACAAGGGATTGTGATAGACTGGTACACACATATGCAAATACAAGCAAGGTATGAAAAAGATGGAAAATTATATGGTTTTTATTTAGAAATGACAGATTTGGATAAGATACTCATGGGAACAGAGGATAAAATAATTTAAAAAATCTATAACTTCCTGCTTAGTATGGATTTAGAGGAAGAACAAGTAAAGGAAACAATGATTGCTTGGGCAAAAAATTGTGGCTATTCAATTGAGCTCGATAATGGCAACAGTTATGGGAAAGGAACTATAAACTAACAATGTCCACTGCATATAAAGAGAATCAATATAAAATGTTTTATAGATGGCATATTCCTCCAGAAAAATTGGCAAAAATGTTTAAAGACAAATCAACTAAATGTTGGAAATACCATCAAATACCAGGATCATCTTATCATATGTGGTGGACATGCCCAGAAGCTAGAGACTATTGGAGCAGAATTAAGACATGGTTAGAAGAAATGATCCAACAACGTATTAATTTAAAACCTGAGCTGTTCCTATTGAGTATACTACCAGAGAAAATTAGTAAAGAAAATATATATTTGATTATACATATAATAATGGAAGCGAGGATAATATTTGCACAAAGATGGAAAGCAGAAAAAATCCCTTTGGAAGGGGACGTAATTAAAAAAATCTTAGATTGTGCAGAAATGAACAGATTAACTTTGATGTTTAAAGAGAGAGAGAGGATATGGACTATTATAAGATATGGGGGAAATTTTATGATTGGTTAAAAAAAGAGGTATAGATAAAGATCGTGATAATTAAATAAGGAGAATGTTATATTAAAGGTATTGTAATTTGGGGGGAAATATCACAACAGAGAAATGGAAACTATCAAGGAGAAATGAAGATAGGAGGAGTAATAAAAAGAAGAAGTCACGGAAGAAACACCGAGAAGACACACGGAAGGATTGATGTATTATGTGTTTATTTGTTTTAAAAAATAAAAAAGAAACTTTTATATATATAAAAAAAGAGTGCCCAAATTTAATTGTATTAGCATGCCAGCCAAGGGGAGCTCTGCTTAATCCCCTCCTTTGGGCTTTTGCTTTGGGGGTTGCCTTGAGAAAGAACCCTTCCAGGTATCATTGTTGGAGTGACATGCGGTAAGCCAGCTGGAAATCTGCCCTCTAGTAGTACTGTTGCAACTTTGAAGTTGTGCAACACCTTTAGCAAACACTTCCTCATGTGAGGGCATGAATAAAGCTGGAGCACTCATTACTTGCTTCTCAGAGTCTACCGGGGATCTGCTTAGGTTGGCTGGAAAGCAGAAAGAGATTCCTCGCCCGCCAGCCAAACCCAGGATCCAAAATGATCCCAGCTCTCTTGGTTACTATATGCTTAACAATGTTTTCATACCAAGGTAAGATGTTTTCTTCGGTTTCATTTTTTTTTTTTTTCATATTCTTACTGCTTAAAGACTATTGTACCTGACAGGTTCCTATGGTTTTGCTTTAACAAGCACTTGTCCCAGACTAGTCAAAAGAATGCTCTTAAAGATCTCATTTGTGCTAAAATTACATAGAGTTTTTTTTTTTTTTTACTTAAATGTTGTCAAGCAGGAAATAGATCCTAAGAAACAAAGCAGGTTCAAGTTAGAGGGGAAGTTTTCCAATAATGTGAGTAAAAATTAGAAGAATGAAGAGGACAGAGAAAGGCAGAGTTTGTGGCAAGAAAATTTCAGGACGCAAAATATTAAAGGGAAAAATCAATATTTTTTCAGTTTTAATTTTCTTCCAATAGAACTCCTGTAATTAAGCTTGCATAATATTTTATTTATTTATTTATTTATTTATTTATTGGTTCGATTTATATGCCGCCTTTCTCCAGAGACTCAGGGCGGCTTACAATGCGTTAAGCAATAGCCTTCATACTTTTGTATATACCTGCTTAGTAGGGCTTTCGGCCCCCCTAAGCGGTGTTCTTTTTTTATATATACAAAGTCAGCTTATTGCCCCCACAATCCGGGTCCTCATTTTACCTACCTCGGAAGGATGGAAGGCTGAGTCAACCTTGAGCCTGGTGAGATTTGAACTCGCAGTAATTGCAGGCAGCTGGCAGCTAAGTGCTACTTAACAGCACTTTAGTCCGCTGCACCACCAAATCCTATTATTCAACCAAACAAAAGCTAGCATTATTATTGTTATCTTCAAGGACTCTTCAGACTGTACTCAAACAAATCTGACACTACTTAGTACTTTTCTCAATATAAGGTTTTCAGATTTATGCCAGTTGGCAGCACAGAAATACAGATTTTATTTTCCAGTTAGCGTAGATGAATATTCTTTAAAATCCATGTTAAGTGTGGCCTTAAATGGTTTCTCTTTCATATGAGACTTTGGGAGAAATTTTGTTTACTATGGTAGGGAAAGGTGTATTCATGCAACATGCTTAACTAATTTGGTGGGAGTCCGGGCAGGGGTATCACTAATGGGGTATACTCAGTTATAACCTTTGTTATGTGACTTGGGGATTTAGTATATCTATAAAAGGGACCCGGTGGCTCAATGGCTAAGACACTGAGCTTGTCGATCGAAAGGTCAGCAGTTCAGCGGTTCGAATCCCTAGTGCTGCATAACGGGGTGAGCTCCCGTTACTTGTCCCAGCTTCTGCCAACCTAGCAGTTTGAAAGCACGTAAAAAAATGCAAGTAGAAAAAATAGGGACCACCTTTGGTGGGAAGGTAACAGCATTCCATGTGCCTTCGGCATTTAGTCATGCCAGCTACATGACCACGGAGACATCTTTGGACAGCGCTGGTTCTTTGGCTTTGAAATGGAGATGAGCCCCGCTCCCTAGAGTCGGGAACGACTAGCACTTATGTGCAAGGGGAACCTTTACCTTTACCTTAAAGTCAGTTTGGTTGGTAAATTTAAATAGGGCTCAGTGTAGCATGCTGGGTTAAGATTGTGGCACGAACCACTTTCAAGCCAGAATTTAGATTAGAGTGCAGCATGGAGATCTACTCTGGTCATGCTTGTTTTTGATCTGTGGTAAACCTAGGATGTGGGTAGTGCATTCATCCTGATTCCCTTGATCTCTCAGCAGCCTTTGATACTATCAACTATGGCATCAAAGGCTGCTGAGGGGGTTGGGAGTGGGAGGCAACCCACTTTAGGAACATGGAGTGTTTCCGTCTTTGGATGGCGCACTCCATTCAGAATTGATGCACAAGCTGGGGTTTCTTCTGGATTCATAGCTCCTACTCAAAGAGCAGGTGGCAGCTGTGGCCAGGGAGACCTTTGCACAACTGCTAATTTGTGCACCAGTTTTGTTCATTCCTGGGCTGCAGGGCACTGTGCTTGCATTCACTCATGTCTTAGTCACTTCCTGATTGGACTACTGCAAAACACGCTTCATGGGGCACTCCGTAGTCCTTGAAGACTATCTGAACCTCTGAAATGGTATCTCTACCCTACCTTATTATTTACTTACTTACTTACTTACTTACTTACTTACTTACTTACTTATTTACTTACTTATTTACTTACTTACTTATTTATTTATTTACTTACTTACTTATTTATTTATTTACTTATTTATTTACTTACTTATTTATTTACTTACTTACTTATTTATTTACTTATTTATTTATTTACTTATTTATTTATTTATTTACTTATTCATTTATTTACTTATTCATTAATCTACTTATTTACTTATTTATTTACTTACTTACTTACTTATTTATTTATTTACTTATTTATTTACTTACTTATTTACTCACTTATTTACTAATTTATTTACTAATTTATTTACTTATTTATTTATTTACTTATTTACTTACTTGCTTATTTACTTACTTATTTATTTACTTACTTACTTATTTATTTATTTATTTATTATTATTTATTTATTTAAATTTATATTGCCGCCTATTCGCACATGGCGACTCAAGGCAGCTTACAAGCATATAAAAACCTCATATATAAAACAATAAAACTAATAAAAGAGAATAATCATAAATTAATAAATTAACATAATAAAATCATCCCCTGCCCCCCCACCCCAGTGACAACACATCACATGAGCCATTTAATGGGCTCCATCCCGTCTGCGTTCCCCGGGCCCGCTGGCATTATTCTTCGATTTGTGCTTCTTTCCTATTTAGGATAGTGTCTTTTTGGTAAGTAGAGGCAGAGAGAGGTTGCTTTGTGAAATCTGATGGGAACGGGAAAGCTGGACCAAACGCGCTGTGTAATATGCATGCTTGGATCTAATCAACCAGAATCAGCACTGTGGCATAGAAGGAGATGCCTTTAACTCTCTAACACCTCCTTCTCCAATCCTACTATTTGCAATAGAGCAAGTGTGGTTAACTGGAGTTTGTGACACCACAAACTTCATCTTCCAAACTCAATTTCTCACATGCTATCTTTCTCTCCTGTCCCACCTCCAATTCCTTAAAGATAAAGGTTTCTCCTGTCCAGTTCATATCCGATTCTAGGGGTATGTGTGCTCATCTCTGTTTCTTAGTCAAGGGAGCCAGCATTATCCAAAGACACTTCCGTGGTCATGTGGCCAGCATGACTATACATGGAATAATGTCATTTTCCCATCAAAGTGGTACCTATTTATCTACTCACATTTGCATGCTTTCAGACTGTTGGCAGGGACTGGAGCAAATAACAGGAGCTCACCCCATCACTTGGCACTCAGGTCAGTTTTCCAGCTGACAAGCTCAGCATCTTTAACCCCTGAGGCATCACACTCCCTTCCTTAAACTTACTCTACAGTAATAGCAATAGCACTTAGATTTATATACCACTTTACAGTGCTTTACAGTCCTCTCTAAGCTGTTTAGAGAGTCAGCCTCTTGCCCCCAATTATTTGAGTCCTCATTTTACCAACCTCGGAAGGATGGAAGGCTGAGTCAACCTTGAGCCTGGTGAGATTTGAACTGCCAAATTGCAGGCAGCTGGCAGTCGGCAGAAGTAACCTGCGGTACGGCACTCTAACCACTGTGTCATCATGGCTCATTCTCATTGCTCGTAATGCAAATATTAATATCCAATTCCTTTGATGTTCATCTTTCTCCCAAAAACCACTAAAGAAAAAAATACACTACAGATAATCCTCAATTTATTTTTATTTTATTTTATTTTGAATTTGTATACCGCCCTTCTCCCTGAGGACTCACAAGAGGGATAGGAGATTTTGTTAGCTGGTGCAGTCATTAAGTAAGATATCCTGTGACCATCCCTGATTTTACAACCTTTTTGCTGTGGTTGTTAAGCGAGACATCACATTACCGTGACTTCTAACCGCTTGCCAGTTTTCCCATCGATTTTGCTTGTGTGAAGCCAGCTGGGAAGAGCACAAGTGATGATCGCATGACCACCATTGTAAATGTATGATGGTTGCCCAGTGCCTGAATCATGATCAGATGAGCGCAGGGACACTGTGACAGTTGTAAGTGCAAGGATTGGTCATAAATCATTTTTTTCAGCACCACCATAAATTCAAACAGTTGCTAAATGAATGGTTCTAAGAGATGGATTCCCTATACTCAACATTCTGGGAAAATTGCAGCATTGTTTTTTTAAGAAGAGAAAGTTTATATTTAAAAACCTTGCATCAGTGAGACTGACATATAAAAGGAGAAAAACAGGAAAGTTTCCTTTAAAAAAAAGAGTTCTTGAGCAACTTACTGTATATTAACAATACATCAATTAGGTGATTGTTCATAGAGATTTTACATGTTAAAGTATATTGGCAAAGCATAAAGTCCATCTGGAGATTGATATAGTCTAAGTAAGTGTATGTTGAGAAGCAATTGCATCAAACACTTCCATGTGTTTGTGTGCAATAGACCAAAAAAACAATCCAGTGCCATCACAACTCACATTGTTTATGTCACATCTATGTCAGCGTTTCTCAACCTTTGGTGGCTTTAAGATCTGTGGACTTCAGTTCCCAGAAGTTGAACTTCAACTCCAGAATTCTGGGCATTGAAGTCCACCTATCTTAGTTGCTAAGGTTGAGAAACAGCGGTCAATGTAATCAAATTTAGAGGTGCAATGAATCATGAAAAAGAGGCAAATCTTTAGATTTGGAATAATCTCTGGGTCTTCGGGATCCAATCTAGCAGCTACAACAGCAGCAGAAGCACACATCAACATTTCAATAACCTGGAAGTGAGAGGGATATTTCCATTGCCAAGCTCATTACACAACCCTGACTGAAACGGCCAAGATATCCCAAAAAAATGCACCAAATTGCTGGAAATGCAATCATCAACATGGGACATATTTCCACATGTGGTGGACATGCCCCAAAGCAAAGGCATATTGGTTAAAAATCCAAAAATGGTTAGAGGAAATGACAGGGGAAAAAATTGCTATGAAACCCAAACTATTTTTATTGGGAATTATAAAAGACAAGATTAGGAAAGAAATTTATTACCTTATACTTCACAAAATTACGGCCGCCAGAATTTCATTTGCACAAAATTGGAAACAAAAATTTGCTCCATCAAATATGATGATCATAAAAAAGGTGCTAGAATGTGCAGAAGCAGATAAATTAACAATGGAATTAAAAGACCAAGGGTAAACGATTTATTACGAGACATGGAATAGATGGTATAACTGGTTGGAGAAACAATCCAAAATTAATGTTAATTAAAGAGCCTGGTGGTGCAGCAGACTAATAGCCTGTTATTAACATTCAGCTGCCTGCAATTACTGCAAGTTTGAATCTCCCCAGGCTCAAGGTTGACTCAGCCTTCCATCCTTTCTAAGGTAGGTGAAATGAGGACCCAGTTTGTGGGGGCAATAAGCCGACTTTGTATAAATATACAAAAGTATGAAGGCTATTGCTTAACGCATTGTAAGCCGCCCTGAGTCTCCGGAGAAGGCAGGCATATAAATCAAATTTTAAAAAAAATGTATAAAAGTATAAACATAAGAGAAGGTATTATAGAGGAACGAAATAGTTATTGTTTAATAGATAGGTATAAATTGTAGTGAATATAGAAATTAGTAAGTAATATATAAAATGTATGTATATATAGTTGGTTATAGATATTATCAAAGATGCCAGTATCGGAAAACTGTAAAAATGTAACAAGGATGTTAAAGATGCAAATGTTGAATAAAAATTATTTTAAAAAAAAACCTTGACTGAAACAGCCAACACTCTGCTTGCCTCACAGATGAAGTCTTGTGTTAGCTGGTGGCATGTTTTGTTCCCCACGTTCTGATGAATAATTTGCTTTTAATAATTACCCAAAATAGATTTTGAACACCCACACAGAAACTAGTTTGTATCTGCTTACTCATATAAAATCAGCTATAGTCAGGGAACACAAAAGTAATTGTTTGAAAACATTCAATTCCTTAAAAAGCAACATTTGTAAAAGGTAGATGGTTCACTTCTAGCAGATCAATTGCAGGACACTGCTGACAGACCTGTCAGCATTGTCCTGTCAAACTTGCTCTGGTATAGATAAATGAAGCACGTATCTCCTGAACTTCTAAGTTGTACTTCTTATTCATTTCTATAGAGCAGGGGTCTGCAACCTTAAACACTCAAGGAGCCATTTGGACCCGTTTCCCACAGAAAAGAAAACACCGGGAGCCACAAAACCCTTCCCGTGCCTGACTATTTCTTGAGCGGCCACAAAACTAGCATATGTAGTTGAATTGAACGTTCTGTTTTCTTCTGAAACTTTTCTTTTCTTGGATTTATCCATGGTTGGCCTACCGGGGGTTGAAAAGCTCAATAAATCGCGTGCTGGCGGGTGTCGCACATTGGCAGTTGTGACGCATATTTTGAGTGACAGGGGGCCGCAGCAGAGGGATGAAAGAGCCACATGCGTCTCCAGATCCGCAGGTTGCTGACCCATGCTATGGAGAATGGTACCTGGAGAAGAACTCTTATAGATCAAATTGTGTTGCTCCTGGAAGTGTCCATTGGACCATTAGATACCTGAGAAACCCTATACCAGTAAGTCCCATCTTTGACAAATCGAAGGTGAGTGGACTTCAGGTCCCAGAATTCTGAGAAATGGCTATGTTGGTTGTAGAATTTTGGGAGTTGAAGTCCACGTATCTGAAAATTGCCAAGGAAATCCTACTGTGTATGGTCAGATAAATAGCCATTGCTCCCTTAGAGCAGGGCTGCCAAACTCCTGGCCCGCGGGCTGGATGTGTCACGAGCTGGCCACGCCCATGCCCGGTTTAGCAAAGGGGGGGGGAAGTCCTGATACATCATATGACGCCACCATGATGACATGAGTTTGACACCTCTGCCTTAGAGGTTCTTTTAATTAGAAGTTTCTAATTAGTAACATTTGAGTAAAACAACAAACTGTCTACTTAAAAAAGCAAGTGCCTAACCCAGACAAATAAATGATTCCACACAGGGAAGGAGACACTGTGTTATTTCAGGCCAAATTATTCTTTGTGTGAACCAGTGGTGGGTTTCAAATTTTTTTTCTACAGGTTCTGTGGGTGTGGCTTGGTGGGCGTGGCATAGCTTGGTGGGCGTTGCAGGGGAAGGATACTGTAAAATCTCCATTCCCACCAAATCCAGGGGAAGGATACTGCAAAATCCCCATTTCCTCCCGATCAGCTGGGACTCGGGAGGCAGAGAATAGATGGGGGCGGGGTCAGTCAGAGGTGGTATTTACCAGTTCTCCGAACTACTCAAAATTTCCGCTATCGGTTCTCCAGAACTGGTCAGAACCTGCTGAAACCCACCTCTGATGTGAACCCCATTTGAAGTTAGCTCACTGGTTCTTCACATCAATCAAGTTTTTCTTATGAAAAGTCAAACAGGGACTTCATGCAATCCAAGCATTCCGGAGTTGAGAATTTTGATTTCTACCATTCCTTCTAATGAGGTAACCTAATGGCTGCTTGCCAGCAGAAAGAATAAAAGAGATTAGTGTGCCAAACCTTAAAATATCTGCCTGTAGAAGTTCTAATCTTTAACCTTAAATTTAAAGTTTAATTTAAATGCAATCCAGTCGGATTGGTCTATCCACTTTTTGGAGTACATACCAGGTAGGGTACCTAAAGATCAAATATGGCCCTTGGTGGGGGAAGGGGAACATACACCTCTGTTATAGGGTTTAAGACTAGACTACAGTTGGTCCAGAACGCAGCCGCGCGAGCTGTCGTGGGTGCACCTAGGTACACCCACATTACACCAATTCTCCACGAGCTGCACTGGCTCCCTATTGGTCTCCGGTCACAATTCAAGGTGTTGGTTATTACCTTTAAAGCCCTACACGGCTCAGGGCCAGGTTATCTTCGAGACCGCCTTCTGCCGCATAGCTCCCAGCGACCGGTAAGATCCCACAGAGTTGGTCTTCTCCGGGTCCTGTCAGCTAAACAATGCCGGCTGGTGGGGCCGCGGGGGAGGGCCTTCTCTGTGGCGGCCCCAGCTCTCTGGAACCAGTTACCTCCTGAGATCCGGACCATCCCCACCCTATTGGCCTTCCCAAAAGCAGTGAAGACCTGACTTTTCCGGCAGGCCAGGGGCCGTTGATCTCTCTTTGAGATCTGACGAGATCCGGCCATGAATGGTGTGAATGGGTTTTAATGTCTTTAATGTTTTTAATTTTTAAGTGTTTTTATGGTGATTTTTTGAGTGTATTGTGAGCCTGGGTCTTCGGAGAGGGGCGGCATATAAATTGAATAACTAATTAAATAAATAAATTGTTAGACACCCTTAATCATCTTCTTCACCATGTTTTGAGTCTCTTCTGCTGGTTTATGTTCTTCTGAAACGGTCATACCAGTGATGATACCTTTGGCATCCTTTGAGTTATTTCCACCATTCAAAGCTTGCTGTGTAGGATCCATACTATGGATACAGCATATCCTGCTCCGTTGCTATCAAGCATTCTTATGTAATGACCTGTAATATGGATCTATTTACTCCCTAATTACTTTGATATTATTCAAGCTCAAGTGTAAGTTGTCTGCACAGGGTTTTTCTTTTTTTTAAACGCTCTGAATTACTCACCACTACTAATGTTTCATAGCTTCAGGCTGACATTAGGGCTTAGGTGTTATAAATATACAGGTAGTTTTCAAAGAAGTAAGCAGATGAAGGATCTTTTACCTGTAAGGCATGTTCCCTCATGACCTGTGAGAAAAGAACAACCCTTGTTGAAGGGATGATTCCAGATTAACGTAGCTCTTCAGCCATATGTGTATTAATTTCAGAGGCCTTTTTGGGAGGGATCAGATCTCCGACAAAAATCCTCTTTTTTTTTGGCAGCCTGCTGTGTGAGGAGGAAGGCAAGAAGGAAGGAGAACATTGGAGAAGGAGAATGACTAATGTCCCTTCTTGCTTTTAGCTTTGTCCCTGTCCAATATTGCCTCCAACGAATTGTAACACATGAGAACAACTGCTTTAAACTTAATGTAGACTGCTTTCAACTTGATTGTAAAAAAAAAATTGATTTTTATAACAGAAAATATTCAAAGTCTGGAATATCTTACCCAATTCCGTTGTTTCAGCTACTAAATTTCACAGTTTTAATTCCAAATTAACTTCTGTGGACCTCATCCCATCTTTAAGGGGGTGTGTCCAAGAGCACTAATATGCCTATCATCCATGTCACATTTTAGTTCTTTCATTTAGTTAGAATTTATAATTTTTGTTTTATGAAGATGACAGACAGATAGATAGATAGATAGATAGATAGATAGATGATAGATAGATAGATAGATAGATAGATAGATAGATAGATAGATGATAGATAGATAGATAGATAGATAGATAGATAGATAGATAGATAGATGATAGATAGATACATAGATAGATAGAGATAGAAGATAGATAGATGATAGATGATAGATGATAGATGATAGATGATAGATGATAGATGATAGATAGATAGATAGATAGATAGATAGATAGATAGATAGAGAGAGAGAGAGATGATAGATAGATAGATAGATAGATAGATAGATGATAGATAGATAGAAGATAAATAAATAGATAGATAGATAGAGATAGATAGATAGATAGATAGATAGATAGATAGATAGATAGATAGATAGATAGTATTTGTGGGAGAAAAGCCCCCAAGAATGTGTCCACAAAATGTTTGCAATTATCCACAACAAGTTGTGACATGACACCCTGAATTTTTACAGATAACCAGTATGATACGGTAAATAAGGATTAGTCAAGGATTCGGGAAGGCCATATTTCAGTCCGAGAGGGCAAGGTCCTGAGCAGGGGTGGGTTCTACTTACTTTTACTACCGGTTCGCAACGGGACCGCGCGCACGCTTCTGCGCATGCGCAGAAACTTCCTGATGACGTCCAGGTCAGTGGGCGGAGCCTCCTGCCAGTTTTACTACCGGTTCTTGCGAATCGGTCTGAACTGGGGGCAACCAACCACTGCTCCTGATCATGCATATATGTATGTATAGAATTACTCCAAATCAGAAACCAGGAGCTGGAGCGTTTAATTTTTCTGCTCAGATACTCACTTCCTTTAGAATTAGGTAAATATCCCTCGTTGTAGAGAAATATTTTAGTCTTCATCCCACTCATCCTCTGATGGGAATTACAGAAGGGACTTTCAGAACTGATGTGTCAGCTTACCTCAGGCTCAAGGCCAGAAAAGAGGATTCTAGAAATGTTGGACCAGACCGAAAGATTCCAAAGCACAAATGCACATAAGAATTCTCTATTATGTGCAAGTGATTCATAATTCCCTCTCTGACCGATTCATCCTTGACTTTGTGTTCCTGATAAACGTGCTTACATTCATCCACAGCCCAACCCTCACCCATCCCTTCGAGACTCAGTTTATTTACTTTTAAAGCTGAAGGCAGGGAGTTTTCCAGTTTCTGGTTGAAGAGCCATTCGTTCAGTGGCCTCGGGCCCTGGGAATGTCTGCATTTTACGTAGAAGAGAGACAATGATGAATGGAATGAAAGAAAGCTGGTTACGCATTTATTTCTTTAGTATTAAAGTATTTTATTGGCTACCCAAGGTTACTGCAGTAATTCAAAATACAAAGCAATTAAAGTAATGCTAGCCCTGTGAGGTAGTCTAGGTAACAAGCACATGAATATTAATTCCCTGTAAAGGCACATTAACAGCATCTTGCGAGGCTGAAATTTTTATTTTATTTTTATTTATTTTTATTTATTTATTTATGTATTTCGTCAAGCATGTATTTTATGACAGATACAAGTGTAAACATAATTATAAATACATGAAAACGATACAAATAAAAGAAAACATTAGGACAGGGACGATAGCAGTGGTGAAATCCAATTTTTTTTTACTACCGGTTCTGTGGGTGTGGTTTGGTGGGCATGGCTTGGTGAGTGTGGGAGGGGAAGGATTCTGCAAAATCTCCATTCCCACCCCACTCCAGGGGAAGGATTCTGCAAAATCTCCATTCCCATCCAACTCCAGGGGAAGGATACTGCAAAATCCCCATTCCCTTCCCACTCCTGGGGGAAGGATTCTGCAAAATCTCCATTCCCACCCCACTCCAGGGGAAGGATACTGCAAAATCCCCATTCCCTTCCCACTCCTGGGGGAAGGATTCTGCAAAATCTCCATTCCCACCCCACTCCAGGGGAAGGATACTGCAAAATCCCCATTCCCTCCCCACTCCTGGGGGAAGGATATTGCAAAATCTCCATTCCCTCCCCACTCTGGGGCCAGACAGAGGTGGTATTTGCCAGTTCTCCGAACTACTCAAAATTTTTTTGATTTAAATCAGATTTTTTTGATTTTTATCGAATTTATTTTAATAAAAAACTTTTGGGGTAAAATCTATTGTAAGATAGTTTTCTATTTAAGATACATAAATAATTTAGTTTATTCAGCATGGAATGGAGCTTAGTTATGTAGCATGAGGCTGTATATTCTGCAACACTGGGACTATCGGTGAGTCAACAGTGGGTCAAAGGAGTAGCAGAGATGACAGTTGCTCTTTAAAAATTATGATTTAAATCAAGTCTTTTTACTAGTGATTTAAATCATGATTTCAATTGTGATTTCAATCAACTCGATTTAAATCAAATCCACCCTGTGTGGAATTGCTGTTTTTTTTTCTGTGCTCTAAGCAGGAGAGAATAGTAACCTTTCTTGTCAGTAGGGCAAGTAATCAAACCCCTCCCATGCTTCTGGGAGCATCAGGTACAAATGGGCAGGTACATAAAACTATGAGGAAGATGTAAAGTTCTGCCTAGGGCTACCTTTGGAAGATGTCAGTCAGTCTCAGAAGATACATTTCCATGGCCAAATGCTTAGACTTCAGTCTCTCTCTACCCAGTGGTGGGTTTCAAATTTTTTTACTACCGGTTCTGTGGGTGTGACTTGGTGGGCGTGGCATGGCTTGGTGGGCGTGGCTTGGTGGGCGTGGCAGGGGAAGGCTACTGCAAAATCTCCATTCCCTCCCCAATCCAGGGGAAGGCTACTGCAAAATCCCCATTTCCTTCTGATCTGCTGGGACTCAGGAGGCAGAGAATAGATGGGGGCGGGACCAGTCAGAATTTTTACTACCGGTTCTCCGAACTACTCAAAATTTCTGCTACTGGTTCTCCAGAATTGGTCAGAACCTGCTGAAACTCACGTCTGTCTCTACCTTAAGAAATCTCCCTCTCCCTCAATTTTGCATTGAAGCAGACGATAAAGACCGTCTCACTTCTGTAGGTGTTTGGATATTAAATTTCTCCCCACCCACTTACTGGGTGGCTATTCATATTTTACTTTATTGTTTTGTTTTCACTTGAAATTACAATTACAATTACAATTATTTTTGTCCTTTTTTGTAATGTTGTATTGGGCTACTTTGATGTTTACAACGTGATGGAAAGACTGGATTAAAAAGCAAATGAATAAATAACTTTAATATCTATGATATGAGTTGAACCAGCTTCTGGTAATTACATGGTGATGGCAGTGGTGGAATTCAAATTATTTTACTACCGGTTCTATGGGCGTGGCTTGGTGAGCGTGGTGTGGCTTGGTGCACGTGGCTTGGTGGGTGTGGCAGGGAAGGATACTGCAATATCTCCATTCCCGCTCCATTCTGGGGCCAGCCAGAGCTGGTATTTGCTGGTTCTCTGAACTACTCAAAATTTCTGCTACCGGTTCTCCAGAACCTGTCAGAACCTGCTGGATTTCACCTCTGGGTGATGGTCATATAATTTGCTTGGCTGCAGAATGGAATTGGTTTCCCACTATTTTCATTCTTCATGGGTAACTGAATAACAAATTGTGTTGTAGATGTGAAAAAGGTAGAATAACATTCCAAAGTGAACTCTTTTTTTTTTTTTTCCTTTTCTTTGTGAAGCGAGCTCTGCAAAGGAGTCCTGGAAAGTTAAGGATTATGAAGTAGTGTATCCACAAAAAGTCCATGCGTTATACAAAAGAGACGTAGGAGAAGCTCAGAAGCCTGACCAAAAAGTAAGAAAAAGATTTACTTTTCATCAACTTGTTTACTGATGGATCTGACCCTGAGTTTTGCTCAAGATTCATGTGAGGCAGAGTTAAAACTACACTTCTTTCAAAATTTTGCAGTCTCAGCTGTTTTTATTGTTCATTTTTAGAGTTTAGGTTGTTTTGCTTTATAAAGGGAGATGGTTATATAGTCACATATTTGTTAGAGTTCGTAGAATATGAAAAGTGATGATGGGAGGGAGGTTATAATTTGGAACCTATCACCTGTTTCATTTTTAGATTGGATCTGGTGTTGTCGGGGATCCTCATCCAGCCCTTACAGACCTTTGAATAATACTTTGAATAATAGTTGCATAGATGGATTTTCATAGACAGTTGCAAGTAAAGAATGATTTCCTCTTTTTAGATAGACATATCATAAATCTCGTAAGACTCTAAATTTCCAAAGGTCTGTTTCACTTTGATTAAAAATCTGTCCAGTTGCAGAAATTTGAGAAAAGTCCTTGCACGCCTATATCAAGATTTGACACACTTGACATGGTTTGAGTGAAACTTACAAAGCCCTAATATTTTATGGGAGCGAAAAATCCTATTGTGCAGGATTATTAAGTCTAGCTAACTATTCTTTTGTCAGCCAACAGAACTTTTGGTATTCTTCAGCTGCCATCTAGATTTGCCATCTGCTTATCTGGATTTTTGCATTGCAATCTATGCAACTGTGTGGGTAATTATTGATCTATTATTAAATAGATCAAATTTATATGGCCGTCCAATTCAACACAATTGAGGAAACTCTAGGTAACTTACAACATTCAAATTTCACCATATTAATAAGTTAGTGTTGTTAATACAGCTACTGTTAATATTTGACTTTGGCTTTCCTTTTTATGGTCTTGGATCATCTTTCATAAACCAAACAATATGAAAATAGGATTTAGGATTTATTAGATTTCTATACTGCCCTTCTCCCAAAGGACTCAGGGCGGTGTACAGCCATATTAAAACACATATAAATATACAAAATTTAAGACAATTTAAAATTGAATATATAAAAATTTGGCCCATAGATTAAAACACACATACACCCATTCTAAAATTCGTATTAGGCCAGGCTGGCTTGTTGGAATAACAATAACAATAGCACTTAGAGTTCTATACAGCCTCCTAATGCTTTACAAAATATCATCCTTCCTGGCTTCCCAGAATGAATCACTTTGAAATAGAAAAGTTGTATTTGTGGATGAAAATGGCATAGTGGAGGTTAAGACCAAGGAGTGGATTCAGGTCCATCCTCAGCCATAGAAAAGCTCATGGGATAACTTTTGAGTCAGTCACTGTGTCCCAATTCATTAATTCCTCATTCATCCTCATCCAACCTCATTCATCAAGAAGTTGAATTGGAGAAGAAAACCTTGAACTTCTGGAGAAAGTTTCATTTAAGAAGATCTTATAGTGGCTTTCAAGCACCAGATGAAATAATCCAAATCTAATAAATGAATTGGCTGCAACTTTCCATTTGACACAGGTGTTGAGTTGTTAGGAATGTACACGTTTTATTTGCCAATTTTTTAAAAAGAATATTCCGCTGTTACTTCTCTAAATACTGAACTCTTTGCATTTCAGAATAAGTATGAAGATACCATGCAATACGAATTTAAAGTGAATGGAGAGCCAGTGGTCCTTCACCTAGAAAAAAACAAGTAAGTTAATTCAGAAATTCTTTTAACTTTGCTAAGACGATGTGAAAAAAATATATATTCTTGGACAGAATCCAAGAGAAATTAAATGGTATTGCTTTGTTTGGGAAATTAAAACTAAATTAAATGAGTTAATTGAGTTAAATTAAATAGAATTACTGTAAAGGAGAAGGGGATAGAGTTAGTGAACATGCTAATTATGTCTTACCCCAGAATTGAGAATTTCTTTTTCTTACTTTCTATGGTATACCGATGAACCATAACAATTCTAGATAAAGTTGAACCACTCAAGGCTCATAAACTTCGGTCCCTTGAATTACCTGTGTTAGTTGTGAAATATTAGAGATTTAAAAATGATTGGTTACACATTTATGCTGCTCCACAGACACCTCATCAATCTGTATAACTTTTCCTAAGAGCCTTACATAGCAATAGCACTTAGACTTATATACCGCTTCACAGTGCTTCACAGCCCTCTCTAAGCGGTTTACAAAGTCAGCATATTGCCCCCAACAATCTGGGTCCTCAGTTTACCCACCTTAGAAGGATGGAAGGCTGAGTCAACCTTGAGCTGGTCAGAATCGAACTGTTGGCAGTGAGCAGAGTCAGCTAGCAATACTCCCTTCCAACAACTGAAAGGGAGGGAGGGAAGAAGGAAGGAAGGAAGGAAGGAAGGAAGGAAGGAAGGAAGGAAGGAAGATAGCAATAGCACTTAGATTTATATACCACTTCAACAGTGCTTTACAGCCCTCTCTAAGCAGTTTACAGAGTCAGCATATTGCCCCCAACAATCTGGGTCCTCAGTTTACCGACCTCGGAAGGATGGAAGGCTCAGTCAACCTTGAGCCTGGTGAGATTTGAACTGCCAAACTGCAGCCAGCAGCCAGCAGAAGTAGTCTGCAGTCCTGCATTCTAACCACTTACATCAGAGTTTACATGCTGAAGCGTAAAAGGCATGAAATGTCATGTCCTATTAAGGCATGAAAAGGGACATGACCTACACAAGCCCAGATTTCAACACAACCTGTTGGGTTTTTTTTTTTTTTTGTTGTTGTTAAGAATGCCATTTCATTCCTCTCACTGGTTCTCCATTTGAACTGTAAATCAAGATACTAATAAAGATAATAATAAGTAGATTTGCCACTTGGCTTATATCTCCATAATAACTAACCAGTGGAACAGGTTTTGGGCCTCTCGCTGACTTATCTAGCCAGGCCACTGCATTTTTATTAGCAGCTTTATTTCAATAGGGGGACCAGACATGGTCTGAAATTATTTCTCCCTTGTAAATAAACTACTTCTGCTGCTAAAAGAAGGCGTGCCATTTTCATTGCCTCAAATCCAGTAAATGTCACATCAAAGTTGAAATTAATATAGCAGCCACTGCATGGAAAAATGGGAACAATTGTTTAGAATCTCTGCAGCCCTGATACAATTTAATATTAACATTAAGACCAAGGGTGGGTTTTACTTACCTTTACTACCGGGTCGCATCGTGCCCGCATGCGCAGATCACTTTTGATGACATCCGGGTCAGTGGGAGGAGCCTCCCGCCGGTTTTACTACCGGTTCTTGTGAACCGGTCCGAACCGGGGGCAACCCACCACTGATTAAGACCCAGATACATACTGAATGCTTTGGGAATGACTTCCTGCTTTTGATTTTAGAATATTTATTTATTTATTTATTTATTTATTTATTTATTTATTTATTTATTTATTTATTTATTTATTTATTTATTCATTCATTCATTCATTCATTCATTCATTCATTCATTCATTTATTTATTTATTTATTTATTTATTTATTTATTTATTTATTTATTTATTTATTTATTTATTTATTTATTTGTTTATTTGTTTGTTCGATTTATATGCCGCCCTTCTCCAGGGACTCAGGGCGGCTTACAATGCGTTAAGCAATAGCCTTCATACTTTTGTATATACCTGCTTAGTAGGGCTTTCCCCTCCCCCCCCCAAGCGGTGTTCTTTTTTATACAAAGTCAACTTATTGCCCCCACAATCCGGATCCTCATTTTACCTGCCTCGAAAGGATGGAAGGCTGAGTCAATCTTGAGCCTGGTAAGATTTGAACTTGCAGTAATTGCAGGCAGCTGGTGTTACTTAACAGTGCTTTAGTCTGCTGCGCCACCAAATGATGGATTTTTCTATCCATCACGCTATACATGCCCTCTAAATGTATATTAATCTCATTATTAAGGATGAACTGTAAACAAACTGTGTGTCACTATAGCTTATACTGTTGAGACATTTCGTGTTAAATTAGAGGATGTGTGTTTTAGAAATTATCATGTTACCCTTTCCTATTGTCTAAACCTGTAGGCTGCGTAGAACTTCAGGGTAGCATCTGGATCAGGGGTGTCCATTGAGGGCTGCATCAGGGTTGTGTTTGACCTTGGGGGGTTGGGGTGTGTTGCCAGGATGGGCATGGCCAACTCAACATCACTCGTGTCGGGGGAACCTCTGGTGGCCCGGACAGGGCTGTGACATCCTCCACAGCCCTCTGCCAGTGAAAATGGAGCTTGGGAAGACTGCATGCAGCCTTCCCGGTCTTCATTTTCAGCCATGATGGTCTCCTGCAGCCCTCTGCCAGCAAAAACAGAGCTCGAGAGGGCTGTGCACCACCCTCCTAAACTTTGTTTTCACTGGCAGAGACACTGCAGGCCAGTTCTTTGCTGTTTTCATGGCAGGCCAGATCTGGCCTGTGGTCTCAGCGTCTCAGGAACCGTCTCAGGAGGTGTGTGTGTCGAGGAGATTTGCTACTCGACATGTGAGGTGCTTAGATCCAGCCTGCGGGCCTTGAATTTGACACCCCCTGATCTGGATGACCTTGTTTGGGCTTGGAGCAAAACGGGGCTAAAGGTAGGAGACCAGCAAGAAATGCCAGGTGTATGTCTATATTAGAAAAACGGAAGGCAATGCCAAGAAAAGTCCATGAATATGTCTTCTTCATCTGGTTGTTGCATTGGCCAGAAGAATCAAAGAAGATCCAAGACAAAATGTCTTCTCCTGGTCAATCATGCCCCCTCTGAGCCTCGATGAAGAATATTGCACAATTTTCTTAGTGCAAAGCTCTTTGCTAAGGTGAATCCAGGATGCTCTGCGCTCTTTTAAATCGCCATCCTGATGAGATTGAAATACCCCCTCCTTCCCTTTGATACCAAACAATATCCTTAAAATGCCAGTATACAGTAGTTGTAGACTTATTATGCAATTATCTATGTTCCCAAGACTAAATAATGCCTTCTTTGTATTCTTTCCAGAGAACTTTTTTCAAAAGATTACACTGAGACTCATTATTCCCCAGATGGCAGAGAAATTACAACGAGCCCCCCGGTTGAGGTAATATCCACTTTTATGAAATAAATTGAGAATATTTGTGCACAATACTCCAAATATGCATGTACCAGACCAGGCTATTCAAACAAGAAGGACTGTATATGCATGAAGTATCTTATATTGAGCATGCTCTGTGTAAGGATGTGGGTTTGTTAAAACTCAGTCTGTTCTACTTATTGAATTAATAGGGCAATATTTCAACCAACCAGTTCTTTCCTACTGATTAAAAGCGAACATTTTGGGGACGGAGCGCCACAAACAGGTTTATTTAAAAAATATCATGTTTATAGGATCTGCTTTGCTTTTTAAACCTGATTTCACTGATAAATAAATAATAAGGGACGCGGTGGCTCAGTGGCTAAGACGCTGAGCTTGTTGATCGAAAGGTCGGCAGTTCAACGGTTCGAATCCCTAGTGCCGCATAATGGGATGAGCTCCCGTGACTTGTCCCAGCTTCTGCCAACCTAGCAGTTCAAAAGCACGTAAAAAATGCAAGTAGAAAAATAGGGACCACCTTTGGTGGGAAGGTAACAGCGTTCCATGCGCCTTTGGCATTTAGTCATGCCGGCCACATGACCATGGAGACATCTTCAGACAGTACTGGCTCTTTGGCTTTGGAATAGAGATAAGCACCGCCCCCTAGAGTTGGGAACGACTAGCACATATGTGTGAGGGGAACCTTTACTTTTACCTTTTTACACTGATAAATGCAAAAATGTTTGGAACACCAAAAGTAAGAGGAATTCACTTTGCTTTTAGGGTATAGAAACCCATTCTATGTTCCTCACACTAAAATGGGCCAGAACCTGTTACAATATCACAGCACTAACATGCTTCCTTGGCCCACTCTTCCCAAATTCATCTAAAAGTGCACCCTTTATCTCCAAAAATTGTCTACTCCTGAATTAGCATCTTCAAAGGTCATACAAACTGTTCTTACTTAATGTGTAAAAGAAGTCTGCTTTGATAATTTGATGTCTATATGGGTCCTGCTTGCAGAAGATGCTAGGAATCAAAATTCAACACCCGTTGGAGTCTTTCAAGTTATATAGGATTTTTAGTGTTGTGTTAGTGTTGTGTATTTATATCTCTGATGTGTTTCTCAAAGCTTTCATTGTATGGGCTCAAAGAAATAGCCATGTAATTGATATCCTAGGTAAATATGGGTTTTTTACCTACATCATGATAAGATTTCAGAACATAGGACAATGAGCAAGTCTTAAAGTTTATTCAGCAAATCCTGTGGTGCAGTAGTAGAGGTGACCTCCCAGAAGACCACGTTGGTGGAGAAAAGGTCTTGTAATGCGAAGAACACATTTTATATTCCTTTGTTGATTGTCTGCCCAAAGGTTCTTAGCTTTTTTTTCATCCATGGGGTTCCTCCTGCAGTGATATTCTGTACTTCCAAATAACCAAGAGTTAATACTTGTAAAATACATTTGTTTAAAATTCAATGTCTTTTGGCATTTGTGTACTGCATGTGATTATTTCTCTCTGTTATAGACATTCACTTCCTTAAATTCAGAACAGTTCAAAGCCAGTTCTGTTTGAGGACCAGCATTTGCAAGGCCATATCTCACTTACAATCAGCACAGGTTTTGGTACACCTTAATTTCAAACTCTGTGGGAGGACATTTAATCTATTTTGGGGACTGGGTGGCTTTGTGCTTGCTGAGAGATCTCAGCTATGGAACTTTATCACAGGGACACAGGTGGAATATGGATATGCTGTCCATATTCCAGGACAAACTTTACAGGTGATTCTCTCTCCCCCCCCCCGTCCCCAACACACACATCTCAATGTTACTAATCAATTAAAGAGATATGTTGGACTTCAATTCCCAGAATTCCCCAGCCGGCATTGCCTCAAGCATTCTTTGAGGTTTTCTACAGAAAAAAAGTCATTAGGCCATAATACAAATTATGACTATGTTAATTAAAACAACACGAGGAAGTCATTGCTTTGCAGACAATTCCAGATTATTTCCTTTGATCCGTGACAAATTTAATTTAATTAAAAAGACAACAAAACTGTACCATGTTTCTCTTTCTTTTTTTTAAGTTTCTGTCTGAAGGAGTTCTTCCCCCTTTTTGGCAAGCTCAAAGAATTTTCTATTTTTATCCCTTCTTCCTGATGATATCTGCTTCACACAAGGCACTTCTCTTAAAGACGTCTAGAGAACTTTTCAAGGAAGTGGCAAAAGCCAGTTAAATATAGCAAGATTGGTGCTTATGCAGCAAAATGTGAATAAATGATGCTGCAACGTAAGCTAAGGAACCTGATTTAATTTAAAATAAACAAACACATATTTGGAGTCCTAAACACTGCATGGATTAAGCTAGAAAGGGACTTTATTTATTTATTTTTTTAAAAAAAATCTTATTTAAATTATGTGTAAGATAAAGGTAAAGAATTTCCTGTACATTTTACTCCAGTAGCCATAGCCAATTTTACAGGGTGTGCTTATATCTGTTTCTTCAAGCCACTGAGACTGTCTGAAGATGAGACATCATGCCACAGCACAAAGCACGCAGCAAAACACACAGTGCAGTTGCCTTTCCACCAAAATAGTACCTATTTATCTACTTGCATTTGCATGCTTTCAAACTGCTAGGTGAGCAGGAGCTGAGGCAAGTGACCGGAGCTCCGCACTTGGGTCTCGAATGTGGGCTGTTGTTTTCCAGCTAACATGCCCAGCATCTTAACTGCTAAGACGTCATACCAGATTGCACTTCATTAATTCAACTATGATGGGATAAGAGCCGTGGTGGTGCAGTGATTAGCTGACAGTCATTCACTTGTAAGATAAGGCAAGTTAGATCCGCCACGATCCAAAATAACCTACAATTGTACAGCTGATGCTAGAGAGAGCCAGACCTGATATTGCCCTTATTCAGAAAAACTCTTCCCTTTTCTTAACATGGTAGAGTCTAATGCAGTGATGGTGAACCTTTTCAGAACTGCACACTTGTCTGGTCCACAACCTGGAAGAGGAGCTGCCCAGGGGGCATGCGCACCCCAAAAAATGAATTTCTGGTTTCCGGCGCATGCATGCGTGCTGTCCAGCTAGTCTTCCAGCTACTGGCACGCATGCTACTTTGTCTCTTGCAATACTTGACAGTGGTTTTGTATAGGGAGCCTCTTCCTATAGTCAATTATCAATTTGCAAATGATGTTTCAGATCTGGAAGTGGGCAGGTGTATCTTATTTTGGTTTTCGGTGCTGGAGAAAAATTGGACATAATGCTCAGTGTGTTTATGCATATGGTACATACATAACACATTCCTAAGTAAAGCCTCAATGTGCTTCTCTTGCTCTTTGGAATAGAAAGGTTTATAGGCAACTTTTTTAAAAGCAACTTCTAGCAAAGTGCTTTAGTTTTTTTTTTAATTTTTTAAAAATATTTTAACATCCTCCCCCTTTTCCACTTTGTCAACAAAAGTCTGATAAAAGGAGATAAGCATAGAATTTTGACCAACAAATTCCTGCATCCAGGCAATAGGGCCATGTAGGCAAATCCAAGTAGTGACTTTTTTTTTACAAAAAAATATTCTTTCTGTCAATTAAGCAAGAAAACGTCAGAGTCTGCTTTTTATTTTTAGCCACCATCCAAAACACTAAGTCAGCCTATGATTTTACCATCATATACACCAAACAAAGGGGAGGAGGGAGAATATCAGAACTGGTTGTCAGCACTTCAAGCTGCATTTACTCTAGTGCTGACATAAGAAGGAGAGGCGGAGGCGTCTGGAAAGGGATGTTTGACTTTTCACCTACTTATTCTCCCTGGAGGTAATATCCCCTAGGAGATGGGATGGGAGGGGGGAAATTCCTTTGAGCTGGAGCAGTAGATTAGGGGTAGAATGACTTGGAAGATGGCCAATGAGTGCAGGGGAGTGGGGAACGGAAAGGGAGGGTTTTGGGTCTGGAAGTCAGTGTTGGCTTCAATGGAGTCGGGTGTAGAATGTCATGCTTAATAAATAGGAGTTTTCCTTCAAAGACTTTGTTTGAAATGCAATTTATTTGAGACGACCTCGAAGCCTAACACTGGTATTGAGTCAAATCATGAAAAAGAGCATCTGGGAGACCTTCTTTGGATGGGGATAAATTATTGGATGATTTGAAAAATGCCACATTGATGCATCAAATTGTACACAAATTGTACACTGAGGACTGCCGATCTAAAATTTTATTTCCCTTTAGTTAATTTTCATGCATTTGTCTCTCTCACTCTCTTTTGGAATGCTCAAGTATTTTACAGAGCCACTTATTTAGCTGCCTCATTAGTAAATTTAAAGCTATCTTTAAGTAACATTTTTAACATCTTTGTATGGGAACATTTTTGAGATTTTTTAATGGCCTCAGCCCAGAAAAAAAAAAAAAAAACATTTCCCCATTTAGGAATGATAGCGTCAGAGTTTATGAAATCTGGAGGATCGCATATTCCCCAGTTCTGCAATAGTGGTAGAACAAAATGAGAAACATTCTGATGATGAGTTTTAAAAAGTAGATTTATTGATTGATTGATTGATTCAATTTCTATAGCTGCTCATTTCAAGCAATGACTCTGGGCAGCGTATAAAAATCAAGATAGCGGTTACACTGGTGCCAACAAAGCTCTGTCTGTTTTTGGTCTGCATTGCAATGGTGCCAGCAACAATATCCTATCGATATCCTTGGTTTCAGATTAAGTTCTCCCATATAAACTCTGTTAAACAGTTCAATAATTCAGGAGCACAGGTGCGCAGTGCAACTTGCTTTTGGGGAGACTTGTGTTTCCACAAGTCTACAAAATGTGCTCATTTTGAAACAATCAGTCACTCTGATTCCCACAATGGCTGCAAAAGTTGGTGGAGTTTGCAAGGATGGCTAAATTGAATGCTTTGATTAAAAGGGGGGGGGAGAGAATCACACTTACTTTTGTTTGTACTTGGAAACCGCTTCTGGACTTTGTGCTTGAGATGGAAAAAAAAGTGAAGCTTTGATTTTGGGTTTTACTAATTAGACAGGTTTGTTGTTTTAGAAATGGCTGGTTTATACTGTTATGTAAAAGTTAAAAAGTTGAGGTTTGAGGCTATTATCTTATTTTACTGCACTAAAAGGAGTCGGAAGTCAACATCTTTTCTTTCTTTTCCCCCCCTACACTTTCCCTACACTTTTTCCTTCTCTTTGCCTTCCCCTGCTTTCCTATTATTTTCTTTTGTATATTTTTTATTTTATATTATAAGCTAATAAAAAAAAAGGAAACAATCAATGCTAGACAGATTCTGTATCCCACAAATCAAAATATTCAGGACTGTTTTCTGTCTTACTCATTACTTAATTTATGTGGTGGAATACATTGGAACCATATTCCTGCTTAACAAATCACAGTCCGATCCAGTGCTGTCTTCTTCCTTCCATACAGGATCACTGCTATTATAATGGTCACATCCAGAATGATACTGACTCAACTGCAAGCATTAATGCGTGCCATGGTTTGAAGTAAGATACCGTTTTTTCTTTTCTTTTGTTTCGTAAGAATGAAAATATTATTGCTGTTCTCGAAGCTGTCATAGGTAAAAAGTGGAACATCCATTTCTTATGCAAATTAGTTGCATAACTTCTAAACTTCTGCAAGATTAAGAAAGATTTTGGTTGGATACCTAGAAGAGTTGTTGCCGGCCAGCAGAGACAGCAGGGAGCTAAATCAAGGCTAAAGGAGCTTCAAAGACAATGCTTCTTTTGTACAAAGGAGCTGATGTTACAGGAAAAGAAGATAAGTAGGTTTCAGATTGTGAAGGAAGTGTAGGAAGTAGCTAGGAAGTGTACAGGAAGAGACAAGCAGACTTTCAGTTCTATCATCAACACTTTATTGAGCCATTGTGCACACTTTCTCCAACCAGCTAGATACGTATCTTAGCTGTGTAAAGATCCCAAAATTTAGAAGAGCCAGATTATCATTAGCATGAGTCAATGTCCTCCTGACAGCCATTACTGAAGGAAGACACCAAGAGATCCCCTTTGAACAAATATTGTGTCCATGTAGTGGGGGAATAATTGAAATGATAGAATAAGTTGTTGCAGGTGTTATTATCTCAGAACTTATCTCAGAATTATCCTGATAGTTTTGACTCTTAAGTTGTTATTATCAGATCAATCTGATTTCATTTCCTTTACCACAACCAAGTACTCTTCTACAGTTTGTACAGTACACCCTATTTTCTCTTAGATATTTTAGAACAATTATATTTTTTCCCTCTTTTATCCTAATTAATTGTGACTTTCATGTATTATGTCTTGATCTATGAGCAACAAAATATTGATTTGATTGTCCGCAGTAAGGAAATATATAAGATATATAGCATTTCACCCCTATGAAATAAAGTTTTAGACAAAAACTGAATCTTCCAACATGTGTAGCCTTACATTTTCGTAGCTCGAAATATTCTCTACTTTTTAAACAATAATTTGGGAATTATACAGTGTTGGATTCCGTGGCAAACTAAATCCATACAAATATTGTATAGATAATTCATCATTGTTCTGAGAATGTGCAATATCTTATATTTTTCTGAGGTTAGCTGTATCTTTGAGAAGCAGAAGAAAGTGGTATGTAAGCTAGGGAAATAAAATAAGACTCAGATTATTTAAAGAGGGATTAATAAAGATAAATTATCTTGACTTTGTTAGTTAAAACTGGCTATTCGCTATGGAATCCTTTGGGTTCTCTGAGCTTAATCGTTTTCTTGAAGATGTTTCATTAACCAATTAGGTAACATCTAGTGCACTAATGATCTTACTAGTTGAGTATTGAAATGTTTGCAGGAAAACAACCAAGTTTAGGGAGCACCAAGAATGCCACAGTTGAACCCTGAGCTCCAAATATTCTTTTCTATTAGTCTTCCACCTCTAATCATGCTTTTAAAAAAGAATCTACAATTGTTTTACAGAGGGTATTTCAAGAATGATGGTGAAAAGTACCTTATCGAACCTTTGAAGCTTTCCAAAAGTGAAGCTCATGCACTCTACAAATATGAAAGCCTGGAAAAAGAGGACAAGACCCTCAAAATCTGTGGGGTAACCAACACTACTTGGGAATCAGATGAGCCCCTCAAAAAGACCTCTCGGGCGATCACGAATGCTGAAGTAAGTTTCATATTAAACCCTCAAGAATATAACATGGTTTGAGAACAGGGATTCATTTACTTGTTTCTAAATTGTAAAGTGAAAGAGAAATTCTCTGGGACTGCTAAAAAAAAGTCCAGAAGATAGGATCCCTCATTTCTAAAATTCTATTCCACCCACGCTGCATAAGAATATACGGAAACTCAGTGAACAGAAAATACGCATCTCACGTTTACGCTGTTTTCTATGGTCATGCAAACTTAATTTAGAGAAGGGGTTGTAAAATAGATTCAACTGAATCTCCAACTCATCTCAACTTTCTGAATCAGTTTAGAAATACATTTAATCAAATTATCAATTGGAGGCCTCTGTTATCATGCATGCATAGGGGACTTGGGATAGAGGGAGAAACTGGTTTGAAATACTAAATTAAAGTGCTTTGCGATGTCTAATAAGGCCAGTACATAATCTCCATTCAATTTTCCAATATGATTTGTTGGATTGAAGCAAAGATTGAATCAAAATTGACAAAGTGAATCTGGTTAACCATTGCATAATGTTCCTCCTCCTGAGGAGAAGTTTCTCCTCAGGAGAAAGTTCCGGAGAAATTTCTCAGCACATTCTACAGTGCTAAAGTTTTAACAAGCTCTCTCGCTATAAATGTCTTCTTCAAAGAGCCAATATTTCTGAAAGTTCAAGCACTTTGTCCAGGGAGTATAACAAGATTATCTGATGACCCAACATTTCTGTTGACTGCAGGAAGCAACATGTCTAAACAGCCTTTTGTTTAATGTTCTGTTTAGAAAAAGGAATACTTGCAGGCCAAAAAACATGTCGAGCTTTTTATAGCTGTAGACAACAGAGTGGTAAGTATTCTGGATATCAATTTTCTTCCTGCATTGAACACAACATTTTGTTTTTGTCTTTTTTCAATGTGGGTGTTTTTGAAGGCATCACCAAACACAACATTCTAACTAGATTTTATCCTAAAATATGTGTTAAAATATACTTTGATAATTTTTGTTTTTTTGTTATTGGACCCGACCCCTATTTACAAAGTTAAGACAGATTTGAAATTCAATTATTCTCTGATTTGTATTAAATTGTTCCTGGACTTTATCTAAATTTTAATGATAGTTTATCCAGAAATGCCCAGTTCAGGAAACTGAAGCTAGTTAACATGGAGAATATGAATGAAGTTTTGCAACAGAAATAAGAGTAAAAGAGAGAATCATTATATACTTCTTCTATCTTTAGAATTTAGCATTCCAAAATCCAGAGCAAAATTCATGAGGATATTTTTTGAATCAGTGGGTGGGTGGGCTTATCTGGATATTTTGCTTTTCCTTATTTTTTTTATTTCAAAACCGTTACATTCAAGTTGCTTTTTTAATTGTATTGAAATATAACTATACTTTGGTTTCTATGCCTCCCAGAATATTATTTTTTTATTTACACTTTTGCTTGATTTTTAAAAATAAGTTTCCCAAGCAGAAAGATATTTTAATTTATTTTTTATGAATATATGGATTTGAAATTGATTTTTTCCTTATGTGTGTTGTGTGCAAATATCAATTTCAATTAATAAATTGGTTTAAGAATTCAAAATTATATACTGTTAATTTTCATACTACCATTCAGATTAAATATATTTCTCCACCACCGCTAGCTCGAATAGAAGCTAATCTTTGGCAAATAGACAAATAAGAACCACATTTGACTTAGTCAATCTCATTTGCAATAATATAGTATTTGCAATAAAATAACTCTTGGGGGTATTTGAACTCTCTGAATATGTGTACATTTTCCCCCAATAAAATAAAACTATGTTCATGAGCTCAGTGAATTTCCAGATACCAGTCTGAGTTTCCCGTTTTAATACTATTGCAAAAGGGAACATCTTATGCAAATTCTTTTCAGGGAAATTGGTCTCGGGCTGGTGGTATTTAAATTCAGTTTGTAGTGAAGAATGCTTATCTCACACTTCTCTGAACAGGGAAATATAGTGTCCAATTAAGGAAAGGTTTTCAATAGGCTGACCGAATTTTTCTCCAACCAGGAGGAAAACTCAGGTGTGATGCTGAAAAATTAATGTTAATATATTAATGTAGATTCAAATGTAAGGTTAAACAACCAGCACAAAAAAATTAATTGGATTGCTTGGACCTAGAATTATTATTTTTGTCTGAACCAGTAAATTCCATATTTTTTTAAAAAAAATCTCTTCCTTTCCCTGACATGTTCTTTCTCTCTCTCCTTCAATCCCTCCATCCAAAAACTTATTATCTCTTCTTAACCTTTTTGTCTTTTCTGAAGTTCAGGAAGTTTAACCGCAACATGACTGCTGTAAGGCTGAGAGTATTTGATATAGTCAACTATATAAATGTGGTAAGAGGACATGGCAAAAGTTATTTCACTTTTTGATTTTAAACCTCTCAGATTTTCACTGTGTTCACACAACACATTTAACCAGGTAAAGAGGCCTAGGAGATGCACTTCTACAAGAATGTTAACTTTTCTAGTTTTGAGTTCAGCAAAGCTGGGTTATTTGGTAAACCTGGGATCCAGTGTGCAAGGCCATTTCAGAAAATGGGTTAGTTCAGTGACTACATTAATAATCCTCTTATGTGAATAAAGTCACTGTGTTGGGAGGATGTATGTCCCAAACTGTTGCAAGAATTCAATCAGTAATACATTTCGGTAACTGGATTCTTTTGGGGCTGTGGTTAATCTGCTTTACTTGGAGATTAGAGATGATCTTAGTAAGCCCATTTTAAAGTCAACTGATTACGAACATGATCTCTGAGAAGAAAGCAGGAGAGAGGAACCCAGTTTGAGTTGGACTCGCTTAAAAGGAGATCCAATCCAGGGGTGAAGTCCAGCAGGTTCTGACAGGTTCTGGAGAACTGCTAGCGGAAGTTTCAAGCAGTTCGAAGAACCAGTAGCGGAAGCATTGAGCAGTTCAGAGAACCGGTAGTGGAAATTTTGAGTAGTTCAGAGAACCAGCAAATATCACCTCTGGCTGGCCCCAGAGTGGGGTGGGAATGGAGATTTTGCAGTATCCTTCCCCTGCCATGCCTACCAAGCCACGCCACGCCCACCAAGCCATGCCTACAGAACCGGCAGTAAAAAAAAATTGGATTTCACCACTGATCCAATCATATTGTACTATTATATATTATACTATTATACACATTGTACCTATTAACCTTGTTGTTAACCTATTAATCTTTACTGTTGATGATCAGTTAGAATCAGGGAGACAACAGGAAGACCGGTTGGCCAAATCTCCCTTAAAGTCCTTGGTAGTACAATGGTCTAAGGCACCCTGTTATTAAGCTGGTTATTAAGACCAGCTGCCTGCAATTACTGCAGGTTCGAATCTCGCCAAGGCTCAAGGTTGACTCAGCCTTCCATCCTTTCTAAGGTAGGTAAATTGAGGACCCAGTTGTGGGGGCAATAAGCTGACTTTGTATAAATATACAAAAGGATGAAGGCTATTGCTGAGCACATTGTAAGCCGCCCTGAGTCTCCGGAGAAGGGCGGCATATAAATCAAATTAAAAAAAAAAAAAAAAGTCCTCCTCCACTTCTGTTGTTCATGAAGGAAAATAATCACCTGTTTATAGCAATAGCACTTAGACTTATATACCACTTCATAGTACTTTACAGCCCTCTCTAAGCGGTTTACAGAGTCAGCCTCTTGCCCCCAACAATCTGGGTCCTCATTTTACCCACCTCGGAAGGATGGAAGGTTGAGTCAACCATGAGCTGGTGAGATCTGAACTGCCAAACTTCAGCTAGCAGTCAGCTGAAGTAGCCTGCAGTACTGCACTCTAACCACTGCGCCACCTCGGCTCTTTCATTTATTTCTCCTGCTTAAAATATTATTATTATTCTCTAAGTAGAGACCTTGGTGCTGTCCAAGTCTGACTAAATGTCCGCAAGCAAACCACTAGGCTCAGAGAGCAACAAGGACTCCACAATTCAAATCTTTGCTCTAGAGATTTTCTTCTATGGATTTCCAAGTCTATTCCATTTCACCCACCCATAGAAGCCAATGTCAGTTGCTATTGAGTCTTGAAATGTTTTTCAAAGTTTTCTTGGGTTTGAGTTTCTGATTGATGCCATGTCTACCCCACAGGTTTATAAAGTTTTGAACACTCACATAGCGTTGATTGGCTTAGAAATTTGGTCCGATGAAGACAAGATTGTGGTCGACCCAACAGCAGGTGTCACTTTGGACCGCTTTTCGACATGGAGACATTCGGTTTTGCTGAAGCGCAAAAGGAATGATAATGCTCAGTTACTCACGTATGTCTGATTGTGGGGGAAAGGAAGAAATGGGGTGGCTGGGAGTGGAGGATTATGGGAAAGTTAGTGCTTGCACAGAACTTCCACTCTATGCTGCATGCTTTAAAGCAGAGGTCTTCAAACTTGGCAGCTTTAAGACGTGTGGACTTCAACTCCCAGAATCCCATAGCTGGCTGGAGAATTCTGGGAGTTGAAGTCCACACGTCTTAAAGTTGCCAAGTTTGAAGACCTCTGCTTTAAAGCATGTGTGGACTATATTTCAAAGCCAACCTTTTTTTTTTTTTTTTTTGGTAGAATGAGAGCTGGTTTTGAGAAGTCCTTGAAGGATTGCAGGTCAAAAACTCAGCTCGATTTCATTTCATCTGGATTTGAAATTGAAACTGAACTGATTATCCTGTTATGCTTTGGCTGTACTCACGCATGCATTTTTAATCTGATTAAATGATGTTTTGGTTCCCATTCTGTACCAACTGAATGAATACCTCCATTACATAACAGATAAACCAAGAATAAAATAAAATAATAAAATAGCTAATCTTGAGTTCGACAGGTTGTATAAATCTGTCATCTAGATCTTAATGTGACCTGGTTATAGATGCAGTGTGAGTTCAGCCTATATATTGCCATACAATTTTATGAGTGAGAAATTGCAATAGCAATAGCAATAGTACTTAGACTTATATACCACTTTCCAGTGCTTTCCAGCCCTCTCTAAGTGGATTTACAGAGTCAGTATATTGCCCCCAACAATCTAGATCCTCATTTTACCCACCTCGGAAGGATGGAAGGCTGAATCAACCTTGAGCCTGGTGGGATTTGAACTGCCAAATTGCAAGCAGCCGGCAGTCAGCAGAAGTAGCCTGCAGTACTGCACTCTGACCACTGCGCCACTGTGGCTCATAGTGGTTTGCAAAAGGCATAAGTGGTTACATATGGCTCAAGGCTACAGATTGTGCTCCCATCTTCTACAAATTTTATCCCCCTCTTCTTTTGTATAGGGGTATTGACTTCAGTGGACCAACTGTAGGATTGGCTTTTGTTGGTACCATGTGCAGTTCTTCGTTTTCTACAGGAGTCATTCAGGTTGGTAGAAAAACTACCTGTTACTTGGTTATGGTCAATGAAAACACTTTAATGCAGGAATAACTTTCTTACAAATAAAGACTCTTCTTATATTTGAGCCACATCATTTTCTTTTTTTTTTCTAGTTTTTTATTTTAAACATAGTTAAAAAGACATACATAGACATACAACATATACAAGAATCTGAAAATTTCTTTTTCAGCTACTTAACAGTGATCCATTTCTTACTATATATTAATATTTACAGATATTATAATGTTAACTTGTTCAGCCTTTTTCTCCTATTATATTTCATTTCTACTAACATGTTAATTGATCTAACACATTTTTCTCTTTCCCTTCTTCATTCCTTTAATTTATTTCCTTATTTTTCAGCCATTCATACCAATTATTCCACACTTTATAGTATTTATTTATTTATTTATTTATTATATTATATTATATTATATTATATTATATTATATTATATTATATTATATTATATTATATTATATTATATTATATTATATTATATTATATTATATTATATTATATTATATTATATTATATTATATTATATTATATTATATTATATTATATTATATTATATTATATTTCTATACCACCTTTCTCCCGTAGGACTCAAGGCGGTGTATAGTCAAGAAAAATATAGACACACAAACATCATAAAATTGCTAATTAAAATTATTACTTAGTTTGGTCAATTAAATAAAACCCAGAATTAGATAACATTTAAAAAATCATTCACATGTTCATATGTTTAGCCCCGCCTGTTGGAACATCAGGGTCTTGAGGGCACGGCGGAAAGCACGGAGATCAGGGATATTCCGTATCTCCGGGGGCAGTTCATTCCAAAGGGTTGGAGCCCTCACAGAGAAGGCCCTCCCCCTGGGAGTTGCCAGTTGACATAATTTGACTGACGGTACCCTGAATAGTCAAATTTGGTTTTTGGTTTCCTCTTTCCCCTGAATTTCTTTAGTTAGTTTATCCAGTTCTGCGCATTCCAAAATCTTTTTAATGATATCCTTATCTGGTGGTGATTCTTCTTTCTTCCAGTATTGTGCATATATAATAGGTGCTGCCACATCATTTTCATCCACCTACATTTATGAATTTGACATCTCCAAACAATAATTGCCAGCCTCAGTTAAGTTCATAAATTGAGGACTATTGGTGTAATCCTTTAGCTTGAGGTTTCAGTATGCTTTTTAAAAATACTTTTCCATGTTAAAAACCAATCACTGGTAGTTGCCTATAGAAAAAGTAGCATGGTCTGGAGAAAGGTTTTTACCCTTTCCACTCCCTTTGAAGCTAGCTTTCAATTTACATTTAATATTTTTTAACGTGGACAAATAAATAATACTTTTAATTAATAAAAATAATAAATAATAGAAGATCCCTTTGTACTCTCACAGCAAACCAGTGAGATAATTGTGGAGAAAGCGCCATCTCTAAGCTCCTGAAAACTGTTAGTTCACTTTGTTACTTTAAAAAAATAGAAACTACTTTTTGTAGGAAACCCTATTTCAGCTCTGCAAATTATTAAGCTCTTTGATTTTTCATTAGAACGTCCTGGAGCAAAGGTTTCAGCTCAGTGCTAGTAATAATTGAATTCACTTTTGATTTCTTGGTGGACTAACAATAGACAAAGTATTCTCTTGTTTTCAGGATCACAGCAACAACCCGATTTCTATTGGGGCAACAATGGCCCATGAGATGGGTCATAATTTTGGCATGGAACATGACTCAGATTTGTGTACTTGTAGCTCTGGCACGTGCATTATGACTGCCCAACATAGGTAAGGACTCAGGAAAATTTTTAATGCCTTTTCAAATCGAGCGATTTTCAAACAGTTGCAGTTAACAATAGTGTAAAGAAATAGCATAGGAAGCATGGAGAGGAGAGGAGAGGAGAGGAGAGGAATGGAATGGAATGGAATGGAATGGAGGGAGAGGAGAGGAGAGGAGAGGAGAGGAGAGGAGAGGAGAGGAGAGGAGAGGAGAGGAGAGGAGAGGAGAGGAGAGGAGAGGAATGGAATGGAATGGAATGGAATGGAATGGAATGGAATGGAATGGAATGGAATGGAATGGAATGGAGAGGAGAGGAGAGGAGAGGAGAGGAGAGGAGAGGGATGGGATGGGATGGGATGGGATGGGATGGGATGGGATGGAATGGAATGGAATGGAATGGAATGGAGGGAGAGGAGAGGAGAGGAGAGGAGAGGAGAGGAGAGGAGAGGAGAGGAGAGGAGAGGAGAGGAGAGGAGAGGAGAGGAGAGGAGAGGAGAGGAGAGGAGAGGGATGGGATGGGATGGGATGGGATGGGATGGGATGGGATGGGATGGGATGGGATGGGATGGGTTGGAATGGAATGGAATGGAATGGATTGGAATGGAAGGAGAGGAGAGGAGAGGAGAGGAGAGGAGAGGAGAGGAGAGGAGAGGAGAGGAGAGGAGAGGAGAGGAGAGGAGAGGAATGGAATGGAATGGAATGGAATGGAATGGAATGGAATGGAATGGAATGGAATGGAGAGGAGAGGAGAGGAGAGGAGAGGAGAGGAAAGGAAAGGAAAGGAAAGGAAAGGAAAGGAAAGGAAAGGAAAGGAAAGGAAAGGAAAGGAAAGGAAAGGAAAGGAAAGGAAAGGTCAGGTCTCAGGAATTGTCTGTTGCAAAACACCCAAATCTTTTGTATAAGATTTTTGTACAGCCTCAGTGAACATGCCACCTGTTGTCAAATTTCTGGTTTCTTCTGCCAAAGCCCTAGGACTTTGTTGCCTCATATTTTATGCAATGGCGATGAGTTCAGGAAGTATTGAGAATGCTATGTAACCTTTCCTGTCCTTACTGAAGGATTTTTGTGCGTCATGATTACTTTTTTTAATACTTCAAAACCACTTTGTGGTATTTTGTACAGAAGGCCTTGCATAGAGAACAGTTTGCTCAATAAACTCCACTTAATGGGTCTGGTGCAACTTTGATCTTGAAAGAAGACCATACTGTCTCTGTAATGGCGCCCCAGCAGATCATCTTTGGGTTCTTGCTTTCACACTCTAATTTGAGGGCCAATAATTATATTCCTACAGGGATGCGGTGGCTTAGTGGCTAAGACACTGAGCTTTTCGATCGAAAGGTCAGCAGTTCAGCGATTCAAATCCTTAGTGCTGTGTAATGGGGTGAGCTCCTGGTACTTGTCCCAGCTTCTGCTAACCTAACAGTTCAAAAGCATGTAAAAAATGCAAGTAGAAAAATAGGGACCACCTCTGGTGGGAAGGTAACAGCATTCTGTGTGCCTTTGGCGTTGAGTCATGTTAGCCACATGATCATGGAGACATCTTCAGACAGCGCTGGCTCTTCGGCTTTGAAACGGAGATGAGCGCTGCCACCTAGAGTTGGGAATGACTAGCACATATGTGCGAGGGGAATCTTTACCTTTACCTTAATTATATTCCTAATGATTTGTAATAGCATTAGGAAGGGGCTTGGATGGACTTGATGATAGCATGTTTGCATCTCTTTAAGTATGCAATTTCAGAAGTCAGTGGCAAGTTGCTGATATTATGACCTTTTCAACAAAAGAAAACCAATAGTATAATAACTTTCCTTTGCCTTAGAACATTCATTCATTATAAAAAGTACAAGCCTTTCTTCTCCAAAAGAAGAAAAGAAAAGGAGGGTCAAGATTTCACTGTTTCCTCTTCAGTTATATTATTGCTCCTTCTTCTTCGTCACATCAGCAACGTCACTGTATCATTTCAGACCCCCCCACTTCCACAGTGAGACTGACTAAAAATGAAAACAAAAGGCATCCCACTCAAAGACAAGAAGTAGTTTAAGCAACTAACACCACATGGAGTTCTCATTTTTTTTTTTTAAATTTGATTTATATGCCGCCCTTCTCTGGAGACTCAGGGCGGCTTACAATGCGTTAAGCAATAGCCTTCATACTTTTGTATATTTATACAAAGTCAGCTTATTGCCCCCACAAATTGGGTCTAATGAATTGCAAATTCATTGCGTTAAAAAAAGGGAAAAAAACTTAAGTGGAATTAAAACTGAGGGAGCATAATCTAGGAGTAAGATCAAGGGGTACAAAGCAGGGGTGAAATTCAGCAGGTTCTGACAGGTTCTGGAGAACCGGTAGCGGAAATTTTGAGTAGTTCAGAGAACCGGCAAATACCACCTCTGGCTGGCCCCAGAGTGGGGTGGGAATGGAGATTTTGCAATATCCTTCCCCCAGGAGTGGAGAGGGAATGGAGATTTTGCAGTTTCCTTTCCCTGCCATGCCCATCAAGCCACACCATGCCCACCAAGCCACATCCACAGAACCGGTAGTAAAAAAATTTGAATTCCACCACTGTACAAAGAGTTCTCTTAGCTACTTTGTTAGCTTTAGAGAGAAAAAACACTGCTTTTTTCATTAGCCATTTTTTTCTATCTTATATGTTTTTGTGATGAATTCTGTTCCTGGTCCAAATATGGATGATGTCATGATCTCATATTGGTTCACCTTTACAGCTATAAACCTCCCCAGGACTTCAGTTCTTGCAGTTTCCAGGAATATCAGAACTATATCATAACTAAAACCCCACAATGCATCATCAACAGACCCTCGAGCAAAGATATAGTTTCACCTCCAGTTTGTGGGAATGACTTCGTGGAGGAAGGAGAAGAATGTGACTGCGGCTCTCCAAAGGTATGTCTTTTTTTTTTTTTTTAATGAACAAGGGTGGTTCCAAGAAGTTTGTCAAAAATAGGAATCCTTGCAAAATCATCTGTTTTTCTAACTGGTACAAGCTGGCCAATAGGTTAGTTTGTGAATGGCATAGTTTGTGCCAGTGGTGAAATCCTCCCCTATTTGCCACCAGCTCCCTACCCATGCATGCGCGGTGCGCATCAAATGCACACTGCACACACATGTGCAGTACACACCAAATACATGCTGCGCACGGAAAAAGGAGGCTTGGGAAGGTAAGTAGAACGGCGAGGGGCGGACAGCCGTGCCGCAGAATTTCCTGCTTTCTAGCTATTTTAAATTGCACAGCACAGCTGATCGTCGGAAATACCGGTTCGGATCAACCGGTAGGTTTTTGGTTTTTTTTACTACCGGTTCGCCAAACCGGTAGCTTTTATCACTACCAGTTCACCCGAACCAGTTCGAACCGGTAGGATTTCACCACTGGTTTGTGCCCTTTATGTACATTTTTATTTTATTTATTTATTTATTTATTTATTTATTTATTTATTTATTTATTTATTTATTTATTTATTCATTCATTCATTCATTCATTCATTCATTCATTCATTCAGTCAGTCAGTCAGTCAGTCAGTCAGTCAGTCAGTCAGTCAGTTAGTTAGTTTGTCAAACATGTACGAGATAATAAGTATAAGTATAAATTTGGACATGAACACAGGAAATGAGTACATGTATTATGCAGTGGTTTCATGGATTTGAGAAACCAGTTGTAGAGGAATGGAGAACTGACATCTCACTATTATTTTGGGAAGACAACGTATTTTTTTTTAAATGGGTGATTTATCACTCCAAGAAAACCCTTCCCTACTGAAAACCCCTACTCAAAGGAATGGCCGCATTACTTTGTTAACATGGCCACATTATCTGTCCCCACTGTTTTCTTGAGCTGCTTTGTCCCAGAATCTGTGATGTTCAATCTCTGCTTTCAACATGTAGTTCTCAATGGAAACTACATTTGCATGGAGGGAAGTGTGTACCGGGGTACCTAAATGTTCTGTCTTAGGCCCAGTTCTCTTCAACACCTTTATAAATGATCTAGATGAGGGGATAGAAGAGAAACTGATCAGATTTGCAGATGATACCAAACTGGCAGGAATTGCGAACACTTTAGAAGATAGGCTCAAGAGCTAGAATGATCTAGACCAGTGTTTCTCAACCTTGGAAGCTTGAAGATGGGTGGACTTCAACTCCCAGAATCCCCCAGCCAGCGCTGCTGGCTGGGGGATTCTGGGAGTTGAAGTCTACCCATCTTCAAGCTTCCAAAGTTGAGAAACACTGGTCTAGACAGACTTGAACACTGGACCCTACCCAACAAAATGCAGTTCAGTGTCAAGAAAAGTAAGGTTTTATAGGAAGAAAAGATACAGAGTAGGTGGTCCCTGGCTCAACAGCAGTGACTTTGAAGGGATTTAGGTATTCTAATGGACAATCATTAATTATGAGCCAGCAGTGTGCTGCCGGTGCCAAAAAAGCCAATGCAGTCCTAAGCTGCATTAGAAGAGGAATAGTAGATCAATAGAGGAATAGTAGATCATGTGAAGTATTAGTGCCACCATATAGTGCCTTAGTAATACCACACTTGGAATACCACATCTAGTTGTGATCACCAAAATACAAAAAAAGGTGTTGAGACTCTAGAAAGAGAGCAGAAAAGAGCAACAAATATGATAAGAGATCTAGAGGCTAAAATGTTCTGTCCCCGTCGCACGCACACACACAAACAGCCAGCCAGGAGTTAATGAATCAAACAGTCAGGAATTCCTTTAAGATAACAGTTTTGACAGCGACCCATGAACTGCCTGCCAAGAGATTTTACTCACTAAGGGAGGTTTTTTCTCCTCAGTCCAATATACCAAATTAATTCCTCACAGCAAAGAATTGTCAAAGTCCAGTCCGAAGAAATCCAAAAAGAGATTCTAACAGGGTTCTAGAAACACGATATGACTTCCGAGCTTTTCAATTTGTTCATCACAAGGCCTGAATAGCCGACACACCCCCTTTTATCCCTTGTGGGGTGTGGTCCAGTGACTCAGCTCAATCTCTGGCCCGCCCATGCCTCTTTCTCTGCTGCGCGTGCTTATCCTTCCGACGCTGTCTGGGATCCAGCCAAAACTCATCCCCCTCGCTGTCTATCTGCGGCTGCTCCGAAGTGCCTTGCTCCTGGCATATCTCTTGGCCTTCGGAGGAAACCTGAGGCATTGCCAGAGAAACTTTTCTTTTCTTGGATTTATCCATGGTTAGCCTACTGGGAGTTGAAAAGCTCAGTAAATCGCGTGCAGGCGGGTGTCGCACATTGGCGGTTGAGACGCATATTTTGAGTGACAGGGAGCAGCAGAGGGGTGAAAGGCTATCTGTGACTTGCTCTGTTTGCTTACGGCTTGGCTAGAGCGAGAGAGATTCTGAGGCACTGACAGCTCTTTTATACTCACCTGTCAGTGCACGGACCAATTGGCAGGTCCTGATTTCCCGCCGGCGAATTGCCATTGATTGGCTTTTGCTTCCTTGCGTAAGGTACGTCCATACGCAACAAAAATCATGAGTAGAAAACCCCTCAGAATAAGCAAAAGATTTGGGCTGCAGGTTAGGCGGGCTTCACAATTAGGAGGTGAGGATGCTTTTATTTATTTTATTCTTTTCACAGAAGAAGTTATCAGATAATATTTCACATAGATATGCCACCATCCGTTTGCAATAACAAACACTCGGGTAACTGTTAGTCACATTCATTTTCTAGCATGAATCCATAAGAGGGAGCGCATGGCAGAAATATCAGATCTCCTTTTCAAAATACTGTAGACCAGTTAAAAGAGACCAGGAAGAAAAGCTTATAATGTCATTTGATACGTTTGGTTTTCAGGAATGTAAAAATGAGTGCTGCGATGCTGCAACTTGTAAACTGAAACCTGGGGCAAAGTGTGGACATGGGGAGTGTTGTGAGAAATGCCAGGTAAGCCTTGTTCATTTTTTAACACCAGGAGAGATTTTACCTTGCTCCTTACTAGCCTCATGAAAATGGGATACCTCTTGGCGTCTTACTGTGGAACAAAAATACTCGAATTCTGTTCCTATCTCTTCCTCCAGCTTATTGGATCCTTAAGATCTCCAACCTTGGCAACTTTAAGACTTGTGGACTTCAACTTCAGCTTTGCTGGCTGAGGAATTCTGGGAGTTGAAGTCCACAAGTTGCCAAGGTTGGAGACCCCTGCTTATGAACATATCCATAGGGAGGACAGTTTAGCAAAATTTCAGCATTGCACTGTCTCAGTCTAAAATACACTTGCTGTGAAAATAATATATATCCTTCTTTGACTGAGTTTGCATGGACACCCAGTTTAAAAGGGTTTAAGCCAGGGGTGAAATCTACTTACCAGCTGATCATCAGCCGCACATACATTCTTTCCTACCAGTAAGAGCCTTGATAGTACAGTGGTTTAGTGCACCCTGTTATTAACACAGCTGCCTGCAATTTCTGCTGGTTCGAATCTCTCCAAGGCTCAAGGTTGACTCAGCCTTCCATCCTTTCTAAGGTAGGTGAAATGAGGACCCTGTTTGTGGGGGCAATAAGCTGACTTTGTATAAATATACAAAAGTATGAAGGCTATTGCCTAATGCATTGTAAGCTGCCCTGAGTCTCCGGAGAAGGGCGGCATATAAATCAAATTAAAAAAAAAAAAAACTGCTCCCCAAACCTCTAAATTCAGTTATTTTGGTGGCACATTCTAGAGGTGCTGCAGGACCATGGTGAGAAGTGCAAATTGCTCATTCCTTCAATCCCAGTTGACCCTGTAATGAAGTTTTTGAGCAGAAGCAATAACAATAGCACTTAGACTTATATACTACTTCACACTGCTTTTACAGCCCTCTCTAAACTGTTTAGAGAGTCAGCCTCTTGCCCCCAACAATCTGGGTCCTCATTTTACCCACCTCGTAAGGAAGGAAGGCTGAGTCAACCTTGAGCTTGGTGAGATTCGAACTGTCAAATTGCAGGCAGCTGGCAGAACTAGCCTGCAGTACTGCACCACCAAGGCTCAAAACATTTTTTTTCCCAGCAAAAATATGGAACGCTTCACGAATTTGCGTGTCATCCTTGTGCAGGGGCCATGCTAATCTTCTCTGTATTGTTCCAATTTTAGTATATGTGCTGCCAAAGCGAGCACAAGGCTCAAAAGAGCCCAAAACATTTTGTTCTTTCCATATTTCCATCACAAGCCTAGATTCACAGCAGCCACATTTTTTTCATCACATCGAGAAAATTATTTATTTTGCATCTGGCATAACATACACGAACTTACAACTCACATGAACATTTCACCTAAATTAAAAATACAGTAAAATATGAATGTTAAAAAGCTCTACCGTATATTCAGATCATGTCTAGGTCACTGATATAAGGAAATAAAAATATACCATGCAAATGTTCAGAAATTAACTTTTTGCTGCTTTTTCACAAGAGCCAAATTGACTTTCAGGGTCAGCTAACATTTGGAACTTGTATTTCAGGAACTGAGCCTTTCATGGCAAGTATTTTTTCATAGCAAATAAGAGAAGCTGGGACTTCTAGGAATTACACACAATGTCTTAAGACCTGGAAGCCATTTGTAACATAGCAGCGATGCCTGTTGTGATCCACTGGCAGCCTGCGGAGCTGGCAGCAGAGTCGGACAGTGAGGAGGTTGGGGAGGACCACGGATGAGTCCTGGAGTCTGGGGAAGGCTCGGTGGAGGGCTCTGCGTCGGAGGCAGAGAGGAGGCCAGGGCCATCTGGGAATTATGTGCTGCCTCCGGAGCCTCCAGAGTCAGACATCAGCGAGACAGAGGAACAGGGGGAGCCTGTTCCCAGTGCGCGCATGCGCAGAGCTGCCAGAAGGCAAGAACAGTTAAGACAAAAGGGACGACTCGGGAGTAGGGCTTTGGAGATGATTGGCCCCTCCCAAAAGACATAAAGGAGGAGCAAAGGAACGTGAGCCTTTGTAGGAAGCAACTTTGTTCATTCTGGTCGGTTTAAATTCTGAAGCTCCGTTTTGACTCTGTGCTCCATGTGGGCCTTGCAAAGCTAATTGCCAATTAGGTCTTTGGCAGGGTGTCAAGGGAGATAAAGGTGGGTGCTTATCAGCCTTATCCCGAAGGACTGTGGCAGACTTCTGTCGGACTCTTTACAAACTATTTGTGACTCATGAAGGGCTGTGAATGAACCTAATTCACAGCGGTTGAAATAAAAAGAGGGTTTTTGAGACGAATTGTGTGCTTTTTACTGTCTCAGGAAGCCTAGGTCAGAACAATGCCTTGATTGGTAACCCTCAAGACAGATGAAGAGGAGGCTTTGAAATGTGTTGTGAATCATGGTTTAGCTCCTTGACTTCTGCTGCTAAAAAGTGGTAACTGGGAATATTTTTCATTCTCGCCCACAGCTTAAGAGAGCAGGAGCAGTATGCCGGGCAGTGAAGCATGACTGTGACTTGCCTGAAATGTGCACTGGCCAGTCTGCCCAGTGTCCCTTGGATCGCTTCCGTATCAATGGACACCCATGCCAAAACAACCAAGGTTACTGCTACATGGGGAAGTGTCCCACCTTGGCAAACCAATGTATTTCTCTCTGGGGCCCAGGTAAGTCAATCTTAGGATTTCAGAATAGTGGTATTGCGAAATGAAGCGAAGCGAAGCGAAGCGAAGCAAAGCAAAGCAAAGCAAAGCAAAGCAAAGCAAAGTGAAGCAAGGCAAAGCAAACCCCTAAGACAATCATTTGTATCGATCGAAGACATTTTCTTCTTTTCATTTCTGTTCCATTTGTGTTTTGTTCATAATCTTTCAAGATGAACTTCTTTCTTTGGAGGTTTTAATGCTCACTCCTCCAGATCTTTTGCCTTAAAGCTCCAAATGTTTTTTTTTTTTTTTTAAATTTGATTTATATGCCGCCCTTCTCCGGAGACTCAGGGCGGCTTACAAGGCGTTAAGCAATAGCCTTCATCCTTTTGTATATTTTTTATACAAAGTCAGCTTATTGCCCCCACAAACTGGGTCCTCAATTTACCTACCTTAGAAAGGATGGAAGGCTGAGTCAACCTTGGCCCTGGCAAGATTCGAACTTATTTTAATTGCAGACAGCTGAATGTTAATAACAGGCTATTAGTCTGCTGCGCCACCAGGCTCCTAGAGAACCTGGCCCGATGGTTAAAGATGATAGCAATTGTAGACCAGAAATCTGAAAAGACTGACTTTTGGGGAAGGATGCATTCCCAAATTGCACGAAGATGTGTGTGTGTGTGTGTGTGTGTGTGTGTGTGTGTGTGTGTGTACGCACACATGCATGCACGCCATAAATAGATCGTTATTTTGTATATTGTAGCAACAGCTCAAAACTATTCTCCAATACTCTTTGTCTTAAATCAACGGGTGTTGTGAAGCAAGGCAATACTACTACTGGAGAAGCACAAACAATAACATCAACAAGCATCATATGCTCAGAGTTTTAACCATCTAGCTTTGTTCTTCAAAGGGTTAATTAGGGCCACTGATTGACCCATCCCTTTTCACTGTTCTCAATCAGAGATAATGGAGATTGAAAATGGGACTGTCTGCTAAGAATATTCAGACCTAAATTGACTGAAATTTTCTTGACATTTGGCATAATAATGAAAAAAAAAACAGGTGTTGAGGGATGTGATTCTTGTCACTCTCTTGTAGAACATAGAACAGAATGGGAAGGGACCTTGGAGGTCTTCTTGTCCAACCCCATGATCAAGTAGAAGACTCTATATCATTGATGGATAACCTTTTTGCCATCGCGTGCCAGGAGGGGGAGTGGGGAAGGTTTGCGCGTACATGCCCACACCCATAATTCTATGCGCCCTGCCCTGTGCATGCATGCGCAACCTCCCTCCCCCCCACTCCTGGCACGCAATGGCCCGGTAGGCCCGTTTTTCTTTCTCACCTGCCTCCAGATCCTCTCTATGCATCTGCGGAGGGCGAAAACAGCCTTCCCCACCCCCTCGGAGGCCCCCCAGAGGCCTGAAATGGCCCATTTCCCAACTCCCGGTTGGACAGGAAGTGATGTTTTTTTGCTGTCCCCAGCCTCCAGAGCCTCTCTAGGAGCTGAGCTGGCATGCCAACTGATATGGCTACACGTGCCACCTGTAGCACATGTGCCATAGATTCGCCATCACAGCCCTATATCATTCTGGACAAATAGTTGTTTGATCTCATCTTGAAAACCTCCAGTGATTGAGCATCGACAAACTTTTGGAGGGTAGCTGTTCCACTGATTAATTCTTCTCACTGTCAGGAAATTTCTTCTTAATTTTAGGTTGGATCTCTCTTTGATAAGGTTCCATCCATTACTTCTTGTCTTGCCCTCAGGTATCTTGTCTATGACAGCCCCTCAAATATTGGAAGATTGTTATCATGTCACCCCTAAATTCTTCATACTAGTTCCCACAGCCATTCATGGTACAATTAAGTCTCCAGACCTCTTTATCATCTTTGTTGGTCTTCTCTGCACTTTTTCTTTTTCTTTTCTTTTTTTAATTTTTTATTGAAAATTATTAAAAAATACAGAAAAAAATATAATAATATGGATAGAATTGCAGAGAGTAATATAATACATATAGAGTTTTAAAGTATCAATTTTCGCCTGGAGAAAGTACAAACTTCCATTAAACTAACTCATCAAAAGAAAGAAAAGTTTAACCAGAAAAAAAATTCTCAATTGTCATGCAATGCTTCTATAAATATTTACCCACGTTCACATTAAGGTTAATATTTTCATTCTTCTTAAGATTTCTTTTTTTGCAGCCAAGCATACCATCTGTCCCAGCTCCTATATAACCCCGATTCTTGTCTATCTCGCAAAAGTCCAGTAAGCTTGTCTGCTTCTGCACAGTCCATGATCTTTGCAATTAACGTAGCCTCCGATGGGATATTTTTGGATTTCCATTCTTGCGCGAACGAGAGATCCTGGCTGCAGTGATGATGTGGAGAGCGAGATACCAATTAGATTTGTTTAAGTTCTCTGGTTTCATGCCTAGTAAAAACGTTTCCGGGTTCAAATCTATTTTACATCCTATGATTTCTAAAATCCATTTTTGAATTCTAGCCCAATATTCTTTTGCTCGGGGACAGGTCCACCAACTATGAAAGTAAGTTCCCATAGAAGTGCATTCTCTGCACTTTTTCTAGGGTTTCAGCAACTTTTTCCTATCATGTTGACCAAAACTGGATGTAGTACTCCAGGTGTGGTCTTACCAGTGCAGTCCATTTATTTAGACCGTAAATGGAACTTTATTCTTTTATTTCCATTGCTTTCAAAACGGAAACTCTCAATTCAAACAAAGAGGTCTTTAATTTGGTCAGCTAAATAGCGTGAAATGAAGTACCGTTCCAAAGGATGGGAATAGCTCAATCTTTTGCAAGTAATCCAGCTACCGTATATTCAAAAAGACTTATGCCCTAGGAATTGACAGAAGAATACATGAAGATTCTTACAAGCTGAGTTCTTTAGTGTTTCATACTATGGACAAAATCCTGTCGGACTGAGGGCTCCACTAACTGAATCTACAATATACTATTTGGGAGGATGTGTCTTCATCCTCTTTCTCTCACACATGATATCCAGGCAGAGTTGCCTCTTACTCCTCTGGAATGCAGTCCCCCCCCACACACACACACTTCCTGGGATTCCATCTCTTCACTACATTCCAGCACAGAAATGTATCTGACAGTGATGAAGTTAAAAAATGGGGATATGGAGGAAGGAATCTGGATTCAGATTTCTCGACAGCCATTGATTTACCAGGTAGTCTTCTGCAAGTTGCATCAGAGTAGCTTCAGTGTTGTGTCTATAAAACGGAATAAGCAAGTTTGTTGTAACACTGTATGAGATGGTGAATGCTTCATGCATAATGAGGATTAGATAAGTAATTCTGCATTGGCATCCTTCAGTCTCAAAAGATTATGATATTGTGCTCTGGAAAGAGGTCCTAAAAGAGCATCTAGTGTGACTAAAAAGGCCAATTGGAGAGTGGCAATCCCTTCCACACTGAGGGCAGATATATTCTGTCCCCTGCCCAGCCCTCAGAGTTCGCTGGTTCCGGGACTGCCTCTTTGCCTCAGCCTGCCGAACAAGTGTCTCTTCGAATTGGAGAAGGCCATGCTGCAGCTTTAGCCTCCAAGCTGAACGATTGGAGGTCAAGGTTTCCGAGTTGTTAATGTCCATTCCCTTTAGGTCCCTCTTGCAGATATCCTTAATTTGCAGCTGTGGTCTCCCTCTGAGGTGCTTTCCCTGCACTAATTCTCCATACAGGAGATCTTTCGGAATCCGACCATCGGCCATTCTCACGACATGCCCCAGCCAGCGTAGACATCACTGTTTCAATAGTGTATACATGCTAGAAATTCCAGCACGTTCCAAGACTGCGCTATTTGGAACTTTGTCCTGCCAGGTGATGCCAAGAATACGTCGGAGACAGCGCATATGAAAAGTGTTCAACTTTCTCTCCTGCCGTGCATAAAGGGTCCAAGACTCACCGCAGTACAAGAGTGTGCTCAGGATGCAGGCTCTATAGATTGGATCTTTGTATGTTCCGTCAGCTTCTTATTAAGCCATACTCTCTTTGTAAGTCTGGAAAATGTGGTGGCCGCTTTACCAATACGTTCATTCAGCTCAGTATCTAAAGAGAGAGTGTCAGAGATAGTTGAGCCGAGGTACACAAAGTCATAGATGACCTCCAGTTCTTGTGCAGAAATTGTAATACAGGGAGGTGAATCCACATCCTGACCCATAACTTGTGTTTTTTTCAGGCTGATTGTTAGTCCAAAGTCTTGCCAGGCCTTGCTAAAACTGTAATATAATAGATAAGTAATGGGTTACAAAATAATTGGTTACAAATAAGTGAACATTAACTAAATTATTTGGAACTCCTCTGAGATGTCTTAAGCCATTCTTTATCCTGCTGGCATGTTACACACTCAAGTATTACACACCCTTCCAAGACTGAGTGGCTGTGGATGCCGGCATCCCGGGATCTGGAGGTTCCATCTTTAATGATCGGGGGAGAAATTCTTGCTCCCTCTGATAGGGTCTGCAACTTGGGTGTCATCCTGGATTCTCAGCTGTCCTTAGAGGACCATCTGACGGCCGTAACCAGGGGGGCCTTCGCACAGGTGCATCTTGTACGCCAGTTGCGCCCTTTTCTAGACCGGGATGCCCTCGCCACGATCACTCATGCCCTCGTTACCTCTAGGTTGGACTACTGTAACACCCTCTACATGGGGCTGCCCTTGGGATGCGTCCGGAGGCTCCAGCTAGTCCAGAACGCAGCCGCGCGGGTAGTTACGGGGGCTTCTAAATATTCCTGTGTAACACCTCTCCTGCGTGAGCTGTACTGGCTGCCGGTGGCGCTCCGGATACATTTCAAGGTGCTGGTTCTTACCTATAAAGCCCTTCATGGCTTAGGCCTGGGATACTTGCAGGACCATCTCCAGCCGCTCTCCCACCATCCTGTGCGCTCTCACAGAGTCGGCCTCCTCAGGGTGCCATCGGCCAAACAATGTTGGCTGACGGCCCCAAGGAGGAGGGCGTTTTCTGTGGGAGCCCCGACCCTCTGGAATGGATTGCCCACCGAGCTCAGGATAGCCCCCGACCTTCTTTCCTTCCGTTGCGAGCTGAAGACATGGCTCTTTCGTCAACTCAACTGATCCGTTTGGGGATACATTGTCATAATTTTAAACTGTTTTTAATAGGGTTGCTGATTTTAATTTTATTTCATTGTGATTTGTATTGGAATTTGTCATATTGTAAGCCGCTTTGAGTCCCTAGGGAGAAAGGCGGCATATAAATCGCAATAATAAATAAATAAATAAATAAATAAATAAATAAATTTGTGTTTCTTCCTCGCTCCCTCTTACAGGTGGAAAAGTGGCTGCAGATTCCTGTTTTGGGGTCAACCGGAAAGGGGTTTATTACGGCTACTGCAGAAAAGCAAATGGTACATACTTTCCATGTGAACCAAAGTAAGCAGTCTAAATTTTTCCTACTATAGCAATAATAGCACTTAGACTTATATACCGCTTCACAGTACTTCACAGCCATCTCTAAGCAGTTTACAGAGTCAGCATATTGCTCCCAACAATCTGGGTCCTCATTTCTTATGATGATCATGTAAGGCAGGGGTGAAATGCTCCCGGTTCAGACCAGATTGCCTGATCTGGTAAAGATGGCAGCGGGTGGTTCGGAGAACCGGTAGCAAAATTCCCTGCGCTCACCCTTCCCACCATGCCCAGCTGAGCCGCACGATCATCAGAGGCTTTTTTTTTTTTACTTTTAAAAGCATTTTTTCTACAACCTCTTCCGATGAAAAAATGCTTTTAAAAGTAAAAAAAAAAGCCTCTGATGATCGTGAGGCTCAGCTGGGATCCTCAGAGGCTTTTCAAAGCGTACCATTTTTTCCTACTAAAACCAGGGCAGTTCTTATTTAAATCTTTAATTTCTGTTGTTGTTTTTTTCTTATTTATTTGAAATTGAAATTGAATAATAGCCATTTTTCTTCAGGGCAGTTTCTCTCTCTAATATTGAATGCCCCAATCTTTAGATTTAAACTCACATCCAGAGGTGGGTTTTAGCAGGTTCTGACCAGTTCTGGAAAACCGGTAGTGGAAATTTTGAGTAGTTCGGAGACCTGGTAAATACCATCGCTGACTGGCCCCACCCCCATCTATTCTCTAAAAAGAATTCTATTCTATTCTATTCTATTCTATTCTATTCTATTCTATTCTAGTCTAGTCTAGTCTAGTCTAGTCTAGTCTAGTCTAGTCTAGTCTATTCCTTATTTCTATTCTATTCTATTCTGTCCTGTCCTGTCCTGTCCTGTCCTGTCCTGTCCTGTCCTGAACTGTCCTACCCTAGCCTACCCTACCCTACCCTACCCTAGCCTACCCTACCCTATCCTACCCTACCCTACCCTTCCATTCCATTCCATTCCATTCCATTCCATTCCATTCCATTCCATTCCATTCTATTCTATTCTATTCTATTCTATTCTATTCTATTCTATTCTTGTTCATTAAAAGGAATTGGTTATTTCCTTTTCAGGGCTATTAAATGTGGCAAGCTATATTGCATAGGTGGTTCGGAAATGCCCGTAGGTGGAAGCCTGGTGGAATTTGGTTCATGCAGAGCCAGCTTTGCAAGAGGAGGTGAACAAGATGTTGGAATGGTTGATCCTGGAACAAAATGTGAAGAAGGAATGGTTAGTCAAAGGTTACGTCTAATCTGTGTGCTGAAAGGTCTGATTCCAAGGGGTTATCATTAAAACAATTTGGCAATGGCTCTTGCTGAAAGCTGGTTTAGATTTTTGCATACTACAGTGAATCTATGTAGAAGGAAAAAAAATATCCCTCTAGCCTTCTTCTTGTTTTTATTGTTTTGTTTTTCCTGCAGACAACAACCACAACAAATCCGCATTAGCAATAGCATTTGGACTTAAATATTGCCCCATGGTGCTTTAAGCACTTTGGAATGTCAGCATATTGCCCCCAACAATCTGGGTTCGCATTTTACTGACCTTGGAAGGATGGAAGCCTGAGTCAACCTTGACTCCCACCAGGATCTAACTCCAGGCTGTGGGCTCCTCAGATGAATGTCCACCACCAAGGCTCCTCAGATGAATGTCCAGGGCTGTTTCTTTCTTCTAAGAACAAAATGCCTGGCCTTCTCAGAGCCTTGTGACTCTCCCTTTCTGGACAGAGACAGTCCTTTCTCTTCACTTGTAGGTATCTCCATAGGGAAGGTGAAGAGAGATGAGACAATCAGGGATAGAACTGGTTCAGTTAGTGGGTTCTACTTACCTTCACTACCGGTTTGGAATTGGGACCGCGTGCTTGCTCGCTTCACTCGCGAACCTTCTGCACATGTGCAAAGCATCCGTGATGACATCCGAGTGGGTGGGCGAAGCCTTCCCGCCGCCACCAGTATTGGATCGCTCAAACTGGGGCGAGCCGGTAGAAATCCACCACTGAACTGGTTGTGACCTAAGGGACACCAGTTCAGTGTGAAGCCACTTAGAAGTGCTGAAGCAATTCCAAAGCTTAGATTCCAAAGAATCAGGAATCACACAAACACCTCCCTGTCTTTTTACACAGTGTAGAACTTGGAAGAAATTTATTTTTTTTTATAAAGTTTTTTATTATTTTTTTTAAAAAACAAACAAACATTTAAAACATCAATCAGCCCTCCCCTGTGACATCTCGGTGTTGAATTCTTCAATTCATTTTATTCTTCTTGTTCCAACAGTTTCTTCTGTCTTAGTCGTCTTCAAAACCTCTGTACAAATTCATTACTACTATCATATTCTTACTATCAGGTTTTTTATACATATTTATAAAATTAATCATTTATATCTCTTTTGCAACCAAGAATAAAAATAATTCCATATTTTAAAGTATTCTGAGTCTTCCCTATTTTTAATCAATAAAGTTAATCGATTCATTTCAGCGCCATCTAAGATCTTTCTGATTACTTCATCTTCCGAAGGTATTTTCTCTAATTTTCAATTTTGAGCATAGACAATTCTTGCAGCTGTTATTACATGGTATAATCAAATAAATACATTCCCTTTTAATTTTGTCAGGTAGGATACCCAATAGAAACAACTCTGGTTTGAATTCAAGACGTATTTGTATCATTTCTTCCAGCCAGATTTTATTTATTTATTTATTTATTTATTTATTTATTTATTTATTTATTTATTTATTTATTTATTTATTTATTTATTATATTTCTATACCGCCTTTCTCCCATAGGACTCAAGGCGGTGTACAGTCAAGAAAAATATAGACACACAAACATCATAAAATTGCTAATTAAAATTATTACTTAGTTTGGTCAATTAAGTAAAACCCAGAATTAGATAACATTTAAAAAATCATTCACATGTTCGTATGTTTAGTCCCGCCTGTTGGAACATCAGGATCTTGAGGGCACGGTGGAAAGCACGGAGATCAGGGATATTCCGTATCTCCGAGGGCAGTTCATTCCAAAGGGTTGGAGCCCCCACAGAGAAGGCCCTCCCCCTGGGAGTCGCCAGTCGACATAATTTGACTGACGGTACCCTGATTTTAATTTTATTTTGGAAGAAATGTATTGAATATCCTGGTTTTGTTCTAGAGAATGACAGAGTTTAATTGTTTAGTTTAGTTTAGTTTAATTTATTCATACTTATATGCCGCCCTTCTCCCGAAGGACTCGGGGCAGCTCACAAAGTTAAAACAACGGAACAATAAAATTAATACTAAAATAATCTAATTAAAATCCCCAGGAAGTTAAAACTGAGACTCCCAGCAGATCAGGCAATTTGTTGGAAACGCCATGTCTTCAGGTCATGGAAGACCTGCGGAAAGAGCAGAGGTCGGGGGCTGTCCGGAGCTCAGTGGGTAACCCATTCCAGAGGGTCGGTGCACCCACACAGAACACCCTCATCCTGGGTGCCATCAGCCGACATTGTCTGGCCGAAGGCACCTGGAGGAGGGCAGTCCTATGTGAATGCACTGGGCGGTGGGAGGCCGGTAGGAGGTGATGCATGGAGGGCTTTATAGGTGACTATCAGCACCTTAAAGTGGATCTGAAGGACCACCGGTAACCAGTGCAGCTCGCACAGGAGTGGTGTAACACAGGAGTAGCGGGAAGCTCCCGTAACAACCCACGCGGCTGCATTCTGGACCAGCTGGAGCCTCCGGGTGCACCACAAGGGCAGACCCATGTAGAGGGCATTGTGTCGGAAACTGCTGTCTTATTCTATTCATAATCTTTTACTTTTAACTTTCAGGTCTGCAACAACGGGCAGTGTGTTGAGATAGAAACAGCCTACAGGTCGACCAATTGTTCCCACAAATGCACAGGAAACTCTGTAAGCATTTTATATTTTATATTCTGGCTAACGAATTCTCCATGCTCTTTAAGACTGTTCTGCTTTGGGCTTGGCCTATAGCAGTGATGGCTAACCTTTTCCAGACCAAGTGCCCAAAGCGTGAGTGTGCCTGCCCGAACCCCCAAAATGCAATGTGCGGACGGCCCTCTGCATGTGCCCTGACCGCATGCATGTGAGCGCCCCCCCTGCATACACACACACACACACCGCACATATGTGCAGCAGAGACCTGAAGACCAGCTGGCCGGGGGGAGGCATGCGTGCATGCTTGGCAGAGCTGAACTGGGGTGACAGCTCGCATTCCCACAGAGAGGGCGCTGTGTGCCACCTCTGCCATGCATGCCATAGGTTCGCCATCACGGGCCTATAGAAAACTTACAGGTAATCCTTGATTTACAACAGTTCATTTAGAGACCATTCAAAGCTACAACGGGATTGAAAAATAGTGATTTATGACTGCTGTTCACACTTATGACCATTGCAGCATCCCTGTGGTCATGCTTGGATGCTTGGCAACTGATTTATATTTCTTTCTTTCTTTCTTTCTTTTTTTCTTTCTTTCTTTCTTTCTTTCTTTCTTTATTTATTTATTTATTTATTTATTTATTTATTTATTTATTTATTTATTTATTTATTGGTTCGATTTATATGCCGCCCTTCTCCGGAGACTCAGGGCGGCTTACAATGCGTTAAACAATAGCCTTCATACTTTTTTGTATATACCTGCTTAGAAAGGCTTTCGGACCCCCCAAGCGGTGTTCTTTTTTATACAAAGTCAGCTTATTGCCCCCACAAACCAGGTCCTCATTTTACCTACCTCGGAAGGATGGAAGGCTGAATCAACCTTGAGCCTGGTGAGATTTGAACGCATAGTAATTGCAGGCAGCTGGCAGCTAAGTGCTATTTAACAGCGCTTTAGTCCGCTGCTCCACCAAGGCTCCAGCGGACTAACTATTTATGATAGTTGCATTGTCCTGGGGTGACCTGATCAACCTTTTGTGACCTTCTTACAAGCAAAGTCAATGGGGAAGCCAGATTCCCTTAATAGCCATGTTACTAACTTAACAATTTCAGTGATTCACTTAACAACTGTGGCACGAAAAATTGTAAAATGGGGCAAAACTCACTTAACAAACATTTCACTTAACAACATGACGTTGATGACGTTGACATCTATGCCTAAATGTGTTTGTTGCACTAAAAAAGTAAATGAGCATTATTATGATTATAATTTTACAACTAACATCTATTTAGCAACTTCGAAAGTAAAATCCATCAATGGAAATAATTTTCATTGAAGGCAGAATCGGAACTAAATGAAAAATGGTTTGTTGAGTTGAGAGCTAGGTAAAACTTTATGTGTATGCATACACACAAAATTTACATAATTTCCCTTTTATTCTTTTCTTTTTTTCTGTGGTATTGTTCTCTTTTTTCTTTATTCTCTTTTCTTAAACAAATAAAGACCTCCCCCTCAAAAAAGTGCTTTCCAGAATCCTTGATGCTAAAAATATTTCATTTTTTTCTCTAAGTGTGAGTAGAACTTAAAAAGAGATGAACCTCTATATTTACCAAGCCCAGAATAATTTATGGCTTTAAAGTTTGAATTATATTAAACTGAGCTTTACAATTAACAGGTAGCAATGGAATTAGATCAGAATCTGGTGTCATAAATTAAAATAGTCAAATACCAATAAATCAAATGAGAATGCCCCCTCTCTCGTGGCCTTTAAGAGGCCATGAAAATCTGGCACTTCCAGAAGGTTTTTGAGGACTAAAAGTGAAGTCAACCAATAACAAAATTAAATTTTATTGTATTGAATTATATTGTTTTACCTCATCGTTTTTGAATTAACATCATTGTGCTATTTTAATTTTGGTGCATTTTGATAGAGTCTGATTGGAGTGGGGCAGTAAATAAACTGGATGGATGGATGGATGGAAGGAAGGAAGGAGGGAAGGAAGGAAGGAAGGAAGGAAGGAAGGAAGGAAGGAAGGAAGGAAGGAAGGAAGGAAGGAAGGAAAGAAAGAAAGAAAGAAAGAAAGAAAGAAAGAAAGAAAGAAAGAAAGAAAGAAAGAAAGAAAACTATTTGCTCTAAGTTAATATTTTCCTGATACCTTTGGCCATCACAAGAAACCTCAAAGCTTGATTTAGTTCTTTTCATTCTGCTGTACTGTAGAAATGCTTTGACCACAACTCTCATAATATCAAAAGAGAAACATCTTGTCCATGCTGTACTGTTGTTAGAATTAGTCTAATAACTCAGCTGACCATCAGATTAAAGAATAGTGACTAGGTTATTTAGATGTGGACTAAACAGTCCCAACAGCTTTGGTAGAAACCCTTAATTTCTTTTTCTCTGTGGGATGTTTAAATGGATTTCCATCTTTTTGTCTGCCTAATTAACAATAGCAATAGCACTTAGACTTATATACCGCTTCATAGTGCTTTTACAGCCCTCTCTAAGCGGTTTTACAGCGTCAGCCTCTTGCCCCCAACAATCTGGGTCCTCATTTTACCCACCTCGGAAGGATGGGAGGCTGAGTCAACCTTGAGCCTGGTGGGATTTGAACTGCCAAATTGCAGGCAGCCAGCAGTCAGCAGAAGTAGCCTGCAGTACTACACTCTAACCACTGCACCACCATGGCTCAGTTTTAGGTTCAGTTTTATGGTTCAGTATTTTCTGCCTTCTTCAGACTTCATAAAAATGCAAGAGAAATGTTGACTGCTTGTTTTTCCTTACATTTGTCTTTGCTATCCTAGGTATGTGACCATGAACTGCAGTGCCAGTGCAAAGAAGGATCAGCACCTCCTAACTGTGATGAGCCCACAGGAAATAAATGTGAGTTAATTCAGAGGGGCTCTTGTCTTCCCCAACCCCCGAGAATCTGATTAGATAGGTTCTGGTTTCTGGGCTTTTTTTTTTTTTCTTCTGGCAGCCAGCAGAGCCTTTGCTGCCCATTGGGAGACTAAGAAACTAGGGCTGCATAATATCTTGGTTTACGTAGGTAGAACCTGGCTAAAGAGAAATACACATAAAACCTACGAAAAAGAAAGAAAAACATATAGATAGATAGATAGATAGATAGATAGATAGATAGATAGATAGATAGATAGAAAGACACACACACACACACACACATCTCTCTCTCTTTCTCTTTCTCTCTCCCTCTCCCTCTCTCTCTCCCTCTCCCTCTCTCTCCCTCCATCTATCTCTCTCTCCCCCTCCCCCTCTCCCTCTCTCTCCCTCCCTCCCTCTCTATCTCTCCCCCTCCCTCCCTCTCTCTCCCTCCCTCTCCTTTCCTCCCTCTCTCTCTCCTTCTCCTTCTCCCTCTCCCTCTGTCTCTCTCTCTCTCTCTCCCTCTCCCTCCCCCTCTCTCTCCCTCCCTCCCTCTCTCTCTCTCTCTCTCCCTCCCTCTCTCCCTCTCTCTCTCTCCCTCTCCCTCTCCCTCCCTCCCTCCCTCTCTTTCTCTCACTGTATGTGTGTGTATATATATATATGGACGCAAATGCTAATACTGGACATTTTGAACATCTTTCTTTTCTCAGTATATTTTATAGTAAATGTACCACAGTATGACATCTTCATAAGAAAACAGAAAATGGTGGATGGAACTCTTTTTAGCTGGTACCAATAAACAGGTCGGAGGTAGGATGTGTTTAAAGAAACAGGCAAATTTGTAGCTACAAGCGTGTAATTGAAACTTGGGTTTCTTTCATGGGGATCATCACATTGAAGCAAGTGGGCGGAGCTTCAATCTTATCATCATAACCACCAATTTATATTTTTGACCATAGTGTGTGGCCATCCCTTTAATGTAGCAGTCCTTAACCATTCTGGCTCTGTGGACCAGCAGCAGTGGCATCAGACGTGGGGGAGGGGATGGTTTCGTGCAAATGCCTGCTGCTTGTGCAAATGGAGCTTTGTATGCTTGCCCATCACTTGTATTTGTCATTTCTTTACCCAGAGCAGTTCCCTTGTATTCCTTTTTCTGATTTTCGGTGGTTACCTCTTAAGTAATTTTCATTAGTTCCATATTGTAAATAATAAAGAATAATCTAATTTAGCTTCAGTGCATACAGTAGAAAGCATCCACATTAATTTGGGACTAAATTATTGCATGGAAGTAGGGATTTATTCGAATTTTAGACAGGTTAAATAATCCTTATTTGAAATAGGGCTTGATATCTCAGTTTTTGTATTATTTAATTTTAATTTAATTTAATTTAATTAATTCAATTTATATGCCGTCATTCTCCGAAGACTCAGGGCGGCTTACAATGCATTTTAAAAAAAAAACATTATGAAAACATTTAAAAATTAAAACATTAAAACCCATTCACACCATTCATGGCTGGATCTCACACGATCGGAACAGCGAGATCAACGGCCCCAGGCCTGCCAGAATAGCCAGATCTTCACCGCTATTCGGAAGCCCAATAGGGTGGGGATGGTCCGGACCTCAGGAGGTAACTGGTTCCAGAGAGCTGGGGCCACCACAGAGAAGGCCCTCCCCTGCAGCCCCACCAGCCGGCATTGTTTAGCTGATGGGACCCGGAGGAGACCAACTCTGTGGGATCTTACCGGTCTCTGGGAGCTATGTGGTAGAAGGCGGTCTCGAAGATAACCTGGCCCTGAGCCATGTAGGGCTTTAAAGGTAATAACCAATACCTTGAATTATGCCCAGAGACCAATAGGGAGCTAGTGCAGCTCACAGAGAATTGGTGTAATGTGGGTGTATCTAGGCGCACTCACAATAGCCCGTGCAGCTGCATTCTGGACCAACTGTAGTCTCCTAAGGGTAGCCCCATGTAGAGCGTGTTGCAATAATCTAACCGTGAGGTGACATTATTATCTAATAACAGGGTATTGTTAACTATTAGCAAACTATACTTTAATTGGAAGTTCTATTTTTAATCTCATTGAGCACATGAAATGAAAAGAAGAAGGGGAAAATAAGTTTAAGCCTTTCTTCCATTTATTTAACTATGGCTGGCAAGAGTGTGATTAATCTAAAGCTACCTCACAGTGAAAATCCAAATATAGATTTAACAGATGATAGTTTGCTTTCTTAATCGTGCTGCTATATCCATTTACAAGACTATCTTGGGAGGTCAGTTAAATCTTCCTTGAACCAGAATTATTAACCAATAAGGGAACTGTAATTCCAACACATCTAAAGGTCATGGAGTTGAGTTAGACAGTGTTAATCTTAAAGGATGATGACTAGTTAAAGCAGGGGTGAAATCCAGCAGGTTCTGACAGGTTCTGGAGAACCGGCAGCGGACATTTTGAGCAGTTCGGAGAACCTGCAAATACCACCTCTGGCTGGCCCCAGAGTGGAGTGGGAATGGGGATTTTGCAGTATCCTTCCCTTGGAGTGGGGAGGGAATGGAGATTTTGCAGTATCCTTCCCCTGCCACGCCCACCAAGCCACGCCCACAGAACCGATAGTAAAAAAAAAAAAAATTGGATTTCACCACTGAGTTAAAGTCATTCATGAAATGAGGTTTATTGTATATCACTTGTTTTCCTAGGCTAAATTTGATGCCCAGAGTTGGTTCAGAGTTGGGTAGCATCTAAATTAAAATAATTGAATGAATAAATACATTCTAGCCAATTCTCAACAGTGAAAAACTCTTACTGCATGGGTGAGAAATGCCAGGGCTTGGAGCAATATAATTTTCAACCGATTCTCTCGATGTTTCCACTGTGTTTTCATCAAATCTATTCATAGCCTTTTCTCTTTATCTTTTAGATATCATCATCATTGTTGTAACTGTGGTGGTCTCAATAGCCACGGCCATCCTCCTTGCAGTTCTCTTCGGCTTCTACATTTTAAAGAAGAAACAAAAAGAAAGGTGAAGCTTTTGAATGTTCTCAGTTAAGCTTCTTTTAAGTGTGGGGAGATTACCAGTTTGCTGACTCTCTTAAAGACAGTACTGGTGGGTTCTCCGACTTAATGGAGAGGCTGAATGTATACTGACTTGGAAAAAGCTGTATAAAACTAGATATTCAGTTCATGACATCTCTCATTGAAGTTACTAGATGGTATGAACTGAAGTATAGTACATGTACAAAACAAAACACTTCGAGGATATCAGCAGTTTTCAGGTAACTAGTTAATAGGAGGGCGAAGGAAGGGAGGGAGGGAGGGAGAGAGGGAGGAAGGAAGGGAGGGAGGGAGGAGGGAGACATTTAATGTATTTCCAGTGTTACCTTGACTTTGATGTTGGGTATCCTATCCTAACTATAATGTTCTATTCTTTTATGGCAGCATTCACAAAAGTGCACCTGCAACCACAAATCCTTCTTTCTCTGGTCCAGATCAGAAGAGGAAACAGCATCTTGGTTCAGTATCCAATGATCTAGAGGTGAGAGGTCAAATGGGCTGCCTGAGCAGAGTAGAACACTGAAATTTTATAAAATGCTTTATCTATTGGCTTCATAATAAGTCATAAGATGAATGGTTCTCCGGGGGCAATTTAAGGGTGGGTTTAGAAGCTCTTTACCCCACGCACAATGCCAAGAACAAGAAACAAGATGTTGAAACTGTGCTAAAAGTGGGAGCTTTTCATCGACACACAGACAAAATGCTTGCCTTTTTTATTTGTTATACATAGAAACATGTTACCATGTTTTCCTGAAAATAAGACCCTGTCTTATATTCTTTTAAACCCTGAAATAAGTGCTTGGCCATGCACTCAAAAGCCCGATTGGGCTTATTATCAGGGGATGTCTTATTTGGGGGAAAACGGGGTATTGCTTCTATTGCCATGACTGTAAGATAAGGTCAATCAACTTGTTGTGGCTCCGTTACCTGAGCCTGTGTCATCGACAGGAGAGGACTCCGAGAGTGAAGGAGAGGAGTTGGCAAGGCCTCCCTCTCCAGGACCCTCCTCTCTGTCAATGCCTTCGGTGTCCGCCGAAGGGCAAGAGATAGGGCCGGGGCCAAGCACGTCCACACAGCCACAGGTGGACAGTGATGAGGGAAATGAGTCTTGGCTGGATCCTCGGCAGCGTCGCAGAGATAAGCGTGCACAAGAGAAGAAAAGGCGTGCCATAGATTAAGATGAGTCACTGGACCACACCCCACAGGGTATAAAAGGGGGTGAGGTGGCCATTCAGACTCTGTGACAGACAAAACTAACTACTATCGAGTCACATTGCATCTCTGGAAACAACATTATCGGCCTTGGATTTATTTTACGAACTGGACAATTCTTGACTGTGTGTATTTTGTTTTGAGTAAAGTTCTTGGCAAGCAGCTACTGGGTTGCTGCCAAGCTTCTTATCGGAAGAATTGGTTGTCTGCCAGTTTATTTAACCCCCGGCTGTCTGTTTGTGTGCGTGTGTGGGACGGGGACAGAACTCAACTGTTATCTTTCAAGATGCAACACAACTCTTTGTTGTTTTCAAAAACAAAAATAACACAATTGCTATAAATACTGAGCTAACCTATTGTTTGCACAATAAATTCAATAGAATGTGTTTGGAAAGAAAGCAACACAAAACAATTAAGGTTAACTTTAATGGAATTAATGTATGTATGGAAGTGCACCTACAAGGCTTCTAACTGATCTGGCTAAGTATTTGAAGATATTGGCTGTAAAACCAATATACTCAAACAGTCTGACTGTTTCTTCCTTTCAGATAAATTCTTCCAGATTTCTCCTCCCAATTCCATTCCAAGGAAATACACCAGAAGTCCAAGTTGTGAGTAAAATTCAATGGAACAATACTTGCATATGAGTCTAAAGCAGTCTCTAACAAACAAAATACATATATTTCACAAATAAAATAAAATATGCTGGGTATTGTCAGTGGTCTAAATGTACATATTATATTGAGTCAAGTAAGTTTTATTTTATTTCAGGTTAGCATGTTGTATGAATCAGAATATTGTAGTTTATCAATCATGGTTTATGGTTAGTGTAAACTAAGCATTGTGGCTCATGCAATACATTATGATTAGAATAAGATAGCGTATTGTGATATGTGAATATAGTTACTTGACAAATGTGAAGGATTTTAAACAAATGTGAAAAAATTGTCTCTAATTTATTAATGTTCATTGAGTCCCGCAGTACCCACTGGACTCAATGTACTTCTTTACAGATATAGAGCAGATATAGAGAGATTGTAATTGTATTTAAAAAAAATAGATATGCATATAAGATTTTTTTTTCAAATTTAGCAACTTTAAGATCTAGAATGTTGCAAATGAAAAACAAATAATCTACACACTTTTTAACCTGACTGTTGAAAAATCCATACTAGTATTCTGAAACGCAATAAGTCGTTTCTGATTATTTAAATTATGATTTCCTTTCTGCACTCTAAATCCCTGTATAGAGTAGGGATAATCTGCATAATATCCAATGTTATAGGAACATCATGATTTTATCATAAGGGAGTTCTACAAAATTAGGGAATTCACACACATTCTTAGAAAAATCAACCGGATTAAACTGATACTATTTCATTATTAACAGAAAATCCCAGCTGAACCATTAAGACACACATATGAAAATGCCAGAATGGTAAGTTTCTAAATGAATGGTCATTTGATCTAACAACTTCAGAATACTGGTAGATATTCCCTCTGATTCTACTAATTCTCTGACAATTCCACCCTAACCCCTTTTGGAGTGTCATACCTCATTCTGTTTAGCCTATAGAAAAGTGAAAATTTTATGGGATGAGTATTTTTGAAGACAAGAAATCAACTGTTCTCTGTTCTGTAATTAACATCTGCTGCTTGCAATTACTGCAAGTTCAAATCTCACCAGGCTCAAGGTTGACTCAGCCTTCCATCCTTTCAAAGGTAGATAAAATGAGGACCCAGATTATGGGGACAATAAGCTGACTTTGTATAAATATAAAAAGTATGAAGGCTATTGCTTAACGCATTGTAAGCCGCCCTAAGTCTCCGGAGAAGGGCGGCATATAAATTAAAGCAAAAAAAAAAAAAAAAACCCACTGTTCTTCATCTACAAACGCTAATATGGAGTATTATACTTAAATTTCCCAAACTGTTCATTAACGTACAGTAGTATTTTCTACAGTGCATTTCCAGCAGAGGTTTTTTTTCATAAACTGGTAACAAATCAATTGGAGATGCAAATTATTGGATTATGTCAATTATCCACAAACATTCTAAATTCTGTTCTGAATTAGGCAGATTTCAAGAAAATAACCAATGACAGGCCAATCATTATGAGTGAAGTATATCAATGCCCAAAGGGATATATGTAGCCAGAGGGCATTTAAGTGATTTCATGACACATAATGCATCCTTTGACCGGTTTTTGTTGCAACACTGCCAAGGATAAATAGAATAGGACAATCCAGGGGCTAAAATAGTTTAAGGCATTCCTGGGCTGTATTAATGGAAGCATTGTGCCCAGATGTAATGCTTCCATTGAATTCTGGCTGGTTAAATCTTGTTTGCTGAACACATTAGGTACAGTTTTGGGCACCATACTTTAAGAACACTGTGGAGCATGTTGCAAAGATTGAGTGATAATAGAAGATGTTGAAAGCACTTTTTAAAATGCATGTTGACTACTGTGTGCAAAGGCAACTGAAAAAAACTTCCAATTTTCTTTCAATTTCAGCCCATTGTGAAACCAAATATCCCACCACCTCCAGTTCCAACAGCAAAATCCACCATATATCCATCTATGGTATGTCAGCTTCCTAAACATCACTCTTCCAACATATTTCGTTCCTTTATAGCAGGATGCTAGGGTGAGGCTTTGTGATAATAACTCCTTCTAGACAGTGTGAAATTTTCACTTTTCCAGACTGCTGGATGAAAAATAAGGCAAAGAACTGCACTGGGAGAAAAACTTCAACTGGTGGGTTACTGGTGGGGATTTTTTAATGGGCCTGACCCTCCAGGGATTGTGCCTAACCATATAGTAGCTTAAATTGCTTAAATTGCTTGTTGAATACAACCAGACTTTGTAGTCCTTTCTTCCTAATGCCAAAGGAGACATAAAGCCTTTGGAATGTTGCATATCAGGTCTAGGTTTGATGCTTTTGTAAAGGGAGGTTGAATTGCCACTAATATATTGAATTGCATTATGGCCTTATTCTTGAATCTCCATCTACCTAGGACAGTTAATCTACAATAGTAACTGTAGGAGAGGACCAGAGAGGTAGGCAAGGGGGGGGGGGGCACAAAGTTAAATGAGATTAATGTCAGGCACAAAGAAATAGGACCATTCAAAAAATGGAGCATAGAAGATTTATTCAAACCTATACACAAGAATCTAGTCAACTAATAGTCAACACTTGGTAGAGCCTTGGTAGTACAGTGGTCTAAGGCACCCTGTTATTAAGCTGGTTCGAATCTCGCCAAGGCTCAAGGTTGACTCAGCCTTCCATCCTTTCTAAGGTAGGTAAATTGAGGACCCAGTTTGTGGGGGCAATAAGCTGACTTTGTATAAATATACAAAAGGATGAAGGCTATTGCTGAGCACATTGTAAGCCGCCCTGAATCTCCGGAGAAGGGCGGCATATAAATCAAATTAAAAAAAAAAAACCCACTAAATTGGCACTAGATAAGTGTCAAGAGGATTCAAGTAGGTCTGGACTTGTGACAATGCAGGGAGTCTGAACTGATAATGCATTTAACTCCGCCCTCCAATTCTGCTCTTGCTCTTTTGTTCGGTAACAGAGTGATAGTATTCCTATGCAAGCTTTGTCCAAACTCCAGTTTTAATGGGAAAAGGTTGGAACATGTTCCATTATTAAAATACCCCCTTTCTTCAAGTAAGAATTTAAGGGGCCCAGAAACACTCACTTTCCAGATTTTATCCTTGAAAGTTCCTTTTTCAGAGAAACAACTTCCCATAAGAAAACTGAATCTTAGTGCAAACCTTGTAACCCACTATCATGAATTGCCTTTCGAGCAGTGAATCCCACTCTTCGTAACCAGCTAAATTGCTTTAAACACATATTCTGAAGAGCTTGGATTACAAAATATCTTGCAGATAAATTATTCAAGAATAATGCCAGAACATGGGCACTAGGCAGATGCTGGCTCATTTCTTGAAATGTTATATATCACAATAACATCTGTACTGCTTATGCTGGTTCTTTTTATATATATATATATATAACCAAACCCAAGTTTTAGATCAAGACTACAGGATAACTGTAGTTAACTGGAGATTAAAAATAGCCTTCCAGAATCAATATTGCAGCTGCCAAATTCTATTCAGAATGTCCTGGAGCAAAATGCTTTCATTTGGAGTGGGGGGATAGGTAGGCAATATTAAGTAACAAAATTGGTACTTATGCTCTCTATTTTATCCATAAAAGTTCTAAAAATGACCCTTTATCAGTTCAATTTTCAAATATGACCCTCAACTTTCCATACAAACCTGGTGCAGGCAGGTGAAAAGTAAGTAAGCAAGAGTAATTAGGTGTAAACATTTATTTGTATCTTATTTCTTTACTTGTTAGAGTTATAAACTACCGAATCAACCAAAGACTCTTGGCTGTTTGCAAATGGCAGTTTAGCAATAATATACTCAGCATATACTAAATGGCTGGTTAATATTTAACAGAAATAAATCTGGCATTTCTCTTACAGTCAAAAATAATGAATCCAGCTCCTTCTTCTGACCTTCAGTCTAAGCCAGCTCCTCCTCCGCCTCCACCCCAGGTAAGAGGCAGGTACTCTATGAAAATACAAAAATGATAAAGATGTTAAAGAGTTATGACTTTTTAACTGGTTGAGGTAGAAAGATCGAGAGGCTATACTTTGTTCTCATGTGACAAGATTACATTTGGGTAGAAAAGTGCCATTATTGGAAATAGCAACATACACGGATCATTGACAAGAATGGTACAAAGGGAATTGCGCCATCTAAGCTAATAAGTCCAAGGTCAAATAATTTAGTTTAGAGAAACTGTCTTTGTGGGATGAAGAAGTTATCTGTGGACAAACGGAACTAGATATACTAGTTCTTTGTTCGGCTGTTAATTCCTAAAATAAAACACCCTGGAGACTTGGATGGATGGGTACATATTAGCTCTGTTGGGTATAACTTCTCCCAGTGATTTTCCCCCCCAAAAGCATGGTCATCAACTTGATCAGTCTGAAACTAGCATAATCAATAAAAATACAGTATATTTTTTCAGGAAAAAAAAATCAAAACAACAAAAGCAAAGCTTATTTTGGATGAGGAAAATTTATCTCCTTTACCTATTTATTGTGGCACAGTGATTCAGTGGTTAAGATGTTGGGCTTATTGGCTGGAAAGCTGGCAGCTCAGGTTCCAGATCAAAGTGCCACATGATGGGATGATATCTCATCCTTGCCCAACTCCTGCCAAACTAGCAGTTGAAATGCATGTCAATACAAGTAGATAAATAGGTACCACTTTGTGGGAAGATAACAGCATTCCATGCACCTCAGTATACAGTCATGCTGGGCACATGACCATGGAAGTGTCTTTGGACAGCACTGGCTCAATGACCTTGAAACAGAGATGACCGCTGCCCCCTATAGTTGGCAATGACTACTGGAGTAAAATCTGCAGGACTCCTACCTGTTTATTGCTTCCTTCCCTATTCCACTCTGGTTTGTTTTCCATCTTTAGGACTGATGACTTAAATCAATTTATAGAATAGAATAGAATAGAATAGAATAGAATAGAATAGAATAGAATAGAATAGAATAGAATAGAATAGAATAGAATAGAATTCTTTATTGGCCAAGTGTGATTGGACACACAAGGAAATTCGTCAAGAATCATAAGGTACAACACTTAATGATAGTCATAGGGAACAAATAAGCAATCAAATCATATTAGGAAACAGTCAATATAAACCGTAAGGATACCAGCAACAAGGTTACAGTCATAAGTGGGAGGAGATGGGTGATAGGAATGATGAGAAGATTAATAGTAATGTAGACTTAATAACTAGTTTGACAGTGTTGAAGGAATTATTTGTTTAGCAGAGTGATGGCGTTCGGGAAAAAACTTTCCTTGTGTCTAGTTGTTCTGGTGTGCAGTGCTCTATAGCATCATTTTGAGGGTAGGAGTTGAAACAGTTTATGTCCAGGATGCGAGGGGTCTGTAGATATTTTCACAGCCCTCTTTTTGACTCGTGCAGTATCCAGGTCCTCAACGGAAGGCAGATTGGTAGCAATTGTTTTTTCTGCAGTTCTAATGATCCTCTGAAGTCTGTGTCTGTTTTGTTGGGTTGCAAAACCAAACCAGACATATAATGCTTTGCTTTCAGTCATTTGATTTCAATATCTATTTGCTATTGTTTGCAGGCGCTGAAGCCCACTAAATAATCTCAGGGTATGCAACAAAACAAGAATCAGAAATGATACCGATTCTCTGATTTCCAAGAAGACCTTTTCCATTTTCTCAGTTTCCATACCTGCAAAGGACAACTGAATGGTGACTTCTTTCCACAAGTTTAATGCTTCCTCTTGCAGCAGGGAATGTCTTTTTAACTTTGGGGACAGCATCGCCTGTAGTAAGGATGGGAACTGATAAGAAGATCTTCAGCGTTCTTCCATTGTATCCTTGAATATCAAATGGGGAGATCCTAGCAGAGTTGGGATGATTTTGTGAATTGTGAACCGAGCCAAAAGATGCATAGAAGCAAATGATGCCTCCGTAGGAGATTTAAACACCCATCACTGCCAACTGTGGACAAAATCAAAACTAAAGAAATATTTTTTTTGATGCTTGAAGCAGAAGGGGAAACAGAAACTGTCCTGCCTACTGAATTAATCACTTTATTCTCTTGGAGTACAAAATGACTGAGTCTTGCATGATGCCACCAGATTCTTTGACATAAGCGAAGGCGGATCTCTTTGAACCTTCTCTCTACCTGTGCAAACAAAGAAGCAGAGATGAGACTTAGGGACTCCAGTGCCTATTGTTTATTGCTCAAGGACTTTTCAAGGTACAATTGTATTAACTCTGCCAACTTTTTTCATCAGATTCTGCTCCTATTCCTTAAGGCTACATGTAACCTTTGGCTTAATTTCAAAAGCCATTGGCAAGTGACCCTTTCAGGCTTCTAGTAGAGATATTTAGCCCTTTTGGGGTGCTGGCTTGAGAGAAAAGGAATACTTTAAAAAAATAACAATGGAGATAAAGAAGTGGAATTCCTGGTGCTTTTTGCCTCTGGTCAACCTTGACCAGTTCCTAAGACATTTGCAGCTGAGTGGTCAAGATAGTGGCTCTGATCATGCCATTGAAGTGCCCCCCCTTTTTACATATGTGCATTAAAAGAGGCAGGGCATTAATGGCATGGCTACAGCTTTCATCTTGACTTTTTGATTCCCCCCCCCCCATGGATACCCCTGAGTATAACTCTAAAAGCCCAGCTGTAATCTGCAATAGGCTTTCATGCTGTCAAAAGCATCTTCTACTGATTCTTGCAGATCAACCTTCTCATAAAGGGAAAGAGTAATGAGCCATTTGCAGGAAAAGAACCAACCAAGGACTCAATAGTTAAACATTGAGCCGCGTATGTTCTTGAGTATTTAAAAGGAAAGTGATAGAGACAGAGATAGAGATAGAGACAGACATGAAGATCTGATAACTCTAAATGGTAGAAGGAATTCATTATTAGCATTTGAATAGGTTGGGATCTCCTTGGAGGTCATTTTAAGTACTTTCTTTTTGTTACATTACAATAAAAAAAAACATTTAAATGCTTAGACCTTTCAAGGATAACATTTTCATTAAGCAGCCAAACAGTTCATGGGTTAAAATGATAGGAAAGGTTAGGAGGCAGGATTCCTTAAAGTAGTACAATATTATTTTTTAAAAAAATGTGCTACTGTTTGAAAAAGTCAGTTGTGAGACTAAGGGAGCTATCGGGATAGGTGCAATAGGAGCCAAAAGATGTAATGTGATTTGAAAAAAAAAACAGGTCAAGGAAGAGAACCAAAAGTATATAATTTTGTTGATTTTTTTTTTGTATTTTTTTAGTTGTGTTTTAAGTAAGGCCACTTCTGAAATCCTCCACATCTAAAATTCTTTCTGAGCTCGTAAGCTTTTGAATGACTGATCCTGTCTGTGATTTTTCCATTGTATTTTTGTGTGGAAAAGGAAGTGACACTGTTTGCTCAGTTTTCACTTCATTTGTGTTTCTTCTTCCTCCCTTCTTCATTTTGCACATGAAAAAACACTGCCCCCTCAAAAAAAACCCTTGATACACATCTCCACATCCACACAATTTTATATGTTGTTTTGCCTATTGCAAGAAACACCCAGAACGGGACGGAATTATGATGCACCTTCTTGGGGTACCACAAGGCTACTGTTTTGCAGTGTTTTTTACTGTCCATTTTGCTCAACGGGGGTGTGTGCAAAGGCATCAAAGAAACTGAGGCAACCTGTACATTTTTAGGAAATGTCAGTTGAATTGAAATTTGAGAGGAATGACATGGAGAGCTGCCTTGATTGGTGACTTACATTTCTCAGTATGCTTACGGGATTTCTAATACACTACAAAGAAGCAGAAGTTGAGAAAAAGAATGTCAGCTAAATGAATTAAAGATTGAGTGCGCTTGTTTCTCAGTCTAAGTTGGGTATACCTTGCACATATGGGAGACATGACTAGGACAGCATAAACCTGTGATTTGGATTTTCAGCTTGAAGGCAATTGGGTCAACTTTCCAACCAGAATAACAGAGTTGGAAGGGACCTTGGAGGTCTTCCAAATTCCTGCTCAAGCAAGAAATGCTGTACCATCAGAGACAATGGTTGTCCAATCTCTTCTTAAAAACCTCCAATCTTTGCAGCACCCACAACTTTTGGAGACAAGTCCTTCCACTGTTTAATTGTTAATTGGATCTCTCCTTGACTAGTTTCCATCCATTGCTTCTTGTCCTGCTTTCAGCTGCTTTGGAGAATAAATTGACCGCCTCTTCTTTGTGGCAGTCCCTTAAATATTGGAATACTGATATCATATCACCCCTAATCCTTCTTTTCATTAAATCTGAATCAGATTCAGACCAGAATCTGAAAGTCAAGAAAAACTGAACTGTTTAACTGAATCAGGTACTTGAAAAATGATCTAAAAATGTAAAAAGCTTTTGCATATATAAAAAGTCTCCTTTCCCCATTAATTCAGGAAAAAAAATGTAATTGATTTTCTGAATTGAATTGAAATTAGATTTCAAGGTGTTTTCAAAATAGTCTTCGGGTCTGAGTAAGCATCTCGTGTTCTGTCAAAGAAAGTTATGTCATCTTCAGAAAGACAACAGTCAATTACAATTACAACTAATTACAAATAGAACTCCATACTATAAATAGCTTTCGAAGTTGGCACCTTCAAAGTAGTCAGATAGATAGATTTGACAATCTTAGAATTTTCTAAGCAGCATAACCATTGATCAAGATTTAACAAGGCATGGAGAGGCAAGCACTTTTTTTAAAAAAATTGATTTATATGCCGCCCTTCTCCGGAGACTCAGGGCGGCTGACAATGCATTAAGCAATAGCCTTCATACTTTTGTATATTTATACAAAGTCAGCTTATTGCCCCCACAAACTGGGTCCTCATTTCACCTACCTTAGAAAGGATGGAAGGCTGAGTCAACCTTGAGCCTGGGGAGATTCGAACTTACACTAATTGCAGACAGCTGGTGTTAATCACAATGCTTTTAGTCTGCTGAGCCACCTGGCATGAACAAAAGAAACACATGGGCATTTGTGAAGTGGATGGGACATAGTTCTCCACTGCATGTCCTCTGCACCAAAAATAGCCCAGATTGACATGTGGAAATCACCATAAAATGTGCCTTATCTGTACTGATTGTACCTGTTCCATCACTTCTCTTCGAGTGGCATTATCTTATTCTAGAGGAGGTGTGGGCAGGCTCTTTAAGTGTCAAATGTTTTTTTTTTTTTAAAGATGAATTGGAATTATACAAGTTTGCAAAGTCTTAAAAGATTTCAACTTTTTATGTGTTCTTATATATGAATGCCAAAATTTTGCATGCTCAGCTGAAATCTTGCATTATTTCATTGTATAACACTGACATCTTGTGGATTTTGGCGCACATCTAGGATTTTGGCTATTTTAATAGAATTAAATATATTGCTTTTTAGGTTTCCAGGTATGTATAAATCACATGTAGGAAACTTCAAGTTCAATTTGGGAGTCAGGTATAAATAGAGATTATTCATTTCTGTTAGGAGTGAGGGAGCATATATACTGTCTGGGTGACAGTTATCACCAACCCTTCCTTTCCTGTGTCTAAATTTAGCAAGATTGATTGCTAAATCAGAAGAGGAAGGGGCATTTGCATTGGCTTGAATTTAAATACAGGATGGTCCTCAATTTACAATGGCAACTGAGACCAAAATTGTCATCACTGAGTGATGTGATCATAAAGCAAAGGTGTACAAGAGTGCTGGTTGGGAAGACATCGTAACCCTCGCCCCCCCAATTCAGAATCACTGTAATTTCAAATTGCTGAAAGAATAATTGTAAATCGAGGACTACTACAGACTTATCCATGAGATTAGATTGTCTAGTTTATAGGGATTAGAAAATTAGTGTACATTAATATACATTGCACATGCTTGTCATCTTGAGGGGGAAAAACAGGGTGCTGGAGGAAAAAAAATACTTGCAGGTGAAAAGTAGGATTCTAATTCTCTTCTTGGCATCTGCAATTCCCCTACAGTTTCTCTTCCAGGCCTGTAGAACTGTTAGAAGCAAATGACAAATTGCTAGTCTGGTCAAACGAGAGTTAGTTAAGAGAGTTAGAAAGTTAAATGCAGATCAACTCAATGTTGCATTGAAATCTGCCTTGCAATTTATCAACTGTTTGACCATTGTAAATAAAGACATTATTTTGTCTTCTTTTCAGAATGTTTGTGGGTTTATTTCAAACTTGCCTGGTTTGTTTTTTTCAGTTTATTTTATTGTTGTTATTGGCAGCGGGGACTTCTCTTAAACCTTTCTCTTACACATCTTCCTACCCCAAACTGGAAAACTCAAGGAATTCTTTCCTTGAGGTCTCTGCTAGAAATTAATGGAAACATGGAAAGCCATGGAGGCTGCAAAGTCAACCTGTGCAATATTTTTTTTCCCTTTGCACAAACACTTTTATGTCTAGTTAAATTGTGATTTAAAATATTATGTTATTATTATGTAAAATATGGAATAATACCTCTATTTAAAATGTTCTTATATAAACGCTGCTTATAAAAATAAATCTGACCATGTCTTTTTTGTTAAGATGCAAATGTTTGTGATCTGTCCCTTTTTGTGGGTTTATGATCCTCCAAGGACTAACAAGAACCAGGCCAGCCTGGAACCAGATTCTCCAAGGTTCATCTTAGTTATAGGGAAATTCTTCTCTTCTCTTTCAATAAAACAATCAGTTTAACCATTTCTGCTTCATCTTCCTTGCTGTGGAAATAATATGCATTTCTATCTGAACTTAATAATCTTTATCAACTATCGCCATTTATATTAACAAGATTCACTGTATTCTTTCAGATTCTTTCACCGTTCATACTTTTTTTCCCTATCCATTTTAAAACACTGTTTTTCTTTAAAAACATTTCTAAATTCAAAACATTCTAATAGATCTTTTTTTAAAACTTCCTCTTAACATACATATGCTTTGAGATATTAAAATTCCAACTAACTCGGATTAACTCATTAAATTTAGATCATTCCAATAATTGGAATAATTAGAATAATAGAATAATTCTGTCAGATTTTGGGAGGGAAGATTTTTGAGGGGAGAGTTGACTGGAATCCTGAATGGTGAAGGGGACATTTTATCTCAGACAAGGTTAGAAATTGAAGAGTTAGACTTTTTAGTTAGAATAGCCCTGGAGCTTCTGTTGAGGGAAGAAGAGGTGGAGAAGGTGGATGCGAGCTGACCGAGGTGAGTGGACAAGCCAGTGACCAGAGGGACATCAGATACCTCAGTGGCCAGTGGAGGTGACCTGAGCTGGGCCAGTGGACATGACTGGGTGAGAGATTAGAGCAGAATTATGTCCAGAATGATGGACATTGAGACACCCGCCGAGTGACTGTGTAGTGGGGACGATCCTGGGTACATATAGAAGAGAAATTAAGATTCTAGCAGTCCTTCTAAGATGACTCTACCCTATCATATTATTCACAGATGGTAAGCAAATGGGACTCATATTAAGCTGGTGTGCACGTCTTGTGCACCTTGGAGTTTAATTCCATGCTTCTCTGTCCTGCGATACTCATTTATTTCATTGGGAAAGTGCTGCACAAAGTACCTCCACGGATACTGTAACTTTTATTACTCAGAAAGAGCCCATTATAAATCCTCAGCTTGCAAGATTTTCCAAGCTAAGGTATTCAGCTATTCTATTGCTCCCAAATTTGCTCTTTTTCAAAGCTTAATATTCTTGAAACCGTTCAAAATAGGTATATTCAAGCCACACCGATGGTTTCAAAATGTATCCAAAACACCACTTATGTGTAGAGATAGGTATAGACTTGTTGGATGCCTAGAGCGTGGTTTCTTCTTACTAGCTTTTAGCTGAAAGACAAATGTGTGAATAAAATGACCAGAACTGGAACCCCCAACCCCACTTCTAACTCTTCTCCTGATGGCTTCTCACCCAAGTATTTTTAAAATCAGCCTTACTTAGCTTTCAAGCTCTGTTGGTTGAGTTAAAGAGAGATCCAACTTAGAATTAAGGAGAAATTTTGTGACAGTGAGAACAATTAATCAGTGGGATGGCTTGACTCCAGAAGCTGTGGGTGCTCCATCTCTGGAGGTTTTCAAGAAAAGACTGGACATTCATTTGTCCAGGATGCTACAAAGTCTCTTGCTTGGCCAAAGGATTGGACTAGAACAGGGGTGTCAAACCGGGGCCCACAGTCTGGATGCGTCATGCCCAGGCCAAGCCAACCCGGCTCCGCAAAGGCAAAAACGTCACGATACATCACGTGATGTCATATGACATGATCAAGTTTGATACCCGTGGACTAGAAGATCTCCAAGGTCCCTTCCAGTCCTATGATTCTATTAAAATTTGAAGTGCTGACACTATTACTAATAAAGATTGTCTGAATTCAAAAAGGTGCAAATTCCCTAATTGCAGATTCCTACATTTTTTTATGTTTTAAATAAGCTATTTGTTTAGGCCATGTTTCTACAGTACCTAAAAACATCAGTTATAAAGTTTTAGATTTTTAAAAAATGGATTGTATTTTTTTTAAAAAACAAATCTTTATATGTGGAACAACCCTGACATCTACTGTTCATGACTTTCAACTGCATCCTTAAACACAATAACATGCTAATTTATTTGCTATCTGTATGCCAGTAAACAATGCTTGATAATTCTTCCCTCATATTTGGCAAGAAGATTTTGTGAGCAATACAGATAAATGCAGCCCTACAGACATGTGGATTTTGGCAATGTAAAGAGAGTTAGCTTTGCAGTTTCTGGTGGCCAATTTTTCTTTGACAGACTTTGTACCAATGATGTGCCAGATAAGGGGTTAGGAATAGGGGGCACCGTTTTGCGGTGGTTCTCCTCCTTCCTCTCCGACCGCTCGCAGTTTGTGTTGGCAGGGGGGCAGAGGTCTACCTCGAGGCACCTCGCATGGGGAGTGCCGCAAGGGTCGGTCCTCACGCCCCTTCTGTTCAACATTTATGTGAAGCCGCTGGGTGAGATCATCCGTGGTTTTGGGGTGAAGTGTCATCTGTACGCTGATGATACTCAGCTGTACATCTCCACCCCAGACCACCCCAACGATGCCCTTAATGTGATGTCTCGCTACCTGGAGGCCGTGCGGGTCTGGATGGGGAGGAACAGGCTCAGACTCAACCCCTCCAAGACTGAGTGGCTGTGGCTTCCGGCGTCCCGATATAGTCAGCAGGTGCCATCGCTGACTATTGGGGGTGAATCTTTGCACCCCACAGAGAGGGCTCGCAATCTGGGTGTCCTCCTGGATGCACGGCTGTCTTTAGAAGAGCATATGACGGCCGTGGCCAGGGGGGCCTTTTATCAGGTTCGCCTGATTCGCCAGTTGCAGCCCTTTCTGGACCGGGACACCTTGTGCATGGTCACTCACGCCCTTGTCACCTCCCGGCTGGACTATTGTAATGCTCTCTACATGGGGCTCCCCTTGAAGAGCACTCGGAGGCTCCAACTGGTCCAGAATGCGGCTGCGCGGGTGGTTATGGGCGCAACTCATTGTGCCCATGTGATACCCCTCCTGCGTGAGCTGCACTGGCTCCCAGTGGTCTTCCGGGTGCGATTCAAGGTGCTGGTTATCACCTTTAAAGCGCTCCATGGCATAGGACCCGGGTACCTTCGAGACCGTCTTCTGCCACCAATAGCCTCCCACCGGCCAGTTCGCTCCCACAGAGAGGGTCTCCTCAGGGTGCCATCGGCCAAGTTATGTCGGCTGGTGACACCCAGGGGGAGGGCCTTCTCTGTGGGAGCCCCAGCCCTGTGGAACGAACTGTCCCCGGAAATACGTAAGATCCCCGACCTCCGGGTATTTCGCTGTGCACTGAAGACCCTGTTGTTCCGCCAGGCCGGGCTATCGACATGATAATTTTAAATTGGGGTATTTTAAATTTCTGGGGTTTTAAATGGAGCCAAATTTATTTAATAATTTTAAATTTTAAATTGATGTTTGTCTTGTGTTTTTAAATAGGCTGTACACCGCCCTGAGTCCTTCGGGAGAAGGGCAGTATAGAAATAAAATAATAATAATAATAATAATAATAATAATAATAATAATAATAATAATAATAATAATAATAATAATAATTATTATTATTATTATTATTATTATTATTATTATTATTATTATTATTATTATTATTATTATATTGTTAACAGATGGAGAGGAGGGGAACACTAAGTACAGGAGGAAAGATGGAGGCCTTTCCCAACCCAAGAAGCCACCTCCAGAATGGTGAACTCCAGTTGGGGCTTCAGGCCAGCTGGCAGAGCCAGGTTTTCAGGCCCTCTTGGACGGCCAAAAAGGAGGGTGCAGATCTCACTTCTGGTGGGAGAATAACCCAAAGGGCAGGAGCCAGAGCAGAAAAGGCTCTTCTCCTAGACAGCATCAGCCAAAACTCCTTCATTGATGGAGGTGCACACCATGCCTCCCCCCCTTCTGCCACATTGGATGGGGTGGACCAATCCATTGATCTGAGATGGTTCATTTATTTTTCCTTTTCTCTTGTAGCTCAAGTCAGGGCACAGGAGGAGGCTGGTCTTTCTCATTTTATATCTCTGCCATAATTACCATTTGAGAGAGACTGGAGTAAGAGAGTAAGAGAGCAACCAGCTAATAGTGATCCATGAGGATCAGCGGAGAGTTGGATCACCCCAATCCAAACTCAACACCTTAGTTGCTATGCTATACTTGCTCCTCTCAATGGCAGCTGACTGGCAACCCTTGCATTTATCGCATGGATGGAGAACTTTTTCCTCTGAAGGCCACGTGACTTGCTGGATTGGAAGTTGGACACTGCAGAGATTGGTCTCTTGTTTATAAGTGTATTTTTGTTCACCTTCATATATGCAAAAGTCATCTTGGCATAGACTTTAGTCTCTTTCTTGTCAGCTCTCCACCATTTTTGAGAAGCAGCACTGGGAAATTTATTTATTTATTTATTTATTTATTTATTTATTTATTTATTTATTTATTTATTTATTTATTTATTTATTATATTTCTATACCGCCTTTCTCCCATAGGACTCAAGGCGGTGTACAGTCAAGAAAAATATAGACACACAAACATTATAAAATTGCTAATTAAAATTATTACTTAGTTTGGTCAATTAAATAAAACCCAGAATTAAATAACATTTTAAAAAATCATTCACATGTTCATATGTTTATCCCCGCCTGTTGGAACATCAGGGTCTTGAGGGCACGGCGGAAAGCACGGAGATCAGAAATGATGGATCTTCCTCTAGCTTCCCAGTCATCACTTGAAAATTATTGGTTTCTTACTGCCATTGCAACTGGGAAACTGGTTATGTATTCTCAGTTATGCCATTAATCGAGTGGATAGCCTAAATCAGGTTATGTGATTGCTTTCCATTAATGATAGAATCTCATGAACGTTTTCCTACCAATCAGCTGATCCTGCAATTCTTGGGCTGGTAAATTACAGTCCCTAAACCACCTAAACTTAGCAGGAAAAAAAAAAGATGAATTGCAAAGCAGGTTGGCAGCCAGTGCAGCTCTTGTACTGACAATTTAACAGAGTTGGAAGGGACTTTGTAGGTCATCTAGTCTAACCCCCTGCCCAAGCATGAGACCCTACACCATTTCTGAAAGATGGCAGTCCAGTCTCTTCTTGAAAGCCTCCAGTGATGAAGCTCCCACAACCTCTGAAGGAAAGCTGTTCCATTGGTTGATTGTTCTCACTGTCAGAAAATGTCTCCTTATTTCTAGGTTGAATCTCTCCTTGACAGAGGTGTTACATGTGCCACCTAAGGGGTCTCCAAAAGTATTGGTGTCAGCGTTCCAGAAAAAAACCCAACTCCAAGTAAAAACTCTGAAGCAAGCATTTTTCAAAGTTCTATTTACTAGAATAGGTAAACTGGCACATCTGGGGAAACCCGAATCAGAGAGGTCCAGAGTTTCCCTCAGTAAATCAAAACCCCCAAAACCATCCCCTCACTCCTCAGTCGATCACATGCTCCAATCAACATCCATCCCATCTCGAGACAGTACTCCAACCACTCCTTCTCCAGATGCAGGATCGGCCTAACCTTGACCGGACAGGAAGAATGCTATTATGTCTAAAGACAATCCCTCTACTAAATTCCCCCTCCTACTTTCCCACACATGAGAAGGTGGCAGCATGGAAGCTTCCGGCCTAATATGGCTTCCAAAGCTGAAAGTTGGCACCACTGCATTCTGGACCAAGTGTAGTTTCCAATAGTCTTCAAGGGTAGTCCAATGTAGTATGTGGGAGATGGACAATAGTTGGCAACAGTGGGTTACGCAAAATGTTTTGAAGAAAAAAATTCAATTTTCTCCTCAATTGTGTTTACTGGGTATAGTTAAGGGTTTCTCAGTGGGTGAAACAAAATTGATATTGTATATGGTGACAGCAGCTAGGTTATTGATTGGTCAATATTGGAAAAGGGAAGATATGCCTACAATCCAAGAATGGACTTTGAAGATGGCCAGTTTTGCAGAAATGGTGAAGATATCAGCATACTTAAAAGACCGGACTCAAGAGACTTATGCATGGGAGTGGAAGAAATGGATCGATTATGTGCAGAATAAATACCAAACTAGGAAGTATCAGATAGCTTTTAGCTAAATGTTGTCTAGAAATGTATAATTTATTGGGGGCAAAATAGCTTATTGTTATGTAGAATTGTATAGTACACAGGGGGGAGACTAGAGGGATGGTAAAGCATGATACAATACAATGGGGATGGATTTCACCTTGGGGAAGTCATGGGGAGTGGGGAGAGTTTGGGGGGGTAAGGGAGGGATGGGGGGGAAATGGGGGAAAAATTGATATTTTTAAAACTTTTTCAATTAAAAAAAAATAGTTGGCAACAGGATGCTTGCTAGTTCCAAGGGTAAGAAGGGTGCCCATGAATTCAGAATTCAAAGCAAAGTACATACTTTTTTTTAAAAAAAAAATGCTGAAATCTGAAGATCTATCTTAAGAATACTAACTTATGGACACTAAAATCTTAAAATGAGTTTGGTGATGCTGTGAAGTTTAGGATTATTATTTTTTTAATAGAAGCTGTGCCATTAGATAAAACTGTAAAATGTTAACCAATGCCACCGTGGAAAAATCCATTGTCTTGTCTAGAGGACAGCAGTAAACTATCAATAAGGGTTTTAGTGTCTTCATTTTGCCAAACAGTTTCTTTTGCAGTAATAATTAGGGTATATGTTTTCTTATTATTTCCTAATCCCTGCCATGAGAAAGTCTAAATGTCAGAGTTTGTGTTTATTATTACAAGTTCTTGACACGGATGTGATTTACTGTGCTAGATTTTGTACTTGTTTTTCAAGGATTAGGACCATTTCCTTTGCTGGAACTCTTAATTCTTCCAAAGCTATTAATTAGATTAAAAGATCATTAAGGCAAACAGAATGGAGATTTAATATCCATCCATTTAATTTCCGCCATAAGGAGGAAGACCAGTGAAATGCCATCACAAGGCATGTGAAAGTTTTGTAAAGGTAAAACTGGACAGTGCCAGGTAAAGCTGTAGGGACAAGGCCATCCACGAGGCAAAAGAGCGAAGAGATGCTCTCTTCTTCTGATGTTGCCTTTTGAGCCACTGCTGTAAATGTGGGTTGTATACTCTTTTTTTCCCCCAATTTTTATTTATAAGTTCAAACTAAACAGAACAATGAAACGTACAAAACATAAAAACATATAAACACCCATTTCAATACATGTCCAGTTTGTCGCAACTGTAATATACATTTCTCTTTGTATTTTGACTCTTCTTTATTTGGTCATTCCCTTTTGTCTATCTACTATAGGTCTTTGTTGACCTATGTCTGTTCTTTGTTTCCATCATATTATATTTGGTCATTTTGTTTAGTTCCTATTGCTTCATCTCTTTCCTATCTTTCAACCAACTATACCACTTTTCCCATACTAAGTAAAAGTCATGTTCTTCCCTATTTTGTAATTCCTTTGTGAGTCTATCTAATTCCTCACATTCCATAATTTTATTGATTACTTTATCTGGTGTTGGTATATCACTACTCTTCCAGTGTTGCGCGTATAGTATTCGTGCTGCTGTTATCATATGTATAATTAAATATGTTGTTTCTTTTTCGTAGTGTCCATTCACGATGCCTAGTAGGAAGATTTCTGGTCTTAGTTCTATCTTTTGGTGTGTTATTTCCTCTATTTGTATTTTGATCCTTTGCCAATATTGTTTCGCCATTGGGCAGGTCCACCACATAGTTGTCTACTCTTTTAAAATAAGAGGGTAGCGTGATAGGTAGACAGCCACATAGTTCAGGAATGAATGTAACATAAAGAAAGCCAAATTCCAAGAGATTCATTTCAAAAGAAATAGATTTTGAAGAAATAGGTCTGAAAACAGTATTTTTTAAATACGGAGTATTTTTTTAAATACTTTAAACTTCTAAGTATTACTCTTTGCATACCTCTCAGGAACAAAAGAATATGTACTTAAGAACATACACTGGGTTGTACCTCTGGCCCATCTAATCCAGCGTTTATAATCAACCAACTGCACAAGAAACTCTTTGGTCTCCCAGCAGATGGCTTTCAGAGATAATCCCTCTGCCTTCAAGGCTAACAACTGTTGATCTCCATGACTTCTTTGAATTAGTACAACTCTTTTCTAAAAAAACAAAAAAGGTTGAGGGAGCTATGTATATTTAGCCTATTGAAGAGATGGATTAAGGGGACGTAATTGCCTTCCAGTATCACACAGGGATATCCAATTTAGAAGTAAGACTGTAAAAACATGTAACCGATAGAATAGAGCTGTGGCTGCTCTATCACTGGAGGTTTTCAAAAATAGATTGGACAGCCGTTTGACTGGAATGCTATAAAGTCTCCTGCTTTGAGCAGCGGGTTGGACTGGAAGACTTCTGGGGCCCCAGCCCTATGATTCAAAGCTCTATGAAGCCAGACAAACTAGTTGTCAGGTTTCGTTGCTATCTTAAATAAACTTCATTCTCAAACGCAAGGTCTCTGATGAATCTTTTTTTTATTTAAGAATAGGAGAACGACATCCCTGAACTCTGGGTGCAGCCAAGACTGGCACCTCCTTCCAAACCCCTCCCTTTCCGTTCTTCAACCCCAGTGTCTCATTGGCCATCATGCAGATCCATCTCTTCGTCCCAAGCACTTTCTTTTCACAGGAATTTTCCCCCTCCCTCTGTCACCCAGGTAACGCTATCTACTGTAGAGCAGGGAATTAGGTAAAAGTTCATCTCAGCATTAAAGCAAAGCTTCTCCCTCTTTCATTCATTCATGTCAGTGCTGAAGGAGATCATAATTTGGAACGCTGACACTAGTAGCTAACGCCAACTCTCATAGTGGCAAATTCCAGACTTGAATTATATATTCTGTAAAAAAAACAACCTGATTGGTTTTTTTTTTTTTTTTTTTTTTTTTGGTCTGTTCTAATTCTTCTAGGGTGGAATTTCATTGACTGACTCTACTTCAAAATAATCTCTTCAATTTCTTCATCCTGTTTATGGGCAATGTAACTGAATGAGATATCTCAATAAGTAAGAGGAATTCTCAGGTTTCCTATGAATTAAAAAACCTTCCATTTTCAGAAGGCTATCATGCAATTTGCAACTCATTAAAAAAAGGAAAGGTCCCTAAAACAAGGACACAACATGTTAGAGCGACATTACTACAAAACATGAAATGCTCTTTTGCCTAATTGATTTGAATCTCAACTTTCACCTCAAATTAATATTTCATGTAATGTATTTACAAGTTTTATCAAATTAGACTATGGAATAATCTATGAAATAAAAATATTTGCAAATTTGCAAATCGCTTCTCGGCCTTTTGGCTAAGATCAAGTGTAGTAAAAATATTTGCAAATTTTTACCAAATACCAAAACTTCAATTCAACACAATCTCCACTGCTACAACAATTACTCATAAGCCTGGCAAGAATGGTCTATGCTTTGTCTTCTATATGAAGAGAAAGAAAGAATATTTATTTATTTTATTTATTGGAGTTATGTTAGCCCCATCTTGTCTGGAGACAACCATATAAGAATATTAGAAGACAAGAGATAAACAGATAAATTAGAGAGAGAAAGAGAGAGAGAGAGGGAGGGAGGGAGAGAGAGAGAATAGGATGCTCCCATGAAACCACTCATTTATCCAATCTTGCCATTATTTGTGCAATGCTTCTCCTAATTGATCCTCATAATTTTTTATTTATTTATTTTATTTTATTAAAATTTATATGCCGCCCTTCTCCCGAAGGACTCGGGGCGGCTCACAACAATAAAATCACAATAAAACAGCAATAATAAATAAGATTAAAAGATTCAATTAAAATCCCACAATTAATTAAAACTCCCAAAACAGAATCAGACAATTTGCTTAAAAAGCCATGTCTTCAGGTCTTTGCGGAAGGAACGGAGATCAGAGGCCGTCCGGAGACCGGTGGGTAACTCATTCCAGAGGGTCAGTGCCGCCACAGAGAACGTCCTCATCCTGGGCACAGTCAGCTGACATTGTCTGGCCGACGGCACCCGGAGGAGGGCAGCCCTATGTGAGCACACTGGGCGGTGGGAGGCCGGTAGGAGGTGATCCTGCAAGTATAATTTGTAATATAATTTGTACAGAGCAGCTTATGCAAAATTAGAATTAGTGGCATTCAAGGACACACACATCTCACCTGCATATATAAAAGAAACAAGGTTTTGTGGTTACCATCTTGACGCTCTTTTACTAACTCTCTCTGTAGATGCACATAGTTGCAGTGCAAAAATTGAAAATCATTGAAGCTTGTCAGTGGTGGTTAGAATTGGGGGACAAATTCATTGGCAAAATGAATAAGAAATGAAGTGCAAAGAGCCAGTTTGGTCTGTAGTGGTTAAGATGCTGCTCTGGAAACTAGGAGATTATGATCCTCGGTCTCACTTTAGGCATGAAGTCGGCTGGGTGACTTTGGGCCAATCATCAGGAGTCCGTGAGTTCTAGTTCTGCCTTAGGTATGAAAGTCAGCTGGGTGATTTTGGTCCAGTCATTCCCTGTCAGCCTAACTGAAATCATGAAGTTGTTGGTTTAAATAGCAGGAGGCAGGACTATTAGGTATGTTCACTTATTAACTTATTTATAAAAATAATAAAGGGGAAAAAATCTTTAAAAACCCCAGAAATCAAGAACAAAACATTTGGCCATATTTCATATAGATGTGGGACAAGAGTGGATAAAGCTGGAGGGTGGAGTTAAACATGTCATCAGTTTGGAGTCATTGTGTTGCCACAATAGATTCAAGTCCAGCCTCTGCAAATTCAATTGACCCTAATCTAATGCCAATGTACCATTGACCATAAGGTGACTAGATTCTGGTGCGTAGAAGAATAAACTTTTCTGTGCTTTGAACTAAATGGCTCTGTTTAATTAATTGGGCCTGCATTATGTTGAATTTTAAGATGACATGGTCACTCTCTGCCAAAGTTCCTGTATCTTCAACCTTCTCTATCATTGCATTTCTGTTATTAAGAATTAAGTCCACTTCAGCTGACTCTCTAGTTCCCTCCACAATTAATAGAAGCCATCATGGGCTTGTCAAAAACAGACCATCCCAGATAAACATTATTGCTTTCTTTGATGAAGTGACTAAGGTAGCACAGGGACCCCACAAGGCTGTGTGCTCTCTCCACTTCTCTTCTCTCTCTAAACCAATGACTGCATCTCAAACGATCCATCTGTTAAACTACTGATGTTCGCAGATGACACAACAGTGATCAGTCTCATTCAAGACAATGATGAATCCGCATACAGACGGGAGGTTGAACAACTAGCCTCGTGGTGCGACCGGAACAATCTGGAACTGAACACACTCCAAATTGTAGAAATGGTGGTGGACTTTAGGACAAACCCTCCCATACTACCACCTCTTACAATACTAGACAACACAGTATCAACAGTAGAGACCTTCAAATTTCTAGGTTCTACCATATCTCAAGACCTAAAATGGACACCCAACATCAAAAACATCATCAAAAAAGCACAACAAAGAATGTTCTTTCTATGCCAGCTCAGAAAGCCCAAACTGCCCAAGGAGCTGCTGTTACAGTTCTACAGAGGAATTATGGAGTCTGTCATCTGCACCTCCATAACTGTCTGGTTTGGTTCTGCAACCCAACAAGACAGACACAGACTTCAGAGGATAATTAGAACTGCAGAAATTCCTACCAACCTGCCTTCCATTGAGGACCTGTATACTGCACAAGTCAAAAAGAGGGCTGTGAAAATATCTACAGACCCAGCGCATCCTGGACATAAACTGTTTCATCTCCTACCCTCAAAATGATGCTATAGAGCACTGCACACCAGAACAACTAGACACAAGAACAGTTTTTTTCCCAAACGCCATCACTCTGCTAAACAAATAATTCCCTCAACACTGTCAAACTATTCACTAAGTCTGTATTACTATTAATCTTCTCATCGTTCCCACCACCCATCACCTTCCACTTATGAGTGTATGACTGTAACCTTGTTGCAGGTATCCTTACAATTTATATTGACTGTTTCCTAATATGACTTGATTGCTTATTTGTTCCCTATGACTATCATTAAGTGTTGTACCTTATGATTCTTGATGAATGTCTTCTCTTTTATGTACACTGAGAGCGTATCCACTAAAGACAAATTCCTTGTGTGTCCAATCACACTTGGCCAATAAAGAATTCTATTCTATTCTATTCTATTCTATTCTATTCTATTCTATTCTATTCTATTCTATTCTATTCTATTCTATTCTATTCTATTCCATTCCATTCCATTCCATTCCATTCCATTCCATTCCATTCCATTCTATTCTATTCTATTCTATTCTATTCTATTCTATTCTATTCTATTCTATTCTACTCTACTCCATTCCATTCCAATGTGAAATAGACAATGGATGGATGGGTGGGGAACAGCAAGCACTTTTACATATAGGCTTAGTATTCTTAATGACTTTGAGATACTTGAACACTGGGCCCTATCCAACAAAATGCAATTCAGTGGTAAGAAAATAAGTTAGGGAAGAATAACCAAATGCATAAATATAGAATTGAGGCTAAATCATGATGAATGATTGAGGAAAAAAGACATGTCTACAAGTCATCCAGGTCATGGTTGTCCCAAAGGTGCTTTTTCAGGAGGCAACTGGACTGTCTTGTTTTTTCTTTTGAGGACGTTTCACTTCTCATCCAAGAAGCTTCTTCAGCTCTGACAGGATTCATTCCCCTTCCATTCCTCACTATCCTGTCAAAGCTGAAGAAGCTTCTTGGATGAGAAGCGAAATGTCTTCAAAAGGAAAAGCAAGAAAGTCCAGTTGCCTCCTGAAAAAGCACTTTTGGGAAAGGGATGTCTACTTTAACAAAGAGATGGGTTAGGGATGATATGATAGCAGTCTTCCAGGATTTAAGGAGCCGTCACAGAGGAGATGGAGTCAACTTATTCTCCAAAGCACTTGAGAGCAGGAGAAGAAGTATTAGGTGGAAAATCATTACAGAGAGATTCAACCTAGATCTAAAGAGAAATTTCCTGACAGTGAGAACAATTAATCAGTGCAATGGCTTGCCTCTGGAAGTGAGGGCTCCATCACTGGAGGTTTCCAAGGAGAGACTGGACAGACATTTTTTTTTCTGGAATGGTATAGGATCTCCTGCCATGGGGTTGGACTAGAAGACCTCAAACGTCCCTTCTGACAGTATTATTCTATCTTCTATGATTGTTTTCAGTTATTTGTGCCTGAAAATATATCTATAATTGTATTATGGGAACTGTACATTTTGGACAATGCTGATATTCAGAGCTCTCCAGGAACAGGTCATAGTTCCAAAGACTTTAATCTGGCCCTTCTTTCTTTGATGCCTACATTCCAAGAAAATTAAGACTTTAATCATAATGCAACAATGCTATAAGTGTGTTTGAAATGACTGCTGCCAGTTATGGAATATTATGGTTTGGCACAGAGCCATTTCTTCTCAAGTACAGTAAAGTATCATCCTCTTGTCCAGGAGGGAACTCACAGAAGCCTTCTGTCTGTTGCTGCCGTGACTCAGGAGAGCTTTTGGTCAGCAACTTTCAACATCTGTGCCCACACAAACATTTTTAATTTTTCCTTGACCTGAAGTGAAGTTTCTATCAGATGGTGAACAGGGTAAAAGTGATATTAGTTCAATGGTGGGATTTAACTAATTTAACAACTGGTTCTCTGCCCTAATGATTTCTTCCAAAAATCAGTTCACCAAACTGCTCAGAAATTTAACAACCGGTTCTCCCGAAGTGGTACAAACTGTCTGAATCCCACCACTGTATTAGTTCCTTGGAGAAAATATTTACTTCTCTGGTGGTCTCCACTCAGGTGTTTTTTTTAAAGGCTACTGTGATTTATGACATGGCCAGAGAGGAGGGGAGAGACAGGGTCATAGGGGAATGCATATCTACGTAGGATCAGTCCTAACTGCATCCCAGTATTGCCGGAATGTTGCTCCTAATAAATGACTATATTTCCTTTGAAGTTTGGATCATGGCTCATGAATTAATTAGGGCATCTTTCGGAAACTTGACAGCTACAGTGAAACAAGGAAGAATGATCCAAGCATGCTTTGAACCATTTGCAAATCTCTTGAGTCTAGCCTAGATTTCCAATTCATTTTTTAAAAAAATTACTTTGCTATTTTTGAAGTGCCAGTATAGATCAGTGATGGCTAACCTTTTTGCCATCGTATGCCAGGAGCAGGGAAACTGCAGGGGGGAGATTACATGTGTGCGTGCCCACACTCATAATTTTATGTACCCCACCCCCGCACAGGTGCGCGCGATCCCCCCCCCGCTCCTGCCACGCGATGGAGCTGTAGGCCCGTTTTTCTCTCTCTCCAGGCTCCAGAGACTTTCTAGGAGCCTGGGGAGGGTTAAAACAACCTCCCCCCCGGAGGCCCTGTTTCCCTACTTCCAGTGGGCCCAGAAGGCCCAAAAATCAGCTGGCCAGCACGTGCATGTGCACCAGACCTGAGCTCACGTGCCCACCGATATGGCTATGCGTGCCACCTGTGGCACGCGTGCCATAGGTTCACAATCACGGATATAGATTAAGATGTTGGATTGGGTTCAGGATACCCATGTTTAAGTTTCCAGTTACCATGCACCTCACTGGATGACTTTGGACACTTACTTTTCTCAGCCTAGCGTAACTCACAAGATTGGTGCTGTGAGGATAAAATGAAGGGTGATCCATGTATTCTGTTTTGAGATCCATGGAGAAAAGATGGTAGATTAATGTAAGAGATTAATTAATTAATTCTTGTACAGCTTTTATGCAACAATTTTCTTAAATTATATTGATGAGTTTTCTCTTTCTGTTTCTTTTCTTTGACCAAGACAAGATCGTTTGATTTAGTTCCTAATAACTAATGGCATAAGAGAATAGATAATAATTGACCAGCAAATATGACATAAAAATCACAAGCAAAAAGGATAAAAAATAAAAAATACAATTTTTCTAATAAATAATAGAAATTCATGATTATAGCTCATTAATTGCAGGGATTGATGTTGTCCAGTTGTGTAGCAGCTATGAAAAATGACCTCAATCCTGGAATTTTGTATTTTTTAATCTCTTCATTCTAAAATAGAACCAAGTTCTCACTTCCAGAAAGCTCATTGCAAAAGTCTTTTTTAAAAAAGTTTTATTGTTTTATTACTACACATTATGACAAACACATAACATACAACATATAAATATATCCTCTTTTTAACAAGTGTTTCTTCGTGGTCAGCTTTCCACTGTGACATGTCTCTCATATTGTTTCATTTTCTTCATTGTCCCCTTTTTGATTGATTACAATATATTTTCTAATCCTAATAGCCTTAATTTTATACATTTCTATGTATTTGTTTCAGATGCCTGAAAAACCCATTAATGCTTAACTTTTTTTTCCTTAAAACAATTAGCTAATATATACAAATATACAAATATATATTTGTTGCATACATATTTTACATTTTATATTCTCCCCTATTTCTGTTGTTCTTTATTTCTGCTCTCAAGCCATTCATACCATTTGTCCCAAATTGTATAGTAATCTGTCTCTTCTTTTTCTTTAATTTCTTTTGTTAATTTGTCCATCTCAGCACATTCTAAAACTTTTTTTATCACTTCTTCATCTGTTGGTTTTTCTTCCTGTTTCCATTTTTGTGCGTATGTTATTCAAGCCGCTGTTATGATGTGTAAAATCAGATATTTTATTTCTTTGGTATATGTTCTCATAAATATTCCTAGTAGAAATGTTTCTGGTTTTCTTTCTATTGTTTGATCGGTTATTTTTTCTAACCATTTCTTTATATTTGTCCAGAATTTTTTTTGCCGCCGGGCATGTCCACCATAGATGGTAATAGGTTCCATGGCTTTTCTTACACTTCCAACATATTGGTTCATTATTTGGGAACATCTTTGCAATTCTTGTTGGTGGTAAATTCCATCTATAAAACATCTTCAACTGGTTTTCCTTGTATGCCACTGATAATGTTAATTTTGAATTTACTTGCCATGTTGCTTCCCACTTCTCCAAATCTATTGTATAATTAAAGTTCTGAGCCCATTTAATCATTGAATCTTTCACTATCTCCTCTTCCATTTTATAATTTTTATGTATCTTGCTAATTAATTTTTCATCTGTCCCTAATATAATTTTGTCTAATTTGTAATGTTCTCTTTGTATTTCATATGTTTTTGTGTCTTCTTTATGTTTGGATTGGATTTGTATATATATCCACCAATCTATATCTCTGTTCAAATCCGATTCCAGTTCTTGTTTTGATTTCAGTTTTCCTTGTTCATCTATTAGGTCTTTGTATCTTATTATTTTATTTAATTCTGTTAAATTTGGGTGTTTTAATATTTCTGTTGGTGAAAGCCAAATTGGTATTTTTGCATAGTGTTGTTCTTTAGTTTTCAACCAAATTTGTAATAATGCATTTCTTATTATAAGTCTCAAAGTAACTATGTATTTTATATTTTCCATCCCAGAGGCAAGCGTGCCATCCTACTTGTAGATTATGGCCTTTTATCGCTAATATTCTCTTATTCCTTAGTTCTATCCATTCCTTTAACCATGTTATGCCAGCAGCTTGATAATATAATTCCCATTCTAGAGTGCTACTCCCCCTCTGTCTTTTATATCCTGTAGAAATTTAAGTTTGATTCTTGGTCGCTTTCCCTGCCATACAAATTTGGTAATTATTTTATTTAATGTTTCAAAAAACTTTTTTTCCAATTTTATTGGTATAACCTGGAAAAGGAATAGTAGTTTTGATAGAATATTCATTTTGATGGTGGTAATCCTTCCCAATAATGATATCTGCAAATTTTTCCAACTATCCAAATCCTTTTTAATCTGTAATACTATTTTGTCATAATTATCCTCTTTGATTGAGGAACTTCTTGCTGTTAACCAGATCCCTAGATACTTTATTTTCTTGGTTACTTGAATTTGAGTATTAATTTCCAAACCTTTTTCCTGTTTCTTAGTAAGGTTTTTTGGTTATTAGTTTTGATTTGTTTTTATTGATCTTAAGTCCCGCTACTTCTCCAAATTCTTGTAATTTCTTAATTAATTTTGGTCCTGATTCTAGCAGTTCTTCTACTATGAACACCATGTTATCGGCAAAAGCCTGAACCTTGTATTCTTCATTCTTTATTCTTAGACCTTTTATTTCTTGATCCTGTCTAACATTTTTCAGGAGCATCTCCAACGTTAATATATACAAAAGTGGAGAGAGTGGGCATCCCTGTCTTACCCCTTTTGTTATACTAAATTCTTCTGTTGTATCGTCGTTCATGATTACTCTTGCCATTTGTTTTGTATAAATTTTCCCTATCATTTTTTCAAATTTTGTCCCAAATTGCATAAATTTTAGTTGTTCCATTAAAAATTTCCAATTTAAATTGTCAAATGTCTTTTGGGCATCAAGGAAAACCAGTAAAGCTTGTTTTTCCGGGTGTGCTTCATAGAATTCTAATGTATTTATTATTATTCTCATGTTGTTGCAAAAGTCATTATTAAGAAGGCAATGAATGGGAAAGTTTTTCCTTCTTTTTTCTATTAGGAGAGAAGAATTAAAAGACGCACATCAAATCAAGATTGAAAAAACTTTAAAAGCAGGCTTATGTTTGCAGAGGCATGCATCAGTGGTGGGTTCCTCCTGGTTCGGTCCGGTTCAGCCGAGCCGGTAGTGGTGATGATATGACGTCACTGAACCGGTTCTCCCCCCCCACACCCTCCCACCCCCACCCACCCACATTATTCTTGCCTTTTATTTGGTCCCACCCCCAATCTATTGCTGCCTCCTGAGTCCCAGCTGATGACTAGAGGGAAAAAACCTGTTTAAATTCTTGCCGCGGGGCTTCAAAGGGCCGTCCTACAGCTGATCAGTGTTAAAAGCAAACAAATGAGTTGGGTCATAAGTGCGAGGACTGATCATAAGTGCGAGGACCTTCTAGAAATGACTCTGACCAGCTAGCCACGCCCACCTAGTCACATGACCTCTAAGCCACACCCACAAAATAAGCCACGCCCACAGAACCGGTAGTAAAAAAAATTAGAACCCACCCCTGGCATGCATATACACTGCTCAAAAAAATAAAGGGAACACTTAAACAACACAATGTAACTCCAAGTCAATCACATTTCTGTGAAATCAAACTGTCCACTTAGGTAGCAACACTGACTGACAATCAATTTCACATGCTGTTGTGCAAATGGAATAGACAACAGGTGGAAAGCATAGGCAGTTAGCAAGACATCCCCAATAAAGGAGTGGTGGTGGTGCAGGTGGTGACTGCAGACCACTTCTCAGTTCCTATGCTTTCTGGCTGATGGTTTGGTCACTTTTGAATGCTGGCGGTGCTGTCACTCTAGGGGTAGCATGAGACGGAGTCTACAACCCACACAAGTGGCTCAGGTAACGCAGCTCATCCAGGATGGCACATCAATGCGAGCTGTGGCAAGAAGGTTTGCTGTGTCTGTCAGCGTAGTGTCCAGAGCATGGAGGCGATACCAGGAGACAGGCCGGTACATCAGGAGACGTGGAGGAGGCCGTAGGAGGGCAACAACCCAGCATCAGGACCGCTACCTCCGCCTTTGTTCAAGGAGGGACAAGAGGAGCACTGCCAGAGCCCTGCAAAATGACCTCCAGCGGGCCACAAATGTGCATGTGTCTGCTCAAATGGTCAGAAACAGACTCCATGAGGGTGGTATGAGGGCCCGACATCCACAGGTGGGGGTTGTGCTTACAGCCCGACACCGTGCAGGACGTTTGGCATTTGCCAGAGAACACCAAGATTGGCAACTTCGCCACTGGTGCCCTGTGCTCTTCACAGATGTAAGCAGGTTCACACTGAGCACATGTGACAGACGTGACAGGATCTGGAGACACCATGGAGAACGTTCTGTTGCCTTCAACATCCTCCAGCATGACCGGTTTGGCAGTGGGTCAGTAATGGTGTGGGGTGGCATTTCTTTGGGGGGCTGCACAGCCCTCCATGTGCTCGCCAGAGGTAGCCTGACTGCCATTAGGTACCGAGATGAGATCCTTAGACCCCTTGTGAGACCATATGCTGGTGCGGTTGGCCCTGGGTTCCTCCTACTGCACGACAATGCTAGACCTCATGTGGCTGGAGTGTGTCAGCAGTTCCTGCAAGACGAAGGCACTGATGCTATGGACTGGCCCGCCCGTTCCCCAGACCTGAATCCAATTGAGCACATCTGGGACATCATGTCTCACTCCATCCACCAATGCCACGTTGCACCACAGACTGTCCAGGAGTTGGGGGATGCTTTAGTCCAGGTGTGGGAGGAGATCCCTCAGGAGACCATCTGCCACCTCATCAGGAGCATGCCCAGGAGTTGTAGGGAGGTCATACAGGCACGTGGAGGCCACACACACTACTGAGCCTCATTTTGACTTGTTTTAAGGACATTACATCAAAGTTGGATCAGCCTGTAGTGTTTTTTTTTCACTTTAATTTTGAGTGTAATTCCAAATCCAGACCTCCATGGGTTGATAAATTTGATTTCCATTGATAATTGTTGTGTGATTTTGTTGTCAGCACATTCAACTATGTAATGAACAAAGTATTTACTACGAATATTTCATTATTTCAGATCTAGGATGTCTTATTTTTGTGTTCCCTTTATTTTTTTTCAGCAGTGTATAACAATACTGGTTTATCATTTAGCCTCCCTTAAAACAGAAAGGCTGAATTCAGCATAAGATGTGGCTTGAGACGACTTTTATAGCTCTTCACCTAGACAATTTTTGTAACTTTAATTAGATTGGTAGCCTTGTAAGAGAGGACTTCTGGTGATGGTGAAGGCAGACGTTCTGAAAGAAAACAAGCTGGCCATCAAAGACAGTTTCAGAGGCTCACATACCTCCTTGTTTCTAAATGAAGAGAAGATTCTTTTCCTTTGTCTGTGATTCACCTGAACTTTCCCATTCAAAACCCCTTTAAAGAATACAGAATAAGAGAGTTGGAAGGGACCTTGGGCATCTTCTACTCCAACACCCTGTCCAAGCAAGAGATCTTATACCATTCTGGAGAGAATGGTTGCCCAATATTTTCTTAAAAAACCCCAGTGCTGTAGCACCTACAGTTTCTGAAGGCAAGCCATCCTGCTGACAGTTTTCACTTAGAATGCATAGTCTGCCCGCTGAAATTTGCACCATGAAGACATACATCTTTTGTTTTAGATAATAGAGGACTAGTGCAGATGTTATACAAAGGCTCCAGGGTCTTTTAAAAATGGAAAGATCTATTATGGCATAAAGTGAAGTCAGGGATCCTTTAGGTAAATGCATTGACATGGATTCAGTCTTTCCCACAATAACATCATTTTTCAGAGACTACAAGTCAGCTCATTGAGCTTCCTGATTTAGTAACCAGCACTAAATATTGAAAGGATGCTAGATTATTCAAAAAGTGCCTCTTACTCACCGAATAGTATAAAAACCAACTCTTGGCATTTAAAACCCCAATACCCCCATTAAGAGGCCCCAAATTTAGTTGTATTAACATGTGAGCCAGGGAAGGCATTGCTGTGAGCATGTAATCCTCTTCTTTTGGCTTTTGCTTTGAGGGATGCCTTCAAAGAAGCTTTCCAGATGTCATTGTTGGAGTGACAAGCACTAAGTCAGTTGGAAAACTGCCCTCCAGTAATATTGTTACAACTTAGAATTTGGGCAAATCCTTTAGCAAACACCTTTGCACATAAGGGCACGAATGAAGCTGAAGGACTCATTATTTGCTTCTCACAGTCAACAGGAGAAGAGCTCAGGTTGGCTTGGAAGCAGAAAGAGATTCCTTGTCCGCCTGGATCCCGGCTCCAAAATGATCCAAGCTTTCTTGGTAACTATATGCTTAGCAGTTTTTCCATATCAAGGTAAGATGTTCTCTTTGGTTTCAGATTATTATTATTATTCAGATAATTATTCAGATTCTTACTGATAAAAGTCTATGGCACCCCACAAATTTCGATGGTTTTTCTTTTGATGCTTAGCCAAAATTTGCTCCACTTCAGTTTCTACAGACCTACCAAAAGAACACTCAAAGATTGCATTTGTTATGAATTTACATAGGTTGTCTTTTTGTAATTGCTTAAACTTTGTCAATCAGCAAACAGATCTTGAAAAAGAAAAGATCTAAGATCCTCAAAACAAGTAGAAAAGGATTAGAAGGCTGAAGAAGACACGGAGAGAGACTTTGTTGGAAGGAAAATTCAGGAAGTTTCTTTAGTTTTAATTTTTTTTCACTATGTCGGTTAGGCATCATATAATTAAGCTTGCATAAACCACAGCTAGTGTTATTCTTGTTATCTTCAGAGAATCTTCAAACTGTACTCAAGCTAATGGGAGACAACTTTCCTTAATGCAAGATTCTAAATTATCTTAAAACGTTTCTTCCCTCCTTTCTTTTTGCTCTCCGAAAAACTTGGGAGGGTTCCTGATATGCTTCCTTTGTTCTTCTTCTTCCTTCTGTGAGCTGAGATACCTTTTACATGCCAGTTAACCGGGCTCTTCCTGCTGTCTCCCAAGCCTTTCCCACATATGATTACAAACAACAATATTCAATTGCCTTAAACGGTTGCCCAAACACAATTAAGGGTCAAAAGCTGGGTAGAGTCGAGTAAGGAAAAATGGGGTTGCCCTTACCAAGTGGGAAGCTTCCAAAATTAGAAGAGTAATTGATGGAGAAAACATAAACAAGAAAGGGAGACAGAAGGAGAAATGCTGCTTTTTCTGTGCTCTAAGCAGGAGGGAATAGTAACTTTTCTTTCTAGTAGGGGGAGTTGTTGAACCTCTCCCATGTTTCTTGGAATATCAGGTACAAATGGGCAGGTACGTAAAAGTATGAGGAAGGTTTAAACTTCTGCCTAGGGTTACCTTAAGGTTAAAAGATTTCCATCAGTCTCAGAAGATACATTTCCAAGGTCAAGTGCTAGTTGTATCTAGATTTCAGTCACTCTCTACTTTAAGAAATTTCCTTCTGCCCCTCTCTCCTTTGCTCTCTCAATAAATATTGTCTGATTTCTGTCAGTATTCTACAACAGTTTTTCCCCATACTCTGTAGCTATTGATATTTTAGTTTATTGGTTTATTTTTATTTATAACTATAAGCATTTTATTTTGGCACTTTTTTTTGTACCGAGGGTATTAATTAGATATGCACAACATGCTAGAAATACTGGATTAAAAAGTAAATATCAGCTGCTGGTAATTACATGGTGATTGACAAATGATTGTATTACCATGCTTGGCTACAGAATGGAAGTGGTTTTCCACAACTTTCTTCAGGGATAGTTTCCTAGCTTCACAGTATAGTCTGTAGTTCTGGGATTTCAAGTTTTTAAAGAAGTCCTGCCTTCCTTAGTGTTGGGGATATCAGTGCAGACAGTGGTGGGTTTCAAATTTTTTTACTACCGGTTCTGTGGGTGTGGCTCGGTGGTGTGGCATGGCTTGGTGGGCATGGCAGGGGAAGGATACTGTAAAATCTCCATTCCCACCCCACTCCAGGAGAAGGTTACTGCAAAATCCCCATTTCCTCCCAATCAGCTGGGACTTGGGAGGCAGAGAATAGATGGGGGAGTGGCCAGTCAGAATTTTTACTACCGGTTCTCCGAACTACTCAAAATTTCCGCTACTGGTTCTCCAGAACTAGTCAGAACCTGCTGAAACCCACCTCTGAGTGCAGATCAGATACAAGTAGTCCTTGTCATACAACTATTTATGATATAGTGACTGTTCAATGTTATAGTGGCACTGCAAAAAGTAATGATCTTCACAGCAACCCCAAGGTCATATAATCAAAATGTGGGTGCTTGGCAACTGGCAGCCACATAACCTTCAGACACCACAACTGACAGTTGTGGTGTCTGAAGGTTATGTGCTTGCCATTTTGCAGCCTTCCCAGCTTCTGTCTCCAACCTTCTCCCCGCAAAAGATCTAATGGTAGAAATTCTGGTCCTAATTGTCATTGTAAGTCAAGGCTTGGTGCTATGGTCCACAACATTTACAAAATATGTTAAGGAGCAAATAGTAGATGACCATTGAATGTCCACACAGTAACCAACCCTAAATTCTTTGACTCTTGATCTAAGTCTGAAATCACTGAATCTGATTATGGACATGTTCTTAGGTGCCCCAGTGGTAATGATGATGCTATGGACTCTCCATAGATATTTTTGAAAATGAAAGAAAGTCAGTGAAACTATTAGGATCGCAATGAAAAAGAAATTCAACTGAAAGGAATTGCTAATAAGCTGCATTTGCATAACAAGCTACGTGTGCCTAACTCTCTGATTAATGTATATATGCTAATCCTAATATAGTTTGGTTTATTGAATTGTGTGAATCAGATTATTGTGATTTCTGATTTCTCATCCATCCTTTAGCACTCATCACTCAACACACAAACCTGGACAGTGGATGGCATTTATTTATTTATTTATTTATTTTGCTGCTCAAAATTTTTCTTTTGGATCTTCCTAAAGCATTGACTCCAGTTAGATTCCCAACTATCAAACACCATTTAGCAAATTTCATATGCACCAAAAAGCCCTTAGATTTCTGTACTGTGTTCCACTAGAAAAGGATTTCACTCTCTCCATTGATAACTGAATAACAAATTACACAGTAGATTTTAAAGTAGTAGAATAACATAGCAAGTGAATCTTTCTTTCCTTCCTTCCTTCCTTCCTTCCTTCCTTCCTTCCTTCCTTCCTTCCTTCCTTCCTTCCAATGAAGGGAGCTCTACAATCCTGGAATCTGGGAAAGTTAAAGATTATGAAGTAGTGTATCCACAAAAAGTCCCTACATTGCCCAAAAGAAGAATTGAGCGGCGTGAGGAAAAGGTAAGAAAAAAATCTTCATTTCATCAAGTTATTCATTGACGAATATGACCCTAGATTTTGCTCAAGATGCATGTGAAGCAAAGTTAGAGTTAAACTCTACTATTTTCAAAAGTTTGCCATTAGGTTCTTCAAACAAATTTCCATGAAATTCCAACCATTTTTATTGTTCATTTTAAAGTTTATTTATTGTTGTGTTTTGTAAAGGGAAATTATTACAAAGTCACATATTTGTCAGAGTTCATAGACTATGAAAAGTGATGATGGGAGAGGGGTTGTAATAGGGACCTATCACCTATTTCATTTTTAGGTTGGATCTGATCCTATTTCAAACCTTAGAGCTCTTAATATTTTACATAATATTTGCATAGAGAGATTTCTAGAGAGAGCTCCAAGTAAAGATGACATATGATAAGTCTCATAAGACTGTAAAATTCTGAAAGTCCATTTCACCAATATGTCAAATTGCAGAAAAGTCCATGTACACTTATATCAAGATTTGCACTTGACGTAGTTTGAGTGAAACTTACACAGCTCTAATAGCTCATGAAAATGAAGAATTGGCTTGGTGACGTCATATCGTCACTGCTACTGGCTTGGCGGAACCGGGCGGAACCAGGAGGAACCCACCACTAGTGTAGTGGTTATAGCTCAAGGTTAGGACTAAGAACCAGATTCAAGACCATCACTGGATGACTTTGAAGTCAGTCTCTCTGTCCCATCCAAACCTCATTCACCAAGATGTTAAATTAGAGAAAGAGATCTTGAACTTATGCAAGAAAGTTTAATTTAATTTAAGAAGATTTTACAGTGCCTTTCGAGCACCAGATGAAATACTCCAAATCTAATAAATGAATTGACTATGGGTTTCCATTTGACACAGGTATAGATTGCACATTTATTTTTTTTAAAATAAACACCGCACTCTTTGCATTTCAGACCAAATATGAAGATACCATGAAATACGAATTTAAAGTGAATGGAGAGCCAGTGGTCCTTAACCTAGAAAAAAATAAGTAAGTTAACTCAGAAGTTCCCTTAACGTTTTAAAGACAATGTGAAAAGTGTATATTCTTGGACATAATCCAACAGAAATAATAATCGGATTACCTTGTTTGGCAAATTAAAATGTTTAATTATGAAGGTTGTGTGGAATTTCAAGGGCAGCATCTGGATGTTTGGACTTCGAAGGAAAGCAGAACTAGAGGTGGGAGACTAGCAAGGAATACCAGAGCTATGCCTAGACTGGAAACATAGAAGGCAATGCCAAGAGAACTGCATCAGTGTGACACCAGGAGTAGAAAGTGAATCTATAGTGTTGACTTAGCACTTCAAGAGAGATGTTTCTGAATAAAGATTCAAGGCATCCCTTCCCTTGATTTCTTCCTGAAGCAATATGAATCCCTTTACTATTAGGTAAAGGGAGTTACACTGGTCTCCTTTGTAGACCTAGCAGCTTCATCTGATTGTTGCATAGATCAGAAGAATCAAAGCAATACAAAATGTCTTATCCTGGTCAATCACACCACCTCTGAGCATTGATGAAGAGAATTGCACACCTTTCTTGCTGCAAATCTCTCTCTCTCTCTCTCTCTCTCTCTCTCTCTCTCTCTCTCTCTCTCTCTCTCTTTCTTTTTTCTTTACTTTATATGCCGCCCTTCTCCAGAGACTCAGGGCGGCTTACAATGCGTTAAGCAATAGCCTTCATACTTTTGTATATTTATACAAAGTCATCTTATTGCCCCCACAATCCACGTCCTCATTTCACCTACCTTTGAAAGGATGGAAGGCTGAGTCAACCTTGAGCCTTGGAGAGATTCGAACCAGCAGTAATTGCAAGCAGCAGATGTTAATCTGTTAATAACAGTGCTTTAGTCCACTGTACTACAGGCTTTTTGCTTAAGGTGAATCTAGTATGGGCTCCATTCCTCTTAAATAGCCATCCTCATGAGATTGAAATACCTGCTCCCTTCATTTGATACCAAACAATATCCCTAAAATGCCATTATATTGTAGTTGTAGACTAGTTGTGGGTTTCAATTTTTTTTACTACCGGTTCTGTGGGTGTGGCTTGATGGGCATGGCAGGGGAAGGTTACTGCAAAATCCCCATTCCCTCCTGATCAGCTGGGACTCAGGAGGCAGAGAATAGATGGGGGCGGGGCCAGTCAGAGGTGGTATTTACCGGTTCTCTGAACTACTCAAAATTTCTGCTACTGGTTCTCCAGAACTGGTCAGAACCCGCTGAAACCCACCTCTGTAGTAGACTTATTATGCAATTATCTCTGTTCCTACTTGATTCCTGGTGTAAATAATGACTTCTTTGCATTTTTTCCAGACGACTTTTTTCCAAAGATTACAGTGAGACTCATTATTCCCCTGATGGCAGAGAAATTACAACAAACCCTCAGGTTGAGGTAATATTCAGAGTGTCTTACTTTTATGAAGTAAATGGAAAGAATATTTGTGCATAATATTCCAGATATGTATGTACCAGACCATGCTATTCAAACAAGAAGGGCTATTTATGCATGAAGTGTCTTATTTTAAGCGTGCTTTGTGTAAACATGTGTGGGTTGTTAAAACCCAGTCTGTTCCACTTATTGAATTAGTAGGACGTATATTTCAATCCATCAAATCCTTGCTACTGATTACAAACAAACGTTTTGGGGAATGAGCCCCACAAATAGGTTTGTTATGAGAACATCAGGTTGATAGGATGTACTTTGCTTTTTAAACCAGATTACAGTAATAGCTGCAAAGTCATCTGTTTGGAACACCAAAAGTGAGAGGGATTTACTTTGCTTGTACAGAATATAGAAATCTTTATATTTCTCTCTCACTAAAAGCAGCCAGAACGTGTTACAATATCACAGCACTAACATGTTTCCTACCAGTGGTGAAATCTATTTTTTTTTTCTACCGGTTCTGTGGGCGTGGCTTGGTGGGTGTGGCTTGATGGGCATGGCAGGGAAGGATACTGCAAAATCTCCATTCCCATCCCACTCTGAGGCCAGCCAGAGGTGGTATTTGCCGGTTCTCTGAACTACTCAAAATTTCCGCTACCAATTCTCCAGAACCTGCTGGATAGTACCAAGAGCCTTGGTACTACAGTGGTTTAAAGCACCCTGTTATTAACACAGCTGCCTGCAATTTACTGCTGGTTCGAATCTCTCCAAGGCTCAAGGTTGACTCAGCCTTCCATCCTTTCTAAGGTAGGTTAAATGAGGACCCAGTTTGTGGGGGCAATAAGCTGACTTTGTATAAATATACAAAAGTATGAAGGCTATTGCTTAATGCACTGTAAGCCGCCCTGAGTCTCCGGAGAAGGGCGGCATATAAATCAAATAAAAATAAAATAAAATAATAAATAAATTTCACCCCTGCTTCCGACCAAATTGATAAAAAATGCATCCTCTGTCTCCAAAAATTATCTACTCTTGACTTAGTATATTCCAAGGTCATACAAACTGTTAATGTGTAACAGAAATCTGCTGATTTTGATATCTATATTGGTTCTGCTTCCAGAAGATGTTAGTGATCAAAATTCAACCACCAGATGGAGTCTTTCATGTTATAGAGACATCTTTTTTGGTATTGTGTATTTATATTTCTGATGTATGTTTCCGAAAGCTTTCATTATGTGGGCTCAAGAAAATAACAATTAATTGGTATCATTAGTAAATATGGAATTTTTCCTACATTGTTATAAGATTTTAGAACATAGTTTGAGAGTTTATTCGGCAAATCCTGTGGTGCAGCACTAGAGTTGACTTCCAAAAAGAGAAGGTTGGTGAAGAAAAGAGCTTGTTATTTGAACATAACTTTTTTTTAATTTCTTTGTTGAAATTAAATTAGATTCTCCAGAATCTGCTGGATTCACCCCTGCTTCCAACCAAATTGATAAAAAATGCATCCTCTGTCTCCAAAAATTATCTACTCTTGATAAAGATTAATACTCTATTCCAAGGTCATACAAACTGTTCCTAGTTAATGTGTAACAGAAATCTGTTGATTTTGATATCTATATTGGTTCTGCTTCCAGAAGATGTTAATGATCAAAATTCAACCATCAGATGGAGTCTTTCATGTTATATAGGCATCTTTTTTGGTATTCTGTATTTATATTTCTGATGTATGTTTCCGAAAGCTTTCATTGTGTGGGCTCAAGGAAATAACAATTAATTGGTATCATTACTAAATATGGAATTTTTCCTACATCTTTATAAGATTTAAGAACATAGTTTGAGAGTTTATTCGGCAAATCCTGTGGTGCAGCACTAGAGTTGACTTCCAAAAAGAGAAGGTTGGTGGAGAAAAGAGCTTGTTATTTGAACATAACTTTTTTTAAATTTCTTTGTTGATTGTCTGCCCAAAAGTTCTTAGCATTTTACCATCAATGGAACTCCCTCTGCAGTGTGACTTCCTTTAATGGAGACTTGTGATTATCCTATGCTCATTTTGAACCAGTGGTGGGTTGCCCCCAGTTCCTATGGTTCTATAGAACCGGTAGTAAAACCAGCGGGAGGCTCCACCCACAGACCCTGATGTCATCAAAACGCTTCTGCGCATGTGCAGAAGCTTCTGCGCATGTGCAGAAGAGTGCATACATGCGTGAGTGAAGCGTGCACGTGCGCATGGGGCCCCGCTGCGAACTGGTAGTAAAGGTAAGTAGAACCCACCCCTGTTTTGAACAATCAATACTAAGCAGGTTCCCCCTCAAGCGAAACATTCTGGACTAGTTGCCCTGTGAGTCATTTTTTAATTGATGTTGTGGAATACATTGGAACTGCACTTCTGCTCATCAAGTCACACTACAAACAAAGCTTTAACCAGTATCTCTTGCCTCCATGCAGGATCACTGCTATTATCATGGACATATCCAGAATGATGCTGACTCAACTGCAGTCATCAGTGTATGCGACGGCTTGAAGTAAGATAGTGTCTTATCATTTACTTGTTTTATTAAGAGTATAAATATTATTACTTCTCTTGTAGTTGTCGTAGTTAAAACAAAGACAGTTTCTTTCATTCAAATTACTTGGGTTTAATCGAAGACATGTACAGAAATAAGAAAGACTTTGTTTGAAATCAAGAAGAGCTGCTGCCAGCCAGTAGACACAGTAGGGAGCTAAATCAGATCTGTCTAGAGGAGTCTGTATCTTCTTTGTATATAGGAGGTGATGTTACAGGCAAAGAAGATAAGTAGGGTTCAGATTTATTTATTTATTTATTTATTTATTTATTTATTTATTTATTTATTTATTTATTTATTTATTTATTTTATTTTATTTTATTTTATTTTATTTTATTTTATTTTATTTTATTTTAATTTAGTTTGCATACCGCCCTTCTCCCAAAAGGGACTCAGGGCGGTGAACAGCCAAAATTAAAATACATACAACACAAAAGTTAAGATAATTGAAAGAGATTAAATCAATCGGCCTCCCAATTTAAAACCCCAAGTCTATAAAATTTAAAAATCCCATTAAAAACCATTTAGGCTAGATTGTGCATCTTGCCAGAAAGTGTACAGGAAGAGGTAAGCAGACTTTTCAGTTCTATCCAGAAACACTTTCTTGAGCCACTGCACATCTTCTCCAACCATCTAGATGTCTTAGCCATATAAAGATTCCAAAATTTAGAAGAGCTTTATCTTTAATTTTAATATTCAATGCCTTCCCAACAGGCATTACTGAAGGAAAATATATGTATATAAAAAAATCCACTTTGAGCAGACACTGTTTCTATGGGGTAGAGGAATAATTGAAATGATTGAACACAATAGAATTATTATTATTATTATTATTATTATTATTATTATTATTATTATTATTATTATTATTATTATTATTTAATCTTTAGTGAGATTCACAGCCTTTGAGGCTGGTTAATAGCTCAGCAGCTCAAGTCCTAACCAAGGACCTAGGAACTGTTAAGGTATCGTCGGAGGATGTAAGCTGTTCCGAGTAAGGTGGTTTTTTTGTAGAGTCAAAATGTTCAAGTCCAGTAAATTTAGAATTTCTAAATAGCGGGGTAGCCCTTTGGGTATTGTTCCAAGGGCTCCAATTACAATCGGGACAACACACGATTTTTTTTTCACAGTCGCTCAACTTCAATTTGCAAGTCCCGGTACTTTGTGATTTTTTTCTTGCTGCTTATCTTCAATCCGTGCATCACCAGGTATTGCAATGTCAATGAACCATACTTTTTTCTTTTCAACTATTGTTATGTCAGGTGTGTTGTGGACCAAGTGCCTGTCAGTAACACACCTGACATAACAATAGTTGAAAAGAAAAAAAGTATGGTTCATTGACATTGCAATACCTGGTGATGCACAGATTATTATTATTATTATTATTATTATTATTATTATTATTATTATTATTATTTAATTAATTAATTAATTAAATTTTTATACCACCCTTCTCCTGAAGGACTCAGGGCGGTGTACAGCCATATTAAAACAAACATATACCCATAAAATTTAAAAACAATTTAAAATATATTAAACTTTGGCCCTTATATTAAAAAACTACAAACACCCAATTAAAATTCATTTTCTAAGCCAGCCCGGCCTGTTTAAACAAAAGAATAACAATAGAATAACAGGAGGACAGGATAACAGAGTTGGAAGGGACTTTAAGATCTTCTAATCCAACCCCTACTCGAGCAGAGGAGATTGGAAAGCCATCCCAGAGAAATGGGCTGTCCAATCTCCTCTTAAAAGCCTCCCATGATGAAGCACCCACAATTTCCTAGGCAAACTATTCCACTGGTTGATTGGTCTCATTGTCAGGATTTTTTCCCCTTAGTTCTAGGTTGGCTCTCTCTTTGATAACTTCTTGTCTTGCTTTGGAGAATAGGTTGCTCCCTTCTTTTTTGTGACAGTCCCTTAAATATTGCAAGGCTGTTATTATGTCACCCATAAGCCTTCTTTTCATTAGACTAGTTCCTATCACCATTCATCATGTTTCAGCCTCCAGCTCCATGTTATTCTGTACTCATTCCATTACCCTCTTATGCAGATGCTTGCCAGAATTATTATTTATATTCTTTATTAAATATTCTGATTCTTATCTTAGTTGTTGTTGGTTTTTTGGTTTTTTGGGTTTTTTTTGCTTTAATTTATATGCCGCCCTTCTCCAGAGACTCAGGGAGGCTTACAATGCGTTAAGCAATAGCCTTCATACTTTTGTATATTTATACAAAGTCAGCTTATTGCTCCCACAATCTGGATCCTCATTTCACCTACCTTTGAAAGGATGGAAGGCTGAGTCAACCTTGAGCCTGGGAGATTCGAACTTGCAGTAATTGCAGGCAGCTGAATGTTAATAACAGGCTTTTAGTCTGTTGAGCTATCCAGGCTCCTCATCCAGGCTCCTTATTGTAGGAAAGACTGAATCCATGTCAAAGCATTTACCTAAGAGATCCCTGACTTCACTTTATGCCATAATAGATCTTTGAAAGGATGGAAGACTGAGTCAACCTTGAGCCTGGTGAGATTTGAACTTGCAGTAATTGCAAGCAGCAGTTGTTAATCACAGTGCTTTAGTCCACTGTACTACAGGCTCGTTATTATCAAATCAATCTGATTTTATTTCCTTGACTACAGCCAAATATTTTTCTATGGTTTCTACATCAGAATATTTCCTCTAACTCTTTTTGGATAATTTAGAACAATTATATTTTTTTTCTTTTTTTATCCTAAAAGTGTGATTTTTGTGCTTTATATGTTGGTCTGTGACTGAATAAAGAATGATTGAGTGAGTGAGTGTACAACAGTGTATATATGGGTGAAATACTTTGTATATAAGAGCGTATATATGGGTGAAACACTTTATATCCTATTTCGCCCTTATGAGAATAAAGTTTTCCACAAAAACTTAATCTTTCAGAGAGTGTATTCCTACATTTCCATAGCTTTCTCTATTTTTTGTAAACCCTAGGAAATATACAGCATTGGATTCCATACCAAGTTATCACCATACAAATATTGTATAGACATTCCATGGTTGTATTGAAAATGTGCAATCTCTTATATTTTTCTGATCGTAGCTGTATCTTTGAGAAGCAAAGGAAGGAAAGAAAATAATAAAAAAAAAAATCAGTGAGTTTTAAGGAGGGATTCAAAGCCACAGGCGATGTTGACTTGATTATTTAAAAATTGGTTATCCATCGAGGGGACCAAGGTGCTCACCCAGCTTAGTGGTTTCCTTGTAGGAATTTCACTATCCAGCTAGGTGATATCTTCAGTGCAATCCTTGGTAGTACAAGGGTTTAAGGCACCCTGTTATTAAGCTGGTTATTAAGACCAGCTGCCTGCAATTACTGCAGGGTTCGAATCTCGCCAAGGCTCAAGGTTGACTCAGCCTTCCATCCTTTCTAAGGTAGGTGAAATGAGGACCCAGTTTGTGGGGGCAATAAGCTGACTTTGTATAAATATACAAAAAGGATGAAGGCTATTGCTGAGCACATTGTAAGCCGCCCTGAGTCTCCGGAGAAGGGCGGCATATAAATCAAATTAAAAAAAATAAAAAAAAATAAAAAAAATCCATCCCTGAACTACAAATATGATTTTCCACTTCTGATCACCCTTTTCAAAAAGAGTCTACAATTGTTTTTGCAGTGGGTATTTCAAGAATAAGGGTGAGATGTACATTATCGAACCCTTGAAGCCTTCTGACAATGAAGCACATGCCGTCTTCAAATATGAAAGTCTGGAAAAAGAGGATGAGACCCCTAAATCCTGTGGAGCAATCCACTCTTCTGGGAAATCAGATGAGCCTATCGAAAAAATATCCGTTACTCCAGAAGAAGTAAGTCTCATATTAAACCCTCAGGTACCTAACATGGTTTGAGAACATGGATACATTTACAGTTCCTAAATGGCAAAATAAAAGAAAAATTATCTGGGACTGCTTAGAAAAAAAAAATCATAAAAGTGGAACCCCCCCATTTCTAAAACTCTATTTCAGCCATTCTGTACAAGAAAATATGGAAGCTTGTTGAACAGAAAATACATATTCCAGATTTATATTGTTTTCTATGGTCACACAAAGTTAATTTGGACACTTGGATGAAAATGGTTTCAACTGAATCCCCAAATCATGTCAACTTTCTGAATTAGTTTAGAAAATTTAATCAAATGATCAAATTTGATTGATCTGGATAAGAATAACTAGAAGCCTGGATAGCTCTGCAGACAAGGCACTGTAATTTAATACCAGCTGTCTGCAATTAAAGTAAGTTCGAATCTTGCCAGGCTCAAGGTTGACTCAGCCTTTCATCCTTTCTAAGGTAGGTAAATTGAGGAGCCAGTTTGTGGGGGCAATAAGCTGACTTTGTATAAATATACAAAAGTATGAAGGCTATTGCTTAACGCATTGTAAGCCACCCTGAGTCTCCGGAGAAGGGTGGCATATGAATCAAATTTTTTTTAAAAAAAATTGGATGTCTCTTATGCATGCATAGGGGACAGGGGATAGGGGAAGAAACTGTTTTAAAATATTAAATCAAAGTGTTTTGAGATGTCTAATAAGACCTAATAAAAATAACCTTGACTCAATTTTCCAATTTGATTTGAATCACTAAATTGGATTGAAGTAATAATTGGATTAAAAGAGGCAAATTGAGTCTGATCACAGATGACCCTCAAATTTCCAATGTTTTCCTCTATTATTTATTTATTTATTTATTTATTTATTTATTTATTTATTTATTTATTTATTTATTTATTGAATTTCTATACCGCCCTTCTCCCGAAGGACTCAGGGCAGTGAACAGAATAAGATTTCATATACATATAATTTTTTTTTTTAACAGTAAATAATAAATTGAGTCAACTTGGTGTATCTGCTAAGACCTTGGTATAGAATTTAGGTGTTTATGCTAGCCCTGCTTGTTGAAACAGAAAGGTCTTCAGGGCACGTCGGAAAGTACGAAGATCTGGGATTATTCGTATTCCAGGGGGTATTCTATTCCAAAGAGTAGGTGCCCCCACAGAGAAGGGAGGCAGAACAATTTGAAAACAAAACATTACATCCAAAATAATAGTTCTGTTAGATCGGCGCTGGAAAGAAACGCGACTCAGCGGCTGTCCGTTCAGTACTCTTTATTAGCTCATAGTAAAACAGACTGCCGGCAGTGGCTCTCGAGCCTCCTTATATTCTGCTCGGGCCAGCCAGCCGGCCAATGACAGTTGTTCAAACTTCCCGCCGGTGGAAGTAACCAATCCCCCAGTGGATGTCCTTATAAGGACATAACAAGTTCCTTCCTTCCTTTTGGTAGCAGAAGTTGAAACTGACGGAAACATATCCAGAAGTTCAAAAGCTCAGCTTCTTCTGTTAAAATGTAATAGACTTGAACAAGTTGTTGTTATATTGCAATAATGATTATGAAGTCCGCTGCTTGAATTTTGGCTTCAGTGCTCCTGGAAATTGGAGATTCTTTATCCTCAGCAAGTTATGGTTTTATATTTAGTGTGTTTAGGTGGTCCATTATTTTATAGTCACTTTCACCCTTTGAATGGTCTAGTCTCAATTTCAGGTCATGGTCACTTGATTCAAACTGAATCTTGTGTAGCAGAGCCTTGATAGTACAGTGGTTTAGTGCACCCTGTTATTAACACAGCTGCCTGCAATTTCTGCTGGTTCGAATCTCTCCAAGGCTCAAGGTTGACTCAGCCTTCCATCCTTTCTAAGGTAGGTGAAATGAGGACCCAGTTTGTGGGGGCAATAAGCTGACTTTGTATAAAATATACAAAAGAATGAAGGCTATTGCTTAATGCATTGTAAGCCGCCCTGAGTCTCCGGAGAAGGGCGGCATATAAATCAAATTTAAAAAAAAAATTAAGAAAGTACCGTGTTTTACGGAAAATAAGACCCTGTCTTATATTTTTTTGAACCCTGAAATAAGTACTTGGCCTTATTGCCATGTGCTCAAAAGCCTGATTGGGTTTATTATCTTATCTTATGTCTTATTTTGGGGGAAACAGGGTAGCTGTCAGAGAGCAAGAAGAGAACTGGGCAATCTTGGGCTCAATTTAGGAGCTCTCTGACCTTGCGTATGGTAGTTCCATATGCTGAAAAAACACAAATGTTTTTCCAGCATACGGAAAAAGAATAATAGGAAGAAGCAATTAATACATGCTCAGACATTCTCTAGGTGTTAAAGTTTTAACAAGCTCTCTCTCTATAAATGTCTTCTTCAAAATTGCTTAACACATTATAAGCCGCCCTGAGTCTCCGGAGAAGGGCGGCATATAAATCGAATAAATAAATAAATAAATAAATAAATAAAAACCAATATTTCTGAAACTTCAAGGACTTTGACCAGCAAGTATAATAAGCAATTTTCTAATTATCTGATGACCCATATGCCTGCTGGCTGCAGGGAGCAACACATCTAAGCACTCTTCGGTTTATTGTTCTGTTTAGAAAAAAGGATTCTTGGAGACTGAAAAACATATTGAGCTTGTCGTAGTTGCAGACAATTTAATTGTAAGTATCTTGGATATCATTCTATTTTCTTTCTGCGTTGAGCACAAAATTTTGTTTCTGTCTTTTTTAATATGGGCATTTTTGAAGGCATTACCAAACATAACATTCTAATTGGATTGCACCTTAAAATGTGTTTTAAAATATACTGTGATATTTTTTTTTTTTGGTTATTGGTCTCAACCAATATTTACAAAGTGAAGACACATTTGAAATTTAACTATACTCTAATTTGCACATTAGTTCTTCCCGAACTCCATCTAAATTTTAATTAAACTTTCTCCAGAAATGCAAAGGTCAGCAAGTTGAATACAGAGAACATAAATGAAATAGAAAAAAAGAGTGAAAGTGAGCTATCATATATCTCTTCTACTTGAGCAATCTAGCATTCTAAAATCCAGAACAAAATTCATGAGGAATTAATCTGTGGATGGGCATATCTGGATTCTTTGCTTCCCCCCCCCCTTTTTTTTTCTTATTTATTTCAAAATAAATCTTCAAAATAATTCTAATTGTGTTGAGAAAATATTATACAATGTTAATGGTCATGCTATCACTGAAATTAAATATATATCTCCTACACCACTTGTTCAAATAGAAGTGGACCTTTGGCTAATAGACAAATAAGAGCCATATTTAACTTAGCCAACCAATTTGCAGCAATGCAGCATTTGCACTAAAATAACTATTTGGTATCTCTAAATACGTGCACATTTTTTGGAGCAAAATAAAAGTATCTTCATGACCACAAAGGAAGACCATGGACTTCTAGATGCCAGTTTGAGCTTCCCCTTTTAGTATTATTAGTATTATTTCAAAAGGGAACATCTTATGCAAACTCTTTTCAGGGAAATTGGTTTCAGGCTGATGTCATTTAAATTCAGGTTCTTCCTTCTCAGCATTGTGACTAGTGATATTCTGTTTCCCTATAAAGTTATTTATTGCAAAAATGTATGCTCCTTATTCTGCTATAAAACAACAAGCCCTGTGAAAATATAAAATGAAACTGTGTGAATTCAGTGATTTTCTATCAAAACACAGAATTTGTAAATATTGAAATGCTCCTTTATAAATGTTAATTCATGTTATGAATTCAGCTTAACGGTGCTCCTTCTTCCGAATACTGCTTAGTTAGTGCTATGATTTCAAAACAATTTCACATTTTTTTTCTTTGCACTAGTTGGAGAAAGTTGACAGAAAAGATAACTTACAAAAGCATTGTTTCCTTGGGAAATATTACATGGGAATGACTTTGGGAGCCACAGACTAGACAATGGTCAGATAAGAGGTAGCTGAGCCTCTAGAAAGAATGGGGGGGGGGGTGGGGATGAAAAAATATGAGTCCTAGTTTCTAGGACCGTAAAGTTTGGGGAGGGGGGGAGGGAAGAGAGATGTCCTTTAACCTTTCAGGATTCTGTTAATATAATGTCTGGCTATGTCTGACTATGGGTGCAGTTCTCATCTCTATTTATTTTGCTGAGGGATCCAGTGTTGTCTGAAGACAATTTCCATGGCCATGTGGCCAGTATGGCTAAATGACAAATGCACACAGAATGCTGTTATTGTCAGGTTTCGATGTCGTCTCAAATAAAATAAATTGCATTTCCAAACAGTCTTTCATTTTATTAAGCACGACAACCTGTTCCCGATTGTGGCGTAGCCAACTCTGACTTCCTGACCCCAAACCTTCCCTCTTCCTCCTCGAACCGGGCTCGTAGTAGTTGTAAGAACCCATCTGCGTCTTGCAGTTGGGGGGCCCTGTTCTCGTAGAGGGCTGCTGACCACCTCCTTGCTTCTCCCTCCAACCCTTCTGAAATGGCACTCACTAGGGCTCTGGGAAATGGGTAGAGGTGTTCATAGCGCTCGATGTAGATCTCAGCTGTGTTGAGGAATTGGACTAGCTGGTCTGGATCGCCATCGAACTTCCCTCTGAAACGGGGTGGGTCCTCCCTCACTGCCCTCTCCTCCCAGTGCGGGGCTCCATAAGCCTGGCCTCGGTGCCGCTGGCCCTCTTCCCAAATCACTCTCACCATACCTACTACTTCAGCTCCCAGTAATGTCCCCCCTCCCATCTCATCTCCTAGGGGATATTATCTTCAGGGAAAATAAGTAGGTGAGAAGTCAAGCGTCCTCTTGCCAGCTGCCCCCTCTTCTCCTTCTTTTGTCAGCACTAGAGTAAATGCAGGTTGAAATGCTGACAGTTATATTCCCACCAAAGTGGTACCTATTAATCATATTTAATCTGTGGGTGCTCCTACCCTCTGGAATGAGTTACCCACCGAGCTCCGGACGGCGCCTGCTCTCCACTCCTTCCGTCGAGGCCTAAAGACTTGGCTATGTCAACAAATGGGCTGAGTTCTGATTCTGGGGTTTTATTATTCATTATTTTGATTTTAATTGGTTTTAATTAGATTCTTCTTTTATCATTGTATGCTTTTAGCTTGTGTTCGCCGCTCTGAGTCCCTTGGGAGAAGGGCGGCATATAAATATGTGTTAAAGAAAAATAAAATAAAAAAAATAAATATTTGCATGCTTAGGAACTGCTAGTTGGGCAGGACCTGGAGCAAGAACGGGAGCTCAACCCATTGCTCAGCAGTAGGGTCTCAAACCTGGTCCATCAGCTCTCCAACTAACAAACCAACACAGCCATAGCACCGCTTCTGTTAATGTAAACTTACAGTAACTACCCAGAGCTGGCATTGTTGGGTGTGTTTCTTGTCCAGACTACTTTGCAAGAATTCCCCTCTGAAATTATTTTATCCCAGATTTTGTGGGTTTCTTTGAAACATTCCTCAACTATTTGTTTACTGAAGTTGACAACATAAGATGTGTAGTGAAGAATGCTTATTTTACACTTCTCTAAACATGGAAATACGGCATCCAATTTAGGAAAGCATTTCAATAGGCTGACCAAAATTTTCTCTAACCAGGAAGAGGCCTCTTGTGTGGTGCTGAAAAAGTAATAATGTTAATATATTAACAGTACAAATATAGGTTAAAAATCAGCAGAAAAGAATTCATTGGACTGCTTTATATAGAATTATCATTTTTGTCCTATTCAGCAAAATCAATGATTTTTAAGAATCTTCCTCTCCCTAACCTGTTCTTTTTCTTTCTCCTTCAACCCCCCCATCCTAAAATTATGGTCTCCACTTAACTTTTTCTTTTGTCTTTTCTGTAGTACAGGAAGTACAGCCGCAACATCACTAGTATAAGGATGAGAATATCTGAAATTCTCAACTATGTAAATTTGGTAAGGAGACATGGCAAACGTTATTTCACTTTTTGAATTTAAACCTCTCCCTGCCCCGACTTAGATTTTCACGGTATTCATGGAACAAACTTAATCCAGTAAAGAGATTTAGGAGATGGACTTCCATAAGAATTTAACTTTTCCGGATTTGAGTGCAGCAAAGTTGAGTCATTTGGCCCAGAAAACAGTTTAGTTCAGTAACTAGATTATTCCAGAAAATGGTTTAGTTCATTAACTAGGTTAATAAGCCTCTTATGTGAATACAGCCATTGCGTTGGGAGGATGCAAGTCCAAAAGTGTTGTAGGAATTTAATCAGTGTATTCTGTAGCTGGATTCTTCCTGGGCTATGGTTAATCTTCTGAACTTGAAAATTAGAAAGAGAAAGAGAGAATAAGTTTATTACAAACTCAGCTGATTATGAACATGATCCCTGAGAAGAAAGCAGGAGAGAAGAACTCAGATGGAGTTGCATTGTGACACTTAGAAGATCCACTCATACTGGACTACTTCTGTCCTATTAGCTTTGCTGACTATCTTCTATGTTAATGATCAGTTAGAATCAGGGAGACAATGGGAACATTAGTGGGTGAAATCTCCCTTTAGTCCTCCTCCCCTTCTGTTCTTGATTAAAGAGCACGATCACCTGGATTTTCATTACCATTTTATTTATTTCTTCTGCTTAATAAATTATTAGTGTGCCTCAAATGTGGATTTTTCGGTGCTGTCTGACCTTGGTGGTTTCCTTGCAGACAAGAAAAAAATAAATAAAAAAGAAAGAAGGACTAGGGGAGACATGATAGCAGTGTTCCAATATCTTCCGTCGTGCGCTTAAGACTTTTTTATTTCATCAAGCTGGCCTGGCCTAAATCTTCTCCCCTTTTTTAAATGTAAATTTTAATTTGTTTTTAAATTATGGGGTATTTTAAATTCAGCCAAATTATTTAATTCATTTTTATTCTATTTTAAATTTTTTGTATTTATCTGTTTCATCTTCTGGCTGTTCACCGCCCTGAGTCCTTCGGGAGTAGGGCGGTATAGAAATTTAAATAAATAAATAAAATAATAAAATAAATCTCAGGGGCTCCCACAAAGAAGAGGGAGTCAAGCTATTCTTCAAAGCCCCTGAGGGCAGGACAAGAAGCAATGGGTGGAAACTAATGAAAGAGAGAAGCAACTTAGAACTAAGGAGAAATTTCCTGACAGTTAGAACAATTAATCAGTGGAACAACTTGCCTCCAGAAGTTGTGAATGCCCCAACACTGGACGTTTTAAAGAAAATGTTGGATAACCATTTGTCTGAAGTGGGGTAGGGTTTCCTGCCTAGGCAGGGGGTTGGATTGGAAGACCTCCAAGGTCCCTTCCAATTCTGTTATTCTATTCTATTCTGTTCTGTTCTGTTTCATTACCTGAAACGAATATCTGCAAGCAAACCAGCAAACTCAGAGAGCACTAAGAACTCCATAGCTCAATTATGAGATACAGAGATTCTCTTTTATTGATTCCCAAATTGATCCCAGTTCACCTGTCCTTAGAAGCCAATGTCAGTTGTCTTTTAGTCCTGAAATGTTTATCAACATTTATTTGTGTTTTGAGTTTCTGATTGATGCCTTGTCCACTCCACAGTATTACAACGCTGTGAATCTTTATGTAACATGGATTGGTTTAGAAGTTTGGTCTGACGAAGATAAGATTGTGATCAATGGATCATCAGAGCCCACTGTGAGATCCTTTGCAGCATGGAGATATTCAGATCTACTGAAGCGCAAAAGGAATGATAATGCTCAGTTACTCACGTATGTCTCATTGTGGGGAGAGGGAGGGGGTGGCCAGAGTGGAAGATTATGAGAATGCTGATGTTTGCTCTGTGTTGCATGTTGTAAACAAGGTGCGAACTCTGTTTCTGGGTGAAAGCAAACCATTTTTTCTTATCATAGAACTAGTTTTTAGAAAACACCGAATGACGCTCATTCCATTTCACCTGGTTTTGAAATTGAAACTCAAATGACTATCCTGACATAAATTTCCTAATTTTCCTCTTCTGTCAATTAAACATTCTCTTTTGTGTGACAACTTTAAAGTGGGTCTGGATGTTAGAAAATATAGGAAGCTTCCAGAGGCTTCTGATCGGGCATTTCTGCTTTTACAAATTTTACTTTTTGGCAAATTTAGAATGAAGTCCTTAGAAATTAGAACAAACCAGACTTTGACAGTTTCCTATCTTTAATATATACCAGTAAAAATGATTTGCAGATTCCCTGTTTATAGAAGCATCATTTTCTCCAAAATGTCTCAGAATGAAATTTGGAATGATGTCCTAAGAAGTTAGAACAAAGCAGGTTTATTATTTATTTATTTATTTATTTATTTATTTATTTATTTATTTATTTATTTATTAATCAAATTTCTATACCGCCCTACTCCTGAAGGACTCAGGGCGGTGAACAGGCAAGATAAAATACAGATAATACAAATATTTAAAAAATCTCTTAAAATTATTAAATATTTTGGCCGAAACACAGATTAAAACACCCAATTTATAAAATCACACGAGTTAAAAATTTAAAAGAGGAGAGTTAGGCCAGGCCTGCCTGCTGAAATAAAAAAGTTTTGAGAACACGACAAAACGTGCGCAGGTCCGGGATCCTCCGTTTCTCTGGGGGGAGCTCGTTCCAGATGGTAGGTGACCCCACAGAGAAGGCTCTTCCCCTGGGGGCCGCCAGTCAACACTGTTTGGCCGACAGCACCCTGAGAAGCCCCTCTCTATGGGAGCGTACTGGTCGGTGAGAGGCTATTGGTAGCAGAAGGCGGTCTCATAAATACCCCGGTCCAATGCCATGGAGCGCTCTAAAGGTGGTAACCAAAACCTTGAAGCGCACCTGGAAGACCACCGGGAGCCAGTGCAGCTTGCACAGGAGGGGGGTCACATGGGAGCGTCACATGGGAAGGTTCTGACAGCTTCCCATGTTTAATAATGTGTAGAAATGAAGGTATCTGGGTTCCAAGTAATATCCAAGATATATCCAAGTCAATTGATATTCAAAAAGAATTATGCATGTAATTCATATGAATTTTTCAAATAAATTGGTAGACATATCTACTTATTTACTTCTAAGTTGTAAAAACAGGTGGAACAAATATCAAACAGAATTCATTTTACCCCATATCTCATGGTATTCTCTCATTAGTTTGTTCATATGCTTTGGCTGCACTCACACAAGCAATTGGCTTCCATTCTGTACCAGCTAAATGAATGTTTCCATTATACAAACAGATAAACCAAGAATAAAGAAAATTAATACAATATCTATTCTTGGATAATACCTGTGCTTAGCAGGTTGTGTGAATCCATATTCTAAATCTTAATGTGACTAGTTTATAGAGGCAGTGTGAGCTCAGCCTATATGTTATATTTATTTTATATATTTATTTATTTATTAAATTTTTATACCGCCCCCTCTCCCGAAGGACTCGGGGCGGTGAACAGCCAAAATTAAAAACACACAATACAAATATTAAAATACATTAAAACGAAATTAAATTTATCGTTGGCTTCCCCAATTTAAAACCCCTTACCCATAAAATCCCCCAATTAAAAGATTTTTAACCCAGCCCGGCTTGCTGAAATAAAAAAGTCTTCAGGGCCCGGCGGAAGGTACGGAGATCCGGGATCAGTCGTATCCCTGGGGGTAGCTCATTCCAGAGGGCGGGTGCCCCCACAGAGAAGGCTCTTCCCCGGGGGATCGCCAGCCGACATTGCCTGACAGACGGCACCCTGAGGGGGGCCCTCTCTGTGGGAGCGTGTTGGCCGGTGGGAAGTTATCGGAGGCAGAAGGTGGTCTCGTAAATAACCGGGCCCTAAGCCATGGAGCGCTTTGAAGATGAGAACCAATACCTTGAAGCGCACCCGGAAGACCACTGGAAGCCAATGCAGCTCGCGCAGGAGAGGTGTCACATATAATGTATGAATGTGAAATTGGCAAGTTAATTGGCTTATATCTATAATATATTGGACAAATAACAATTGTGAGTAATCTTACAGGCTCTGTGCATAACAATTGCATGAAATATATTAGAGCTAGATGCAGGGGTGGGTTCTACTTACCTTTACTACCGGTTTGCAATGGGGCCACGTGTGCGTGCTTCTGCACATGCGCAGAAACATCCTGATGACATCGGGGCCAGTGGGCGGAGCCTCCCACCGGTTTTACTACCGGTTCTATAGAACCGGTCCGAACAGGGGGCAACTCACCACTGGCTAAATGGAGGGCAGATCAAAGTGAAAGAGAGACTGTAAAAAATACAGAATATCCATTTTTTTTCCCCACAGCTATTAATTTGACTTGTCACTCAACCAGCATTTCCAATCTAAACTAGTCTTCAATAATACCGCAGCTAAATTGATAGAAGAAACTTAACTATTAAAGACACTTGAATCTGGGTTTTTTGCAGCACAAGGAATGTAAATAAATTTAATGCGCTGGATTCACATAACATGCTAATCACTCCCCACCCAAGCTTAATGTGCAGTGAAAATGCATCCTAAAAATCCATCCCTGAGGACAGATGTTTGCAAAAGGCATAGGGGGTTATGTATGCCCCAATGCTATAGACTGTGCTTCCATCTTCTATAAATTGTATTCCCCCTCCCTACCTGCTTTCTTACAGGGGTATTCACTTCGATAAAGGAGTCTTAGGAGTAGCTTTCATAGGTGGCATGTGCGATTCTTTCTATTCTGCAGGAGTTATTCAGGTGGGTAGAAAGGACAAGTGTTACCTGTTTGTAGTCAATGAAAACTTATATCACTCATAACTTTATTACAAATAAAAACTCTTCTAATTTTTGATCCACATCATTTTCATCCATATTTATTTATGAATTTGACATCTCCAGGTCTTTCCTCAACTGATGGCGTTTTGCCACAATGCACTATGGACATGTCACAGAACAAGCTTTTTGTATGCTTTGACTTATGTAGCAGAAGATCAAAATATATTATAATTATTTGGATCAGGAGAAGTCAAAGAAAAACTGCCACAATCGGCAAATGAGCAGGTCAAATTATGATGCAATACTTGCAAACAAGGTTTCTGAACAATATTCTTAGTAACCTTGATGATAAACATGAATCATCCATCTTTAATTCCCAAAAAATTACGATCAAGATTTATATGGCTGAATTAATATACAGTGAGAAAATGAGAGAATACTAAATCTGCTTTTTTTAAAAAAAAAACTTTAATATTTAAAGAGTCTGTAAAAAAACCATATTAGTCAAGAAAATGCTAAAGATATTTACTGAGAAACAGTAAACGTAGCTTTGTTCACTTAGAATAGAATGGAGTCACACGGAGGTTATAAAGTTTTGTTCCTTAACAAGCAGAGTTAGGGTCCTGACAATATGGGGTAACCCTAAGCCTGCTTGCTTAGGAAACTCATTTTTATTCAGAAGGACCAACTCACTCGTAAATCCAGTGGTGAAATGTAAAATTTGTTACTACCGGTTCTGTGGGCGTGGCTTGGTAGGGGGTACTGTGACTGGATGGGCGTGGCCAACTTTTTTCTTTTTACTTTTAAAAGCATTTTTTTCTACAACCTCTTCAGAGGTTGTAAAAAAAATGCTTTAAAAAGGGTCTGACGATCCCAGCTGAGTTGCCTGATATTTTTTATTTTTAAAAGCATTTTTTCTGCAACCTCCTCGGCTGAAGAGGTTGTAGAAAAAAATGCTTTTAAAAGCCTCTGACGATCCCAGCTGAGCTGTGTGATCATCAGAGCCTTTTTTTTTTTTTTTTTTACTTTTAAAAGCATTTTTTCGGCCGAAGAACCTCTGATGATCGTGCAGCTCAGCTGGGCATGGGGGTGGGGGGTGGGGTCGCAGGGATTTTTGCTACCAGTTCTCCAAACCACCCGCCGCTATCGCTACCGGATCGAGCGATCCGGTCTAAACCGGGAGCATTTCACCCCTGCATAAATCTATTAAGCATTTCAACCTTCAATATTCTGAAAATGCTAGCTAGCTTGTAGCAAAAGCCACTGAGTAGGTTTTGGATTGAAGTTGCCTGTAAGTTCAGTAACTAAATAAATAGACAGATAGATGCAGAGGTTTTGATCTTCAGGACTTTAAAGTTTTCTTCCGGATGCAAGTATTTGTGCATGTTCTGGAGTCATGGTGCACATATGCACTCAGAAGAGCTGAAAGAATGGTACACACAGTCCTCGTTTTACATCTGCTCACTTAATGACTGTTCAAAGAGCTATGGACCCTGCCCCCCTCTCGAAAAAAAAAAGGATCTTACCCCTTCAACTCCCTTTGAGGCTAATTTTTATTTACATTTCATTTTTTTAACCCAGAAAAAAAATAGGAAGACACTTTATTATTGCAGTATTCCAAAGAGACAATTGTGGAGGAAACCTCCATCTCTAAGCTACTAAAAGAAGCCACCAAACTTTGAAGAAACAACTGCTTTCTGCAAGAAACCTATTCTCAGCCCTGTAAATTATTTCTTTTTCAACTCTGATTTTTTTTATTAGAAAGTCCCTGAGCAAAGATTTCAGCTCAGTGCTAATAACTGGGTTTGCTTCTGGTTTCCTGGTGGATTAACTGTAGACAAAAATGTTCTTTTTTTCAGGATAACAACAACATGGCAGTTTTAATTGCAGCTGTAATGACCCATGAATTGGGTCATAATCTTGGCATGAATCATGATACAGATTCCTGTACTTGCAACACAGGACCATGTATTATGAAGACCTCAATAAAGTAAGGATTCAGAAAAAACCCCCCCCCACTTTTAATGCCTTTCAAATCATGTTATATTTAAATGATTGCAATTAAACATTAAATTAAGTATGCTGAGAGCTTAAAAAACGAAATGGTCAGAATTACAGAACAGTGGGGTCTGGTCAAACGTGTGTAAATTGATGGTGTGTGATTAAAATGTGTCGTATTTAAAAAGGTAGAACATCTCTCAACAGTTGAATAGCCATCATTCAGTAGCTTCCTCCAAAACACAGTAGTTTAAAGAAATGGCATAGGAAGCATAACCCAAGAAACCAAATTTTAATAACTGTGATGGATGTTGTTATTAGGCTTTATTTTTTCAAGAAACAAAAGAGAAATGGGAAGGAGAAGGAGAAGGAGAAGGAGAAGGAGAAGGAAAGAAAGGAGAAGAAGAAGAGGGAGGAAGAAGGAAGAAAGATGGAGGGGAGAAGGAGGAAGGGGGGAGAGGAGGGGAGGGAAAAGGGAAAGAAGAAGGAGAACGGGGAAAGGAAGGAATGGGATCTTCTCAGAAATTGTCTATTACCAAAATTCCTGTAACCTTTTGGGTAAGATTTTTCCATAGTCTCAGGGCACATGCTTACCTGTTGACAATTTTCTGCTTTCTTCTGCCAAAGCCCCTAGAACTTCATTGCCTTGTATTTTATTCACTGGCAATGAGATGGGAAGTATTTTTTTTTTAAAATTTGATTTATATGCTGCCCTTCTCCGGAGACTCAGGGCGGCTTACAGTGTGTTAAGCAATAGCCTTCATACTTTTGTATATTTTATACTTTTTTTATATACTTTTTAAAGTCAGCTTATTGCCCCCACAAACTGGGTCCTCAATTTACCTACCTTAGAAAGGATGGAAGGCTGAGTCAACCTTGAGCCTGGGGAGATTCGAACTTACTTTAATTGCAGACAGCTGGTGTTAAATTGATAGAGCCTTGATAGTACAGTGGTTTAGTGCACCCTGTTATTAACACAGCTGCCTGCAATTTACTGCTGGTTCGAATCTCTCCAAGGCTCAAGGTTGACTCAGCCTTCCATCCTTTCTAAGGTAGGTGAAATGAGGACCCAGTTTGTGAGGGCAATAAGCTGACTTTGTATAAAATATACAAAAGGATGAAGGCTATTGCTTAGCGCGTTGTAAGCCGCCCTGAGTCTCCGGAGAAGGGCGGCATATAAATCAAATTTAAAAAATAATAATAATAATAATAATAATAATAAATTACAGTGCTTAGTCTGCAGAGCTATCCAGGCTCTTTATTGAGTATTTATTGCTCTTTATTTAGTATTGAGAATGTTGTTGAACCTCTTTTGCATTATGCTCACTTTTTAATACTTCAGAACCACTACTTGGTATTTCAGACAGATGCCCTGGTTTAGGCAATAATTTTGCTTAATAATGGGTCTGGTGCATCTTTGCCCTTAAAAAACGACCATGTTGTCTATTTAATGGCCAAAAGCAGCTGGTCGTTGGCTTCTTGCTTTTACCCTCTAACTTGAGGGCCAATGATTATATTCCTAATGAGTTGTAATAGCATTAGGAAAGTGGATTTCTGATACTGTATTTGTATCTCTTTCAGTATAGTCTTTCAGAACCCAGTGGCAAGTGGCTGATATTAGAAAAGAAGTCCAATAAGTATCTGTTCTGCCCCAGCTATGGATCCCAAAGAATGAGGCACACACAAACTCCGAACAAAACTCAGTTTACTTCGAAACACAGTCTTTTGCAAATGCAGGTTGTTAATAAAACATTCTTCACAACCTGGCAGGAATTCCACAGATAAGATAGAGTCTTACTAGAGTTGGCAGAAAGCCCAGAAGCCAGGTGTTAAGTATGGGCACAACAGAAGGACTGGACACAACGTGTGAATGAACTCTTTATTTAGCTCCGTAACTGCAATGCCAACTCAGCCGCGGCAGCCCCTTTTATAGCCTGGAGCTGTCCACGGCTTCAGCCACTGACGCTTGCTTAACTTTCCCGCTCCCGAGTCTCGTCTATTGATTGGTCCGTTTGAACCAGTCACTCAATACTCAACACCAGGTTTGCAGAGAAAATTCAAATTCAATGATCAGCGAACGAATGAACACACGTTGTTTCCTGCAGATTTTTATAAGCTGTGCGCAAACTTAAATAAGCTAAGGGAGTGGCCAATTAGCCCCAAGCCTTACTCTCGAGGAGACCTCCTCCTGAGTAACCTCTCCTGCATTTTGGCAGCTCTGCATGCTTGTGCATTGAGAAGAGGCTCCTCCACTTCATCCTCTTCACTTAAAGGAGCCTCTGGAGGTTCTGAAGGCCCTGGCTGAATCCCTGCCTCTGGCACCACATCTTCTTCAGCCTCCTCGCTGTCTGACTCAAGCACTGGCTGCACAGGCTGCTGGCGCAACACCACACCAGCCTCCTCGTTGTCGGGATCAGCAACAATCCACACAGGTCGCTGGTGGGCCACAACAGTATCTTACCTCTCTCTTTCCCTTAAAACAGTTATCATAAAAAGTGCAACACCTCCCAAAAAAGAGAAAAAATCCCTTTAATTACATTATTGCCATCTCTTCTTCATCTTTACAGTTTTAGCCCTCCTCTTGAGTTCAGCTCTTGCAGTTTCTCGGATTATCAGAAGTATGTCATGACTGAACGTGCACAATGCATTTTCAATGACCCCTTGACCACAGATATTATTCCAACTGCAGTTTGTGGAAATGGTTTTGTGGAAGAGGGAGAAGAATGCGACTGTGGCCCTCCAGAGGTAATGTTTTTGTTTTTCAATCAACAAGGGTGATTCCATGAATTGTCTCAGAAATGGGAATCCTTGCAAAAGTGGTATGAGCCATCCAAGAGGTTGGCTTCTGAATGGGATAGGTTTGTGTCCTTTATGTATATGCATGTATGGGTTGGTTTCTTGGATTTGAGAAATCAGTTTTAAAGAACTGATATCTCACTTACATTTTTTTTTTATTTTTATATGCCACCCTTCTCCGGAGACTCAGGGCGGCTTACAATTTATTTATTTATTATTTATTATTCGAATTTCTATACTGCCCTTCTCCTTTCGGACTCAGGGCGGTGAACAGCCAAAATAAAAACATTTATACATAAAGTACAACTAAAAATAGATTTAAAATAATTAAATTTAGCCCATAGTTTAAAATTTGTCAATTTAAAATCCATATCAAAATTTAAAACCAACCATAAAATCATAAAATCAAGAGAGACCAGCTAACTGAAAGAGATGAGTTTTTAGGGCCCGACGAAAAGTCCGGAGGTCGGAGATCACTCGTATCTCTGGGGGTAGATTGTTCCAAAGGGTAGGTGCCACCACAGAGAAGGCTCTCCTCCTGGGGGTCGCCAGCCGGCATTGTCTGGCCAACGGCACCCTGAGGAGGCCCTCTCTGTGGGAGCGAACTGGCCGGTGGGAGGCTATTGGTGGCAGAAGGCGGTCCCGTAAGTACCCTGGCCCTAAGCCATGGAGCGCTTTAAAGGTGATCACCAACACCTTGAACACCTTAACAATGCGTTAAGCAATAGCCTTCATACTTTTGTATATTTTATACAAAGTCAGTTTATTGCCCCCACAAACCGGGTCCTCATTTTACCCACCTTAGAAAGGATGGAAGGCTGAGTCGACTTTGAGCCTGGTGAGAATTGAACTCGCAGTAATTGCAGGCAGCTGGATGTTAAATGCTGCCTTAGTAGGATGCATTAGCCTCCTACGCCACGCAGGCTAGTGGCATTTTGGGAAGACAATGCATTTTTTAAAAATGAGTGTTTTACCACACTAAGAATATCCTTCCCTACTGAAAACCCCTACGTTGTTGACATTCCCATATTATGAATGAAGGTAAATATATGTGTCCTAGGATAATGTTGCAGGAACCAATCTGGGTTTGTCAGAAGGAACAGAGATTGAGTCTTCCAAGCTTTCAGATTTGTGCTGGAGCCCAGCCTCAGGGAACTTCTCTCTCACCAGAATATCTACCATCATTGGCCCTGGTGACTGAATCTTATTGGATCTTGCAACTTGGCCATGTTGCCTATCTCACAGTTTCCTTGAGCAACTTTCTCTTAGAACTTATGATCTTCAACTTCTGTTCTGCTTTCTAATAGTAATTTTTCACACGAACAGTGATTTATTCTCCTTAGGTCAATACACATGTTATGATCCTTGAGAATGTGGTTGAGAGACAAAAAAGGAGAAGGAACAGGCTACTTAATTGTCAGATAAAAGGTAGCTCAGCCTGCAGAAGCAATGGGATATGACAAACATCTCAAGAGGAATGCCCATCTTTCCATAAAGATAAGGGGAGAAATGCCCTTTCAGGCATGAAATATTAAGGTTATCATAACCTTAGAATAAAGGTAGTGTTAAATATTCATGTTTGGTGCTTCTTCTCTGGCCTACCTCAAAGGCTGGCATCCTGAGTAGAAAATAGCTCAGAACAAGCAAGAGTTTTGGACTGCAGGTTATGTGAACTTCAGAATTAGGATATGAGGATATATTTTTTGTTTGTTTCTTTTCACATAGGAAATATGTGATAAATCTGTTTCATGCAAAAATGCCATCATCCTTTTGCAATAACATAGGACACAGGATAACGGAAAGGATCTTGGAGGTCATATAGTCCAACATCCTGCTCGAGCTGAAGAGATCATACCATTTCAGAAAAATGGCTGTCCAGTCTCTTCTTGAAAGCCTCCAGTGATGAGGTATCCATCACTGATGGATGGGGCATCATCCAGTGATGGATCCAATGATCCAGTGATGAATCAGTGATGGATCATTGATGGAGGGGGCATGGGGCACAGGGATGGGCAACCAACAAACACTCAGGCTACTATTAGTCACTTTCATCTTCCAACATGATCCCATAAGAGGGAACACATAACAGAAATATCCTTTTCCTTGACTGTTCTGTCCCCGTCTCACACACGCACACCAGCAGTCGATCAAGAGTTAAAATAAACCAGCAGACAAGAATTTCCTTTGATAACAGAATTGGCAGCAACCCAGTGGCTGCCTGCCAACAGTTTTTTACTTACAAAGGGAGGTTTATCTCCTCCGACCGAAAACATCGAAGTCCACAAAAGCCAAAGAATAGTCAAGTCCAGTCCAAAAAATCAGTCCAAGCAGAGCATATAACAAAGTTCTAGAAATGCAGAATGACTTGCTAGCTTTCAGTTTTGTCCATTACAAAGCCTGAATGGTCATCACAACCCCTTTTATCCCCTGTGGTCCAGTGACTCAGCTTAATTTCTGGCACGCCTCCTTCTCTGCTGCGCGTGCTTGTCTTTCCAACGCTGTCGGGGATCCAGCCAAGACTTATCTCCGTCATTGTCTAACTGCGGCTGCTCGGAAATGCCTGGCTCCTGGTCTATCTCTTCTCCTTCAGAAGACACCTGAGGCATTGCCAGAGAGGAGGGTCCTGGAGAGGGAGGCCTTGCCAACTCCTCTCCTTCACTTTCGGAGTCTTCTTCCTCCGATAAGACGGGCTCGGGGGTCGGAGTCATAACATTGACAGTTTCCCCTCTTCAAAAGAGACCAATTAAAAGAGATCAGGAAGGAAAGCCTATGATGTCACTTGATATATTTTTTTTGGTTTTCAGACATGTAAAAATGAGTGCTGCGAAGCTGCATTTTGTATATTGAAACCTGAGGCAAAGTGTGCAAAGGGGGCATGTTGTGCAGAATGCCAGGTAAGGCTTGCTTATTTTTAACACTAGGAGAGATTTTACCCTACGCCTTAATAGTAATATGAAAATGTGATGTCTTTTGGTAGCTTCCAGTGATCAAAAACATTTTAACCTTGTTCCCATCCCTTCTTCCAGTTTATTTCGCCCTTATGAAGATAGGGAAGACAGTTTCACAAAATTGTCTCCATTTAAAATGCATTCCTTTGGCATGTTAAGTCATGCCTGTGAAAATAATACATATCCTTCTTTGACTGAGTTTTGCATAGAACCTCACTTTAAATAAGGCTGGGCAATTTTGGGATTCATGCCCTAACTCACCTTCCTGTTATTCTGGAAGGTTCTAAGACCGTGACGGCGAACCTATGGCACGCGTGCCGGCATGCGAGCGTTGCCCTAGCTCAGCTCCAGCGCGCATGTGTGTGCCGGCCAGCTGATTTCCGGGCCCACCGGAAGTTGGGAAACGGGCTGTTTCCGGCCTCCAGGAGGGTGGGCAAGGTGGGTAAGAAAGCCTCTGGAGTCTGGGGAGGGCGAAAATCAGACCTACTGGGCCCACCGGCCATCACGTGCAAAAAGCAGGGGTCACACGGGGGTCATGCATGCATGCGTGGGGGCCAGGCGCATTGAATTATGGGTGTGGGCATGCGTGCGTGTGATCCCCCTGTGCTCTTCCCACTTTTGGCACGTGATGGCAAAAAGGTTAGCCATCTCTATTCTAAGAGGTCTCTGATGATGCTGTGACATTTCTTTTCTCTCTACTATGGCTTTTAGGTAGAGATGGGTTTAGGAGATAAATCAAATTGCTTTCTTTCCCACCCGTAAATTCCCTACCTACTCTCCAAGGCTCTAAATATTTTAGTGCCACATTTTGGAGATGCTGGAGGACCATCAAGCAACTGGGATATAGGATCCCAGTTGACTGAATAATAAACTTTTTGAGCAGAAGGGGCGAAAAGTTTTTATTATTTCCATACTTCCATCACAAGCCAAGACTCACAGGAACAGCACATGAGAGAAAATGCTACAAATGCTTCTTCCCATGTAAGGAAATAAAACTATACCATGCAGACATTTTGATTTTTCATGAGGGCCAAATTGATTTTCATTGACGTTCATAGTCAGCCAACCTACTGTAGCACTTGTGTTTCAGGAACTGAGCTCTTCATGGCAATCACTGTGTCATAGCAAGTGAGACAGGCTGAGACTTCTAGGCTGGGATTTCTAAGCACCATACACCATGTCTTAATTCCTGGAGCCCATTTGTATCATGGCAGAGATGCCTTGCTTGGTAATCCTCAGACGACAGATGGAGAAGAGGCTTTCAAATGTGTTGTGAATCATGGCTTGGTTCTTTGATTTCTGCTGCTAAAGACTGATAGTTGGCAGCATTCTTCATTCTCACCCACAGTTTAAGAAAGCAGGAGAACTATGCCGAGCAGCAAAGGATGACTGTGACTTGCCTGAATTCTGCACTGGCCAATCTGCTGAGTGTCCCTTGAATCACTTACATATGGATGGACACCCATGCCAAAACAACTCGGGTTACTGCTTCAGGGGGACATGTCCCACCTTAGCAAACCAATGTATTGCTCTCTGGGGGCCAGGTAAATCAACCTTAGCATTTCGGAATAGTGGTGTTATAAAAGACTAAGACAGTTGTTGTTATTGATCAAAGATATTTTTCCTTGGTATCCGTAGTAAATCATCATTTCATTTTGATGGCATTTTATTTTTTCAAGATGAAGTTCTTTCTTTGGAAGCTTCATAGCTCAGTCCTCCAGATCAGTCCATGTTTTGGTTTAAAGCTCCAAGCTTCCCAAGAGAACATGGCCAATGATAAAAGATGATGGCAGTTGTAGACCAGAAATCTGGAAAGACAGACTTTGGGGGAAGAATGATTTGTGGACTGTGGATACATTCCCAAAGTGGACAAAGATATGAGACAATACATGTGTGAACTGTATGTGTGTGTATACCATTTATAGACTGCTATGTTGTATGTTACAGCAGCAGCTCAAAATTATTGTCTAATACTCTTTGTCTTAAATCACCAGATATTGTGAAGTAAGTCAATACTCCTGGAAAAATACAAAAAATAGCATCAAGAACCTGTCATAAGCTTAGAGTTTTGTCCATGTAGCTTTGATCTTCTAAGAATTAATTAGGGTCACTGATTGACCCAATCTTTCTCAAGCAGAGATAATGGAGATTGAACATACATAAGAGTATTCAAACCCTAAGATTGAATTTTTCTTCAGATTTGGCATACTAATTAAAGAAACAGAAGTTTAGGGTGTGATTCTTCTTACTGATCACTCATGACTTTAATGGCAGACTATCCCAAAATTTTCACCATAATTTTACATTGAAAAAGGAACATAAGTTCCTGAGAATAAATTCCTCCTATTCATATAAAGGACATATTTTTCTGGGAAACAGGAAACTTGGAGGTGCCAAGTTTCCGAAAGATGCCCTAATTAATTCATGAGCCATGATCCAAACTTCAAAGGAAATATATTCATTTATTAGGAGCAACATTCCGGCAATACTCGGATGCAGTTAGGACTGATCCTACGTAGATTTACGTTCCCCTATGACCCTGTCTCTTCCCTCCTCTCTGGCCATGTCATAAATCACATTCTCCAATTAACCACTTTGGCTGGCTGTGAAACCTAACACCCTCCTTCTGATTGCGGTCAGAAAGAATGTATGGAATTCACTTCAGTTCTCCCTCCCTCCTGCTCATGGCAACTTGGAAGCTTTGCAAGTTGACAGGAGGTTTATCTTGATCATTGATGGGTGGTACAATGAGACTGCATATAGAATATCTCTAGTTCAGTTTTGGGTCCCTAATTAAAAGAATCAGGTGGCATGTTGTGGTGATTTGGAATCCTGCTGTTATGTGATACTTGACTTTGTCTTGGTTTCTCACTCCCCTTTTACAGATGCAGAAGTGGCTCCAGATGGTTGTTTTAGGTTTAACCAGAAAGGGAATGATATTGGCTACTGTAAAAAGGAAAACAGTACAAACATTCCATGTGAACCAAAGTAAGCACTCTAAATTATTTCCTGCTATGATGATGAGATCATTTAAGGATAATATAAGAAATGTTTTCAGGTCCACATCTGTGGGAACCTGATTCTACCACCCGTTAAAACAACGGAAGTGCGAGCCAATTTCTGAATGGCTAATTTTCCTTGGTTTCTCATCTTGGGTTACAAGAGGGATATACCCTTTTATACCCCACTTGGGTTAAAAGTGGGGTATAAAAGGAGTTCCATGAGGATAGAAGTGCCTTTTAAAAGACTGTATGAAAAAGTACAGGTAGTCCTTGAGTTACAACCATTATTTAGTGACTTCAAAGAAACATCAACACTAAGTGTCTCACAACTTGTCCTTGCACTGACACTGTTGCAGCATCACTATAGTCATGTGATCAAAATTCAGAGGCTTGTCAATCAACATGTATTTATGAGGGCTGCAATGTGCTGAGGTCACATGATGATTCTTCCCTTCCAGCGAAGCCAAAGGGGAAGTCAGATTTGCTTAAGAACCATGTGATTCATTTAAGAGTTGCAAAAACATCATAAAACCAGGTGCAAGTCACTTAACAACAGACTTACTTAGTGTTCTGCCCCAGCTACGGACCACAAAGAACACAGCACACACAAAGTCTGTACAAAACTTAAATTTACTAAAATAACTCAGTCTTTTCCAAACAAAGGCTGTTAAGAAATTTTCTTAACAGCCTACAAGAAATCAAAGATAAAGTAATCACAATCTTACTAAGGTTGGTAGAAAGCCCAGAAGCAATTTTGCAGAGAATTTAGATGCGAAGGAGAATGAACTAAAGTTGTTCCCTGCAAATTGCTTCAGTTGGCGTTCCTCCTTAAATAGGCTAAGAGAGTGGCCAATTAGCCCCAAGCCTTACTCTCGAGGAGACCTCCTCCTGAGGAGCCACTCCTGCCTTTTGGCAGCTCTGCGCGCCCGTGCATTGAGAAGAAGCTCCTCCTCTTCATCCTCTTCACTTAAGGAAGTTTCTGGGGGTTCTGAAGGCCCTGGCTGAATCTCCACCTCTGGCACCACATCTTCTCCAGCCTCCTCATTGTCTGACTCGAGTGCCAGCTGCACAGGCTGCTGGTGCAGCATCACCCCAGCCTCCTCGCTGTCAGAATCAGCTACAATCCGCACAGGCCTCTGACGGGCCACAACACTTAGCAATGCAAATTCTAGATCCTGTTATAGCAATAACCTCATATTGGTGTGGCAAGATGTTGAGGCAGGAGCAAAAGCAGAGAAGGCCTTCCTCCTGGATGCGGGCCAGCTGGAAGAAGTGGGCTGACAGGATCTGCAGCATGCCTCTGCCAGCATGAGTGGGATGGGCCAATCCCAATGGGATGAGATCAAGTAACTTGGATCCATATGCCATGAAGGGCTCTAGAGGTGATCACTGACACTTTTAATTGCACCCAGAAGCAGATCGACAACCAATACAGCACACATAGCAGTGTTATTATCACAAGAGCCATTCTGATCCAGGAAAGGCCACAACTGGGGCATCTCAGAGCCTTGGTAGTACAGTGGTCTAAGGCACCTTGTTATTAAGCTGGTTATTAAGACCAGCTGCCTGCAATTACTGCAGGTTCGAATCTCGCCAAGGCTCAAGGTTGACTCAGCCTTCCATCCTTTCTAAGGTAGGTAAATTGAGGACCCAGTTTGTGGGGGCAATAAGCTGACTTTGTATAAATATACAAAGGGATGAAGGCTATTGCTGAGCACATTGTAAGCCGCCCTGAGTCTCCGGAGAAGGGCGGCATATAAATCAAATAATAATAATAATAAAAAATCTCCTAGCCATGACTGTCTCCTGCTCCAGGAGAACCCCCAAGTTTCAGACTGGATCTGTCTGAGGTAGAGCAATCCCATCCAGAGTCACAGATGAAAAGTCCCAGATCCTGGAGCCCCATGTACCCAAAGCCATTTGGTCTTGCCAGGATTCATTTGAAACAAGGCCTCAGGGTGGCACTCTGAGGACACAATAAGAGCAGAGAAATACTGCTGTTTCATCACTCTTATTGCCATGAAGTAGGCCTGAATAATGGTTCTAGGTCATGTCTGGTCAGAATCATCCCTTCTCTTTCTCCAGAGGCTCTCTAGGCATCTCTTGGCCCCTTTCAGAACCCGTAGCTCCTCCATGAACCACAGGAAGGTCAGGAACAATGGGAGGTAGCATATGAAAGCCACAAGAATATGAATATGAATTGCACTTAGTCATAAACCATGACTTGGAAACCACAATGGCGAGATGTGCACCACAAATTGATCCCAATCCAAACTATAAGCTGCAGTACCTTTTCGTGATGTGTGTAAATGAACTCTGCCTCTAGCTCTTACACAAACCCACAGAATCCTGTGCCATTTTTTCCTTCTAAAAGAAGGGAAGTCCTTATTTTATATATCCCTATTTCAAACTTAATGGAGTAATATGGAAACGGAGTAATAGCCATCTTTCAGGACAATTTCCCTTTCTAATGTTTAGTGCAATTCCCCTGACCCAGGGGTGAAATGCTCCCGGTTCAGACCGGATCACCCGATCCGGGAGTGATGGCGGTGGGTGGTTCGGAGAACTGGTAACAAAAATCCCTGCCCACCCCCCCATGCCCAGCTGAGCCATGCAATCATCAGAGGCTTGTTTTTTAAAAAAATTTAAAAGCATTTTTTCTACAACCTCTTCGGCCGAAAAAATGCTTTTAATTTTTTTTTTAAAAAAAGCCTCTGATGATCACATGGCTCAGCTGAGATCGTCAGAGGCTTTTAAAGGCATTTTTTTTTTTTTACAACCTCTTCGGCTGAAGAGGTTGCAGAAAAAATAGTTTTAAAAGTTAAAAAAAAAAAAGGTTGGCCACGCCCACCCAGTCATATTACCCCACCACCATCAAGCCACGCCCACAGTACTACCGGTTACTACCACCGGTAGTAACAAATTTTACATTTCATCACTGCCCTGACCTTTAGATTTTAACTCACCCCATCATTCACTAGTCACAGATTATTGAAAATTTAGCCTAGAGATCTGGAAAAACCAACCCTCCTAAATCTGCTTTAGGAGTTTTCCATGTGGATAATAGATACGTTACTACTCGGATGATAAGAATCCTGACTCAAACTATATTCACATTCATAAACAGGTAAACCATTTGAGCTAGTTGGAACAGTGTTTCTTTACTTTTACTCCAAACTCTGAAACACCTTATGACATTTTTCACTTACCTGTTAAATACAACCCAGTTCATTTTGAGGCTGAGCAAGGTTCTGTTTCTTCACCTCTGTTTTTAATTTTTAACTTAAATATTTTCAAATGAGCAAAGAAACAGACGTCTTATTAATCCGCTTTGTTAATTAGAATGAACTGGCTGTTTCCTTTTCAGGGATATTAAATGTGGCAGGTTATACTGCATAGATAATTCAACTGCAGAGAATTCATGCAAATACTACTTTTCAAAAGAAAATGAAGATTTGGGAATGGTTAACCCTGGAACAAAGTGTGGAGAAGGAATGGTTAGTAAAAGATTAGCTCTTATCTGTCTGCGGGAAGATCTGATTCCAAGGGGTGATCACTGAAATAATTTTGCAATGGATCTTGCTGAAAACTGGTTCGGATCTTCTTTCCTTTTTTTGGTTGCATTTTTATTTTATTGTTTAAAAAGTTAAAATACAAAATTCCAAAATTTGTTTTAAAAAACAAATGAAGACAAAACAGAAAACTGACATTAAAAATGTGCATTAAAAAAGGAAGAAAACCCTAACACATAAACACGTATTATCCCCCCTAGCTGAATACTGATTAATACATTACTGCAATATTATGTTTATGTTTATGTTTTATGTTTTATTAATTTTATATACCGCCCTACTCCCGAAGGACTCAGGGCGGTGAACAGGCACAGAATAAAATACATAAATACAAAAGTTAGAAACAATTTAAAACCAAATTAAATAATTTAGCCCAAGACAATTAAAAATCCCAATAATTTAAAACAAATTAAAATTTCAGTTTAAAAAATTTAAAAAAGGGGAGAAAATTAGGCCAGGCCGGCTTGCTGGAATAGGAGGGTCTTAAGAGCATGGCGGAAAGTGTGCAGATCTGGGATCCTCCGTATCTCCGAGGGGAGCTCGTTCCACCCACCCAGTGGGTGCCCCCACAGAGAAGGCCCTCCCCCTGGGGGCCGCCAGCCGAAACTGCTTGGCTGACGGCACCCAGAGGAGCCCCTCTCTGTGAGAGCATACCGGCCGGTGGGAGGCTGTTTGTGGTAGTAGGCAGTCCCGTAAATAACCAGGTCCTAAGCCATGGAGCACTCTAAAGGTGGTAACCAAAACTTTGAAGCGCACCCGGAAGACCACCGGGAGCCAGTGCAGCTCGCGCAGGAGAGGTGTCACACGGGAGCGCCATGTTGCTCCCATAACCACCCACGCGGCCGCACTCTGCGCCAGTTGGAGCCTCCGGGTGCTCCTCAAGGGGAGCCCCATGTAGAGAGCATTACAATAGTCCAGGCGGGAGGTGACGAGGGCATGAGTGACTGTGTGTAGGGAGTCCCGATCCAGAAAGGGGCGCAACTGGCCCCAGAATTTTTTGAACTACTAAAACTATTTGCAAATTATTAACTTGTCGTCTACATACTATATTAATGACAAAATAATTAATAAGAACTCTGTATAAAACCTGAAAGAAGTTTATTGAATATCTTGGGCTAGTTCTAGGGAGCGTAGTGTAGGGAGTGCAGGAAAGTGCTGTCTTACTCTATTGATAATCTGACATTGACTTTCAGGTCTGCGGCTTCGGGCGGTGTATGGACCTAAAAACAGCTTTTGGATCAACCATTAGCCGCTCTCAAATGTGATTTTGGAGATCCTCTTTCCAGAAAGCTTGACTTCCCTCAAACCCAAAGAGACCCATCTCTCTTCATCGTACTAGTAAAGCTTTCTTAACTTCTAGATGGCATCTAAAATCTGCAATATTTCTTCTCCACATTTAATCTGACTACTTTTTGCTGTAAATAAATCTTTTTCCAGCCATAAATCTCCATGTGCATGTACAACACCAAAGGTATATGTGCTGTCAAGAAAAAAATATTGGCTGTTTTACTTTTGCCAACTGCAAAACACATTTTAATGCAACACATTTTTTTTTTTAATTTGATTTATATGCCGCCCTTCTCTGGAGACTCAGGGTGGCTTACAGTGCGTTAAGCAATAACCTTCATACTTTTGTATATTTATACAAAAGCTTATTGCCCCCACAAACTGGGTCCTCAATTTACCTACCTTAGAAAGGATGGAAGGCTGAGTCAACCTTGAGCCTGGCGAGATTCGATCTTACTTTAATTGCAGACAGCTGGTGTTAAATTACAGTGCTTCTGTCTGTTGAGCTATCCAGGCTTACTTTTTACTTTTGGAGCTGGAATATTCAAAGGCAATGCATTCTGTTCCAAAATTTTCCGTCTGATAATCAAAGATGTAGTTGCTTCCATCAATAAACAAATCTAATTCTGCATTAGTAAAGGTTGGTTTTCAAATTTTGTCTTCTGAAGTAAACTACATCAAGAACTTGCATGCAATAATGAGTGAATTATCAAGTGAATTATCTACTGGAATTAAAGAGATTGGATTTAGCTCATTCAATCAGCCAGAAAATTCAATAGACGGGTAGTATTTTGTTCACAATCTTGTCTCAGAAGGAGCCCTTAAAAATACACCATACCTGCAGAGAGGGCTGTGCATGCCACATGTGGCACGCGTGCCATAGGTTCGCCATCACGGGTATAGGTGGTACCTAGCTCAATAGTAGTAAATGCAAGAGGTATTACTTGGACATTCACTTAAATCACTGAACCCATTTATATTCCTACAGATTGCAAGATTTTCCAAACTCAGGTACTTAGCTACTCTGTGGATCCCAAATTTGCTCTTTTGCAAAGCATAATGATCATGAAAGTATTCAAAATAAATGTGTTCAATCCATGCTGACAGTTCCAAAAAAGTGCCATGTACACATAATATTTTTGGTTGCTGGAGTATGCTTTCTTCTTACTATCTTTTAGCTAAAAGGCAAGTGGAGAGAGCTCGCAATCTGGGAGTCCTCCTGGATACGCAGCTGTCCTTGGAGGAACATCTGACGGCTGTAGCCAGGGGGACCTTCTGTCAGATTCGCCTGATTCGCCAGTTGTAGCCCTTTCTTGATCGGGATTCCCTGTGCACAGTCACTCATGCTCTCGTCACCTCGCGCCTGGATTACTGCAACACTCTTTACATGGGGCTCCCCTTGAAGAGCACCTGGAGGCTCCAACTAGTCCAGAATGCGGCCGTGCGGGTAATTACGGGAGCCGCCTGGCGCTCCCACATAACACCGCTCCTGCATGAGCTGCACTGGCTCCCAGTGGTCTTCCGGGTGCGCTTCAAGGTGTTGGTTACCACCTTTAAAGCGCTCCATGGCATAGGACCTAGTTATCTTCGAGACCTCCTGCTGCTACCGATGACCTCCCATTGACCCGTGCGCTCCCACAGAGAGGGCCTCCTCGGGGTGCCATCAGCCAAACAAACCCCCAGGGGGAGGGCCTTCTCTGTGGGGGCACCTACCCTCTGGAATCAGCTGCCCCCAGAGATAAGGACAATCTAAGACCTCGGTGCCTTCCACCGTGCCCTTAAAACTTTCTTTCTTCAGCAAGCCGGGCTGGCTTAACATATTTTTTAACATATTTTTTAAATATTTTTAATTGGTTTGTTATTTTAAATTGGGGCCAAATTAATATATATCTTTTTAATTGTTTTTAATGTTTGTATTGTATGTTTTTTATCTGAGTCCCTCGGGAGAAGTTGCGGTATATCAATTCGAAATAAAATAAAAAATAAAATAAATAAAATATGTGAATAGAGAGGCTGGGACTGGGGCCCCCCACTCCTACTCTACTCAGTGGGATAGCTTGGCTCCAGAAAGTGTGGATTCTGTCACTGGGGTTTTTCAAGACCTTCATTTGTTCGGAATGGTATAAGGTCTCCTGCCTTGGCCGGCAGGGGTTCCACTGGAAGTCTCCAAGGTCTTCTAGTCACTTGTAAATGTTTAGATTTTTAAAAAGTAGATTGTTAAAAAAGAAAGCTCTTTATATGTGTAGCAATCCTGACATCTACTGTGCGTGAATCTCAACTGCATCCTTAAACAGATGCTATTTATTTCTTTGCCGGAAGACTGTGTGAGCATTACAGCTAATTGAACTCACCAGTTGTGTAGATTTTGCCAAGATAAGGACAGTAAATTTTATGTTTCGGTTCCCAGTTCTTTTTTTTTTATTATTATTATTATTATTATTATTATTATTATTATTATTATTATTATTATTATTATTATTATTATTTATTGGTTAATCTTTAGTGAGATTCACAGCCTTTGAGGCTGGTTAATACCTCAGCAGCTCGAGTCCTAACCAAGGACCTAGGAACTGTTAAGGTATTATTATTATTATTATTATTATTATTATTATTATTATTATTATTATTATTATTATTATTATTATTATTATTATTTAATCTTTAGTGAGATTCACAGCCTTTGAGGTTGGTTAATAGCTGAGCAGCTCGAGTCCTAACCAAGGACCTAGGAACTGTTAAGATATTATTATTATTATTATTATTATTATTATTATTATTATTATTATTATTATTATTATTATTATTATTATTATTATTTATTGGTTAATCTTTAGTGAGATTCACAGCCTTTGAGGCTGGATAATAGCTCAGCAGCTCGAGTCCTAACCAAGGACCTAGGAACTGTTAAGGTATCGTCGGAGGATGTAAGCTGTTCCGAGTAAGGTGGTTTTTTGTAGAGTCAAAATGTTCAAGTCCGGCAAATTTAGGATTTCTAAATAGCGGGGTAGCCCTTTGGGTATTGCTCCGAGGGCTCCAATTACAATCGGGACAACACACGATTTCTTTTTCCACAGTCGCTCAACTTCAATTTGTAAGTCCCGGTACTTTGTGATTTTTTCTTGCTGTTTATCTTCAATTCGTGCATCACCAGGTATTGCAATGTCAATGAACCATACTTTTTTCTTTTCAACTATTGTTATGTCAGGTGTGTTGTGGACCAAGTGCCTGTCAGTCTGAATCCTAAAGTCCCACAAGATCTTGAGTTATTATTATTATTATTATTATTATTATTATTATTATTATTATTATTAACTGATGACATGCAAGATAAAATCCAAGAGGATGTGAAGGGATGTCATTTCTAGTTTTTTATTTTATTTAATTTAGGTAGTACAAGCTTTGCCTTTGAAAATTCTAGGCAAGACAAGCTGATATTAATGGCAGGTATGTTTCCAGACAGAACACATGATTCTGGCATTTTCCTTTGAATTCAGAAATGGTAAATAGATAAATCTATCTCAGTATCTACTTCTGTCCTACTATCGCAGCACCATTGAGAGTGTCCTGACATACGACATTCTTGCATGGTATGGGAGCAGCTCTGCAGTGGACATAAAAACTCTACAGAGAATTATTAAAATTGTCCAGAATATCATTGTGCTCCAGCCAGTGGTGGGTTCTAAAATTTTTTACTACTGGTTCAGTGGGTGTGGCTAGGTGGGGGGGTGTGACTGATTGGGCATGGCCAATGTGACATCACTCACACACTCAGTCACATGACCCCCCCAAGCCACGCCCACCGAAAAGGTGGCTAAAATTTTGGGGGCTTTTTGAAACTTTTTTTTTGACGCTCCGGCCCCATATCCAAGTCGAGACGCATGGGTGGCGGTGGTCGTCTCGGCTTTCCCTCCGTTGTACTTCCTGGCCTAAAAGCGCCCCTTCTTGCCTCTGACAGGCCTTCCTTGTGGTTGCAGCCGGAGCAACCCACTCCGCCAGCTCAGGGCAGCAGACTCAGCTGCAGCCCAGACGAGCCAAGGAACTGTGGGGAGCCTCCTGCGTATTACAACCCCTCCCAGCTTTCCCCCCGCACCTCCGCACCATTTTCGGGCACCCAGCTTACTGGGCTGCCCCCATCCCTGTCGTGGCTCCAACGGCGGTGGCTTCGGGAGATGCTGGTGGCATGGAGGTGCAGGCGAAGGCTGGGAGAGGGATGCAAGACACGGGAGGCTCCCTGCAGTTCCTCATCTTGTCTGGGCTGTAGCTGATTGAGGTGCTTTAGCAGCCATGAGCTGCGCTTTCCTCCAAGTCTCACAGAAAGAAGCACCCATTTTCCTCTGCCACCCACATCGCTTAGAGGAAAGCACGGCTAATGACTGCTACCAGGCTGCCTCAGTCCCTATCGTGGCTCCAACGGCAGCGGCTTCGGGAGATGCTGGTGGCAGGGAGGCGCGAGCGAAGGCTAGGAGGGGGGGTGCAACATGCAGAGAGCCAAGTCAGCTCCCCTTCGCCTTCCCATACTTGTTTACTCGTCCCAGAGAACTCGGGCTATGCCTCCCTCCGACCCAGCCACCTTCCTTGCTGGCGTCACTCCTGAGCAAACTCTTCCTGAGTCTGCCTTGTAAAATGATCACACTGAGGCATGAAATAATTGTAAAATATAAACTAGCTATATATCCACAACAATAGCAAAGCCTAGTGAATTGTAGAAGAGGTTTTCATGACTTCAGGCATTCCTGAAGAAATAGCAATAGTTGGTGGTCCTTATAGCTTCCATTCCTAGATGATGATTCTGGGCATGTTTTTACTCAGAGGTAAGTCCTATTGAACGCAACAGGAACTACCGCTGAATATGTGCCAAGGAAGCAATTTTTTTTTTTAGATGAGCTTGGCAGAGAAACCATTTCACAAAGCTAATTCTTCCTGAATTGTTGGCTCAGTTTTCACAACCACTTTTCTACTAGGGCCAAATGTAGCCACTAATGACCTTCACTTTGATTCCCCCATTTCCAACAAGCTGCATTTTATAAATTGATAGAAGTGGGAATGATCCTTCTACATTTAATTACCCGTATTACACCTTTTTCCCCTAAACAAGAGAGTGAAAATCTGGGTGCGTCTTATATTCTGAATGTAGCCCCATCCAGCCTCGCAAACGGAGATTTCAAAGGCTGAAAAAAGCCTTTGAAAGAAGCTTCAGAAAAAAAGCCTCAGAAACGAAGCTTCAGGAAAAAAGCTTCAGAAAAAAAGCCTCTGAAAGGCTTTTATCTAAAATAATATGGCAAGCAACAAAAGAAGAATCAGTAAAGGTTCTAATCAAATTATGCTAATAAATCTGGAGAATGACACAATAACCAACAGATCAGAAGAGGTTAATTTAAAACAAAGGAGATTGAACAGAGTACAGACAGTCCTTCAGAAAAAAAAGCCTTTGAAAGAAGCTTCAGAAAAAAAGCCTCCAAACAGAGTTTCAGAAATGTTTTGGAGGTTTTCAGAGGCAGAAAAAAAAGTTTTTTCTGAATGGAGTTTCAGAAGTTTCAGACGCAGAAAAAAAAGCAAGGCACAGAGTTTACAATCAACAAACCTGTTGCTAAAATTCACCTCTGAAACAGCTGATTGGGGGTATTCTGGGAGACCGATCCACCCACCAATCAGTTTTTTTCTTATTTTCCTCCCCAAAAACGAAGGTACTCTGGTGCGTTTTATACTCTGAAAAATATCATAATTGCAGAATTAAATAAGTTTTTATCTGATTCTTTCCCATTGTTTTGCCTTAACTCTGCCTAGTAAAAAATCAATCAATATTTTGCTCCAAAAACTTGAATATTTCTCAACTAATCATTCCTTGTGACAATCAAATGGAAGTATTTACTCTGTAATAGGAGCTAGACTGACTTTCTCCAATCTGATTCTGATCTGGTAGATTGCAACATTCCAGAGCTGCAGCTTTCACAAATCCCAGTAGGCCAACGCATCTAGATGGAAATAAGCTTTAGATCATTGACTGTCTTCTTTTGGCAATTTTATTAATTTATTTATATTGATTTTATGCCCATCTCATTGTTCAAGGTGACTCTGAGCAGCTTACCAGATAAAATACACAAACATTTGACAATTATAAATAAGAGAATATTAAACTAAAAAAAATAATAAATTAGAATAGAATAGATTAACAGAGTTGGAAGGGACCTTGGAGGTCTTCTAGTCCAACCCCCTGCCCAGGCAGGAAACCCTACACCACTTCAGACAAATGGTTATCCAACATCTTCTTAAAAATTTCCAGTGTTGGAGCATTCACAACTTCTGGAGGCAAGTTGTTCAACTTATTAATTGTTCTAACTGTCAGGAAATTTCTCCTTAGTTCTAAACTGCTTATCTCCTTGATTAGTTTCCACTTATTGCTTCTTGTTCTACCCTCAGGTGCTTTGAAGAGTAGTTTGACTTCCACTTCTTTGTGGCAACCCCTGAGATATTGGAACACTGCTATCATATCTCCCCTAGTCCTTCTCTTAGTTAAACTAGACATACCCAGTTCCTGCAACCGTTCTTCATATGTTTTAGCCTCCAGTCCCCTAATCATTTTTGTTGCCTTCTCTGCACTCTTTCTAGAATCTCAACATCTTTTTTACATCGTGGCGACCAAAACTGAATGCAATATTCCAAGTGTGGCCTTAACAAGTCATTATAAAGTAGTATTAACACTTCACGTGATCTTGATTCTATCCCTCTGTTTATGCAGCCCAGAACTGTGTTGGCTTTTTTGGCAGCTGCTGCACACTGCTGGCTCATATCTAAATGGTTGTCCACTAGGACTCCAAGATCCCTCTCACAGTTACTACTATTGATAAGGTACCACATATATGGTACCTGTGCATTTTGTTTTTCTTCCCTAAATGTAGAATCTTGCTTTTTCACAGTTGAATTTCATTTTGTTAGATAGCGTCCAATGTTCAAGTCTGTCAAGATCCTTCTGTATCTTGAGTCTATCTTCTGGAGTGTTGGCTATTCCTGCCAGTTTGGTGTCATCTGCAAATTTGATGACTTCCCCATCTATCCCCTCGTCCAAGTCATTGATGAAGATGTTGAAGAATACTGGGCCTAAAACAGAGCCCTGGGATACTCTACTGCATACTTCCCTCCATGTAGATGCAGTTCCATTGAGGACTATACGTTGAGTGCAGTTGGTTAGCCAGTTACGAATCCATCTGGTGGTGATGCTGTCTAACCCACATTTTTCTACTTTATCTAGTAGTAAGTTATGGTCTACTTTATCAAATGCTTGACTGAAGTCCAAGTAAATTATATCGACAGTATTCCTTTGGTCCACTAATTTTGTCACTTTGTCAAAGAATGCAATAAGATTAGTCTGGCATGATCTGTTTTTGACAAACCCATGTTGGCTTTTGGTTATTACTTGGTTTGCTTCTAGATGTTCGGTGATTTGTTGTTTGATTATCTTTTCCAGAATCTCCCCTGGTATTGAGGTCAGGCTGATAGGTCTGTAGTTTCCTGGATCTATTATTTTTCCTTTTTTGAAGATGGGAACTACATCAGCTCTTTTCCAATCCTCTGGCAGTTCCCTTGTGCTCCAAGATCTCTGATATAGTAGTTCTGTTTTCTCCCTGTTGCTTGTCACCTTCTTGCCACTTTCTCACAGCAATGGGCCAATTGTTTCCTTGACTTTTTTCTTGTTTTTAATATGTTGAAAGAAGCTTTTTTTGTTTGTTTGTTATTTTTTACTTTAGTCGCAAGCCTTTGTTCATTGTGAGCCTTAGCTTTCCTCACTTCATCTTTACAGGCTTGGGCTATTTGCTGATATTCTGCCTTAGTTATTTGACCCTCTTTCCATTTTTTATACTTGTCCTTTTTGTCTTTCAATTTGTTAGAGAGTTCTTTATGCAGCCATGCTGGTTTCTTTTGAGATCTATTATTTTTCTTCTTCATTGGTATTGTGCTAGACTGGGCTTTTATAATCTCACTTTTCAAAATTTCCCAAGCTTCTTGAGTTGTTTTCCCCTTGAGGATTCTCATCCATGGAATCCTTCTCAAGCTCTCGCTAAGTTTATTGAAATTAGCTCTCTTAAAGTCGAAGACTCTAGATTGACTTTGTTCTACTACTTGCGTTTGCATAATGTTGAATTCCAATATTGAGTGATCATTTTCCCCCAAGGTTCCTGTAGCTTCAACACCTTCTATCATTTCGTCTCTGTTAGTGAGAATTAAGTGCAATATGGCTGATCCCCTTGTTCCCTTCTCTACTTTTTAGGAAACAAAGTTGTCTGCTAGGTTTGTTAGGAACCTGTTGGATCTTCCACTTGGTGCAGAGTTTGTCTCCCAGTGGATGTCAGGGTAGTTAAAAGCCCCCATTACTATTGTGATGTATTTCCTACATACCTTAGTTAGCTGCCTAGCAAAAAGTTCATCTACTTCCTCTGTTTGGTTGGGTGGCCTATAGTATAGACCTATGGCAATGTCATTTCCCATTCCCCTTTAATATTGACCCAAATGCATTCAAGATAATTTTCATCATTGTTAATTAATTTTAAAAAGAAAGGATTTGGAGAGGACAGGCCAGCATAGCCAGATTTTAAGGCTTTGCCTGAGAGATAAAAGAAAGAGAGTGGATCTTACCTCCTGTGGCAAGATATTCTAAAGGGGAGGAGCAATGGCAGAAAAGGGAATTCTTCAGGATCCCACCAGCTGAAATTCCTTGGCAGAAGGATCTGCAGCAGCCCCCTTCTGCCAACATGAGTGGAGCAAGTTTTGGGGAAAGATGGTTCTGCAGATATCCTAGATCCATGGCATGAAGGGCTTTAAAGATAATAATTAACATTCTTAATTGCACGCAGTAACTGATCAGTGCAGTTCTTGTAACAAGGTGTTACATATGCTATCCAAGGAGCCTCCAAAACTGTCAACGCCAAAAATGGACCAAAGGTTTCTTCCCAATACTCTTCAAAGGTAGCTTCTGAATACTCTTCAAGGGAAGCCCCTGTAGAACACACTACAAAAATCCAAGTGGGAGATGGACCATAGTTGGCAGCAGGATGCTTGCTACTTTCAACGGTGAGAAGGTAACTAACTTGTTAAATCATAATTATGAATGCCAAAATCTTAAGAAAAGCTTTGGTGATTCAGGGAAGTTTAGGATTATTATTTTTTATCAAGAGCTGGACCATTAGATAAGACTATAAGATACCCATCAAATGCCAGGGAAAAAAGCCATCACCTTCTGTAGAGGACATCAGTAAAATATAAATAAGGGCTTTAGCTTCTTCATTCTGTTAAAAAGTTTCCTTTGCAGAAATGATTGGGGTAAATATGTTTTCCTATTACTTTCTAATCCCTGCCATAAGAAAGCTAAATGCCAAGGTGTATTTTTATTATTACAGGTTCTTGGCATGGATGAGATGTATTGTGCTAAATGTTTTGTACTTGTCTTTCAAGGATTAGGACCATCTCCAGAAAGACAATGAAATGCCATCACAAGTCATATGAAAGTTTTGTAAACATAAAAGTGGACAGTGCCAGGTAAGGTTACATGACTATTTCCATGACTTCTATGAATTGATCAAACCCTTTTCTGAAGGGGGGAAAAAAGGTTGAGGGAGCTAATATGTCTAGCCTATCAAAGAGAAGGATTAAGGGGGACATGATAAGTGTCTTCTAGTACTTGCGGGGATATCATAGTGAAGAGGGCACTGACTTATTATTATTATTATTATTATTATTTATTGGTTAATCTTTAGTGAGATTCACAGCCTTTGAGGCTGGTTAATAGCTCAGCAGCTCGAGTCCTAACCAAGGACCTAGGAACTGTTATCGTCGGAGGATGTAAGCTGTTCCGAGTAAGGTGGTTTTTTGTAGAGTCAAAATGTTCAAGTCCGGCTATTTAGAAATTCTAAATTTGCTCCAATAACCCTTTGGGTATTGCTCCAAGGGCTCCAATTACAATCGGGACAACACACAATTTCTTTTTCCACAGTCACTCAACTTCAATTTGCAAGTCCCGGTACTTTGTGATTTTTTCTTGCTGCTTATCTTCAATCCGTGCATCACCAGGTATTGCAATGTCAATTTTATTTATTTATAATAATAATTTTATTATTTCAAATTCAATGAACCATACTTTTTTCTTTTCAACTATTGTTATGTCAGGTGTGTTGTGGACCAAGTGCCTGTCAGTCTGAATCCTAAAGTCCCACAAGATCTTGAGTTTCTCATTCTCTAAAACTTTCTCAACCTGATGTTCCCAGTGGTTTTTGCTATACTCAAATCCAAACTTCTGGCACAATTTCCAGTGAAATTATTATTATTATTATTATTATTATTATTATTATTATTATTATTATTATTATTATTATTATTATTATTATTTCAATTTATATGCCACCTTTCTCCAGAGACTCGGGGCAGCTTACAATGCATTTAAAAAACCATTATAAAAACATTTAAAAATTAAAACATTAAAACCCATTCACACCATTCATGGCTGGATCTCACATGATCGGAACAGCGAGATCAACGGCCCCAGGCCTGCCGGAAGAGCCAGGTCTTCACCGCTTTTCGGAAGCCCAATAGGGTGGGGATGGTCCACAGGTAACTGGTTCCAGAGAGCTGGGGCAGCCACAGAGAAGGCCCTCCCCCGCGGGCCCGCCAGCCGGCATTGTTTAGCTGACGGGACCCGGAGGAGACCAACTCTGTGGTCTCCTCCAGGTTATTAAAAAGAGATCCAAAGTAAAATAAGGAGAAATTTTCTGACAGTGAGAACAATTAATCAATGGAATGAAAATTCACTGGCAATTTGACTGGGATGGTATAAGACTCCTGTCTTGAGCAGGGAATTGGAATAGAAGTCCCTTCCAGCCCTATGATTCTATATTCTGTGAAATAATAATAATAATAATAATAATAATAATAATAATAATAATAATGGTGATGATGATAATAATAATAATTTTATTTATATACCGCCCTCCTCCCGAAGGACTCGGGGTGGTGTACAGCCAAAATTAAAAACATAAATATACAATATCATAGTTAAAATTAATTAAAATCATTAAATAGTTTTGGCCGAATTTTAAAACCCAAAGTTAAAACCCAATTTTAAAAGTTGGTGGCAGAAGGCGGTCCCGTAGATATCCTGGTCCTATGCCATGGAGCGCTTTAAAGGTGGTAACCAACACCTTGAATTGCACTCAGAAGACCACTGGGAGCCAGTGCAGCTCGCACAGGAGAGGTGTTACATGGGCGTAACGAGGTGCGCCCATAACCACCCGTGCGGCTGCATTCTGGACCAGTTGGAGCCTCCGAGTGCTCTTCAAGGGGAGCCCCATGTAGAGAGCATTACAATAGTCCAGACGGGAGGTGACGAGGGCGTGAGTGACTGTGTGCAAGGCATCCAGGTCCAGAAAGGGATGCAACTGCTGGATCAGGCAAACCTGATAAAAAGCCCCCCTGGCTACGGCCGTCATGTGCTCTTCTAAAGACAGCCGTGAGTCCAGGAGGACGCCCAGATTGCGAGCCCTCTCTGTGGGGGGCAGAGATTCACCCCCAATAGTCAGCGATGGCACCAGCTGACTATACCGGGACGCCGGAAGCCACAGCCACTCAGTCTTGGAAACCAGCCAAACTGGTAGCCAGTGCCACCTCTCATAGTAGCCAATTCCAAAGCTCAATTATAAGTTCTGTAAAAAAAAAAAAGAAAGAAAGAAAAAAGAAAGAAAGAAAGAAAGAAAGAAAGAAAGAAAGAAAGAAAGAAAGAAAGAAAGAAAGAAAGAAAAAAGATATATTTCCAGGACTAAATTTCATTGGGTGACCTCTGTTTCAAAATAATCTTCCTAAATTCTTAACCTTGTTTATGGTTAAAAAAAAAAAATAGGTAAGAGGATTTCTCAGGTTTTCAATAAATTAGAATGGTCACCTCTGATGAAATCCTCCATTTTCAGATGGCTACCAGGTGATTCGTAACTCATAAAATGCACATGGAAAGGTCCCCTAAGACAAAGGAGACAAAAGTTCGAGCAACATTACTATATAATGTCTTAATGCAATTCTTTGAACTAGGCATAGTAGGAAAAGTACATAAGAAAATTAATATATTAGATGCTCATATACATGCATACAAATTTTAATGCAGTCTTCTTGTTAATACAAAATTTATAATGATTGAATTTAGCCATAATATGCTCATTTATCTAATTCATTTATACCACAACTTTCATCTCAAATTAATATTTAATGCAATAAATTCACAAAAGCTATCAGATTAGACTATGGAATAGTCTATAAAATAAAAAATAATCTTTGCAAATCTTTAGCCAAATATCAAACATTCATTGTAAAACAACCAACATTACTGCAACAACTGTTCATAACTCTGGCAAGAATGGACTATTTTTTGTCCTCTTATATGAAGAAAAAGACCCTAACCCTATATGAAGAGGAAGAAAGAATGATATATTAGAATAACAAGGAAGAAATAGATAAGAGAGGGAGGGAGGGATGGAGGGGGAGAGAGAGAGAGAGAGAGAATATGGATGTCCCATGAAATTTTAGCTTTTACTCCAGTCATTAGTTCACCCAATCTTGTTCATGTGTGCAATGCTTCTCCTAACTGATCTTCAAAATATCGTTATGGACAGAAAGGCAGGAAAGCTAAAGTTGATGTGCAAATACTATAATATCAGCATGGTAATACAATAGTTTTACAGTAGAAAAACCTGCATCCTAAAAAATAGTCTTAATAATAATAACTGACTGCCAAAAGGTTACGCATAATAATTGTTTCATAGTTGTTTTGCCTTGTCTCTTGCCAGCATCTGATTGAAAGAAACCGACAAAAGGAGATTAAAGGGGATTAAAAGGAGATTAATGCCAAGGGGAATGTAGAAAGGAACCATTTTCTTCCCTGATCTGTTTCTTTATTTCTTTGTATTCTCTGTTTATTTTGATTTTATCTTCCAAAGCTGTAAAGGGTCATACTGCACCTTATGCAACATTAGCATTAATGTTGGCAGTCAAGAATGCATACATTTCACCTGGATATATAAAATAAACAGGCTTTTTGGCTACCATCTTGACACTCTTTTACTAACCCTCCCTGCAGATGCCTGTAGCTGCAATCAAAACTCATGAAAATCACTGAACCTTGTTAATGGTGGTTAGAATTGGGAAAGAGATTCATTAGGAAAATGAATAACAAATGGAGTCATAAAGAGTCAGTTTGGTGTAGTGGTTAAAATGCTTATCTAGGAATTAGGAGACTGAGCCCATTTTATGCATGAAAGCAAATTGGGTGACTTTGGACTTCTCTGTTAGCGTAACAGAAGACAGAAGACAACAATCTTGTTGGGGAAAGTAGGACAATGAAAGAGTATTAGGTATGTTCACCACCTTGACTTGTTTATAAAAATAATAAAGGCAGGGGAGAAAATCTAAACATAAACCAGAAATCAAGAACAAAACATTTGGCCATAAATCATATAGAGGTAGGAGAAGAAAAGACAAAGCTGGAGGATGGAGTTAAATGTAACATCAGTTTGGAGTTGTTGCATTGTCAAGTCCAGTCCTCCATGAATTTCATTGACCCTTTTCTAATATCAATTTAGGATTTACCATTAGTTGACTAGATTTGTGTGTATAGTGGCAACAGTAAACCTTCTGTGCTTTGAATTCAACGGTTTTGTTTAATTAATTGTGTCTGCATTGTGTTGAATTCCAACATAACATGGTCACTCTCTGCCAACGTTCCTGCAACTTCAATCCATCCCTTAGCATTCCATCTCTGTTAATCAGAATTCAGTCCAGTATAGCTGACCCTCTATTCCTTCCACAGTTAATTGAAGCCACCATGGGTTTCTCAAAAAAAAAAAATATTTATTTCTTTGACAAAGTGACTAAATCTGTAGATAAGAGAAACACTGTGGACATAGTTTTTCTAGACTTCAGTATGGCATTTGACAAAGTAGACCACAGCCTACCACTTGGAAAGATTGAACGAAGTGGGATAATCAGTACCACCACCAGATGGATTTGCAACGGACTGAACAACCACACTCAACAGATAGTTTTCAATGGAACTACATCTCAATGGCAGGAAGTATGCAGTGGTTTACCCCAAATTCTGACTTAGGCCCATTACTCTTCAACATCGTCATAAATGATCTAGATGAATGAATAGAAGGGGAACTCATCCAATTTACACATGGTCCCAAGCTGGGGGGAACAGCCAACACTTTAGAAGGTAAGCTCAAGATTCAGAATGACCATGACAGACTTGAACACTGGGCCTTATCTATCAAAATGTAATTCAGTGATCAGAAAAGTAAAATTTTACACATAGGCTAGGTGTACAGATATAGACTAGGTCAGTTATGGCTAACCTTTTTGCCATTGTGCGCCAGGAGCAGGGGGGATGCGTGTGCGTGTGCCCACACCCATAATTCTATGCGCCTGGCCCCCACGCATGCGCGCTCTCCCACGCTCCCCACGCTCCTGGCACATGATGGCATGGTAGGCCCATTTTTTGCTTTCTCCAGCCTCCAGAGCCTTTCTAGGAGTCTGGGGAGGGCGAAAACGGCTTTCCCCATCCCCGAGAGGCCCTCTGGAGGCTGAAAACAGCCCGTTTCCCTACTTCTGGTGGGCCCAGAAGGCCTGCTGGAGCTGAGATCGCATGCCCATCGATATGGCTATGTGTGCCACCTGTGGCGCGCGTGCCATAGGTTCACCATCACAGGACTAGGTGATACCTGGCTCAACAGTAGCAACTGTGAGAGAAATCTAGTTGTCCTAGTAGAACCACCACTAAAGTATGAGCCAGCAGTGTGCTGCAGCTGCCCAAAAGGCTAATGTACTCCTAGGTTGCATAAACAAGTGGATAATTTCAAGAAATGATAATACTGGTTTAAACTGCACTGGTGAAACCACACTTGGAATATTATATCTAATTCTGGTCACCATGATAAAAAATAATTGAGATGAGATAAAAAATAATTGAGATGAGATAAAAATTGAGATGAGATGAGATGAGATGAGATGAGATGAGATGAGATGAGATGAGATGAGATGAGATGAGATGAGATGAGATGAGATGAGATGGCATGACATGACATGACATGACATGACATGACATGACATGACATGACATGAAAGCAAGAAAGATGATAAGGGGTCTGAAGACTAAACCACATGATGAAAGAAGAGGGAACTGGGTATGTCCTGTCCAACAAAGAGAAGGACTAGGGGTGATACGATAGCAGTCTTCCAGTACTTGAGGGGCTGTCACAGAGAAGAGGGGGTCAATTTATTCTTCCAAGCAGCTGAAGGCTGGACAAGAAGTAACAAGTGGAAGGTCATTAAAAAGAGATTCAACCTAGAAATTTTCTGACAGTGAGAACAATTAATCAATGGAACAGTTTAACTGAGGAAATTGTGCTCCATCACTGGAGGTTTTCAAGAAGAGATTGGACAGCCATTTGTCTCTAATGGCATAGGGTCTCCTGCCATGGGCCGAGCTTGGACTAGAAGGTCTCTTCCAACCCTATCTTTTTATGTTCTAGGATTGCTCTTGGTTATTTGTACCTGATAATAGGTCTATAATTATAGACCTATTATCAGGTACAAATAACCAAGAGCAATTGGTTATTTTTAAGGAGGCAGAGAATAGATGGGGGTGGGGCCAGTCAGAAGTGGTATTTACCGGTTCTCTGAACTACTTAAAATTTCTCTATATATTATAATTATAGTATAATTATATCCCATATTATGGGAATTGCGCATTGTGGATAGCGCTGATATTCATGGACTGGTCATGGTTCCAAAGACTTTAGTCTTCTTTCTTTAATGCCTACTTTCCAAGAGCCTTGGTGGTGCAGCAGACTAAAGTACTGTTAAGTAGCACTTAGCTGCCAGCTGCCTGCAATTACTGTGAGTTCAAATATACATATATAAATATACAACAGTATGAAGGCTATTGCTTAACGCACTGTAAGCCGCCCTGAATCTCCAGAGAAGGGCGGCATATAAATCAAATTAAAAAAAAAATTATGAGAGAAGAATTTAGAAATTTTAAATCAGATTCAGCATCTAACTGAGATAAGAAAAGTGTTAAAAGCAGTCTATATTTCCAGAAGTATGCATACATTGTAATACTGGTTTATCATGTATCCTCCCCTCAAACAGAAAGGTTAAATTCAGCATAAGATGTGGCTTGAGCTACTTTTATAGCTCTTCCCCAAACAGGCTTTGCAATTTTAATTAGTTTGGTGCTAGTGGAAGAGGACTTCTGATGATGGTAAGGGCAGAAGTTCTAAAAGAAAACAAGCTGGCCACCAAATACAGTGTCAAAGGCTCCCATACCTCCTTGTTTCTAAATGAAAAGAAGGTTATTTTGCCTTTGTCCTCTTGGAATGAAGCTGCTGTTTTTACTGTGGCTTCTCTTTCTCCCAAAATTGGCAAACAGAGTAATCAAAAGTAGATCTCCTGAAAAACTTCCAGTGTTGGAGCACCCACAATTACTGAAATCAAACCATTCCACTAATTAATTGATCTCACTTTGAATGCACATTACTGCAGCTGACATTCACATCAACATATAAAAGTTATTGAGTTCTCTACAAAGGGAGAAATCTATTATGGCATATAGGGGTTTTTCCCCCTGTAGTGAAGTCAGGGATCCCTTAGGTAAATGCATTGACATGGATTCAGTCTTTCTCCCAGTAAGTCTTTTTCAGAGACTACAAGTCAGCTCATTGAGCTTCCTGATTAGCAACCAGCACTAAATGCTAGCAATATTGAAAGAATGCTAGATTGCTCAAAAAGTGCCTCTTACTCACAAAATACTATAAAAACCAACTCTTGGCATTTAAGACCCCAATGCCCCCATTAAGAAGCCCCAAATTTAGTTGTATTAACATGTGAGCCAGGGAAGGCAATGCTGTGAGCATGTAATCGTCTCCTTTTGGCTTTTGCTTTGAGTGATGCCTTCAAAGAAGCTTTCCAGATGTCATTGTTGGAGTGACAAGCACTAAGCCAGTTGGAAAACTGCCCTCCAGTAATATTGTTACAACTTAGAATTTGGGCAAATCCTTTAGCAAACACCTTTGCATATAAAGGCACGAATGAAGCTGAAGGATTCATTATTTGCTTCTCACAGTCAACAGGAGAAGAGCTCAGGTTGGCTTGGAAGCAGAAAGAGATTCTTTGTCCACCAGTCCGATCCAGGTTCCAAAATGTTCCAAGCTCTCTTGGTAACTATATGCTTAGCAGTTTTTCCATATCAAGGTAAGATGTTCTCTTTGGTTTCAGATTATTATTATTCTTATTCAGATAATTATTCAGATTCTTACTGATAAAAGTCTATGGCACCCCCCAAATTTCTATGGTTTTTCTTTTGATGCTTAACCAAAATTTCTTTCACTTCAGTTTCTACAGACTTGGCAAAAGAGTGCTTGCTCTCAAAGCTCACATTTGTTCTAAAGTTACATATATGGTTTTTTTGGTATTGGCTTAAATTTTGTCAAGCCTAAGAAAGAAAAGTCTTATTATCCCCAGAAGAAAAGCATTTTCATTTGGAGAAAAGGTTTTCCAATAATGTGAATAAAAAAAAAAGGATTAGAAGACTGAAGAGGACAGAGAGGCAGAGTTTGTGGCAAGAAAATTTCAGGAAGCAAAATGTTAAAGAAAAATAAAGAGCTTTCAGTTTTCATTTTCTTTCAATACGTCAGTTAGACATCCTGCAATTAAGCTAGGATAATATTCAGCCAAACAAAAGAAAATGCTATTGTTATTCCAAACAATCTCCCAACTGTACTCAAGGTAATACAATATTAACTTTTCTCAATGCAAGATTTTAAATTATCTTAAATTATACCCCCGCCTTTCCTTTTACTCTGCAGAAAACAAGGGAGGGTCCCTTCTGAAATACTTCCCATGTTCTCATTCTTTCTATGGGCTGAGATCCCTTTTACATGCCAGTTGACTGGTCTGTGGCTCTTCCTCCTGCCCCCCAAGTCATTTCCACATATCATTACAAATCATGACATCATTGATTCAGATGGTTCTCCAAACACAAGTAAGAGTCAGAAGCTCACTGAGATAGCCTTGTGTTGTTGTTTTTTTAAGCAAGGAATGATGGGCATGTCCTTACCAGGAGGGCAGCTTTCAAAATTAGAATAATAATTTATGAAGAACAATATAGTAAAGAAGAAAGGGAGATGGAAGGGAAATTGATGCTTTTTCTGTGCTCTGAGCAAGAGAGGAATAGTAACCTTGCTTACTAGTAGGTGAAGTTGAACCCCTCCCATCTTTCTGGCACAGGTATAAATGGGTAGGTACATAGATGGGCATGAGGAAGATGTATTCTTCTCCCTGTGGCTTCCTTTGGAAGATGCCCATCAATCTCAGAAGACACATTTCCAAGGCCAAATGCTAGTCATGCTTAGAATTCAGTCTCCCTCTCTTTCAGTATCAATTATGTAGGTGTTTGGCTAGCAGTTTTTTTTCTCATGCCCTGTGGATATTGATATTTTAGTTTATTGTTTTGTTTCCAACTATAGTTTTGTTGCAACTATAAGCTTTACATACAACCTTACCCCTTCCCTTCCAATGGAATGGAATGGAATAGAAATAGAATAGAATAGAATAGAATAGAATAGAATAGAATAGAATAGAATAGAATAGAATAGAATAGAATAGAATAGAATAGAACAGAACAAGCTGGAAGGGACCTTGGAGGTCTTCTAGTCAAGCCCCCTGATCAAACAGGAGAACCTATACCTATAAGTGACTGTCTAGACTTTTCTTTAAAATATCCAGTGTTGGAACCCTCATGATTTCTGGAACCAAGCTGTTCCACAAGGACAGGGTTAATTGTCCTCACTGTTAGGAAGTTTCTCCTTAATTCAAAATTGCTTCTCTCCTTGATTAGCTTCCAACCATTGTTTCTTGTCCTGCCTTCCTGTGCTTTGGAGAATAATTTAACCCTCTCTTCTTTGTGGCAGCCCCTCAAGTACTGAAATACTGCTATCATGTCACCCCTAATTCTTCTTTTCTTTAGACTAGCCAAACCCAAATCCTGCAGCTGTTCTTCATGTTTTAGTCTCCAGATCTTTGACCATTTTATCATTCATCATTTATTAAATTTGTATACCGCCCTACTCCCGAAGGACTCAGGGCGGTGAACAGCCATAAAATAAAACATATAGATACAAAATTGAAAATAGAGATAAAACAAATTAAATAAATTTGGCTGAACCATTTTAAAACCCCAATAATTTAAAACCAAATTTTAAATTCCCATTTAAAAAGGGGAAAATTTAGGTCAGGCCAGCTTGATGAAATAGGAACGTCTTAAGCGCGCGACGGAAGGTACGCAGATCTGGGATCCTCCGTATCTCCGGGGGGAGCTTGTTCCAGATAGTAGGTGCCCCCACAGAGAAGGCTCTCCCCCTGGGGGCTGCCAGTCGACATTGTTTGGCCGACGGCACCCGGAGGAGCCCCTCTCTATGGGAGCGTACTGGTTGGTGGGAGGCTATTGGTGGTAGCAGGCGGTCTCTAAAGTGCAATTTTAGTTGCATTTCTCTTGACTTTTTCCAAAGTCTCAACATCTTTTTTGCAGTATAGTGTCCAAAATTGGTTGCAGTATTCCAGGTGTAGTCTTACTAGGGTTTTATAAAGTGGTACTAATACTTCACATGATCTTGATTCTATGCCTCTGAATTGCATTAGCTTTTTTGACTGCAGCTGCACGCTGCTGGCTCATACTCAAGTGACCATCCACTAAGACTCCAAGATCCCTCTCACAGTTACGGTTTTTGACCCAGATCTCACCTAATCTGTATTTATGCCTTTGATTTTTCCTGCCTAAATGTAAAACTTTGCTTTTTTTCCACATTGAAATTGATTTTGTTGGATAGGGTCCATTAATCTGTTAACAATTTTTGGTCTCAGTTGTGATCATACATCCTGGAGGACCTGTAGGTACAAAGCATGTTAAGGAACAAATAGCAGCTGACCATTGAATGTGCACATAGTAACCAACCCTAAATTCTTCCACTTTGGTCTAATTCTGAAATCATTCAATTTGATTATGTACATCAGAGGTGTCAAACTCAATTTCATTGAGGGCTGCATCAGGGCTGTTTTTGACTTCGGGGGGCTGAGTGGGCATGGCCAACTGGATGGGCATGGCCAGTTTGACGCAACTCCCCAAACTGCTGACATGTTTCCTGTTCACATTGTGTAGAACAGGCCAATGCCACGCTGGCCTGATCTTTCCTCTTCGCCACTGGGTAGACCAGGCTGAAGCTATGCTGGCCTAATCTTTCTTTGCACTGGGTAGACCAGGACGGCCCTGCGGGCCAGATCTGACCACATCGCAGGCCGGATCGGGCCTGTGGGCCTTGAGTTTGACACCTCTGATGTACATGATAGGTCGCCCAGTGATAACTATGATGCTATGGACTATTTATTAATGTGAAAGAAAGGAAAGTCAACCAAAGCTTTAGGATGGCAGTGAAATAGCAGTTCAACTGAAAAGAATTCCTAATAAATTATATTTGCATAACAAGCTACGTTTACCCTAGCCTTTTGACTAATGGCTATACTAAACCATAATGTAGTATGGTTTACTGAATTGTGTGAATCAGACTATTGTGATTTACAGTTTCTCATGTTATCCTTATCACTCAGCACACAAACTTGCACATTCATTGAGATTTATTTATTTATTTATTTATTGTTTAGCAATGTCTCCAGTTAGTCTCCCATATCTCAAGCATCATTCAGCAAATTGCATACCCAGAGAAAACCTGGATTTCTGTGCTGCGTTCCCTAGAAAAAGATTCCATCCTTCATTGAGAACTGAATAACAAATTGAGTTGTGGATGTGAGAATGATAGAATAACACCCCGAAGTAAACCAAACCTTTCTTTTCTTTCTTTTTTCCTTATGAAGGGAGCTCTATAATCCTGGAATCTGGGAAAGTTAATGATTATGAAGTAGTGTATCCGCAAAAAGTTCCTGCATTGCCCAAAGGAGTTCAGAATCCTGAGCAAGAGGTAAGAAAAAGACCTCTGTTTCATCAGCAAATTACTTCTTGTCAGCCAACAGAGCTTTTGGTATTCCTTTGCTGCCATCTAATGATTATCTGGATTTTTGCATTGCAATGTACATACCTCATTCATTCATTCATTCATTCATTCATTCATTCATTCATTCATTCAACAAATCTATATGGATGACCAATTCACTCAAAATTGAGGAGACTTCTGGCAACTTAGAACAGAATTTCCTAATATTAATAGGTTACTATAACTAATAAAGTACTGGGAAACACCCAGCTGTATAGAGAAGAGGGAATTAGCCTTGACTCATTTCATAGCTGCAACAGATCCAGGACTGACATCCTCACCCACCCACCCACCCACCCACCCCCAGAAAGTTCCATTAGATTTTATCTATTTATTTAGATTGGCAAGAATGTTCCCCGGCATGCCATCAACATGTTGGAAATGCAACCACCACAAAGGCACCTATTATCATATGTGGTGGACCTGCCCAATGGCGAAACAATATTGGCAAAGGATCAAAATACAAATAGAGGAAATAACACACCAAAAGATAGAACTAAGACCAGAAAGCTTCCTACTAGGCATAGTGAATGGATACTACGACAAAGAAACAACATATTTAATTATACATATGATAACAGCAGCACGAATACTATACACGCAACAATGGAAGAGTAGTGATATACCAACACCAGATAAAGTAATCAATAAAATTATGGAATGTGCGGAATTAGATAGACTCACAAAGGAATTACAAAATAGGGAAGAACATGACTTTTACTTAGTATGGGAAAAGTGGTATAGTTGGTTGAAAGATAGGAAAGAGATGAAGCAATAGGAAGTAAACAAAATGACCAAATATAATATGATGGAAACAAAGAATAGACATAGGTCAACAAAGATTAATAGTAGATAGACAAAAGGGAATGACCAAATAAGGAAGAGTCAAAATACAAAGAGAAATGTATATTACAGTTGCGACAAACTGGACATGTATTGAAATGGATGTTTATATGTTTTTATGTTTTGTACGTTTCATTGTTCTGTTTAGTTTGTACTTATAAATAAAAATTGGGAAAAAAAAGATTTTATCTATCTGTTCTGAAGAGAAGAGAAGCAACCTAGGGAGATTCCTGTATTATTACAACGCATTGTAAGCCGCCCTGAGTCTCCGGAGAAGGGCGGCATATAAATCAAATTTTAAAAAAATAGGCAGAATACAATAAAGTTTAAACTTTACATGTGTGAATCTGGTTACTTCTGCCTAACATACATTTTCTATTAATAGGTGGTTTTTTTTTCTTCCTTCCTTTTTATGTTCTTGGGTCACAACTGTAACAACTGTGAACCACAAGATATGAAATTATACTTTCTAGCTTCCCAGAATGCATCATTTTGAAAGATAAAAGTTGTGTTTCTAGTTGAAGATGGTATAGTGGTTACAGCCCAAGGTTAGGACTAAGAAGAAGATTCAAGTCCATCATTGGATGGCTAGTCAGTCTCTCTCTCCCAGCCCAACTTCATTCACCAAGATGTTCAACTGGAGAATGAGATCTTGAACTGATGCAGGAAAGTTTAATTTAATTTAAGATTTTATAGTGCCCTTCAAGCACCAGATGGAATACTCTAAATCTAATAAGTAATTTGGCTGTAGCTCTCCGTGTGACACAGGTGTAGCATTGTTAAGACGGTACACATTTTATTTGCCTATTTTTTAAATAAACCCTGAACTCTTTGCATTTCAGACCAAGTATGAAGACACAATGCAATATGAATTTCAAGTGAATGGAGAGCCAGTGGTCCTTCACCTAGAAAGAAATAAGTATGTTAACTCAGAAGTTCAGTTGGTGAACATGTTAATTGTGTTTACCCCTGAAGTGAGAATTTTTTAGTTGTGCTTTCTATGGTACATTGCTGGACTATAACAATTTAGATAAAGTTGAACCATTCAAGGTTCATAACCGTCTATCACTTGAATTACCTAGGTTAGTTATGAAATATTATAGAGTTTTTAAAATGATTGCTTATGATGCTTCACAGATACTCCATCCATCTGAATAACATTTCCTAAGAGACCTATGTAGCCAGTCAACTTACATCAGAATTTACATATTGAAGCATGAAAGGCATGAAATATCATGACCTCTTACGAAAGGGGACATGACCTAACTAAGCCCATGTTTCACTACACTTTTTTTTAAGAATACCATGTGAATCTTCTTGGTGGTGTTCCATTTGAACTGTAAATCAAGATATTAATAAAGATATTATTTATCTTTATTATAAGCCACCTGGCTTATATTTGCATAATAACTAACCTGTCAGGTTTCGATGCTATCTCAAAATAAATTAATTTCCAAACTGCTGATCATTACGGAAATTTTCTCTTTATTCGAGCACAGAAATCTGATCCTGGCTCTTTCGCGGTCAGTACTGACCTTTGCCCCCCAATCCCTCCCTTTCCGATCCCCAATTCTCTGCTTCTCATTGGCTATCTTCCAAGTCACTTTCCTGATTCCTTCTTCGTCAGATCACAGGAATGTCTCCCCCTTCCCCATCTCAGAGGAGACAGAATCTTCAAAGGGATTTAGTAGGCAAAAGTTCAGGCTTCTCCTATCTTTATTATATGTCAGTGCTGGGATGCTGACATAACCATTGAAACAAGTTTTTGGTCTTTCACTGACTGATCTAGCCAGGCCTTTAAAAAATTGGCAGCTTTGTTTCACTACAGGGAACAAAAATGGAGCGAAATTATTTTTCAGCAGAAAAGAATAACATAGTTGGAAGGGACCTTGGAGGTCTTCTAATCCAGGGGTCTCCAACCTTGGCAACTTTATGATTTGTGGAGTTCAACTTCCAGAATTCCTCAGCCAGCCCATGAGCTAGGAGTTGAAGTCCACAAGTCATAAAGTTGCCAAGGTTGGAGACCACTATTCTGATCCAACCCTCTGCTCAAGCAGGAGACTATACCATTCCATAGCTTTCCATTCATTCCTTGAAAACCTCCAATGATGGAATACCCACAATTTCTGAAGGCAAGCCATTCCACCTATTAATAATAGAGCCTGGTGGTGCAGCAGACTAATAGCTTGTTATTAACATTCAGCTGCCTGCAATTACTGCAAGTTCGAATCTCCCCAGGCTCAAGGTCGACTCAGACTTCCATCCTTTCTAAGGTAGGTAAATTGAGCACCCGGATTGTAGGGGCAATAAGCTGACTTTGTATAAAAATATACAAAAGTATGAAGGCTATTGCTTAACGCATTGTAAGCCGCCCTGAGTCTCCGGAGATGGGCGGCATATAAATCATTTTTTTAAAAAAAAATATTCTCATTGTCAGGAAATTTCTCTTAATTCTAGGTTGGATTTCTCATGTGTAAATAAACTACTAACACCACTAAAAGAAAATATGCTATTCTGTAAATGCCACATCACCATTGACATTAGTATGGCTGTCACTGTACTGTAAACATGGGAAGTCTCTGCAATCCAAATGCAATTTAATATTAGTGTTAAGACTGAGATACATACTGTAGTTGGTACATTGAGAATGACTGCCTGGCTTTGATTTTAGAATATATTTTGCTTCTGACCATGCTATATCCAAAAAAAAAAAAAAAGCATCTTTGGAACAACTATGACCTGGATGATTGAGAATCTCCATAGACCATGCTATATGTGCCTCAAAATGTATATTGTCTTTATTATTAAGTATAGGATACAAAGAAATTGCCCTCTATGTGGGTACTTCTGTGTCACTTTATCTTATATCACTGGAGACATTTCATGCTAAATTCTAAAGTATGCTTTAGAAAGTCTAGAATCTTCTTTTGTTTTGTTTAAACATGAAGGTTATACAGAATTTCAAGGGCAGCATCTGGATGTTCACATTTTGGCATGGAAGCCAAGCAGGGGTAGAAGTGGAAGACTAGCAAGGGATATCTAGATTGGAAAAATAGAAGGCAATGCCAAGTGCATAGATGTGACACTATGAGTGGAAAGTGACTCCATATATTGGTTTAAAACTTCAAGACAGATGTTTCTGAATGAAGGTTCAAGGCATCCATTTCTTTGAGGTTGCTTCATTTTACTCATAAGTAAATAGAACTATACTGCTTTCCTTTATAGACCAAGCAGTTTCATCAGATTGTTGCATAGACCAGAAGAATAAAAAGAAAAGGCAATACAAAATGTCTTCTCCTGGTCAATCATGCCACCTCTGAGCCTTGATGAAGAGAACTGCACAGCTTCCTTGGTGCAAATCTCTTTTCTTAGTATGCTCAGCACTCCTCTTAAATAGGCCTCCTCATGAGGTTGAAATACCTGCTCCTTTCCCTTGATACCAAAGAATACGCTAAAATAGAGTAGTTGTAGACTTATTATAAAATTATCTCTGTCCTATTTAATTCCTGACATAGATATTCTCTTCTTTGCATTCTTTCCAGAGGACTTTTTTCAGAAGATTACAGTGAAACTCATTATTCCCCTGATGGCAGAGAAATCACAACAAGCCCTCCGGTTCAGGTAATATCCAGAATGTCTTACTTTTAGGAATTAAATTGAGAGGAATATTTGAGCACAATATTCCAAATATGTACGTACCAGACCAGGCAACTCAAACAAGAAAGACTGTATATGTATAAAGTATCTTATACCGAAATATTCATATAAGGATGTAAGGATGGTTAAACCCAGTTTGTTTTATTCATTGAATTAGTAGGGCAATGTTTCAATCAAATAGTTCTTTCCTATTGATTAAAAGCAAACATTTTGGGGAGTGAGTTTTACGAACAGATTTATTATGATAACATCAGGTTTATAAGATCTACCTTTTCATTTTTAAACCAGATTACAGTGATAAATGCAAAATCATTTGTTTGTAATACTAAAAGTGAGAGAAATTCACTTTGCTCCTATACAGAAATTATTTTGATACCTCTCACATTAAAATGGCCCAGAACATGGCCCCACAGCACTAACATGCTTCATGAAGTCCTTGGCCCCTTCCCCCCAAATTGATCTAAAAGTACATCCTCTGTGTCCAAAAATTATCTACTTCTGTCTTAACATCTTCAAAGTTCATACAAATTGCTCCTACTTAGTGTGTAACAGAAATCTCCTAACTTTAATGTCTACATGGATTCTGCTTCCAGGTGATGCTAAGAATTATATCTCTGTGTATATTTCTGAAAGCTTTCATTGTGTGGGCTCAAGGAAATAACAAATAATTGGTATCATTAGTAAATGTGGAATGTTTCATACAGTATGGTAAGATGAATGTAGGACAATCATCAAGTCTGACAGTTCATTCAGCAAATCCGGTAGTTCATCACTAGAGTTGATCTCCAAGAAGACAAGGTTGGTGGAGAAAAAGGCTTGTAATTTCAACAGAACATTTTCTATTTGTGTGTTGGTTGTCTGCCCAAAAGTTCTTAGCATTTTACCATCAGTGGGGCTCTCCCTGCAGTGTGACTTGTTTTTATGGATATTTGTGTTTATCCTATGTTCATTTTGGAACAATCAATACTAAGCAAATTTTCTGTCCTCCTGAATCAAAATGTCTTAATGTTTAATTGATGTGGTGGAATACATTGGAACTGCACTTCTGCTCATCAAATCACACTGTAAACAAGCTTTAATCAGTGTGGTCCTCTTGCCCCCGTACAGGATCACTGCTATTATCATGGTTACGTTCAAAATGATGCTGACTCAACTGCAGTCATCAGTGCATGTGATGGCTTGAAGTAAGATAGTCTCTTTTTTTTTTTAATTTTATTAAGAATAAATAAAATGCTTTATTTGCTGCTTTCAAATGCTATTTGCTATTTTAAAATGCTTTAAAATAAAGCATTTTAAATAAAATACTTTATTTGCTGCTCTTGGAGTTGTCATAACTCCAACTTAAAATGAAGGACATCAGTTTTTCATGCAAATTAGCTAATTTCTGCAGAATTTAGAAAGATTTTGGTTGAATACCAAGACGAGCTGCCGCCAGCCAGTAGAGACACTAGGGAGCTAAATCAGGTCTGTCTAAAGGAGCTTCCAAACCCATGTCTCCTTTGTATCTAGCAGACTTTTCAATTCTACCCAGAAACAGTTTCTCGAGTCACTCTGCACACCTTCTCCAACCAGATCGGTATTTTCGTGTGGTGCTGTTTTTTAATTTTTAACCAGGTTTGTAGTAGCGCATTCCTTATTATACGTCTTTTGAAATAGGTATGTGTTTTGTGTTTTCCATCCCAGAGGAATGAATGCCAACCCACTTGTATTTCATGTCCTTCAATTGTTAGTATTCTATTATTTTTTAATTCCATCCATTCTTTTAACCAGGATAAACCAGCCGCTTGATAATAAATTTCCTTGAATTCTTCTCCAATTCTCTCCGTCTCCGTCTCATCATCTTAAATCTATCACTGTTCCTCCTCCGATTCTGCTGACTCACTCCCAACCAATCAGAACACACCTCCACCCAATCAGAACACAGCCAAGCTCCCACCCAATCAGTTCACACCCCCACTGGCAGTTAAAAGGAAGAAACAGCTGTGATCACACATTGCTCCTAGAAGCACAAAGCCGAAAAAACCAGCCTGAAGATGACGAATGAGACTTCGTTGAAACGTCGCCAAGACCCTTCCAATTTTACGCGGGAGAAAACCCGAATAACCAAAGACCTACATACAAACACCCGCGAAAACCTCAGAAAACATATATATATATATGATATAAAGTATTTTACAATTATGAGATAAAGATTTACACAAAAACAGAATCTTTCAAATAGTCTTGCATTTGAGTAGCTAGAAACTTTTTTTTTTTAAACCCTAGGAAATATACAGTATTGGATTCCATGCCAAACTATCTCCATACAAATACTGTACAGATATATTTCATGGTTGTATTGAGTATATGCAATCTCTTGCATTTTGATCATAGCTGTATCTTTGGGAAGCATGAGAACGTTATATGGATTCTGTGGATAGAACACAGGGAATGTTGACTTGGATAGTTAAAAATGGCTCTCAGAGCTTACTTGTTTCCTGGCAGACATTTCATTACCCAATTAGGTAACATCATCAGTGAACAATATTCTCTTCTATCAGTTATCCATCTCTGACCACCCTTTTCTATATTGTTTTACAGAGGACATTTCAAGCATCAAGGGGAGACATACCTTATTGAACCCTTGAAGCTTTCCGACAGTGAAGCCCATGCAGTCTACAAAGCTGAAAATGTAGAAAAGGAGGATGAGTCCCCCAAAACCTGTGGGGTAACCCAGACAACTTGGGAATCGGATGAGCCCATCGAAAAGAGCTCTCAGTTAGTTGTTACTCCTGAAGTAAGTCTTATATTAAATTCTCAGGTATATATTATGGTTAGAGAACAGGGATTCATTTACTTGTTTCTAAAATGTAAAGTAAAAGAGAAATTCTTTGGGGGGGGTGATTGGATAGAATTCATAAGAGAGGAGATTCCATTTCTAAATTCTTTATCCTCAGCAAGCTGTGGTTATACACATTATGTTTAATTGGTCTTTAATTGGTCCTTTATCTTCAATGTTCTAGTCTCTCATTATCTGGTCATGGTCACTTTATTCAAACTGGATCTTGTGCAGCAGAGTTAAGAAAGTATCTGTCAGAGAGAAAGTAGAGAAATTGCATTCTAGAATTGGCAATTTGGCTTTGTAGTTCCGTATGCTGAAAAAAACATGAATACACTTTCCTAGGGAAAGGAGCAAGTAATACACCCTAACACATGCAGATCTTAATATAGGTGTACTTCCTGCCTAATTTGGGTATTCCAGTGGTGAAATCTAACAGTGGAAGGCAGGAGGGAAGGGCTCTTTCCCAGGGAAATAAACGGCAGATCAGCAATGAGTCATTGGATTGCAGAATGAGGCCCAGAAGAGCTCCTCCCTAAAACTTTCACAGGATGTGTCCAATGGTTACACAGAGTATGCTTTAGTCTGGCAAGATTCCTGTCTATAGGAGAGCAGCAATAAAGAAACTACTCAGAGCAATTAGCCATGTTCTTATTGTTGTTGTTCCTTGTGCCTGAGCAGTCTGAAACAATATTTCAGTAATCATTTTAAAACTACATTTTAAAAAAGATATAAATCTTTGACCATTTCGAGTGAGTTCAGGGGGTCAAAATGTCTGATCGCCTCTCCTTACTTTGTCTTTGGTGCATAGTGTGATATCATTGCAGGCAAGGTCTAATTGGTTACACACAGGGGTGAAATGCATCTCTAAACAGCCTTTTGTTTATTGTTCTGTTTAGCAAAACGAATACTTGAAGGCCCCAAAATACATTGAGCTTTTGATAGTTGTGGACAATGTAATGGTAAGTATCCTGGATATCATTCCATTTTCTTTCTGCATTGAGTACAGCATTTTGTTTCTGCCTCTTTTAATATGGGTTTCTTTGAAACATTCCTGCACTATTTGTTTAGCCAAGTTGACAACACATGAAGAGTAAGATGTCTAGAGGAGAATGCTTATTTTACACTTCTCTAAACATGGAAATATGGCATCCAGTTTAGGAAAGCATCTCAGTAGGCTGACCAAAATTTTCTCCAACCAGGAGGAGAGCCCATGTATGCTGCTGAAAAGTTAATAATCTTAATATATGAATGGCACAAATGTAGATTAAAAGATCAGCACAAAAGAATTATTTGGACTGCTTGGATAAATATATTTTTGTTTGAATCAGCAAATTTAACGATCTTTTCACAGATATGTTCTTTGTCTCCCTCCTTCACTCCCTTCTTCCTATAATTAAGATTTCATCCTAACTTTTTTTTCCTTTTCTGTAGTACAGGAAATACACCGGCAATTTAACTGCTATAAGAACAAGAGTATATGGAATAGTCAACGATGTAAATGTGGTAAGAGGACATGGCAAAAATTATTTCACTTGTTGGATTTAAACTTCTCTCAGTCCCAACTCAGATTTTCACCGTGTTCACACAACACATTTAACCAGGTAAAGAGAGCTAGGAGATGGACTTCTGTAACAATGCTAACTTTTGTGGCTTGGAGTGAGGCAAAACTAAGTCATTTGGCCAGCTAGTGATCCCACGTATAAGGTCATCCCAGAAAATGGGTTAGTTCAGTAACTAGGTTAATAAGCCTCTTATGTGAATACAACCACTATGTTGGGAGGATGCAAATCCAAAAGTGTTGCAAGAATTCAATCAAAACTACACCTGTAGCTAGATTCTTTGAGGGCTGTGATTAATGGTTCTGAACTTGGACATTAGAAAGAGGTGGATAGGATTAGCCTACTCCAAGCTCAATTGATTATGAAACTGATCCCTGAGAAGACACCCGGAGAGAGGAACTCAATTTGAGTTGGATTGTGGTACCTAGGAGGAGATACACTCATATTGTAGTGTCCTATTAGCCTTGTTTACATTTTCACTGTTGATGATCAGTTAGAATCAGGGAGACAACAGGAAGATCCATGAGTCAAATCTCCCTTTAGTGCTCCTCCTCTTCTGTTCCTGATTACAGAGAATAATCACCTGCTTCTTTTTATCATTTTATTTATTTCTCCTGCTTAATAGATTACTATTATTCCCCAATATATAGAGTCCTTGGTGCTGTCTGAGCTTGGTGGTTTCCTTACAGACATTTCATTATCTGACTAAACAACTTACTTGAATGAGCAAAGCAGCAAACTCAGAGAGCACTAAGGACTCCACAATTGAGTCCAGAGCTCCAGAGATGTCTCTTCTGTGGATGCCTAGACCTATTTTTTTTTATCTGCCCATAGAAGCCAATGTCAGTTGCTTTTTAATCTTCAAAGGTTTCTCAAGGTTTACCTGTACTTGAATTTCTGATTGTTGCCATGTCCACCTGACAGATGTGCAGAGTTTTCAATATTCATGCAGCACTGACTCGCCTAGAAATTTGGTCCAACAAAGATAAGATTGACGTGCAGTCAGCGGAGAATGTCACTTTGGATTTATTTGGAAGATGGAGAGAAACCGATTTACTCGCAAATCCAAACAGAAGCAATGATAATGCTCAGTTACTTACGTATGTCTCATTGTGGGGAAAGGGAGTGAGGGTGTCTGGGAGTGGAGGATTATGGGAAGGTTAGTGCTTGCACAGCTTCTACTCTATGCTATATACTTAAACCATATGTGAACTATTTTTCTCGGTCAAAGTCAACCACTTTTTTTTTTTTTTTTTTTGGTGATTGAGAGCTGATTTTGAGAAGTCTTTGAATGATTGCAGGTCAAAAACTCAGCTTGATTTCCTTTCACCTGGATTTAAAATTGAAACTCAAATGATTATCCTGCTATGCTTTGGCTGTACTTACACATGCATTTTTAATTCGATTAAGTAATGTTTTGGTTCCCAGTTTGCATCAATTAAATGAATGCTTTCATTACCCAACAGATAAACGAAGAATAAAGTAAAATAATAAAATCTATTTATAGTGCTTAGCAATAGCATAGCTGAAGAGCCAACTTTGTCCAAAGATGCTTCCATGGTCATGTGGCCGGCATGATTAAATGCCAGAAGCACACGGAATGCTATTATTTTCTCACCAAAATGCTGCCTATCTATCTGCTTATGTTTGTTTGCTTTTGAACTGCTAGGTTGGCAGGAGCTGGAGCAACTAACGGGACCTCACTGTGTCAGGCAGTATTTAGGTTTCAAACTGTCCACCTTCCAGGAAACAAGCCCAGTGTCTTAACTGCTCAGTTCCGCACCCCATCAGCCTATGTATTGTCATACAATTCCATGAGTGGGAAATTTACACGTTTATTATCTTATAACTATAAGATATTGGGTAAACAACAATTGTGTTGTGAGCAATCTAATAGGATACGTGCATAGTAAGTTGGTCTTATGAAATATGTTAAGGGCTAGATGAAGGGCAGTGTTCTGTCCCCGTCTCACACACGCACACAAACAGATAGCCAGGGGTTAAATAAAACTGGCAGACAACAAATTCTTTCGATAAGAGGATTGGCAGCAACCCAGTAGCTGCTTGCCAAGAACTTTACTCATAGAGGGAGGGGTTGTTCCTCCTACAGATAAACCCAAACAAGATACACACAGTTCAAGAATTGTCAAGTCCAGTCCGTATTAAATCCAAGGCAGATAACGTTGTTTCAAAGATACAATGTGACTCGCTAGTAGTTTGTTTTGTCCGTCACAAAGTCTGAATGGCCACCTCACCCCCTTTTATCCCCTGTGGGGTGTGGTCCAGTGACTCAGCCTAATCTCTGGCACGCCTCCTCTTCTGCTGCACGCGCCTGTCTCTCTGATGCTGGCGTGGATCCAGCCAAGACTTATCTCCGTCACTGTCCGACTGTGAGGAGATACCTAGCTCCTGGCCAATCTCTTCTCCTATGAGAGACACCTGAGGCATTGCCAGAGAGGAGGGTCCTGGAGAGGGAGGCCTGGCCAACTCCTCTCCTTCATGTTTGGAGCCTTCTCCCTCCGATAAATTGGCCTTGGGGGTCGGAGTCACAACAGGCAGATCTAAGTGCAAGGGAGAATGTAAAAATATACTAAAAAAATCCATTTTATTTTTGCCACAGATGTTGATTTGACTTGTCATCCAATCACCTTTCCCATCTAGTCTTTAATAACCCCACAGCTAAATTGATAGACAAAACACCAACCAAATCACCATATAGTGAAAATGCATCCTGAATATTTTTAACAGATCTGCTTAGTTAAATGGCTTCTGAGACTAGAGCCTAAAATGAATTCTAACATTCTGAAAACTGGTAGTAACTGAGGGCGGGACGAGGGGTTTGCAAAAATCCATAGAGAGTTATGTATGTCCTAAGACTACATAATGTGCTTCTATCTTCTACAAATTTTATCCCCCTCCCCTTCTTTCTTATAGGGGCATTAACCTCAATGGACAAACTGTAGGATTTGGTTACGTGGGCAGCCTCTGCGAGCCAAGGAGTTCTGTAGCAATTGTTCAGGTGAGTAGAAAGTATACCTGTTATCTATTTGTACTCAAGTGAAAACTTATATGCTTACAGGCATATCTTCTTTACAAATAAAGTGTTTTCTTATTTTTGATCCAGGTCATTTTCATCCATATTTATTTGTGGATTTGACATCTCCAGGTCCTGCCTCAATTGATCCCATTTTGGCACAATGCATTCTAGACATGTTGTAGATGAGCTTTTTGTATGCAATGAGCTATATATCAAAAGGTGACAATATATTGTAATGTTTCTGGACCAGGAGGAGTCAAACTGTGCTCTAATTGGCAAATGAGCAGGTCAAATCAGGATATAATACTCCCAAATAATACTTCTGAATGATATTCTTAGCAAACCTAATGACAAACATGAATCACCCTTCTTTTCGTCCAAGAAATTTAGGATCTAATTGCATATGATTGAATTAATGTACATTGAGAAAATGAGAGAATACTAAATCTATTTAAAAAGAAAAAACTTAAGATCCTGCAAGAAAACCATATTAGTTAAGGTGATGCTATGCATTTATTGAGAAACAGCAAACCTAGTTTTTTGTTCATGTAGAAAGAATGGAGAAACATGGTAATAAAAAAAACTTAGATAACAATTCTGCTTTCTTAATAAGCAGAGTTAGGATCTGGGCAGTATGAAGTAATCCTAAACCTGTTTGCTCAAGAAGATCATTTTTATTCCAAAAAACCAACCCATTCTTTAGTCTTTTTAGGACTTCAGCTTTCAATATTCTGAAAATGCTAACTCGTACAAAAACCGCTGAATATTTTTGAACTGAAGTTGCCTGTAAGTTTTAATAATTAAATAAATGCAGACAGCAAATGGATGCAATAGGTTTTGATCTTCTCCTGTGCTGTAGCTTCTGGCCTTTAAAGTTTTCTTTTCTGGATGTATTTGTGTATGTTCTGGAGTTGATCTGTCCCCGTCCACACACACACACAAACACAGCCAGCCGAGGGTTAAGGAAGCACTTGGAACACACCCAGGTCTTTATCTCCAACTTGGCAGCGATATACACACCGTCTGCCAAGTGCTTTTATTTCCACAGAAAACAGAAAGATAATATACTTAGCGTACAAGAGTCCAAGAATTATTATTCCTCTCAACAGTTTCGGATGAGGCTTTAGTGACTATCCAAGGTTTACTTTTGTTCGTCACAAGGATCACTGGCCACCACCCTCTATTATATAGTCTCTGGGGTGTGGTCCAGTGACTCAGTTCTAATCCCTAGCACGCCTCCTGAGCTGCTGCAATCGTTTATCACGCCTTCGGAGGCGTGCGTCCAGGAATGATGTCTCTCCCTCGCTCTCATCTGAGCCACCTGTCTCCCTGCTAATCTCCTCTCCCTCGGCCGGCACCTGAGACAGTGCCAGAGGGGACGGGCCTGGAGAGGGAGGCCTGGCTGACTCCTCTTCCTCATGCTCGGAGCTTTCTTCCTCCGATGGGACAGGCTCAGAGGGCGGGGCCACAACACTAGTCTTGGTGGGCATACATGCATCCAGAAGAGCTAGAGGAATTCTGAGATGGTATCCTCGACTCAAAATTTGTCACTTAGTCACCAGTTTTAGCCACTTAGTGCTAATAATAATTGAATTCATTTCAGTTTCTTGACAAACTAACAATTATCAAAGTATTCTTTTTTCTTCAGGATCATAGCAAAACAGCAAGTCTTGTTGCATCTACAATGGCCCATGAGTTGGGTCATAATCTGGGCATTAATCATGACACAGCTTCCTGTAATTGCCGTGCTAAATCATGCATTATGTTTCCGACACTAGGGTAAGGATTGAGGGACATTTTTAATGCCTTTCCAATTAAGTTATTGTTAAATACTTGAAATTAATTGTTAAATATTCTAAGGACTTCATCAAGAGGGAAAAAGGAAACAAAACAAATCGAATGGTCTAGTCTAGTGCAAAACTCCCCATAACTCTTGTATAAGAGTTTTGTGTAGCTTCAGTGAGCATGCCACCTATTGATCAATTTCTGGTTTCTTCTGCTAAAGCCCTAGGACTTCATTGTCTCATATTTCATGCAATGGCAATGAAGTCAGGAAGTATGCATAATGATTACTTTTTAATACTTCTAGACACTTCACGGTGTTTTGTACAGAAGACCTTGCTTAGAAAACAATGTTGCTCAATGAATGCCACCAAATGAGTCTGGTGCAACTTTGACCTTGAAAAAAGACCATCTTGTCTATTTAATGTAGTCTTTAATATAATTTATTATTTAATGTATTCTGGTCCAGAATGTAGCCGCGCGGGTGATTATGGGCGCAGCTCGTTGCGCCCATGTAACACCTCTCCTACGCGAGCTGCACTGGCTCCCGGTGGTCTTCCGGGTGCGATTCAAGGTGTTAGTTATCACCTTTAAAGCGCTCCATGGCTTAGGACCTGGGTACCTACAAGACCGTCTTTTGCCACCAATAGCCTCCCACCGACCAGTTCGTTCTCACAGGGAGGGACTACTCAGGGTACCGTCAGTCAAATTATGCCGACTGGCGACTCCCAGGGGGAGGGCCTTCTCTGTGGGGGCTCCAACCCTTTGGAATGAACTGCCCCCTGAGACACGAAATATCCCTGATCTCCGTGCTTTCCGCCGTGCCCTCAAAACCCTGATGTTCCAACAAGCGGGGCTAAACATATGAACATGTGAATGTTTTTAAAATGTTATTTAATTTTAGGTTCTACTTAATTGGGCCAAACTATGTTATAATAATAATTTTAATTAGCAATTTTATGATGTTTGTGTATCTATATTTTTCTTGACTGTACACCGCCTTGAGTCCTACAGGAGAAAGGTGGTATAGAAATATAATAAATAAATAAATAAATAAATAAATAAATAAATAAATAAATAAATAAATAAATAAATAAATAAATAAATAAATAAATAAATAAATAAATAAATAAATAAATAAATAAATAATGGCCACCAGCAGATTGTCTTTGTGTTCTTGTTTTCAGCCCCTAACTTGAGGGCCAGTTATTGTATTCCTAATTATTTGTACTGACATTAGGAAGATGCTTGGGTGGGTTTATGATACCATGTTTGCATCTATTTAAATATGCAGTTTCAGACATCACTGATATTATGACCTTTTCAACATAAGAAATCAACAAGGAATACTTTAATGCAAATAGAGAGTTAGTATCCTTAGCTCTCTATTTGCCTCAAAGTATTCATTCATATAAAAACTACTACCCTTCCAAAAGAAGAAAAGAAAAACAGAATTCTACTGTTTTCCCTTCAATTACATTATTGTCCTTCCACAGAGAGGCTGACTGAACACGAAAAGGGAAGGCAGCCCACTCAAACACAAGAAATAGCTCAATCAGCTAATATCACATGGAGTTCTCATTGCAAATTTATTTTGTTAAAAAAAAGAAAAGAAAGTTGGTGGAAATAAAACCGAGGGAGCATAATCTGGGAGTAAGATCAAGGGGTACAAAGAGTTCTCTTAGCTATTTTGTTAGTTTTAGAGAAAAAAAATCATTGTATTTCTTCATTAGCCATCTCTTTTCCATTGTATATGTTTTTGCAATGAATTCTATTCCTACTCCAAATATGGATGATGTCATGGTCTTATTTTGGTTCATCTCTATAGATATGAACCTTCCTACCAGTTCAGCTCTTGTAGTTATGATGAACATCTGAGGTATTTTATTGATAAACGCCCACAATGCATTTTCAACAAACCTTTGATCACCGATATTGTTGCACCTGCAGTTTGTGGAAATTATTTTGTGGAGGCGGGAGAAGAATGTGACTGTGGCTCTCCTAAGGTAAGTTATTTTTTTAACCAACAAGAGTGATTTGAAAAATGTTCTCAAAAATGGGAATCCTTGAGAAAATCATCTGGCTTTCTGAGTGGTTTGAGCCATCCAAGAGGTTGGTTTGTGAACGGCATAGGTCTGTGCCCTTTATGTACATGTATGTATGGAGTGGTTTCTTATATTTGGATAACCAGTTGTAAAGGAATAAAGAACTGGTATCTCACTACCAGCGTATTTTTAAAAATGAATATTTTACCTCTCCAATAAATTCTTTCCCTACTGAAAACCCCTACTTTGTTGACATGGCCACATTAACTGTCCCACTATTTTCTTTTTTTTTTCTTTTTTTTTTTTAAAAAAAATGATTTATATGCCGCCCTTCTCCGGAGACTCAAGGCGGTTTACAGTGCGTTAAGCAATAGCCTTCATACTTTTGTATATTTTATACAAAGTCAGCTTATTGCCCCCACAAACTGGGTCCTCAATTTACTACCTTAGAAAGGATGGAAGGCTGAGTCAACCTTGAGCCTGGCAAGATTCAAACTTACTTTAATTGCAGACAGCTGGTGTTAAATTACAGTGCCTTTGTCTGCAGAGCTATCCAGGCTCTTGAGCTGCTTCCTCCCAGAACCTATCATCTTTAATCTATGCTCTGATCACAAATAATATTTTTATAAGAACAGTAATTTAGTGAAGATTACAAATGTAGTGTAGATACAAATGTAATGGTTTATAAGAATGTCCTTGAGACATAAAAGGAAAGGAGGAAAAGTCTACTCAATGGTCACGTAAGAAGTAGATTAGCCTGCAGAAGCCATGGCGTATGGCAAACATCTCAAGAGGAACAACCTCCAACTCATTCTCTTGGTTGATAAAGACGAGGGCATAGAAATATACTTTCAGTATTGAAAGATTCTGCTACTGTAACCTTACAATAAAGGTAGTGTTAATATTCATGGTGGGTGCTTCTTCTCTGGACTACCTCAAAGGCCGGCACGAAGAGTAGAAAATCCCTCATGAATAAGAAAGAAATGGGGGCTTTAGGTTATGTGGGCTTCACAATTGGGAGATGAGGATATTTTTATTTGCTTTATTCTTTTCACATAGGAAATATGTGAAATATCATCCGTTTGAAACAACAAATCATTTGTGCATTTGCTAACATGAACCCATAAGAGGGAACGTATCACAGAAATATCTTTTTCCTTGGCAATTTCCCTCTTCAAAATAGACCAATTAAAAAAAGACCAGGCCGAAAAGTCTATGACATCATTTGATATGTTTTGGATTTCAGAATTGTCAGAATGCCTGCTGTAATGCTACAACTTGCAAACTGCAACCTGGAGCACAGTGTGAATCTGGAGAGTGTTGCGTGCAATGCAGAGTAAGACTTGTTTATTTTTAACACCAAGAGAGATTTTACCCTGCTCCATACTAGCCATATAAAAATGTAATATCTCTTGGCTGTTTACAATGATCAAAACATTTTAACCTATTCCTATCCCCTTTTCCAGTTTATTTGACCCTTATGAACAAATCCATAGGGAGGATAATTTAAACAAATTTCATCCTTTCCTCAATCTAAACTTTACTCTTTTGGCATGTTAAGTCATGTCTGTGAAAATAATATATTTGTTCTTTGACTGAGTTTGCATGGAAGCCCAATTTAAATATTTGGGACAATCTCAATGTTTGAGATTGATGCCCTAACTCAGCTTCCTGACTTTCTGGAAGATTCTAAGACAAAGGTGCCAAACTGATGGTCCGCAGGCTGGATGTGTCATGTACAGCCCACACACACCACAGCTCTGCAAATGGGAAAAATGTTGTGAAACGTCACATGATGGCAATGTGATGCAGCGAGTTTGACACCCTAAGAGGTCTCTGGTAATGCTGTGACATTTTTCTCTCTGAGACTTTTAGGAGGGAAATCAGTGCTTCTTCCCATGTAAAGAAATAAAAATATATCATACAGCAATTAACTTTTGGCTGCTTTTTCATGGAAGCCCAATTGATTTTCACCTTATGGCTAGCCAACAGGTTGAACTCGTGTTTCAGGAATTGAGCTTTTCATGACGATCATTTTCTCATAACAAATAAGACAGAGTGGGACTTCTAGGCACTACACACAATTGCAACAGGGCAGGGATGCCTTGCTTAGTAATCTGCATGGCAGATGAAGACAAAATGTTGTGTTGTGAATCATGATTTGGCTCTTTGATCCCTAAAGAGTCATAGCTGTAAGTATTTTTCATTCTCACCCACAGTTTAAGGGAGCAGGAGCAGTATGCCGGGGAGCAAGGGATGACTGTGACTTGGCTGAACACTGCACTGGCCAATCTGCTGAGTGTCCCATGGATCTTTTCCAGAGGAATGGACAACCATGTCAAAACAACCAAGGTTACTGCTACAATGGGACATGTCCCACCTTGACAGGCCAATGTATTGCTCTCATGGGGCCAGGTAAGTCAACCTTAGGATTTCAGAATAGTTTTATTGTAAAAGACTAAGACAGTCATTGCATTAATCAAATATTTTCTATGTTGAATCCATAGTAAATCATCATTACATTTCTGTTCTATAACAGTTAGAAGGAGCCGGGGGGGGTGTCTTCTACTCCAACTCCCTGCTCAGGTAGCAAACCTTATACCATTTCCCATCTCTTCTTAAAAAATCTCCAGTGTTGAAGCACCTACAACTTCTGAGGGTTTTGTACAGATGGAATATTTTTTCAAGATGAAGTTCTTTCTTTGGAGGCTTTAGAGCCAAGTCCTCCAGATCTTTTGGTTTAAAGCTCCAGTCATCCCTAGAGAACATGGCCAAAGGTCCAAGATGATGGCAGTTGTAGTCAAGAAATCTGGAAAGACTGACTTTGGGGAAAGGATGCTTTTGTGGGTTGTGGATACATTCCCAAATTGGACAAAGATCTGAGCCAATCTCCATGAGAGATAATGTCAATTGATTGTGGGACTGTGTGCTAAGAATATTCAAACCCCAGGATTGAAATTTTCTTTGCATTTGGCACAATAACTGAAGAAACAAATGTTGGGAATGTGATTCTTGTCACTGATCACTCCTTTCAGACTATTTACAACATTTTCAGCGTGGTTTTATGTTGAAAAAGGAAACTGAAAAAAAATTCCCTTTTTCACGTACGGTAGATAGTGTTTAGTAAACAGGCAGATTTATCTTGGCCATAGATCAGTGGTGCAGTGAGGCTTTGCATATAGAAAGGCCAAACACAGGTTTAATTAAAAGTGTCAGAATTAACAAAATAACTGAGTTGGAAGGAGCCTTTGAGATCTTCTAGCCCAACCCCCTGATCAAGCAGGAAACTGTATACGATTTCCAATCTCTTCTTTAAAAACATCCAGTCTTGGAGCATCCACAATTTCTGAAGATAAGCCATACCTGATTAATTTTTCTGTCAGAAAGTTTCTCCTTATCTCTAGGTTGATTTGCTCTTTGATTAGTTTCCATTCATTGGAATGTGCATAAAGGTTTACTAACACTTCACATAATCTTGATTTTATCCCTCTGTTCTTGTAGCCTAGGACTGTATTGGATTTTGGCAGTTGCAGCACACTGCTGGTGCATATATAAGTGGTTGTCCACTAGGACTCCAAGATCCCTCTTACAGTATTGAGCCAGTATTGAGCCAGATATCACCTATTCTATATTTGTAATTTGGTTTTTCTTGCCTACTTATGGAACTTTCTTTTACCTTTTTTCACAATTGAATTTATTTTGTTAAACAGAGTCGAGTGTTGGACTCTCTCGAGATCCTTCTAGATCTTAAGCCCATCTTCTGGAGTCATGGCCATTCCTGCCAGCATGATATTGTCTGTAAATTTGATGAGTTCCCCTTCTACCCCCTTGTCCAAATTGTTTATGAAGGGTCAGATGGCATTTAATGGTGACTGGGAATCTGAATCGCAAATCAGAACATTATTCCACTTGCATAATCAATCCATCCATTGGATTTGTGGAGGATTTGATTTAGAAAATAAATGGACACTTGCTGGATTATTTTTATTGCTTTGAAAATGGAAATCTCAGTTCAAACAAAGAAATCTTTATTTTGGTCAGTTAAATAGCATAATATCTCAATCTTTTGCAAGTAGTCTAGCTACTTGTGGTCAAAAAGGCTTATGCCCAGGAATTGACAGGCCTAAAACCAAGAATGACACATGATGTTTTGAGTTCTTTCTTCTTTCTCTCCTGTAGACAAAATCTTGCTGGACAAGGACTCTACTGTCTGCATCTACAATACACTCTGTAAACTATTAGGGAGGAGCTGTCTTCACCCTCTTTTTCTCACACATAATATCGGGGGGGATTGCCTCTTATTTCTCTGGACTGCACCCCTTCCCACCCAGGGATCCCTCTCCTCACTACATTCCAGCACAGGAATTTTGTACAGTCGTGTTAAAGGTGGAAAATGCAGAATGAACAGACAGAGGAATGAAGCTGGATTCAGATTCCCCTCCAGCCATTGATTTTCTGCATGGTCTTCTGCAGGTGGCATAAAAGTGGCTTCAGCTTTCGTGTCCATAAAATGGAATAAGCAAGTTTATTGTAACACTGTATGAGATAGAGAATGCTTCAAGCATAATGAGGATGAGTAATGGGGTATAAAATAAAATGGGTTACAAGTAACTGAATATTAAGTAAATTGTTTGGAATTCCTCTGAGATTTCTTGAAACGTTCTTTATCCTGCTGGCATGTTACACCCTCAGATATTTGTCTTGATTCCTCACTCTCTCTTACAGATAAAAAGGTGGCTCCAGATATATGTTTTGATAATAACCTGGGCAAGAATAATTATGGCTACTGCAGACAGGAACAAGGTGTAAACATTCCATGTGATCCACAGTAAGCAATCTAAATTATTTCCTTCTATGATGATGATATAATATAAGCATAATAAGAAATAATTTAGGGTCTACCTCTGCGGGAATATGATTCTGTTATCTGGCTAAAACAATAGAAATGTGAGTCAGTTCCTGAACAGCCAATTTTCCTTTGTTTTCCATCATGGGTTACAAGATGGAACAAAAGTAGGGTATAAAAGGATAGAACTTTTTGCCATGAGGATAGAACTGCCTTTTAAAAGATTGTGTCAGAAAGGACAGATAGTTCTTGACCTACAACCATTCGTTTAATGACTTCCAAGAAGTGACTTACAACTGGCCCTTGCATTTATTTATTTATTTATTTATTTATTTATTTATTTATTTATTTATTTATTTATTTATTATATTTCTATACCGCCTTTCTCCCGTAAGACTCAAGGCGGTGTACAGCCAAGAAAAATATAGACACACAAACATCATAAAATTGCTAATTAAAATTATTACTTAGTTTGGTCAATTAAATAAAACCCAGAATTAGATCACATTTTAAAAAATCATTCACATGTTCATATGTTTAGCCCCGCCCATTGGAACATCAGGGTCTTGAGGGCACGGCAGAAAGTACGGAGATCAGGGATATTCCGTATCTCCGGGGGCAGTTCATTCCAAAGGGTTGGAGCCCTCACAGAGAAGGCCCTCCCTCTGGGAGTCGCCAGTCGGCATAATTTGACTGACGGTACCCTGAGTAGTCCCTCCCTGTGAGAACGAACTGGTCGGTGGGAGGCTATTGGTGGCAAAAGACCGTCTCGTAGGTACCCAAGGTCCTAAGCCATGGAGTGTTTTAAAGATGATGACTAACACCTTGAATCGCACCCGGAAGACCACTGGGAGCCAATGCAGCTCGCGCAGGAGAGGTGTTACATGGGCGCAATGAACTGCGCCTATAATCACCCGCACGGCTACATTCTGGACCAGCTGGAACCTCCGGGTGCTCTTCAAGGGGAGCCCCATGTAGAGAGCATTACAGTAGTCAATATGGGAGGTGACTAGGGCATGAGTGACTGTGCACAAGGCATCCCAATCCAGAGAGGGACCCAACTGGCAGATCAGGCGAACCTGATAAAAGGCCCCCCTGGCCACGGCCGTCATGTGCTCTTCTAAAGATAGCCGTGAATCCATGAGGACACCCAAGTTGCGAGCTCTCTCTGTGGAGAGCAAGGTCTCATCCCCAATTGTCAGTGATGGTACCAGCTGACTGTACCGGGACGCCGGAAGCCACAGCCACTCAGTCTTGGAGGGGTTGAGTCTGAGCTTGTTTCTCCCCATCCAGATCTGCACGGCCTCCAGGCAACCTTGCGACCTTCTAGCCAGCTTCCAGTAAATCAAAGTCAATGGGGGAAGTCAGATTTGCTTAACAAACATGTGATTCATTTAACAATTGTAGTGATTCACTCAGCAACCATGGCAAAAAGATCATAAAATTGGGTGCAGCTCACTTACCAGATGCCTTGATTAAAAATGGAAATTCTTCACACATTTGTGGACGTAAGCCAAGGACTACACTATAATCAGCCTTTCTCTTTGGGCTGACATCACCCAGCTTGTTTACCCTGCATATTACTGAATAAACCTTGGTTGGTGGGTTTATGAATTGCATTTAGTCATACATTGCAATTTGGAAATCACAATGGCTAAATTTGCACCACATGTTGAACCCAACTAAACTTTTAGTGATGTGTATAAATCCGGACTCTGCTTTTAGCTCTTACACAAACACACAGATCCCTGTGCCATTGTTTCTTGTTAAAACAAGGGAACCTCTTATTTTAGACATCCCTATTTCTATCTTTATTGCTCTTTACTCTCATATTTTTTATTAGATTGAAATGGAATAATAGCTATTTTTCAGGGCAATTTCCCTCTCTAATGTTTAGTGCATGTGTCTCAATCTTTGGATTTCAACTCCCATTATCCCTTGTCATCCACTGATCAGAGCTTATGAGAATTTTAGGCTAGAAATCTGAGCAAACTTCTGGTACTCCATTTCTCATTAAACAAAAACACATAAAGGTTAACCCAAGATCAAGATTGTTAGCACAGTCACTCATACCCTGGTCCCAGATGGACTTCTGCATAGGGCTACCCTTGAAGAGCATTTGGAAGCTACAACTGGTACAGAAGGCAATGATGCTGACAGTCCTGAAGGCCCCTGGCAGATGGCAGATGTGACACCACTGTTACACAAGCTGCACAGGTTGCCAGTTTGCTTCTGGGCCCAATTCAAGCAGTTGGTCATTGCCTTTAAAGCCCTTTATGACATGGGCCCAAGATATCAGTGGAACTGCCTTACCTTGTTGGGACTGACCTGCCCTAGTCCTTCAGTGGAAAGGGCCTGCTTCAGATTCTGTCAGCCAAAGACTTTTGGCTGGCGAGGTGCAGGAGAAAACCCTTTTCTGCCTGGCAATATTTTCTTGTCAGAGGTGAGATCTGCCCCCAGAATTCTGGCCTCCAGGAACAGCCTATTCACCTGGTTCTGCCCCTTGGCCTGGGTCCCCAATATGGGCCTGCTATGGTGTCGGTGGCTGACCAGGAAGAGGCGATTCTCACCCCCAGGCTGCCCATCATCTTGGTTTTTAATTTTTTTTAACTTTTATTCTAATTATACTTGGTTTTAGCAATTTCTAACTTTTTATTATATTGTAAGTCACCCAAGATATAAGCAAAGGAACAAGCTCTCATTACACTGTTCTTTTTAATTAGAATGAATTTACTGTTTCCTTTTCAGGGATGTAAAGTGTGGCAGGTTATTCTGCATATCAAGTTCAGGTGGAAAAAATATTACATGCACATACATCGATTCACCCGTGGGAATGGTTGATCCTGGAACAAAATGTGGAGATGGAAAGGTTAGTAAAAGATTACCTCTAATCTATGTGCTCTGATTCCGAAGGTTGATCACTAAAAATGTCCCAATCGATCTTGCTGAAAGCTGGTTTAGATTTTCCACACTACAGTGAATCTACATAGGGAAAAAAGTATTCATCTAGCCTTCTTTTGGTTTTCTTATTTTGTTCTTCCTTCAAACAACAACCACAACAAATGAGGTGAATGCCAGGGCTGTTTCTTTCTTCTAAGAACAAAATGTCTGGTCTTCTCAGAACCTTGTTGTTATGTCCTTATAAGGGCATCCGCCGGGGATTGGCTAATCCACCAGCGGGAGATTTAAACAACTGTCATTGGGCGGATGAGTCTGCCGGAGCGTATATAAAGAGCCCCGTCAGCACAGCTGCTTGTCCGATTTTGGAGCTGAATAAAGGTTCTGAATGGACCAGAGCTGGTCGCGTCTTTCTTTCCCTGCGCCGATCTAACACTGGCGACGAAGGATCCAAGAACCAAGCGACGAACCTCGTGGCACGAAGCCAACAACAAAGAGCTAGTCACTAGGAGCTGAAGTCATACGTAGGAACCTTCCAGCGACATGGCAGCACCAGAAACCGCACTGCTGACCCTCGCACCCTTCCGCCCAGGGAAGGAAAAATGGAAGTCCTACATGATTAGGTTTCGGCAGTTCCTGAGAGGCAACAACATCCGAGACATCGATGATGACCGAAGGAGAGCACTGTTCCTGGCCCACTGTGGCACCGAAGTCCTGGAGATGGCAGTCGACCTGGTAGCGCTAAGGGACATCGAGGAGTTGCCATGGGCCGACCTGCAACAGATCTTGCAGGACCACTACGTACTGACGGGAATGCCGGTCGCAAACCGTTTCACCTTTCACCAGAGAGACCAGAGAGAAAGTGAAACGATCAAAGAATTCGTGGCCGCCCTGCGCCAAATCGCTGCCAGCTGCGAGTTTGACCACGTGGACAATACAATAGCAGACCGCATTGTTTTTGGCATGAGGGACAGAGCCCTACAGAAAAAATTCCTGAGCAAAAAGAAGCTCGTGCTCGCAGACGTGGTAGAGGAAGCCACTGCACCGATCTAACACTTGTGCTTCTCCCTTGCAGCACTTTCTCAACAGACTGTCAAGAGACAGTCCTTTCTCGTCACTTGTAGGTTTCTCCATAGGGAAGGTGGCATAGAGATATGAGAAAATCAGGGCAGACCAGGTTGTGGCCCAAAGGTCTACAGTTCAATGAAGCCACTTAGAAGTGCTGAAGCGGTTCCAAAAGCTTATCTTAAAGGATCAGGAATCACTTCCCCCTGTCTTTTTATACAATGTAGAACCTGAAAGAAGTTTGGATTAGTTCTAAGGAGCGACAGAGTTTAGTTGTTTAGGAAAGTGCTGTCTTACTCTATTGATAATCTCTAACTTTGACTTTCAGGTCTGCATCAACGGGCGCTGTGTTAATGTGCAAACAGCCTACTGATCAACCCCTGGCTTCTCTCAAATTTGATTTTGGAGCACCTTCTTCAAAGACTATTTGTTTGGAAAAGCAATTTATTTTATTTGAGACGACATCGAAACCTGACAGAAGGCTTCCTTCAAGTCCAAAGAGACCCATCTGTCTTTATCCTACTAGTAAATCACGCTTAGCTTCCAGATGGCATTTAAAATTTGCAATATTTCTTCTCCATATTTAATCTGATTATCATTTGCTATAATCAAACCTTTTACCTGCCACAAAGCTCCATGGCCATGTACAACACCAAGGGTTTATTTGCTGAAAAAAAAGAGGCCATTTTACCGTTTGCCAATTGAAATGCACATTTAATGCAACAAGTTCTACCTTTTGAGCTAATCAAAGGTAATGGCTCCTCTCCCAAAATTTTACGCTGGCTTTCAAAGATGTACCTGCTTCCATCAATAAACTATTTTCATTCTGCATTTTGTAAAGGCTCATCTTTCAAATCTGGTTTGCTGAAGTAAACCGCATCAAGAACTTGCATGCAATCATGAGGTAAACCATCCAGGTGAATTATCTACTGCAAGGGTGTCAAAATTGTGTTGTCATGTTGTCGTCACGTGATGTATTGTGACTTTTTCCCCCTTCACTAAAACTGGGGTGGGTGTGGACGGCGCGTTACGCATCCAGCCCATGGGCCGCGAGTTTGGCACCCCTGATCTACTGGTATTAAAGAAGTTGGATTTAGCTTATTCACAGTCACCTGTCTCTTTCTGAGACATTCTGTCTCATTCTGTCTCAGAAAGTTCCACTAAATATAAATCTGTCACATATTGCGACACATGTGCTTTTCAAAAGGCAACTGGATTTTCATGGCTTTGCCTTGAAAATGTTTCACTTCTCATCCAAGATGGTTCTTCAGTTCTTCAAGTCCAGTTGCAACCATGACTTGGATGATTGAGAATCTCCATAGACACTGCAACTCAGTGCTATTTGTTCCTGATTGGGGGGGGGGTGTCTATCTTGGAAGGCCAGAGCCAAGGGCTTCACCAAAAACGGTTGGGCTATTTTCAGACCCTTAGGGTAAGACAATCCAATACAGCTGAGCTCCTGTACGTGTTCATTGTCAGACAATAAAAAGCAGACAACCTCTGGCATCCTTACAGTTAACCATGTAAAACAAAGGTGAAATCAAAGTACAAGGATTAGGCACCGTAGGGTGAATTGTCACTGTGAGTAAATTGATAATTCTCAAGTCCAGAACCTGGTGAAAAGACCCATCACCTTTCTTAACTGGCAGAGCTGGAAATTGAAATAAGTTTTCCCTTTCTTGAGAAGATCATACTGTAGGAAATGATTAATGATTGGCTTCAGTCCTGCTCTAGCTTTCTCAGAAAGAGCATTCTGTTTAATTTGCACAGGTTCCTCTCCTGGTTTCAGGGCAATTTCCAGAGGAGGAATATATTTAGCTCATCCTGGATTGCTTGTAGCCCAGACCCATGATATAACTGCATTTAAGGTAGACTGCCTTGGATGAGGAAGCTGTTGCCTGAGTGGGGATTTCAAGACAGGCAAAATGAGTCTCCAGTTGGCAAAAACACCATGATTTTTCCAGGATCAAAAGAAAGAGTGGCTCACCGTTTAGAAAATAGGTCATATCCCAAAAGGGGAACCGGGCAGTCATGCATATTCAAAAAGCTAACTGTCAACTTTTCCTTCCAACATCCATTTCCAAAGGTTGTAAAAAAAGGGTTGATGTTGGATTGTCGCGAAGCTCTAACAATAGGTATAACATTTGTATTGAAGTTGTCATTTTGTAAGCCGCCTTGAGTCCCTAGGGAGAAAGGCGGCATATAAATCGCAATAAATAAAATAAATAAATAAATAAACATGATTAGATTTAAGAGCCAGTGATTTAGCGACTACAGAATGTGTAGTCCCATATCCCAAAGAAATAAATATTTTCACCTCCTACCATAGCAAGTATCAAGAGCTCGGGAGACACAAGGATTGTTTGGAGACTCTGTCCCTGGCTGCTTCATTCTTTCTCTTTCAACAGAAGAAAATATGGGCTGGTAGGCAAGTCCCCTTTTTAAAATTCAATGGGCTTGCATCTTGCCAATATCCTATTTGCTCACAAAAAGCACATGGATGCTTCTGAAGAATTTCTAGCAAGTGCAGAGTGCTTTAGTGAGGCAACTGGCACCGTCCCTGTACCCCAGTGGACAAATTGCTTCTCCTCTGTGTTACTTATCTGTTTTATAAAGACAAAATGTAGCTACCTTGAATATCTTGTTCTCTTTTTTTTTTTTTTGTACCATCACAGTTTGGCCAGGAGGGGGAGCAAGAAGACAATCAGAATTTAGCCCACAAGGAGTGAAAAAGAAGCATTACTAAGAACCTTATACTACTATAATAGATTGCCTCCTTCATGTCAAACTTCACTTACCCTTAACTAATTATGAATCTCTGTCCATGTCTCCTTGCAGACATATACATTAATTCTGATGGCTGTAACCTAGCAGTACAAAAGCCTCAGACAGTCTGGCACCAAAACCAATCAATAAGTAAAGTTAATTTTTTCTAAGATACCATTGCCTGTGGGAATCATATTTTCATGAAAGCTAAGCCTTAGAAAGTTTTTTTTTAATATAATCTCACATTATTCATAGGCTTAAACCAGGCTCCAGACTAGCTGCTGGATGGCAAAGTTTGTAGGATGAAACCCAGATATTAAAGCTGTAGGTCATTCAATATGGGCGAATGACCTACAGCAGAAAAAATCTAAACAACAGTTTTCTAGACTGGGTGAGAAAGTTAGCTAAATAAATATAATTTCAAACTGCATTCAAAACCTGCCATCTGAACTAGCTACGTCATCTCTAGCAGCAACGTTTCTTGGATTTTCAGTAGTTCTGTCAGAGTGTGAATTTTGCAGTAACCTTCCCCTGGAGTGGGGTGGGAATGGAGATTTTGCATTGCCACGCCCACCAAGCCACACCCACCAAGCCACACCATGCCCACCAAGCCACACCCACGGGACCGGTCGTAAAAATTTTTGAAACCCACCACTGCCTATGGGGCGCTTGGAAATGGAGTGGTTTGCCTGCTGCCGGTGCCACCATGCAAGCCTCCCGCGAGCCTCCCTTGAGTCTGGATCACCTATCTTCTCCCCACCCCCCATCTCTGCCTCCACGCTTGGACTTATCAGCATTTGTGCTGTGCCAAGGGGTTGTACAGGATAGTAGCTGCTGCCAGACATCATCAGACCCATGCACTTGCTGCCTCTTGGGCTTATTTTTGGGGTAGGATTTATATTAGGCCCACCCCAAAAATTAGGCAAGGGCTTTGTTTTCGGGGTGGGTCTTATTTTTGCAGACACACTATATGTGTGTGTGCATGCTTGCATGCATGTATGTGTGTGTGTGCTGAGATATTTATTTATTTATTTATTTATTTATTTATTTATTTATTCATTCATTCATTCATTCATTCATTCATTCATTCATTATATTTATATACCGCCCTTCTCCCGAAGGACTCAGGGCGGTGAACAGCCATGATCAAATACATAAATATAAAAATTAAAAAACAATTTAAAACCAGATTAAATACTTTGGCCCACAATTAAAAACATCCCCTTAAAATCCAATTTAAAATTTAAAACCATTAAAATTAGGCTAGCCCGGCTTGCTGGAATAACAAAGACTTCAGGGCACGGCGGAAGGTGCGCAAATCTGGGATCCTCCGTACCTCCGGGGGCAGCTCGTTCCAGAGGGCAGAAGCCCCCACTGAGAAGGCTCTCCCCCGGGGGATCACCAGTCGACATTGTCTGACCGACGGCACCCCGAGGAGCCCCACCCTGTGGGAGCATACTGGCTGGTGGGAGGCTGTCAGTAGCAGAAGGCAGTCCCATAGATTTATTTATTTATTTATTTATTTATTTATTTATTTATTTATTTATTTATTTATTTATTTATTTATTTATTTATAAATTTGTATACCGCCCTTCTCCCTGAGGACTCAGGGCGGTGAACAGCCAAGTAAAAACATAAACTACAAACATTAAAATACAATTAAAAAGATATATATAAATTTGGCCCCATGATTAAAAACAACAACAGACAATTAAAAACATTTTAAAAAGTGTTAGGCCAGCCCAGCTTGCTGGAAAAAGAAGGTTTTAAGGGCACGGCGGAAGGCACCGAGGTCTTGGATTCTCCTTATCTCTGGGGGCAGCTGATTCCAGAGGGTAGGTGCCCACACAGAGAAGGCCCTCCCCCTGGGGGTCACCAGCCTACATTGTTTGGCTGATGGCACCCTGAGGAGGCCCTCTCTGTGGGAGCGCACAGGTCGATGGGAAGCCGTCAGTAGCAGCAGGCGGTCTCGAAGATAACTAGGTCCTATGCCATGGAGCGCTTTAAAGGTGATAACCAACACCTTGAAGTGCACCCGGAAGACCACTGGGAGCCAGTGCAGCTCACGCAGGAGAGGTGTTGTATGGGAGCGCCATGCGGCTCCCGTGACCACCCGCACGGCCGCATTCTGGACCAGTTGGAGCCTCCGGGTGCTCTTCAAGGGGAGCCCCATGTAGAGAGCGTTGCATATATATCTACCTCAGGCCACAGCTGTGCATTTATTAGTATGCATAGGAGATGCATGGGTTGCTGATTGACAGGTTCCCCCAGGTTGCTTCACGCAATGTTTCTCTTGCATTCCAGGGACTGCTTTTGCAATCAAAGACAGGAATGTGAAGAACAGTGATGGAACTCACCACTCAGATGCTTAGACCAATCTTCAGAACAATATTGACACATTCTAGTAGAGATTAGAGCCTTAAAAGAATTCCCCAGATATGCATGACCTCAGTGATCTAAGAGCCTAGAGGGAGGAAACTGTAGGTTGGGACAAAGATTGATGTATTTATAATAGCTATTGGAGAAAAAAAAACATCTATGTTTTGATAGGATTTCTGCCTCTTTGTCTCTCTCTCTCCTGCTCTGAGAAACAGGCTTCTTTGATCTTCCACTGGTCCATCAGGAAATGTGACAGGTACAACAGTAACATATTGTAACCCTGAAATTATGGATTAATCCATAATTAATCCATAATCCATAGGAGCCTGAGTGGCGTAGGAGGCTAATGCCTCCTACTAAGGCAGCATTTAACATCCAGCTGCCTGCAATTACTGTAAATCGAATCTCACCAGGCTCAAGGTCGACTCAGCCTTCCATCCTTTCTAAGGTGGGTAAAATGAGGACCCGGTTTGTGGGGGCAATAAGCTGACTTTGTATAAAATATACAAAAGTATGAAGGCTATTGCTTAACGTATTGTAAGCCCCCCTGAGTCTCCGGAGAAGGGCGGCATATAAAAATAAATAAATAAATAAATAAATAAATAAATAATCCAGAGAAAACCCGTCAATATGCTACAGAGTCAAAACAGATCAATCTGAACTCTACCCTTCGACTGTTCTTCAGTCTGTATTGTGTGACATTTCTTTGGTTCCCTGGATTTCTTTGAAACAAAAGTTTTTTTTTTTCCCTTAGGGGTCAGAGGGCTATTGCAAACTTGGCATGACTTTTTGGCTAGGAAAAGGAGTGGACATTTTGTATGCCAAGACAATATATGGCCCCTGGACCTCCCTTTTATGCAGTCTCTAGAATGCCTCTTATTGTGCTGCTGAAAATATCAGCAGTATATTTTACTACCAACTTAATGGGGAAATGCATGACCCCTAGTGTATAATTCTTAAAACAGCTTATTAACTCTCTCTTCTGTATCATATATCTAAATCTATATTTAATGTGAAAAAGCCATTACCTCTATGTTTATACCTATTTGTCCTATTGTTCCACCTTCTCATGTTCAGTGCAACTAAACGTGGTCCATCATGGCAAGAAGAAAGGGCCTAAAAAAAGGAATGGAAGCTTAAGACAGAATAAGAAATCCTTCATGATATTTTTTTCCTCTGAAACTTGTGACCTTAATGACTCTATCACAGAGAATATTAGTGAAAAGCAACCTTCCTTGATTGTCACTCTGGGCTTTAAAAGTTCATAGAAAATAATGAAAATTGGGGGGGGGGAATCAAGATCTGTTTTAGAAAATGATTTTAATACATTAGAGGTAAAATGCATTTAATAAAGCCCCTGCTGGAGAAAAATTGGAGAGGAATAAAGTCAATTAGGAAAACTAGATAGACATTAAATGTAGTGTCTAATGCATTAGAAGAATCATGAAAATTGTATAGAAAATACACAATTTGGGGAAAAAACAAATCTATATGATAGCAACTGTAGATTTATAGGGGAGAATTTTTTAAAAAAATCTTAATGGCTGAGAAATTAGCCATTACAAAATAGCTAATAAGAGGTGTGTAAGGCAAATTTCCAGTGATCCAATTTGCTCCTGTAATTTACTTTTATGGATAAAATCTTATCACCTATATTCTCTGAGGTTGAGCCTTCCACAGCTCTTCATTTAATGCTGGAATTATTTTAAATAGAGGACATAAAAAAAAAACAAAGAAATCATAAATTTTGCAAGTTTCTTAGCATTTCAGTATGCTTCTTTATGTAGCCAGCTCTCAGGGATGCTTTAGTATGGATTTATGCATTGATCTCCAATTCCTTATATTTGCTTTCATGAAAATTTTTACTGATTACTTCTGTTTGTGGGACTGCCTTTTTCCAATTGTTTTTGTCAAGGTGGACATGATCCTGGTACTATATATTAAACCGTACCATCTATTCATACTAAAGCTACTCTATTAGTTGTCAGTAGGCTACGAGGTCCAGTTCTTTAATAGCAATAGCACTTAGACTTATATACCAGTTCACAGTGCTTTTACAGCCCTCTCTAAGCAGTTTCCAGAGTCAGCCTCTTGCCCCCAACAATCTGGACCCTCATTTTACCCACCTCGGAAGGATGGAAGGCTGAGTTAACCTGGAGCCTGGTGAGATTTGATCTGCCAAATTGCTGGCAGCTGGCAGTCAGCAGAAGTAGCCTGCAGTACTGCATTCTAACCACTGCGCCACCACGGCTCTTAAATGTTAAAATTCAAACAGTGCTGCTCTGAGATAAACCAGATAATACCTTTCAAGGTTGAATCTGCTTTTCCAGTCTAAACATTGGCTGAAGATTTGCTAAACATTAGCTCCACATAGTACATGAGTCAGGCAGCAGAAGTTCTCTATAAGGGCCCCCACCTTATGGGAGACTTGTCAACCTCCCAGATAGACCAGACAGGAAAAACAATCAGATGAGCTAATTCTACTTTATTGCAAGGCTACATTAACAGCATCTTGAAAGTCTGAAAATACAAATCTTCCACTGTTGCTTTTTACTGCCTGATTAACTGATAAGGCTTCTAAGTTTCTTTCTCTGCTGTTATTCAGTTGTGGGCTCCTACTCGTTTTGTCTGATCATTTCCTGTGTAGAGTCTCTCCCCCACCAACCCCCCACTCCTAAGGTCATTCTCATATTCCATTATAGATACTGCAGTCCATTCAACACATACACACACACGAACACACACACACACAAACACACACACACAAACACACCTCTTTTCTGCTATTCCTGAAACAGGCTGAACTGACTAAGAAAGCCTAACATACCTCTATAATGTTCCCCCCGTGCGGGGGATTATGGGAGCGTGACACCTCTCCTGTGTGAGCTGCATTGGCTTCCGGTGGACTTCCGGGTGCGCTTCAAGGTGTTGGTGATCACCTTTAAAGCGCTCCATGGCTTAGGGCCGGGGTACTTACGGGACTGCTTTCTGCCACCAGTTGCCTCCCACCGGCCGGTTCGCTCCCACAAAGAGGGCCTCCTCAGGGTGCGGTCAGCCAGACAATGTTGGCTGGCGACCCCCAGGGGGAGAGCCTTCTCTGTGGTGGCACCTACCCTCTGGAATGATCTACCCCCAGAGATACGAGTGATCCCAGACCTCCGGACTTTTCGTCGGGCCCTAAAAACTTACTTTTTTCAGTTAGCCGGGCTGGCCTGATTCCATGTTGGTTTTAAAGTTTGATACTGATTTTTAATTGAAATGTTTTAAATTATGGGCCAAATTTCATTTAATTATTTTTAAAATTATTTTAACTTTTATGTACAAATGTTTTTATTTTGGCTGTTCACCGCCCTGAGTCCGAAAGGAGAAAGGCGGTATACAAATCTAATAAAAGAAAGATAAAGATAAAGAAATGGGAATTTCTTTTTCCTTTTTACTATCAGCAGAAATATTAGGCATTTTCTTATTTTCTTATTTCTTATTGAAGAAATAAGAATTATTCAGGAAGGAAAATGAAGGAATGTTGACAGCCACAAGGGAATGAAAGCATTAATGCTACAGTTACTAATTGTGGGTTTGATTTCAGGTGGGGAAATGAGAAGTGGTCATAAGATACACAATAATAAAATGGAGTAACCCAAATTAATTGTGAACAGATTTTCCAAGCGTAGAATTTTCATGGGTTTGGCAAACTCTTCATTTCCTTTTTCTACCCTGCAGTTCCAATATAAAAACTTGTTTTTAAGCCTGCTTTTGGAAGAAATGCTCGGATGCACCCATGCAATGGAATGTTCTTGATTACTAATTGAAAGGGTAGAAGCCAATTGTGATTTTGTTTTAGTTTGTTTGGCTGGCTGGCTGGCTTCTGAACTACATTTTAACCCCTAAGCTATAAAATTCCCTTGGGAAAGAATTGAAAATAGTGTTTTATTCCTATTCCATATCATCTGAAACGGATCCCATCCTCTCTTCTTAGATTTGTGGGAATCTCTTCCCTAGATTCATTGTTGCAGACAATTTGAATGAATGTGCATGGGAAGGAAAGACCCCCACCTCAAAAGCCTAATTTGCAATTTTTTTATGATTGAAGTTGTTGTTCACTAGGAATTAAGAAAGTTCTATATAGGTATATGTGCAATGCAGCAAATTTAAAAACAAAACACCCAAACCTTCCATTTATATTGCACTGATGAGAGGTTTTGAAGTGCCTTCTCTCTTCATTCAGAAAGCAAGCACCAGTGCAAAGCTTAATCACATCTGAAAAGGTAAGCTGTACAGCACAATGAAACCATCTGTCTTAGATTGATGAGGCTAATTGTCTAAAAAATGAAATTTCCATGCTTGTTCGAGCCAGCTGGGAGTAATGGAATAAAATAAAGTATACTACAATAAATGAGCTGCCTAGCTGTCTGTTAGGCTAAAGACTTCCCTATTGCATGGGGCTGTATTTTATAGCAATAAAGAGTCAAAGAGAAAGCTTGGAGAAATAAGTTGCTTTTTCAGCCTATGATCAATATGGGGATAGCCTCTTTGCACCCACCTCCTCCACCAATGAGCACCTCTGTCAAGATTTGTGAGAAATGATAATGTATGAGTAATTAGAAGTAATAACTACTAATCATAACTTTTATGAAAAATCTGTTCTTGTTAAGCTAAAGAAGGTAAGTCAATCAATTGATCAATCAATCAATTAACAGAAATCAGCTATGGTAGGGTCTAGGAATCAATCCACATTTATATCAGTTTGCATTATTTCACTTGATTTTGCGTGATAATGGATTTCTTGCATTAATTTCTCAGCCTTGACTATGGAAGATGCCTTTACAATTTTTAAGAAGCTCTTTGCGTTCATCCTGCTACCTTCAATGGATTACAAAAACCTTGAGAGGAATATTTTCAATTGCTTGCAATTATTATTTTGCATATGTTCACATCAAGAAGACTAGTAAGAATATAATTACTGAAACTTGCTTTTATCCAATATTTCTTCTACAATGGTTATTGAGTCATTATTTATGACAGGGCTGAAGGACTTGTGTGATTCTCAGGATACTGCTGAACTGAAATTTCAACAACTTTCAGGAACAGTGGCAGGAATTCATAAGTAGACATCAAATTTCCCATTCCTGATTCCCCAGATTCTCTTGAGACTCCTAGCCAGAAAATGTTTGATCACAATCTTTTTGGGGTGGAGTTCCATCAGTACGCTGATGACACCCAGCTGTACATCTCCACCCCAGGCCACCCCAACGTTGCCCTTGAAGTGATGTCCCGGTGCCTGGAGGCCGTGCGGGCCTGGATGGGGAACAGGCTCCGACTCAACCCTTCCAAGACCGAGTGGCTGTGGCTTCCAGCGTCCTGATATAGCCAGCTGGTGCCATCGCTGGTTATTGGGGGTGAATCACTGGCCCTCACAGAGAGGGCTCACAACTTGGGCGTCTTCCTGGATGCACAGCTGTCTTTAGAAGAGCATATAATGGCCGTGGCCAGGGGGGCTTTTTATCAGGTCCGCCTGATATGCCAGTTGCATCCCTTTCTGGATCGGGACTCCCTACACACTCCCTACTCAGGCACTCGTCACTTCCCGCCTGGACTACTGCAATGCTCTCTACATGGGGCTCCCCCTGGGATGCACCCAGAGGCTCCAGATGGTCCAGAATGCGGCTGCGCGGGGGATTATGGGAGCAATGGGGAGCTCCCATTTGACACCTCTCCTGCACGAGCTGCACTGGCTCCTTGTGGTCTTCCGGGTGCGCTTCAAGGTGTTGGTGATCACCTTTAAAGCGCTCCGTGGCTTAGGGCCGGGGTATCTATGATAGCCTCCCACCGGCCAGTACGCTCGCACAGAGAGGGCCTCCTCAGGGTGCCGTCCGCCCGACAATGTCGGCTGGTGACCCCCAGGGGGAGAGCCTTCTCTGTGGCGGCACCCACCCTCTGGAACAACCTCCCCCCAAAGATACGCATGATACCAAACCTCCGGACTTTTCGTCGGGCCCTGAAAACTCATTTATTTCACCTAGCCGGGCTGGCTTGATCCCATCCGTTTCGGTTTTAATTTGAAATTGCTTTTAATTGGGTTGTTTTAAATTGTGGGCCGAAATTATTTAATTACTTTTTAAACTGTTTTTTAAATTTTGTATGCTCTGTTTTATCTCGGCTGTTCACCGCCCTGAGTCCTGCTGGAGAAGGGTGGTATACAAATCAAATAAATCAAATAAATAAATAAAATACTCTTAGATTGCAGTTGAGAAAAAGCTGTGCAATATTGACATATATGCTCACTTTGAAACCTGAAAGTTAGTTTTCTCCTGCTCAGCTAACTCAGCTGAAAACTTCAGGCCTCATTCACACCGAGTGCAGCAAGAGCTTATTATAAAATAATTGAAATAATCATGTGCTTTCCACATATTGCCTCTAGAGAACACTGTTCAACTTTCAGAAGGATCTATTCTACTGAGGTTGTCCCATCCAACAGATTGGGAGAGGAGAAGGGAGGAGAGGAAAGGAAGAGAAAAGATGAATAATACAGAATACATAAAATTTCCTGCAAATAAAGGCTCACCAAAGTGAGGGATAGAACTCAAAAGACAAATAGACTGTTTTTTCCTTGAGGAAAAAGAAGAAGATGTTGAACTGATGAAGCTTCTTGGATGAGAAGCAAAACAATTTCTTCTTCTTCCTTAAGGAAAAAAAACAACAACAGTCCACTTGTCTTTTAAAAAAGTACCTTTGAGACAACTATTTCATTTTCATTTTTCATTTATTGGATTTATATACCGCCCTACTCCCGAAGGACTCAGGGCGGTGAACAGCCACAGAATAAAACACATAAATACAAAATTTAAAAACAGAATAAAACCGAATTAAACAATTTGGCCGAGACAAATTTAAAACAACTATGACCTGGATGACTGAGACATTGGTGAACAGAACATTTCTTACAGCAAATGTCAGTGGGGATATGTATTATTTTTCAGTTGCTAGGGCTGTTCTTACTACGTACAGGAGGAAATAACTGCCTGGGGCCTGAGGGCTCGAAGACTTCCAAAGTCCCTTCCAACTCTGTTATTCTGTAATATCAAGGCTGCAGATGGGGGAAGGATGTTGACAATAGTAGTCACAGACACTGGAGACTGAAGCTATATGTATGGTCAGCCTTCCACTCCTTAGCTACTACAATAGAGGATGTAGGTGCACCACCTCTGTTAAAGAAGAATCAAGAACAAGTCTGAACTGTTTGCATTAATGAAACAATGTCATTTTGCCCCTTCTCTCTAGCAGTGATAAGCCACTGCATTTTAAGTGATAAAATTCAGAACAAATGAGGCAAGTCAATGGGATTGATACAACTCATCTTCTCTGAGTTATACTCAGCGTTAATGGGACCAATTCATGGATGCTAATTTTTTTGGAGACTTACTTTTAAATTAAACAATTAATGCATCTGGTTGTTGGAATTTAATTATCCTTCCCAGCTACCATCAAATCTATTTGCATTCTGTGCCAACCTTCGAACCGAATGTTAAATAATATGATTCTACTTTCTTTGCAGTTTCCTTTTGTGCTGAGCAAACTTAAAAGAAGGCATCTTGAATGCCATTCAATCCACTGGATAAGTCTTAAGATGGGGAAAAAACAATATGAATAGATTTTTCTTATGGAAATCAATATATATATATATATATATATATATATATATATATATATATATATATATATATATATATATTGAAAGGGAAAAAGCAGCAGAAAATTAACATTTTATTAGGAAGTAACAACCTCCTTAAAGCTTGCTCGTGCAAAATCTTGTTTGTGCTTATGGACGGGAGGAGCCAATCCAAATATTGTTGTCAGAAATAATGCTGCAAAGAGAATCCCAAATGTATCGTGTTGAAAAAAAGGGAGAATGCTAGGTATCCAAGCTAACATTATGCAAAAATTAAGAACTTTCTGAAGGTAGGTTTCTAGTTTCCAGAAAAGCTAGCAATGAAAATCTAAGATAGTCAAGTGCTTTTTAACAGTGGTGATTTTTTTATAAGTTCGCATGTAAAAATGAAACACAAAATTCATATTTATTGGGAAAAGTAACAATCCAATCTTGCATATATCCATGGGTACACACCCACAAGCATATTAATTAAGGGACTTAAAGTATTTAAAATTAACCAGTGAAAATATTTGGGAATATAGTATTTTTTTTTCTTTTAATGTCCCTGTAATCCTTGTATTGGGATGAGGTCAGAGCGACTAAATGGAGGTGAGCATTTACTGGCCAGATGCCCTTCCTGGTGCCTACCAGTATATGACAGCAGATATTTTCTTTTTGCACCCAGATAGAGAAACATCTGTCATTGCCTAGGATTGAACTCTCAACCTCCTGTGTGTGAGGTGAGAGTCTACACCTCTAGGCCACCACACCACTCATTGTGTGGTGTGGAAATATAGTAAATCATTCACTGAAAATATCATTTATCTAGCCACTGTGCTTTCAATGGGATTTTTGCAAAGAGCTACTTATTATTTATTATTATTTTTATTTTTAAAATTTTTATACCGCCCCCTCTCCCGAAGGACTCGGGGCGGTGAACAGCCAAAATTAAAAAACATACAATATAAACATTAAAATACTATAAAACAAAATTAAATTTATCTTTGGCTTCCCCTAATTTAAAACCCCTTACCCATAAAATTCACCAATTAAAATTTTTTAACCCAGCCCAGTTTGCTGAAATAAAAAAGTCTTCAGAGGCCGGAGGAAGATACGGAGGTCCGGGATCAGTCGTATCCTTGGGGGTAGCTCATTCCAGAGGGCGGGTGCCCCCACAGAGAAGGCTCTTCCCCGGGGGGTCGCCAGCCGACATTGCCTGACCGACGGCACCCTGAGGAGGCCCTCTCTGTGGGAGCGTGTTGGCCGGTGGGAGGTTATCGGTGGCAGAAGGTGGTCTCATAAATAAAGCAAAGAGCTACTTAAATATATCAGGACAGATACTGTATGTAGAACCAGAGCTTCTATAGGTACACACACATTCACAAAACCACACTCGATGCCATCTTGGGTATGGCCCACAGAGGCCTCTAGAAGTCATCAAATTACTATAATTAATGTGACAAAGGGGGGAATATTGAAGATAAATCATACTAATTATATTTAATTTTAGACAAACTAAAGTATATGCAACCCAGAATCCAATTTAGGTTTTTTTTCTGACCCCCACCTAACACTGTTTGAAGTATGGCCTCAGCACCTCATTCAAAAGCCAATAGTAGTCTTAATCTAGAAAGTTGTACAGGTAGTTCTTGAATAACAACCATTCATTTATCAACTGTTCAACATTGCAACAGTACTGGAAAAAAAAAAGACTTAGGACTGATTCATACACTTACAATCATTGTAGCATCTTCATAGTCACATGATCAAAATTTGGGCACTTGGCAACCAACATGTATTTATGACAGTTGCAGTATCCTAGGTTCATATGAGTACCATTTGCAATCTTCTCAGTTGGCTTCTCATAAGCAAAATCAATGGGGGAAATCAAAGAAATAATGTAGTTTCTCATAATAATAACTCTATTCGGCTTCCTTACTTTCTTAGGATAGAGCCCTGGTGGTGCAGTGGTTGGAATGCAGTATTGCAAGCTAACACTGTCCACAGCCTGGAGTTCGATCTTGATAGGGCTCGTGGTTGACTCGGTCTTCCATCCTTCTGAGGTTGGTAAAAGAGGACCCAGATTGTCAGGGGCAATATGCTGACACTGTAAACTGTCCAGACTCTATGGGCAGAGGTGGTATTCAGCAGGTTTTGACCAGTTCTGGAGAACCGGTAGCAGAAATTTTGAGTAGTTTGGAGAACCGGTAAATACCACCTCTGATTGGCCACCCCCCCATTTATTCTCTGCCTCCCGAGTCCCAGCTGATTGGGAGGAAATGGGGATTTTGCAGTAACCTTCCCCTGGAGTGGGGTGGGAATGGAGATTTTACAGTATCCTTCCCCTTCCATGCCCACCAAGCCACACCCACACCCACCAAGCCATGCCCACAGAACCGGTAGTAAAAAACTTTGAATCCCACCACTGTCTATTGGGCAGTATTCAACTTTAAGTGCTAATGCTATTGCTATTTCATTTTTCATTTTCAGGCATACAAGGCTGCAGCTCTGCCTAGTGAAACTTCTTTCTTTCTTTCTTTCTTTCTTTCTTTCTTTCTTTCTTTCTTTCCTTCTTTCCTTCCTTCCTTCCTTCCTTCCTTCCTTCCTTCCTTCCTTCCTTCTTTCTTTCTTTCTTTCTTTTACACAGTTGTAGATCATGCATTAGAGATGCATTGTAAAAACAGAAGTTCCTGTGCTATCAATCCTAACAATAGAGGAAAAAATTGCATGGGTAAGACATACCATGACATTGTTGTCCTGGAAACAAAAGGAGCTTTGGACTAAACTATTCTGCAATCCTCATATATTTTCCAGACACCTGGAGCCAAGATTAAGAATGATGGTGAGTAAGCAATTCCACATTTAAGCTCCAGGCAGGACATCAAAGCCCAGAAGCTTTCATCTTCATTAGCTGTGATCAAATGTGACATGTCTTTTATCAACCTACATCCTCTAATATTCACTTTATTAAAAAAAGAAAGTCCATCATGCCAAACCTCATAATGGGATTGGCAAGGAAAGAAAGTTAATTTATTTGACCAAAGAGGCAAGGGGGAGGTGAGAGGTATGAAATGTTGCTTTCTTCCTGCCTCCTGTAGTTAGCATCTTTTCAAGAAAGATGTATTGTATGACATACAAGCTCTGAGGTGACAGTGAACATGAAACAGTGCTAAGAAAATGAAACAACAAGACAGATCTTTGGAGTCCTTGGTGCTCACTGAATTTGGTTGCTTGCTTGCAGATGTTTCATTCCCCGACTGGGAAACATTGCTGCAAACAAATAATCAAGATCAGAGAACAACAAGAACTCCACAGTTCTACACTGAGCTACAGATATTCTGTCCTATTGGAAACATAGATTTATTGGCAGCTTCTCAATCTCTCAAACCAATAAAATGAAATTGCACCCAGAAGCAGAGAATAAGACTTGGCTCATAAGTGGCATGCAAACATAATCCCCTGCACATAATTTGGTCTTTAATATCTCCACTAGAAAGGGGGTTATCAAATCCCACGTAAAGATGGGACATCCTTTCCTATGGATTGGAAAGTCATGACTGTGTCATATCGGGCTAAGATGGAGCAATAGCAATAGCACTTAGACTTATATATTGCTTCACAGTGCCTTACAGCCCTCTCTACATGATTTACAAAGTCAACGTATTGCCCCCAACAATCTGGGTCCTCATTTTACTGACTTCGGAAGGATGGAAGGCTGAGTCAACCTTGAGTCGGTGAGATATGAACTGCCAAACTGTTGGCAATTGGCAGTCACTAGACTGCCAATACTGCATTCTAACCACTGTGCCACCATGCCTCATATAAGCTGAGTTTTTTTTAAATTTGATTTATATGCCACCCTTCTCCAGAGACTCAGGGCGGCTTACAATGCGTTAAGCAATAGCCTTCATACTTTTGTATATTTATACAAAGTCAGCTTATTGCCCCCACAAACTGGGTCCTCAATTTACCTACCTTAGAAAGGATGGAAGGCTGAGTCAACCTTGAGCCTGCGGAGATTCGAACTAGCAGTAATTGCAGGCAGCTGAATGATAATAACAGGCTATTAGTCTGCTGCGCCACCAGGCTCTCTCTTCTGGCAATAGGACAGCTGTGCACCTTTCCTTAAAAAATTAATTTATTTGAAACAAACTCCTACATCAAGACTCACATTTTCATAAAATTCATGATGCCATTTTCTAGTGAGAAAATATGCCTTTGTATATTAAACTAAGATACAAAAATTGTAAATTACACTAAGATTTTTTTTTTAAAGACAGCCTTTATTAGGCTACCCCAAAAACCTGACTGAAACAGAAATAATCTGATTTCTCCAGAGTGTTTTGAAGCTTAAACCTGATCAATCTCTCCACCACTTTCCTAAAGAGAAATATGTAAAAAAAAAAGAGTCAGACAAGACGAGATGCCTCCAAACTAATAAAAGAGGCCAGGATTTAAATTTAGATTTGTTATTCACCAAGAGCGAACAAATCAAACTCCCCCTCTCAAGGTCACTCAGCTTATAATCATCCATGTCAAAATTGCTTTGCATGGATTCATAGATTGCTCTATTCCTTAATCTTAAACATCCATCCATGACTTCCCATATGGGCAGACAAGGGTATCAGACAAGGGTGCACGTTGGCATCTTCATGATTTAATTTGCTCATTAACTCTCTTGTAGCCAAACTGAAATCTCCAGCCATAATTGTAGTAGGTATATTTCAATCTTCTCCATGTAATTGTGAGAAGATGTAATATTTTCCTCACTCAGGGAGGGAATATTTCCCTCTGCCCTCAGGCAGAGATCAGTTTGAGGGAAACACTTACTACAATACTCTTATTAAGTAATGCCATGAAGAAAGATTTGAAAACTTTTTTAAAAAATTAAGATTTACCAAACATCCTAAGACCCAGCAACTATTGGATAGTACAAATTTGGTCCCTGAAATATTTAGCTATTGCTCTACATACCCCTGGCAAATACAATGCTATGTTTTGCATAACAGAATTGTGTTATACTCAAGACTCAAAATACTGCTTCAGCTCTTCAGACCTTCTATTCCACAAAAGGACTTAATATATATGTCAGGTTTTCAGGCTGTCTTCAAATAAATTGCATCGCAAACAAAGTCTTTTATAAAACAAACTTCCATTTTATTAAGCACAGCACTTTTTACACCGACTTGTTGCAGCTGGCACTGACGTGCTGACCCAAAACCCCTCCTCTTCCTTCCCCCACTCCTCTGCATTCATTGGCCATCTTCCCAATCATTCACCCCTAATCTACTGCTCCAATTCAAAGAATTTCCCCCCTCCCATCCAAGTCAGCTGGGCTGACTTTTTAGCTCTTCTTGGACTAGGTCACTATACAAGAAACTAAAATCTTTAGGTCTCTCTCTCTTTGGCAGCTACTGAATGGCCTATGAATTTATGCTTACCACCCTAAATAGAACACTTTGGATTTGGACCTTGTTTGCTCCTACCTAAAATGTCTTTCTGAACAGTTTCTCATCCAATCCTATCAGCAAGATATCTTAGTCAAATACCAGTCTCTAAATTTTGGAAGGTTTTCTCTTTGGTTGTCACCAATGGAAGATGCCAGGGCTTTCATAATTAGTGGTTAACATGAATGGAATTAACTTTCTTGGGGAACTCAATATATGAAAATAGAATCAGCAAAATATCAGAACTTTTTTTTTCATCACTGTGTCATAGATAAGTTAAGTTAGGTGCAGTGATGGGATTCAGCCAGTTTGCACCAGTTCGGGAGAACCGGTTGTTCACTTTCTGAACAGTTTGGTGAACTGGTTGTTGAAAGGAATCATTAGGGCAGAGAACCGGTTGTTAAATTATTTGAATCCCACCACTGGTTAGGTGCCAATCTTATTCAGTGAATACTGACTGGACGGCAAAACACATTGAAAGCTCTGGAACCATGTCTAAATATGATTAGATTTTATTTGCACACCACCCTGAGATATGTATGTGCCTCTCCATAACTTTTCACTCAAAACAGGAAAGTGGGGGACTGATAGGAGATTTTATACTCATATCCCTTCTTCATTTTTATGTCTGATATGACCTGGCTAAAGAAGAGTTATGAAGAGCCACCTAAACTTGCATGAATTTAAGACTATGTATCTATTGTAAAAAGAATAAAGTTTTTTTAAAAACCTGGGTGAACGAAGGCCACTTTATGTGTCCCAGGATAATGTTGCAGGATCCAATCTGAGTCATTCACCAGGACCAAAGGTTTATTCTTCCAAGCTTTTGGGTTCATACTGGAGTCCATCATCAGGGAACTTCTCTCTCTCCAAAATATGTGCACCGGACTGTTCTATGCATTGTATTTATATGGTTTCTAGTTGGGTGTAGCTTTTAATTGTTAATTAGGGTGGAACCTTATAGGTGTGGCTGAATTACGGTTCCAGAGATGTTAGCCAAAATGATAATGATACAAAAAGGTTGAAAATTGTAATTTGGCAATATTTGGAGTGACACACATCCCTGAAGTAGAGTTAATTCTGTAGTAGATGATCAGATTGAGCCTGAGGAAGGGGTCAAACATGTTATAAGTCACGAGTCTCTGTGCACCTGCAAGATATCTAAATCCAGCCCACCTTGAATGCCTGCCTTATCTCCCAAGCATTTCCCTTGATTGTTAGTTGGTCAGATTCTTGTAGAGAGCTTAAGCTTGCATTAAATCTTTACACTCATTTCAACTGCCTGAATCTCCTGATTTCCCTGGCACGTGACAAATTCCCTGAGATTGCTAGAGATCCCTGATAATTCACTGAGAGTAGAGTTGTTTGAAAATATCTGGAGCTTTATCATGCATAGAAAAGTTGTAGCCTCAAAACACAATGGCCTGACTTTTACAGAAATTAAAATCTGAAGTAACTGGAGTCCGATGGAAGACTATTTAAATTTTGGCAGCAGAAGGACTTCCATCAGGTGAAACTGTAAGAAGGTGGGATAATTTATGTGCTTGTTTGTTCCTGTAGGGAAGTTATTCATACATAGTGTGAAATTGGGCTGTTCTACCTTGAGACCTGGATGCTGCCAAGGCCAGATCTGGTGCCAAAGTCTGGACAGGCTGTCTGTACAGTGTTTGCAACATCAAACTAATGCTAATTTTTTTGAATTACCAGCCATCACTTTTAACAAGCTACTCTCTGAGGTACCAGATTCTATCAATTGTTTCAGTTATCTTCTTTAGGATTGGAAGGGGCTCTCTCCTATCGAAAGTCAGTTTAGTTTAATTTATTACAAACACAAACCAGATCAAAATCAGTTCAAAATTAAAACATATAATTCCCATTAGGGAGTCACGAGAATAAACAGTAATATACTAAACTATGAAAGCTACAGTATGTATGGCTGACTAATTAAAAATGAAAGGATAAAACTAAAAGAAGTAATCAGATTTTTTGGCCAAAGTCTAAAAGCTATTTGTGTTATGGTAAATGCGGCAAAGAGCAAAACAGTATTTAATTACATTCATTGAGACAGAGTCAGATTGTTCAGACAGCAATTTTTTTCCTCCGTTCAATAGCGTCCAACTTTTAGAGTGCCTAGACAATTTCCTAAAGTTTTCTTGACAAGGTTTTTTTTTCAGGAATTGGGCTTGTCATTGCCTCTTTCCTAGGGCTGAGAGACAGTGACTGGACCAAGTGTCAATGGAGATTCTCAATCATCCAGGTCGTGATTGTCCCAAAGATGCTTTTCCAGATGGCAATTGGATGTTCTTGTTTGTTTTTCTTCTTTGAAAATGTCTCTCTTCTCATCCAAGAATCTGGACCAAGGTCACACAGCTGGCTTTGTACTTAAGAAAGGACTAGAATTCACAATCACCCTGTTTCTAGCCTGATGTTTTAACTACCACACCAAAATGGCTGTCCAAACATCAATAAGTAGAGTAGATAAAATGAACCTGACCAAGCAGGATATTTGTTTCCAGCATAAAACAGCATAATGGGAACAATACAATTCAATAAGCGTCAACATCTCAATTGTTCCTGGGCCAGTAAGGCAATGAATGCAAAGATGCCATGTAACATACCATCCTTGTATCTCTCAATAATGAAGAAAATAAACAAACTCTTTGGGAATTATTTCTCTATTTCTTACTCCTCAGATATTTATTTTTCCCTTATTCTTCCTTGCTAAAATGTGAGTAATGTTGTTGCCTACTCTTTTATTAAAATTCAATGCAGCTGTCAGCAGGAACACTAGCACTGTCAAGGAACACTTGTCTACAGTGTCCTTTAGGACAATTCTTGGCCAACCTATAAAAGAGATACATTACAAATGCTCACAATATCATTAGACAGTCCAGGTTCGTTTTCAACCGTAGGATGAAAAATGTCAATAAAGTAGGATGTTGTCATGGGAAATGAGGGATATTGAAAAGTTTGATCTGGGTCATTTACTCTTTAGAGCAGAACAAAAATACTTCCTTGAGACCCTTCTAGGATTGTCTGAAGCTGATTTGACAAAATTCTTTTTCCTAATAGCCCAAAGGGAGGACTGGATTTCACTAAGAAGATTCACTGCCAAAGTCATTCATTTGAGGAACACAAGAAATGGAAATAGAACACTTGAGCCCATTGATGTGCTTATTTCATTTCTAGACAGCTGCCCTTCCAAGGAAGTCAGGTTGAAAAATATAGCTTCTCCTTTCTTCCTGCTTTATGCTTTTGCCCCAAAGTGTCCTCAGGTTATTTTGAGAATTAGTGACTGACCTATGGCAAAATTGGCTGGAAGGCATGGATGATTTTGGGATCATTGCCTTTCTTCTAGATGTAATTTTTTTAAAAAAAAGAAGAAGAAGAAAAATCTCATTTGTCACAGTTATGGAAATTTTCTTGTTGAAAGTAAACCAAACAGTTCTCATTATAGGATGAAAAATAAATAATAGTCATGTTCAGTTCAATTTATTTTTAGATTTTTTTTTATTGGCCAAGTGTGATTGGATACACAAGGAATTTGTCTTGGTGCATAAGCTCTCAGTGTACATAAAAGAAAAGATATGTTCCTCAAGAATCATAAGGTACAACACTTAATGATAGTCATAGGGTACAAATAAGCAATCAGGAAACAATATCAATATAAATTGTAAGGACCCAAGCAACAAAGTTATAGTCATACAGTCATAAGTGGAAGGAGATGGGTGGTGGGAACGATGAGCAGATTAATAGTAGTTCAGACTTAGTAAATAGTTTGACAGTGTTGAGGGAATGATTTGTTTAGCAGAGTGATAGCATTCAGGAAAAAAACTGTTCTTGTGTCTAGTTGTTCTGGTGTGCAGTGCTCTATAGTGTCGTTTTGAGGGTAGAAGTTGAAACAGTTTATGTCCAGGATGTGAGGGGTCTGTAAATATTTTTACAGACTTCTTTTTGACTCATGCAGTTCAATGTAACTTACCTCCAAATAAGCATATACATAAGGGTAAACACTTCACCATGAACAACACTTCAAAAAATTAAGTTTTGCTGAACTGAACTATGGTTTTAGATGTACCAAACCAAGAGAAAGCAAAAGAGGCAGGAAAAAAAAAAATTAATATCTTGCTCCTGTGGGATATCCATTGCTTCTCTAAGACTCCCCCCCCCTCATCCTTAGAACAATTATATACTAATCCTTTAACATATTTGCTAGGGAAAATGTTTGATTAAATAATATGGGAGTTGCTGCTGGGTAAATATGCAGAACTAGTGCACTAAAATTCACTAAAAAAAAACCTGACAGCATTAAAAATTAAGGGATTCAGCTGCTGGATATCTTGCAGTTATACAGAAAATTCTTAGCAGTGTTTTTTTTTTTTTAATTTGATTTATATGCCGCCCTTCTCTGGAGACTCAGGGCGGCTTACAATGCGTTAAGCAATAGCCTTCATACTTTTGTATATTTATACAAAGTCAGCTTATTACCCCCACAAACTGGGTCCTCAATTTACCTACCTTAGAAAGGATGGAAGGCTGAGTCGACCTTGAGCCTGGGGAGATTCGAACATGCAGTAATTGCAGGCAGCTGGATGATAATAACAGGCTATTAGTCTGCTGCGCCACCAGGTTCTTTCTGCTTGTGGTACAAGAAATGTCATTACAACAGTCAACATTTTCTGTTAGAAATTGTAGTTGCTTTGTTAACTCTAAGTACTATGACAAGTGACTGATAGACATGTCAGAATGGCACTATCTCCTGGAATAGAAACTTCAGGAAGAAGAGAAGAAATGGCTACTTCTCTTCTAACTTCTTCATCATTCCTGACTGCTTGCCAGATAGATAGATAATCGGTTGGGGCTTGTTCCTGGACAGTCCTGCCTTTTTACAATACTTCATTCTTGCAACAAGGTTCAGAAAAGACAGTATATATAATATTTATTTATTTATTTATTTATTTATTTATTTATTTATTTATTTATTTGTTTATTTATTTATTTATTTATTTATTTATTTATTATATTTCTATACCGCCTTTCTACCGTAGGACTCAAGGCGGTGTACAGTCAAGAAAAATATAGACACACAAACATCATAAAATTGCTAATTAAAATTATTACTTAGTTTGGTCAATCAAATAAAACCCAGAATTAGATAACATTTAAAAAATCATTCACATGTTTGTATGTTTAGCCCTGCCTGTTGGAACATCAGAGTCTTGAGGGCACGGCGGAAAGCACGGAGATCAGGGATATTCCGTATCTCCGGGGGCAGTTCATTCCAAAGGGTTGGAGCCCCCACAGAGAAGGCCCTCCCCCTGGGAGTCGCCAGTCGGCATAATTTGACTGACGGTACCCTGAGTAGTCCCTCCCTGTGAGAACGAACTGATCGGTGGGAGGCTATTGGTGGCAAAAGACGGTCTCGTAGGTACCCAGGTCCTAAGCCATGGAGCGCTTTAAAGGTGATAACTAACAGTAATAGCAGTATTGCTTCTGCACAAGTGCATCCAAACAGTTGCACAACCTCTAATCTCTTCCCAGAGGAGACTCCAGTCAACCTTAAAATAGATTATGCAGAAAACTAGTAAATAGCATAGATTTGTGGATAAAACCAAGCAATCAATCCATGTAAACTAACAATCTGCTTACAAATAGGACAGTATCCAAAAATACCATAAAAAAAGCTGAAAAACAAGTGTTGCAGTGAACTAAACCAGATACTCTAAAATAAAATTGCAATCACACAAGCATTTACCAAAGACGAACTATTTCTTGATGCACTTTTGATCAGAAGATCAGATACCCTCACAATGAATAATTTCACAAAGTCAGCGCAAATGGATACTCCCTTGATCCATTGGACCAAGTCTCAGTTCTCTTCAACTCATGGTAAAGTACTTCTCCCAGCAACCTTTGGTACTATGCAAATGCAACACAAATGCAACCAGTGACTCTGTTCCCAGATGACTAGCTTGATCCACTGGACAAATTTTCGTTCCTCTTCCATTCACAGTGAGCTACTTCGCTCAGAAACCTCTGGTGCTATGCAAATGCAATATAAATGTTAACAACCATGGCAAAAAATGATTTTAAAAAATCAGGAATAATTACCTTAACCTTCTTGGAAATTCTGGTCCCAATTGTGATTGTTAAGTGGAGGACTATCTGTATACATTTACACAGATCCTTAGGTCATCTGAGTCTTCATTAGGCTAGTTCCATCATGCAGCTTTCATTAATTTTGGAATATATGTACCTTAAGGAATACAAATTTTGTACTTTTTTAATATAAAAATATAGTCAAAATAATAGATGCCTGACATTTTGAAGGCTTATTATTCCCTTTAGCAGTAGTGCCTCAAGATACACTGGTATCTTCTAGAGCTCCAATCAGCAGGGTGAGAATCTATAGCAGTTGGAAATTCTTGTCCAACACATTAGATGGGAGAAGATTAGTCTACTAATCCTCAATGTACAATCCTATGTAAATTTACTCAGAAATCTACCTTACTGATTTCAAGAGGGTTCACTCCAAGTTATACAGGTACTGGCTGAAAAGTCCAAGGTTCTTCTGAACAGTACTTTTGTAATTTTTCTTTCTGACACCATCCAAATCTTACGTAAGAATTTTACATTTTGCATTATTGCCAGATCATTTTCAACCCTACCCCCAGTATGCAAAAAGGTTTTGCTTTGTAGCACTACTAGATCTAAATCGCAATGTCACTCATTCTATCATTGATTTAGAATATTGACTAGGGATGCATGAAAAATTGGCCATGTTCCTGTCACTGGCCATGAAATTGCAGAAGTAAGCTAGGTTGTACATTGGCAGCTTTTAAAAAATCCTCTTCTTCTAAGCTCACTTTATGTAAGGGGGATTCTGCTCTTCATTTTAAACTGTCAATGAGCACTTAGGCAAAGGAAATTACTTGTTTTTTCCATACACTTAATATACTTGTTGTTGTTGTTAGTTGTGAAGTAGTGTCCGACCCATCGCGACCCCATGGACAACGTTCCTCCAGGCCTTCCTGTCCTCTACCATCCCCTGGAGTCCATTTAAACTCACGCCGACTGCTTCAGTGACTCCATCCAGCCACCTCATTCTCTGTTGTCCCCTTCTTCTTTTGCCCTCAATCTTTCCCAGCATTAGGCTCTTCTCCAGGGAGTCCTTCCTTCTCATTAGGTGGCCAAAGGATTTGAGTTTCCTCTTCAGGATCTGGCCTTCTAAAGAGCAGTCAGGGTTGATCTCCTCTAGGACTAACCAGTTGGATCGCCTTGCAGTCCAAGGGACTCGCAGGAGTCTTCTCCAGCACCAGAGTTCAAAGGCCTCAATTCTTTGACGCTCAGTCTTCCTTATGGTCCAACTTTCACAGCCATACATTGCAACTGGGAAAACCATAGCCTTGACTATACACACTTTTGTTGGCAGGGTGATGTCTCTGTTTTTTATTGTTAACCACAGCTTAATGATAGGGGAACAAGTGCTTAACGATTCCTATGATTTTAAAAAGAATTCAGGATAAATAATTATGTTAAATTGTTTAATGGTGATGTTATTAAACCTGGAATAATGTTATTGATTGTAACAAAGATGCATAAGGCAAAGCTTTGTAGATATTTTGGAAATAAATAAAACTCCAGTGTTGCTCACCATTGGCTATACTGGCTGAGGTTGCATAGAATGATAGCAACATCTGGAAAGGCACAATTATACTCACAGTATTTATTATGGTAAAGAATTGGCAGTGGTTTGTCTGCACAAAGCTATGGAGCTCATTTAAATGTTCCCCCGATTACAGGAGAATGGATTCCTCCCCAATCAGGAACCTTTGGACCTGCCACAAAACTCAAGAGATTTTGTCCTAGGTTCAATCTCTGCCAAATAAAGCAAGAACATTCATTGCCTTAATCTCTGGCTACCTGCTATTAATCAGTCCATATAATATTGGCTGAAAAAGACTGGTGCAATATAGGCCATTTTTCTCTGTTTCTAAATTCACTAGAATTCTGAGACTTCCATTAGTTATAGTTAATTTAAGTTTCATTAATTGCCGTACATTCAGCATGACTAAATTGGATCCAACCCAATAGCAATTTAGAATTTGACAGATAAAACCTTCTTTGAACAATGTTGTAACTGTCATTGAAAACGCCTGATGGGTGTGCAGTCCACCAGACGTTTAGACTGGATTTGGTATTTTAGCCACTTTTAGAGTCCTTCCTAAGGACCGGAAATAGGCAGGTGTTGTTTTTCAATCCCAGGTTAAACAGCAACACCAGCCTATTATTATAATTATATACACAACAATGTGAAATCACATCTACCAGTTCTTTACCTCGTGTTGATGACTTCTTTGGAAATGTTATTTAAAGAGAATTTTTATTTTAAGTGATATTTGTTGGCCTAGCTTAAGTAGATAGATTTGCTGGAAAGTGGCATTTTAAAATGATATCACTGAATCCTAAGAAATGTGAGGATCATACCACTTAATGAGCCGCTGCTCTTACTACCAACACAAGTATAGAATTGCAGCAGCTAATAAATCCCACTTCTAGAAAGAATATCAAACTAGAAATAGGTGATTGGAAGACCAAAGTTTGTTTTTTTTAAAAAAAAGGATGGAGTTTTTGAAATGGTAGGAATATTTTGTTAAGAGATTTAAATTTAGTAGCTGGAGCAGTGGGGTTGTGCACAGTGGTGGGATTTAAGTAATTTAACAACCGATTCTCTGCCCTAATGATTTCTTTCAACAACCAGTTTGCCAAACTGCTCAAAAAGTTAACAACCGGTTCTCCCGAAATGGTGCGAACTGGCTGAATCCCGGCACTGGTTGTGCGGTGAAACACACAGTTGTGGTTGATTGGTATCATAATGCTGGCTTCTGCCTGAGGCAATCTGCACTGTGATTGGTTGCTGTGGAGGGGGAGGGGGAAGGGGAGGGGGAGTTTCCCTTTTTTCCCGCCTTTTTCTCCTGTGTGCTCTGTGATTTACCTCATGATGTTCCTGCTATGTGGATTTAACTGATGATGCCCCTGTTTGCCTGACTATCTAGTTCACTGTATATATAGTTGTAAAATATATTCATTTATATAAAACTACAAGTTTCGTGTCAGCATCTCTGACCCTATTTGGACACCCGCTGTGCAATTCCCTTTTGATTGTGTAAAGGCAACACAGCCAGGAGTAGGCTAACAGAGATTTTTTCATTATTGACAACACCTTCTCCTTGCAATGTAAAGGAAGATTTAGACCTGTACAGTCCTCAACGTACAACTGTCCATTTAGTGACCACTCGAAGTTACAAAGGCACTGAAAAAAGTGACTTATGACCATTTTTCATATTTACAACTGTTGCAGCATCTCCATGGTCCCCTGATCAAAATTCAAATGGTTGGCAACTGACTCATAGTTATGATAATTATAGTGTCCCAGGGTCGTGTGATCCCCTTTTGCAACTTTCTGATGAGCAAAGTCAACGGGGAAGCCAGATTCACATCACAATCAGGTTACTAAATGAACAAGTACAGTGGTTCCATTTAACAGCTGTGGCAAGAAATGTCATATAATGGGGATAAATTCACCTAACAAATGTCTCGTTTAGCAACAGAAATTTGGAGCTCAACTTTTGTCGTAGGTTGAGGCCCATAGATTAGACATTTTCATCCATTTTCAATAATAGAAATGGAAGATGGATAAAGGTCACCTCATCAAATGGTAAAAGGGGAAGCAAGAAAAAGAATATTCCAAAAATATCATAGAAGAAAAACACTGAGTGGCTTCCAGAAACAACTATTACAATAACCAGGGTCAGAGTGAAGTTGAAAACCTTGAGCAATCAATACGATTTATAGTGCCTGAATTCACACTTTTAATTTCCAAAAAAGAAAGGAGATCTTCAACATCAACAGAGGAAAACTACTGCAAAAATACATTGCAACGATACATTTTTAAAAGGCGTGGTTGTGAGTATTCAAGAATAATAATGGAAGGGACATTATAGAGTCAAATAAGTTTGAAGGAAGATGGAAACACTGTACTGAAACCCTTTACAAATGGAATTATAGAGTGATAGAAACCTGCTTAGGCAATTACACCGTTAAAATGAAAGGTGAGAGGCAATCAATTGTCAAATAGAAAAACATCAGGCACAAATGGAGGTTGAACTGCTTAAGTTTCAGGAGAAGAGGCAATTACAGCTCTTTGTCACGAAATATGGCCCAAGCTATATGGAAAAGATATTGAAGAAAGGGGCTGGAGCAGTGGCGAAATCCAATTTTTTTTTACTACCGGTTCTGAGGGCGTGGCTTGGTGGGCGTGGTCTGGCTTGGTGGGTGTGGCTTGCTGGGCGTGACAGGGGAAGGATACTGCAAAATCTCCATTCCCACTCCACTCTGGGGCCAGCCAGAGATGGTATTTGCCAGTTCTCCGAACTGCTCAAAATTTCCGCTACCGGTTCTCCAGAACCTGTCAGGTTCCCCTGGGCTGGAGGAAAAAAAAAATATCTGTAAAAAATATCTGTAAATTACCAATGCCTAAAGTAATGCCTAAGTCAAGCAAAATCTTGCTCAGATTCTACAAAGAAACATAGAGGCGTACATTAGCAGAGGAATGCCAAATTAAATCTCAGTTTGCAGAAAAGGCAACAGAAGAGGAAATCCGATGCATAATGAATAGAACAAGAGAATAAAAGAAGAATTTGGCTACAGCAACATGTTTGACTGCATCACGTCAACTTGTCAAAATAATAAGGCAAATATTTTGCTGAGGAACTTTTATGGAGGAACAAGGAAGAATTGAGTTTAGGGGAAAAGGGTGATTAAGAATAAGACCTGGAGCAAGAGACGGAAGCTTATTGTCCTCAGATTTGTTTAACCAGTATATTTTTCTCCCACCCCCATCTGTTTAATCTAGAATAGCAATTTGAATAAAATGACAACTGAACAAAAAATAACGCTGCAGGTTATACCACTTTGATGAGGAAGGCCTCATCAAATAAAGTGAAATAGAAATGTGTTAATGTTAATTTTTAAGCAGCTTGCTTAGTGAATTCTCATTAAGGTAATGGGAAGGAACAGAAGGTGGCAAATAGCTTTGTTTTCTTGGGTTCAAGAATAAAGTAATAAACAGCATGCTAGAAAATAAAGATAACATTAATCCTTCAGAGAAAGCTGATGGCAGACTTACATTAGTCTATACAGGACATTTCTGCGACAACAAATTACAGCAGTGATTTTTGTGTATGGCTATGAAAGCTCGACGTAAGAGTGAGAGAACATTGCTTCAAGATATGAAATTGGAGATGGTTGATAAGAGTTATTGCAAGAAGCACTAAGTGAATCTTGGAAAAATTTATGACTGCTTTTTCACTTGAGGGGATGAAGCAAGAAGTTCACGCATTCGGGGCAAGCAACATAGGCAGAAAACATGAGAAAAATTGTTGATCCTGGGAAAGGTTAGCATAAGTTGAAAAAGAAAAAAACATTAAAAAATAACAGAATAAAACAGAGTTGGAAGGTTTCCTAGTCCAAACCTCTGCTCAAGCAGGAAACCATTTCAGACATATCATTGTCCAATATCTTCTTTAAAACCTCCAGTGTTGGAACATTCACAACTTCTGGAGGCAGGTTGTTCCACTGATTAATTGTTTTCACTGTCAGGAAATTTCCCCTTAGTTCTAGGTTGCTTCTCTCCTTGATTAGTTTCCATCCATTGCTTCTTGTCCTGCCTTCAGGTGCTATGGAGAATAGGTTGAGCCCCTCTTCTTTGTGGCAGCCCCTTAGATGCTGGACAAGATCAGGGGTACCACTGAGTTTTTCTCCTTAAAAAATTCAGTTTGTCTTTGTTTCTCACTATCAATTCATTTCTCCTATATTCTTTTTGTCCTGATCCAAGAGATAATTTTGCTACAGAAGAATCAGAAAGATTAAATATTGTCTCATTAAGCAACATCAGTGTTTTCTAAACCATGTACAAGCAGAATTAACTGTGAACATGCTGATAACAGCATCTCCAAAGATGGCTCATATTAATTGAATCTGATTTATAATTATCTCATAAACTTCAACAAGATGACATGATTATAAGAGCTTGTTGATTCACTTACCATCTTCGTGTTTTGAAGGGTATTAAATATTTTATAGCATGTTTTATCTTTGCATTAATTTAGAGTGCAGTTCATTATCAACAACTGAACTGATAGGAAATGGATGGAAAAATACGGAAATATTATGAGGTACCCTGTTCTATACTGTCTAGTACTTTAGGCCCAACCTCCAAATTCTGATCTGACTGAGAATGAAGTTACTTAACCTTAATGTAAAATGGTTGTGAGAACCCAAGGGAACAAATGTAATCTTAGCATATTTAATATAATTAAGGGCAGATATTGCTTATTTATAGGAGACTCATTTAATGGAACAGGATAAATCTCTATTAATAAAAAATTGGGTAGGACGGGTCTATCTCACAGATACTTCAACAAAAGCTAAAGGTGTGGCTGTTTTGGTTTCAAAAGGATTCCCAATTGTCCATTATTACAGACATGATCTAAACTTTGTAATATGCTTCCTATTATCAATAAGCAAAAAATAAAATAAGCAAAAAAATGGTAAGAGAACACCTGTCTGATCTTGATGAATACAAATCACTGAGGGCCTGATGGATTACATCCCAGAGTGCTAAAGGAGCAGGCAGATGTCATCTCAGAACCACTGCACACATCTTTCAAAAATCCTGGAGCACCAGGGACCTACCAGAGGATTGGAAAAGAGCTGATGTGGTTCCCATCTTTAAAACAGAGAAAGAAAAAAGCAGACCCAGGAAGCTACAGACCAATCAGCCTAACATCAATACCTGGGAAGATACTAGAAAAGATAATAAAAAAACAGATCTGCCAACACCTAGAAACAAGTAAAGTAATAACTAGAAGTCAGCATGGGTTTGTTAAAAACAGATCATGCCAAACCAATCTTATTTCATTTTTCAACATAGTGACTAAATTAGTAGACCAGTGAAATACTGTGGACATAATATACTTAGACTTCAACAAGGCATTCGACAAAGTAGACCACAACCTACTTCTTGGTAAGCTAGAAAAAAGTGGGATAGATAGCATCACCATCAGATGGATTTGTAACTGGTTGACAAACTGTACTCAACAAGTAGTCCTTAATGGTACTACATCTACATGGAGGGAAGTAAGCAGTGAGGTACCACAAGGTTCTGTCTTAGGCCCAGTATTCTTCAATATCTTTATAAATGACTTAGCTGAGGGAATAGAAGGGGAATTTACCAAATTTGTAGATGATACTAAGCTGGCAGGAATAGCTAACACCCTAGAAGATAGGCTCAAGATCCAGATGGATTTTGACAGACTTGAACACTGGGCCCTATCTAACAAAATGAAATTCAATGTAGAGAAAAGTCTTACACTTAGGCAAGAAAAACCAACATATAGACTGAGCAAAATCAGGCTTAATATCAGTAACTGTGAGAAGGATCTTGGAGTCTTAGTGGACAACCAATTAAATATGAGCCAACAGTGTGTGGCGGCAGCCAAAAAAGCCAATGCAGTCCTAAATTGCATTACCAGAGGGATACATTCAAGATCAAGTGAGGTACTAATACCACTCTAGAAAGCCTTAGTAGGACCACACCTAGAATACTGCATCCAGTTTTGATCACCACACTATAAAAAAGATGTTAAGACTCTAGAAAGAGTGCAAAGAAGAGCAACCAAGATGATTACTGATAGGGGACTGGAGGCTAAAACATACGATGAACGGTTGCAGGAACTGGGCGTGGCTAGTCTAGTGAAGAGAAGAACTAGGAGAGACATGATAGCAGTCTTCCAATATTTGAGGGGCTGCCACAGAGAGGAGGAAGGGGGTCAAGCTATTTTCCAAAGCACCTGAAGGCTACACAAGGAATAATGGATGGAAACTGAACAAGGAGAGATTCAACCTGGAAATAAGGAGAAATTTTATGACAGTGAGAGCAATCAACCAATGGAACAGAAGTTGCCTTTGGAAGTTGTGGAAGCTTCATCAATGGAGGCTTTCGAGAAGAGATTGGACTGCCATTTGTCAGAAATGGTGTAGGGTCTCCTGCTTAGGCGGGGGGGTGGACTAGATGACCTACAAGGTCCCTTCCCACTCTGTTAATCTGTAATCACCCTAGCTATGCTGGCTGGGGAATTCTGGGAGTGGAAGTCCAGACATCTTAAAGGGGCTAAGGCTGAGAAACACTGTTTTAAAGTTACTGTACTTTATAGAGATCTCTCCAGCACAAACAAAAATGGACATTATTGAAGAATTGAGTCTTTTTGATGGGTGAAAACTATATTTCACTCAACGGTAGTTGTGAAACAATATATTTACTCATTGTTTGGACTATGACCTATGTCACCTTCTCCTGCCTAGTGACCTACAGATATATTCAAACAGCAACATTATATATTGTTAAATAAGTGATTATTTCACAACAATTAATAAGAATGGCCTAGATATGCTTGTGATACTAATTCAGATTAAATGCTAATGCAAAAATGCTGTTTTAGTTTTAAAAGAATATCGCCTTAGCTTTATTCCAGCAATTTTTCAAGTGGCATCAAGATCTTTAAATAACACCATTGTAAAAACCTTTGAAAGTATTTACTTTAAATCAAACTTCTGCTTTATATTTTGCAGTCTACAATATTGTTAAATTCTAAAATACTCTCCTGGTTTTAAATTAGCTGGTTTTCTTCCAGAATACAATTTATATATTGCATATTCTCTGTTTATCCCTCTCATATTTTTTAACCTTGCACAGAGCAGCACAGAGGCATTACTTGTTGCTGATATTTCCCCCCTCAATGCATTCACATATTCGTCCTCTCTATGCCAATAGAGATTTTAATGGATTATTAAATAGTACCCAAAGTGCCATGATTCATTTTATGCCTATACAAGTCATAGTCATTTTGAGGTTCTTTCTGCAAAAGATTTACCAATTTGCAAGTATTTTGTTAGACCACCTCAATAACACTCCAAAAAATAATAGCTTTCATGATTATACAGTATATTTCAAAAAAGTAATCTTTTTCAATACTTTTTAATACACTTGACTGGTGCAATTGAAAAGAGAGTAATTGCATTGCACAATGTACTTAGAAAATTGTAAAATCAGTTAGGGAGGTGTGTGTGTGTGTGTGTGTGTGTGTGTGTGTGTGTGTGTGTTGGCTTTGCAAATTATATGAACTCAGTCTTTTTGGCTAGTTTATTTATTTTATTTATTTTATTATTTTTATTTATTTTTATATGCCGCCCTTCTCCGGAGACTCAGGGCAGCTTACAATGCGTTAAGCAATAGCCTTCATACTTTTGTATATTTTATACAAAGTCAGCTTATTGCCCTCACAAACCGGGTCCTCATTTTACCCACCTTAGAAAGGATGGAAGGCTGAGTCAACCTTGAGCCTGGTAAGATTCAAACTTACTTTAATTGCAGACAGCTGGATGTTAAATGCTGCCTTAGTAGGAGGCATTAGCCTCCTACGCCACTCAGGCTCCTTCACTGTATTATGTAACCCCAGAAAATATATTCACATAATTACTACATTAAGCTTGTTGGGTAAACACTCTCTTTGATTGCTAACTATTGGTCATGGAATGCTGCTGCGTGACATTAACTCACTGGAAAGTCTTGTCCACAAATAGAATTCCACTTAGTGTGCTTCTGTTTCTTATTATTCCCCACAAGAGCAGTCCTGCAAGGTACTGTATATAGGACTGGGAGAAAGTGACTGTCCCACTGAATGTGTTTCTGAAACCTAAAAATGGAATAGAACCTGGATCTCCCCACAGCCAGTCCATAGCATCAGCAATTACACTGTCCCTGGCTTTGTAGGCTGGTAAACTGAGGATTATTAATTGGCCTTTTGGAAAAGGCGAAAGGTGCAATCATCTTTCTTTCAAATCATAAATAGAATAGATTTGTAACAAGACAAGAAAAGAATCAAAGTAGACTTTTTTTTAAACCTGGTTTCAATGAAGAGAAAGGTCCATGACTAGAATCTACAATCTATAAAAATTGCCGCTTTCCGTTTCAAAAGAAGGCAACGCTTCAGTAGTTTTTATTGTGAAGTGTACTTGTTTGACCTCACAACAAGCTCTGTGGTTTTGCATAATTCTAATGCAACCAGCAGGGACTTGGAAAAACACAGAAGTTGCATAACTACTGTCATTACTAGAATATTGAAGTGGGGATAGTGGTCCAGTTTGTAAGTGAGGTGAAGACTTCAGGACCATGGAGAGCACTAAATTAGTTGCTGTATGGGCAGTTTACTCCTAGCATTAGATATCAATAACAATCTTTTTTTAGGCTAAGTAAATGGCATGTAAAAACAGAGACCTTTATTAAAACTAAAGCAATTACAATTATTTCCTTAGTATTTTTTTTTTTTTGTCTGTTTGCTTCCTATTGGACTACTTTGAGGTTAACTTTGGAAGTTCTACCAAGGCTTGGAGGCAAAAACATCTAGTCTGGAGCTTGTTCTCCTTTTAATAGCCACTCAGAAGGATTTGCCTAGAAACTCTATCATCTTAATTTCTATCACCAATGTAGAATATCTGGCATCCTTTTCATGTAGATTCTGGCTTCTCTAAGCATACTGGAGAATGCTCCATGAGGTCTTTTTTTTCCAGCCAAGGAACCTGAGGTCCATTTCTTAAAGTCAGAAGATTGTGATATTTTGGGGGTATGGATATCTGACCTGAATGTGAGATGCTTCAAATTCTCCAGCCTGGACCAAGACATGGACATCTGCTAAAGTGAATCTCTCAAATTTTATGATGACTTATTCAAACTACATACATGTTTAGAAAGCATTCCGTTTAGTGCAATATAAAATTAATACCTGTGTTTTGACATTTAAGTCAACTTCCTATGGCCAAAAGAAAAGCCAGAATTTACCATTCATTTTAGAGGTTACATTTATATTTAGAATGATAGATATCACTCGTTCCTCCTAAGTCAGACATGAGCATCATTTTAAAAATATTTTAAAATGTATCCTAAATTTGCAGATTATACTAATAGCACATTCCAGATATAGATGAATATCTCATGAAACTGCAAGTACTTTTGAAGTGACCCTGAAAAACCCTTTTTTCACACATTGCAAAAGAAGTAAATAAGTGTTCCAACTTCATTACTTTGGGGAGAGAAAATTGTGGAGTGAATGCATGATTACTCTTTCTTTAATGAGTCTGTTCTTGATTATAAGGAATGAAAAGTGCCTTGGCTATACAGATTCTCTCTCTCTCTCTCTCTTTCTCTCTCTCTTTCTCTCTCTCTCTCTCTCTCTCTCTCTCTCTCTGTGTGTGTGTGTGTGTGTGTGTGTGTGTGTGTGTGTGTGTGTGTGTGCCTCATTGTCAGTCAAAAGCACTTTTAGGAAGAGAGGAAGTGCCAAGAGGCTTTAAGATATCAAGAGCATCAGTCTCCAATCTAATGCTTCTAGCTATGTAAATGAAGATTTGGGAAAATTTACTATCAAGTTAGAGAATGCTGAGTTACGGATGAGATGGGCAACCTCCATCCATCCTCACCTTTCATCTTTTATCAAACAATAGTGAGGGATGCTGGAAGTCATGGTCCAACAACATTTGGAATATCATAAATTGTCCACTGCCAAGCTCAAAGCTAATAAATACATTGAAATTCAGCTGGATTAGGGTCAGCGCAGGCATTATGATAAGAAATTGCAAAATGGATATGCTTCAATGCACCTGCTGTAGAAATGGAATTATCTTTTTTTAAAAAAACCAATAGTCCAGATTCTCCATTCTTATTTTTTTAAAAAATAAACTTTATTGCAGTCATTAACCAGCACAAGAGAACTGACATTCAGATATTCAAAATATCCTAAACTAAATTGACAATGCCAGGACAATTAAGAAAATACTGTGTTCAAAACAATATTAAATAAACTATGCTTGAAGGCTTGTTCAGCATACGCATATTGTACATGAAAATAAAATTAAAAATAACAAACTATATAATATAAATGTAGAACCGCAAATAATATAATATAATATAAATGTAGAACCGCAAATACTATACAATTGCCTATACATAGAACAAATTTATATGCATATAAATATATACATATTTATATATCTATATGTTCCTATGTAATTACATGCAATCTCCCTAAATCGGTTCAGTTATGAATATAAAAATGATCTGCAACCGTGTTGCATTGTCAGACTGATTCACCTTTGTAGCACTTTCGGGAAAGAGCATGTGATATTTTGTAACTACAAAATCATTCCAGAAGTGTCAGAAAGGACAGTACTTTCTGTAACCTTCACTGTGAAAATAAAATAAAAACCAAGTGTAAAAGACAGAATACGTTCACAGAAATATGGAACAATCTCTTATGTCCCAAAATGGACCGGACTATTATCTCTAGATATGTTGTTGTAAAGATATTCCATGATAAAGTTGATCATTAATCTGTTGTGGAAGAAATGTGTCCTGCAAGGTTAATATAAAACAGACTGGTTTAATAAGAGCCTTGGTAGTACAGTGGTCTAAGGCACCCTGTTATTAAGCTGGTTATTAAGACCAGCTGCCTGCAATTACTGCAGGTTCGAATCTCACCAAGGCTCAAGGTTGACTCAGCCTTCCATCCTTTCTAAGGTAGGTAAATTGAGGACCCAGTTTGTGGGGGCAATAAGCTGACTTTGTATAAATATACAAAAAGGATGAAGGCTATTGCTGAGCACATTGTAAACCGCCCTGAGTCTCCGGAGAAGGGCGGCATATAAATCAAATTAAAAAAAAAATAGCCATCTACACATTCTTTTTTGGACTGCAGCCTGATGACCCTTCATTTTTCACCTGTCTCCTCTCCTGGCAATTGGGAATACATTGGGCAGAATGAATACAAAAGCAAATGAAAACTGTTGCCGAAGGAGTCATTGTAGTTCAGTTGTGGTGGTCACTACAGAAGTCCAAAGGAGTTTGCCTTAGAGAGCTATCCCAGGACATTTTTAGAACATTTGCATTGGCTCTTCCAAAGGATGAGGTAAGAGTCTGAAAGAATAATTATTTGCAAGCACCTGTCATCTCCATTTTCCATTATTAATTGCTCTTCTGAATACCAGCCAGGTGTGCATGCCAAGACTGCTTGTCTGCAGCTTTGTGTAAAGTATCCTGCAGTGGAGCCCATTTCATCAGCATTTTTTGAGGGAAAGGATATGATTAGAGGCTTTTAGAATTCAAGCAAACTGTTTGCTAAGCTGCTCAAATTGTGGTCACAGCATCTGGGGCTTTAAGGAAAGGGACCCATTCCCTAGATTAAAACAGATGTGCACAAAGAGTCCCACTTTGGCCCTCAAAGTTAGAGAATCATTAGGGGACTGGATTAGGGGACTGGTGACTAAAATATACGATGAAAGGTTGCTGCACTGGCTCCCGGTGGTCTTCCGGGTGCGCTTCAAGGTATTGGTTACTACCTTTAAAGTGCTCCATGGTTTAGGGCCAGCGTACTTACGGGACCGTCTTCTGCCACCAGTTGCCTCCCACCGGCCAGTTCGCTCCCACAGAGAGGGCCTCCTCAGGGTGCCGTCGGCCAGACAATGCCGGCTGGCAGCCCCCAGGGGGAGAGCATTCTCTGTGGGGGCACCTACCCTCTGGAACGAGTTTCCCCCAGAGATACGGCAGATCTCTGACCTTCGTGCTTTCCGAACTGCCCTAAAGACGTTTTTGTTTCATCAAGCCGGGCTGGCCTGACCTACTCTTTTTAAAAAGAATTGTTTTAAAAATTAAGGGTTTTAATATAGGGTTTTTAACTATGGGCCAAATTGATTTAATTGGATTTTAATATTGTTTTAAATTTTGTATCTGTGTATTCTATTTGCAGGCTGTTCACTGCCCCGAGTCCCTCGGGAGAGGGGGCAGTATATAAATATAGATAAGCGACATAGAACCCATAGCTTCTAAACGAAACAAGAGCCTGAAGATGACAAGGTTGTGAGCCTGTCGAAACGTTGCTATAAGAAAAACTTTTAAAGTTACTGGTAGGATTTTAGCTGAGGTTTTAAAGGACCTTGCAGAGTGCTCTGTAAGGATTTTTAGAAGATTTTAAGCTGGGATTTTAACCAGAATTTTAAACATTTTAACCAATTTATTTACAATGACGCGGGAAAACACCGGAGATTTTAATTTTTTGCATACCATAATTGTACTTGTATATTTGCTGCTGAAGAAATCAGAGAATTCTTTGGGCTCTCTCTGTTTGCAGTGCTCTCTTTTTGCACTTTCACTTTCCTCTTCCTGTTTGCTTCCCTTCTTTCATTGCTTGTTTTACTCTTTAGTTTTTTATGTTCTTTATAAAACTTTTAATAAAATTTATACAACACCCTCCACCCCCCAAAACAGTATTTGGCCACTTTTACAGGCACCAGAGATTTTTTTTCACTTGTTCTCCAGTTCCAGCTTCCTTCAGCTGCAATGCAGGCAGACATGTGCTTGCAAATTTGAGGCCACTCCTCTGTTGAGCAGCAAGGAAGTACAGTATACAGATGTTTAAAGAACGAAAAGGAAGGCCTCTGGAGTTTACTGTGAAAAATGTAAAGGAAGCAGAAGATTAAGAGTTCGGGATTCTTTGCATGGCCCATCCCTTGTTATATTTCCTGACAGATGCAAGTGTAAATCTACAGAAATCTAGACTTCATTTACAAAGCATATTTGTTTCTGCCAAATGAATTCTGGCAGTCAATCCTCAAACATCATAAATGGAAAGCTGCTACTTCCTATCCAAACAAGTAGGCTTACAATGACAATTGCAATAACAGTTCATGCATCAATCTATTGGACTACTGTAACACTCTCTACATGGGGCTCCCCTTGAGGAGCACCCAGAGGCTCCAACTGGCACAGAGTGCAGCCGCACGGGTGGTTATGGGAGCGATGTGGCGCTCCCATGTAACACCTCTCCTGCGCGAGCTGCACTGGCTCCCAGTGGTCTTCCGGGTGTGCTTCAAGGTTTTGGTTACCACCTTTAGAGCGCTCCATAGCTTAGGACCTGGTTATTTACGGGACCGCCTGCTGCCGCAAATGGCCTCCCACCGGCCGGTACGCTCTCACAGAGAGGGACTCCTCCGGGTGCCGTTGGCCAAACAATGTCGGCTGGCGGCCCCCAGGGGGAGAGCCTTCTCTGTGGGGGCACCTACTATCTGGAATGAGCTCCCCCCGGAGATACAGAGGATCCCGGATCTATGCACCTTCCGCCGCGCTCTCAAGACCTTTTTATTTCACCAGGCTGGTCTGGCCTAACCTCTCCCATTCTCCTTTTAATGTAAATTTTAATGTAAATTTTAATTTGTTCTTAACCTGGGGTTTTAAATTTGTCTTGGGCTAAATGATTTAATTCGATTTTACTTCTGCTCTTAATTTTTTGTATTCTATGTGTTTTATCTTGTGCCTGTTCACCGCCCTGAGTCCTTCGGGAGTAGGGCGGTATATAAATCAAATAAAATGAAAATGAAAAATGAAAATAAAGCAGAGTTTGCTTCGTCAGGTATTGTGAAATTACATATAAAGGATTGTATTTGCATAACCCTAAACCATAAGCATGGCCTATAGGCCACTCCATCAGAGGTCATGGAAATAAGTCAGACTAAAACCACATAAACATTAGGATTTTAGTACCAAGAGCAAACATAGTGTTGTCTATAAAAATGTTTTACAGATGGCACATGCCACCTGAAAAATTGGCAAAAACGTTTAAAGATAAATCAGCTAAATGTTGGAAATGCCATCAGATACCGGGTCGTATTATCATATGTGGTGGATGTGTCCAAAAGCAAGAAATTATTGGATTAAAATTAAAACGTGGTTAGTTTTAGTTTTAGTTTTTGTGAAAACTAAAGCATCCTGGTGACAGACCCAGATTGGATACTGCAACATTATCCTGGGACATGTATATTTGCCTTCATTCGTAAACTTTTTTGGGTCCTTTAGTTTTTTACTTATTCATTTATGCAGAGATGGGACACTCCATTATATGAATTTCTGTCCCTGGAATTGGAAATGGTCCAACCCAGGGACAAGCTTAAGTCCCTAGGTATTTGGAGCATGGAACATCCTTCCAGAAAGCTACATTCGGCAGTTCTAATTGCATTGACAAAAGGAAAACGGGATTTTCTTCTCTACAGGAACTGGCTCAGCAAGATATCTGCAGCATGTTTTTTATGTGGGCATGTGCTGCAGACTGATGTCAGATCTGCTCATTCCTGACTAAGAATCCCAGAAGACTTTTTAAAACAATACAGCAGACACTGCAGAAAATAGGGTGGGGCTTTGGATATTTTGAAAAAAAAAAAATCAGGCTGAATGACTGAGGTATTTAAAGAGGCAAGCATTCTTTTTTTGATCTCCTCTTCCCCATCATTAGTGAGAGGCCTCAATATTTACAAAGATATTTTTTTAAACAACTGCCCATTATACAAAAGAAACAAAATCATTTCATTAGAGCAAGAGCATTTAACCTTCTTTCCCTATTTGCTTGGTAGATCCAAACTTTAATGAATCCTGTTTAAAAAGAAAGAGTTCCAAGAGATTATATTGACAGCAGTGTAAATATCTTATTCACATGATCAATGCAATGATAAAATTAACCAGAAAGGCTCATGAATCTCTCCTAAATTATAATCATGTTTTCAAATCCTCAGGGCTTCTTTTCCTAATTAGGTTTAATATCCAAGCTAGAGTAAAGCTTATGATTTCTTGGAATATATCCACACTATGGAAACTCACATTCCCGTCTCCCTCTTTTAGTGTAAGTGTACCTATAATATTTTACATCTTCTGAAGGCATAAAAGGAAGTTGAAAATGGGTGTTGCAGCGGAAGTATAGTGGAGTAATGTCAGGGGTGAAAGACCAGGTCCACATGTGAAGGTCCAATTAAACTGATTTATTGCTAAACAGCCTATGCACTTATCTTCTGACGTAATGGTTAGCAGCTGTTTGGAATTAGTTGGGTCCATAGAATTTGGAGAGGGCGGAGTGCTGAGCTTAGTCCACTTTTGGCTATGTAAGTATTCTAGACTGATCCCTCTTTTAACCCCGCCTGCAGATTCTGCCATTCCTTCTCCTATGCATGATCTGGAATTGCTCTTAGAGCTGCAAGAAGGCAGCAGGCTATGGATTGCCCATCCTCTTTGTTGTTGTTTTTTACTCTAGCAACTGAGAAGAGAAAAAGGAAGCGGTTATCAGCTGAAAGACTATTTTGGAGGGCAGCAAGTCAACGATAGGCAAAGTTATGTTCTCAGCGCTTGTGTATTTATTTATTTATTTATTTATTGTATTTCTATACCGCCTTTCTCCCGAAGGACTCAAGGCGGTGTACAGTCAAGAAAAAATATAGATACATAAACATCATAAAATTGCTAATTAAAATTATTATTATAACATAGTTTGGTCCAATTAAATAGAACCCAAAATTAGATAACATTTTAAAATCATTCACATGTTCATATGTTTAGCCCCGCCTGTTGGAACACCAGGGTTTTGAGGGCATGGCGGAAAGCACGGAGATCAGGGATATTTCGTATCTCAGGGGCAGTTCATTCCAAAAGGTTGGAGCCCTCACAGAGAAGGCCCTCCCCCTGGGAGTCGCCAGTTGGCATAATTTTACTAACGGTACCCTGAGTAATCCCTCCCTGTGAGAACGAACTGGTCGGTGGGAGGCTATTGGTGGCAAAAGACGGTCTCGTAGGTACCCAGGTCTTAAGCCATGGAGCACTTTAAAGGTGATGACTAACACCTTGAATCGCACCCGGAAGACCACCGGGAGCCAGTGTAGCTCCCGTAGGAGAGGTGTTACATGGGCGCAACAAGCTGTGCCCATAATCACCCACGCGGCTACATTCTGGACCAGTTGGAGCCTCCGGGTGCTTTTCAAGGGGAGCCCCATGTAGAGAGCATTACAGTAGTCCATACGGGAGGTGACTAGGGCATGAGTGACCGTGCTCAAGGGGTCCCGATCCAGAAAGGGACACAACTGGTAGATCAGGCAAACCTGATAAAAGCCCCCCCTGGCCACGGCCGTCAAATGCTCTTCTAAAGATAGCCGTGAATCCAGGAGGACACCCAAGTTGCGGGCCCTCTCTGTGGGGAGCAAGGTCTCATCCCCAATTGTCAGTGATGGTACCAGCTGACTATACCGGGATGCTGGAAGCCACAGCCACTCGGTCTTGGAGGGGTTGAGTCTGAGCTTGTTTCTCCCCATCCAGATCCGCATGGTGTATGATGCAACCTCTTCAATTTCATTCCAAATGGTCATTTCAGCCATTTTTGCCAACTCTTTTTGGAAAACATCCAGGAAGTTAAACCCCATCGGCTAAGCCTAGCTTGTACCAAAATGATTCATCTGATATATTGGAACAGCTTAAATTGCCTACATTCAGAAGAAAAGGTATTTGTGATGATACATTGTTGGCCTGGCAGACATTAAAAATAATTAGCCTTGATTTGAATACTATTTAAAAGGTCAGCATGGTTTGGAATCACTTCTGGAAGCAAAACTATGGAGAAAGAAAAGGAAGATCTTTAGAAGGAAGGGAAGAAAGAGTTAAAAATCCTGAAGGAGGAGAGATGTTCAGATGCTCTATGACCGTAACATTGATTCTCAAAGGCTCAGTGACTCAACACCATAAAATGTGCCATTTCATTTAATCTCCCCTTGTTTCTGATACAGATTCAGAATATGTATTCCTTCCTTTTGAGTTCAAGGCCCAAAGGACTTCCACTGCAGGCATTACATCATATCTGGATTTCAGAGCAAATTATTCACTGGCTGCATAAGCCACAGCAAGGAGCTGCTAATAGACAGAAAGTGCCACCTAGAATGATGTCCACAATCCTGCTCTCATTTTGCTTTTGCCAGCATCTATTGTGTCTTGGGATATTCTTGCAAGACATCTTCGAAAAAGAAAGCCCATTTTGCAGGTCAAACGTCAATAGCCAAGCATAATCCATAGTGGAAAAAAAAAAGGAGGGGGGGAGGCGTGCAAATGAAGATTCTGCAAGAAAAAGAGCTGACTTTTGCAATCTATTAATTTTATGTAAAACAAACAAGAATCCACATCTGAATCCAAAAATGAAAATCTCTGATAGGAAAACTGCACCCAAGTTAGTAAAAATAAATTATGAATAGAAAAAGGCAAAGGCATTGAAAGAAGCAATAAAATATAGAGGCATGGGAGTATATCAGTCAAACTTGCCAAAGAAGATCCTAAACTATATTTGATCACAAGCTGAACATGGTTTGGGACAGTGGTGGGTTTCAAATTTTTTTACTACTGGTTCTGTGGATGTGACTTGGTGGGCGTGGCATGGCTTGGTGGGCGTGGCAGGGGAAGGAGACTGTAAAATCTCCATTCCCACCCCACTCCAGGGGAAGAATACTGCAAAATCCCCATTTCCTTCTGATCAGCTGGGAGTTGGGAGGCAGAGAATAGATGGGGGGTGGGCCCAGTCCGAATTTTTACTACCGGTTCTCCGAACTACTCAAAATTTCCGCGAACTGGTCAGAACCTGCTGAAACCCACCTCTGATTTGGGAGTCCAGTGTGATTTATTTATTTATTTATTTATTTATTTATTTATTTATTTATTAGTCATATTTCTATGCCGCCCACTCTCCAAGGACTCTGGGTGGCTTACACCAAAGACAGTATACTAAGTAGCATATTGCCCCCTAACAATCTGAGTCCTCATTTTACCCACCTCGGAAGGATGGAAGGATGGAAGGATGAGTCAATCTTGAGCCGGTGAGATTTGATCCGCTGATCTGCTGAACTAGCAATCAGCTGAAGTAGCTGCACTACTGCATTCTAACCACTGTGCCACCTCGGCTCTTAAAAATAAAACAACTGACTTGTATCCAAGAAGAATTGTATGCAAGCTCATTGGAATATACTGTGTCCAGTCCTTGGGTCTAGGTTTCAGGAAGAAAAAAATGGTTAACAGTAAAACAAAAAGTCTTATGAGAAATTGTTGAAGGAATTGAATAAAACCTGAAGAGAAGACAGAAATGGTACTTTGATGTTACAGTTTATTTAATGTGCTTTGGTGCTGATAATGAGATGGGAGGTATTTAAATTAGATAAATAAATATTTGTCACACAGAAGTCTGTAAAGACTGGCTCCCATAGATTTCAATTCCATTTGGGTAGATTTCAGTTGCACATTTGGGGAACTTTCTTTATGAATTCATGAGATCTCTTCATAAATTCTTAGTTTATGAGATAATTCATTGTAGGCTTTGGAAGTAGATGGAAAAAAGAAGTTTTGAGGAATGGTTATTATGGGGTGACCTACTTCAGGACACAAAGTGTCTTGATTGGCCATGATCCAGGATCATTGCACTGATTTTTGTTGTTTTTCAAACCACTATTTCTTCATTCACACCATAGGATGACAGTTAAAGTCAAAACAGTTAAATAAAGAGGACAACAGTATCCAATTGGTGTTATTCATTACCAAAAGCCATAACCAACTGGGCCAGGCACCAAGGAATACAAAATAATAATAATAACCACATAAATTATAAAAAATAAATAAGTAAATGAAGAAGCAGTCTTTTTCTGTGACCAGCAAACTTTTCCCAATCCAATGAAATCGAACTTAAAATCACTTCATCACTCAGAATGTTTAAGTCGTTCCTAGTCTGTTCCCAATTCAACATTTCTTACTCTATTGCTGTGGTCCAAACAATCTTACAGAGTGTGGCATAGCCTTACTCAGGGCTCTAAATAAGGATTTAAGAAGTATGAATTTCCATTCAGTTTTGGAAATCTTGGTTAAGAAGATCTCATTGCTATGTCATCCATCTCCTTGGTCCTAGGGTTGTTGTTGTTGTTTTTTTGCTTAGTTTAACACAATTTCATTGTGTTTCTATTTATCTTTTTATGGTTTGAAAGCTTCCCAGAGTCGCCTTATTGGGAGATAGGCACCATATAAATTCAATCAAGCAATCAATCTCTTCAAAAATTAATCCTGAGCTATTTAGATTCTTAACACTGCATAGCTTTGCAGGTTACCATATTCAGAAAGACATTACACAAAAGTCGACCTTCTTTTCAGGACTATAGTTAAAACATTACACTGTGTTAAAGCAAGGATGCAACTAAATTCAGTCCATCAACTTCTTTAAAGTCCCCTCATCCCCCAAGACTCTAGTTAAAGTGTTTCCCTCCTTTATTTTTTTTTTTTTGTACATATATTTTTTTTCTTCTTCCCACATTTATTTTTCAGCAATCATTTTGTGAATAATAAAACAAAATAAAAAGGCGCAAATGAAATTCTCAACACAAAACAACTGGGAATAAACTGGTTGGTCTCCACATCAATTTCAATCTGCCCAATTTGTAATTAAAGGTCTCTCTACAAAATTTTGTAAAAAAGCTCCAGACTAGTGAAATATTTGAATGATTTAAAATTAGGCTCAATAGTCTCATCTTTATCTTACATTATTGTCTTATGTCCACAGGTCTATATGGAAATGATCCTGTTTGATTTCTTTTTCTCCAACAGACCCCTTACTCATCCACTAATAGAAGCCAACACAAGGAAAATCCATGTACATTGATTTACCTTGATTTTGACAAATGTAGCTTTCCCCTACTTTCAAAATCACTCCTGTAATTTTGAACAGAAGACTAGAGATGTACAACAAGTCATGATTTTGTGGTCCTTGGGCACCTATAACATATGCCCTAAAATACACTTAACTTTCAGAAATGAAAAATTGAAATCCTGCCCACACACATGATTTTTCAACTAATTAACTAATTAGTTCATTTATTTAATTTTATGTATATCCCACCACAATCCCAAAAGACTGATAGTGGTTCACTGGATTTACAGTAATAGCCAAACAGTGGTTAGTTGAAAATGATAAACATATAAAATTGAATAAAACATGACTAGCAGCCATTGATTTATAAAATTCCATCCAAGATAGCTGTCAGCTTCCAAGCTGCCATAAGGACGGAGAGGAGAGGCTTGAACTTTCACGTACTTACTTCCCCTGTTCATTCACAGCTGAGTCCCAATTAGTTGCAAAAAGTCCTTCGGGATAATCACCAATCTTTATCTCCCTTGACACTCTGCCAAAGACCTACCTGGCAAAGCCACACAGATTCCAGAATCAAACCGAGATGCTGACTGGGAACAGAATTAACAACGTTGCTTTCCTGCAAAGTGCCCACGTGCCTTTGCTCCTCTTTTAAGCCTTATGGGAGGGGCCAATCATCTCCAAGTCTTACTCCCGAGATGTCCCTTTTGTTTTAACTGTCCATGCCTTCTGGCACTCTGCGCATGCGCGCACTAGGAACAGGCTCCTCCTGTTACTCTGCCTCTCTGCTGTCCGATTCTGGAGGCTTCGGAGTCCACGCATCACTCCCAGATGGCCCTGGCCCCATCTGACAGAGCCCTCGTCTGGGCCTTCCCCAGACTCCAGGACTGGCCCATGTTCCTCCCCAGCCTCCTCACTGTCTGACTCTGCTGCCAGCTTCACAGGATGCTGGCGAATCACAACACTAGGTTCTTTAAGTCACGTCTTCTCCAGCCCTGATCTCAAAGCTGTTGTGTCAACCCCCTGTGAAGTAGATTGCTGCCCTGGTTCAACCAAGTTTTGGTTAATATACATCAAACGTGCCTGTTCGTCCATCACCAAATCGTGAATGGATATGGTTTTATTACAAACAATCCTGGCCAAGTTCATCTGCCCAAGGGTAATTGCATCGATTGACACAATTTAAGTTTGCTTCATGTGCCCCTATTGACAGCAGATACCAGAGCAACAGTTGGCAGAGCAGAACTTCCATTTATAGGTTTATGGTATGGTGGGAGCTGCAGAATGCCAGTTTAAAAGACCTCCCTCTTCTCCTTCTGTGGGCAAAAGCCCTACCAGAGGTTTAGGACTAATATTCATGGATGTCCATGGTCCTGCCATCTACCGGGAACATCTTGAACAGACACTCTTGGGGGTGGGTTGCTGGGAGTTCACAGGGGTTCAGGAGAACCTCTAGCTAAGATTCTGTGCAGTTCGGAGAACCCCCAAATCCCACTCCTGGCTGGCCCCGCCCATCCCGCCCCGCCCTCCCAGGAGTCCCCACGCGGCCCGTTTTGGATGCAGATAAGTGTAGGGCATGCATGGAGGTTCGGGGAGGGTGAAAAATGGGCCTACCGGAAGTTCGGGAAGGGGCCTCTGGAGCCTGGGGAGGCCATTTTCGTCCTCTCAGAGGCTCGAGGAAAGCCTCCAGAGTCTGGGGAGGGCAAAGCGCTCATGGTCCAGGAGGCCAACTAGGCCACGCCCACCCAGCAACCAGGCAGAGAACCCCTTGCTAAAATTTTTGAAGCCCAGCCCTGGACACTCTCACAATCTATCAGGATAATCCATCACGTATCCAGGATATGATTCCGTCCACTTTACATTATTATCACTCTCCTGATCATGGCTGTCACTCTTCCCTGTCCTAAAAATTGAAAGTGTGGTTCCTGACTACTGAAATCCCCTGCTTTCAGCTTATATCAGCAAACATTCATAAATCTTTACTTTTAGCTGCTTGATGAAGGGTAGACAGATATGTACATACTGGAGACCTTGTGCTCAAGCTCTGTTTAAAAATCAATAGAACTCAAAGAGGTGGAAAATTATCAACAGACAGATGCAAACCTCTGAAAAAGAAATGGGAGTGCTTGGAAGCTCTTGGGGAGAAAGGTCAACTACCAATATATGGTTAAAATTATAAACAGATCGATATAGTAAGGAAACATGTTCATTATTGATTATGCTGCGTGGTCTTTGTTTCCATGTGATATAATATAAACAGATGGACCTGACTGAACTTCCTGGAATGCCCATGAACATCACAAATCCCCTTTTCTTTTCTTACTCACAACCACACTATGCTACACAATAGGCCTGCAGGAAAGCTACATCTGATTTATTCCAGCAAGAGATGGGCAGTCCCTGAGTCCTGGGCATTATTTCAGTGGCATCAAACATTATTTCCAATTATGAGGAATGTTGGGAGATTGACTGCAGCATTATTAGGAGAGACAATATCCCCATCTCTAGATCAGGAAGTAAGGAACTGAATAAAAATAAAACACTTCAAATATCTAAGAGCCCATTGGAAAACTACCCTCCTAGGAAATTTCTTTTCATTAGCACTTCCTGGAATGACTACCTGATCATGCAATATTAGATATAGATAAATGTAGACAGACAGACATAGATATAGATGATATAAACAGACAAACAGAGTAGATAAATCTCTGGACATTTTTTGAGAAAAGCATAGATTAGATTAGATTAGATTAGATTAGATTAGATTAGATTAGATTAGATTAGATTAGATTAGATTAGATTAGATTAGATTAACAGAGTTGGAAGGGACCTTGTAGGTCATTTTTTAAAAAATTTGATTTATATGCCGCCCTTCTCCGGAGACTCAGGGTGGCTTACAATGCGTTAAGCAATAGCCTTCATACGTTTGTATATTTATACAAAGTCAGTTTATTGCCCCCACAAACTGGGTCCTCAATTTACCTACCTCAGAAAGGATGGAAGGCTGAGTCAACCTTCAGCCTGGTGAGATTCGAACTTACAGTAATTGCAGACAGCTGGTGTTAATCACAATGCTATCAGTCTGCTGAGCCACCAGGCCCTTAGTCCAAGCCCCTCCCCCGCCCAGCAGGAGACACTGCACATTTCTGACAAATAGCAGTCCAATCTCTTCTTGAAAACCTCCAGTGATGAAGCTCCCACAACTTCTGAAGGCAACTTCTGTTTCATTGGTTGATTGTTCTCACTGTCAGAAAGTTCCTCCTAATTTCTAGGTTGAATCTCTCCTTGATCAGTTTCCATCCATTATTCCTTGTCTGGCCTTCAGGTGCTTTGGAAAATAGCTTAACCCCTTCCTCTCTGTGGCAGCCCTCAAATATTGCTATCATGTCTCCCCTGGTCCTTCTCTTCACTAGACTAGCCATGCCCAGTTCCTGTAACCGTTCTTCATATGTTTTAGTCTCCAGTCCCCTCATCATCCTGGTTGCTCTTCTCTGCACTTTTTCTAGAGTCTCAACATCTTTTTTAATAGTGTGATGACCAAAACTGGATGCAGTATTCTAGGAAAGTAACATCTTCATGATTTAGGCTTTTAGATTATAGTTCTCTTAAATATTGTGATCGACTTTTTGAACTTGATTTTCCATTTAAAAAGTCTTCCCAGTTTAGCCATGGCTTCAGAATCCTTCCAAGCAGGGGTGAAATGCTACCTGTTCGCACCGGTTTGTGCGAACCAGTAGTTAAAAAAAGCTACAGATTCATCCAAACCAGGGGTGAAATGCTCCCGGTTCGGACCGGATCACCTGATCCGGTAGCGATGGAGGTGGGTGGTTCAGAGAACCAGTAGCAAAACCTCTGCCCCTCCACCCATGCCCAGGTGAGCCGCACGATCATCAGAGGCTTTTTTTTTTAACTTTTAAAAGCATTTTTTCTACAATCTCTTCGGCCGAAAAAATGCTTTTAAAAGTAAAAAAAAAAGCCTCTGATGATCGTGTGGCTCAGCTGGGATCATCAAAGGCTTTTAAAAGAAACCCCCCCCTTTTTTTTTTAAATGCCTCTGACGATCCAAGCTGAGTTGCCTGATCAGCAGAGACTTTTTTTTTCTTTTAAATGCCTCTGACGATCGGGCAACTCAGCTTGGATCATCAGAGGCATTTAAAAGAAAAAAAGCCTCTGCCGATCAGGCAACTCAGCTGGGATCGTCAGAGCCTTTTGAAAGCATTTTTTTACAACCTCTTTGCCGAAGAGGTTGTAGAAAAAATTGTTTTAAAAGTTTTTTAAAAAATTGGCGATGCCCACCCAGTCACATTACCCCCCCACCAAGCCACGCCCACAGAACCGGTAGCAACAAATTTTAGATTTCACCACTGATCCAAACCGATATTTCCGACTATCAGCTGTTCTGCGCGGTTTACATTAGCTAGAAACCAGGAAATACTGCTTTCTAGCAAATCTAAATCACGCGGCACAGCTGTTCCCCCCCCAACTGTTCTACTTACTTTGTAAAGTCTTCTTTTTCCACGCAAAGCGCATGTTTGCCATGCACTGTGCATGCCCGCACAGCGTGCTTTTGGTGCACACTGCACATGCGTGCCCACAGCGAACTGGTGGCAATCCGTTCGGCGGAGGATTTCACCACTGCTTCCAAGCCCAAATCACTCTGATCTAACCATAAAGCCTACCCATCAATATGGAAGAGTTCATCGTCTCAATTTCTTTCCTTCAAATGACCTTCAAGCAAGTCATTTCTAGTCCACCCACAAGATATGGGCATTTTTTTTTTCAAAGGTTTCCAAGTCTTGCAGATTTGAAAGCTTTTAGCATTTCAACGCTATGGTGTGCATCTCTGTTTAGGTAGACAGTCTCTCAACGTCTAAAATTAATAGCCCTTATTGGCAGAATGACTCGGGAAGCTGCTGCATTTCTAACAAGACAAGTCTGATTTATCTCATCTGCAGTAATTAAGGCAGCTTTTTCGTACTCCTTCTGCCATTGCAGGAGAGATTTAAAAGTAGCACAACTGCACTACCATTAAAAAGAGGTGGGGACAGCGTTGCTAGCTAGGACATCTGATATTGCATTTCCATATTCATGCAGCCCCAGGCTATCATTGAGCTCTTAGCAACTGTAACCAGCCAGGTAGACTTACCAAATCTGTAGCTTGAGGCTGAAGCTGGCTTGCATTTTTGAAGAACAAGCTACAGGAGGTAATACCCACAATGTTGCATTTGCCCTATTCGTCTTGCAGAACAGCAGCTGCTCTCCTAGGAAATCTAGATTCAGATCTATCCCCAGTACACTTTCAATTTTTTTTTCTTTCCAGGTTATTAAGCTTTTAAGTTTGGCTGAAACACGGAATGCTGTTACCTTCCCACCAAAGGTGGTCCCTATTTTTCTACTTGCCTTTTTCGAACTGCTAGGTTGGCAGAAGCTGGGACAAGTAACGGGAGCTCACCCCATTAGGCGGCACTAGGGATTTGAACCGCTGAATTGATCGATCGACAAGCTCAGCGTCTTAGCCATTGAGCCACTGCGTCCCAATATCCCAATATCTCACAATATCCCAATATCTCACAATATCCTGCTTTCTTGCCTGGAGCCTTAACCACTAGACCAAACTGGAACCTTAAGGGAAGATTCCTTAAAACTCCAGTGGAACAATGCTCTTGCTCTTCAGGTCAGGGACATATCAAAATGAGGATATCAATTGTCAATTATTTTATTTATAGAACCACTCAATTCAATAATGTGACTCTGAGTGGTGTACCACAAGAAACAAACAATATACTCCAAAGAACAACATAACATGAGTCCAGCAGGAAAAGGGCAGTATAAAAATTGAATAAAATAAAAATAAATAAAATAAAATAACACTAAAAACATAGCCAAAATATAACATACAAAATGGCCGCAAAAACAATGATTAAAAAAAAAACCAGCAGAAAACTCTCTTCAGCTGGATCCAAATGCCTGGAGGTGAGAAGAGTTGCAGGTCTGATGTATATTGGGGAGGGATTCAGTGGTGGGTTGTTCCCAGGTCGGTCCGGTTCTATAGAACCGGTAATAAAACTGGCAGGAGGCTCTACCCACCCGCCACGACGTCATCATGGGTGATCTGCGCACGTGCGTGCTCCTGCTGTGAACGAGTAGTAAAGGTAAGTGGAACCCACCCCTGGAGGAATTGTCCCGGTGTTATGGAATGATGAGACCAAACAACATTCCTGGGTCAGCCAGAGACAGTTGTATTGCGCAAGGTTCAGAGCCAGATTTGTACCTGAAACTTTGAACCAGGAAAGAGCTCTGATACAACTGTTTTTATACATTTCTAAGACAAAGGATTCGGTGAGATCATGCATTTTCCATATATGGTTAACATGAGATCATGCATTTTCCATATATGGTTAACATACACTTGTTATATGATAATTGACACACTTCCTAATCACTAAACTATTACTTGCTATAAGATTATAGCAATTACTAAACCATTACTTTTATATGATTATCTTTAGCTAGTCAACCTTTCTTAAGTGCTGTGGTTGCTAATGGTCCTTACTGCTGTCCTTGGTAAATTTATTGGATTAAGTAACTCTTTGTAACATATATATTCTTGTGTCATTCACAGTGAGGTCACTCAGATGTTTTCCATATGGCTGTCCTTCCGTGACAGCTAGGTCTCATCAGAAGATATATTACCACTTAATGGGGCTTAGCTGACTTTAATATAATCTCCAACAAGCACGTTTCTCCCTTATAATAATGTGAATAGAGAGGGTCTCCTAGAGCTCATGTATCTGACTCTGTATGATTCCTATTTTATTCACATTACCGGGACATAAAAACAGCCATAGAAAAGGCACACTATTTAGGTCCTATGAGATGGCAAAGTTTAACAGAGGAAAAGTAGAGTTTGCCCAGTGCTATAAATTCTAAAAAATCTCTATTGCTTCCTCTATAAAACAGTTCAAACAATGCTGGACTATTGCAACTATGCAGCCTCTGAAACAGACCCATTTATTTGTATTAGCAACCAGATAGTGATTTCTATTGTATGTGTATTAACTCACTACTTGCTAACACTACACCAGCCATCAAAACACTACTTGTTCCTGATTTGAAGTGTTGAAACATTTATTTCTTTATTTTTTGCCAAATTCTGTTTGTTTTTTTAATTGTTTGGGAAATAATTAACTACCCAAGGAGTAACCCTTTTTATTTATTTATTTTCACATTTTCTAAAATGGGAGAGTAGAAAGGACACTAAATTCACGTTGTTGCTTTTCTAAACACTTTCAGAAATTGGTTGTTAACTGCTTTTCTGCTACAAAAATTTTTTCCATCAATATGTTTTATAGCACTGGGTGAGTTTCTTTCCAATCTTTAGCAAAAGATGTTTCAAAGAGGAATTTAAGTACTTCTTTAAAAAAAATAGAATAAACAGGAAAAGGGTGCTTAAAATTTTAATTTTAGAAAGCTATAGATAGGCTAAGGGTCCAGATAAATTTGGAATAAGGTTTTGGAATTAATAATAAAGAATCCTTCCCATGGGAAAATGCTTTTGTTTGGAATCCTTTAAAAAAAAGAAAGCCTAATAAAATAAGACTTTTAAAAATGGATGCAAGAAAGAACTAAAAGGGATGAAAGACTACAGTTAAAGGAATAAAATTAAAATTACACATAAACTCAACTTGCAAATACAGAATGAAGCAAAATATTTTAACATTGGACTTATTGAAGAACATCTGTGAGCAATGAACCCAGAAGTTAATTTTAAGAGTATCTGATTATGCTCAAAAGATGTTATGAAAGACAAACAAGTTACATTCCTATTTTTTCTTTCTTTTACATTTTTGCTCCTATTTTTTATTTTCTATACATTCTATTATTCTTTTTATTCTTTTGCTTTGTGTTGTATTAGTTTTAATTGTAATTATTTATTGTCTTCAAATCTTGACTCCTGGCAATTGTCTAGACATGTCCCTGAAGTATTCTTGGCAAGATTTCATAAGTGATTTACCATTACCTCCTTCCTAGGCAAGACAGAGAATGACTGGCCCAAGATCACCCAGCTGGCTTTTTGCCTAAATCAGAACTAGAATTCCCAGTCTTCCAGGTTCCAGCATGGTGCCTTAACCGTTACACCAAACTGGCTGTCAAAAATTATTAGGATAGAAATAATGAATAAATGTATATATTTTTCCATTCTTTTTCAATTAAAACATTTTTTGCCAGTGCATTCAGTGGATTGAAATAGTATTTTTTTTTAATTTTTAAAAACCTTTATTGTTAAAAAAAATTGTACATGGTGAAACCATCTTGGCGTTATCTCTGCCATACAAAGTATAACTACTTACTAATTATATATTCATACTTAACCTCTTATACATGCTTACACCTACATACTATATTACATATATTGCCTCTTGTTTCAATCTACATATCCTTGTTCTTATCCATTCCGACTTCTATTCCTTAAGTCTAGCCATTAATAAAATCTATTCCAAATCTCATAGTAGTCTGTCTCTCCTTTATTTTTCAGTTCTAGCATCAGACTATCACATTCTGCACAGTCAAGTATTTTCTTTATTATTTCCCATTCTTTAGGTATGTTTTCACTCTTCCACTGTTGGGCATAAACTATTCTCACTGCTGTTATGATATGCAATATTAAATATGTTAACCTTTTACTTAGATCTTCTTTTATAATTCCTAATAGTTTTGATTTGAGTTCCAATCTCTGTCCGGTCATTTCTTCCAACCACATTCAAATCTTTTGCCAGTATTCTTTTGCTTTTTTACATGTCCACCACATGTGGTAGTAGGTGCCCAATATTTGGTCACATTTACAGCCTTTCAGGTGATAAATTTTTGTACATTTTGGCTAGCCTAGCTGGTGGTAGGTGCTACCTATAAAACATTTTATATAAGTTCTGTTTGTACGATGTGGCCAGAGTTAATTTCCTGTTTTTGATTGAAATAGTTTTGGAGCAACCATTTGTTTTAATCCTCACTGCCTTCCCCAAATCCTCTTTCAGCCATATGAATGTGAGATTGGAACATTTTAGATCTTTGGAATCCATGATGGATCTCATCCAGTAGAAATCATTTCCTTATTGGTGGGAGAATTTACAAGTTCCGAGTGAAGGACACATGGTATCTTTTAGATGTCTGGGAACATGAGCCAAGATGGTGCAGTGGTTAGAGTGCAATATTGCAGCTACTTCAGCTGACTGCTAGTTCAGCAGATCAGCGGATCAAATCTCACCGGCTCAAAGTTGACTCAGCCTTCCATCCTTCCGAGGTAGGTAAAATGAGGACCCAGATTGTTGGGGGCAATATGCTATTTAGTATACTGTCGATTGTTGTAAGCCACCCAGAATCCTCGTAGAGTGGGCGCCATAGAAATATGACTAATAAAATAAATAAACTCCAGCCCCCACCATCAATTTTGACATCAGTTTGTTCACTTCATGGGTGAAACTGCTTTCCAAACCTACACTATTTTAAGAACACAGTTTTATTTCCATTTTAATCAGCCCTTAGGGCCTTTTAAATAATTTGGCATGTAACCATATTTGAGTATATTAATTACTTGGGGCTTGTAGCTCAGTGGGAAAAAGTTTGGATAGAGCAAATCAATAATTGATTTAACACTATTTTAGACATTTTGTGCAGTCTCTAGTCACTTCTGCAGTTGCTTTAATATATGATATGCTGCAATTATGCTCAGTGGTTTTATGTCTGGAGAAAATCAGAGGAGGAATCAAGTGTCTTTGCATCTAATTCTGGCTAAACGAACGCTTAAATATAGAGATTTTTCCCCCTGTAATTACATTGTAAGTATTTTTAAAAAAACCAGGATAGATTTAAGATATTATAACTTCTACTCTCGCATTATCAACGTTGATTTCAGGAACTTTACTTATTTTTCTAATCATCTATGGCCCATGACCACAATAGCCAAAAGAGAGCAGAGTGCCCTTAATATCCAAACCAAACTTGCGTGCAAGCTTTACATTCTCATACTTGCTTGGATTTGTTCCAGCAGTGAACAGAGATGCTGGAAGACATCAATTATGTATGCTTCTTCTATTATAAATGGAGCTAGAGAAGGGGAAAAAATGTGAATTGCTTTTTTCTCTTTATCCTAGTTTTCTCTTTCCTTATTTAAGGAGACTTCGGTGCCATTCATGGGAATCTAACCCATAAAAGGGACTGGAACCACCTGCTCTCTTGAAGCTTCTTAGATGTCCCTCAACAGACATGTTCTATAGCTGTAGAATTTTAACTGAACCATTGTAAAACTGGGGGGAAATGCACAATACACCAGAGAGCAAAATCCCATTCACAACAGAAACTGGAATTACTCAGATCACATGAAGATCCAACCATTTCTGAGAGTTTTGTTATGGTAAAGAACGGGGCCACTCTTCCTGTATACTGTGGTATATATGGGTTATTTAACAGAAAGTACAGTTGCCTGATGGGAACAAACCAGATAATTTGATTAATTTAGTCCTGCTTGATTAACAGGTAGGGAATCTCATATGCTCAGTGGTTTTATGTTGCGTCCCGGTATAGCCAGCTGGTGCCATTGCTGGTGCCATCGCTGGCTATTGGGGGCAAGTCACTGACCCCCACAGAGGGGGCTCACAACTTGGGCGTCCTCCTGGACACACAGCTGTCTTTAGAAGAGCATATGACGGTCGTGGCCAGGGGGGCTTTTTATCAGGTTCGCCTGATACACCAGTTGCGCCCATTTCTGGATCGGGACTCCTTGTGCACAGTCACTCATGCCTTGGTTACGTCACGCCTGGACTACTGTAACGCTCTCTACATGGGGCTCCCCCTGAGGAGCACCTGGAGGCTCCAGCTGGTGCAGAATGCGGCCGCGCGGGTGATTATGGGAGCGACGTGGCGCTCCCACGTAACACCTCTCCTGCGCGAGCTGCATTGGCTCCAGGTGGTCTTCCGGGTACGCTTCAAGGTGTTGGTTCTCATCTTTAAAGCGCTCCATGGCTTAGGGCCAGGGTATTTGCGAGACCGCCTGCTGCTACCGATAACCTCCCACCGGCCAATACGCTCTCACAGAGAGGGCCTCCTCGGGGTGTCGTCGGTCAGGCAATGTCTGCTGGCGGCCCCCAGGGGGTGAGCCTTCTCTGTGGGAGCACCCGCCCTGTGGAATGAGCTGCCTCCTGGAATACGACTGATCCCGGACCTCCGGACCTTCCGTAAAGCCCTGAAGACGTTTTTATTTCATCAAGCCGGCCTAGCCTAAATGGTTTTTAATTGGGATTTTAAATTTTATGGATTTGGGAATTTAAATTGGGTAGCCAGTGATTTAATTCTTTTAATTATCTTAACTTTTGCATTTGTATGTTTTTTAATTTTGGCTGTTCACCGCCCTGAGTCCCTTCTGGGAGAAGGGCGGTATACAAATTAAATTAATAAATTAATTAATAAATATACCCATGATGGCAGAGCCATTTCTCCGGGCACATGCGCCATCGCCCTAGATGAGTTCCACCGCACATACATGCATGCCTCCCACCAGCCAGCTGATTTTCAAGTCTCTGCCACGCATATGGGAGACGCGCGCACATGCCCATGCCACCCCACCCCTCTCAGGAGTCTCCATGTGGTCCATTTTGGATTCCAGGTAATACAGGGCTCATGCAGAGGCTCTGGGAGGGCAAAAAATGGGCCTACCGGAAGTCCTGAAAAAGGCCGTTTCTGGCCTCCAGAGAGCCTCTGTAGGGCTGGGGGAGGCTGTTTTAGCCCTCCTGGAGGCTCCAGGAAAGCTTCCAGACACTCCGGAGGGCGAAAAATGGGCCTACCGGAAGTCCCAAAAAGGACCTCCGGAGGCTTCAGGGCGGCCTGCTAGGTCCAAAACAGGCTGCGGGGGGGTCGCGCACGCATGTGCAGGGGGGTGGGGGAGCACGGGGGGATTGTGCACAAATGTGCAGGGGGGCAGGGCGTGGGTGAGGGGCATTGCATTATGACGTGGGCACACGCATTCACACGCTTTTGGCACCCAAGGAAAAAAAAAGGTTTGCCATCACTGTCATATACTGTATGATTATCTTAGTTTCAGTGTATGAATATATTCATAGGTACTCTTGGTTAATATCTCCCCATCAAGAGCACTGAGGGCAAAATCTAAGTGTGCTGGTGTAAGTTGCCTGCTGTGTGATATGACAAAAATAGTGAAAGGCAAGTCATGAGCTCTTTATAGCAGAGATGTGAGGTGTTAATCCTATCCCTTGGAGATCTAGTCTCCAAGGTCCCTTCCATCTTTGTTATTCTGTTAAAGGTTAACGCTAACTGATACACAAAGCGGTGGGTTTCAGAAATGCTTACCATAGGTTTGCCAAGTGTGCGTACGCTCGCCTCTTACGTGTGTGCGCGCCTTTCGTGCATGCGCCCGGCCTCGAAAACGTAGCTAAAACGTAGCTTGGTTTCTACACCAGGCCGGGTGAGCGGGCCGCTACCAGTACGCCCAAATTAATCCGAACCGGCTGAATACCACCTCTGGTTACACCAGTTGAAAAGGAAATTATATTTCTGCTGATGAAATAATATCATCACATATGGTAGGATCAATGTTTGTTTAGTTTTGAGAGCTGTTTTTAGGATAAAACTCTACTGGTGACTTAATGCACCCATTTTCTTCTGTTTCCCTTTCAAAACCAGCCCTGTAATCCTGAGGAGCTGCAAAGAGAGGTTCATGGACCACAGTTGTCCGCCTCGCTCCAGAAGGATAGCTGAGAGAAGCAAACTGCCTAGTAATCATATCCATCTTATAATCAGTGTAGCCTCTCACATACACTAAGCTGCCAGCCGAAAATGAGCTGTTCCTTTAAGGCGGTGTTTAAATAAAATATCCTGTTCTTTTTTGCCAGCCCTGTGGTATATCCAAGAACAAAGCCACAGGAACCCTAATGGAAGGAGAAAGATTGCAATATTTGGAACTTGTTGGCCTATTCTCCATTTGCGTTATTAATAAAATACCTCTGAGTATGCAAGATGAAAGAAATTGATCCATCAAAATGGAGCTAATTTTATTATAGAGATGACATCTTCTGAAAGCTGGTTGCCTGAAGGATGGCTGTTTAATTTAAAGAGACACATTCATTTGCGCAGGGAAATTTTGATGCTGTAATGGAGTTTCCAATACAGATAGTCCTCGGTTTATGACTACAATCGAGTCCAAAATTTATGTTGCTAAGCGAGGCATTCGTGACGCGGGTTTTGCCCCACTTTACAACGTTTCTTGCCACAGCTGTTAAGTGAATCACTGCAGTTGCTGAATTAGTAGATTCTTCAGTGAATCTGGTTCCCCCGTTGACTTTGCTTGTCAGAAGCTCACAAAAGCGGATCACATGATGTAGAAATCAAGGTCCAGGCATTTGCTCTGTGCGAAGATGTCTCTCTCTTTCGCAGCGTTTATTGCTTTTTATACAGTTTTTTTACAAGCAGAAAAGGCAAACCAGCAACAGTGTTTTAATGGGTAGATACCATTCGCCCCCTTAAGATGCCATTATCCTGATGGAGAAGGCAAGGTGAGATAATGCAAATCAGAGCCAGAATGAGATCATACAAACAGGCAAGATACATAGTGTCTGAGGCAAGGCCAGTGGTGGGTTCCTCCCAGTTCGGCCCGGTTCGGCCGAGCCAGTAGCGTTGACGATATGACGCTATGACTCCCGAACAAAGAGAACTGGTTCGGTGACGTCATATCGTCAACGCTACGATGTCACCGAACCAGTTCTCTTTGTTCGGGAGCTGGACCCTCCCGCTTCACCCGTGTTATTCTTACCTTTTATTTGGCCCCGCCCCCAATCTATTTGCTGCCTCCCGAGTCCCAGCTGATGGCTAGAAGGAAAAAAAAACTGTTTAAACTCTTGCTGTGGGGCTTCAAAGGGCCGCCCTACAGTGTTAAAAGGCAGTGTGGTGGTAGACCAGTGCACTGGAAAAACAAATGGGTAGACCAGTGCCTCCAAAAACAAATAGGTAGACCGGGACACTCAAAAAACAAATGGGTAGACCAAGATGCTTGAAAAACAAATGGGTAGACCAACAGTCCATTTAGTGATCATTCAAAGTTGCAACGGCACTGGAAAAAAAGTGATTTATGACTGTTTTTCACATCTACAAGTCCATGGTCACGTGATCAATCTTAAAATGCTTAGCAACTGACTCGTATTTATGATGGTGGCAGTGTCCTGGGGTCATGTTGTAGAGATAAAAGGTCATGGTGTCAGGCTGAGTGCAGCACACTGCCTTGCCCAGGGGTGAGTTCTAATTTTTTTTACTACCAGTTCTGTGGGCGTGGCTTATTTTGTGGGCGTGGTTAAATGGTCATGTGACAATTCTTTAGGATTTAGCAGAGGTATTGGTCTACCAGGCTTTTAACTGCTTGCAGAGCTGTACCGGTCTACCCATTTGTTCTTGGAGCGTCCGGTCTACCCATTTATTTTTCAAGCGTCCCGGAAGTCAAGGACTACCTGTATTATGAAAGGTGTTTAAAAAAAAAAATCTCTCCCTATCTTTCCTTTTTAAATGTCAGGGCATTTTGGTCTTTATGGGAAAATGTTGTTTCTGGAATCGCATGAGTAGTTTACCCCTAGTGAACTCAAATTTGTGCTGTTCCAAAATGGGGTTCCCCAATTTGCAACAGTGAGCAGGGGGAGGCTGTTACCGTAAGTCTGGAGACTCAGAGGAACAATTATTGACTGATTGATCAGATTTAGAGACCTCCCAACTCACTCACAGGGCAACTCAATGCTATTTTAGTGATGGTTTTCCATTTTTCCCTTATTCTTCCTCAAAAATGAGGCATGCTTAACAGAATAAGAGAGTTGGAAGGAAATCTTCTAGTCCAGCCCCCTGTTCAGGCAAGAAATGCATACTCAAGACAAATGGTTGCCCAATTTCTTCTTAAAAACCTCCAGTGCTGGAGCACCTACAACTTCTGGAGGCAAGTCGTTCCACTGATTAATTGTTCTAACTGTCAAGGAATTTCTCTTTTGTTCTAGGTTGGTTCTCTCCTTGATTAGTTTCCATCCATGGCCTTCAGGTGCTTTGGAAAATAGATTTATCCCCTCTTCTTTGTGGCAGCCCCTCAAATATTGGAACACTGCTATAATGTCACCCCTAGTCCTTCTTTTCATTAAACTAGACCTACCCTTTTGGCTTAGCCAACTAAGGATAGGCTCCAAGTGAGCTGAAGGCCTCCATAAAGACTTCCATTCAGAAAATGTTGCCTCAACCTTCCAGAACGACCTTTGACATGTGTTTTTTTTTTTGGAGGGGGTCTTTTCTTCTTGGATTGGGCCTGCAGCAGTGGTGGGCTTCAAATAATTTAACAACTGGTTCTCTGCCCTAATGACCACCTGGGTGGGCGTGGCCATGGTGGGCATGGCTGGGGGTGTGACAGGCAGCACTCAGCCTCCTGCATCCCCCTGGGAGCAAAAATGGGCCATGGGGGGGATGCACCCCCCCCCCTGCATCCCATTTTGGGCCTAGTAGGCCTCCCTGCAGCCTCCTGGGAGCAAAAATGTGCCGCAGGAGGTGCGCCATCCCTCCCCGAGCCCCATTCTGGGCCTAGGAGGCATCCCTGCATTTACCTGGGAGCCAAAATGGGGTGCATGGGGACTCTTGGAAGGGGCGGGGCAAGAAGGGGTGGAGCCAGCCAGCAATTTAACTACCGGTTCACACGAACCGGCCCGAACTGGCTGAATCCCACCACTGGCCTGCAGCCATGTTCTAAGGAACGACAGCACAGGTAGATACACTTATGGACAATAAGACATCTTAAAGACATTTTTTCTTCTTCTTTTAATAAGGAATTCAGGTGTCTGTTGAGATAGGACTGCATCATATTTCATGGAGAAAAAAGAGGGAGAGAGATACTCAGGAGAACTCTTTATTTGGAGAAGAAGTAGCCTATCTTCCGAACACAAGTCACTGTAACTGAGTACGCCACTTAATAACAGAACAGAATATTTGTTTTTAAGGAAAACAACAGGAAGGAAAGAGATAAATGGTAGGAACTGGAGACCTTGTTGTTTAAAGACCTAGAAATCACCAGGTTGCCCTTTTAGGGTGTCTAAGGAAGCGTTCCTACACATATCATAATCCCCTTTTACAGATCGTTTGTGTCATTGCCATTTGTCAGCCACTTTGGTTGAAGAGGGAGGGGAGGGAGGGGTAGTAAAAATTGTGAAGCACATCCCTGCTCATCATTTATTTAAAGCAAATTTTTTATCCTGCCAGATTGGCAGAAGGAAATATAATTAATGGCCCTCTATTGCTCCCTGGGAAAAAGTAAGCTGCTATGCAATGCAAATTGACAATCGTGCAAATTTTGCAAACCTGCCCTCTTTAGTTAAAAAAAAAAAAATCTAAGACTCCACCATCCTGGAGATTTAGCAACAAGAATTATTTCAAGGCATGCAAGCAATGGAATGATTAGGCAAACTTTTGGCAGGAACAGTTTCGAAGAAAATAACATTTAAGCCACTAACATTTAAGCCACTGACTCAGGCAAAGAAGCCAAGCTTACTACTCTAAAGTAGGACGTAAAGTGAAATTTGGATATAAGAGTGAAATGATACGGGGTTGGCTTGGATGATCTCTAAAGGTCCCTTGACTTGTTATTTTCAGAGACAGTTGCTGAGTTCAAAAAGTCAAACCGCAGACTTAGCTAATGTTAAAAATGCAGAACTAAAAACCACATGGATCAGCATGAATCAGCCTTTTTGCCTAGCATCAAGGGGCCTAGACATTAGGACTGATTTCACAGATTTCCTGTTTTTGCTTCTTTTGAAGATTATAAGAATGCATGTCTTAATCAGAACGTTGTTCAGATGTTAGAGGGTTATATTTCTGTCTGAAACTTCTTGGCCAAAATAAAGCTTCTCTTGATTTCGAAATCTGACTCCTTTGATTTTCTGCAACAACTCCAGTAAATTCCATGGAAGGGTTACTGCAGCTAACTAGTTTCTGAATCTTACGGAATTTTCAAGCTATTAATAAAATTGAATCCTCTTAGATGCATTACCTTAGGGAAAACAAGGATTCCTTTTATGGGAGGGAGGGAGAAAGAGGGGGAGGAGGAGGAGGAAGAGAACAGTAATTGTCAAGAACCATGCATTTTATATGGTATGCCTGGATAGTCCTTGACGTATGACCACAATTGCGAACAGAATTTCTAGTGCTAAGCAAGGTCGTTACACGAATCACCCACATTTTCATGATCTTTTTGCCATGGAGGTTGGTGAATCACTGCAATTACATGAATCACAAGTGAATCCAGTTTTCCCCACTGACTTTACTTGTCGGAAGCCAACTAGGAAGATCGAAAATGGCAATTACGTTACCCCAGAATGCTACAACCATTGTAAATACGGGCAGGTTGCCGACCATCCAAATTTTGATCACATGACCATTAGGATGCTGCAATAGTCATAAATGCAAAGACTGATCAAACATCACTTTTTCCAGTACCGTTGTAACTTCAAACACTCACTAAACAAATTGTTGTAAGTCAAGGACTACCTGTCAGGTTTCGGTGTCGTCTCGAATAAATTGCATTTCCAAACAAATAGTCTTTGATGAAATCTTTCATTTATTAAGCACGACAATCTGTCCCCCACTACGTCGTAGCCAACACTGACTTCCTGACCCCAAACCTTCCCTTTCTGTTCCCCAATTCTCTGCGTCTCATTGGCCATCTTCCAAATCACTCTCCCCATATCTACTACTTCAGCTCCCAGGAATGTCCCCGCTCCCATCCCATCTCCTAGGGGATATTATCTTCAGGGAAAATAAGTAGGTGAAAAGTCAAGCGTCCTCTTGCCAACTGCCCCCTCTTCTCCTCCTTATGTCAGCACTGGAACGAATGTAGTTTGGAGTGCTGACACTACCTGTATTATGTGCATACAGGACAGTTTAATACATTGGTTGAAAAGCCTCTTGAATGTTGCACAGTACAATCCAGGGGTGAAATCCTATCGGTTCGGACCGGTTCGGGTGAACCGATAGGGATTATGGGCATCAATTCCCTGAACCGGTAGTAATTACCCCTCCTTGGCCCCACCCATGCCTGACCAGTCGCCACTCACCTCTTCCGGCCACTCGATATTCCACTAATTCAATGTTAAATGCATCAGAGAAAATGCTAACTTTTCTCCCTCCATTCAAAACGGAGCTGCTGCAGCCTATCCCTTTAAGGTAGTCCCCAGGAGGGAGGGGGCCAGGAGGGAACCATAAAGGGAGCAGCAGCTCCATTGTGAATGGAGGGAGAAAAGTTAGCATTCTCTCTGCCTCAGAATTCAACGTTAAATGCAGCAGAGAGAATGCTAACTTTTCTCCCTCCATTCACAACGGAGCTGTGCCTTTTAAGGTAGTCCCCAGGAGGGAGGGGGACAGGAGGGAGCAGATGGAATGGAGCCGTTTTCATGAAAGGCAGGAAAATGGGGAAGGGGATTTTCCTGCCTGTCATCCATTCCTCAATCTCAGCACAGACTGAGGGAAGGATGGTAGGCAGGAATATTCCCCTCCCCATTTTCCTGCCATTCGTAACAAGGAGTGGCTGGGAGGGGAGGGGCTGGTGAGGAGCCCCTCGATGTGAGTGATGTCGAGTTGGCCATGCCCACCCAGTCACATGACTTCTCCCCCAACAAGCCACACCCACAGAACCAGTAGGGGAATTTTCTTAATTTCACCCCTGGTACAATCCCTTGAATCCTGAGAAGCATTCAAGAATATTCAAGAAATAAAGAGTTGGGGCATCATCTCCCTCTCTTCAGAGAGAGATGAGACAATGTAGAGATAGGAATGGGGCAAAGTATCTTCTCCTCTTGGTTCCTCAACCCTCAATAAAATATTTGCCAGATATGAGCTTTGGATCCAAGACAATGAGAACAAGTTTCTTAAGAACAGTTCAAAAAGATTGCACTTTGCCTTGCATACAAAAATGTAAAGAAGAACAATTCTTGAGTTTCTTTAACCAACTAGCTTCGGGTTTAATTAACAGTGTTGAAAAGCTTTGTTTCAAATATTTAACTGAAGGCAGTTGAGAAAAATACTCCTTAAAACCTAACAGCTGAATTGATTTAGTGCACCCATTCACTAAATGGGCACCTATGGACTTTTGCACCTGCATACATACAAACCACATATGCACCCGTACACTTTATCAAATCTACTTGACTGAAATCAAATCAACTCCATTTGACTCCAATCATCTCAATATATCAAACCTTGCTTAAGTTCCACTTCTGATAAGTCACCCTGTTTTCTCTGGCATTTCTCTATAATTTGATTCCCTTTCAAAGACTTGATAAAATATGGAACAACTGCCTTGTACCAGAAGGGTTTATAAATCCCTCCAGCTAGCAGATCTTGTTCAGTCTCAGGTCCTTGGATGAAAAAGGCTTTTTCTCCCTTCTTTCTTGCCCTATGATTTTCTTTCTCTCAATTCATCACCATTTTAGATCAGCGTTTCCTTACCTGGTATTCCCCCAAATGTGCTGAGACCACTGATACCAGCCTTTTCCAGTCCCCATACATTTGGAGGACAGTCGGTTAAGCAAGAAGAATCTGTGCAATTTAGTTTGTACTCTCTTGGCATGATTACAATGTCTCTCTGTATCAGGAATATGGGATGAACTAGGAGCTGGGACCCACAAGCCAGGAAACTAATGGCAAGGAATAAGATGAACAACTATAAAAGATGGATGAAACCTCAAGGAACGCATCTGAGCTGAAGACAAGGCCGGAGCTAGATCCTGGAAGCAATCCAGATCAGAAGCTAAGAGCAAAGAATACTCCAAGGAGTATAGTAGAATGCATCATCAGAAATAGCAAGATTCTGCTGCTTAGGAAAGAAGTTGACCCAATTTAGAGCCCTTTGTGGCTCTCATCTGGAAAGAACACGTGATTAGCATGGGCAGCTAGAGTTATTCCCAAGTGCAGAAATTGCTTGATTCCCTCGCTTGTCTGCATTGCTCGGAACGGAGAGAGTGTGCATATATTGAAACTGCCGATTTTCAGCTTGACCGTTCCTGACACAACAAAAGAGCTTTTATCACATTGATGGATTATGGCAAGCAGCAGCACATCGAAGCGTAAGAGATACATAGAGATGGGCAAACATGTCCATCGAGGACTGCATTTTTTTTTCAGATGGATGGAAAAACATTGTAATTCGTGTTAGCGACGTGGCACTCCCATGTAACACCTCTCCTGCGCAAGCTGCACTGGCTCCCAGTGGTCTTCCGGGTGTGCTTTAAGGTGTTGGTTCTCACCTTTAAAGAGCTCCATGGCTTAGGGCCAGGGTACCTACGAGACCACCTGCTGCTACCGATAACCTCCCACCGGCCAATACGCTCTCACAGAGAGGGCCTCCTCAGGGTGCCATCGGTCAAGCAATGTCGGCTGGCGGCCCCCAGGGGGAGAGCCTTCTCTGTGGGGGCACCCGCCCTGTGGAATGAGCTACCTCCTGGAATACGACTGATCCCGGACCTCTGGACCTTCCGTAAGGCCCTGAAGACTTATTTATTCCAGCAAACCAGCCTAGCCTAAATGGTTTTTAATGGGATTTTTAAATTTTATAGACTTGGGGTTTTAAATTGGGAGGCCGATTGATTTAATCACTTTTAATTATCCAGCCATGAGTACCATCTTTGCCAAACTGTATAATAATCGGTATCTTCCTTCTCTTGAAGCTCTTTAGTGAGTCTATCCATTTCTGCACATTCGGTTATTTTTGCAATTATTTTTGCTTCTGTTGGTAGTAATTCGGATTTCCAATTTTGGGCATACAGTATGCATTTAAATGCATTACCAGGGCATTGATGATAATGAAACATCTGCAAGAAAACAACCAAGGTCAGAGGACACCAAGGACTCATCCATTCAGCCCTGAGCTACAAATATTCTCTTTTAGCAATCTGAAAACCACATTTATCCTGTAGGTCTTAGGTAGCTTATTCTGTCTTGTATATGTTGGGCAGGGGGATACACAGAATTTGTGAAGGGTTAAACTCATCAAAGGACTGGTATTTTTCGTGGCAGCCAAAGATTCCTTTCCATGGTTGGTTGTCCCTTTGATGGCTCAGTGGCTAAGACGCTGAGCTTGTCGATCGAAAGGTTGGCAATTCAGCGGTTCGAATCCCTAGTGCCACGTAACGGGGTGAGCTCCCGTTACTTGTCCCAGCTTCTGCCAACCTAGCAGTTCAAAAGCACACTAAAATTGCAAGTAAAAAAATAGGGGCCATCTTTGGTGGGAAGGTAACAGCGTTCCGTGCGCCTTTGGTGTTTAGTCATGCTGGCCACATGACCACGGAGATGTCTTCAGACAGCGCTGCCTCTTAAGTTTAGAAACGGAGATGAGCATCACCCCCTAGATTCAGGAATGACTAGCGCATATGTGCGAGGGGACCCTTTACCTTTACCTTAAGGGGAAATGAAATCCCACACATGATAAGGTCAATTTCCAGACTCCAGGTATTAAGGCTGCATTGTCTTAGGAGACCCACTTTATCTTTCTAAGAATAAACAAATTTACAGCCATAATTAGAATGACAACACTGATTTGCAATGCAAAAGACACCGGAGAATTGCAACCTTAGCAAAGTTTGCTTTTCTCAATCATTTATGCAGGTTTGCAGCTGATTAATGGTGATGATGCTTTTTTTTTTAATTTATTCAACCAGCAAACGCAAAGCTCTAGGGACATTCTATGGTGCTAGCCTTGTAAACGTCTAACAATGAATTGGTTTCTCTCTAAATTTTGTTCTCTATATTGAAGCCTACATTTTTCTCCTTGACTAGAAATGTAGAACTTGACCAGAGATTTAAATGACAGCAAATTTGCTGATGTCAGCATGAAATGGGCCAGTTTACATTGATCTTTCTTTGGTTAAAAAAAAAAAATCTATATACACACAGATTTATGAGCGATGCTTCTGAAACGGATCTTTCTGAAATCTACATACAAAAATGCAAACTTATACATTAAAAAGCACTTGCTTTGGGGAAAATGGACATACCAATGATGAAATCTGTATTAATCTGTTCTTTAGGAGACTTACGTTAAAACTGGATATATTAAGGGAAGTTATTTTCAGTAAGCCACTGACGCTTGCAAATGAGAATGGATATGCATTCTTTTTTTCTTAGATGTTTAAGAAATCTATTAAAAATGTCAACAGGGCAGGACATTGCTGTGCATTTACAGATAATAAACCCACAAGATTTAATCTTATTCACATAAGTTAAATCAATCTGTTCTTGTGCAAGCATTTGTGACTGGAGAGACAGTTCATTAGCTGGATGTAGTAGGGATGGTTTATGTGACAGGCACATCTAACACTGAATAGAAGGATAGCTGTGAAGTAATGCTTGGTCAAGTGTGAGTGGAAAGCATTGCAATCACCAGCAACTTCTGTGTGTTCTTTCCACTTTACACCAACTCTCATTTAAACCATTGCTCTTTAGGTCAACAATAAGGAACTAATTCTGTTTATTTAGCCATGTTGAAATGCCGTATTGAATTATTGCCTCATCCTTGTCAACTTCATCTTCACCCTCTTTAAAAAGGTAAAAAAAAAACACTTGAGGGCCAGGCAAGAAACAATGGATAGAAAGTGATGAAAGAGAAATTCAACCTAGAACTCAGGAGAAATCAACCAATAGAACTGCTTGCCTTTAGAAGTTGTGGGTTCTCTATCACTGGAGGCTTTCAAGAAGAGACTTGGCAGCCACTTGTCAAAAATTGTACAGGGTCTTCTACTTGAGTAGGATGTTGGACTAGATGACCTCCAAGGTCCCTTCCAAATCTGTTTCTGTTCTTTATTTTCCTGGCAAATTCTTCTTCTTTAACAGGTTGCATGTATATATGTGTATATGAGACCCACTTTGGTGTAGTGGTTAAGGAATCAGATGAGAATCCAGGAAACCATGAGTTCGAGTCCAGTTTTAGGCATGAAGGCTTCTGGGTGATTTTGGCCAATCACTTTCTTTCAGTCCTGGAAAGGAGGTACTGGCAAACCACTTGTAAAATCTTGCCAATAAAACTGCAGGGACTTGTCCAAGTAGTTACCCAGAGTTGACTCTGACTCAAAAGTGCATGCACATAAAACACACCCACAAAAAAAAAAAAAAAAACCCACACGCACATAATGTAAATGGAAGGAAAAACATTTCAGATTAAAACAAAAAACAAAAATAGAATATCAGGATTCCTCCGAGGCTTGAGTTTCCTCAAAGCTCCATTTTATTCGAGATGTCATATTGGCACATCTGGGAAAACCCAAATCTTAAAGTTTCCAGGTTTTCCCCACCCAAAAGAAAGTTCAAGTCCCTGCCCAATACCCCACAAGTCCATCACATGATCCAACAAGCACCATCCAAAACTGGAGATGCCATCCAATCACTTCATCGCAGCTGCAGGGCAAGGTGGCCTTGACTCTCTGAGAAAAGAATGTTATTTTGACTATATATCACCCATACTCTATGCAATCCCCCCTCCCATTTTCCCACAGTAGAAAATGTGGCAGGCCTGAAGGCCCAAATGTAAAAGATGGCTTCCAGGTCTGACACAGAATATGGGGTATCAAAAGCTGGTACAGAATATGGGGTATCAAAAGCTGATATGTCCATCGTTGGTCATAAGCTTAAATGGCTTAGCAGGATCATGCCTCTTTTGTAATTAGAAATTACCAAGGTTTAATATATGGAATTTCAGGCAGAATATGAAGATTATTGTGTCAAAACTATAATTATAAGCAGCCAATCAGTGCCAATGTTTTTACTATAACAGTTTTTCCTACGTTTGTTGCACCAGGTTGCAACATGGAAAAGACTTTTTGTTAGATTCCAGGCTGACATTTACCTCTTGGCTCATCATTTCATTCACTGACCGGACCTGTGGTATTGTCTGAGGTGGCCTTGTGCTCAAGGCAGCAGGTGTCTAACCCTTTTAATGCAAATTGATTGCATTTTCTTTTTGTATGCTGAGCCCCTTCAGTGCTGAGCATTAAGAGAGATGAATATGCCTTTTCCATGGGAACAGCCTTGGGAGAGCTGTAAAAAGATAATCTATAATATATTTCGTTCAACTGCCAAGACCGTGTGACTCTGAAGAGCAAACATCAGCATTTTGTGGAATATTTTATAAAATATCTAAGCTTGATTATTCCTGAAATGGATTGATCTGAAATATTACTCTACTTTATTTCAAGCATCATTCTAAAGTCAGTTTGGAATTTTGATCTGTGGGTTATCTCATTTTTTTAATTCTAAGTCTTATTATTTTTTTGTACTCATAAAGCAACAATGGAGATAATTGTCCTTCCTCATATTTATACAGATATAGCCACCCTGATGAGTCCCAATTCCCAATTCCCATATGTATATAACTATATGTTCCTATAATCCTTTCATGATAATTTAATCGATAGCACTTTACTAAACATTTGTGGTCACATCTCCTAAAAATGAAATAGCTCTCCTAAGAATATTTTTAGGATAAATAAATAAAATATCCTCCTAAGAATATTTTAAAAGAATAATATCCATTTTCAAGATGGTAATAGCTCCAAGCCAAATCAATGGAGATCATACAAGATGATTCCAGAAAGTTCCTTGCTCAAGTTTGCCTCTTGATTTTTGAATTTTGTATTATCTAATCCTAGTGTCAAGTGCTGGGAAAATCAGGAAATTCAGGCAATTTAAATGAATATAAAAGTTTATTGCAAAGTTAAGCTCTCTGCAAGAATCTGAACTACTAATGGCAAAAACAAACTGGGGGTAGAATGGAATTCAAGGTGGGCTGGACTTTGATCTCTTGTGGGCACCAAGGGACTCAAGGCTAATGATGCATTTGACTCCTCTCTCAGGCTCAGCTTGGTCATCTCCTATACCTTAACATTAAAGTTGATGCATCCTGTCCAACTGGATCAAGATTATTTTGCGTATATTTTTATAGATGTGCATGTGTATTTATGTGCAACTGTATTGTTTTGAAGAGCTACTTCCTCTAAAACACCTCTATGTAAAATTGAGAGACTGTGAGTTCCATTCCTGCCTTAGGAACAAAGCCAGCTGGATGACCTCGAACCAGTCATTCTCTCTCAAGGAGAGAAAGCAAATCACTTCCAAAATTTTACCAACTACAAGGACTTATCCAGGCAAGTCAGAAGTCAAGAGTAACTTGGAGGAAAAGGAGGAGGAGGAGGAGGAGGAGGAGGAGGAGGAGGAGGAGGAGGAGGAGGAGGAGGAGGAGGAGGAGAAGGAGGAGAAGGAGGAGGAGGAGGAGGAGGAGGAGGAGGAGGAGGAGGAGGAGGAGGAGGAGGAGGAGGAGGAGGAGAAGGAGAAGGAGAAGGAGGAGAAGGAGAAGGAGAAGAAGGAGAAGGAGAAGGAGAAGGAGAAGAAGGAGAAGAAGGAGAAGGAGAAGGAGAAGAAGGAGAAGGAGAAGGAGAAGGAGAAGAAGGAGAAGGAGAAGGAGAAGAAGGAGAAGGAGAAGGAGAAGGAGAAGGAGAAGATGATGATCTAAATTCCAGGCCACTTTTACTGGAAGACTTATTACTTCACTTCTGCCACGGTTATTCAGCAAGATTGTGCCTACAACTTGTGATTTTACGGTCAGCTTTTCCATTAACTCTACTTGTCACAAACCCAGACTGTGAAGCATGCAGAGCCTGGATAGCTCTGCAGACTAAAGCACTGTAATTTAACACCAGCTGTCTGCAATTAAAGTAAGTTCAAATCTCGCCAAGGCTCAAGGTTGACTCAGCCTTCCATCCTTTCTAAGGTAGGTAAAATGAGGACCCAGATTATGGGGGCAATAAGATGACTTTGTATAAAATATACAAAAGTATGAAGGTGATTGCTTAATGCATTGTAAGCTGCCCTGAGTCTCTGGAGAAGGGCGGCATATAAAATCAAATAAAAAAAAAATAGTGATGACATAACTCATGGGATGTTGTGATGGTTGTAAGTGTGAGGACTAGTAAAGTTATCTTTCAGCACTGTTGTGACTTTGAATGGTTACTAAACAGGGTAGTTGATAAGTGAGAACTACCTATAATGGGGAGTTTTTCTTTGTGGTGTTCAATGCAGTGTCACACCACAATTGCATTTAGGGATTCATCCTTTTCTGAAATATATAAGAAGCAAAAAATAATGACAAAGTTTATCATATTCCCTTCATATTCTATTTGACCTAGATATTGAAATATATTTTTTCAAATAAAAATAATACCCTTATATTTGCTTGGGACACTTGACAGTGAGATAGGCAGCATGTAAATTTAATAAATAAAGATTATTATTTTTTTCCCATTGTTTCCCTTTTAGAAGGGAAACATTTATATCCCTGAATATACCCAGGGCATCAGAATCAGAATGCCTTGAATAAAATGAAGATAATTAAGTCTGAGTCTCTAAAATATTGGGAGGGTAAGAAAAATAAGCTATTGGACCAACAGTTGACAAATTGTTGGTCCAATAATTAATAGAAGTTCTAGACTACCTCTCCCTGTGGGTATCTGCCCATCCAGGGGTGGGCTGCTGGGGGTTCGCAGGGGTTCGGGAGAACCTCTAGCTAAGATTCTGTGCAGTTTGAAGAACCCCCCCAAATCTGACTCCTGGCTGGCCCCATCCACCTTTCCCCTCCCCTCCCAGGGGTCCCCATGTGGCCCATTTTGGATGCAGGTAAGTGTAGGGTGCGCGCCGAGGCTCAGGGAGGACGAAAAATGGGCCTACCAGAAGTTCAGAAAGGCTGGAAACAGGCCCATTTCTGGCCTCCAGAGAGCCTCCAGAGCCCGGGGAAGGCAAAAATGCCCCCTCCCCCCATGGTGCAGGAGGCTGACTTGGCCATGTCCACTATGGCCACGCCCACCCAGCAACTGGGCAGAGAACCTCTTAATTTTTTTTTAAGCCCACCCAAGTATGTCAGATAGGATAGTCATGTTCCAGGTCCCTTTTCTCACAAACTATAATATGGTAGGACTTTAGAGATGTACCTTCTCTGTAGCCAGCCCAGCTATTTGGAATAATCTCCTATTCGAAGATCTTGCCTCAAGCATTGGGCTTCAATGGGGCTGTGTCATACGTGTGATCTGGCACCTATTGGTCTATTTTTGTTTTTATTGGTTGTTGTGAACTGCCTACAATCCCTGTGTGAGCTAGGTCAGTGGCCTCCAACTTCAAATTAAAAATAATAATAATATATACAAATTGGTACCTTTTGAAAGCTCTTGTGGATATTTTATAGCATTAAACAACTACAAGATTATTCTCCCTCTGCTTTTTAATCAACTATTTGTATCAGGACACCTACATTTTTTAAAAAGTAAAAAAAAGAAATCATTGTCCTTTCTCTTTTGTATTCCCAACACTTGGGAAATTACTTTCCAGTGCAATTACTGACTGCATGGATTAAATCTTCCCCTTTATTATCATTTTAGCCTGCTATCTTCTGTACTGTTTACTCATGCTGATAAAACCAGAAAATTGCTCATTGCCCTTACTGATCATTTTGCATTTGCTTTCTCAGCCAGAATATCTTATCGGCCTTCATTAAATTCAAAGCTAGGACATTGGAATTATAATCCAGGAAGCCTAGCCGTTTGCTAGACCATTCATAGTCTTATTTCTCCACCCTTATTTCCTCTATATTATGGGATATGGCCTAGTCATTTTGCTGTCAGAATTTAAGGACAAAAGGGACTGGATTGGAAAGTGTATTTTCAGAATTCTCAAGAATTCAACTCAATATATAGCTGGGAAGTATCGAAATCATTAAATAGCAATAGTACTTAGACTAGCACTTCATAGTGCTTTACAACACTCTCTAAGCAGTTTACAGAGTCAGCCTGTTGCCCCCAACAATCTGGGTCCTCATTTTACCAACCTGGAAAGATGCAAGGCTGAGTCAACCTTGAGCCAGTCAGAATCAAACTCCTGGCAGTGAGCAGTGAATTAGCCTGCCAGGAGTTCAATTCTGACCAGCTGAACAGACTGTGCACAACAAGGTACAACAAGATCCAGAGACACTCCGAAGAAATGGGACTATCCAGTGGCTTCTGTCCTTTGCAATTGTGGTGACATGCAGACAACAACACATATGTATACCTGTCTTTGTGTCCCAATCAGTGTACACTTGAGGATCTCATGGCAGCATGACAGAATACAATTAATATTGTTAATTGCTGGGCAAGGTCTGTTTAACTTGTACATATTTTAATCTTATATTTTATATTTTAATTGTTATTCATATAGTATGCCTTATTTTAATTGTGATGCTTCTGACACAAATAAACAAACGAACCCAATATATGTCTCACCACTTCTATAGCATGCATATTGCCCCCAACGATCTGAGTCCTCATTTTACCCACCTCGCAAGGATGGAAGGCTGAGTCAACCTTGAGCCTGGTGAGATTTGATCTGCAAATTGCAGGCATCCGTCAATCAGCAGAAGTAGCCTGCAGTACTACATTCTAACCACTGTGCCACCACAGCTAATTATGATAGGATAGGATAGGATAGGATAGGATAGGATAGGATAGGATAGGATAGGATAGGATAGGATAGGATAGGATAGGATAGGATAGGATATGAACAAGTTAGAAGATTGCTGCAGTGGTAGTAGAATGACCCAAGTTCTATAGATTTGCTCTAACATATGATACCTTTATGTCAGACTTGGTGAGCAAAGTTAAAATAAATAAGCAAACAACATCTCCCATAACAATGCAGATGAGTTACTTTTGCTTATCTGCTAGCACAAAATAAACATATGGAAGGGGAGAAATTAATGGATATAATTTTAAACTTCAGGGAATGTTCTTTTTCCCTGACACATATATTCTAACATTCCCCTGAAGTCTTTTTGGTGTAGTTATTAAACAGTTGGAAAAGGACTAGAAAGAATCAGTTTCAAATCTCTCTTCAGCAATTAAACCCACTGGATTATTTGTATAAGCATAACCTACTTCGTAAGATTATTATGATTACCAAATGAGTTGTGCAAAAAAAAAAAAATTATGGCACAGAAACAAACAAACTGGAGCAAACAAACTGAATGCATATTAGTTGTCCTTTGAGTCAGATAGAGAAGACCCTGAACAGCAGTGCATTCTATCTATAGTCAGATGCTTGATGTTTTGCTGGTTATTTCAGTTCTCACCTTGTTCTCTAAGTCCAATCTTTTATTCGGCCCTGACTGCACTTCAATTTTAACTTTTAGTGTCTAGCTCCAGAGTGCTGCAGAAACTTCTGACTCAGGGTTGACTAATCACCACTAATTAATTCTATTGTAAAAAAAAGTGAACATATTCCCTTAAGGCTGTGTAAGGAACTGGAGCTCTTTTTTTTTTTTATTATTATTTTATTTATATGCCGCCCTTCTCCGGAGACTCAGGGCGACTTACAATGTGCTCAGCAATAGCCTTCATCCTTTTGTATATTTATACAAAGTCAGCTTATTGCCCCCACAAACTGGGTCCTCATTTAACCTACCTTAGAAAGGATGGAAGGCTGAGTCAACCTTGAGCCTGGCGAGATTCGAACCTGCAGAAATTGCAGGCAGCTGGTGTTAATAACCAGCTTAATAACAGGGTGCCTTAGACCACTGTACTACCAAGGCTCTTTCAAAACATTTCTTCACTCCAGCAAGTGAACCGAATATTAGGTTTTGGCAAACCATCTGACCCAAATTTAATATATGCAGTTGCAAAGATGAGTAGAAAGTAGTATAAGTTAAGATGTTGGATATTATTGTTTTTGTTGTATGGTGGTGTTAGATTAGCCAGGAGAACACAATGCTATTGCAGAGTAGTAGTTTGGCTGCCAAGTTACCAGCTCTGTTGTAGGAAATGATTTTGTGTTCCCAAGGTGCACCACAAGAGGGTGAGCTGGCTTCACACCAGAAATAAGACAAGCAACTCTTCCTGCAGTGTCATCCTATGCTCCCTCCCTTCCTGGAGCCACCTTACAATTGGATCCTGCAGCCAGGAAGGTTCAGAGCTGGCAGGAATCTGACTGCCTGTATGGAGCACCAGCTCATCTTCCCACTGAAGTGGTACCTATTTATCTACTCACACAGAACATGCTTTCAGACTGTTAGATGGACAGAAGCTGAGGCAAGTGACCGAAGCTCACCCTGCCACACAGTAGCAGGGGGTCAAACCGTTGGAGCGGAGACCATCTCCAGCTTCATTAAGCCCCTGAGCTGCCGCGCCTCTAAGACGTTGGTTTACTATTGGAATTAAATTGTATTCTGAGTTGAATAAACCGAAAGGAAAGTAACCATCCTTCAGATCGTGCATCTATTCCCAAAGTTTGCAATTCATGCTTCAAAAACAAGATATAAAAATATACATCTTAAGGAAACGGCACAAGAAAGCAACTTCCATTTTCATTTATGTACTGTTTGTTTTTGATATCCCATAGAATTCATTAGCACATGTTTAAAAACAGAACGTTGTCTCAGAATTAGGATCATAAAAGTGAAAATATAATGAATGCTATTGGATTTGCCATTCCGAACGGCAGGATAGAAAAGGTCACAGGCTAAATCTCTGGCATCTGCAGCGAAAGTTCCCACTTGACGCAAGACAAAACAATGACAAGAAGAAAAGCGAATGCTATGCTGGATGGAGCTTGTTTATGTTCCTAAGGAATTTACACAGGCCAAATAGAAGATGATTTGTAGATTCCTTGACAAGCGAACAATTGACACTTCGCCATGTTTATAAGATTTTGCGCAAGTTAAGCTCCCTGTTTGGGTCTCTGAAAGGCTGATGCGACCAGCTTGGTATCTTTTTGGTGTTGTAAAATCACTTCTTCTTTCCCTTCATTGGCTTGTGCCCTTCTAGAAATTAACCACTTGCTTAGTATTCAGCGCTCAGCTTCTTCATTCGATAAAATCAGCATTTTCGGAAAGGCAGGCTAGGTGCAATTGCAAACTGCCTCATTTACAGCTTAAATCACTCAGAAAAACCATCCTGTCTCAAACTCAAACTCCAACAATCTGAGTTCTCATTTCCACCAAGGAAATGTCTCCTTTATCTCTATTATCAGCACTCGGATTGTTCAATATTTCAAGCTTATTTATGCTTTTGTTTTCCAGCAGAGTCAATTTCTCCTACGCCTGCTTTTAAATGCTGACAAAGGATCGTGGGGGGTTTTTTTCTCCTAGTGTAGGAATGAAAATATCAGTCAATTATTATTTTTTATAAAAATGAGAACAAAGGATTCCTTCACAGGAGGTAAGTATTATACTAATGCAGCAAGCCTGCTGCATGCTGATAAACGATTATGTGGTTGTCAGAGTTCTGATCTCATTTCTGTTCTGCAGTGAAATGAGGGATAGACACAATGAGGAGTTGTAGCTTAATGACAAAGGTACAAAGATGAAAAGGAGATAAAAGGGAATGGAATGGAATGGAATGGAATGGAGTAGAGTAGAGTAGAGTAGAGTAGAGTAGAGTAGAGTAGAGTAGAGTAGAGTAGAGTAGAGTAGAGTAGAGTAGAGTAGAGTTGAGTAGAATAGAGTAGAATAGGGTAGAGTAGAGTAGGGTAGGGTAGGGTAGAGTACAGTAGAGTAGAGTAGAGTAGAATTTAGAGTAGAGTAGAGTAGAATTTAGAATAGAGTAGAGTAGAGTAGAGTAGAGTAGAATAGAATAGAATAGAATAGAATAGAATAGAATAGAATAGAATAGAATAGAATAGAATAGAATAGAATAGAATAGAATAGAATATTGGGAATGGAATGGAATGGAATGGAATGGAATAGAATAGAATAGAATAGAATAGAATAGAATAGAATAGAATAGAATAGAATAGAATAGAATAGGAGTAGGGTAGGGTAGGGTAGGGTAGGGTAGGGTAGGGTAGGGTAGAGTAGAATTTTAGAGTAGAGTAGAGTAGAGTAGAGTAGAGTTTAGAATAGAGTAGAGTAGAGTAGAGTAGAGTAGAGTAGAGTAGAATTTAGAATAGAGTAGAGCAGAGTGGAGTGGAGTGGAGTGGAGTGGAGTGGAGTGGAGTGGAGTGGAGTGGAGTGGAAAGGAACGGAACGGAACAGAGTAGAGTAGAGTAAAATAGAATAGAATAGAATAGAATAGAATAGAATAGAATAGAATAGAATAGAATAGAATAGAATAGAATAGAATAGAATAGAATAGAATCTTCATTAATTTAATCATTTGAACATATTGAAAATATAAAACTAATACAAATATACTGTCAGGCACAAAAGTTCAGGACCATAAGTCAAGCTGTAGCTCAAAAAGTTTTATTGCTAACACCTATACACAAGAATCTTTTCAATTAACAGCATTAAATTGGCGCTAGATAAGGGACAATGAAACTTAAGGGAGTTGGATTTGGATGTCTAATGGCAATGCAAGGACTCTCAACAGATGATGCATTTAACTTCGCCCCCAACTCTGCTTGCTCTTCTCCTACATATGCAAGTAGATTTTTTTTTAAAAAGATTCATAGTAAATTGTCACCCCAAAACCCCAATCTGATCTAAATTGTCCGTCCTCTTCTAAATGACCTTTGTTATAAAGAGTGAAGTCTTATTAATGATATGCAGGTTCATTCTCTCCAAAAAGTAAAATAGTTTCTCCCTCTGTTTTTTTTTTTGTTTTTTTTTACTGTTTAAATAAAAATCTCAAAAAGCAACCCTTTTTGCATAGTACACTTTGCATTTAAAAAGGATGTGTCCAATCTTTTCAACAATTGGTGCTCCACAAATGCACAATCTTTCTTCAAATGGATCTCCATGAAATCTACAGTATCCTACTAGGGAGTCTAGCTGGATGAAATATGCTTTAGAAAAAGCTCTTGTGATATGTTGAGGCATATAATTTGTTAAATACTTTTCTAACTAGGAGAAAGTAAGTACCATATTTTTCCGAGTATAAGACGCACCTATCTTTTTTGGTGAGGAAAACAAGGAAAAGAAATCTGTTTCTGCCTCCCTGCAATTTTGCCTCCTTGCAGCAAACAGCAAACAGCAAACAGCTTGCTTTACTTTCATTTTCGTTTTCAGCATAGCTTGATTAGCACAAGAAAAGAAAAACTGCTCCCAGCAATTTACCTCCTTGCAGCAAGCAGCAGAGGCCCATGCAGCCCGTAGAGCCTTGGTAGTACAGTGGTCTAAAGTACCCTGTTATTAAGACCAGCTGCCTGCAATTACTGCAGGTTTGAATCTCGCCAGGCTCAAGATTGACTCAGCCTTCCATCCTTTCTAAGGTAGGTGAAATGAGGACCCAGATTGTGGGGGCAATAAGCTGACTTTGTATAAATATACAAAAGGATGAAGGCTATTGCTTAGCGCATTGTAAGCCGCCCTGAGTCTCTGGAGAAGGGTGGCATATAAATCAAATTAATAAAAATAATAATAATAAAAAAAATAGGCAATGGCAATCCCTGCAGCCTAAAACAGCTGAGAGTCGGGAGGCCGACCCAAGGGACAATCAACGTGCTAATTAGGCTGTGCTGAAGCTGAAATGGGCTGTTTCTTCTTGCTGCTTGCTGCAAGGAGGTAAATTGCTAGGAGGCAGAGGCCAAAGGGTGGGGGCCAGTGGGTGGGCGGGGCTACATTCGGTGTATAAGACGCACCCAAATTTTCACCCCCTTTTAGGGGGAAAAAGATGTGTCTTATACTCCAAAAAATATGGTACCTGAATTTGATCAGTTTTGAACTTTAGTTCAGAAGGAGTACAAGATTATTTTGTTTTTCAATTCATGCCAATTTGCTTTCTAGCTTTCCAGAAACATTCTCGCGCTGCATCTATCTTTTTTTTTTTTACTTCAGCTTGATACTTTCCTATTTAATATGTTTCCTTTTTTATCTAGTCAAGAGGACTTTTTCCCCCTAAATCTTAAAAGAATTCTAAAAGAAATTCTCTTTCATTTATTTGAACAAGAGCTAATAAAAGGGGAAAACAGCAGGAGGCTTTCTCTACAATACATGGCAGTATTTTAAATTGTCAAATTTGAACTGTATCAGCTGATGTCATTATAATGTTGGTCTTTATTTAAATTCTGTATTATGGGTTATGACTTGCAGTCAAAATAATAAGCATATTAATAATGCTTTTTTTTTTTAATTTGATTTATATGCCGCCCTTCTCCGGAGACTCAGGGCGGCTTACAGTGCGTTAAGCAATAGCCTTCATCCTTTTGTATATTTTATACAAAGTCAGCTTATTGCCCCCACAAACTGGGTCCTCAATTTACCTACCTTAGAAAGGATGGAAGGCTGAGTCAACCTTGAGCCTGGCAAGTTTCGAACTTACTTTAATTGCAGACAGCTGGTGTTAAATTACAGTGCCTTTGTCTACAGAGCTATCCAGGCTCCTGGATTTTGCATATTATTATGCTTAATAATAATAATAATAATAATTTTGTTCAATCAAAGGTTTCCCATCTACTCATCATTACCCCACTGCAGTTGGACGCTCATAAGATTTCATGTACTTGACCAAGATTGGGTATAGAAGCTTTTTTTCACTCCTACTCTAGAAATAGGATTTGCCGAGTTTTGCAGTTGTTACATGCAAATTGTGTAATAACTCCATTAATTTTGACTAGCAAACTCTCCCCCTTTTTTATAGCCAGTTTGGTGTAGTGATTAAAGGCACCAGGCTAGGAAGGAGGAGGGTAAGTTCCAGTCCTTCCTTTGGCACAAAGCCAGATGGATGACCACAGCCCTAGGAAGGAAAAGGCAAAGACAAATCACTTCAGAAATCTTGCCAAGAAAACTGTAGGAACTTGTCCAGGTACATGCGATGTGTCAATAGTGACTTGAAAGGGGAAACATACACACATACCAGAGGTGGGTTTCAGCAGGTTCTGACCAGTTCTGGAGAACTGGTAGTGGAAATTTTGAGTAGTTCGGAGAACTGGTAGTAAAAATTCTGAATGGCCCCATCCCCATCTATTCTCTGCCTCCCAAGTCCCAGCTGATCGGGAGGAAATGGCGATTTTGCAGTAACCTTCCCCTGGATTGGGGAGGGAATGGAGATTTCGCAGTGTCCTTCCTTTGGAGTGGGGAGGGAATGGAGATTTTACAGTATCCTTCCCCTGCCATGCCCACCAAGCCATGCCCACTAAGCCATGCCATGCCACGCCAATCAAGTCACGCCCACAGAAGCGGTAGTAAAAAAATTTGAAACCCACCACTGACATACACACAGAGAGACAGAGAGACAGACAGACAGACAGACAGACAGACAGACACAGAGTGATCAATATTTGATTATATATATATATATATATATATATATATATATATATATATATATATATATATATATATATGTCTTTGGTTATTCGGGTTTTCTCCCGCGTACAATTGGAGGTTTCTTGGCAACGTTTCAATGAAGTCTCATTCGTCATCTTCAGGCTGGTGTCTTCAGCTTCGTGCTTCTAGGAGCAATGTGACATTGTCATGATGTCACGAATAAAAGAAGCACGAAGCCAAAAACACCAGCCTGAAGATGACGAATGAGACTTCGTTGAAACGTTGCCAAGAAACCTCCAATTTTACGCTGGAGAAAACCCGAATAACCAAAGACCTACATACAAACACCAGCAAAAACCTCCAGAAAACATATATATTCCTGCTGAGGAGATCGTGAGTTGAATCCAGATTTCCCAGACCTATTAAGATAACAGAAGCTTAAAGTTAGGCACCACAAATATATCACATCGATTTTAGGGCATCTATTAAAAAACATCTTAGCCTGGATCCAATGTATTTATTAACTTTAAATGACTTTATAAATAAAGAAGACCCTCTTACAAAGAGATAAAATGTCAAAATATATGACAGTGGTTAAGATCCGCTTTCCCTAATATAGATCAATTTTATGGTCCCCGGAGAGCTTGACCAAGGCTACCTGATTTAAATTATTCTTTTACACACCCATTAACTTTTTTTCAGTGTGTAATGACATCAGACTACTTATGGATGTCAGGAATAAAAGAACATGGATTTAGTCTTCTCAAGGATTTTGTTCAGTCTGCTTTTTTTAAAAAAAAGAAAAGCAAATTGAATTTATATTCCCTGCATTAATACTTAGATAGTAGACACAATAGCTTTTTCACACTTACATTTATGATCAGTGGAGATATCTGAACTGGTTTGCTACCGATTTGCTGGCCACACTGCACGCATGCACATGTGCAGTACACGCCAATAGGAGGCTTGGAAAGATAAGTAGAACAGCAAGGGGGGATCAGCTGTGCGGCGTGATTTAGCTTCGCTAGAAAGCAGGATTTCCTGCTTTCTAGCAAAGCTAAACCGCGTGGCACAGCTGATCATCAGAAATACCGGTTCGGAGGAACCAATAGCTTTTTTTACCTACCGGTTTGACCGAACCAGTAGCCTTTTTTAACTTTTTTTTTTAATCGGTAGTTTTTATCACTACTGGTTTGCCCAAACCAGAGCAAACTGGTAGCATTTCACCCCTGTTTATGATGTAATTGTTATTTAAGAAAACGCTCCAAATATATACCATTTTTTCAAATAAAATGCATATTGGGGCAGGGAATCAACTGAGAAAAACATATTAAAATAGCAGTATTTATGCTTTAAAATAATATGACAATTTGCAATAGAGGTATGATAGTGAAAGCACGGCTGGGGAACTGTTAGATTGACATGATTCAGAAATAGATTAATCTCAATATGGGACTATATGGCTATAACTAAATTACTATAATGTATGCCAAAGGGATTCTTTTCTGGAAAAAAAAAATACTGCCAGATTGCGTATTGTATCTCAGTAACCCATTCAGGTTTAGATGGGTCTCCAATTAAACTGCTAATTTCATGGAAAAAACACTGCCATCTGCTACCTGTCAATAAATAATTTAATTGGAGTAAAAGGCTCACATCTGCTAACTCTGAAGCATAATTTCACTGTAGTTGATATTGAAATAGAACCAATATAATTGATTTATGTACAATTCACTTGTACATTGATTTGATACATTTAATTGTGTGTTCAAAAGATTTAATGAAATTATTTCAGACCTCAGATAATACAGTGGAGAGGAAGAACGGTGAAAGATTTTGGTTTAGTTAATCCTTCGAAAATGTTGAGGCGCACAAAAAGGATATGGAAACAGCAGAACTCCTGAGTTCAATACGACGCTAAATTTAATTCTTTTGCAGTTCTGTTGAAGTAGTTGCTAAAGTTTGTAGCCCCAGTGGTAAATTTTGATATAATAACCAGTTCCTGACTGTTAAATTCTCTTCTGGGCTGTTTTCTACCAATTGAGGGGAAGAAACGGGTATTGTATGTATATATTTGTGAGTGTGTAATACTCATGTTTCAATTTACATTTTCACTCATCCACATATTTACTGCAAGTGTGATTTTTCCCAGCATCTTGTGCAGATTTTTTTCCTCTAATATATGCATTTTTGTGTCTCTTCAAATTGCAAATGGCATTGCAACATTCTAAAAAAAAAAAAAAACTCCACAAACTTTGATGTGGAAATGAAAGTTTGGTTAAGTACAACATGGGCATGCTTCTTTTAAAAAATTAGGCGAAACACGTTGCTTATCCATCACTCCCTAGAGTGAAACTAGATGGGATATTCTGAATATATATATTGAGACATCTTTGTCTTTTTTTAAAAAAAAAAAATATTTTTGATTGATTCAAATATAAAAACTATATATTTTTCCTGATACTGGAATACTGATATTCATAATAAAGAAAAAAAATGCATACATATGAGCCAGAAAAAAGTGTCTCACTGCTACTGTTCTGATTCTTAATGATATTATACTTTGAGTGAGAGAGAATCATTAGATGTTTATTTTTAACTAAATCTGTAATTTAGTAATGGGCATGGTGTAGCCAGACTTTTTTCCACAAATAGATACAAGAATTTACAGTACAATTTACAATACAGTTTACGACACAACAATTCCTTCTTGTATTGTCTACAAACATACCAAGCTAATTCACATATTATGCTAAGTCATAATATGAGGAGCAATGGGACAAGTCTGCTGTTTAAACCAAGCCATTATTTGTCAGATCAGGATTAAACATATCATGGTTTAACAAAATAAGCAAACCCGGAAACAGATTACTAGCTTCACAATAGTTCTTCAGTGACTTCTATTAAAATTTTTATGCATTGCAAAATGTTATTTTTAGGTATAAGATGGATGATGTATGCAATTAGATCTCCTGGGAGTTTTTTTCTGAGCAATCACAAAGAACTATTGGGTACTAGTAAGATTTCCCTAATGGAGCAAGTAATGGCTATGGAAAGAATGTATGTCTTAAGAATGATTAATGTATTCCTCCAATCTAATAATTCCTTAGGCATACACTGAGGTATACAATTGGACTACATGACGTCACTTCAATATTTTGTTCCGATTAAAGCTTAACTAAAGAAGAAAACCTTCAAGACATTTTTAAATCTTGTTATAAAAAAAGAGGCAAAATGAATTTAGTCTTTAAGAGAGTTTGGGGAGAGTGAGGGGAGGAAGTAGAGCCTGACACTAATGACTTGAAATTTGCTAGGCAATATTTCTTTTTCTAAATGTTGCAACCAGGGGTGAAATCCAGCAGGTTCTCACAGGTTCTGGAGAAACAGTAGTGGAAATTTTGAGCAGTTCAGAGAACCGGCAGTGGAAATTTTGATTAGTTCGGAGAACCAGCAAATGCCACCTCTGGCTGGCCCCAGAGTGGGGTGGGAATGGAGATTTTGCAATATCCTTCCCCCAGAGTGGGGTGGGAATGGAAATATTGCAGTATCCTTCCCTTGCCACGCCCACCAAGCCACACCACGCCCACCAAGCCAGGCCCACAGAACCGGTAGTAAAAAAATTTGGATTTCACCACTGGTTGCAATTACCTATACTTCCATCACGAGAGCTCTCGTGTTTCTGTCACCGATAGACATGATATTACAATGTTTTTTTTTTTAAATGGACTACTAAGCACGTACAAACATACACACACATGCACAACAAGCTGTGCTGAATACTGGTAGAAGTATCTAAGATATCTCTCCTTGCCTCCATAAATTGGGAGATAAATTTCAGATTCCTCTGTTATAACAGAGGACAATTTTTCCTTATAGAGATGCTATACAATTTTGAATTCCATCAGTAAAGGCTCTCTGGTGGTGGTGGGAAATAACAACAGTAGGCATAAAAATATAATGAAAATGTCTTTGTTCTTGATTGGTTACTTGCTTCTCAGCCACCAATTCTTCTTCTTTAGAAGTTAGCAATCTCTCTCTGGGAACAGAGCTTATTTTCTTATTCTCTCATACCAGATAGAACTGAAAATACTGTACCTTTCTTGTCACATCTAAGATTGTCCTCTCTCCTTGTCCTCTTTCATTTGTGGGGACTGCATGCAAATAGATGAACTCATAAATATAAAGCAGACTTTATTTTCTTTTCAAAGGCATATGGGAACATATATTTTGTGGCTCCTTCACAAGTTATTGACAGACATTTTATTTTCACATCACTTATTTTTTTTTCTCTTCCCCATGTTTCTTTGGTGAAACAAACAAACAAACAAAAAAGACAGGGAATGATCTGGGAGAGTGATGTATGGTGGAAATCTTGAACATGACACAGTCAACAATAATGCTGGCTTGCAAGTTCATTGCTCAATTAGAGTCGAAAGATGAAAGATCCTAGCTTATATAGAATAGTGTGCTTTGTTTGGAACATATTGTGCAATCTCTCTTCTACCGTTGGCTGACAATGGAGCCTTTGACATAAATCCAGCTAAGGCTGGAAATCTAGACTGCACATCCCTATTTTACTGCAAAAAGACTCTGTCAGGTTTCGTTGCTATCTTAAATAAACTTCATTCTCAAACGCAAGGTCTCTAATGAATCTTTTTTTTATTTAAGAATAGGAGAACGACATCCTTGAACTCTTTGTGCAGCCAAAACTGGCACCTCCTTCCAAACCACTCCCTTTCCGTTCTTCAACCCCAATGTCTCATTGGCCATCGTGCAGATCCATCTCTTCGTCCCAAGCACTTTCTTTTCACAGGAATTTCCCCCCTCCCTCTGTCACCCAGGTAACGCTATCTACTAAAGAGCAGGGAACTAGGTAAAAGTTCATCTCAGCATTAAAGCAAAGCTTCTCCCTCTTTCATTCATGTCAGTGCTGGAGGAGATCATAATTTGGAACGCTGACAGACTCTTCTACATCAAACAACCATTGGTCAAAGCCATGGAGAGTGGTAGAGATCAATATCTATGGGATCATCTGGCAATAACCATGATATACGGAAGGTTGCAATTTGAAACGTAAGAGGAGTAAGCGATAAAGAGCATAAATTCATGCAACATTTTAGGTTACTTTTCTGGTCCTATGCGCCCAGAATTCAGAAAACGTTTATTTATTTATTTATTTATTAGTCGCATTTTTATGCCGCCCAACTCCCGAGGGACTCTGGGCGGCTAACAACAAAGAATAAAACAATGTGAACAATATCCCTTACAAAAGTTTAAAAAGAAAACATTATAACCCAAACACTCCAATTCGTGGCCGGGTCTCACAAGATCACCGTAGTGAGATCAACGGCCCCAGGCCTGCCGGAAGAGCCAGGTCTTCACCGCTTTCTGGAAGGCCAGTAGGGTGGGGGCAGTCCGGACCTCAGTGGGTAATTGGTTCCAGAGAGCCAGGGCAGCCACAGAGAAGGCCCTCCCCCACGGGCCTGCCAGCTGACATTGTTTAGCTGACGGGACCCCGAGGAGACCGACTCTGTGGGATCTTACCAGTCTCTGGGAGCTAGCGGCAGAAACCGGTTTGAAGATAACCTGGCCCTGAGCCATGTAGGGCTATAAAGGTAATAACCAACACCTTGAATTGTGACCGGAGACCAATAGGGAGCCAATGCAGCTCGTGGAGAATTGGTGTAATGTGGGTGTACCTAGGTGCATCCACGACAGCTTGCGTGGCTGCGTTCTGGACCAACTGTAGTCACCGAACACTTTTCAAGGGTAGCCTCATGTAGAGCACATTGCAATAATCCAACCATGAGGTGACAAGGACATGAGTGACTGTGAGGAGAGCCTCCTGATCCAAGTAGGGTCGCAATTGGTGCACCAGATGAACCTGTGCAAAGGTCCCCCTAGCTACAGCCGTCAGATGTTGTTCCAATCTCAGCATTTGGGTGTCTACGAGGACACCCAAATTGCGAGCCCGTTCTGAGGGGGGCACTTTCTCCCCCCCCGAACCAAGGATGGACAATCGACATAGTCTTTAGGGGGCAATACCCAGAGCCATTCAGTCTTGTCTGGGTTAAGCCTGAGCCTGTTGACTCCCATCCAGATCCTCACAGCCTCCAGGCACCGGTTTAGATCTTTTTACCTCACAAGCTAGATTTGCAATCACAAATCTACATGCAAGGGTTGGGTTTTTTTTTTTCAGGGGAGATGTTCAACTTTTTGGCTGGTGGGGCATATTGGAATTTTTGGAAAACCATGTTGGCATTCTTACAAAATAGCATCTTTGAGGTTGCTGGCCCATTTACTAAAATGGCCACTTGTGGTGGGCTTGGGCACTCATAAACCTCTGTTTGCCAGAAAGTAAATTAGTGAGGTTTATTTAAGATACTATTTCACTAATTCTGACATCAAGCGACCATTTCACACACTCAACCAAATAAAAAACAACACCACTCAGCGCATTATATTTCAATATGCACAAAACATAACATTTATAACAGCTTGCTTGCATATGGCCTGGGTGTGCTGACTCTTGCAATCTTCCTTGATTGAAGTGCCATAAAATTTTCCATCATTAAGTCCTAGGCCAGTGTTTCTCAACCTTGGAAGCTTGAAGATGGGTGGACTTCAACTCCCAGAATTCTGGGAGTTGAAGTTCACCCATCTTCAAGCTACCAAGGTTGAGAAACACTGTCCTAGACCAACCACTATGAACTTACTTAGAACTGTCAGCTTCTAAAATTCCATAAAATGTTTTACGCTTAGAGCATTATATGAATCTATGCAACTATTCATTTATTTTCTGCTTTGCGCTTCATATTTATATTTACGCAGTGGTGAAATCCAATTTTTTTTACTACCGGTTGATGGGCGTGGCAGGGGAAGGATACTGCAAAATCTCCATTCCCACTCCACTCCAGGGGAAGGATACTGCAAAATCTCCATTCCCACCCCACTCCTGGGGGAAGGATATTGCAAAACCTCCATTCTCCTCCCACTCTGGGGCCAGCCAGAGGTGGCATTTGCTAGTTCTCCGAACTACTCAAAATTTCCGCTACCGGTTCTCCAAACTGCTCAAAATTTCCGCTACCAGTTCCCCAGAACCTGTCAGAACCTGCTGGATTTCACCCCTGTATTTACGATAATCCAGATTATTAAAGAAATACCCAATTAGAATTTGTTGATATCTTTACAGATTGGCATGAATGGGGCAGACTGACAGAGTTTCAAAAATGGGCCCTGGCAATTGGCCTTTTTTAAAAATCCTGAATAACACTAATACCATGTTCTTACAACAGTGCAAGTGTCAGGTTCCAAGTAACACCCTCAATGGAAGAAGACTCCAAGGCTTGAATTTCCTCAAAGTTCCATTTTATTAGAGATGTCCTATTGGCACATCTGGGAAAACCCGAATCTGAAAGTTTCCAGGTTTTTCCCACCCAAAAGAAAGTTCAAGTCCCTGCCCAACACCCACAAGTCCATCACATGATCCAATCAGGCACCATCCAAAACTGGAGAAGCAGCCCAATCACCTCATTGCAGCTGCAAGGCATGGTGGCCTTGACTCTCTGAGAAAAGAATGTTATTTTGACTATATGTCACCCATACTCTATACAATCCCCCCTCCCATTTTTCCACAGTAGAAAATGTGGCAGGCCTGAAGGCCCAAATGTAAAAGATGGCTTCCAGCAAGGCTTTTATTAAGGACCAAATCTCTCCTAACTATCCTAATTTATCATATGTTTAAACAAAAGCATGCTGAAGTAAGATTGAGCAAAGATTCCCTTCAGAGATCTATTTCATAATGATTTATTATTATTATTATTATTATTATTATTATTATTATTATTATTATTATTAATTTGCATGGCACCCAAGTTACTGTAGTGAAAGAAAATACAATAGTTATAAGATAAAATACAATAATTTAATATGTAAATATATAAGATGGAATAAAACAACATGAAATTATATTTCTGTATCACCCCTGCAATCTACCTCAATCAGGCCCAATCTCAGTCGGACCATCTTAGTCAGAAATTGTGCTGTATTAAATGTCATTTTCAGATTCTGGGCACACATAAAGTATGTTGTTTTAATATGGGCCTCCCACTGGGCCATACCAGTGGTGAGTTGCTACCGGTTCGCCTCGGATCTGGCGAACCGGTAGAGGCAGAAGGAAGCTCCGCCCACCCTCCCGGACGAGCGAACCGGTAGCGATGGGATTTGCAACCCACTACTGGACCATATATTTAATATGTGGACCAAAGTACTTATCTCTCACCCCCTTATACAGAGAGCAATCAAATAATATACGGGTCAGAACTTCTACCTCTTCAGCTCCACAGATACTTGTACTTTCATTGTATGGGATAGAATGGAATCTCCCAAATCTAACCATTGTATCAAGCTGTTTGAATCTATTATTTGAAATGTAATGTACTTAGGAGGAGTGGCTAAAGCCATTTGAGGTACCTGATTGTCCTGATACCTACAAATCAGTGGTGGGATTCCAATAATTTAACAACCGGTTCTCTGCCCTATTGATTTCTTCCAACAACCAGTTCACCAAACTGCTCAGAAAGTTAACAACCGGTTCTCCCGAAGGGGTGCGAACCGGCTGAATCCCACCACTGCTACAAATGCTATGCTGTTAAAATCTCCAAGCAAAGCAAAAAAAAAAACAAAAAAAAACACCTTGCTTCATGGATGGGAAAGTGACAGCAGATTTTCATATTGGTCTGATGTCAACGTTCAGAACTTGCTTGCTTAAAGTGTCTTTAAAAGCTTTCATAGAAGGAATTCTGGAACGGTTTTAGTGCAGAGAAATGTCAACTTCTGAGCCAGTTGCCAACTAGAGATACAAATGGATGCAGCATTCTTTTTTCCTGGCATCAGCTCTCTCTCTCTGAAAGATGCTAAAACAGGCTGCACTTAAACCACTGATGCATTGCAGATAAAATGTAGATTAGCTCTTCTTGGCAAGCGGTTTGTCAAGATGCAGTGCAGCATTTTCAACAGTTGGGAATATTAAGTTATTCCTAGTTCGATATCAATAATAATACCCCAGACTTAGCAATTCTTAGTAACAAAAACACACAAAAAAAAATCTTGCTAGATAGTGGACATTGCAGTGCCTGAAGGCATCAGAATACAAGAGAAAGAACTGGAGCAAAATCACAAAATACAAAGTATTCTGCGAATAGTAGAACAACTGTAGCAAAGTAAAACGAACATATTACCAAGAGAAATAGGCGCCTTGGGTGCTATCGCCAAAAATCTGAAGCACCACTTGAATATCATAAAAGCACCATCAGGAAATGGCAAAAAGCACTTTTAATATCATACACAGTGGTGGGATTCAAATAATTTAACAACTGGTTCTCTGCCCTAATGACTGGCTGGGTGGGTGTGGCCATGGTGGGCGTGGCCAGGGGGTGTGACAGGAAACACTCGGCCTCCCTGTAGCCTCCTGGGAGCAAAAACGGGCCTTGGGGGAGGCTGTGCCACACACACACCTGCACCCCGTTTTGGGCCTAGTAGGCCTCCCTGCATTTACCTGGGAGCCAAAACGGGGTGCATGGGGACTCCTGGAAGGGGAGGAGAGGGGAGTGGGCAGGGCCAGCCAACAATTTAACAATCGATTCACCCAGTTGTGGGATTCAAGTAATTTAACAACTGGTTCTCTGCCCTAATGATTTCTTTCAACAACCAGTTTGCCAAACTGCCCAGAAAGTTAACAACCAGTTCTCCCGAAGTGGTGCGAACTGGCTGAATCTCACCACTGGATTCACCCGAACCAGCTGAATCCCACTAGTGATCATATACATCAACATCTGCCTATCCCAGATCTTTGGGAAGGACTCAATATGCCGAATCTAGTCTAAATATCTGGCTGGCTGTGTGATCAACCATAATAATACATAGTTAACGTGTACGCCTCTGTGAAATTTGCACAGATCCTCCATGTTTGCTCTTTTTCATTCTCCTTTAAGAGAATGAAAGTGACCTCTCTCTCTCTCTTTTTTCATTTTAGACCACATTGTGTGGGGCTTTAGAAATAGTCTTTTAAACCAGTGATCACCAACTGGTGGTCCATAGACCACTGGTGGTCCATGAGAAAATTTTGGTGGTCCACAGAAAAATCAGGGGTCCCCAAACTACACCCCCTGGGACAGATACATGCAATGAACGTTTGTGTTGCTGCAGAGAGTCTCCCCCTTCGGGGTCTTTTTGTGTGGGTCAGAGGGGGGCAGAAATTCCAACTTGGGGTCTGCTTCAGCCTCCTGGTATGGGGCTTTGGGCAAAGGCTGGGGGAAGCGCCGCTGGTGGCAAAGAGCCAGAGGGCCTTGTTCCAGAGGGACTGCATCATGGCCTGGAACTGACTGACCATCTCAGCCTGCTGAACCTCCAGGTGCCAGTACCTGGCCTTGCACTCCCCCAGGTCTTCCCTCTGCTTGGAAAGCCTATACTCCTAGTCCTCAGTGAGGTGCTTCTGCTGAGCCTCCTTCTCGGCCAGATCCTATTTGAACTAAGCCAGCTGTTTTGCCAACTCTTTCTCGTGGTGGCTGCTTAGCTCCAACAACTGCTTCCTGTTGGGGCCCTAAGGAGCCCGGGCGGGCAGGCGAGGAGTGGCTGGGAGGGGTGAGTAGAGGCTGGCGAGGTGCCCTTTGACGTGAGTGACATCAAGTTGGCCACACCCACCCTGTCACATGACTATCTAGCCACGCCCATCCAGCCGGTCATTAGGCAGATCATATTAGTGGTTCACAGGATTTAAAATTATGAATTTAGTGGTCCCTGAGATCCGACAGGTTGTCACAATTGATTTATTATATAAAGTGCCCCTGGCAGCAAATCACACTGAAGTTTAGATGTTACATCTGGCAAGTTCTTTGGGTGTGGTTTATATCATAGGAGACAGGTCTAGGATTACACAAGCGAGGAAAACAGTTTCTTCATATAAAAAAAAATAATGGAAATGGAATGGACCTCCATGCTTAGACTTTGATGTAGCTGCACTTTAAATATTGTCTATTGTTCTTATCCCTGCATCTCAAACAATCCATGGAGAATTGAAGAAAGTGCAGAAAAGGACAATGAAAATGATCAGTTGCTTTGAATTTTCCTGGGAGGAAAAATTGCTTTCTAAGTTAGGAAAAAAAAATGAATGAAAACAAGACTATGAGGTTTATTAATGTATTCTATTTTATCTGCCATTTCACAAAATGCAGCATTCTACTTGGCAACCAGTAAAAAACAATAGTTTAAGTTCTAATTAAAACATTAGAACTCATCAATTAAAAAAATCATTTTTTTAAAAAAAGAAAAAAGCAGCATCCTTAAAGGTAACTTTCCTGTTAGCCTCTATTAAAAGAGGGAACTAATAACTTTGAAATGAATTATGTACAAACTGCCTTTGAAATATTAATCTCCTTGTTTCTATCTCTCTCTGTTTTCATCTTCAAGAAACTGAGCTAACTGCAACGTTTTGGCTATGATCAGGTTCAATTTTTCATTCTTTCATATATAAAGATAATTTATGCTCATATTTTTATACTTTCCCCCCTGATTTGTGTATGTAGGTATGCCATATATCAGAAAAAAGGAAGGAAGGAAGGAAGGAAGGAAGGAAAGATTTGTTGACAGCATTGAAAATTCACACCCTACATCTTCATGGACTGGCAAGCATCGGGAAATATCAAATTCCACATTTTGATTTGCTAATACAGGAGATTATGAAACATTTGGTTTCCAAAACAAAAATGTCTAACAGGACAATATGTGTTTGTCTGAAATAATGGGACTTATCACATTTTTATTGAAATGAACACTCTGGTTATCTTTTTCAAAAACCGATAACTTGCATTAACATTAAAGGAACTCCGAAGAGCATCCAATGAAACTCTGTATAATTCTAAATATTATTAAACCTGATGAGTCCTTGGTGTTCTCTGAGCTTGCTTGTTTTCTTGCAGATGTTTCATTACCCAGACTAGTTTGGGTAATGATACATCTGCAAGAAAACAAGCAAGCTCAGAGAGAACCAAGGACCGTTCATTTCAGAGGAAGTATTCAGCCGGTTTGGACCGATTCTGGCGAACCGGTAGTGGAAATTTTGAGTAGTTTGGAGAACTGGCAAATACCACCTCTGGTTGGCCCGACCCCCACCTGCCCCACCCCTTCAAGGAGTCCACACACACTGCGTTTTGGCTCCCAGGTAAGTGCAGGGAGGCCCACTAGGCCCAAAACGGGGTGCAGGGGTATGTGTCCCCCATGCAGCCCGTTTTTGCTCCCAGGGGCATGCAGGAGGACAAGTACTGCCTGTCACACTCACTCGCCATGCCAACCATGGCCACGCCCACCCAGCCGGTCATTAGGGCAGAGATCTAATGCGCCCCCCCCCATGGCCTGTTTTTGCTCCCGGGGGCTGTAGAGAGGCCTAGCCTGTAAGGCTAAGGCACCCAATTGCTCTATTCGCTGCCTCCCAGCCTCCCAGCTGATCGGCGTGGTTGGTCTATTGCTGCCTCCCAGCCTCCTAGGTCGGCAGTTCAACGGTTCGAATCCCTAGTGCTGCATAACGGGGTAAGCTCCTGTTATTTGTCCCAGCTTCTGCCAACCTAACAGTTCGAAAGCACATAAAAAATGCAAGTAGAAAAATAAGGACCACCTTTGGTGGGAAGGGAACAGCGTTCCATGCGCCTTTGCTATTTAATCGTGCCGGCCACACGACTAGCACATATGTGGGAGGGGAACCTTTACTTTTACCTTATTTACACCATTAAGTATTGGCAAAAAATTGGGTATTTGGTAAAAATGGGTAAATCAAACCCAATTCTATTGTCCAAATGTAAAGAGAAGCATCTTCAAGAGGAAGGGACACCGGGAGCAAATGACAAGATAAGCATTATGCCATTGCAGTGAATATTCCCCATTTTCTACATGTGCATCATATCACATGTGCAAAGGGCTGGAATTGTGCTGCTGTGACACAATTCATCACTTTGATGAAATCATTGGATTCTTGGGATACCTTCATCCTCTTTGATACCCAATCTGTTCACAAAATAGAGGCATCCATCCTGATGGAAGAGAGACATGATCCATAATGTTGACAGTACAAGCCAATCATTTGCCTACCCAGCTGACATTCCTGTGGTTTAAATTAAACCTCACTGAAGCCGTCTGCGGTGTTTTTTTTTCTTCCCTGGAACTTTCCCCAGAACAGGAAAAAATATAGTTTGGAAAGCATCAAATTACTTTTGCCATTAAAATATTGCCTGCGTCCACTCTGGACTTTTTGAGACCTTTGTCCCAATTTGTCCTTTGAGGGACAGATAATCAATGCAGCTAAATCTGTGTGGATGTAAGTAATCTTGCAGTCCGCTAGAACCAAGTCAGGTTTTTATTTTTTATTTTTTTATTTTCCTTAGAGGGAACCAAAAATGTTTATATTTAGCAACTGCTATAATGGGAGACATTTTTCATCGGTTGTTAACTCAAAAGGCTTTTTTGTCTTCCAGCAGGCATTATCTCATACCCTGATGTTCATCAACCCAAGGTACTTATCACATTGACAGAGCCAACTCCAGCAATACACAGGATAATAGCTACTTAGACACTTGTTGTGTCACAAGTGTTACAATATTTCCAGGACTGGTAATACTTTTTTCAAAACTTCCAATAACGTTGTTTTTGTTGATGATTTTAAAAAACCTACCAAATTCAGAGTTAATCCTAGACAATAAAGATCTAAAAAAAAATTTAGAATGGATATTGATATATTGATATTTTGTGATACAGAAGTGATTTAAAAAAAAAAACAATGAAATTCCATAGAATTGCACCTGCTAAGGAAATTATTCTCTTTCATCATGTTTGTTCTTTTGGTTGTTCTATCTCTCTGAGCCAACACATAAAAGTTTCAGGCTCAAAGTAGCGTTTGAAATTCCTCCAATTGCCAAATCCCTATTCATGATCAGCTGCAGCTACTATAATCTGCTCTGTTTGACTTTTTGCATGCAGCTGTAATTTAATTTGTCTAAAATCAGCAGGATGCAAGGCCAAAAGCTCTCCAAAATATGATTCAGGAGATCAATTTGAAGACAATCTGATATAATCTCAAAACTTTTGCTATACAATTGAGTTTAGGACACTTTACTCTGGGTGTCTGGAATGTAAAACACAGATAACAACAAAGATAACATTTGCTCAGTAGTTTTGGCTGAGTTGCTAAGCTCAGCCTAAGAAACAGATACAAGATAATATTAGTGAAATCATTTACATCGAGGATCTGAATGTGTTTTGACCAATAATAGGGTCTTTTCTATACAGTAAATTTGCCTCCTAGAAATCACCCACTCCCATTTATAGTCTTACATGCCTCCAGAAGAAATCCGCCCCCCCCAAAAAAGATTGTCCACATCCATCCTAATGACATCATCAGATGCCCTTCTGCAGCTCTCCAAGTAGTTATGAGGTTGATCTGTAACCTTCCATATCCACATCTATCCTGGTCTATAATTCAGTATGTTTGGTAATGAGTTTTGGAATTGCCTTTGGTTTAGTCAACCAACAAAATTTACAACATTGACTTTGCACAATATATGAACATGGTATATAAGTTTAAAATAAGAGCCATGACGGTGCAGTGGTTAGAATGCAATATTGCAGACTGACTCTGCTCACTGCCAGAAGTTCAATCCTGATTGGCTCAAGGTTGACTCAGCTTCCATCCTTACGAGGTTGATAAAATGGAGACCCATACACTCATAACTGATATAGTTCAAGCGTCTTAGAAATGGGAGCTGTCAATCTCCATGGCTTTTATCCAATTCAAGATCAACTCACGAGACAATGTGTTTTAAGAGGTTATTCTGAAATTCATTTTGTTAACATCTCCACATTAATTGGATAGATCTTGAGAACATCCATCAAAAGCTTTTGAGTAAACTTAGCAAATAACTGGATGGGTGTATTTGCTGTAGAAACAATAGTAAAAATACTTAGGAAATTAAAGCCTTTTTCATATGAGGGAAAGCTACAATCTTTGGGGAGGGGAAATGAAATATGTTTGTATAATTCTATAATGTGTAGAATATTTTTTCTTCCTTTCTTAATCTACATTAACCTCATTGGAAACTACTCCAGGTAAGGAAGAAGCAGTCTATCACTTAATGAATATATTGGATTTGCTGGTTTTAGATGTGACTTGAACATCAATATAGCTTGAAAAGAAAAAAAAAATAGAGAGACATGATGGGTGATCTACCAGGCATCCTTTGGCTAGTGGGGTATCTCTCATCTTCTAGTTCTGTGGGGCCCTTGGTGCTCTCTGAGCTTGGTTGTTTTCTTGCAAATATTTCATGAACCAACTAGGTTTCATCATCAGTGCTAGTAGGGAGTGGGGGTTTGCTCTCAATTTGTATTCTAACTATCCCTGTCAGTGTTGCGAGTGATCTTGGTGATTTCTTGATTGCGCTGTTGTTTACTATTAACTCATCTGGCAATTCTTTGATAAAAGTATTGTTTGCTTCTTGATTAATGTTAGTCTAATGTTAATCTGCCTGATTAAACCCTGCCAACAAAAGTGCGTATAGTCAAGGCTATGGTTTTTCCAGTTACAATGTATGGCTGTGAAAATTGGACCATAAGGAAGGCTAAGCGCCAAAGAATGGAGGCCTTTGAACGATGGTGCTGGAGAAGACTCCTGCGAATCCCTTGGACTGCAAGGCCATCAAACTAGTTAGTCCTAGAGGAAATCAACCCTGACTGCTCTTTAGAAGGCCAGATCCTGAAGATGAAACTCAAATACTTTGGCCACCTAAGGAGAAGGAAGGACTCAGAAGGAAGAGCCTAATGCTGGGAAAGATTGAGGGCAAAAGAAGAAGGGGATGAAAGAGAACGTGGTAGCTAGATGGAGTCACTGAAGCAGTAGGTGTGAGCTTAAATGGACTCTGGGGATGGTGGGGGACAGGAAGGTCTGGAGAATCATTGTACATGGGGTCGTGATGGGTCAAACATGCCTTCACAACTAACAACAACAATGTTAATCCTGGTGTAAATCTCTGCTCAGCTGGGTGTTGATCGTTGGTGACAAAACAACACAAAAGACATTCAGGCCTTTTTGTTTCCTTTCGGACTTTTTGATTGTCTCTTTTGAATGGTATGTAGATGCTGTTTACGTGGGCAGAGAGTTGGACTAGAAGACCTCCAGGGCCCCTTCCAGACCTATGATTCTATGTTTCTATGTCTACGTGCCTTTTGGTAGCCAATTTGTCTGAGTGCCAGGCTTCCAGTAATTTTCTAGCATTTGGGGGCTTGGCTTGGTCTAGGAAAGTTGTAGTTTCCCAGATGAAACTATGGTTAAGCCTGCTCATGTGTTGTGACAGTAAGGAGTTTTCATCATATCTTCTGCCTGCTAGTTGGTGTTCACGGACATAATCTGCTAGTCTTCTGTTTATTTGTCCTACATAGTGACTGTTGGAGGCCTTAAACTATATTTTGTAGATGACTCCTGCTTTTTATTCTGGGACTGCTGGGTCTTTTGGTTTAATTAGGATGTTTTGGAGGGCTTGACGTGGTCTTCTGGTTCCAAACATGAATTGTGGAGAAGCAGTGGTGAAATCCAATTTTTTTTACTACTGGTTCTGTGGGCATGGCTTGGTGGGTGTGGCAAGGGAAGGATATTGCAAACTCTCCATTCCCACCGCACCCCACTCTGAGGCCAGCCAGAGGTGGTATTTGCCAGTTCTCCGAACTGCTCAAAATTTCTGCTACCGGTTCTCCGAACTGCTCAAAATTTCCTCTACGGTTCTCCAGAACCTGTCAGAACCTTCTGGATTTCACCCCTGTGGAGAAGTAATATTATCAAAATGAACCACTACTGGATAATTCTCTGTGAGGGAAGAACTGTCTGTAATAAATTAACGCATTGTAAGCGGCCCTGAGTCTCCAGAGAAAGGGTGGCATATAAATCGAACCAATAAATAAATAAATAAATAAATAAATAAATAAATAAATAAATAAATAAATAAATAAAGCCTCAATGGATTTCTACTAAAATATTAAATATTCCTCAAGCTGTTGTAGATCCTTTAAACCACTCTGAAAGAGCTCTTTTCCATTTGTAGCCTGAAGCTGGATTGAGTGATATTTGTTAGTGAGACCAGAAATAAATGTGATTTATCATGGGAGAAAAAATGGAACATGCATAGTCATTTAACAATTCTGAACTAAACAGCAATAAAAAACAAGAAACTTTATTTTCATGGATCTTCGATGGCTTCCCCATCATCATGCAACTCTGAATGAGTAACAATCACTAAATCAATTAAAAACATAGTTATATATGATGTCGAAAACATATATATTTAGCTTCATAATGCATTTCTAAATTCTTTTTTACATCATATTACCAGGTGGAGGAAATAAAAATGTTAAAATGTCTCCCATAACTGTATTCTACAAACCGTAACACATGCTCAAGATTTTTTTTCTGGATAAATATTATATGACTAATCTTCTTGAAGCCGGCATTACTTACTTAATTTCCCACCTGAGAGCAATTCTAAGGAACTGAACTTGGAGGAACAGTTGGCTTCCTTGAAAATGTTCAAGGTTTAGGGCTGCTAAGGTTATTTCTGCAGCTTTCCGGTTCCAATTTATTCATTTTACAAGGAAAGGTTTCATTCACCCGGGAGCAGATTATTCATTCAGAAAAGGTCCAGCAATAGAATGCAGTGGTGTGGACTGCTTTTTGCTGCAAAAAAATGCTTTAGTTCAGTTTTATTTTCAACATTGGACTGCTTTCAATTTGGGCTTGCTGAGATTTACCTAAGTAATTTTTTGAGGACAATGCAGGGATGTTTAATAACACACCAAAATAAACATAGCTAAAATCGATGATGAAGATGATTTGGGCTTGCTTGTTGAAGCAGTTCACCATATATCTTTAATTTCACATTCCTATACCCCAACTGATACAGGGTGATCATCCATAAGTCGTTATTTGAAATTAGACAAAACCACCATTCACACAGTGTGCTAACTTTGATGTACCTAATCATGCTTTGTTGAATAATCTACAATTGTTGGATTCTTATATTGCATTCATTCACTAATATAACCACCATATGAAAAAGAAGCAATTAAGTTTTGGAGTGCACAGAGATGGACAAGCTCACAAAAGAAGTACAAGAAAAGGAGGAAACAGAATACTATATGATATGGTATGAATGGTTAGAGGAGAGGGATAAAGGGCAAGGAAAGAGTAAATGAGGAAGATATAGGAGTTGAAATGCAGTTAACAAACAAGTGGAAATGGAACGGACACAGAATGTATAATTGAAATTGAGGACATTGTTATCTTTATGTATATAAATCAATATTAGAATCATATGTATAAATGGTAAATTGAAGTAAGGGAGAAAAATAGATATGTAAGGAATGTTTACTGATGCGAAAATGTTGAAAAGAAGAAAATTGTAAAAATTTCTTTTTTTGTTTAAAAAAAACCTGTTTAATAATTTAAAAAAAAAAAAGTCCTGCAAATTTTAAATGTCTAATAAAATTCTCAAAAAGAAAAAAAAAACTTTTCAGGTAGGTTACAAAATCCAGCAAGCAAAATATATCATCACAGTATGCAAGCTCATCCAGAATTCTCCTATACCTGTGGAAGAGTCAGTCTTTGGTGCCTTACAAAAGGCTGGCATAATTGGGGTCATCTGATTCCTGATTCACATAGATCAATTTTGTCAACTGGGTTTTCTGTGCATGGCATTTAAGCCACAAAATTATCCATGATGATAATGGCCACCTTCTAGTCTACCTTTGCCATCAACTCTGCTTTTAGAATTCTGATGGTTGGGGTCAGAACAGATTCTGAAACCAAATGAGTTTCAGCTCACCCATCATATTAAGATTTAAGATCATATAACACGGTTGACGGATGGCTCACTAAAAACTTAAGAGGTAGTGGTGGGTTTCAAATTTTTTACTACCGGTTCTGTTGGTGTGGCTTGGTGGGTGTGGCATGGCTTGGTGGGTGTGGCTTTGTGGGCGTGGTGGGGGAAGGATACTGTAAAATCTCCATTCCCTCCCCAATCTAGGGGAAGGTTACTGCAAAATCCCCATTTCCTCCTGATCAGCTGGGACTTGGGAGGCAGAGAATAGATGGGGGTAGGGCCAGTCAGAATTTTTACTACCGGTTCTCCGGTAGTAAAGGAGGAGGAGGAGGAGGGGGAAGAAGAAGAAGAAGAAGAAGAAGAAGAAGGAGAAGGAGAAGGAGAAGGAGAAGGAGAAGAAGAAGAAGAAGAAGAAGAAGAAGAAGAAGAAGAAGAAGAAGAAGAAGAAGAAGAAGAAGAAGAAGAAGAAGAAGAAGAAGAAGAAGAAGAAGAAATAATATTCCTTTAGTCCAACTTACAAACAAAAGAGTAGGGAAAATGAAATCAAGAAACTCACTGCTAAAACGTAAGCACCGGGACTGTGAATCGTACAGCTGACCTTAATGGGAGAAGAAAAAGATAATTAGTTTTCAGCATAAGAGCAAAAGGTTTTGTGCAATTTAGAACACAGAGTGGTCCTGATTTAATAATGTGTGTCAAATAAGTTGCAGGATCCTGACCTTTTCCTGGCATTGCTTGGATCAAAATGCTTTTTTCCTGACTTCAGCATGCCATTAGGCAAGCTTTTCAGGAAACAGGGTTTATTTTTAGCTCCTGCAAAGTTTTTTAAAAAAAGAGGGGGGAGGGAAGAAAGAGAATCAGTGTTAGCAATGTTAGTATCTGAAAATAACTGAAAAATGATCTGTCCTCTCTGCTGAACCAAATGAATACAAGAGCTGAAAATCAGCTAAGCAATATGCTAAATATGGGTGTGGAAAGGAGAGAAGAGAGAAATCTTACAGTGCCTGCAAGTTTTTCAGTTTTTCAAACCTAAAATCAGAACATAGAGTTCTAAATCAGAGTTGTTCATTGAGGTCCAAGCCATAAGCAACTCATCCAAAGCCTTGGGTACAGTCTCATGCTTCAGAGGTTTTTAAAAAATTGTCCAGTTATAATATTTAATTATTTAATTTAAAGGGACACGGTGGCTCAGTGGCTAAGAAGCTGAGCTTGTCGATCAAAAGGTCGGCAGTTCAGCGGTTCGAATCCCTAGTGCCACGTAATGGGGTGAGCTCCCGTTACTTGTCCCAGCTTCTGCCAACCTAGCAGTTCGAAAGCACATAAAAAATGCAAGTATAAAAATAGGGACCACCTTTGGTGGGAAGGTAACAGCGTTCCGTGCGCCTTTGGCGTTGAGTCATGACCATGGAGATGTCTTCGGAAGCACTGGCTCTTTGGCTTTGAAATAGAGATGAGCACCACTCCATAGAGTCGGGAACAACTAGCACATATGTGTGAGAGGAAACTTTACCTTTATCTTTTAATGTTTAATGGAGTAGGGTGAGAAATCATTTAACTCTTTGAGCAAAGATCATATGAATTCTAATTCACTTAATTTAATTTGAATCAAATTAAAACAAATGGAATTTATGACCTGTTTCTATTTGTCTTTTTTTAAAAAAATCTGGACCTTGCCATGCTACTCAAGGTCTAAGAAAGGTTGTCAGCCTAAATTCACACTCCCTGATGATAAAGGATTGAAGGAGTGATCTAAAGAGCATGTCTAGACATGTTGTCTATGTAAGAGAGGTGAGATGACACTTTGCATTTTATACTCTGCTGTGTACTTTTTAAGTCCTTTGCTCAGTATGTCACCTTCAGCATCTGTTCTTAATATCTCTGAACTAAGGTTGTACATCTAAGACCACCCATGTCAGAGAGAGACTAGTGGGCGGAGAAGAGTCAAGCAGGGGATCAGCCTGGAGTCATTTCATAGACACAAGAGGACAAGGTTAAGACAGCCAATGCAATCCTAAAGTGTATTAACAGAGGGATACAATCAAAATCAAGGGAGGTACTAATACCACTCTATAAAGCCTTAGTAAGACCACACCTAGAATACAGCATCCAGTTTTGGATATAAAAAAGATGTTGAGACTCTAGAAAGAGTGCAGAGAAGAGCAACCAAGATGATTAGGGGACTGGAGGCTAAAACATATGAAGAACGGTTGCAGGAACTGGGCATGGCTAGTCTAGTGAAGAGAAGGACCAGGGGTGACATGATAGCAGTCTTCCAATATTTGAGGGGCTGCCCCAGAGAGGAAGGGGTCAAGCTATTTTCCAAGGCACCTAAAGACCAGACAAGGAATAATGGATGGAAGCTGAACAAGGAGAGATTCAACCTGGAAATAAGGAGAAACTTTCTGACAGGGAGAACAATCAACCAATGGAACAGCTTGCCTTCAGAAGTTGTGGGAGCTTCATCACTGGAAGCTTTCAAGAAGAGACTGGACTGCCATCTGTCAGAAATGGTGCAGAGTCTCCTGCTTGGCTGGGGTGTGTGTTGGACTAGATGACCTACAAGGTCCCTTCCAACTCTGTTAAACTGTTAAGGGTCCAATCCCCTTCTTGAATACTGTTGAATCTTATCTAGTTTTTCCCAGGGGCAAACTGCCAGTCTCGGAAAATTCTTACAAAATAGGCAATAGAATAATAACGTAGCTAGTTTACAACATTCTCAAGTGTGAGTCTGGTTGGCTCCGACAGTCCCTCTCCAATAATGTTAAGGTCCTTTGTCTGTTATGCATATACTTTGTGTGCAAAATATTACATAGATAGCCTACATAATTGCATTGGTGATAATTTACTGCTGCAGGATATATATATTTTTTTCTGTAATATTTTGCTGCAAGGTTTTCATTCAAAAGTGTCATAAAATGTTCTAGGAGGAAATGTCCCTGCTTCGAGCAAAAATCTGCAGCCAAGAACACAAAAGAGCCTTGAACATCTACAAGTTACCCATAATGTAGCTCTTTCCAAATCCGGCTAGCCAGAATGATCAGCACTTGAGCAATGAATCCTTCTGCCACTCTGCCTACCCTCGTTTCATTTTGTGAACATTGCCAGCAAATCTTATTTGGCAGGATGGAAATGAAAGGTATGCAGGCAAGGCGACTCCCGCTGGGAAAGAACTTTGCATTGTCATAAATGGCTCAAGGGAAGTCTACAGCGGTCCTCAGGAAATGTAATTTCTTAGACTCCTTACACCTAGCATACTATAGTTGGAAGAAATGGCCATCTGGGTTCAGTTCCAAGTGGGGAGAAAGACACTGGAAACATGGAGACTGCTTGAAAAGATGGTTTAATGGTGGACAGGACCAGGGGTGAAATGCTCCCGGTTCGGACCGGATTGCCAATCCGGTAGCGATGGTGGCAGGTGGTTCGGAGAACCGGTAGCAAAAATCCCTGCGGCCCCCCGCCCCATGCCCAGCTGAGCCGCGCGATCATCAGAGGCTGTTTTTTAAACTTTTAAAAGCATTTTTTCTATAATCTCTTCGGCCGAAAAAATGCTTTTAAAAGTTAAAAAAAAGCCTCTGATGATCTCACGGCTCAGCTGGGATTGTCAGAGGCTTTTAAAAGCAGTTTTTCTACAACCTCTTCGGCCGAAAAATGCTTTTAAAAGTAAAAAACAAAGCCTCTGATGATCGTGCGGCTCAGCTGGGATCGTCAGAAGCTTTTAAAAGCATTTTTTCTGCAATCTCTTCGGCTGAAAAAATGCTTTTAAAAGTAAAAAAAAAAGCCTCTGATGATCACACGGCTCAGCTGGGATCGTCAGAGGCTTTTAAAAGCATTTTTCCTATAACCTCTTCGGCCGAAGAGATTGTAGGAAAAATGCTTTTAAAAGTAAAAAAAAAAAAAAGTTGGCCACGCCCACCCAGTCACATTACCCCCCACCAAGCCATGCCCACAGAACCAGTAGTAACAAATTTTAGATTTTAGATTTCACCCCTGGACAGGACCACATGGTTTTGAGGTCCTGGGCAAAAAAGCACATGGGTGTGGGTGTGAGAGACGGATTTAAACCCTCTATTGGGATTTGAATTTGAGCTTGTATTCGGATTGGTTGTCAGACTCCCATGGGGCCAAGCAAGGGTAACTTTGTAGGTTACCTTTTGAGTCCCAGGCTTGGTTGAGCCTTGCTGGGTGATGCAATCTCCCCAGGTGCCATGTGGTGAGTTCTGTTGCTAGATGGGTAGAGGGCTAATCTTATCTTTGTTGGATCTTGGGTGAGGGCATTTGCTTATGAATAGACCTATCTATCTCTTTATCTATTAAGTGCTGACATCTGCTGTGGGCTGTTGAGAGTGTGGGGGCTATTAAGAGTGAGTCTGCTTCCTGCCTAAAAAACATGTTTCTCCATTTCTCATCCAGGGAGATACAATATTCTGCCTTTTTAATATTTTCTAGAATATTTCATTTTTCCAGGAGAGGAGTGGGTGCTAACTTCCTACACTATATAGTAACACATGACACCCTGAAGAGAGGAAAAGAGAAAAATGACATCTCCTGTTTTTCTCTCATTGGTTGCCATTGCTGGATTAACTCTGACTAAGAGATAAATCAGAAAGGCAGTTTAATGTAATGGTTCAAGTGCCAGAATATAATAGAATAGCATTCTTTCTTGGCCAAGTGTGATTGGACACACAAGGAATTTGTCTTTGGTACATCAAGAGCCTTGATAGTACAGTGATCTAAGCACCCTGTTATTAACACAATTACTGCTGGTTCGAATCTCTCCAAGGCTCAAGGTTGACTCAGCCTTCCATCCTTTCTAAGGTAGGTAAATTGAGGACCCAGTTGTGGGGGCAATAAGCTGACTTTGTATAAATGCTTAGTGCATTGTAAGCCGCCCTGAGTCTCCGGAGAAGGGCGGCATATAAATCAAATTTTAAAAAAAGAAAAATATGCTCTCAGGGTACATAAAAAGAGAAGATACATTCGTCAAGAATCATAAGATATAATACTTAGTGATAGTCATAGGATACTAATAAGCAATCAAATCATACTGGGAAACAATGAAAACAATATAAGTTGTAAAGATACAAGCAACATGGATATAGCCATAAGTGGGAAGAGATAGATACTAGTAAGGATGAGAAGAAGAATAGTAATACAGTCTTAGTAGATAATTTGACAGTGTTGTGGAAATTATTTGCTTAGCAGAGTGATGGCATTCGGGAAAAAACTGTCCTTGTGTCTAGTTGTTCTGGTGTGCAGTGCTCTATAGCGTCATTTTGAGGGTAGGAGTTGAAACAATTTATGTCCAGGATGCGAGGGGTCTGTAAATATTTTCACAGCCCTCTTTTTGACTCGTGCAGTATACAAGTCCTCAATGGAAGGCAGGTTGGTAGCCATTGTTTTTCCTGCAGTTCTAATTAACAGATATGAAGAGAGCAAATGGACTAATCCTCCCTTAAATATAGTCTTTCTCAGGGGAAAACTGCCAGTATAAGAAGTTGGCTGTTAAGACTTCAGGCTGGATGACTCTATCTCAGTCCAACCCATCTCAAAGAGTTGTTGTCATGGGTATGAGTTGCTGTTCCTCATAGGAGGAGGAAAGAAGAGATGTGCTAACTTGAGTTGTACAAATAAAAATGGGAATATAAGTCAGATAAATAAGTAAACAGGAGCAAAGAAAACATTCTACTAGAGAGAAATTCCCTGAGGATGGGCACCAGTGCAAGACTGAAAGCTCAGAAGATTAAACCTCTGCTCCCAATCACCGGCCCAGATTGGATCCTGCAACATTATCCTGGGAATATATTTGCCATATATTGGCAAATACATATATTTGCCTTCATTCGAGCAAGGAAAAGCTTTGGTAGAACTTCAGTCGCCAAGGGAAAGATGGGCTGTGCCTCAGAGCTTTCTATGGTACAGCTCCCTTTAAACTTGGCTCTGAATTGTAAATTGAAATTAACAGAAAGGGGAAATTATTAAAAAAAAAGTTGGGGATTTATCTGAATATCATGAATCAGGTTCAATTAAAATTAAATATATAGTTTTGGTTGCATCCATTGTTTGTTTGTTTTATTTGTCAACAAGTACAAGGAAACAAGTAACAGTATAGACCTAGACATGGACACATGAAAAAAAATTGACACAAATAAAAGGATATAAATAGGCAAAACATAGCCATAAACACAGAATGAGTACATATAAATGGGGCCAGTAGGACAGGGACGGTAGGCACGCTGGTGCACTTATGCACGCCTCCTTAGGGACCTCTTAAAAAACGTGTAAGGTCCACGGTAGACAGTTTAAGGTAAAAGGTATGGGGGTTAGAGAGACTAACAAGAAGATCAGGTAGAGTGTTCCAGACATTTACTATTCTATTGCAGAAGTTATATTTCCTACAATCAAGATTAGAGCAAATTACATTGAGTTTGAATCTATTGGTCGCCCTTGTGTTATTACGATTGAAATTAAAGTACTCATTTACAGGTAGGACTTTTTGGTAAATAATCTTATGAACTAAGCATAGGTCGGAACGTAGACGGTGTAGTTTGAGGCTATCCAGGCCTAAAATTACAAGCCTGGTGGTATAGGGAATTTTATTTTGAGCAGAGGATTTGAGTACTCTCTAGTAAAAAATATCTCTGGACCCTCTCTAATGGATTGATGTCTGAAATACAGTGAGGATTCCAGGCAGGTGAATAGTATTCAAGTATAGGTCTGGCAAAGGTTTTATATGCCCTAATTTGAAGTATAGCATTACCAGAGAGAAAACTTCGTAAAATAAGATTGACAACTCTTAATGTTGTTACATTAAGCTGTTATTACAGTGAGCTTTGGGGCTCACATTAAGCTGTTATTACAGTGAGCTTTGGGGCTTAGATCTTTTGAAATGTTATGTTGTTGGTAGACCATGTATCCCTTCAGCTTGGAAAAAGCAATGGATTTCTGCTATATAATTTCACTTGGGTCCATCAGTTGATTTTTATTTTATTTTTTTGCTCCCCTTGCCATTCTCCAAATAGGTCTTCTCCAAACTCTGTTCAGTCCAGCTGCAAGCTCAGAAATCTTCATTTCTATGTAGGAAGTTAGCACCCACCCCTTTCCTAGAAGAATGAAATATTTTGGGAAATATTAAAAAGGCAGAATATTATGTTTCCCTGGATGAGAAATGGAGAAGCATGTTTTAAAGACAAAGCAGCTCCCATCTTCCTTCCCCCACCCTTTTGTCAATGGGCCAGAGGCAGAAACTCAATCTTTGTCAATGGACCATCATCTGCAACACAATAGGACCCATCTAGCAACAGAAACTCACCACATGGCACCTCGGAAGATTACATCAGCCAGCAAGGCTAGCTAAAACTCCTACTCCCTGGGAGTCTGACAACCAATCAGGATACTCTTTCAGGGCCCCAGGAAGTTCAAAGCCAGAGAGGGCATAAAACCCGGGGACTTGCTGCATCTCGCCCCTTTTCTGTTCAGGAACTCAAACCATGTGATCCTGTCCACCATCTTTCTAAGCAGTCTCCATGTTTCCAGTGTCTTTTTCCTCACTTGGAGCTGAATCCAGAAGGATATTTCTTTCTACATCTAAAAAGAGAGAACTTAAAAGAACATGCTTACAAAAAGCTTTCCGAGAATGGCACAACCTTATTAAAGAATAACCCTTCCGAAATGACACTTCAAACATTGATCTTTATTTCATTTCGTGCCCTCTGTAGAAGTATCCATTTTCACCTCAGAGGCAAATCTCCAAAGAAGTGAGACAGATTCTTTATTTGTGGTGGGAGTGTGTTTCTATCCTTGAGCGCCTAATGTATTTTTAAAGAAGGAGACACAAAACAGCTGGAAGGAAGCAGGCTGTTAAAATTTCATCAGTGCGCAAAAGAAACAAGGAGAAAACCCTAAATCAGCAAATCTGAGGAGCCTCACATATTTTTCCCTCCTTGACTATGTGCTTCTGGAACCTGCAATAGGAGGGAATAATTAAGATAAACAGATTGGTGTGGAGAATACAGCAACAGAAATTGATATTGACTCTTCTGCTAATAGTGCAATCAACTTTCTCTTGTAAGCAAACCAAGGCTATCATCAGAAAGCATTACGGGCTACTGGAGCTGAAATAAGACAGAATGCCAAATATATCTGCTTCAAATGCAGCTTGTCTAGACCTAAGCTGCTTGCCATGCTTTCATGTGCAGTTTGATTTTAAAAAATCGTGACAGCTACTTGCATTCAGAATTATAGAATAACAGAATTGGATGGGAACTTGGAGGTCTTCAAGTCCAATCCTCTGCTCAAATTCTGGACAAATGGTTTATCCAATCTTTTCCTCAAAACCTCCAGATATGGAGAAGCCACAACTTCCAGAGGCAAGTCATTCCACTTATTAATTGTTCTCACTCTCAGAAAGTTTCTCCTTATTTCTAGACTGGATCTCTCTTTGCTAAGCTTCTATCCAATACTTCTTCCCCAGCCCTCGGGTGCTTAGGAGAATAAGTTGACCCTCTCTTCTCTGAGATAGCCTGTCAAATATTGAAAGACTGCTGCATATCACTCCTTGTCATTCTCTTCGTTAGACTAGACATATCCAGTTCAGTGGTGGGTTGCCCCCGGTTCGCACCGGTTCTATAGAACCGGTAGTAAAACCGGCGGGAGGCTCCGCCCACTGACCCTGATGTCATCAAAACGCTTCTGCGCATGCGCAGAAGAGCACATGTGCGCACTTGCTTCGCTCATGCGCACGCGCAGCCCTGTTGCAAACCAGTAGTAAAGGTAAGTAGAACCCACCCCGGATCCAGTTCCTGCAACCATTGTATGCTTTCATCTCCAATCGCCTAACCATATTTGTTGCTCTTCTCTGCACTCCTTCTAGAATCTTCTTGTGGAGGTTAATAAATCAATGAACCATGAATCTTTATCTCTATGATATTCTACTTAAACAAATGAGCCTCTGAAGCAGTTAACAGTAAATGTTTTTATTTACATAATAAAAACATAACAATATATATACAGTTAATAAACAGCACTTAGTTACTATGATAAATTATCCTGTCAGCTATCTATCTATATATCTAATTTCTCTAAGCTATGTTATCTATGACTATTCTTCCTCAGAAGAAATATTATTATATACCACATAACTGCTCTTCTAACGGACTTCCAAACTGCTCACAGTTATCTAATGGAAGATCCTTGAAGACAATACAATACTAGACAGAAGATCAAACTGAATAGTAAACTGAAGAGCCAGAGAGAGTAAAGTGAAGAGCAAGGGTTTCTGTTAAGAATCTCCTTTTATACTGCTAAATGTGACAGTTAGGGGAGGGCCCTGGAGATTCAAACATATTAGCTGCCCTCTGATTGGCTTATGTATCTGTACATTCCAAAAGCCATTAATAGGCCCAGCTATAGAGAAATATTTTTTTCTCTAACAAATCTCAGCATCTTTTTTGTATTGTGGTGACCAGAACAAGTGTGGTTTTACCAGTGCAGCATAAAGTATTAACACGTCACTTGAAGTACAAGTTCATGTACCAATTCTGTACTTTGGGTGGACCCACTGTGGTGCTGACTGCCTATACCAATTTTCCATGGAGAATCGATGATATCCACTATCTCCATTGCCTCACCTCATTTCCTGAAAGTGTCAAAGTATTATTTAAACACATGATCATTTGACACTCTTCAAAGCAGCATGTTAATCTCCTACGATATCTTTGTCTCCAAGAATGTGACTGGGCCCTTCTGGACCCCACAAGGATGTTTAACAATAAAAGTGCATGTGGTTTCAGTCTTGTCCTTTGTTTCATGACTTGTTGAATTAAAAGGTAAAAGTAAAGGTTCCCCTGCACATCTGTGCTAGTTGTTCCCGACTCTAGGGGGCAGTGCTCATCTCCGTTTCAAAGCCGAAGAGCCAGCACTGTCTGAAGACGTCTCTGTGGTCATTTGGCCAGCATGACTAAACGCCAAAGCCACACGGAACGCTGTTACCTTCCCACCAAAGGTGGTCCCTATTTTTCTACTTGCATTTTTAATGTGCTTTCGAACTGCTAGGTTGGCAGAAGCTGGGACAAGTAACGGGAGCTCACCCCGTTACGCGGCACTAGGGATTTGAACCTTTTGATCTTAGCCACTGAGCCTCTCCAAATATCCATTCCTGCTGTCTGGAAGTTTGGCTTCTCTAAAAAAATGAAATGCATAACCTAGGAATAGTTTTCTAGTTTTGGGCCCATTGCTTCTAAAACAGTCTGATGTGGCCTAAAGACATGCCTCAGAGAAATCAGCTTACACTGAACTTCTTACATTTTTAATTCTGTATCATTTACTGGTGAAAGGAACAACATAAACATTGAAATCGTCTCTATGGCAGCATCAGACCAACACAGAAGCCAAAACCATGGCTCATCAATCCTTAGGAAAGAAATTAGTTTTTTTTTTCCTCAACCCGAAAATGAAGAAATGAATTCTCTTTGTGAGGATCACAGATCCATCAGCGAGGAACAAGTTGCTGAGAACAAATAATGAAATGATTTGCACACCCCTCTCCCCCGCAATCAATCAATTAAAGCTCATGAGGGAAGCGAATTATTTTCTTATTTAACCGAACTAGTTTTTAATGGCAAGCAATAACATTTCATCTGTTTTAAGAACCTCTTCAGTGACATGTTGAAAAGAAAAGGAAATCGGTGTAGTCATTAGCCCTTCTTTAGTATCAAGGATTTATTTTCAAGCACTTTGTCCTTTTTCTTGATTATATAAATAGTAGTGTAGTCTTTCTATTATGTAAACAATAAGGAGGAGGAGGAGGAGGAGGAGGAGGACGAGGAGGAGGAGGAGGACGAGGACGAGGACGAGGACGAGGAGGAGGAGGAGGAGGAGGAGGAGGAGGACGAGGAGGAGGACGAGGATGAGGATGAGGAGGAGGATTAACCCAAAAGGCAGTACCCAGTACGAGGAAGTACCCAAAAGGCAAACTGTGCTGAATTTTCCCTTGAAAATTGCCTTTGACTCAAACATTTTATTCTGAGGAAGAGTGACTGATTCTTGGGTGAGAGTTTGCATGAAAGGGCATAACCAAGTGACTGAAATGTATTTCATTGCAAATCACACTTGTGCCATTGAATAGTAATGTTGGTATTTATTTATTTTGACACCTGACTCTTCGGCTTTTTTTTAAAAAAAATATTTTTTTATTTATTTCCAGAGATATCTGCTTAATCATAGTGGAAAGCAGGGTTCTGGATATTGGACTCAATGGAACCTGTTTCTCCAATTACCACCGTCAGGCACAAAGACTCAGGACCATTAATTAGGTTGAAGCACAGAAGATTTATTTAAGTTGATATAAATGAATCTGGTCAACTAAAGTTTAATACCTAACCCTAACTCAATTGGCACGAGATAAGGATCAATGGGGGAGTTGAATTTGAAACACTTGTGGAAATGCAACGACTCTAAGCTGATGACCTGTTTAACTCCACCCTCTAACTCTGCCTAATGTTCTCCTACAACGATGTGGTAATCCTTTCCAAACTCATCCAAGCTGACTTCTTTATTGTTTCCCACCTATACACAACATCTTACAAGCTAAAGATTCTACGCCATCTATAATAAACTCTGCGAACTATTAGGGAACTATTACGGCAGGGCTATCATCTCCTTCTTTCTCTCACACATGATATCTGGGATGAGTTCCCTCTTATTCCTCCTGAGTTGCACCCCCTCCTGGCCGGGATTCCACCTTTTCATTGCATTCCATCAAACCAACACTATTCTTTTTCTCTTCCACTGTAAGAAAACATAGTGGAAAGGTTGCTTGTGAATAAACCCACACATAGATATCCAGCTTCTCTGATAGAAAAGACAAAGTAAGTGAATTTGGACACAATGTTTAATCAAAGTTGATTGAATAGGCCACAAACGCCTGGGTCCATGCACTCACTAAAACAAAAATAAAAAAGTCACACAAAGGTTTACCATAATGTGCAAAGCAAGCTACAATATTATCTTTTATAAGGAAAACTGTGACTACATCTAAATATCTCAGTGAGTAATGACACCTAAGCAACATTTGTTAATCTTGTAAGTATCACTAAAGTCTCAAATAAAAATATAACCTTTGATAAAATATTCATCTTCATTACAGAGTTTGTTTTACCAAAGGTGTTATTTTTATTTCAGACTTTACCGATAACGTTTAACATTGGTTAATCATGAGAAGAAAGCCAAGATCAGATCTGGTTAATATTGAGTTGTAAGATCTACAGAAAACTGTAGGGGTTTTAAGACAGACAGACAGACAAATAAATATCCCAGAATATAGCTACAGGTAAATCAGTTCTGTTAGTGTTGCCAAGAAAATTCATGGACATTTGCATAAAATCTCTAGAGGAGATTTTATTTAATTGCTACAAAGCTATAGCAATTTCATTTTTTTTCTTTTTTATGTTGCACTTTGCGTAATAGTATACTCAATTATCCATGCACATATTACCCCTGCTTATTTCCACAATTAGGCATTTGATTGCATGTATAGTGTGTTATATACCTCCAATAAAAGCAGAATTTAATAAGGATGGACGCTCAGGTCCTTGGGCCCTGAACTGATGCAAGGACAATGAATAAAAACTTTCTGCAGCAGATCGAAGGAATTAACAAAATGACTGGATTCCCCAAGCAATTTCCAGCTTCTGGTTTGCAACAGATTAGTTTAGGGTTTTTCTGTTTTTTAAGTCTCAGGTGTTGTATCACAGGTGGGTTTTCAGAAAGGGACACCCTCAAGTGGATTGAAGAAATCTATCTTTATATAAGCTGCCTTTTTTAAAAAAAATTTCTTTCTCAGAAATTCACACTCTCTCCTCTTCTCCAGCTCTTGATGGAGAGGAAATCAACCTTCCATCTGTCGGGGCTGCAGTGATCTATACCAAATCAATACTCAGGCTCCTTTAGCATTAAAGCACGACCCCCCCTCCCCTCCCCTTCCTTCCCATCTCATCATTTTGGAAAAGAATAGCTAGCCCTTGTCAAGGAGAGCCACTCTGGCTAATTGGACGCCAGCTCTTAAATGCATCTGAGGCCCAGCAAAGTCAGTTCTAATGGAAGGGCAAAGGTTAATGCATGCCGAGATGAGATTCACTCCATCTTTGAAAAGTGGATATGGGGCTGGTTGGGTGGGGAGATGCTTCCCCCCCTTTTTTTAAAAAAAAATCCCTTAATGATGAGGAAATGGCCTCCAGAAAGCAAATGACATTGCATTAAACGTGAGACACTTCTGCTTTCAAGCTTCTCACTTGACATCGCTCAACATCTGTCTTTGTCCTTTCAGCATCGTCCTTGATGAAGTTCTGGGATAAATGTTCTGATGCTGACTCAGCTTCCCGGCATCCTGACTTTGCCCTGTTCTGCTCTATATCCTATTCCAGCAGACTAAAAACTGAGCTAGTCTGCCAAGGGAACTAGCTCACTAATGAAGATGCTCTGTGATAATAAAAGAGGAAGGAGTCAAACCAAAGTAAGAAGGATGACCTTCCCTAACTTATATGGACTGGTGTACCAGAGGGAAGATACGGAATGGATAAATAAATGACCATCTTTACCCTACATCAAGAGTGAAGAAGGAAACTCCCAATTCCTGATTTATGAATGCAGGAAGAAAGGGAAAGAATAATGTGCCTGTTCAGCAAAAAAAAAAAAAAAAAAATTAGAAAAGGCCAAAGTACTTAAAATGGAAGGTGGTTAGAAAACTATCTATCTCCATGCTAATGAAAAGAAAATGAAATTTTCAGCACCAGCCAATTCAAATTCTGCCAGCAGTAAAGGACACCGTTGGCAAATTGATAAATTTTGCATAGTTGCACGCGGCCTTTGATATTTTCAGCATACTTTATATTATAATCAGTGCTGTTGAGCATGATTGATTCTAAGTTGGCTGATCTTGGAGAGAAATAGGATATTGAAGACTCATCGGGAGAATCTCAGGCCTTGTATCTTACTCAGCCATTTTTCTGCTTCAGCAGATTTTCACCTTCTCATCCTTTCAATCTCTCTGAATACACTACTGTTGTCTGCTATTCAGCAGAAGATGGCAAATTGTGAATTCTTGGGCTCATTTTTATGAATGGGGCTATCACTGAAATTAAAGCATAGATATCCTGCTGCTTGGTGCTGCTAATGTTTAAGATTTGATCCACCTTGAAAGGACCTTGAGAATTCTACACAGTGTCAAAAAGTGACAATAGTGATAATAATACATTTCATAATGGCCATGAAGTTAATTCATGGCAAAGTGGTTAGACGATGAGACCCAAATGCACTGGTAGCCTCGCATTGCAATGAATAAGGACATGCATTCAATTTTGCAGCTACCACAATTGTTGGCCGAGCAGGGACAAAAATAGCCAGAGAAATGATTGAAGCCTGGGAAATGGACCCCTTGCCAATCAGTAGGAGTACTGTTCTACCATCAGCTTACTAGGTACTTAGTTGCTGAGGGAGCAGTAGCACAAGGAAACAACAATTAATGACTTAACAATCAACCATCAACACCCCAATTAACAACTAAAAAGCCCCACACAATGAGGCACTAAATAAATACAACATGTAAAACAGCCCAGTGCATACATTCCCTGAGAGAGTTTCCTGAGGATGGACTCCTGCAAAAGCCCAAAAGCTTGGAAAAATAAACCTATAGCCCTGATTACTGACTCAGATTGGATCCTGCAACATTATCCTGGGACATGCATATATGCCTTCATTTGGATGAAGATGACGATTCCATGTTTGTGTTTTGGATCATCCTACATTCTATATTGATTGAGCTTCAGGCAAGAATCATAAATAAGGCAGCCAAATTGCCTTTTTTTTTTTGGGCACACACCAAAAAAAAAACCCTCTCTGGCCTCTCACAATTTATACAAGGCTGAGACAGCATCTTTGTGACCTATTGGCCTTTGTTGGCCCTCATTGTCATCCATTAATCTGCTTTTCAGTTCAGCTTTGGGTGCTGAGTGAAAAAGATACTTCTGGGGTTTTTTCCCCTTTAAATTCTCATCTCTTGAGTAACAGGAGAACAATTCAAAAAAAGAGCTGCCCAAAGAATTAAGGATATAGAAGCACAAAATGATATAGCTATTCTTAGCAAGGTGAATTGGCTGAGCAAATACAAACGTACTTTTCACGCTATTTGAAGCTACAACTGCCATAACATCTTAGGGAGATATTTACGCAAGCGAGATTCGAACAGCTTGACACAATGGTCAGATATGGGAGATTCCATTTTATACCCTACAATGAGTGTCTCTGCATTTGCGGAGCGACAGAGGTAGAAGATCTAGCTTACATCTTATTTGACTGTTGCTTGTATAAGGTGGTGAGAAACAGGTACCTTGGTCTATATACCAAATGAATGACCCATTGGGATCCCCATTTCAAAACAACCTACTTTATGTGCAGCCAGAATCTGAAAATAACATTTAACACACCACAGTACTTAAACAAAATGGTTTGGTTGAGATCTGCATACGTGGGACTGATTGGGGTAGATTGTAAGGGTGACACCGAAATATAATTTTCTGTCATTTTGTTCTATTTTACATATTTAAGTATTAAATTATGTTGTATCTTATCCTTTAACTATTGTGTTTTACCCTACTCTTATTTTAAATTGTTTGTATAGGATTTTATTGGTGATATGTGTCTGAATCTTGTGCTTTGATATGGCCTATAGGCTAATCAATAAATCTATCATCTATCTATCTATCTATCTATCTATCTATCTATCTTTCTATCTATCTATCTATCTATCTATCTATCTATCTATTTATCTATCTTCAGAAAGAATAATGGAAGATCTATTTGTCAACAGGCAAGTGGGATAAACAAATGACAACATGTATATGATGACATCATCATACAAATGACTTTGGATGCAAAGACATACATTAATTCAGAAGATTTTAAAGACCAAAGTACAATTACACCAGAAGATTTTCTTTTGGAATTAATGGACAGGCCTCTAGAAAAGAGTCATGGTATGTTGTTTTTGTACCCGATAACTACAACATGATCATTATATGCTCAAAATTAAAATGGCTTGACACTATTTACAATGGAGGAATGGTTGGTGAAGAGGATGGTATTTCAGAGATGGCTAAATTGATTTCTTTGATTAGAGAAAAAAGACAACATCTACATTTATGGCTGTCTGGAAAGCCCTTGTAGACTTTTTGCATGAAAAAAGTAGAGTTACAATTTGTGGTTTTGATAATTAGAAAAAAAAATAGATATAGGAAAAGGTGAACGTTTTGTAATCATAGAGTGAGAAATAACTTTGTAATCATATTTGCTGGGATGGGAGTACCAGACCATCTTATTTGTCCCTTGAGAAACCTATATGCAGGTCAAGAAGCAACAGTGAGAATTGGACTCGGAACCACTGATTGGTTCAAAATTGGGAAAGGAGTTTGGCAAGGCTGTATACTGTCGCCCTGCCTATTTAACTTATATGCAGAGCACATCAAGAGAAAGGCAGGGCCTTTCTCAAAAGTTGGAATTAAGATTGCCGGGAGAAATACCAACAACCTCAGATATGCGGATAATACCACTCTAATGGCAGAAAGCAAAAAGGAACTAAAGAACCTCTTGATGCTCTTGATACTATGAATCAAATACAGATTGCATAGTGACAGTTGCAAATTAGCAAAGAGGAACTAAAGAGCCTCTTGATGCAGGTGAAGGAGGAGAGTGCAAAAGTTGGCTTGAAACTCAACATTAAGAAAACTAAGATGGCATCCAGCCCTCTTAATTCCTGGCAAATAGGTGGGGAAGAAATGGAGGTAGTGACAGATTTTATTTTCCTGGGCTCCAAGATCACTGCAGATGGGGACTACAGCCAAGAAATTAAAAGACACTTGCTCCTGTGGAGGAAAGCTATGGCAAAGTTAGACAGCATTCTAAAAAGCAGAGACATCACCCTGCCAACAAAAGTGCATATAATCAAGGCTATGGTGTTCCCAGTTGCAATGTATGGCTGTGAAAGTTGGACCCTAAGAAAGGCTGAGTGCCAAAGAATTGAGGCCTTTGAATGATGGTGCTGGAGAAGACTCCTGCAAGTCCCTTGGACTGCAAGGTGATCAAACTGATCAGTCCTAGAGGAGATCAACCCTGACTGCTCTTTAGAAGGCCAGATCCTGAAGAGGACACTCAAATACTTTGGCCACCTAATGAGAAGGAAGGACTCACTGGAGAAGAACCTAATGCTGGGAAAGAGTGAGGACAAAAGAAGAAGGGGACGACAGAAAACGAGGTGGCTGGATGGAATCACTGAAGCAGTAGACGTGAGCTTAAATGGACTCCAGAGGATGGTAGAGGACAGGAAGGCCTGGAGGAACGTTGTCCATGTGGTCGCGATGGATCGGACATTACTTCGCAACTAACAACAACAACAGTCTTTTCTCACACACAAAAAGCTCACAAATCTGGTTTTGGGAAGCTAATTTATTTTTAGAGGAGAACAAGTCAAAGGATGACTTCATTTTTAGTCCACAGACAGTGCCAAGAAAAGTTGTAGGTTACTGTAACATTATACGTATGCCTGCTTTTTGAGAAAGAAATTGGAAGGAAGCAAAAGGAGGTTCTACACAATCAACTTTGCCAACAACTTCTTCACACTGTAGTGAGAAGAAGACATTTTGAATTTCTCCATTCGAGAAAATGAGCAGATCAGTATGTAATATCAAAGAAGGAAGGAAGGAAGGAAGGAAGGAAGGAAGGAAGGAAGGAAGGAAGGAAGGAAGGAAGGAAGGAGGGAAGGATAAATAGCCACCTTCAAAGATTGCCTTCGGATGGATTTGAAGACATCATAGAAACAATGAAAATAAAATCCATCAGATCAGATGGATGTCAGATTGAGAAACATAATCTAATTTGTGTAATTTAAATGTAGTCTGGAGTCCCAGAAGGGAGGGGCTCCATTCCAGAGGACCAAGAGACATAGAAGTTTAGATAGTTTAGTTGAGCAGAAGAGTGTCAACATAGCTCTTCCATACAACTCTGAGAGTATATCTTTAACATAGTTGCTTTAGTTTGCCAAGATTTCTTAATAAGGAATCTGCTTAGAGGGAACTCTGCATGCCTGCCTTGGCTTTGGTGGACCAGAATAAAATGCAATTGAGTAATTTCTGGCTCTGTGTAAAATAGCCATGAAACTATTGTCCTTGCATGTTGTATAAACAAAAGCTATAACAAGGTTTATTTGTTTGAGCGTAACATGTTACGTGAATTCAGTAATTGCATTTGTTAACCTTAGGTTTAGCATTAACCCAGTGATGATGAATAGAGTCCCTCAACAATTGGCTCTTTGTTGAAGCCTTTCGTTGAATAATTATGTTATTTTGAAGAGAAACTGAGGGGGCTGAGAAAAACAAAGCCAGCTTTTGCCTTATTAAAGAAGTTGAAAGCTGGAACAGGAAAAGCCATATCAGCAGGTTGTACAAATGCCTTTTTAAGCATTTATGACTACAGTGGCAACAGCAACAGCAACTTTATTGAGCAAAAGTGAATAAAGAGTGCAAATTTACATTCCTAGATTTGCTCTTCTTTCCAAAGCTGTTTGTTGTAATAAATCAGTAATCAGTAATAAAACTGATGTCAATTTTATGGGATCTTTTTTTTTTTAGAAATAACTTCATTAAAATTTTAAACAAGAAAGATAAAAATTAACAAATTAATGTTTGGGAATAAAAAGAAAGAAAGACAAAAGTGCAGAAAAAAGGAAAGAATATAAATAAGTAACTTCCTTTTTTTTTTTTTTACAGCGGTTATAAATTCAACTCTTGTTCTATGGTTACAGCATGGCTTCCATTTTTTCTGTAGTCTATTTTTGTCTAATCATCAAAGCCATATATCTTGAGTGGTGCGGTGGCCTAGAGGTGGCGCTCTCGCCTCACACTCAGGAGGCTGTGAGTTCGATCCTAGGTAGAGGCAGATATTTCTCTCTCTCTCTGGGCACGATGAGAATATATCTGCTGAATATAACTCCACATTGATGACAGGAAGGGCATCCGGCCAGTAAACACTCAGCTCCATTCAGTTGCCCAGACTCCACCCCGCAACAGATTATGGGGTCATTAAAAGAAGAAGATGATGATGATGATAATCAAAACCACATATCATAAGTTCACTTTGCTTCTGTTTCATGCAAAAAGTCTATAAGGGGTCTCCAGACAGCATTAAACTTACTTAATGTCTTTCCTGTGATCCATTTGGCCACCTCAATAAATCCCATTGTCTCCATCATCCATTCCTTATTGTGTAATATCAAGTGTTTCCCCCTTTGTGCACATAATAATCTCACTGCGATTATTATGTACAGTATAAAAACAAAGTACCATGATTTTCTCCCCGACTGTTTATCGATCAATCCCAGTGGAAGAGCCTCTGGTTTCAATTGTATACTTTTCTGGATTAGTGTATATGGTTAAAAACTTTTTCAGCTTTCTCACATGTCCATCCAGCATGATAACATGTCCCCTCTTCTTGTTCACCTTTTCAACATAAACTCAAAGTACCTTTATACATTGTAGACAATTTTTCCAGTGACATATTCCAATGACATAGCGTTTTATAAAAATTCTTTTGAAGATAGCAATAGCAATAGCACTTAGACTTATATATTGCTTCACAGTTCTTTACAGCCCTCTCTAAGCAGTTTACAGAGTCGGCCTATTATCCCCAACAATCTGGGTCCTCATTTAACCCACCTCGGAAGGATGGAAGGCTGAGTCAACCTTGAGCCCTGTGAGATTCAATCTGCCAACCTGCTGGTAGCCGGTGATCAGCAGAAGTAGCCTGCAGTACTGCACTCTAACCACTATGCCGCCGTGGCTCTTTGACAGGTAGCATAGACCTCGCCAGGGTTATTTATGACCTGGAATTCCACCCTCCCTCTGCATATTAGGCACTTGGCAAGCCTGCATTTACAGCTGTTTGCAGCATCTCATAGTCAAATGTCCACGTTTTATGATGTCCATCTACTCATGATTCAAATTTCTTGTGATTTTAGCCCCATGTACTCCTATGTTTCCAACAGGGGAGTCCAACAAATTATTCACTTCCCACTTACAAAGAAACTTGCCCTGTGCCTCACAATTCATATTTAAGTTTTATTTTTCTTGGGATGTCAATAGACCATGTCATCATTTTCTGTAGAGCATTCTAAATGTTACTGCTGCAGGGATGGCTCCCTATTTGGCATTCATGCAGGTGGGTGTAAGTTCAAATGCTAAATATACCGTCAGCTGAATTTGCTTTTCATCTCTAGAGATCAATTCCAGAACTCGACACAAGAAAGCAATGATACATTCAAGTAGCATCAACAAATATCAGTCATAAGAAGCTTGCTTTTACATTCTTTTGAGGATAATTATTCACTGCAGATACCTTTCCTTTGTCCATATATTTAGAATTTAGAATAGAATAGAGCTGGAAGGGACCTTGGAGGTCTTCTAGTCCAGCCCCCTGCTCAAACAGGAGAGCCTATACCATCTCAGATAAATGACTGTCCAGACTCTTCTTAAAAACCTCTAATATGAATGTACATGGTATGCAAATGAATTCCTCAACCTATTAATGGTATCTCACAAGTTCTGTTTGACTGAATTCATCAGATGGAAGGCTTGAGCTGGTCAGAATCGAACTCTACACTATGGGCAGAATTAGCCTGCAATACTTCATTCTAACCACTACATCACCATGGCTCTTCAGATAGCAAACCAGATTTGTGGTATCATGCAAATGTCCAAAATGTCCATATTTTAATAAAATATTATATAGTTATAGTATCGAAACTTGGTGGAGGAATAGAAATACTTACACATTAGGCCTGTGAAAATATTAAAATGGTTTGATTCCAACACAATTAAATATCAGAATAGAATTTGGTTCCTAAACTACAGTTAGTTGCCACTCCAGTCTGACTTTCATGGAGCCATAGTGGTGACTGGTATTATTATTATTATTATTATATGAGGACCACTTGCAGATTTCTGAACCAAAATATGTACGTGAGCCTGAAAAATCTTCATAGAGCCTTTGACAACATTTTCAATTGATAAAGGTGGTCCCAGATATTATAGCATTAACTAGAGATTTAATATGGAGGGATATAGAGTTGAAAGAATTAAGGGAAATAGGTGATCCTACAGAAACATATTGGTTTTAAAAGGATATTTAAAAAATTGCTAAGAGGATTCAAAATCCCTTTTTTAAAAAATTGATAGAACTATGGAATAAATGGAGATACCAGTTAATGCCAGGAATTTCTCCTTTAACACTAGTGGTGGAAGTGGAGAAATTCCCTAAGATTGAATTGGAAGAATGGATTAGTAAACTAAAAGAAAATCAGATATATAAATGGGAAGATTGGAAGAACAAGATAAAGAATATAACACAACTAAAGAACATTTTCTCAGATATTAAATTAAATTGGTTGAATTTAATACAATTAGAAAAATGAATAAAATGAAAGAAAGATTTGAGGAGAAATATAGACAGTTAACAAAATTTGAAATGATTATAAAAGAATGTGAGATGAATGAAGAATATATATGTAAAGGAAAATATATAGAAAATTAACTGAATTAGAAGAGGGGGCAAAAGGTTTAAAATTAATTTGGGAATCAGATTTAGGAGAAATAAATGATAATGACTGGAAAAATATTTGGAATAGACCAGTATATAAGAATATGTCAGTTAGAGTTAAGGAAAAAGGATATAAAATGATATGAAGGTGGTACCTAACACCACATAAATTAAATCAAATAGATGTTAAATATACAAATATTTGTTGGAGGTGCGAGAAAGAGGTTGAACATATATATATGTGGTGGGATTGTGATAGTGCACAAAAATATTGGACATGGTGTTACGGGAAATTAGAGCACTTTTGAATTGCATTACTATTGCTGGTGGAAAAACAGGATATAAATGAAACAAAAAAGGAATTGATTGTAAATTTGATAATGGCAGCTAGATTAGCGATGGCTAAATATTGGGGATGAAATTGGGATATTCAAAGAAATGAGTGGTATAATGAAATTTGGAGTATGACAACAAATGATAAATTAAAAACATAAATTTTTAAAAGGAATAATTAAAATAAACAATTATAATGAAATATGGAGGGGAAGTTTATAAAAACAGTATTGGTGGAAGGCAAAGGGAATAAACCTACTCAAAAATATATGCTGTTTTGGAGGGGATAAGGGCACAATTTGAATATATTGTATATTTTTTAGTTGTTATAGAAGAAGAAATATGAGGGAAAAAATGGTCTTGAGGGGGCGGTGCTGTAATATTTGTATTTTTTTCCTTTTTTTCTATTTAGATTTATATATATTATGTTTGTATTATTTGTATTCAAAATTAAAAAAAACATTATTAAAAATGCCTGGTTTAGCTCAGCAGACAGAAGCACTGTAATTTAACACCAGCTGTCTGCAATTAAAGTAAGATCGAATCTCGCCAGGCTCAAGGCTGACTCAGCCTTCCATCCTTTCTAAGGTAGGTAAATTGAGGACCCAGTTTGTGGGGGCAATAAGCTGACTTTGTATAAATATACAAAAGTATGAAGGCTATTGCTTAACGCACTATAAGCCACCCTGAGTCTCCGGAGAAGGGTGGCATATAAATCAAATTTAAAAAAAAAAAGACAACATTTTCAATTGAGATGAAAAACAGCCTTTCGTTTGTAGCCTTGCTAAGAGTTCTCCCCTTGTGAACTAAATCTTATGAATTACCAGCTGGACTGTAGGTCATCAGCTTATTCAAAAGCAAGTATTTTTTCCCTCTATTGCAGGCTTGAATTATAAACCCAAGAGACCTTCAGGCAGTGATGGAGTAGCAGAAAGGCAAAATAGCAGAACAAGCTGGTTTAAGCAGCTCCGAGGAAGAAAAGAAAAAGAAAGAAAAGAAAAGCTATTATTAAATAAAGATGATGAGATATCCCACCCTTCCTATTCCCATCTCCTTCCTTCCTCCCTCTCTCCCTCCTTCCCTCCCACTTCCTTCCTTCCTGTTCCCATTTATCTCTCTCTGTTCTTCCTTCCTTCCTATTCCCAACCCCTTCCTTCCTTCCTTCCTTCCTTCCTCCCTCTCTCCCTCCTTCCCTCCCACTTCCTTCCTTCCTATTCCCAACCCCTTCCCTCCTTCCTTCCTTCCTTCCTTCCTTCCTTCCTTCCTTCCTCCCTCTCTCCCTCCTTCCCTCCCACTTCCTTCCTTCCTGTTCCCAATTTTCTCTCTCTGCCCTTCCTTCCTTCCTTCCTTCCTTCCTTCCTTCCTTCCTTCCTTCCTTCCTTCTCCCAACTCCTTCTCTTTCCTTTCTTCTTCCCTCCCTCCTTCCCTCCCATTTCCTTCCTTTCTGTTCCCATCTTTCTCCCTTCCTTCCTTCCATCTATCCTATTCCTATCTCCTTCCATCCTTCAATTCTTCTTCCCTCCTTCTCTCCTTCCCTCCCATTTCTTTCCTTTCTATTCCCATCTTTCTCCCTTGCTTCCTTCCTTCCATCTATCCTATTCCCATCTCCTGCCTTCCTTCAATTCTTCTTCCCTCCCTCCCTCCATGAAGGAGAAGAAAATGAAATGTAAAAGAGTAAAATTTATGATTTCATAACTACAAGGCTGATTTCATGGTTTACAGTTGGGCTCCAGCTGCACACGGTTACTGGTCCCTGACTGTAATAAGTCTTGGCTCTCGGGTGGAAATATGGCCTTAATTAGAAAGATGTTCAGCAGTCTGGTGCCAGGAACAAAGATTCATTTCTATAGTATCACTGCCCACTAATGGACAGTCAGATTCATTCATTTTCCACAAATCAATTAGACACTTCCTCTGGAAGAGCAATTAACCTAGATATAAATGAAATCTGAAGGAGGCTATATTTCCTAGCCTGGGTCTATCTTTAAGAAATATGATTTTTTTTTTTCCATATATAAAGCAATAGTTAGATGGAGAGATCGGAGGTTGAAAGATGGTATTATTAGGTATTATTAGATGACTGGTACTTGAATGATATATTCAAAGTCACATATGACATGTGACTTTGAACAACCAAATAATGAAGGTCGGCAGTTCAGCGGTTCGAATCCCTAGTGCCGCGTAACAGAGTGAGCTCCCGTTACTTGTCCCAGCTTCTGCCAACCTAGCAGTTCAAAAGCACATAAAAATGCAAGTAAAAAAATAGGGACCACCTTTGGTGGGAAGGTAACAGCGTTCCATGCGCCTTTGGCATTTAGTCATGCTGGCGACATGACCACGGAGACATCTTCAGACAGCACTGGCTCTTCGGCTTTGAAACGGAGATGAGCACCACCCCCTAGATTCGGGAATGGCTAGCACCTTTTATGCCTTAATATAAACAAGTGTATTAACTCTAGGATTAGTAATGGTGGCCTGACTAGAAGTTAGAATAGAGGTAGAAATCAGAAATAGGGAGAATATTAGTAGATATATTTTTATATAATAAAATATAAGTAATAAGTGATTAATTACTTATATAAATATAATAAACAAACAAACAAACAAACAAACAAATAAATAAATAAATAAATAAATAAATAAATAAATAAAATTAGATGGAAAGATTAGAGATTGAAAGATGGTATTACTATGTATGCTTAATAATATCATTGGCATTAAAATGAACATTAAAATATTGAATAACTACTCTAAAACAATCTTGTATATCAACACTGGGATTATATAAAACTGATTAATGTAACAACTACCATGTTTTCCCTTATATTTTTTTGGACCCCGAAATAAGCACTTGGCCTTATTTTCAGGGAGGTCTTATTATTTTGGGGCGCATGGAGGAAACCAGAGGAAATGGCGAGGACCAGTTGCACATGTGTTTAAATATTCTGGGGGAGGGCTTATTTTCAGGGGGAGCTTATTTTAGGGCATGCGCGCAAAAACCCAATTCGGCTTATTATTAGGGGATGTCTTATTTTCAGGGAAACAGGGTATTATTATTATTATTATTATTATTATTATTATTATTATCATCATCATCATCATCATCATCATCATCATCATCTTCATCATCATTGCTGTTTGTATCAAAATGAATTATACCCAGAGGCCACACAGTTTATATATTGATATTGATGTATATTTAAAAATAAAAATCCAATAAAACTTTTATAAAACAAGAAATATGGTTTTTTTTAATGGAGATCAGTATTCCATTTTATGTCTCCAGCCTCTTGCCTTCTTCTGAAATTCTGTTTTCCCTTGTAATAGGAGTTGTTACCTTCAACTAGGAGAACTGCACCTTTAGTAGGTCTCCTCTACCAATCGCCACTTAATTTGTCTGTGCAACCATAGGGAAACTGCAAAGTATTAGTAGCTGGGGACTGTAAAGAAATGGATTAGGATGGCGAAGGCCACAGTGGTTTGATGGGCAATATTATGCATAGAGGACAGCTGTTTTTTTTGTTTTGTTTTTTCTAACTTTGGGAGGTCCCCTCCCTGGTTTCTTTACTATGTTAAACTTATTTATTTATTTACTTATTTGTTTATTTATTTATTTATTTATTTATGAGATTTATATGCCGCCCTATCTCCAGCCGGACTCAGGGCAGCTCACAACAGTTAAAAAACATTTAATAAAAAGTTAAAAAATTAAATCCAACTCTCATAATTTAACAGTTAAAAGTACAATTAAGACTAACGAGTTAAAATTAAATTAGAATTAAAACCCCATCAGTCCAGGCTGGCCAAACAAAACAGCCACGTTTTCAGGTCGTGGCGGAAAGAACAGAGGTCGGGGGCCACCCGGAGCTCCAGAGGCAGTTGATTCCAAAGGGTAGGTGCGCTCACAGAGAAAGCCCTCCCCCTGAGGGTCGCCAGCCGACACTGTCTGGCCGATGGCACCCTGAGGAGGCCCTCTCTGTGGGAATACACCGGACGATGGGAAGCTGTTGGTCCCCCAAATATCCCAGGCCTAAACCATTTAACTGTCAGGCACAAAGGATCAGGACCATATGCAGTTCAGAAAGATTTATTGCTCAAGCCTGTAAGAAGAATCTAGTTAATTAAGTTCAGTACTAAATTGACACCAGATGAGGGTCAATAGAATTCAAGAGCATTGGACTTGGACCATTTGTGGCAATGTAAGGACTCTAAACTGATGATGCACTTAACTCCACCCACCAGCTCTGCTTGCTCTTTTCCTACATTGATATTTATGCTACCAATTTCTGGTGCTCCCTGTCTGAATCAGTGAAAACTAAGATCTAACAGTTTAGGAAAGGGGATCTGAAACAGCACACGGCAACAGGAAGGGCATCCGGCCAGTAAATACTCAGCTCCATTCAGTTGACCAGACTCCACCCCGCAAGGGATTATGGGATCGTTAAAAAGGAGATGAATGAATGATGAATGATCTTAAACAGCACATACAAAAAGGATTTGTTGGCTACAACTTGCCTACTCCTTCTTTTGAGATTAGTTACAAAGAGGAGAATGGATTGGTAGATTAGTGGGGAAAACTTCTACAAAAGTAATGATCAGGGTGAATAGGAGAGAGAGGAGAGGTTTCTGATTTGGATATGAATCCAGAATTAGGAAAGCTTGTAAAAGGGTTGTCCTACTTCTACACTCTTAACTTATTTAAATAATAGAATGCCTATCATTTTCTATTAATGCTGTTTAAATATCATTGGACCAAAACAATACAATATGAAAAGATTTATAACCACATAATAAAAAAGATTAATAACCACGTAATAAAAAAGATTTATAACCACATAATAAAACGGAGGGGCAAAAAGAGAACGCATAACTTTGTTCAGTCAAGGGCTGTACTTGGTAGCACTGCAGTCAAAGTACATTTGAGATAAAATAATTATTTACATTGATTATATTGATTCCCTACTGGTTGGACTCACATAAGATAGAAAATCATAAAAGCAGCTGAAACATCAAACTATATTATGGTTTAATCTTATAATTCACTCTATTTGCAAAGAGAACAATTAGGTTTCAAAAACTCCCAAACGCAGTCCTATTGTAGCCTCAGTTGTTGCAATGTACAGCTTATCCCTTCTGCACTTATATAAACTTATATAATGTATAAGAAGCTGTAATGATTAAGGCATCAGACTAGAAGCCAGGAGACTCTGAGTTCTAGTCCCATTTTAGGCATGAAGCCAGGATCTTGGGCCAGTCATTCTCTGTCAGCCTTAGGAAGCAGGCAATAGCAAGCCATTTAGGAGAAAATGGTAGGTGCACATTGAGTCAGGAGTCAATTTTGGCTTGAAGGCACTAAATTTATATGTATTTATATACGTTCTCTCCTTTTTTTATTACATTAAGTGGCACCATCCCAAGTTGGGAGAGCCATTGACATTTTGGAAGGTTACATAATGCACCTTTGAATTAACAGCTAAAGCATTTAAGATGTCTTTAAAAACCTTCAAAAATATCTCCGCAAGATGAGAGAGAGAGAGAGAGAGAGAGACAGAGACAGAGAGAGACAGAGACAGAGACAGAGAGACAGAGACAGAGACAGAGACAGAGACAGAGACAGAGACAGATAATAAATAGATATGAAGGAGGGAGGGAGGGGAGAGAAAGTAGATGATAGATAGATAGATAGATAGATAGATAGATAGATAGATAGATAGACAGACAGACAGACAGACAGACAGACAGACAGACAGAGGGTGGGAGGGAGGGAGGGAGGGAGGGAGAGAGAAAGTAGATGATAGATAGATAGATAGATAGATAGATAGATAGATAGATAGATAGATAGAAGATGATAGATGATAGATGATAGATGATTGATAGATAGATGATAGATAGATAGATAGATAGATAGATAGATAGATAGATAGATAGAGAGATAGAGAGATAGATAGAGAGATAGATAGAGAGATAGATAGAGAGATAGATAGATAAATAGATAGAAGATGATAGATGATAGATGATTGATAGATAGATGATAGATAGATAGATAGATAGATAGATAGATAGATAGATAGATAGATAGATAGATTGGAGGGTGGGTGGGAGGGAGGGAGAGGGAGAGAGAGAGGGAGAGGGAGAGGGAGAGGGAGAGGGAGAGAGAGAGAGAGGAGGGATGATAAATAGGCACATAGTAAGTTGCATCAATCTAAAAATGAAAGGACAGTTCTCTGTCTTTCAAATGATCCTGTCAATATTACTTGTCTTACTGCCAATATTAACAAAGCCAATTTTTTCTTGCTGACTGATGTTGGTGAATTAATGACCGTCTCAGCATTTTCATGCAGCACCTGCCAAGGTCATCCTCAGCCGTAAGGCAAGGCCTCTTATGGTGGCTGCAAGATCCTTTGCCACTCTTGAGATTATGGATAGGAAAAAATGGGAGAAGGCTACCTGATTTATCGTTTCAAGTAACATGGCCAACATTCTGACACATACCATATGCAAAAGAGTTCCAAATCTGTGTTAGACAAAAAAAATTAAATAGGCAGCCCGGGTTTTCGCAGCTGGCTAGATCAGACAAAAATGGAAGTGAGGTAATTTGTGACTCAGCATGTTGTAAGAAGAAGGATTCATGTTAAGCCATAACGAGGTTTAACATGGCACACGTCTTAATGACTGTGCCACAATTGTGTTTGCTCAAGTCAATCATAGCATGTTGCATGAATCCAGCCAAAGAATTAAACACCCTTGAATTGATCTTGATTCTTGAAGACTTCATGGATACATCCATACTGTGTTTCCCCAAAAATAAGACCCTGTCTTATATTTTTTGAACCCCAAAATAAGTGCTAGGCCTTATTTTTGGGGAGGTCTTTTTATTTTATTTTATTTTATTTTATTTTATTTTATTTTATTTTATTTTATTTTATTTTATTTTATTTTATTTTATTTTATTATTTTATTTTATTTTATTTTATTTTATTTTATTTTATTTTATTTTATTTTATTTTATTTTTATTTATTTATTTATTTATTTATTTATTTATTTATTAGTTCAATTTATATGCCACCCTCCTCCGAAGACTCAGGGCAGCTTACAATGCACTTATGGCAATAGCCTTCATTCTTTTGTATATACCTGCTTATTAGGGCTTTTGGCCCCCCCATAAGCGGTGTTTCTACAAAGTCAGCTTATTGCCCCCACAATCCGGGTCCTCAATTTACCTACCTTGGAAGGATGGAAGGCTGAGTCAACCATGAGCCTGGTGAGATTTGAACTCGCACTAATTGCAGGCAGCTGGCAGCTAAGGGCTACATAACAGCACTTAGTCTGCTGCACCACCAAGGCTCTTCTTTTGGGGCGCGTGGAGCAAGATGGGGCTCCTCTTGCCATTTTACCCGATTTCCAGCTCTGCGTTTAAATATTTTCAGGGAGGGCTTATTTTCAGGGGGCGAGGCTTATTTTAGCGCATGCGCTCAAAAGCCCGATTGGGCTTATTATCAGGGGATGTCTTATTTTCGGGGAAACAAGATATCATTTTCTTTTTTAATTAAAAGGAAGTGAGTTCCCATTGCCTTCTTACAGGCTGTTTCTGGACTTTCCTATTTTAATTTACAGTCTGGCAATTTTTGATCCGAGTACCAGGCAGTCCTTCTGCCTAGCACTTTTGATCAGCCAAGGTCAGGCAGGGGTGGCCACTTACTGAAGCTCTGCCAAAAGAAACGCCTCACCTCCTTGACAATGTCTTTTCATTCCCAATATTAAATAATCCTTCAGTCATCATGGTAATTGGTTTCAGTATGAGAAAGGGGGAAAGAGAGCATTAGACTTAATGTTATTGTTTCAGCTGGATCCTCATTGCTCCATCACTATGGAATGGAAGGCAATGAATGGCCCTCCACCATCTCCAAAAGGAAAGAGGGCATTGTGAACAAACCTTGGTGACCGTTTGCCCAACGTATCGACTGAACCCAGAAAATGAGTTACTTCAATAATTTGGTTAAGTGTATTTCCTGGACGTCTTAAATGAAACTATCTGGTACAAGCCACACTGAGGTCAGGGGCATCAGAGCACCATCACTCAACTGCCAAAAATTACGTCAAGTCAGCTTGTGTGAATTACATTTGCATGAAGACATCGTGATGCACGTGACCTCCCTGTGGATGTAGCTATAGGACAGTGGTCAGCAACCTGCGGCTCTGGAGCCGCATGTGGCTCTTTCATCCCTCTGCTGCGTCTCTCTGTTGCTGGTTGGTGCCACAATTTGGAGAGGCTTCCGGTTAAGGGGAGGAAAGCATGGCATTCCAGAAGGAGACTCTATGGCAAGGGGTGGGTTTTCTGGTCAGCTCCACAATTGATAGGGCTTTTGGTTAGGACAAGTAGAGGAAAAAGAACACCACTAGGAGGAGACTGTATGGTGGGGGAACCGGACTTCCGGTCAGCTCCAGAATTGAACGGGGTGGGGGTTCCGGTTAAGACCTTTGTGGTTCTTTGAGGGTTTAAGGTTGCCGATCCCTGCTATAGGAGATGAGCAGGCTAAGCCTGAGGGTGGAATTAAATGCCTCATCAGTTTAGAATCATTGCACAACAAGAAGAAACCCAAGTCCAGCCTCCTGTGAATTCCGCTGACTTTTTTCTATTTTACTTTGACTTGACCATTAGAAGACCAGATTCTTGCGTCTAGGTGGTTGAATAAACTCTTAATGCTTTGAACTCAACTCCTGTTCCCGATTTATTGCCCGACAGCAGCCCTGTTTTCCAATGAAAACTCCATGCATGTACTTGCATGCAACATTTCAACTCAAGTATGAAAGGATAAACTTGTGTTCTGGAATCACAATACCATCCTTTTGGCATCGTGGTGGCTAGTAATGGACAGCTCTGTTGCAGGAGCCTTTATTTTTAACTCTGAAATGATTTTATGACAGTGATATGGCAGGCAGCACTGTTCCTCCTTCATGCTTATTCACTTTCCCTAGCAGCAAATATTCCTGATCGCTCTCTCTCTCTCTCTCTCTCTCTCTCTCTCTCTCTCTCTCTTTTTTTTTTTTTTAAGAGCCATACGGGAGAAAATACATTCGGTCTTTCACTCAGATTCCATTGAAATGTGGGAGGGTAAGGCATACGTGGATTGACGGAGAGATAACTGTGCAGTGAATTAGAAGTTGCCCAAATGGCTACTTCACGCAGGGCATCATCAGCAGAATCCCCCATCAAAGTTGTGTTCTGTTGCTTTCCCACTTTAGGATGGATGGAGAATGCAGACAGTTCTATCAATCTGAGTAAAAAATGCACCCTGATGCATTTTTTCTGTGTATCAAAGATGACTCTATTCTTCTTCTTCTTCATAGTAGGACTAACTTGGAGCGTGAGAAAGAAGCGGAAAACTGTCCTGAACCAAGCAATGAATTTGCAAACTTCTCTCTCCCTCTCTTTCTCCTTCTCTCTCTCTTTTCCCCCATTTACGTACGTATGTATGTATGTATGTATGTATGTATGTATGTATGTATGTAATTTATATGCCGCCCTTCTCCCGAAGGACTCAGGGCGGCTTACAAGAAAAGAGACAAAAAAATTACATAAACATCAAAGTCAATTTAAAGTTAGTTACAATTAATTAAAAATTTCATTAAAAATTATTAAAAATCACCCCTACGGATTCAGCCCATTTGGTGAAAAAGCCACGTCTTCAATTCACGGCGGAAGGAGAGGAGGTCAGAGGTTGTCCTGAGGCTGGTGGGCAGCCCATTCCAGAGGGTCAGTGCTCCCACAGAGAACGCTCTCCCCCTGGGGGCCGCCAGCCGACATTGTCTGGCTGACGGCACCCTGAGGAGACCCGCTCTGTGTGTTTCCCCCCTCTTCCCCCTCTCTTTCTCCCTTTCTCCCTCTCTCTTTCCCCATTTCCCTCCCTCTCTCTCCCTCTCTCTCTTCCCCCATTTCCCTCCCTCCCTCCCTCTCCCTCTCCCTCTCTTTTTCCCCCATTTCCCTCCCCCCCTCTCTCTCTTCCCCCATTTCCCTCCCTCTCCCTCCCTCTCTCTTTTCCCCCATTTCCCTCCCCCTCTCTCCCTCTCTCTTCCCCCATTTCCCTCCCTCCCTCCCTCCCTCTCCCTCTCTTTTTCCCCCATTTCCCTCCCCCTCTCTCCCTCTCTCTCTTCCCCATTTCCCTCCCTCCCTCCCTCTCCCTCTCTCTCTTTTTCCCCCATTTCCCTCCCCCTCTCTCCATCTCTCTCTCCAATGCTATTTCCTTCTCTTTCCTTCCCTTCCCCCCTTATTAAATTGTGCAGTTTTTTTGCTAAACACTATATGTTGTTGCATATCTTCACCACCAGAGGACACTTTAGACATGTCTTTGCAAGGACGAGAATTATTTTCTGTTCAGCTCCTTCAGTTTTTGGTACCAGCCAATAGTTTAATCTGCCCTGACATCGTAGATTTTAGATCATTTCAGCTGCATGCTGTCCCACGATCTTGATTACTCCCTTTTTTTCATTTTGCAAATGGACAAATACCTGCAAATGCAAAACAAACAAGCATACCTGGGGGGAGGAGGGAGAGCAAGCCTAGCTAGAAAGCTCCTTAGATTTCTGCATCAAACGAAAGCATCATAATCAATTTGATTAGGTGAATCCAATCTTGGCAATGCTCCAAGGGTTATATTAATAACCCTAATATATCTCTGAGGCATGATAAGGACATTTTGCATTTTAGAACAATCCAAGAGGTAAAACTTACCGCAAACCGTTGTTGTAAAGATAAAAAAAAGAAAATCATGTTTCGGGGTATAGCTGGTTTCAAATATAATAGGTTAGAGATAAGGAAGCATATGGATAGGGAGATATTTTCTACTGACCGATGTCTGAACTGAATTTGAATTTCCTGTTCCAAATTTCACTTACTTGAAGTAGCAACCAACTTCAGAAGACTTACAAGAACTTGGCTGCAAGAACAATGTCCACAAGTTGTCAGCCAATAGCGTAGTGTTTGGTCATTATAGTTTCACCACCATCAGCAGTCTAGATGTGATGATCTTAAGCTTCAGATAACTCACCCTATCTTCATGCTGTTGGCCTACAGCAACTTAACACAAGCTTATGGTTTATACAATGTCAGATTGCTTGCCCAACACTACCTCCACCAACAGTTAAGGAATTTCATAGCAAGTCCTTCACACTATTCAATAAATGAAAATGGACATATGGGGATTGAACCTGGATTGTTCTACTTATAGAGCAATTTTTACTGCTTAACTAAGTCTCCCTTTGTTGTGGCTCCGTTGCCTGAGCCTGGGCTATCGACAGATGCAGACTCTGAGAGTGAGGGGGAGGAGTTGGCAAGGCCTCCCTCTCCAGGACCCTCCTCTCTGGCAATGCCTCTGGAGGACACCGAAGGCCAAATGATAGGCTCAGAGCCAAGCATGTCTCCGCAGCCACAGGTGGACAGCAATGAAGAAGATAAGTGCTGGCTGGACCCGCAACAGAGGCGCAGGGAGAAGCGTGCACAGCAGAAGGGAAGGCGTGCCAGAGATTAGCTGAGTCACTGGACCACATCCCACAGGGTATAAATGTGGGTGTAGTGGCTGGTTCAGTTTGTGACGAGCAAAAACTGGAAACACTCCATGATCTCTGCGTTACTGGACTTTGCCTGCTTTATCGGACTGCATTTGGATTAATCCTTGTATTGTTGAAACTCTGCCTGTTTTATTGGAATGCTTGCAGTCTAATCTTTGTTTTGTGTGAGTAAAGTCTGAATTGACAGCTAGCCACTGGATTGCTGCCAGCTTTATCTTCAAAGAGTTTTGTCATGTGGCTTATTAACTCCGGGCCATCTGTGGGGGTGCGTGAGTGGAACGGGGACAGAACACCCTTCCTCTGCCAGCTTCTCCAATGTGGGGCTCACCAATGTATCGGATTATGTCTATCACTATTCCAAGCCAGCAAATATGATTGACAGGATACCAACAGATAATGGGGGCTCTGCCCTAGGATTAGGAGGTCCTATGGTATACGTCAGGGGTCAGCAACCTGCGGCTCTGGAGCTGCATGTGGTTCTTTCACCTCTCTGCTGTGGCTCCCCGTCACTCAAAATTTGCGTCAATATGCCAATGTGCAACACCCACTAGCATGTGATTTATTGAGGTTTTCAACCCCCGGTAGGCCAACCATGGATAAATCCAAGAAAAGAAAAGTTTCAGAAGAAAATAGAAGATTCAATTCAACTACATATGCTAGTTTTGTGGCCGCTCAAGAAATAGTCAGGCACAGGGAGGGTTTTGTGGCTCCCGGTGTTTTCTTTTCTGTGGGAAATGGGTCCAAATGGCTCTTTGAGTGTTTAAGGTTGCAGACCCCTGGTATAAATTCTCCTGCTTGAGCTGGGGGCTGGACTAGAAGACCTCCAAGGTCCCTTCCAACTCTTTTCTGATTGATTGAAGGACTCTATGTTGGGGAAAGTTTTTCTAAACTATAGTTCTGCTTCCCTGCAGCATCGACTTGTACAATATTTGCCCAACATATATTTTTCATTCTTTTTTTTTTCATATTTTTTTATGTTAAATATATATCATATATTTCAATTTTTCTTCAGGAGCTCAAGGCAGATATTCGTTGAGTTTCCATCACTGGGGATACCCGCGCCAGAATCTCCCCAGTCTCTTCAACATCTTCACAATTACATGGCTGCACACGAAGACCTGCTCAGATAAATAGCAGAAGTAAAAAAAAATATATTCTAATCCCAAATCAGTCAACATAATAACAACTGCACAAGATCATCCACAAATCAGAGGATAAAACGTTGATGCTAGGACTGTGCAGACATCAATGGAGAAAGTCAATTCAACATGGGGGTTTGATGGAATCATCTCATTGAAGCAAGCTCATGAAATGAGCAGAACCTTTTGAAGACCAAAATAATTTGCATGACTTGAAAGCTCTTTGGAAATTTGATTTCATTTCTTTTCTGCTGTTTGTGGTATTCTTATGATAGGCTAATGGGGTCTAGGGGGCATAAAATTTAGTATTTTATGTACCCAGAGGTCTCAGGAGACAAAATCAGTTTTGATCCTATTCCATTTGTTTAAACTTGGTCAAATAAACCGTTTCATTGTCTAAAAAGTTTGGGGTTCGACATTCACCTACCCTATCTTAAAACCTCTATAATTAGGGTAGATATGCAAAGGTGCTTTTTTTTTTTCAAGAGGCAACTGGACTTTCTGGAAGGACTTTCTCCAGAAAGTCCAGTTGCCTCTTGAAAACAAAGCACCTTTGGGACAACCATGACCTGGAGGACAGAGAACCCCCATAGATAGATCTGCAAGTTTAATTATTTTGTCTCTATTCTTTAAACAGAAAAGGATACCAAATTTAGGATCTCAGTATTGGTGACTATAGACCAGGGGTGACATGCTCCTGGTTCGGACCGGATTGCCCGATTGGTAGAGATGGCTGTAGGTAGTTCGGAGAACTGGTAGCAAAAATCCCTGTGCCCCACCCCACCTCACCCATGCCCAGCTGAGCCACACAATCATCAGAGGCTTTTTTTTAAAAAAATTTAAAAGCATTTTTTCTACAACCTCTTCGGCCGAAAAAAATGCTTTTAAAAGTAAAAAAAAAGCTTCTGTTGATCACACGGCTCAGCTGGGATCGTCAAAGGCTTTTAAAAGCATTTTTTCTACAACCTCTTCATGCCAGCTGAGTCACCTAATCAGCAGAGGCTTTTTTCTTTTAAAAGCCTCTGACGATCCTAGCTGAGTTGCCTAATCGGCAGAGGCTTTTTTTCTTTTAAAAGGCTCTGACGATCCCAGCTGAGTTGCCTGATCGGCAGAGGCTTTTAAAAGAAAAAAAGCCTCTGCCGATTAGGCAACTCAGCTGGGATCGTCAGAGCCTTTTGAAAGCATTTTTTACAACCTCTGCGCCAAAGAGGTTGTAGAAAAAATGTCTTTAAAAGTAAAAAAAAAAAATTGGCCACACCCACCCAGTCACATTACCCCCACCACCAAGCCACGCCCACAGAACCGGTAGTAACAAATTTTAGATTTCACCACTGCTATAGCCTTCCAGAAGAAGAAATGGCAGAAGACATCTCCACAAAAAGTGGAACTGACAATCATGGAGGAACAAAGAGCTAGGAAGTAGCTATTTGATGATTCCTCTCTGGACAAAGAGAGAGTTTGAGATCACCCACAAGTGCTCCAGACAGTTGTTCCTTGTGTGGAGATTACAAGACAGCAGTCTCCAGTGGGTTTAGAGATCTGGGATACAAGGAAATAGCCATCTTGCTGAAAGGACATTAAGTTTGCATTCTTTATTTTCTAATCACTTTCGGAAATTGCTTGTTAGCTGCATTTCCTCTATTAAAAACCTCTGTATCAACAAATTTGATAACACTGGGTGAGTCTCCTTCAGTTCTTAATTAAATTTAGTTTTAACTACAACAACTTTATTAAAATGTTCGGAGGAATAAACAGTTAAACCTTTGATGTTAGAAAGTTAAACATGGACTAAGGCTCCAGATAAACGTAATAAGATAAGGCTTTAAAATTGGATAGTAGAGGGAAGTAAAGATTACAAGGAGAAGAACACATAATTTCAAGTTACAATTACAGAGCGAAGCAAAATCTTCTAATGCTGAATATAATTAAGGATATTTTTGAATAATGAATTCAGAAGTTAATTTTAAAAGTGTCAACAGTGACATCTGTCTTGATGGAGAGACTGTGTAAAAGACGTTATGGAAGAGGAGCAAATTTTATCTGACAAGTTCAAGATTGAGTTGAAAGTGAATTTACAAAGGACAGGCTACAAGAATAACATGGAAAAAGATATTACATTGAATATACAAAAAAAATCGACTGATGACTTAATGATTGAAAGGAATGTCTATGGAGATTCTCAGTCATCCAGGTCATGATTGCCTCAACAGTGCTTTTTCAAAAGGCAACTGGACTATGTTTTTTCCATTGAAGAAGATGTTTCTCTTCTCATTCAAGAAGCTTCATCAGTTCTGATTGGATGGTTGGGTTGCCAGTTGCCTTTTGAAAAAGCAACTTTGAGAATTAAAGGGGATATATGAACAATAAACCAAGAGAGTGACCTAAATAATTTTCTTATATTGAATTTACAAAAGGGACTTGTTGAAGTTATGAAGAATCTTGTGAGAAGGAACCAAGAGGAAATGTTCTGCAACTTTATTTTATTGGACTAAAAGCTAACCTTTAATAGTCTTTTGTTGACATCAAGACTGAAATGATTATTTTATAGATTTGTTTATAGGTTAGAGATGGATTATGGGAAGAAGATATCTGCTGTATTTAAGAACAGGTGATAAAGGCAGGATGCAAATAAATAAATAAATAAATAAATAAATAAATAAATAAATAAATAAATAAATAAATAAATAAATAAATAAATAGTTACCATAATTATTTTCACTTTTGCTGAATGTGAGAAATCACTTCTATATATTTCTTTTGTTCTCTTTAGTTTTTTACTTTTCTTTCTCTCTCTCTCTTTTTTCTTTCCTTTCCTGCATCTTCTATTTTATCTTTATATTCTAATACCTTTTAAAATTTGAATTAATTTTTACTGTTGCAATTATAATTTTTAATCTTTATTTACTATTTATTTAGCTCCACTTTTTTCAACTTGGCGGTCCCTGGGTCTGTTACTGTACACTGTCTGCAAAACCAGTCAAACAAATTAATTAAGAAAACAGCCACAATCACGATCTAAACCACCTTTTTTATATATAATTATAATGTGCTTCTTCCTTGGTGGGGTCTGTAGAATGTACTGCAATGACTGATGCAATATTATTATACTAGACAGCATCAGAGTGGAGAAATTTATTTTCAAATATTAAAGTAGCATTGTCACTACATATGTATATCACAATTTGACTGCACAAAAGAGCTTTTGATTTTCAAAATAATGGCCCTACAATCATGGCCATTATCCCTTCTTTGATTTTTATATAATCAAATAATTGAGGTGGACCCTGAGCACAGAAATACATAATCCTGCCAATATTCTAAAGTTGACATGGGCAATGACTGCAGAGAGAAATGTTACAATCCCTTCCATCGCAAGTCTTGGGGTAGCATGAAGGAGTTGAAGGAACAACTCAACTGCATGAATATTGGAAAACAATTATGTAGAAGTTAGAGTTGACTAATTCAAAGGATGAGGGGAATTTTGAAATGTCACTTTTTTGTGTGTGGACTTACCCAAGTTCTCAAAGAAATTAATGCCTTTGTACACAAAATTCTACACTTTGGGAGTTTTGAAAATGCATCCAACAAAAAATAGTTTATTTTTAAGGAAAAATGTGCACAAAGGAAGCATATTTTAGGAGAATTTTGTTCCCTTGTCATTGTGCAATGAAAAGTGACCATATTACCTGGAGAAACATTGGAATTGTATTCTAATACATCCAGAGGTTGAGGAAAGTTGTTAAAAGAAAATGGGAAAATGAAACCAAGATGGCTTCTTCTGGATCGATAGATTGGATCCATTTTAACAGTTCAGTCCTATACATCTCAAGTAGATCCTTCTGAGTTAAGTGAGTTTTATTTTTGAGATGTGAGTCTGCAGAATTATTCATGGTTAAAATAGCTCCGTAGAAATCAATGCGTCTTGATCATGATTAACTTTCATCTTATTAAGTTCAGCAGCCTTCCTTTAAATAATATTTTATTAAACACAGTTGAAGTAATAGTCAACTATAAAATATTCTCGATCTTCAAGAGGAATTTTCTGCAAACCTGCATAGTTTTTTTAAAGTCCCATTGTAGTCAATGGAATATCTGCAGCTCGACTGTATGCAGAAGCAGAGATGAGATGAGATGAAACAGAATGGAGAAGAAAGTTAAAAGATATGTGAACACTGACTACCAATTTATTTACTACTAATTTATTTTAATCTACACATCACCTTCATTGAAATGTAAGAACCAGAAATATTTGTCCATTCAGTTGCCAGAATTCTTGAGAATTAAATCCTTGGAAATGAATATCTGGTTATTATTATTTTTTTTCCATTGAAACAGTTCAATTGCACACATACATTCCCCTTTACTAATAAATCATAATTCACTTACTTGGAAGCAGCTTTATTGCTTTCCGTAACATCACTCTAAAGAAGGAAGAATAGAAACAGCAGGCAGTGATATTTTCAAATAATGTGGTTTTTTTTTAAAGGAGAGATGGAATGCCAGAATATTTGCATTGAAATCATTAGACAAGAAAAGGCTTCAGGTATTAATTAAATAAAACCATGTTAGATAAGCATTATTTAATGAATAAGCTGGATAGATGCTGAGGAATACAGACCTCACACTAATTAATGAAAAAAGAAAATCTTACAATATTGCTTTCCATAATCTACTATTAAGGTTCCACCCTCTTTTGCTATACAATGCTTCTTCTTCTGCATTTTTAGACTAACTAATGTCCAGAATAACAGTCCATTGTTCAAAATCATGGCATTTTTTAATTACCTAAAACAACTTAGACCTAATCATAGAACTAACTGCAACATTTTTTTTAAAAAAAAGGTGCATTTATCTACCAGTAAACCAAAAATATTATGCTTTATGTCACTTTGAACTAATATTATAAACTCAGGAAGCCTAAAATCCACACTCACTGGGGATGGGGTTGTTATTAACATGAAAATTACATCTAATTTTGAATATTCTAGCAAGTAAATATCTGGTATTATTGTTGCCTTAAATGAGATTTGATGATGAATGGTGATTTTAATAAGAACTTTGTCTTAATAAAAATTCATACCCATACATTTTTATTTAGTGGAATTTAATGCTATATAATAAACTTGCATATAACACCTATCCTATCCCAAACAATGTGTGCTTACACCAGGGTAAATAGCACAAGTTTTAATGGGATGGGATTGTAAACTGAGGCAGCATTATGCTTGATCTTCTGTGTCGTGCAGAGACAGAAATAGAAAGAGAGAAAGGCAAATTAAAGAGTTAGGTTTTCCCACTTGGTGCTAGAACAAGACACCCTTCTGCCTAGAGCAAAATTCAAATTATCAGAGGCAGTTCTCTGCCTCTTTTATTTAGGTTAACACTTTGAGAAATCTTGCTACATCTCCCTGGCATTCAAATTTTTTGTCTTTGATCGCTCGTCCTCCCTCCCTGAGTAACCTTTAGGGAGGTCGTTTTCCCCTGCTGCATGGCAGGAGGAACCAATGCATTGCAAAAGAAGCTGGAAAAGATGATGAACTTTGAATGAATGAGAAAGGCTGCATGCTTTTTTAAAATAATTTCTTCCGGTCACACACAGTCCAGGAGGTTAAACCAGAAGTCTAAGCATGCAGAGGTATCATCTCAGGAAACCTCTCAGTGTCTCCTGCCCCAGTTTTCCTTTTACAAAGACTGCAGTGCTGCAGTTCTATGGCACCGCCATATTTATGAGCCAACAATGGTCTGATGTCTTTGCCCATGGCTTTCAAAGTTGTCTCTTGCTCTTCCAACCCTGGATAAGGTGAGGAATAACACTATAAAGCAAAAAAAAAAAGTCTTTTTTTTTTTTTTTTGCTTTGCATCAAGTAAAAGTGGTGGGGACAATTAGCAAAGTTCACAATCATATAGCAAGTTTATTGGCTCTATTAAACCCAGAACAGAAGGTTTTTTGGGGGGGTGGGGGTGGGGGGGTAGCTGCATTCTGTTGTACATTTAGTTGGGAGTGGGACTTCTTGTATGCAGTAGAACTTACTTCATAATTAAAAAATACCTGAATCATTTCAACATGTGAAATTGTTTTCTCCTTTGAGCCTTTTGGAGGTTAACAAAACCTTTTAATTTGTTTCAAGATGGTGATAGCTTACTTCCCCTAGATATAGCTTATGTTTAGATTGTCACTCCATTTAAAAAAAAAAAAAAAAAAAAACTCTGGAGAATGATTCCATCGAATGCAAAGAAATGACTCTGAAAAAAACTGAGTGCTGATTTTTGCCTAACCTATTACCATTTGCAAGTGCTGCAGACAACTTCTGCAGGGGAAAAAAAAAATAAACCCTACTTAAATTTAGTGGAACTTACTATCAGAGGGAGCATGGATAAAATTTCCAACCCAAATGGGGGAAGATGTTTGTACATGACTAAGAAATGTGGACAGGTGATTGATGCATAGATGGCATTCATGGAACAGGTGGGGACAGATATAAAAATGATTCAGCATTTTTTTTCCCCAAGTATTATTATCCTGTCAAATGTGCAACCTGCTGTGCTGAATTACTCCCTTCTTTCTCCTCCTTAAGCCACCGTGGTTCCCCTGAGTGGTTTGTATTATCATAAAGCAGCCACTCCTTTTTTTTTTTTTTTTTTAAATTTGATTTATATGCCGCCCTTCTCCGGAGACTCAGGGCGGCTTACAATGCGCTAAGCAATAGCCTTCATTCTTTTGTATATTTATACAAAGTCAGCTTATTGCCCCCACAACTGGGTCCTCAATTTACCTACCTTAGAAAGGATGGAAGGCTGAGTCAACCTTGAGCCTTGGCGAGATTCGAACCTGCAGTAATTGCAGGCAGCTGTTCTTAATAACAGGGTGCTTTAGACCACTGTACTACCAAGGCTCTTATTAAATCTTTTGAATTCCCCTCCCCCAACGGACAGAATGCTTGACCTTTCAATGTCAAGTCCTTGAGAAACAACACCTTTAACTCTCAAGGATTTCTTTTAAAGCTTTTTTTTTTCTTTTAAAGAATCTATTATGGGGTTCGGGGGGGGGGAATCTTAACTGGGACTCAGAAGGTTCCCGTCTCCTGCTATCTCTCAAGCGCTGCATTGCAGATGGAAAAGTAACTCCAGTCCTGCAGATACTCGCAGACACCCGGCAAGACTCTATTTTTTGCTCGAAGCTCCTGTCCAGAGGCCCGAAATCACGCCTTTTCACACGCACCATAGACACGCGAAGTATTCTTTCACTTTCTGCTTTTCCACCAGCGGTCCTTTCTTCTCGCGGAGCTGGCCTTGGTGCTGAAACCGCCATGGCTGCCCCAAAGCGACACCCACGCGCGCCTTACCTGAACTCATCCGAGCCAGACCCTTTCCCCAAAACCTAAGCACCAGAGGCCTGCTTGCCGGGATGTTCTCCTTGGGAGGAGGTTCAGCCGCAGCGAATCGCCCATCCCGCCACCGCCCTCTCCATCCCGCCACCTCCAGAGCGTTGGGAGGAGGGGAAGGCTGCGAACTGGGCCAGCTGCTCCATGGAGCTCCGCTGCAGCTGCGGCGCCTACGGGAAAGCGAGAGGGGAGGGGAGGAGGGGAAAGGCCGAGGAAGAATCAAGAAAAAAGCATTTTAAAAAAAAAATTAACCAAGGGGAATCCACGGGGATAATAATAATAGTGATAAAAGCAACGGGAAGAGGGGCGAAAGAGGAAGACTTGGGTTATGAATGCAGTCCCGTGTGCATACTGGGATTTATTTATTTATTAGTTTGATTTATATGCCGCCCTTCTCCGGAGACTCAGGGCGGCTTACAATGCTTTTAAGCAATAGCCTTCATACTTTTATTTATTTATTTATTTATTTATTTTTCAAACTTCTATACCGCCCTTCTCCTTTCGGACTCAGGGCGGTGAACAGCCAAGATAAAAAACATTTATGCACAAAAGTTAAAAATTTGTATATACCTGCTTAGTAGGGGCTTTTGCCGCCCCCCCCCCCCCAAAGCGGTGTTCTATTTTATACAAAGTCAGTTTATTGCCCCCAACAAACCGGGTCCTCATTTTACCTACCTCGGAAGGATGGAAGGCTGAGTCAACCTTGGTGAGAATTGAACTCGCAGTAATTGCAGGCAGCTGGCAGCTAAATACTACTTTAACAGTAGTTTAGTCCACTGCACCACCAGGCCCCTGGTGGGATAATAAAGCATAAAGCCACGAAACTTTGGAAGGAAGGTGACTTCGTATTGCAAGCCTGGATAGCTCTGCGGACAAGGCACTGTAATTTAACACCAGCTGTCTGCAATTAAAGTAAGTTCGAATCTTGCCAGGCTCAGGGTTGACTCAGCCTTCCATCCTTTCTAAGGTAGGTAAATTGAGGACCCAGTTTGTGGGGGCAATAAGCTGACTTTGTATACAATATACAAAAGTATGAAGGCTATTGCTTAACGCACTGTAAGCCGCCCTGAGTCTCCGGAGAAAGGCGGCATATAAATCAAATTAAAAACAAAAACAAAAACTGGGCCATTAAAGCTGTAAGCGCCATTCAAGAGAGGAGAGAGAAAATACAGGCCGAAGTGGGGGGTGGGGGCTGGAAATCTAAATTCTATGCCAAGGTCTTAGCAGATACACCAAGTTGACTCAATTTATTATTTACTGTTTATAAAAAAAAAATAAAAAATCATTATATGTATATGAAATCTTAATCTGTTCACCGCCCTGAGTCCTTCGGGAGAAGGGCTGTATAGAAATTCAATAAATAAATAAGAAAAAAGAAAGAAAAAGAAAGAAAGAAAGGAAGGAAGGAAGGAAGAAAGAAAGAAAGAAAGAAAGAAAGAAAGAAAGAAAGAAAGAAAGAAAGAAAGAAAGAAAGAAAGAAAGAAAGAAAGAAAGAAAGAAAGGTAAGTTCCTGAGTCTCCGGAGAAGGGCGGCATATAAATCAAATTAAAATAAAAAGAAAGAAAGAAAGAAAGAAAGAAAGAAAGAGAGAGAGAGAGAGAGAGAGAGAGAGAGAGAGGAAGGAAGGAAGGAAGGAAGAGAGGAAGGAAGGAAAGAAAGAAAGAAAGAAAGAAAGAAAGAAAGAAAGAAAGAGAGAGAGAGAGAGAGAGAGAGAGAGAGAGAGAGTAAGTTCCTGAGTCTCCAGAGAAGGGTGGCATATAAATCAAATTAAAATAAAAAGAAAGAAAGAAAGGAAGGAAGGAAGGAGAAGAAGGAAGGAAGGAAGGAAGGAAGGAAGAAGAAAGAAAGAAAGAAAGAAAGAAAGAAAGAAAGAAAGAAAGAAAGAAAGAAAGAAAGAAAGAAAGAGTAAGTTCCTGAGTCTCCGGAGAAGGGCGGCATATAAATCAAATTAAAATAAAAAGAAAGAAAGAAAGAAAGAAAGAAAGAAAGAAAGAAAGAAAGAAAGAAAAGAAAGAAAGAAAGAAAGAAAGAAAGAAAGAAAGAAAGAAAGAAAGGCTTATATGAATGGGGCAGACATGGATATCTGGAACCGGGCTGAAATTCTTGGCCGGGGAGAAAGCGAGAGGGGAAAGGCGTGGCTTGGCCGCGGAGGGTGGGACTTCGAGGCCCTTGGCTACGCCTTCCCCAGCACGCGCGATACCGGCCAGCCCGCCCCCTCCGGAGCCAATGTGCGGCTCCGATATAAAAGGCGCCGCTTTTCCAGAGCCGTCCGCTGCCGGGAAAACCCGCCCGAGGCGCCTCTTCTCTAAGTCTTCCAAGATGAGCTACACGCTGGAGCCGCTGAGCAACCCGTCTTACCGGCGGATGGCCGAGAGCCGCACCACCTTCAGCCGGGCCAGCGGGTCGCCGTCGAGCGGCTTCCGTTCTCAGTCCTGGTCCCGGAGCTCGCCCAGCCCGGCCTCGTCGGCTTATAAGCGCAATGTAGGGCCGGGGCGGACTTCCTACGGCTCGACGGTGCTGAGCTCCACCGAGAGCCTCGAGCTGAGCCAGTCGTCGCTCTTCAACGGCGGAGGCGGCGGCGGAGGAGGAGGAGGCGGGACGGTGGAGCTGAAGTTGAGCCGCTCCAACGAGAAGGAGCAGCTGCAGGGGCTCAACGACCGCTTCGCCGGCTACATCGAGAAGGTGCACTCCCTGGAGCAGCAGAACAAGGAGCTGGAGGCCGAGCTGGCCGCCCTGCGGCAGAAGCAGGTGGGCCGTTCGCAGCTGGGCGTCGCCCTGGAGCACGAGCTCCGCGAGCTCCGCGTTGCCTTGGAGCAGGTCAACCACGAGAAGGCGGCGCTGCAGCTCGACTCGGAGCACTTGGAGGAGGACATCCAGCGCCTGAAGGAGCGCTTCGAGGACGAGGCGCGGCTCCACGAGGATGCCGAGGCCATCACCCGCGCCCTGCGGAAGGACATGGAGGAGGCGTCCATGGTCAAGGTGGAGCTGGACAAGAAGGTGCAGTCTCTGCTGGACGAGGTGGCTTTCCTGCGGGGCAACCACGAGGAAGAGGTGGGCGATCTGCTGGCCCAGATCCAAGCCTCGCACGTCCCCGTCGAGCGCAAGGACTACCTGAAGACCGACCTCTCGGCCGCCCTCAAGGAGATCCGCTCCCAGCTCGAGTGCCACTCCGACCAGAACATGCTCCAGGCCGAGGAATGGTTCAAGTGCCGCTACTCCAAGCTCACCGAAGCCGCCGAGCAGAACAAAGAAGCCATCCGCTCGGCCAAGGAAGAGATCTCCGAGTACCGGCGGCAGCTCCAGGTCAAGAGCATCGAACTGGAATCCGTCCGCGGCACGAAGGAGTCCTTGGAGCGCCAGCTCAACGACATTGAGGACCGCCACAACCAGGATCTCTCCTCTTACCATGTAAGCAGGGGGCTCGGATAGATGATCTCAGGCAGGCTGGGAGTGGGGGGGGAACTCTTCCTGGATCGGGGTCTTTGGAGCTTGTAGAACCCCGCTGGGGATTGCCACAAGGGGGAGGGGTGGAATGAAGGAGGAGGGATCCTCCTATGCGTGGATAAATGAAGATTAGATCAAAGGGGGCGTGGCGGGGGAGTGGAACTGGGAAATGACAAAGCAGTAGGTCTTTATGCCAACTGGAGGAGAAGAAAGATCCCATCCTGTCTATGTTAAACTATGATGATATGAAACTGTGATAATGGATCGATGGACCCACCTTCATGAGAAAGAAGTTAACATGGGGGTGGGGGTTCAGCTTTAACGTTAGGGCTTTGGGAGTGGATCTAGGGCAGGAAGAGCCCCCACCCCCCACAGTCAAATGGGGATTTTGCCAGCTTTCAGGCATAATGGAATTGGGAGGGGCAGGCAAGGAGGGGGGAGGGTAAGCTCTCTCTCCCTCCCTCATTAGCTCAACCATCCCTACTAAATGGGAGAGCCCTTATGACGTCCCAGTTGCAAGTCTGGGACTTGGCAGTTTGAGCCAAAGTGGAATCCATAAGTGTATAGCTCCAAGGAAAATCCCATTTATAAAATGGGAGTGCCCAGACAAAAATTTCTCTTTAGGGAAATTTGGGAATAGATCACATGTCGCAATACTTCTGTGAGATGCCTCTTGCTTTTCCATTCTTCCTGGCCTCCTTCCAATGTCTTTTTTTGGGGGGGGGCAGTTTCCACCAATAGGAAGTGTGAGTGTGCCAGCCCAAGGATTTCTGTCAGTGGTGCAGAGAGAGGAGACCCTTGTACAGCTTCTTGAGGGATGCCACAAAAGGGAGGGGGGAAATGGAGCAAGGAGGAAGAAGACATTCTTGTATTATGTAGAACCTCAAGAGATGCTCTTCTTGTAACCGAGAATGGGGCGATTGGAACAGGAAATGGCACTTCAAAACTCATGACAAAAATAAGGTGCACGAGTCCTTTTTTTAAAAAAAAAAAGTCATACTTTTATTTCAGGCCATTCAACAATGCACACGTTGAGAAGAATATGCAAGTGATCTCCATCCAAATAGAATTCGTGCTGGATCAGAAGATACTTGGGATAAAAAGAAATGCAATTCTTGGGGTTTTCTCTCTCAAAATGCAGCTGCTAAAAAGGGATTGGTGAACGAAAATTGGTTCCAGCAATCCATTTCCAAATACTATTAGCCCAGAGGGAAAAATGTATGGAAAGAAAGCTGTGGAACTGACTTCAAAGTTAATTCAACTTCCTATTTCTTTCTAAGGGTTACTAATATTGATCCAAGCCCCACCTTCCACAGGATCAGTTTTAAAAATAGGAGAGATTCATTATGCAAAAGGAATAAAATTTAATAATGTTCAGTGGCTCTCCTTAATTGCTAATAAGCTTAATCAAGCCTGCCTCTCTAACAGTATCCAAAAAATGGACATTTTTTGCCCATTTGGGGAGAAAAAGAAAAGCACTTGTGAATGGTGTTCTTTTAAGTTGTCAGCACTGATAATTACTTCATGTTTTATGCTTGGGCATCAAATATGATTCTGTGTCGGGGTTGCAAATCATCTGGGTTGTAAGCCATGTCCTACAAGGTGGGTTTAAAAAAAAAAAAACTCCATTAACAGTTTTAAAGGAAGGAAGAGTTGAAATAAGCAACAAATCAAGAATGCTCTATTCTTGTATTTATTTTTTCTACAGACCCAAAGAGGCTATAAAATGGGGAAAGGGGGAAATAAAAGGATTGGAGGGAACAATTTGCATTGTAAAGCTTTGCTTTAAGCATACCTGCCATAGAAAAACCAACATTTCTAGAGTGGCAGAGTTATCTTCCTTATTGCTTCCCAAAAATCCATCTGCAGGCTGATGACTCAGCAGGAATCGGAAGAGACAGTTGCAAGATAGCTCATTACGACTGAAAATGACAGTCATTGTGCTGTGCAGTGGGTGTTCTTTTTTGAACGAAAGAGTAACATTTGCTTTTAGAAGGCAACTGCCTGCAATGCAGAAGGTATACCTGCTCAGCCAATCTCTAAGCAGACTCAGTGAAAAAATCCATGTTGCTATTTTTTATTTCAGATCCAGTTAATCATCTCCAGTCAGGCTGTTTGGAAAGCAGACACTGCAAATCTCAATGACTTTTCCCTGAATTAACTTTTAGGAAGAAGATAAAAAGAAAAATCCAGAAAGAAGTCCATCGGTCTTATCCTGTCCAACCCACTCCAAGGTTCTGCAATGCAGAACTTTCCAGCATCAAAAGTCATAAAGTTGTCTGGCTGGCATCAGAAGGAAGCTTTTTTCTTTTTTAAAAAAATTCCTCTTGGGTGACATTGAGCATTACAAAAAGAAATGTAATCTTTTAAACCTAGGCTAAACCTCAGTCAGCAAGCAGATCAGATAGGCTCTGTTTCTGGGGATAGTTTAACATCCGGCTTACCGGTATTTTAGAAATTGATGCAGTGTCATCTCCCTTGCAGCTGCAAAATTGGTCATTGCAGAAATGCCTAATAGAAACAGTGACGGAATGTATACCTGCAGTGTCCAATGCAGAGCAAAGGTTTCAACACTTAATAGCACCAGCTTTCTTTATATGCCGAAAATTCATTTTGTAATGCAAACTTAAAAGCCATGTCACGTTCATTGGGGATTTCCCAGGGAAAATCTCTTGCACTGCTGGAATTATCTGAACACCATGAAGAGCCTGGTTGCAGAGATTTCCCAAACTATTTGCCCAAATGTTTTTCTAGTAAAAATCTTACAGACATGGAAAATATGTCTCGTGCGTTAAGTACCGTATTGTTTGCATGAGTTCTGAAGACTTAATATTAACCTGTATTAAATTCCTTGGGATTTGATTAGGATATAATTACTACTTCTGCTGCATCATCCAGCTTGCCAAAACTGAACTGCAGAGAGCAGAAGGAAAGATTGCTGGTGATATCCACTCTGCTCAATTACCTTTTCTTGCTGTCATTGAAATGCTATTCCAGAGGATCTTTGGATAAAGATCCTTTTCAGAAGGCTGAACGAATATTGGAAAAAGAGTAACTTCTCACTATTCAGGTCAAAGCCGACTTTTTTTTTTTTTAAGCATCTTGGCTAAGCATTTTAGCTGCAGCACATAAATAATCTTAAATACTTTGCTGCAGAACATCAGTTTGGTCTAGTGGTTAAGTCACCCAGCTAGAGACCAGGCAGAAATGGGTGACTTTGGGCCAATTACTCACTCTCAGCCCTAGGAGGCAGGCAATGGCAAACCACTTCCAAAATTTTGCCAACAAAACTTCAGGGACTAAACTAGGCAAGTCAGTGCTGACTCAGAGAAGTGTATATACTGTACACAGTACAAATAAGTTACAGGCATTTTTGTTGTTAGAAAAGATATAGTTTTTTCAAGATGCCACTTTTTTTTTTTTATTTATTATTAAATTTTTATAGCGCCCCTCTCCCGAAGGACTCGGGGCAGTGAACAGCCAAGATTAAAAAACATACAATATAAACATTAAAATACATTTAAAACAAAATTAAATCCAAAATGGCTCCCCAATTTAAAACGCCTTACCCATAACCCTATAATTAAAACAAATTTAAAATTTCCACATTAAAAGGGGGAAGATTTAGGCCACTTTCTTGCCCAAATGAGATGATTCTAATTCTCAAACCGCCAACATTTATTTCCACAAAAATGGCATGATTTATAAAAGAAAACTAAATCCAAGATAACCATCAGAATGTTGATATTTTTAAGTTCAGCCTTTTTTTTTTTTTTTAAGCCTGGAGCCTTCAACAGACCGCAATTCCCATCTGCCTTAGCCAGCTTGGCCAACTACAGGACTTGATGGGAATTGTCCTCCAAAGCATTTAGAGAGTGCCAGGTTGGAAAAGAACTTTTCGATTTTTAGAAATAGTTCTTAAAAAAATTTTAATAAAAGGGATACTCCAGCAAGGATTTTTTTCTACAAACGAATAATAGCATCCTAGGATTTTCTTCAATCTATTGCTTCTTAACTTTGAAAATCTCAGCTGTTAAAAAAAAACAAACCATTAGTTCTTAAGAGTAATTCTGGTCAAGATTGTGAATTCATTATCCTTTAATTCTACTTTCAATCTGGTTGTTTTTATCTCTGTTTCTAGTTTGTCATCTTCCCCACTTCATTTTCTCCTTCAATTCCCCCGCCCCCGTATCCAACTGTGCCTGAGATTTTTGTACCCATCCTCAAGAACCATCTATGTCTTGGTTGCAGGATACCATCCAACAGCTTGAAAATGAGCTGAGAGGTACCAAGTGGGAGATGGCCCGTCATTTGAGGGAATACCAAGACCTCCTGAATGTCAAGATGGCTCTCGATATTGAAATTGCTGCTTACAGGTATGGAAAACGCAATGCAGATATAACCAGACAGGCATTTCTATGGCAGACATTTTTAGCTGCAGCACAACTCGATTGCAACAGAGGATACACTGTGGCTGCTAGCAGGGAGTTTTGCTGGCATTTTAGCACTCTTTGAATTGATACCTGGCCAACTAATCATGATTTTTGCCTTCTTAAGTAACTTTGTTTTCTGTGTAAGTAGAAGTAGAAATGTTCCATCAAAGTTCCTTTGATGGAACATTTCTTGGCTTGAAAGAGATCAACTGTGATTTTCAATGGACTATGCTTTTGTCCTAAGTGTAATTATTAATTATTTCCTGCTGAAATCAACCAAAATTATATTTGAGTAGCAGCGTCTTGCTTTGGAACTACCATATTAACACAGTCCTTGCTGAAATGAGTAGACTCGTAGTGGCTGCTGTTTCTTGAATTTCATTTTTTCCCTTTCTCGTTTTGTTGCTTACAAAATGTAGCTGTTGCAGCCCAGAATGGAAGGTTTTCTTCTTTTAAACACCTTTAGAAACTCCCAAAGGAAAAATATTAAACTTTCAAAGTTTTTTTTTTGTTTTCATTTTTAATTTCACAGTATCGTAGCTATCATTATGTCATTGCTATTGAACTATTATTATTATTATTAGGATTAGGATTATTATTATTAGGATTATTTGGGATTTTTCCAAAAATCAGAATAAACAAGCTCCAGGAGATTGTTAATCTTGGAGACTATTTTGACCACAAGTTTCCAAACAAATAGTGCAATTGGCCCTTGTTGTCTACATTAAACATTTATATCTGATTACAAATAAAGGATTTTTTTTTTATTTTGATAGTTGGATCTGCTACTGGATACTGTATTCCTGTATTTTTTTTTTATCCAAGAAGAGATTTTAATTCTATAATAATAAGTCATAATAATAAATATTTAAACTTCCTTGGGTTTAAATATTTCCAACATAGATCTGTTTTGAAAGTGTTAGAATGTGCTAATGTGCATGTATGCAAAGGAAATTGCTCTTAAGAAAAATCATACCTTTCATCTTAAATGATTCAAAATTTTTGTTCACTTCAATGACAAAAGGATTAATTTAGCACATGGAGTACTATTTGCAAACAGTAGTTAGAAATTCCAGTCATTGGCATTCAGAGTTGCTAACTAACTGTTCACGAGGAAAATAGCAACAATTGTAGGTATTATTAGTTTACTACAGAAATTGGCATTCAAAGTTGCTAACTAACTGTTCACGAGGAAAATAGCAACAATTGTAGGTATTATGAGTTTACTACAAAAAGGAAAAAAAATGTGTAAAGGGCACAGTTCAGCTATATTTTAAGCGTACTGTCACTGATATAAAAAAACTGTAGATTGGTCAGTGGGCCTAATCTGCATTCCAGTTCATGCAACAGCTTTTTAAACCAATGCAAGGTTCTTTAAAAGCTATACAATACTTATAAAATACTCACTACTTCTAAAAGTAGACTCCTCTTTATATTCGTGAATGATCTCTCAGAAATATACATAATCTGGAAAATGGAGATATAAATTATGCAGATGTAAGCTGGTGGTTGTTTCCTCTATATAATAGAGTAATAATAAAAAAAGTAAACTAAGTAATAATTTTAATTAGCAATTTTATAATGTTTGTGTGTCTATATTTTTCTTGACTGTACACCGCCTTGAGTCCTACGGGAGAAAGGCGGTATAGAAATATAATAAATAAATAAATAAATAAATAAATATATTTCTTAATCCTGAGAGGAGGATGTGAATTGGAAGTTACTGACCAATCATATCTCTTCCACTCATATAAGCAAAGTGGTTCAGAAAGAGAATATTAAGGAGCGTAAAATGCCACTGCTCTCTTTATTAAAGAGAGAATACCTATTTCAGCTTCTTACAGAGATGTCCATCTGTCTTTGGATGTATACAGGAGGGTGTATACAAGGAGCAGTGGTGGTGCAGTGGTTAGAATGCAGTATTGCAGGCTAATTCTGCTGACTGCCAAGGCTTTGATTCTCACCGGCTCAAGGTTGACTCAGCCTTCCATCCTTCTGATGTTGGTAAAATACATTGTTGGGGTCAATATGCTGCCTCTGTAAACCACTTAGAGAGGGCTGTAAAGTGAGTGTGAAGTGGTATATAAATCTAAGTGCTGTTGCTATATGCACACATATGCATGCACACCTTTGTCTTGAGATATTAGTGATGCCTATTCACAGTTTCCCTCTTATTTCTGTAGGAAACTTCTTGAGGGTGAAGAAACAAGATTTAGTGCCTTTTCTGGAAGCATCACTGGGCCAACATTCACACATAGGCAACCTTCCATAACAATATCAACCACCAAAATACAGAAATCAAAAGCTGAACCACCAAAATTAAAGGTCCAACACAAGTTTGTAGAAGAAATAATTGAAGAGACCAAAGTAGAGGATGAGAAAACTGAACTGGATGAAGCTCTTGAAGCCATGGCTGAAGAACTGGCTGCAGAAACTCTAGCAGGTGAAGAAAAAGAGGAAGAAATTCTAGAAGAGGAAATTATAGCAGAGGAAAAGGCTGAAGTTGCAGCTGCAGCCCCAGAAGAGGAAGGGGAAGAAGAAGAAGAAGGGGAAGAAGATGATGAAGGTGCAAAATCTGATGAGGCACAAGAAGGATCAGAAAAAGAAGAAGAAAAAAGTGAAAAGGGAGAAGGTGAAGAAGAAGGTGAAGAAGAAGCAGGTGAAGGAGAAGCTGAGGCAGTTGAACCTGAAGTAGCAGAAGAGGCTGAAGGAGATGTAGAAGAAGTCATTGCACCAGAGAAGGTAGAAAAGGTGAAAACATCTCCTCCCAAATCACCCCCCAAATCACCTGTGACAGAAGAAAGTAAAGAAGACGAAGGGGGTGATCAAGAGGGCAAGGCAGCAGAAGAAGAAGAAACAGAAAAAGCAGAATCCCCAGCAAAAATAGCATCTCCTGAAAAACCGAGCACTCCAGACAAAGGATCTCCAGAAAAAGCAGGAAGCCCAGAAAAGGCTGGGACTCCAGAGAAGGCTGGGACTCCAGAGAAAGCAGCCTCCCCAGAGAAGGCTGGGACTCCAGAAAAAGCAGGGACTCCAGAGAAGGCAGCTTCTCCAGAGAAGGCAGCCTCTCCAGTGAAAGCAGGGACTCCAGAAAAAGCAGGGACTCCAGAGAAGGCTGGAACTCCAGAAAAAGCAGGGACTCCAGAGAAGGCAGCCTCTCCAGAGAAGGCAGGGACTCCAGAGAAGGCAGCCTCTCCAGAAAAAGCAGGGACTCCAGAGAAAGCAGCCTCACCAGAGAAGGCAGGGACTCCAGAGAAGGTTGGAGCTCCAGAAAAACCAGGTACTCCAGAGAAGGCAGGGACTCCAGAGAAGGCTGCATCTCCAGAGAAAGCAGGGACTCCAGAGAAGGCTTCATCTCCAGAGAAAGCAGGGACTCCAGAGAAGGCAGCCACTCCAGAGAAGGCAGGGATTCCAGAGAAGGCTGCTTCTCCTGAAAAGCCAAGCTCACCAGTGAAAGATGTGGAAGAGGTCATCTCCACCACCAAGGCAACCACCGTTGGTGCAGAAAAAGAATCAAAAGAAAAAGCTTCCAAGGAATCCACTAAAGAAGACATAGCAGTCAACGGGGAGGTTGACGATAAGGGGGAGGAAGAAGACGACTCAAAGCAAGAAGAAGATAAAGGCGTCATCACCAACGGTCTGGATGTGAGCCCCTCTGAGGAGGAGGAGAAGAAGGGGAAGAGTGAAGAGAAAGTCGTGGTGACAAAAAAAGTCGAGAAGTTCACCAGCGAGGATGACGGCACCACCACCTACATCACCAAGTCTGTCACCGTCACCCAGAAGACGGAAGAACACGACGACACCATGGCCGAGAAACTGGTGTCCACCAAGACGGTGGAGAAGGTGACTTCTTCACACGCCATAGTCAAAGAAATCAAGGAAAACGGTGACTAAAGTCAATCATTTCTCCCTTCTCTAAAGAGCTTGGATCGGTGCAAAAGGTTAAGCCATACGACAGCTGCAAAAAAAAAAATTGCATGAAAGTGGCGGCTTCTCAGCAGAACGAGTTCTCTCATGGCATCTCCAAAAGGACTGTTGGTTTTCCTTTCTTCTGATATACTTATGATTTCTGTGCCATACCAGACCCAGGGGTTGGGGAGGGGATGCATGTAAGCCCGGTGCACTCCCTCTGCAGAACTTTGGGGATTTATTTATTTATTTATTTTTGAAAATCATGCATGAGCTGTTTACTCTTCCAGGGGAAGTTGCTGAATTTTTCCTAAGCTGCTGTTTGGACGCTTCTGAGGAATGTCTTCAGATGTATTATGCAAAGAAATAAACTGAGCCAAATAAACAATAACAAAAGTATGAATTTAAAAAAAAATAAAAATACCCTGAATTTCTCCTAGCCTTAAGCTACTTAACAATTATGTTTACCTCACTGGTGCAATTAAGATGGACTTCTGTCCGTGAGAGAGCCTACGTTGACATGCACAGTATGCAGCCTTTTGTTGTTTGATGTTAAGCAGTCACAGCTGTTTGTGCTCAATAAAGGTCATATTGGAAATGAAATTGGTTGGCTGGAATCTTTGCTTTCTCTCCGAGGTCAAAACATTTTAAGGGTTTAGCTTAGCTTAGCTTAGCTTAGTTTAGTTTAGCGTCGTTGCACATGGTACAACGAAATTAAATGCCGTCTTCAGTGTACGTTATAACTATAAAAATAAAAACACAAACATACATACAAACAAACATTTGCATTCTAGATAATTGAAATTGAAAACCCGATATTGCACTATACCGTAGAATTCAATATCGTTATTGCCCTGGGAGAGAAGCTGTTTTTCAGCCTATTTGCCCTTGTTTTTATTATCCTGTACCGTCTGCCAGATGGTAATAGTTCAAAAAAAAAAAGGTTGCCCAGGATGAGATGGATCTTTAAGAATGTTTTGAACTTTCTTAAGGCAACGGGAGCTATAAAGCTCTTCCAAAGAGGGGAAAGGGCAACGAATGATCCTCTGGGCAATGACGTTGACCCTCTGGAGTGTTGTCCTATCTGCCACTGTGCAATTGGAAATCCATACACAGGTGCAGTAAGTTAAAATACTCTCTATGTTGCAGCGGTAGAAGGTTACCAGCAGTTTTTCATTCAGTTGTTGTTTCCTGAGAAGTCTCAGGTAGTATAAACTCTGTTGGGCCCTTTTGGCCAGGGCTGCAATGTGGAAGAATCCCCAGCTCAGGTCCTCTTTTATGATAACACCCAAAAACTTAAAACTGGCCACTTAAAACTGGCTCGGTAAGGTCTTTGCGGTTATCTAAGAGCAGAGAACTTGAAAAACTAAATTGCAGAAGTACGTTCAAAATTGCACCCTCCCAATTCACACACATCTGCAGGAATATTTAGTGCTCAACTCACTGGCATTTTGCAGCGACAAAAGCCCAAATTAAAAGTAAAAGTAACACAACCCAGTAGCTCTTGGAATTAAATGTCTTCATTGCAACTTGGAGTTTTGGGGTTCATAGATGGGAAGGAAATCCCTGCAACAGGAAATGTAATTCTCTGCTTGTCCTCAACCCGGCCCAAATATTAGGGATATTTTTTTCTGACCCAGCTTTCCAAACATGGCAAACCCTCTCAAGTTAACTCAAAAATTCCTTTATTAGGAGCACCAGCAGCCCCGGCAAAAAGTTTCTCTCTCAACATCGGCTAACATGAGCCGAGGTGGCGCAGTGGTTAGAATGCAGTACTGCAGCTACTTCAGCTGACTGCTAGTTCAGCAGATCAGCGGATCAAATCTCACCGGCTCAAGGTTGACTCAGCCTCCCATCCTTCCGAGGTGGGTAAAATGAGGACCCAGATTGTTAGGGGGCAATATGCTATTTAGTATACTGTCTTTGGTGTAAGCCGCCCAGAGTCCTCAGAGAGTGGGCGGCATAGAAATATGAATAATAAAATAAAATAAAAGTCCGTCAAGTGGGAAGATGAATAGTTGTTTGCCACATAAATCAGCAGGAAAAACCTTAAAGTCACATAATACATATTCACATTAAAGTTACAGTACACATATATGGCCTGGACAACTTGTTAGGCCCAAACCATATCCTAACAATAATAAATAATTTTATTTCTATACCGCCCTTCTCCTGAAGGACTCAGGGCGGTGTACAGCCTATTAAAAAGACAAAAATATGCAGACATCAATTAAAAATAATTAAAAGTATTAAATAATTCCGGCCCGAATTAAAACCCAAAAATTTAAAACACCCAATTTAAAATCATGGGAGGTTAGCTCTAAAATAATATATAATTTGGCCCTGAGAGATTTCTTCCTTCTGCTGTTAGGTCACAATAGTTGAATTACAAATGAAATAATCATTTGAGTCAGGGGTGGGTTCTACTTACCTTTCCTACCGGTTTGCAACGGGATCACTTCTGATGACGTCAGGGTCAGTGAGCGGAGCCTCCCACTAGTTTTACTACTGGTTCTATAGAACTGGTCCGAACCGGGGACAACTTACCACTGATTTAAGTCCATAGCCAAAATATTGCTTTACAAAGGATTCTGAATTTGGTTCTTTTTTTAAGCACAGGTGCACCTTGGAGTGAATAATTGAGCCCACTAGAAAATAGATAAGCTTGCAAGGCATCCTGAACCAAATCCTTTTAATGGTGAAGGGGAATTTGAACAACTTTGCACACAATGCGAACCAGTCTTTGTATTCTAACATTGGATAACTTGAAGGGAAAGAGAATACAAGTTCCAATAAGGATAGGATGTTTCACAATGACCCCCCCCCCAAGATGTACACGTTGCTAAGATGTTACAAAAAGGATTTAATTTCGACGGAAACTATAATTGTAATCCAGCCATTCTAATGCGTGGAACTGCAATTCCCATGATATTGGTGGGATTTGATACCTTAATATGGGGTTTTGTTGGAAACAAGATGTTTTAGAAGAAAATAAGCACCCAATTTACTGCCAAACTTTAGATCAGTGTTTCTCAACCTTGGCCGCTGGACGATGTGTGGACTTCAACTCCCAGAATTCCCCAGCCAGCTGGCTGGGGAATTCTAGGAGTTGAAGTCCACACATCGTCCAGCGACCAAGGTTGAGAAACACTGCTTTAGATGGTTTCCCTCTTTAATCACTTCTTCAACCTCTGAGATACTTTGGGTGGGGAGGAAAAATGACTCAGCATTAACTAGCTGTTCAATAATATCAATACATTAAATGCCAGCTGAAGTATTAATGAGATGCTCCGACTCAAAGAACATAAAATGATCCAGGAGATAAGAAGACCTTCTATAAAAGAACACCAAAACCCAAGAGAGTTTTTTGACAAGTTGACAGTTCTGTGTCACCATGGACAAACCAGAACCCATCCTAGGAACTTAACTTTTCTGGACATTCAGCATGAGTCCTAAATAGGATTAATAATGCATATTCCTATTCTAAACATCATGATTTAAGAAGAATGGAGCTATATTGGCTCAAACGTCTATCTGATACCGCATCCTGCTTGCCTGTTGGCCAACTGAACAATTCTAGGAAGCCCACCAATAGCAGCTAAATGCAATAGAATAGTTCCACTGTGTTACCAACTGTCCTTGAGGACTATCTTGCACTTAGTCAACAGGCTTAATTGGTTACTGAATTAACCAATTTTCTGGCATTGTTGAAGTAAGAATTTCCACAAGGACAACCTACCAGAATGATTATTCAACAAGCCTAACGTGATGTTCAAATACATGATGTTCAACCACTAGAACCACTAGAATAGGTGAAATAAGTTATGGAATGTCTATGGAGATTCTCGGTCATCCAGATCATGGTTGTCCCAAAGGTGCTTTTTCAAAAGGCAAATGGACTTTTTTGTTTTTCTTTGAAGATGTTTCACTTCTCATCCAAGAAGCTTCTTCAGCTCTGACTGGATGGTGAGGAATGGAAAGATTTATATTCCTTGCAGAAAGCTGGTCATTTGCGTACCTTAGGGAGTCATTGAGGCCACTTGGAGGTTTATCTCTGTCCTCAGGGATAGTACAAATGGGTATGGAATTGCTGAAAAGACTGTATTGTAGACTGGAAGTACATGTTCTGCCCCAGCTCTGGATTCCCAAGGATTGTGACGCACACCAACGGTCCTTATCAAAGTTATAACATACCAAGAATAAACAAAGTCCAGCAAAGTTTGGCAACCAACACAGAAAACAAAATATGATAAGACACTCACTCTCCAAAATGCTCTGTAATAATTACATGTTGTTTCCAGCAAGAAATTACTAACTGCGTGCGACTTAAATAGGCTAAGGGAGTGGCCAATTATCCTCAAAACTTACTCTTGAGGAGACCTCCTCCTCCTGAGTAGCCACTCCTGCCTTTTGGCAGCCCTGCGTGCTCGAGCATTGAGGAGAGGCTCCTCCACTTCACTCTCTCCACTTGAAGGAGCCTCTGGAGGTTCTGAAGGCCCAGGCTGAGTCTCTGCCTCTGGCATCACATCCTCTTCAGCCTCCTCACTGTCTGACGCGAGCACCGGCCTCCTCGTCATTGGGATCAGCCACGATCCGCGCAGGCCACTGGCGGGCCACAACAGTACATGATGTTATATCCTTCTCCCTCTGTTGAGAGAGAGCTGTTCAGTTTTGACAAAGATGGCCTCTTTGACCCCTCTTTCAAACCAGCAGTCCCCTCTGTCCAAAATATAGACTTTGCTGTCTTCAAAAGAGTGGCCTTTGTCTTTTAAATGCAGATGGACTGCTGAATCTTGTCCTGATCGCTTTGTTCTCCATTTGGCAGTTCCAAGAAAACTCCACACCCATTTGCACTACTCCGGTGACCCTGAAGACACAGACAAGCCTCCAAGTGGCCTCAATGACTCTCTAAAAGTATGCAAATGACCAGCTGTCTGCAAGGAATATAAATCTTATATAATATAATATATAATATATATTATATATATATTATATATAGCCGCCCTGAGTCTTCGGAGAGGGGCGGCATATAATTTTTTTTTTATTTGATTTATATGCCGCCCTTCTCTGGAGACTCAGGGCAGCTTACAGTGCGTTAAGCAATAGCCTTCATACTTTTGTATATTTTTACAAAGTCAGCTTATTGCCCCCACAAACTGGGTCCTCAATTTACCTACCTTAGAAAGGATGGAAGGCTGAGTCAACCTTGAGCCTGGCGAGATTCGAACTTACTTTAATTGCAGACAGCTGGAGTTAAATTACAATGCATTAGTCTGCTGAGCTATCCAGGCTCCTAATTAATTACTTAATTAATTAATCTTTCCATTCCAACCATCCAGTCAGAGATGAAGAAGTTTCTTGGATGAGAAACGAAACATCTTCAAAGAAAAACAAAGTCCAGTTGCTTCCTGAAAAAACACTTTTGGGAGAAGTTATGGAATGCACTGGAACTAAGATTTTCAGATGTTATTCTGGTATTATGGCAATATCTGTCTTATATGTTTTTCCTCTGCAGTTTTCATATATTATCGGCCTCTAGATAGCTCGAAACTGCACCATTTATTTTTCAGCAGTTGAGAAAGATTCAGGACTACCAAAAAAAAAGGAATCTGATTGACTACTCTGGTATACAAAAATTGGGGGGAAATGCCAACCTTGCATCTTGCCTCCCACAAAAGGCTTGCACATTAATCAATAAAATTAAACTATCTTTCATACCAATTGAGCCGTCCTTGGGAACAATTGTTCAGAAAACAGAAAATGAATAGTAAGCAAATAATTCATTTTTATTTGTTATTGATTCATTCAATTTGTATGTCTGCCTATCTCAGCAATTGAGATGAGTGACAAACAACCACACAATTTGCTAGATCCCAAAGGTGCTTTTCCAAAACTGGACTTTCTTTTTTTTTTCCTTGAAAACATTTTGCTTCTCATCCAAGAAGCTTCTTCAGTTCTCAAGGAAAAAAACCCAAGAAAGTCCAGTGGCCTTTTGAAAAAGCACCTTTAGGATAACCATGACTTGGATGATTGAGAATCTCCGTAGACATTTAGCCAATCTTGTTAGATGTTCATCCTGCCTTTTGTCTAAGAGCTAAAATCCATCTAGATCAGGGGTCTCCAACCTTGGCAAATTTAAGCCTGGTGGACTTCAGCTCCCAGAATTCCCCAGCCAGCTTTGCTCCCTCCCCCCTCCCATTTGCTAAGTAGAGAGCCGAGGTGGCGCAGTGGTTAGAGTGCAGTACTGCAGCTACTTCAGCTGACTGCTAGTTCAGCAGATCAGCAGATCAAATCTCATCAACTCAAGGTTGACTCAGCCTTCCTGTTCTGTACCCGTACCACACACACACACCCCACAGACGGCCTGGAGTTAATAAGCCACACGACAAAACTCTTTGATGATAAAGCTGGCAGCAACCCAGTGGCTAGCTGCCAATTCACACTTTACTCACACAAAACAAAGATTAGACCACAGCATTCCAATAAAACAGGCAGAGTGTCAATAATACAAGGATTAGTCCAAATGCAGTCCGATAAAGCAGGCAAAGTCCAGTAACGCAGAGATCATGGAGTATTTCCAGTTTTTGCTCGTCACAAACTGAACCGGCCACCACACCCACATTTATACCCTGTGGGGTGTGGTCCAGTGACTCAGCTAATCTCTGGCATGCCTTCCCCTCTGCTGTGCACGCTTCTCCCTGCGCCTCTGTTGAGGGTCCAGCCAGCACTTATCTTCCTCGTCACTGTCCACCTGTGGCTGCGGGGACATGCTTGGCTCTGAGCCTATCGTTTGGCCTTCGGTGTCCTTCAGAGGCATTGCCAGAGAGGAGGGTCCTGGAGAGGGAGGCCTTGCCAACTCCTCCCCTTCACTCTCAGAGTCTGCATCTGTCGATAGCCCAGGCTCAGGCAACGGAGCCACAACACTTCCATCCTTCCGAGGTGGGTAAAATGAGGACCCAGATTGTTGGGGGCAATATGCTAATGAAATATGTTAATATGCAATATGTTATATGTTATATGCTAACTTTGTAAACCGCTTAGAAAGGGCTGTAAAGCACTTTGAAGCGGTATAGGAGTCTAACTAATAAATAAATAAAAATAAATAAGTAGCCCTCTGAATAGCCAACAGAGTTGTCCCATGCTCTGTTCCCTTTTTTTAATTGCTGTTGCTGGTTTCCTCCTCTCTTTTGTTGCTATGCGTCAAAAGAAACCTGGTCCAACTCCAGAGTTCATAAAACATAATGGATATTCCTAGTGAATAATACTTGCATCAGGGGAAAACTAATCCTGGGTTATCCTCTGTTTGAGATGCTTAGCTTTCCTTCAGTTTATAGTACTGATTCCACAAAAGTCACAGGGAGCTTGTAAATGAAACAGGGAAGGAAGAATTTTTTAATATATTTGATACAGGGAAGGTGGTTTCTCCCATGCGCTATTTGCACTGAATTCAAGGGGAACATGCTGCTAAATAAAGAATCTGTTCTTTCAAGCAAATGAATGCAAGAACTGGATTTTGGGAAGATATGAACAAATTACAAGAGTCGATTGAAAATTGGTTAGCATTTACAGTATTGACTTTCTAAGCCAATATTTAGTGTTGTTTTTCAGTGATTGGTCAATATGTTGTGACTCCGACTCCCGAGCCTGTCCTCATGGAGGAAGAGGACTCAGAAGGTGAGGGGGAGGAACTGACAAGGCCTCCCTCTCCAGGACCCTCCTCTCTGGCAATGCCTCAGGTTCCATCCGAAGGCCAGGAGGAGGGCATTTTGGAGCACCCATTGTTAGAGAGTGATAATGATGAATCCTGGCTTGATCCCAGGCAGCGTCGGAGGGAGAAGCGTGCGCAGCAAAGGAAGAGGCATGGGAGGGCCAGGGATTGAGCTGAGTCACTGAGCCACACCCCACAAGGGATAAAAGGGGGTGTGATTGCTCGGCAGGCTTTATGACAGACAAAAGTTTAAACTCTAAAGAGTCACATCATGAATCCTGCACTTCGGCTCAGATATATTTTGGACTAAACTCTTGTGGATAATTTGTCGCTCTGGAAACGGACTGCAGATAAGGCCTCTCCTGCTTTTTGGGACTACTAATTGGACTTGGCAGGCGTTTTACAGTTAGCTGCCAGAACTCTCATCTGCAGGAATTCTGGTCTGTTTATACAATAAATTATTGGCAGACGTCTTTGATATTGCATTTGTCTGTGTGAGGACGGGGGACAGAACACAATAGCTTAAGCAGTAAGATTCTGCTAAGCATTTGGGTGTTTGTTTCCGCCCTCACTAAACACAACCATTATGGCCAACAGCAAGACATTAGGATCTCTATGTCAGGGTTCCAAGTAACACACCCAACAGAATCAAAACTCCAAGGCAGGCATGTTCCTCAAAGTATAGATTTATTAGGCATGTCTTATTGGCACATCTGGGGAAACCCGACTCTAAACCCCCCTCGGGTTTCCCTCTAGTTAAAGGTATTGTTTTCTTTTCCCTGCTCATGTAGTCCATCACATGGTCCAATCCAATCATCATCCAATGGTCAATTGGTCTCAAATCCCACCTCCACAGCTTGACTCATCTCCGCTGTGGCAGCCCTGAAGGTGCCGAGGGAAAACGGCTCCAGGGCTGACACTCTAGTCCAGTGATGGCTAACCTTTTTGCCATCGCGTGCCAAAAGTGGGGGAAGTGCGGGGGAGTTGCACGCACGTGTGCCCACATCCATAATTCTATGTGGCCCACCCTCATGCATGTGTGCTCAACCCCCCCCGCACTTCCCCCGCTTTTGGCACATGATGGCCTGGTGGGCCCAGTAGGCCTGCTTTTTGCCCTCCCAGGCTCCAGAGCCTTTCTAGAAGCCTAGGGAGGGCAAAAACAACCTCCCCCCCTCCCAGAGGCCCTCCAGAGGCCGGAAACAGCCTGTTAGCTGATTTCTAGTGGGCCCAGAAGGCCCGAAAATCAGCTGGCCGGCATGCACATGTGTGCCAGAGCTGAGCTCATGTGCCCACTGATATGGCTCCACGTGCCACAGGTTCGCCATCATGGCTCTAGTCCAATGATGGTGAATGTATGGCATGCATGCCAAAAGTGGCACACAGAGCCATCTCTGTGGGCACATGTGCCATCGCCAGCTGCTCTTCTGGTTTCTAGCCATTTTCAGGCTGCTTTTAGGCCATTTTTGGGGGCACTTTTCAGGCCATTTTTTGGGCATTTTTCAGGCCATTTTTCAGCCCAAAAAGGCCAAAAACCAGGCATGTACACACTGGCAGGCTCTGGCATACACACATGCACGCACATTCCGATTTGGGCACTCGGTGCCGAAAAGGTTCGCCATCACTGCTCTAGTCCAATAATTGGGGAAACCTTAAATTGTCTGACCCTGAGTTAAACATAAGACATCTGGAAGTTCTGTATAAGTGGTTTGCTTTTAGCAAACATCACTATAATCGAATTCGAAACTTAAATCAAGCTGTTGGCTTGATTTTCTCACAGGGTAATGTGATTTGATTTCCTCTACTTTAGAGCACAAATGTTCGGCCTTGGAAACCTTAAGAACTGGGTACTTCAATTTCCAGCATTCTAGGCGCTAAAGTCCACAGAAGGGTTGGGATTCAGCCGGTTCGGACTGCTTCAGGCTAACTGGATGCTAATTTTACATCTGGTTCTACCCAACCGATAGGACTGGCTGGCCCGGCCCGGCCCCGCCCACCCCATCCCTCCCAGGAGTCTCCATGAGGCCCGTTTTGGATGCCAGGTAAATGCAGCACCTGCACAGAGGCTCTGGGAGGGTGAAAAACGGGCCTCCCGGAAGTTCCGGAAGTCTGGAAATGGGCCCATTTCCAGCCTCCAGAGGGCCTCCGGAATCCAGGGGAGGCCATTTGCGCCCTCCCAGAGGCTCGAGGAAAGCCTCCAGAGCTTGGGGAGGGTGAAAACGCCCCCCCCCCATGCCGCTGTGGTGCAGAAGGCCAAGGAGGCCACGCCCACCATGGCCACGCCCACCCAGCAACTGGGCAGAGAACCGGTTGCTAAAATTTTGGAATCCCACCACTGGTCCACAGGTCTTAAAGTTGCCAAGGATGGACACCCCTACTTTAAAGCTTAGGAGTGAAAACGATCAAATCACCTTAAAGAAAAAAATATTAAAGAAACCTAAAACAGGGTATGTTTAATGAAAGTGGCGGCTGACTATTAGAAAGCCAGGCCTCTGTTCTTTTTTCCTTCTTCCCTCATTGCTATTTCCCTACGGGTAGTCCTCAACTTGCAACTGTTCATTTAGTGACCATTCAAAATTACAGTTGCACTACAAAAAAAGTGATTTACGACGGGTCGTATGACAGTTATAACCAGGGGTGGGTTCTAAATTTTTTTACTACCGGTTCTGTGGGCGTGGCTTATTTTGTGGGTGTGGCTTGGAGGTCATGTGACTAGGTGGGCGTGGCTAGCTGGTCAGAGTCATTTCTGGAAGGTCCTCACACTTACGACCCGACTCATTTGTTTGCTTTTAACACTGATCAGCTGTAGGGCGGCCGTTTGAAGCCCCGCGGCAAGAGTTTAAACAGTTTTTTTCCCTCTAGTCATCAGCTGGGACTCAGGAGGCAGCAATAGATTGGAGGTGGGACCAAATAAAAAGGTAAGAATAACATGGGGGGATGGGGGGGGTGGGAGGGCGGGGGGGGGAGAACTGGTTCAGTGACATCATATCGTCACTGCTACCGGCTCGGCTGAACCGGACCGAACCGAACCGGGAGGAACCCACCACTGGACTGAATACAGTCTTCAAGCTTATTACTTCAGGCTGAGTTAACCTCACTGTTGGAGACTATTCCCAGTTTTGTTTTTCTGAAGATACTAAAGACTGTATCTGGGGAAATTATTATAGTTGGGTTTTAATATTTATATCTTGTCTTTCCAGCTCAGGTTGGCAAACAAGAGCATCCCTTTAATCTATTTATCCTAACAATCCTCTCGAGATAGGTTCTGTGAAAGATCTTGACCCAAACTCTTCCCACAAGTTTGGTGGGCAAATAGAATCCTGTCTTTCTTTGCTTCTGGTTCATCCCTTATGGAAAGCCATCAATGGAACCATGTGGTCCGTATCTCAATCACAACCTCATTTGATATGGGATATATTAGAAATATTTCAGGCACCCCTTTTGGAATTAGTCAAGAAATACTTAAAACTGAAAGTTGTATATGCAGCTCTGTAACTTTATTGATCAGCTTGATTGCACAGATTTCATTGTTTTTCCCATTCATGGTTTCCAGAACAAGTCTAACCTGAGACATATTTTCCCCCACCCCACTGATAAATTCCATATCTCTTAATTTATTAATTTCCCCTTAGACATTAAGGTTTTAAATCAGCCCAATTGCACATTGATGTGGGATTCATAAGAATATACCATGCATGGTTTGGCAGTAAGCCAGCCTGACACTCTGCAAGCATTCGGGTTACTTTGCATCAAAAAAAAGAAGAGAGAAAAAGATTGGATAAATAATTAAATTATTTAAACACAAGAACATATTTGGAATTTAAATACACGGTGTAGCAATTCTAGCTCGCTATCTGGGAAACCAGCACACACGTTGATTCAGATCAATCCTTCTTCTGCTGCTTTGGAGTTTCCTCTCCACTAGATTTTTCTTGTTCATCTTCCTCTTCCTTTTTATCTCCCTCGTCTGCTTCCTCTTCTTCTTCTCCTTCCTCTCCTTCACCTTCTCCACCTTCCTCCTCACCCTCTTCAGTTTCTTCTTTAGCTTCTAAATAAAAAGAGTGATAAAGACAAAGTTTGGGATGTAAGATTACAGCATGTGATGGTCTGGTTGCCATTATAGAATAATTTGAGAATAGCCAGGAGCAAACTTGGTTCAAACCCATTGAAAATATATGCAATATAATATCTTTTTAAAAGGTTTATGAATCTCTTAAAAATCAACACGCTCAAGCCAATTTTGTTCACAATCTAAGTTAAAACTGGGTTGTAATACACAGAATTCTTTCTAGCTTCTAAACTGCACAGATTACGTGGAATGGGATTTGTCCTGGTGAGATCAATAGGCGAGACACCATTTAAGAATCTTTGAATCCAAAGTTAGAAATGTTGGCTATCATTGGATATTTGTACTTGGAAAAGGCAAGATATCAACAAATAAAACTTCTTTGATCTGTAGCAGAATTCTTCAAAAAGTGACTAATTCAATGCTTGCTTTCATTGATCAAAGCAATGGTAGTACATGACCAAAAAATACATATTCAGCAAAGAAGAAGAAGGAAAATAGAATATGCAAATCCAAGTGATGTTCAGTGTTTATTTAGGCTTCAAAAACCCTTTTATCCTCATAGTTTCAATAATTCATAGTAGTGTCATTTGCTCCTTTGATTAATTCTAGCCAAATGAGCAGGATTATGCATGCCAATCAATAGCAATCTACACAATAAATCTTGGCATGCATTTTGAAGAGAAAAATAAAACTACCCGTTAAAACTACCCAATTTAAAGATTTCAATCATTTGGCATTTTTGCTTGATTATCTCACCTTCTGTTTTAAATCAATGCGTGAGAGATTTATCAAATAGAAATGCAAAAGAAAGAAAAAAAGATCATGGCCTTAAGAAATTTATCACTGAATTCAGAGGTAGACCACAACCTTAAAGAGGATGCCAAACCTTGAATTCAAGCTTCATCCATCCCAAAGTTTGGGGAAAGTGTTAATCCCACCATATGTGTAGTTAGAGTAAAGGTAAAGGTAAAGGTTCCCCTTGAACATATGTGCTAGTCGTTCCCAACTCTAGGGGGTGGTGCTCATCTCCATTTCAAAGCCGAAGGGCCAGCGCTGTCTGAAGATGTCTCCATGGTCATGTGGCCAGCATGATTCAACACCAAAGGTGCACAGAATGCTGTTACCTTCCCACCAAAGGTGGTCCCTATTTTTTCTACTTGCATTTTTTTACGTGCTTTCAAACTGCTAGGTTGGCAGAAGCTGGGACAAGTAACGGGAGCTCACCCCGGTATGTGGCACTAGGGATTCGAACTGCTGAACTGCTGACCTTTCGATCAACAAGCTCAGCATCTTAGCCACTGAGCCACCACATCCATGTAGTTAGAGTAGACACGGTAAAATAAATGGGTAAAATTCCCTAGCGCTATGCACCCTTGATTTCAAATATTTAGTTTGTTTGGTGTGTGACTGTAACTCAATAAATTTCAGAATATATATTTTCCCCTGCCCAAAAGTACCTTCTTCTTCCTCTCCTTCTTCTCCTTCTTCACCTTCCCCCTCGGCTTCCCCCTCTTCCTCTCCTTCTGAAGGGGGAGTTTCTTTGGCTTCTTCCATTTTAGTTGCTTCAATCGTCTCCTCGACATCTATCTGTTCTTCTTGCACATGGCTTGAATAATAGGCAGGGAAGGAACGAGCTGACATTAAGTAGGAGCTGCTCTGTAAACCACTGTAGGCCGATCTCCCAAAGGTCGAACCGCTCTGCGTGTAGCCACTGCTTATGTTTCCCACGCTTGTGAAACTGAGTCGAGTCTCTTCACCTTCCAGCAGTTTTCTAGAAGACAAAAGGCACACTTCTTCACTGCCATCATTATTTCACTCCTTCGTTCATTGTTCATTCATTTTCTATACCCACCCAACTCAACCAAGTAACTCCGAACGGCTTACAATTCTAAAACAACTTAAAAGATGATGGATCAATCAAAACATCCACAGCATAAATAAGTCACTCATGCTCTCGTTACTTCCCGCCTGGACTACTGAAATGCTCTCTACATGGGGCTCCCCTTGAGGAGCACCCAGGGGCTCCAGCTGGTCCAGAACACGGCTGCGCAGGTGGTTATGGGAGCGGCGTGGCACTCCCATGTGACCCTCCTCCTGCGCGAGCTGCACTGGCTCCCGGTGGTCTTCCGGGTGTGCTTCAAGGTTTTGGTTACCACCTTTAGAGCGCTCCGTGGCATCGGACCGGGGTATTTACAAGACCACCTTCTGCTACCAATAGCCTCTCACTGACCAATAGTACACTCCCATAGAGAGGGGCTTCTCAGGGTGCCGTCGGCCAAACAGTGTCGACTGGCGGCCCCCAGGGGGAGAGCCTTCTCTGTGGGGGCACCTACCATCTGGAACGAGCCAATATACAGCTTGTCATCACACATTAAGCATATTAAAAGTTTTCTCTGAATGGGATTTATAAATTATTTTCAAACTATTGGAGAAGAAAAAGACTGGGAAACAAAACTTACACTCCCAGTATATACTGGCTTAACGAGGATAATTAAAAGTCAACTAAAGCAGGGGTCTCCAACCTTGGCAACTTTAAGTCTGGAGGACTTCAACTCCCTCCAGGCTTAAAGTTATCAAGGTTGGAGACCCCTGAACTAAAGGAATCTTATGAACCCAAGAAATGGGTGAATTCAGAAACAAGTTAACAAAGCCAATAGGAAAGGTGTGTTTTCCCAAAGTGAAATGAAGTGAATTTGTGCTTCTCAGCTCATTCCTTTCTTTAGGAATTTACCTATATGCTGCAATTTCGATATCCAGAGCCATTTTCACATTCAGGAGATCCTGGTATTCCTTCAGATACCGAGCCATTTCACTTTTTGTGGTTCTCAGTTCATTTTCTAGTTTATTCACTGTATCCTATTTGGAGGGAAAAAAATGCAACAGTTAAGTGTATAATCTCACTTAGATCTTCAAAGCTCAAATATTTTTTTACTGGTTTTTGCCATGGTAAGGAACAGTTTAGTTCCACTTAACAGTAACAGAGTTGGAAGGGACCTTGGAGGTCATCTAGTCCAACCCCCTGCTCACGCAGGAGACCTGTACTAGGGATTCGAACCGCCAACCTTTCTGATCAACAAGCTGTGTCTTAGCCACTGAGCCACATAGAAGACTTCAGTGGAAGGGTTCATCTGGAATATCCGAGCCTCGTGTCCCTATATTACTGATTTCGTTCCTAGATATGCTGTTTAAGCTCCCTTAAGGACTCTGATCCTTAGACCAAAATATACTTCTCAAAAGCCATAGTTTCTGGTTCAGTATTTAGTAAATACTTCAGTCTTTAGTAAATATTTAGTAAAAACATGGTAAATAATTGAGGCAAGCTAGAAGAATACCAATTTATTCCTATACAAAACATATGCCCAAATTAAGCTACAGTCAAAGTAATTTTCCCAAATTCAATGAGATGAGTTCATCTTTCTTAACTTAAGCACTGATGAATGTAATGGATCTATTTTAAGCCAGAATCCAATCTATAGTCATAAATCATCATTTTCTTTAACAGGGCTGTTAAAATACCTGTGTTAAGAATCAAGCTAACCTTCAATTCAAACTCATAAATTATTTAAGATGACAGGCAGAGCTAATGCCAGATATGTCCACTTAAAAGTGCCATTTATCAAATTGATCGGAATTTTTCGCATCAGTATTTATAATACTGAAGGTTTATAAAAAAAAATTTATCTATAACCAGACCATGTCAAGACAAAGTACTTCTTCTTAATAATTACATCCATACAATATACTTAGAAAATAAGATATAAGACCTAATGGTAATACTTAGAAAATATGCCCATTTTGATTAATGTTAATTTTGGTTAGATGTTTGAAACTTAGCAAGTTGTACAAACTAGCTATTAAAAGTTCAGCATGTGTGAGTACAGCTAAGCATACCTCTCAGTCATATTCTAATTTGAGCTGTTGGTAAGTTCATATTAATCAGAATTAATTGGAAAGGTGTTTCAGTTGAAGTGAGTTTTATAACTGAGCTTAATCTGCATAGATTAAAAGGCACGAACTGTCAGTATGTTATATAGTTGTCATTCATATATAACTATTCCAGAACATAGCTTTGTTGGACTTATGCATAATAGTTCCCTTTCCATTTAGAAGGATACAGCTACTGCATATATGGCTGTCATGGCTAATGACAAGTAGCCATCCATTTCAACACCTCGGATGCTGGACAGCTCCCATGTTAATTTGGGTGTGGCAGAGGTGGGCAGAGACTTCTGGAACATGTTGGTGCATTGCACCATTGCCTGCCTGGAAGCTGCTGCAGTGTTGTCTGTTGCATTCAAAGGTCACAAAACAGCTTTGGCAGGATATGACACAGCTATTGGAACCACCAAGCAAGTTGGACCTCATATGCGTAACTTTAAAGCAACTAAACAGCTTTACTACAATCAACCCTTCTACATATTTTCTCTGGTTTTACTAACTCTCAACTCCGAGTCACCTAGGACAAAGTTTTTGAAGGATTTTATCTATAGTGAATATTGCCACCTAATTGGATGTGCGTGGTGAAACTCCTTTTTTTTTCTTTTCTGCCCAGTGGATTATAAGGAGTCCAGCTATATTCCAACTCTGCACTAAATATTTTCTAAAATGTAGCTCTGCAGTAAAGTACAGAAATGGTTTTGGGAAAAATCTGCTCTCTGTGAATTCTTCTGCACAATCACAATCATTTCCCAAAAATTGAGAGCTTGAAAAGATTTCAGAACTAAGCCGCTAGAAATCTCCTCTCCTTAACCCTCGCCCCGCCACCTTTAAGATTAGAGGTGGGCAGTTCACTCAAGTTTAACTCGCTTGTGGTCTGTGACACAACTCAGAAGCGAGTCCTGCTAGCCAACAAGGGAGCATATTTTTGCTCTCTTGCTTTTTGCATCAACGCTGATGCAAAGGAAGAAGACAAGTGCTTCCATTTGGACAGCTCCCTAAAAGCTACCGCTGCACAAGCGATTCCATCTTTTCCCCTTTTGTCAGAAAAGAAAAATAAGAATGGAAAGCTGCAATGGGGCGATTACCATTCCTTATTCCTTGGGAGGGGAGGAATCTCAGCGCAACACCGGATCAAACCAAGGTTTGCGCCTCCCCCAAAGCAAGGTTTATCTTTTGCTGCCTCAGTTACACACCGAAGCGGAATGAAAGCTGCGCCTTCGGTCGCGGGAGCGAAACAAAGGCGCAGCTGTCAATCATGCTTTCGGTTGCAGGGATTCCCCAAATTTTGATGGGGGGGAGGGAATCTGAAAGCAATGGGATGGGGGGAGGTGGAGGAAGGTGGATGGGAAGTTCAGGAATTCCCCCCCCCCGCGTCGGCTTTTGGAGAGCAACCGAGCGGCTGGGGACTGCTGCGTCAGTCGCGGAGACGCGGCTTCTAGATTTAACAGTAACAGACTTGGAAGGGACCTTGGAGGTCATCTAGTCCAACCCCTTGCTCTCAGACAACAGCTTCCCCACCACCACCCGGTGGCCGCGAAAAGAGAGGGGGGGAGGGAGGGAGGGAGAGGGAGGGAGAGAGGCCTGGTGGCTCAGCAAACTAAAAGCATTGTGATTAACACCAGCTGTCTGCAATTACTGCAAGTTCGAATCTCACCAGGCTCAAGGTTGACTCAGCCTTCCATCCTTTCTGAGGTAGGTAAAATGAGGACCCAGGTTTGTGGGGGGCAATAAGCTGACTTTGTATAAATATACAAAAGTATGAAGGCTATTGCTTAACGCATTGTAAGCCGCCCTGAGTCTCCGGAGAAGGGCGGCATATAAATCAAATTAAGAGAGAGAGAGAGAGAGAGAGAGAGAGAGAGGGAGGGAGGGAGAGGGAGGGAGGGAGAGAGAGAGAACGAGAGAGAGGGAGAGAGGGAGAGGGGGGAATGGAGAGGGAGAGAGAGATGGAGGGAGGGAGAGGGAAAGAGGGAGGGAGGGAGGGAGAGAGAGATGGAGGGAGGGAGAGAGGGAGGGAGAGGGGGGGATGGAGAGGGAGAGAGAGATGGAGGGAGGGAGAGGGAGAGAGGGAGGGAGGGAGAGAGAGAGGGAGAGGGAGGGAGAGAGAGAGAGAGAAGGAGGGAGAGAGGGAGAGGGAGAGAGAGAGGGGGAGAGGGAGGGAGGAAGAGAGGGAGGGAGAGGGAGAGAGAGAGACAGACAGACAGACAGACAGACAGACAGCAGCCCCATCCCCCCCGGAGCCCGCCCCACCTGTAGGGCGGCGAGATCGGCATTCTGCTTCTCCTCCAGGTCCTGCAGCTGCTTCTCGAGGGCTTCGTTCATGCCCCGGGTGGCCTCGATCTCCAGGGTCCTGGCCTTGAGGAGGCGCCGGCTCTCGGAGACCTCGTCCTTGGCGGCTCGGACGGCGTCGGTGTTCTTGGCGGCGCTCTCGGTGAGGACGGTGAAGCGGCTGCGGAACCACTCCTCGGCGTTCTGCATGTTGCGAGCCGCCAGCTTCTCGTACTGGGAGCGGATGTCGCGCAGGGCGGAGGAGAGGTCGGGCTTGGCCGAGACGTCCATCTCGACGGAGAGGTGAGCGTACTGGATCTGGGCCTGGAGCTCGGCCAGCTCCTCCTCGTGGACCTTCTTGAGGAAAGCCAGCTCGTCCAGGAGGCTGTCGATGCGCTTCTCCAGCTCGGCCCGGGCCAGGGCCGCCTCGTCGGCGCTTTTGCGCACCTCCAGCAAGCGGCCCTCGGCATCCTCGCGGCTGAGCACCTCTTCCTCGTAGCGCGCCTGCAAGGCGCGCAGCGTCTCCTCCAGGTTCTCGCGCTCGCCTTGCAGCGCCTGCTTCTCGTGGGCGGCTTCCTCGGTGGCCAGGCGCAGCTCGCGGATCTCCTGCTCGTAGAGGGAGCGGAAGCGGGAAGGCTCGCTGTGCTTCTGCCGCAGCACCAGCAGCTCCGCTTCCAGCACTTTGTTCTGCTGCTCCAGCTCGTGGACGCGCTCGATGAAGCAGGCGAAGCGGTCGTTGAGGTCCTGGAGCTGCGCTTTCTCCTGGCTGCGGATGGCCTTCAGGTCGTTGCTGATGGCCGCCACCTGAGTCAGGTCCAGGCTTTCCACCGAGGGAGGCAGCAGCAAGGAGGAGGAAGACGAGGTGTAGCTACGTCGGACCGAGGCGGAGGAGACGGGAGCCGAGAGGCTGGAGTAAGTCGAGCGAGCCACTCCATAGCCACCCCCGACGGCACCTCCGCCGGTCCGGAGAGAGCTGGAGAGATGGACTCGGGGGCTGCTCTCCACGAAGCGCCGCTTGTAGGACGGGAAGTAAGTCTCGTAGCCGAAGGTACTCATGGCAGCGGCTCGCTCTGGTCCTGCTGGGCAGGGGAAGGGGAAGGAAGGAGGGAGGAAAGCGAAGCTGCCACCTGGCCAGAGGGAGACCGCTCTGCGGCTGGGCACTGCCGCCTGCTCCTATTTATACCGCTGGGGGAGCCTGTGACGCAGCTGAGACCACCAACCCCTCCCCTCCCCTCCAAGCCCCCTGGCCAAGCAGCGCTGCGCAAGGAAGGAAGAAAGGAAGGAAGGAAAGGAAGGAAGGAGGAGTCATTGGCTCTCCTGGAAGAGCCTCTCCTTTCCTCCTTCACACGCCTCCCTTCCCCCCCCCCCACCACCACCCTCCACTAGATCAAGCAGCTCCACCCCCACCCACCCCCTCCACTAGATCAAGCAGCTCCACCCGTTCCTCCATGAGCCAGGTTTTTCGTTAGAGGGTGAAAGATGCGCTTTGCACTCCCCCGCAAATCCGGTCGGTCAAAGGGGTGAAATCCAGCAGGTTCTGAAGAACCGGTAGCGGGGATTTGGAGTAGTTCGGAGAACCGGCAAATGCCACCTCTGGCTGGCCGCAGGAGTGGGGAGGGAATGGGGATTTTTGCAATATCCTTCCCCCTGGAGTGGGGTGCAAATGGGGATTTTGCAATATCCTTTTTTTTAAAAAAAAAAATTTGATTTATATGCCGCCCTTCTCCGGAGACTCAGGGCGGCTTACAATGCGTCAAACAATAGCCTTCATACTTTTGTATATTTATACAAAGTCAGCTTATTGCCCCCACAAACTGGGTCCTCATTTCACCTACCTTAGAAAGGATGGAAGGCTGAGTCAACCTTGAGCCTGGGGAGATTCGAACCTGCAGAAATTGCATGCAGCTGTGTTAATTACAGGGTGCCTTAAACCACTGTACTACCAAGGCTCTGCCTTCCCCTGCAGTGGGGAGGGAACGGAGATTTTGCAATGTCCTTCCCCCTGGAGTGGGGTGGGAACGGAGATTCTGCAGTATCCTTCCCCCTGGAGTGGGGTGGGAATGGGGATTTTGCAGTATCCTTCCCCCTGGAGTAGGGTGGGAATGGGGATTCTGCAGTATCCTTCCCCTGGAGTGGGAAGGGAATGGGGCTTTTGCAGTATCCTTCCCCTGCCACGCCCACCAAGCCACGCCCACAGAACCGGTAGTAAAAAAATGTGGATTTCACCATCGGGTCGGTTGCCTTTCTGGGCAACCCTTACAGCCAGCTGTGCCAGGCAGCTGTCCTTTCTTCCAGGAAGATGGGTTCCCGGCCGGTCTTTTCTCCATCCCTCTTCCCTTCCCTCCACTCAAAAGGTTGGTACAGGTAGTCCTCGACTTAACAACAGTTCGTTAAGAGACCAAAGTTATGACACTAAAAAAAAAAGTGACTTATGACCGTTTTTCACTCTTACGACGGTTTCAGCGTTCCCATGGCCACGTGATCAAAATTCAGGCACTTGGTAACTGGCATGTATTTCTGATCAATCTCCTGGGATCATGTGTTCACCTTTTGTGACACGCAGAGTCAATGGGGGAGCCAGATTTGCTTCATGACCGTGTTGCTAACTTTACAACTGCAGTGAGTCACTTAACAACGGTGGCAAGAAAGGTCGTAAAATGAGGCAAAACTCACTTAACAACTGTCTCGCTTAGCAATAGAAATGCGGGGCTCAGTTGTGGGTCATAAGTCAAGGCCTACTTAGCATCCTGTGGTCAGAGAACACACTCGGCCCCCTTGAACTCTTTGGAGTCCCTTTCCCAGGATTCCTTGCCCCAAAGATTCATAGGGCTCACCTTAAATTTTCAGGAACCTCCCTCTACAAATAGTCCCTGATTTACAGCCATTCACTTAGTGACTGTGAACAGTTACAACAGCATGAATAACGTGACATTACAGTGGTACCTCTGTACTTGATTGCTTCAAAATTCATCAAATTTGGTACTCAACGCTTTTTGAGGCTGGTGTTTGTTTAGTACCTGACATATTGTATTTGTACCTTATGACTATCATTAAGTGTTGTACCTTATGATTCTTGATGAACGTATCTTTTCTTTTATGTACACTGAGAGCTTATGCACCAAGACAAATTCCTTGTGTGTCCAATCACACTTGGCCAATAAAGAATTCTATTCTATTCTATTCTATTCTATTCTATTCTATTCTATTCTATTCTATTCTATTCTATTCTATTCTATTCTATTCTATTCTATTCTACTCTACTCTACTCTACTCTACTCTACTCTATTGCAATAGTAGGAGGGTGATGGCTATGGAGAACAGACAGGAAGTTGGCCATGCTGGAAAGATCAATGACATAGGAAAAGGGACAGACAGTTACGTCACGTGGTTTGTTTGGGACTCGTCCTTTTAAAGACTCATCACACCTCCCGGTACCAATTATGAGCCTCGGTGGTGCAGCGGACCAAGTGCTGTTAAGTGCTAGCACTTAGCTGCCAGCTGCCTGCAATTAGTGTGAGTTCAAATCTCACCAGGCTCAAGGTTGATTCAGCCTTCCATCCTTCCGAGGTAGGTAAATTGAGGACCCGGATTGTGGGGGCAATAAGCTGACTTTGTAGAAACACCGCTTATGGGGGGCTAAAAGCCCTAATAAGCAGGTATATACAAAAGAATGAAGGCTATTGCTATAATGCATTATAAGCCGCCCTGAGTCTTCGGAGAAGGGCGGCATATAAATTGGATTAATTAATTAATTAATTAATTAATTAATTAATTAACATTGTGTACACAGGTGCCATTGTATGACCATTCCTTGCACTTATGATCATTGCAGCATCTCCACAGTCACGTGATCAGAATTCAGGTTCTTGGCGATGGGCATGCATTTAGAATGGTTGCAGAATCCTGGAGTCACGTGATTGCATTTTGCCTCCTTCCCAGCCAGATTCCAACCCACAAAATCAAGGGGAGGAGCCAAATGTGCTCAACCAACTCACTTAACAACCGTGGCAAATAAACATTGTAAAACTGGATGCCTTAACAACCGCATTGTTTAGCAATTAGAAATTCTGGTTCCAAATTATGGTCATAAGTCAAGGACTACCAGTAGTTCATGGCTGCTTCTGATCCATGCCAGAAGGAAGAGGCCCTTCTTTTGTCACTATTCATTAACTAAATTATATGGGTGTCTTATTCAGAGGGGTCCCAAGCTGTGACAGTGAAATAACTTTTTTTTCCCTCCAATTGTGAGTATTTAATCAATGAAATTGCTTGCCTGCTGGAGTTGTGATGCTCCATTGCTGGAGGTTTTTCAAGAAGAGATATTGAACAATGTCTGGGATGGCATAATGTAGGCAGGGGGTTGGACTAGAAGACCTCTTAAGGACCCTTCAAGTCCTAAAATTCTATGATCTATGTGTCAGCATTCTAATGCTGCCATAAAGAGAAGACGAAGAGGCTTGACTTTTCACCTACTTATTTTCTCTGTAGATAATATCCCCTAGGAGATGGGAGGGGAGGGGGGACATTCCTGTGGGTTGAAGTCAGGAGGGGGGGAGACTGACTTGGAAGATGGCCAATGAGACGCTGAGAATTGGAGAACGGAAAGGGAAGGGTTTGGGGGTCAGAGGGTTAGTATTGGCTACGACAGAGTTGGGGCCAGATTGTTGTACTCAATAAATGGAAGATTTCAGCAAAGATTAATTGTCTGGAAATGCAATTTATTTGAGATGACATCGAAACCTGATACTATGATTCTATGTCCATTGGAAATGGAACAGAGTCCAAACAGAGTCTCTTGGTTTATGAAAAAAACAGTGTGGGATAGAGGTTTGAATGTTGGCCTGAAACTAGGAAGGTAGAAATTAAGGGCATTTTTCTGTTGGAACTTAGTTCCTAATGTCCGAATTCTTGGCAGTTTTCTTAGTAACATTATCAAAGTGACTTGCAATTGGCATCCAGAACTTTCTTTTTTTTTCATCCAGTATTAAGGACGTAAATACCAATCCATCTTTCAGGTTTATTAAGCTAAAATTGGAGGTGACTTTAACCTAACCTAAAGGTCTCCAACCAGCTGCAGCCATGTTTTATCTTCTCAGCTTAGTCAATATGGACACTTGTTGATCTGTCCCAAGACAGATGGATGGACCTTGTAACAAGGCTGCTTTCATAGGTTCTAAGTTTTTGAAACTTAGTTCCTAATGACCGAATTCTTGGCAGTTTTCTTAGTAACATTATCAAAGTGACTTGCAATTGGCATCCAGAACTTTCTTTTTTTTCCATCCAGTATTAAGGACGTAAATACCAATCCATCTTTCAGATTTATTACGATAAAATTGGAGGTGACTTTAACCTAACCTAAAGGTTTTATATGTATATGAAATCTTATTCTGTTCACCGCCCTGAGTCCTTCGGGAGAAGGGCGGTATAGAAATTCAAATAATAATAATAATAATAATAATAATAATAATAATAATAATAATAATAATAATAAGAAGAAGAAGAAGAAGAAGAAGAAGAAGAAGAAGAAGAAGAAGAAGAAGAAGAAGAAGAAGAAGAAGTCTCCAACCAGCTGCAGCCATGTTTTATCTTCTCATCTTAGTCAATATGGCCACTTATTGATCTGTCCCAAGACAGAAGGACGGACCTTGTAACAAGGCTGCTTTCATAGGTTTGAAAAGTGCAGCTTTTCAAGGCAGGAAAATTGTGGAAGATGAAAAGGCAAAGGCGAACAACTTTGTAAAATACCCGAGTTATTTTTTTTTTCCTGATTTGCATTGATCTCTGTTGGTCTTTACTACAGGGATAAATGCAAGTCATCTTTTCTGATTGGCATTGGTCCCTGCTTCTTTTTACTCAAGTTTAGGCTGAGAAAAAAAACTTTTCCCCAACTCATGGTCACTGTTGAGCAGAAATTAAGCTCTCAAGTCTGACTAGCATCCTGTTCTCATTTCCTTCCACCCCATCATTAGTCCCTCTCAGTTTTTTATTTTTCTATTACCCCTCATATTCTTTTAAAAATGGGTATACAAAGAACATGAAATTTGAATTAATGAAAGCATAAGTGCCCTCCTCATTTAACCTGCTGTGCCCCCACAGGCCATATATGCAGTTGAAATAGGCTGACCTCATTCACTCAACATGCTAAATGTTGAGTGGCTGTTTTGCCCAACTTGCTCTACCTCCAACTATCTAGCTCCATTTGAGCCTAATCTAGCATAGGAGCCTGGATTGCTCTGCGGACAAGGCACTGTAATTTAACACCAGCTCTCTGCAATTAAAGTAAGTTCGAATCTTGCCAGGCTCAAGGTTGACTCAGCCTTCCATCCTTTCTAAGGTAGGTAAATTGAGGACCCAGTTTGTGGGGGCAATAAGCTGACTTTGTATAAAATATACAAAAGTATGAAGGCTATTGCTTAACGCATTGTAAGCCGCCCTGAGTCTCCGGAGAAGGGCGGCATATAAATCAAATTAAAAAAAAAATACGGTGCAAAGCAGGGGTGAAATGTAAAATTTGTTACTACTGGTTCTGTGGGTGTGGCTTGGTGGGGGGGGGTAATGTGACTGGGGTGGGCGTGGCCAACTTTTTTTAAAAAAAACTTTTCAAAGCATTTTTTTCTAATGCTTTGAAAAGCCTCTCTGCCGATCAGGCAACTCAGCTGGGATCGTCAGAGACTTTTCAAAGCATTTTTTTTTTACCACCTCTTCGGCCAAGAGGTTGCAGAAAAAAACGCTTTGAAAAGCCTCTGACGATCCCAGCTGAGCCACGCGATTATCAGAGGCTTTTTTTTTTTAACTTTTAAAAGCATTTTTTCATCGGAAGAGGTTGTAGAAAAAATGCTTTGAAAAGTAAAAAAAAAAAAAAAAGCCTCTGATGATCGTGCAGCTCAGCTGGGCATGGGGGGGAGGGGTGTGCAGGGATTTTTGCTACCGGTTCTCCAAACCACCCACTGCCATCGCTACCGGATCGGGCAATCCGGTCCGAACTGGGACCATTTCACCCCTGATTCAAAGGTATTTCCATCTGAAGAACAGAACAGAATTACAGAGTTGGAAGGGACCTTGGAGGTCTTCTACTCCAACTCCCTGCTCAACCTTATACTATTCCAGACAAGTGGCTGTCCAGTCTCTTCTTAAAAGCCTCCAGTGATGGAGCATTCACAACTTCTGAAGGTAAGCCGTTCCACTGATTCATTGTTCTCACTGTCAGGAAATTTCTCCTTAGTTCTAGGTTGCTTCTCTCCCTGATTAATTTCCATTCATTGTTTCTGGTCTTGCCTTCTGGTCTTCCTGAGATCTTGAGCCACAATACTTTTGTTGACTCACTAGCCAAATCTCCATCTTCCTAGCAATACTGGTCAAGATTATTGTCTTCCCACAGATAGATGAGCCACTGCTGATTTACAACATGTATTTGCTTTTTGCAGTGGTCAAAATTTTTTACTACCGGTTCTGTGGGTGTGACTTGGTGGGCATGGAAGGGGAAGGTTACTGCAAAATCCCCATTCCCTCCCCACTCCTGCGGGAAGGATATTGCAAAATCCCCATTCTCTCCCCACTCCTGGGGAAGGATATTGCAAAATCCCCATTTCCCTCCCCATTCCTGGGGGAAGGATATTGCAAAATCCCCATTCCCTCCCCATTCCTGGGGGAAGGATATTGCAAAATCTCCATTTTCTCCCCACTCTAGGGCAAGGATACTGCAAAATCCCCATTCCCTCCCCACTCCTGGGAGAAGGATATTGCAAAATCCCCATTCCCTCCCCATTCCTGGGGGAAGGATATTGCAAAATCTCCATTTTCTCCCCACTCTAGGGCAAGGATACTGCAAAATCCCCATTCCCTCCCCACTCCTGGGGGAAGGATATTGCAAAATCCCCATTCCCTCCCCACTCCTGGGGGAAGGATATTGCAAAATTTCCATTCTCTCCCCACTCTAGGGCAAGGATACTGCAAAATCCCCATTCCCTCCCCACTCCTGGGGAAGGATATTGCAAAATCCTCATTCCCTCCCCACTCTAGGGTAAGGATACTGCAAAATCCCCATTCCCTCCCCACTCCTGGGGGAAGGATATTGCAAAATCTCCATTCCCTCCCCACTCTGGGGCCAGCCAGAGGTGGTATTTGCCGGTTCTCTGAACTACTCCAAATTTCCGCTACCGGTTCTCCAGAACCTGTCAGAACGTGCTGAATAGTACTCCTGGCTTTTTGAATTAAAAGCTTTACTTGCCCACACATTCGTGCATCTATTCATCCCTATTTAACTCGAAGCATCAGCTGGTTAGGCTTGAGTGGAGTTCCATCAATATTAAGTTGGGATGCTCCCTGTCTACCTTTTCCCATAGAACTGTAGCTCCCATAACTTCCAACAAGAGTTGATTCATTCCTCCTCAATTTAAATAGCAAGGAAATAAGTATTCCTGGTAGGCAGCTGCTAAGAGAACGTGCTGTGTTTCCTCTGAGACACTTCTACAGGCATGATATTATACATCCATGCGAATTATTTATAGTGATCACACACGTTGACAAGGGACTGAATCAGGGGTGGGTTCTAATTTTTTTTTACTACCGGTTCTGTGGGCGTGGCTTATTTTGTGGGTGTGGCTTGGAGGTCATGTGACTAGGTGGGCGTGGCTAGCTGGTCAGAGTCATTTCTGGAAGGTCCTCGCACTTACGACCAGTCCTCGCACTTATGACCCAACTCATTTGTTTGCTTTTAACACTGATCGGCTGTAGGACGGCCCTTTGAAGCCCTGCGGCAAGAGTTTAAACAGTTTTTTTTCCCTCTAGTCATCAGCTGGGACTCAGGACGCAGCAATAGATTGGGGGTGGGACCAAATAAAAGGTAAGAATAACGTGGGTGGGGTTGGGGGGGAGAACCGGTTCGGTGACATCATATCGTCACCGCTACCGGCTCGGCCGAACCGGACCGTACCGAACCGGGAGGAACCCACCACTGGACTGAATACAGTCTTCAAGCTTATTCATGAAACCTCTTAGTGTGCAAGCTAAGTAGAACAGGAATGAAAAATGCATGAACATACAACAGCAGAGAAAATAGCTAAAAATGTTAACAGGGAATATTTTAGGCCTTCAACCAAGTAGCTCAACTCTGATCTTGTAAAAAGAGTGTAAAGCCTGCCCCCTTCAGGTTTATCTTGGCCACTAGTTTTCAGGTTGTAATCTTGCTACGATTTGCTTTCTTCTAGAGGAGATAAATGCAAAGCCATCATTACGAGGCAGTGTTAGCAGATAAATGCAAACATGAATTGCAAATCGAAGATGAGACGACTGTAATCTACTAGCACAAAATGGCATTACCTTTCTGATGCATTCCAAAAGCTCTCATTCTAATTAGGCTTAGGAAAAGAGGCAGGTTAAAATGAGGATAAAATCTGTTGTAACAACATCCTCCTTTGCTCCCCTGACTTATCACATTGCTGTTTTCCAACATGCAATGTGTCTTCCTTCAGCAGTGTAGTGTTTAGCGAAGAACAGTGGCTGACATCAGGGGTGAAATGCTCTCGATTCAGACCGGATCACCCGATCCGGTAGCGATAGCAGCGGGTGGTTAAGAGAACCGGTAGCAAAAATCCCTGCACCCCCCCACCCCATGCCTAGCTGAGCCGCGCGATCATCAGAGGCTTTTTTTTTTTTTTACTTTTAAAAGCATTTTTTCTACAACCTCTTCTGACGAAAAAATGCTTTTAAAAGTTTGTTTAAAAAGCCTCTGATGATCGTGTGGCTCAGCTGGGATCGTCAGAGGCTTTTCAAAGCATTTTTTTCTGCAACCTCTTGGCTGAAGAGGTGGTTAAAAAAAAATGCTTTGAAAAGTCTCTGACGATCCCAGCTGAGTTGCCTGATCGGCAGAGAGGCATTTTTTTAAAAGCCTCTCTGATGATCCCAGCTGAGTTGCCTGATCGGCAGAGGCTTTTCAAAGCATTAGAAAAAATGCAAAATCCCCATTCACATTTCACCCGTGGCTGACACGCTGTAATAAATCTCATATTTTTGTAGGAAAAACAAATAAGTCTGCTAATTAGCTCAACTAACAAGGCCTTCAAATTCTTCCACGAAACAAAGAAATTAGGAAGGTGCTGAGTGCCTCGCTAAGCTATTTATCCAGCTAGCATGATGGGCAATTACCTGGTAGGTGCCTACATGCGGCTCTTTGGGCTACAGGTATTTTTTGACTCCTTGAAACTTCCTAGAATCACCCACTGCCAAATCACCAAAGTAGTGAAAGTTGATTTCCCACCGATTTTTGAAACAATGTGCTAACCTTTCTGGAAAGCTTTATCTACTTTAAAAAGATAAGGTGACCAATCTTACCAACTTTGTAACATTAATAGCCCCCTCTTGTATCTCTACGACTATTGAAACAGTAGGTAGGTAGATAGGTAGATAGGTAGCTAGGGTAAATGCATAGTATAGATTAGGTAGGTGGGTGGGTAGGTGGGTGGATGGATGGATGCAGGGTTGGACTGCTGGGGGTTCACAGGTTTGGGAGAACCTCTAGCTAAGATTCTGTGCAGTTCGGAGAACCCCCAAATCCCACTCCTGGCTGGCCCCACCCACCCCACCCCACCCCACCCCACCCAGGAGTCCCCATGGCGCCCATTTTGGATGCAGGTAAGTGCAGAGCACGTGTGGAGATTCGGGGAGAGCGGGAGGCCTACCGGAAGTTCAGGAGGGCCTCTGGAGCCTGGGGAGGCCATTTTTGCCCTCCCAGAGGCTTGAAACCCTCCGGAGCCCGTGGAGGGCAAAAACATCTTGGTTGTTTGCTTGCAGATCCAACTAGGAAAGATGAATTAGTGTGGGGTTTGCTTCCTGTTTATATGCAGTAGCTTGCTCTGCCAATATTGGTATGGGAGTATGGTTTTTCTCTTGGTAGTTCCTTGATTAGGATATTGTTTTCCACTTGATTGTTGTCTGGTCTTAATCTCTGCTTATCTGGTCACTGGAAAGGATGTTTCTGTTCTTTCTGTTTCCTTCTTATCTTTTTATTGTCTAGTTTCATGCCTAAGGCAGAACCAGAATTCCCAGTCTCCTAATTTCTAGTCCAGTGTCTTTAACTACTGCACCGGCCTGGCTCTCAAATATATTCCGTACATTAATTATATTAGGTTGAAAATAAATTTAGTTTTTGTCCTAGTTCCACCTTTACTTTTGGGAAAGAATAGAATAGAATAGAATAGAATAGAATAGAATAGAATAGAATAGAATAGAATAGAATAGAATAGAATAGAATAGAATAGAATAGAATAACAGAGTTGGAAGGGATCTTGAAGGTCTTCTAGTCCAACCCCCTGCCCAGGCAGGAAACCCTCCACCACTTCAGACAAATGGTTATCCAACATCTTCTTTAAAATTTCCAGTGTTGGAGCATTCACAACTTCTGCAGGCAAGTTGTTCCACTTATTCATTGTTCTAACTGTCAGGAAATTTCTCCTTAGTTCTAAATTGCTTCTCTCCTTGATTAGTTACCACCCATTGCTTCTTGTTCTACCCTCAGGTGCTTTGGAGAATAGTTTGACTCCCTCTTCTTTGGGGCAACCCCTGAGATATTGGAACATTGCTATCATGTCTCCCCTAGTCTTTATTTTCATTAAACTAGCCATGCCCAGTTCCTGCAACCGTTCTTCATATGTTTTAGCCTCCGGTCCCCTAATCATCTTTGTTGCTGTTCAATATAGCATTGAAACTGTGGTCCTTGGCTGAAGACATCTTGTGGGCTTCTATTCATGAATATGAATTATATAAGAGCAGCCACTGTGATGTAGTGAAAGGACCAAGTCAGCCTCTCTCTCTCTCCCTCCCTCCCTCCCTCTCTCCCTCCCTCCCTCTCTCTCTCTCTCTCTCTCTCTCTCATTTTTTCTGCCTCCCATCCTCCCTGCATCCTATCTCACAGAATTGGACTAGAAGACTCCAAGGGTATCTTCCAACTCTATGTTCTATATTCTAAATAGGAGACAACGTTAAAATCACCTGCTGCATATATGCCACCTTCAGAATGATGCAAATAAAATAGTTCAGTTTTGCCACACCAAAACACCGAAGACAGATTTTCTATCAGAAACCTATTCCTTCTTTCCGAAGTCTCATTTTGCTGATGCCAAACCAACGAAGCTCAGCAGCTGTCATTCCCTTACCATGCAAGCCAATTCCCAGGTCTCAGCATAATAACATCCATTTCCCACAATCAACTGAATCTGATTAGGAGAGATAACGTCTCTTTCACGGAAACTGTCATTGAAATCTTAACGGGCAAATCCTTTGTGCTTGTTTACTCTTTTGCAAGGCAAATTCTAATCGGTAAACCTCTTTTTTTTTTTTTTTTTTTGCTATTTTACCAGCATTTCTTCCGCTTTGCATTTCTAGTTCTATGAAGTTTGCTAGAAGGTTACTACTATACTACTTGTGTATATGTGAGCTTCCCGATCCCATAAAAGCAAGACACCATGCTACTGGCAATTTATAGCTTTCATCATGTCATCAGAGGGAGCACTGGAGGCTGTGAACCGCAAAGCAACACAACCCTCCCTGCTTTAATGATTAAGGGTAATGATTTTCATGCGCCATAACATTATCCCACTTACAAGTGGCAGATATTAATGATTTTAGCAAAGGCTTTGTCTTCTTGCTCTCCCCCTTTTAATTTTCACTACCCAGCGATTCTCCATTTGGAGGCTTCATTCCAGAGGTAGGGAATGTGTGGCCCTTCAGATGTTGCTGAACTACAATTCCCAACATCCTTTTCTGTGGTTGTTTTAAGTGACACCCCCCCCACACACACACCTTTGGAGATCAGAGATTTCTTCTTCTCTCATTGTGGAGGTTTTCCGTTCATGGTTTTTTTACTAGGGTTGCACAGCCAGCCAGATGTTTAGACTGGATTTAGCATTGTTTTCTATCGAGTTTTTCAATGTTGTTGTTTGCTAGCGTTAAAGGAATTGTTGCAGGATGTAAGCTGTTCCAAGTAAAGTTGCTTTTTGCAGTTGACTGATGGTGATTTTGTCAATGCCAGTGATGTTCAAGCGATGTTCCCATTGTTTGGGAATTGCATATTATTATTATTATTGTTGTTGTTGTTATTAGAGCCTTGGTGGTGCAGTAGACTAAAATGCTGTTAAGTAGCACTTAGCTGCCAGCTGCCTGCAATTACTGCGAGTTCAAATCTCACCAGGCTCAAGGTTGACTCAGCCTTCCATCCTTCCGAGGTAGGTAAAATGAGGACCCGGATTGTGGGGGCAATAAGCTGACTTTGTATAAAATAGAACACCGCTTGGGGGGGGGGCGAAAGCCCTACTAAGCAGGTATATACAAAAGTATGAAGGCTATTGCTTGACGCATTGTAAGACGCCCTGAGTCTCTGGAGAAGGGCGGCATATAAATCGAACCAATAATAATAATAATAATAATAATAATAATAATAATAATAATAATAATAATAATAATATACTTTATTCATTAAACATGAAACTCAGTCAACTGAACATTCAAAAATGCATCACAAATACCATTGACTGGTGCTAATGGTTGATATGGGTTGCTGCCAGCATCCTAGGTATCAACCAAGTACCTTCTTAAGATGTGCAATGTTCTGAGTAGCGCAGTTTTTTGCAGTTCCGCTGGTGTTATTGCAGGAAGCTGCAATTTCTTGATGCTTTTTATAAAATTCTTGGACATGGTACCAAGTGCCCCGATGACAATGGGTATCACTGTTACATGTTTCATCCATAATCGTGTAGTTTCGATGACCAGGTCGCGATAATTCATAATTTTTTTCCAGGTCTTTTTCTTTGATTCTGGCGTCTCCTGGTATAGCGATATCAATAAATTGTATGCTTCAGTTTTCAACAACTGTGATATATGGTGTGTTGTATTCCAAATGACGATCTGTCTGTATTAGAAAGTCCCACAAGATCTTCACTTTCTCATTTTCAACAACTTTTTCCACTTTATGTTCCCATGACTTTTCGGATACAGGTAACGTGTATTTTTTACATAATGACCAGTGGATTAATTTAGCAATTTGGTCATGTCTAGCTTTCTAATCAGTTTGTGCGATTTTGCTGCATTCACATATTAAATGTAAAACAGTTACAATTTTGTCATTGCAAAGTCGGCAGTTTAGATTGTCAATGGATTTTTGTATCTTTGCTTTCATGGCATTAGTTTGTAGTGCTTGTTCTTGAGCAGCAAGTATTAAACCTTCCGTTTCTTTCTTGATTGTTCCCATCTTAAGCCATGCCCATGTAAAGTTGTCATCACATTTTCCTTCAATGTTTTTCAATTGCTGTCCATGCAAAGCTTTGGTTTTCCATCCATTTGATCTGTCATCTAGCTGTTTTTCCTTATATTCTGCCTTTGTTTCTGTTGTTTTTATAATGTTCTCCGTTTTCACAGCCTGCAGCAATTTTTCTATACTTTGATTCACATAGTGATTCAAACTTTGTTTATATTATTATTATTATTATTATTATTATTATTATTATTATTATTTAATCTTTAGTGAGATTCACAGCCTTTGAGGCTGGTTAATAGCTCAGCAGCTCGAGTCCTAACCAAGGACCTAGGAACTGTTAAGGTATCGTCGGAGGATGTAAGCTGTTCTGAGTAAGGTGGTTTTTTTGTAGAGTCAAAATGTTCAAGTCCGGTAAATTTAGAATTTCTAAATAGCGGGGTAGCCCTTTGGGTATTGCTCCAAGGGCTCCAATTACAATTGGGACAACACATGATTTCTTTTTCCACAGGCGCTCAACTTCAATTTGCAAGTCCTGGTACTTTGTGATTTTTTCTTGCTGCTTATCTTCAATCCGTGCATCACCAGGTATTATTATTATTATTATTATTATTATTATTATTATTATTATTATTATTATTATTATTACTTTAAATGAACCTCATTGCTATTTTGATCCTGCTGGGCCCATTATAGGGCCACCCTACAACTGATCAGTGTTAAAAGAAAACAAATGAGTAGACCAGTGCCTGCAAAAATAAATGGGTAGACCAATGCCTACAAAAATAAATGGGTAGATCAGTACAGCTCTGCAAGCAGTTAAAAGCCTGGTAGACCAGTACCTCTGCTAAATCCTAAATAATTGTCACATGACCATCAAGCCACGCCCTCAAAATAAGCCATGCCCAGAGAACCGGTACTAAAAAAATTTAGAACCCACTCCTGATGGGTTAACATGTAGTAGGATTACTGATGGGTAGCTTTACTCAAAGTAGTAAATGTGTAGGAGTAGAGCTAGGCTTACTTATACTCACTAACTGAAGAGTGGAACTGATGATCTGTAGGATTATTTTTGATTTCTTAATTCTAAGAAAGAAATGATACAACTATGATCCTTCCAGGTGTTGATAGATTACAAGTCCTAGCAGTCTTTGATAGCCTAGGCAATAGCAAAGGATGCTGGGGATTATTGTTCAATTATATAGGAAAATCTGAACTTCAAAGACTCTGCTTTAGGAAAGCATCAGGATCTTCTGTTCCGCAAAATAATCTGATGGAACATCTACACCAGAGGTGTCAAACTCAGTTTCATTGAGGGCCGCATCTGGGCTATGGTTAACCTCGGGGGGCGGGATGACTGGGTGGGTGTGGCCAACTGAGTGGGCATGGCCAGCTTGACACCATTCTCCAAACTGCTGGCATGTTTCCTCTTCGCATTGGGTAGACTGGGCCGAAGCCATGCAGGCTGGCCTCTTACACTTTCCAGGTGTTGTGGCTCCGTTACCTGAGCCTGTGTCATCGGCAGGAGAGGACTCCGAGAGTGAAGGAGAGGAGTTGGCAAGGCCTCCCTCTCCAGGACCCTCCTCTCTGGCAATGTCTTCAGTGTCCGCCAAAAGGCAAAAGATAGGGCCGGGGCCAAGCACGTCCACGCAGCCACAGATGGACAGTGATGAGGGTAATGAGTCTTAGCTGGATCCACGCCAGTGTCGCAGAGATAAGCACGCGCAACAGAAGAAAAGGCGTGCCCGAGATTAGGCTGAGTCACTGGACCACACCCCACAGGATATAAAAGGGAGTGTGGTGGCCAGTCAAACCTTGTGACGAACAAAGCTGAAAGCTTCCATGCCATTCTGCATTGCCGGACTTTTTGCTATAGACTTTGCTGGATTATCTCTGGACTTGATTAACTCCGTAATTATTGAGCTGTTTCTTTTGATGTATCAGAAGTGGGGAGAAGTTATCTCTCCTCTTTGTAAATAATAAACTCTTGGCAGGCAGCCACTAGGTTGTTGCCAAGTTCTGTTATCATAAGGAAAAGGATTTTGCCGGCTGGTTTGGTCTTTAACTCTTGAACGTCTGTTGGTGTGTGTGCGTGGGGTTGGGGACAGAACACCAGGATGGCCCTGAGGGCTGGATCCAACCACATTGCAGGCCAGATCTGGCCCGTCGGCTTTGTGTTTCACACCCCTGATTGACACCTCTGATTTCAAGTAGAGAAATCCTAATTTTTAAAAAAGCTCCATGCTAGTGGGTATTTCAAAGTGGCCTATCTATGACAAAACATGACTGAAAAACAGAGAAGCTTGTAATGTGCACTGTCAGGAAGAGCGTCCATTTCTGCCTTGGTTCGTCTTACTGAATATTGCTGGGCATGAGGCTTTTGTACATTTGGCAGCAATAGAATGATGAGTTTGCAATAGACCAAGCACAGAGTGACATTCTGTCAAGGGCATTCTAGCTCCTGAATCAAGCATCCCATCAATTATTCATCCTATGTTGATTCTCCTACTTCTGAATTCTTGCCAGAACCAGTTTCTTTTTCCACCCCGGATAATGAAATTAGTAAACAATTTAGAAAATTGGAGTTCATGACCACGGTGACAGCCAAGGCAGGCAGACGCAGTCTTCAATTGTCTTGCGAGCTTTGCAAAGCATCTGAGTTTGGATCATGAAGAGTCTCCTTAGAGCAAAGGTGGCAAACTCAATTTCATTGAGGGCCACATCAGGGTTGTGTTTGACCTTGGGGGGCTTGGGTGAGATGTGGCCGGGGGCATGGCCAGCTCAATGTCACTCATCAAGGCCCTCCTGCAGCCTTCTGCCAGCAAAAATGGAGCTCGGGGAGGCTGCAGGAGGCTGTCAGAGCCAAAAACGGAGTCTGGGAGGGCCATGAACAGCCTTCCCGAGCTCCATTTCCATTGGCAGAGGGCTGCAGGAGGCCATCATGGCCAAAAACAGAGCCTGGGTGGTCCTCCAGAGGTCCGTTTTCAGTGGCAAAGGCATCATGGGCCAGTCCTTCACTGTTTCCAGGGTGGACCCATGGGCCAGATCTGAGCACTCCATGGGCCAGATCCGACCCCCAGGCCTTGAGTTTGACACCCCTGACTGAGAGACTAGAGAACAGCTGACACTACGATGTGCTCATAAGAGGTTGTCCTATTCAAATATTCAGAACTGCATGCAGGTAGTCCTCAGCTAATGACCACAATGAGAAACTAGCATTCCTGTTGCCAATCAAGGAGGTTGTTAAGTGAATCATGCCCGATTTTATTTATTTATTTATTTATTTATTTATTTATTTATTTATTTATTTATTTATTTATTTATTTATTTATTGGTTCGATTTATATGCCGCCCTTCTCCGGAGACTCAGGGCGGCTTACAATGCGTTAAGCAATAGCCTTCATACTTTTGTATATACCTGCTTAGTAGGGCTTTCGGCCCCCCTCCCCAAGCGGTGTTCTTTTTTATACAAAGTCAGCTTATTGCCCCCACAATCCGGGTCCTCATTTTACCTCCCTCGAAAGGATGGAAGGCTGAGTCAACCTTGAGCCTGGTGAGATTTGAACTTGCAGTAATTGCAGGCAGCTGGTGCTACTTAATAGCACTTTTGTCTGCTGCGCCACCAAGGCTCTGTGACCCTTTGTTAACTGAATCGCTGCAGTTGTTAAGTGAATTGGGAAGTCATGAAGTGAATCAAGCTTTGTCCATTGACTTCCCTTGTTGAAAGCCAGTTGAGAAGGCTGCAAATGGCAATTACATATGGCAACATACTAGTTGCCAGGCATCTTAATTTTGATAATGGGACCATGGGGATGCTACAATGGTCATAAGTGTGAGGTCATTTGTAAATCGCTTTTTTTCAATGCCCTTGTAACTTTGAATGGCTTTGATCTTTCTCCTTTCCTTTTTCCCATTTCCAAAGGTGTTTCAACCCTTTAACGCCTTCTTTTATAAGCCTATCCACTTATTATACAGGTTATTATAGTGACTTTTCATTTGCATTCCCATTTTAACTGCCACCTCTATTTGTAATCTACAATATTTTTGTTTTCTATTAAATCTGCGTAAACTTGTTTCATCTCTTCATTCTGTTGGTCTTTCAAAGCATTTTCTCTGACATCTTTCCTTTTTTTTTATTTTGTAAATAATACATTGGTATAAGTAAACATTATTTCTACCATTGTAGCTACATGACCAAAAAACAGAGAACCTTGTAATATGCACCACAAGAAATAGGATCCATTTCTACCTTGGTTGTCTTACTGAATATTGCTGGAAAACCGAGACTAAGTCTCTGACCCCATTCTTCAGGCATGTATTGAAATTACTCAAATTTCACAACATGATCTGTGATTTTGCACAATCCAATGCTTTCTATCCAATTCAATATAAAAAGTGGATTTTTTTTCCTGTCTTTAGTCCCCTCTAATGTCTAATTTCTGAAATAATAAAGACTCAAATCTCTGTTGTTAATTTGATAGACAAAATAATTCCCATGAAGGTATTATTTATTATTTTAGCTTCCCGTCAAAACTTTTAGCAAAATTCCTAAGATTTCACTTTTTTCTGGTCCTTTTATATCTTTCTTAAATTAAGCTTTATTCAGCTTTTTGCCTTCATTTCTATTTCTTAGTTCTTAAACTTGTAGTTAGTTTCTCTTTTGTTCAAGAACGAAGGCAAACTCACAAGGGGGCTTTTCAAACTTGTCAGTTTGAAGATCTCTAATATCCTTTTTATAATTAAATAGGCAGTTTGCAAAGTGATTAGAAACTAAAGTTAGCAAACTCAGTGTCCTTTAAATGGCTCCACCATCACTGAGAACATGATGATTTGCTTTGTTTCCCAGTTCTCAAACCTGTGAGAAAGTGCTGTCCTATACTTCCTCATGAGGAGCCACCATTCAGAGCATCCTCTCCCTATCTAGAGAGGTTCCATGGGATTGGTCTACTTGGTCTTTGCCATGGCCATCATCTCTTTGTCTTTGCCACGGCCAGGAGTCAGCAACCCGCGGCTCTGGAGCCACATGTGGCTCTTTCATCCCTCTGCTGTGGCTCCCTGTCACCGGTCGGCTCCACAATTGATAAGGCTTTCAGTTAGGACAAGTAGAGGGAAAAGGATTCTGTACTAGGAGGAGACTCTATGGTGGGGGAACCAGACTTCTGGTCGGCTCCAGAATTGAATGTGAGGCTTACAGTTAGGACCTTTGTGGCTCTTTTGAGTGTTTAAGATTGCCGACACACCTGGCCATGGCCATCATCTCTGACATCATTGGAGAAGAACATAATGTAAACTGAAGTTGCTACTGGGTTTCCTGACACACACCAGTTTTTAATCTGCCAAGCACTAGATGACTACCTCTAAGGTGTCCATTAAGCCAAATGAAAAGCTCGACTGAACCAATGGTATTCTTGTTCCTGAGTTTTGATGGACTCAGTTTTGATGAACTCAGTTTTGATGAACTCAGGTTGTTCCTGAGTTTTGATGGACTCAGTTTTGATGGACTTAAAAAGACATTATCTTAGAAAGATCCAGGAGCTGCCCATGGAGGAGAAGACTTTTATAGACACAATATTTCTTAAGGAGGCAGGATTGGGGAAAAAGCTCTGGTCACACCCACCAATGGCATGCAACCCCAGGAAGTGTCCCCGAAGGAAATTTGGTTCTTGGACCAAATAAAATTGCAGCCTTGAATGTGCCAAAGAAAACCAGGCATTCATTTTAATTACTCTGGCATTTCAACAGGATGTTGTTACCGGTGAGCAGATGGTAATAAATGTTGTCTTCCAAAGGACAATCTGGTTGATTGCCCAACAATATAAGTGGAAAAAAAAAACACATGAAGAATTGCTCCAGGGACAACTCTTTTTCCAAATGCATTTCTGGGATGATCAGCTTCTTCCTCGATTGCTCGATTGTCAAAGCTGAGATGGGAAATGTCTGGCTCTTTCTAGGCAGCTTGTAAATGTATATATTAAAGTGCACTTCTGGGCCCCCTTGAAAGATAAGTGCTCGAGAGATTCCCGGATTGAGTTTGATAAAAGCATCAATTCCACTCTCTAAGGGCACCCAATGGAACCAGTTGCCAGCTCTTAGAAAGGGATAGGGCATCTTATATAGATGAAACCTTGGACGAAAGCTGATGGGAGATGAATACAGATGACTGATAGACATTCTGTCAGCGTTCCAAGTAATGCACCCATGGAAAACAGAACTCCGAGGTAGGCAACATCTTCAAGGAACAATTTATTGGATATATCATATTCAGGGGTGGGTTCTACTTACCTTTACTACTGGTTTGCAATGGGATTGCACATGCAACGAGCTTCATGTGCACGCAGAAGCTTCTGTGCATGCACAGATCACCTATGATGACATCCGGGGCAGTGGGTGGAGCCTCCCACCAGTTTTGCTACCAGTTCTAGCAAATTGGTCCAAACCAGGATCAACTCACCACTGATCATTTTGGCACAACTGGTGAAAGCCGACCCTAAAAGTTCCCGTGTGTCAGAGTGTTTACAGTGTGACTACTATTTTGAGACAACCCAGGAGCAAAATACAGGCCATGGAGGTTTGTCTTACAAACAGTGGTTTATATACAAGACTTCTATATACATACATACACGTGGTAGGCACATACCAGGCAAGCAAGCAATCTTCAACTCTACATGGAGAACTACAATGCAGATAGAACACAACGAGGAGAGTGATACACAAGGAAAGAGAGACGCCCTCTAATGGCCTCCCTTATATAGACAGCTTCTTAAAGTGGCAGTAACCCTGCTGACTCATCCTCAGTTCATCATCTTGATTTACAACCTTACAACAGCTGGTCAGCTTTAAATATTCATTACCCTGACTTTCACCTAATTAAAAATAAAAGTTATTTATTTATTTATTGGTTCAATTTATATGCCGCCCTTCTTCGGAGACTCAGGGCGGCTTACAATGCATAAAGCAATAGCCTTCATACTTTTGTATATACCTGCTTAGTAGGGCTTTTTGGCCCTCCCCTTTCCTCCAAGTCACTGGTCACGCTGTCCAATCCAGTTGCTGGCTGGTTGCTTGGTTACTTCACTCCTCCTCTGGCCAGTCACCTGTCAGAATGTCCTTGGTTCCCACAGGAAAGCGTTATTGTTTTGGCTACAAACCCCATCTAACTATTTCCCCCATCCCTGGGGGATCCCTGGGGGATGTTGTGTGGCAATCCTGAAGCCTCTAAGATGGCCTCAGCCAGGTTCACTTCAGGGTTGACAGGTCCGTTTAGTGACCATTCAAAATTACAACGGTACCCAAAAAAATGACTTATGACCGTTTTCACACTTATGACCATTGCAGCATCCCCTTGGTCATATGGTCAAAATTCAGATGCTTAACAACTGGCATGTATTTATGACAGTTGCAATGTCCCAGGGTCAAGTGATCGCTTTTTCTGATCGACCTTCTGAGAAGCAAAGCCAGATTCACTCAACAACTATGTTACTAACTTAGCAATTGCAGTGATTCACTTACCAAATGTCTCCCTTAGCAAATGAAATGTTGGGCTCAATTGTGGTCGTAAGTTGAGGACTACCTGTAATATGTCATTTGGACTGAATCAGGCTAAGGGAATACTGCAGACCTCACGGCTGAAACATCTGGCCACATTTTTAGACTTTCATGGAACTTCCTCTGTAACATTCCTGTTTGTCCTGATAAACAGTTCTGGGGAACTTCACAGCTTACACACTCTTTTCTCCCATTTATTTATTGGGTTTAATAATTGTAAATACTTTGGTTCTCATATCAGTTGATATCGTGTATTTTTCCCTTATGGACCATACAGCTGTAATTGCTTTTGTATTTTAAAAGAGAACATTGACAGACCATTATCTATGAATAGACACAGCCAGGTAAACCTGGGCAGAAAATTTAAGTAAATTTAAGGGCCTTGGTAGTACAGTGGTCTAAAGCACCCTGTTATTAACACAGCTGCCTGCAATTACTGCAGGTTCGAATCTTACCAGGCTCAAGGTTGACTCAGCCTTCCATCCTTTCTAAGGTAGGTTAAATGAGGACCCAGTTTGTGGGGGCAATAAGCTGCCTTTGTATAAGTATACAAAAGTATGAAGGCTATTGCTTAACGCATTGTAAGCCGCCCTGAGTCTCCGGAGAAGGGCGGCATATAAATCAAATTAAAAAAAAAAAAAAAGTAGGCCAAACCCGTAGAAGAGATATAGGTGGGGACTATATAAGCACAAACTAGCAAATCATACTGTAATCTAGCAAACTGAGCAACCTAAACAATTCTTTGGAGGGGGATTTAATATTTTGTAGACGCAGTGGCTCAGTGGCTAAGATGCTGAGCTTGTTGATTGAAAGGTCGGCAGTTCAGCAGTTCAAATCCCTAGTGCCACATAACGGGGTGAGCTCCGGTTACTTGTCCCAGCTTCTGCCAACCTAGCAGTTCGAAAGCACGTAAAAAATGCAAGTAGAAAAATAGGGACCACCTTTGGTGGGAAGGTAACAGTGTTCCATGCACCTTTGGCGTTGAGTCATGCCGGCCACATGACCACAGAGACGTCTTCGGACAGCGCTGGCTCTTCGGCTTTGAAACGGAGATGAGCACCACTCCCTAGAGTCGGGAACAACTAGCACATATGTGCAAGGGGAACCTTTACCTTTTAGCGGGAGGAAATAGGCAAGTTAACCACGATTAGCCTGTTAAAAATAAAAACATTTGATTTGCATCACATCGAACTAACAAAGTGGCTGTTGACCTAGAATTGCTGTAAGACTTAGAAGAAGTCGTAACCAGCAGGTTATGGGCTTTTGGTGCAAGGTTGCATTTCTGTTGCATTTAAACTTCAGATAAAAAGAACTGTTAGAAGGAAGGGAAACAGAGTTAACTAAATTGGGTCAGAATAATTGTCATCCACAAAGCTCTCAAGCCATTCTCAAGTCCCAAGAAAGCAATCAGAGGCCAAAGCTCTACTTATAACTCCTGCCAGTGAGTAACTTGCAGTTTGGAATAGCTGGGTTAAAAAAAAATATTCGTTGTAACCTGCTGATGTTGCAACAGGGAGCTGATTGTGTCGTTACCCTGAACAAGTGCAGAGTTCCTTCCCTGCACCACAAGAAGGCAAAAAAAAATTGGCTGCAGTTTAATTCCTGTTAGGATATGGTTTGAGCCTAACAAGTTGTCCAGGCAATATATGTGTTCTGTGACTTTAATATGAATATGCATTGTGTGACTTTAAAGTTTTCCTGCTGATTCATTGTAATGCTGAGTCATGCTGTAATTAGTTGTGAACGTATTTAAGAGAGGTACTGTAACGTATTCAGTTGATGATAAGCTACCATCGTGTGTGGAGTTGCTATCCATTGTGCTATTATCGGTTGGATGGATCTGCTACCATCGTGGTTTGTGAACCAGGGTGAGTTTGTTATTCTAACCAACTACTGTTTGTGTGGTAAGAAGAGTTTTTGTATCACTGGACTGATTTAACTGGCAAAGACTTGGATTGATTTAAAGACTATGAGACTATGAGTTTTTTCATTATAAAGTAAACTTTTGATAAACCAGTTTGCACATCTCTTATTCATTGCTCTCAGCAACGTTTCTCTGTGCTCTACACTCTGCTGGTTGGTAACACAACAACAATATCCTTAACATTTCCTATTCCACTCTGCTTTTAAATTAGGGATTTCATGGAAAGGGGGAAATAATAGAATGGAATTAATTAATTAATGGGATAAAGATAAAGGCCCCCCTCCAATTGATCTGAATTCCTGATGGCTGCATCCATGCCATTTTTCCTGGTGTGTTCAGGATGGGTTTATCTTTTGTTTCTTTCCGAGGTTTCCTTTTTTTAACTTCCCAGTTCAGTAGCTCTGAAATTCCTCCGGGTTCCACTATCCAAATATTAATCATCAGACCTGTCCCTGCTTGGCATCCAAGCTCAGCCAAGGTGAGTAAGGTTCTGCAACCTGCTGAGGTTTTTAATAAAATGCTCCTTGGAAAAAGTGCACACTGATGAAGATGACAATAATAGCTTCAGGTTTCCACCCTGGGGAAGGGGGAAAAAAAAGCAATTTACCTTGACTGCTTTTTGGCTGTTTTCCTCCTGCAGCAAGGAAGCTCATTTGCTGGCAGAAGCTGGGGACTGCAGTGATGGGGTGGGGGGAAGGGTTGCTGAGGATTGAATCCTGCAAAGGGGAGGAGTCTGCTTCTGCCCTAGACAGCCTTGGCCAGGAGCTGCTAAGGATTCCCAGTCTTCTCCCTTCCTCCAGAATTTCTTTCTCTGTCCCCACTTGACAAAAGTAAGAACAGGGTGTACCCTTCCTTTTTTATAGGATCGGTGTCTCTGGAGATTCTCAATCATCCATGTCATGGTTGCTCCAAAAATGCTTTTTCCAAAAGGCAACTGGAGTAACAGAGTAACAGGAGTAACAGATTAACAGAGTGGGAAGGGACCTTTTAGGTCATCTAGTCCAACCCCCCGCCTAAGCAGTAGACCCTACACCATTTCTGACAAATGACAGTCCAATCTTTTCTTGAAAGCCTCCAGTGATGAAGCTCCCACAACTTCTGAAGGCAGCTTCTTTTCCATCAATTGATTGTTCTCACTGTCAGAAAGTTGCTCCTCATTTCTAGGTTGAATCTCTCCTTGGTCAGTTTCCATCCATTATTCCTTGTCTGGCCTTAGGGTGCTTTGGAAAAGAGCTTGACCCTCTCCTCTCTGTGGCAGCCCCTCAAATACTGGGATGCTGTTATCATATCTATCATGCTATCATGCATATCATGTTATCATGTACCATGAACTGGACTTCCTTTGAAAATGTTTCAAGAACTTTGGGAACATTTGTATAGATCAAAAAAAGCAAAACCTCCAAACAATCCAAAATAAATAAATAAAAATTGCAAATACTTACTACATGCATACATACGCCCAGGTTTACCAACCGATCATGAAGGATCCCTGCTCCTCTGCCTTTCAAAGAGGTAGGTATGCAGAAATCCCCAGTGATCTACCAACTGATTTCTCAGGTTAAGATGGTTTCCAAGGTATCTCTATCCCACTTAATCCCAACCCCCATTGGGAAATGGGCCTGTTGAGGTTGGAGATGGAAGATGGAAGCGGCAACATTTAGACCTCAAGATGTTGCTGGAAGCAGCATCATTTCTGGGATATTTCTTGTCTCTTCAGTAGATGTCATAAATACCCCTCAGAGGCTCTTCTGTCACTTCATGGTTGGATAATTGCAATGCACTCTACATGGGGCTCCCCTTGAAGACTACCCAGGTGATGTCCAGAAAACTTTGAAAATCTGACTTCGGTCTCATGCTTTGGATGGTTTTTTATCTGTTTTGTGGCCCCTGTTTTGTTTTGATTTGATTTTGCTGTCAATGTGAGGTGCAAAAGGATCAGGACTAATATGTTAATTAATATTAATATGTTAAATTGCAAGTCAAAAGATTTATTCCTCAAGTTTATACACAACAATCTAGTCAACTAAAACTCAGTGCTAAATTGGCACCGGAGAAGGGTCAATGGAATTCAAGATGGGTTGGACCAGGGGTGAAATCCAGCAGGTTCTGACAGGTTCTGGAGAACTGGTAGCAGAAATTTTGAAAAGTTTGGAGAACCGGCAAATACCACCTCTGGTTGGCCCCAGAGTGGGATGGGAATGGAGATTTTGCAATATCCTTCCCCCAGGAGTGGGGAGGGAATGGGGATTTTGCAGTATCCTTCCCCTGCCACACCTACCAAGCCACGCCCACCAAGCCACATCCACAGAACCAGTAGTTTGGGTTCTGTGGGTGTGGATTTCACCATTGGGTTGGACTTATTGTTTGTGGCAACATAAGGACTCTAAGCTGATGACACACTTAAATCCATCCCTCAGCTCTGCCTGCCCTTCTCCTACAGTTTATGAGATTATTTTAGTCTGGGCCATCTTTATGATATATGCTTTATATGTTTCTCTAGTTTTGTACCCCGTTGACAGTGAGAACAATCAACCAATGGAACAGCTTCCCTTCAGAGGTTGTGAGAGCTTCATCACTGGAAGCTTTCAAGAAGCGACTGGACTGCCATTTGTCAGAAATGGTGTATGGTCTCCTGCTTGGGTGGGGGGTTAGACTAAATGACCTAAAAGGTCCCTTCCAACTCTGATAATCTGTTATCTGCTATTTCACCTTGAGAGAAACAATTCCTGGGTTTCATCTGAGAAAGTCTTCCCCATTTCAGTGGACGACCACTTAACGGCCTTGGGAATCCCCTCAACAGATGTCCAGTTACCGATGGATTAGTACCAAGCCCTTTTGCTTATGCTCAGAGTCTCCTCTTTCGATCCTTGAGGATGTGCTAAGATCTCAACCCGGGCTGCACGTAGATGTGGGAAAATATCAGGGGCGAAATTCAAAATTTTTCCCTACCGTGTGGGCCTGGCTTGGTGGGCGTGGCGGGGGAAGGATACTGCAAAATCTCCATTCCCACCCCACTCTAGGGGACAGCCAGAGGTGGTATTTGCTGGTTCTCTGAACTACTCAAAATTTCCGTTGCCGGTTCTCCAGAACCTGTCAGAACCTGCTGAATAGCACCCCTGGAAAATATCTGGGATGAAATCCGGTGAGTTTGATGAAAGCTGAATCTAGTTTCTGCAGGGGAGGATATTGCTGTCTTTGTCCCTTTCCCTTCCCTGCCTTTTCCGTCTTTTACAGCAGGAGAATGCCGAGTCATTCCTCTGCAGCATCATCAGCACCTCTCTTTAAATTCTGTCCAGCTCTCTGGATCCCATCTCAGCAAAAGGCAGATAATTGGAAAGCCAGACATTCCCTAAGTGAGGCTCAGCGCCACCAATGTCACCTTTTCCTTAGGACCGCCACATTTTTTTTTTAAATCATTCCTTGATTTTATTAAAGTGAAATTAAATCAAATTGAAATTAAATGAATAGGGTTGATACGGCCACCTATCCCACGACAGTGATTCCGGGTGGGATGGGCAGTGGTGGGCTGCTGGAAGTTCGCAAGGGTTTGGGAGAACCTCTAGCTAAGATTTTGTGCGGTTCGGAGAACCCGCAAATCCCACTCCTGGCTGGCCCCACCCACCCCTCCCCTCGCCTCCCAGGGGTCCCCACGCAGCCCATTTTGGGTGCAGGTAAGTGCAAGATGCACACGGAGGTTCAGGGAGGGTGAAAAACGAGCCTACCGGAAGCTCTGGAGGCCCAATTCCACAGATCACTAATATGACCTGCCTAATGACCAGCTGGGTGGGCGTGGCTAGGTGGTCATGTGACTGGGTGGGTGTGGCCAAATTGATGTCAGTCACATCGAGGGGTGCCTCACCAACCTCTACTCACCCTTCCCCTGCCAGCCACTCCTCGCCTCCCCGCCTGGGCTCCTTAGGGTCCCAACAGTTGTTGGAGCTAAACAATCATCATGAGAAAGAGTTGGCAAAACAGCTGGCTCAGTTCAAAGGAGGCTCAGCAGAAGCACCTCACTGAGGACTGCGAGCATAAGCTTTCCAAGCAGAGGGAAGATCTGCAGGAGTGCAAGGCCAGGTACCGGTGTCTGGAGGCTCAGCGGGCTGAGATGTTCAGCCAGTTCCAGACCATGATGCAGTCCCACTAGAACAAGGCTCTCCGGCTCTTCGCCACTAGCGGCACTTCCCTCCAGCCTTTGACCAAAGGCTCACACCAGGAGGCTGAAGCAGACCCCAAGTCAAAATTTCTGCCCCCCTCTGACCCATAGAAGAAGTCCCCGAAGGGGGAGACTCTCTGCAGCAACACAAACGTTCATTGCACATGTCCAGCCCAGGGGCCGTAGTTTAAGGATCCCTGATTTAGTGCAATATAAAAAAGTGCAAATAATTTTTCTGTGGACCACCAAAATTTTGTTGTGGACCACTGGTGGCCAGCTGGTGATCGCTGCTCCAGAGGGCCTCTAGAGCCTGGGGAGTCTGTTTTCGCCCTCCCGGAGGCACGAGAGAAGCCTCTGGAGCCCGGGGAGGGCAAAAACGCCCCCTCACACCGTGGTGCAGGAGGCCGACTAGGCCACACCCACCATGGCCACGCCCACCCAGCAACCGGGCAGAGAACCCCCTTGCTAAACGTTTTGAAGCCCACCCCTGGGGATGGGGTGTATAAAAACGAAATGATTTTTATTATATCATGATTTCATTGAAAAATTGAATGGAAAGGGTTGAAATGTCCACCTAGGCCACAATGACCTTGGGATAGGTCCGCCTGATACGCCAGTTACGCCCCTTTCTAGATCGGGACTCCCTACGCACAGTCACTCAGGCACTCATCACTTCCCGCCTGGACTACTGCAACGCTCTCTACATGGGGCTCCCCCTGGGGTGCCCCCGGAGGCTCCAGCTAGTCCAGAACGCGGCCGCGTGGGGGATTATGGGGGCGACGAGGCGCTCCCATGTGACACCTCTCCTGCGCGAGCTGCACTGGCTCCCGGTGGTCTTCCGGGTGCGCTTCAAGGTGTTGGTGACCACCTTTAAAGCGTTCCATGGCTTAGGGCTGGGGTACCTACGAGACCGCCTTCTGCCGCCAATAGCCTCCCACCGGCCAGTACGCTCGCACAGAGTGGGCCTCCTCAGGGTGCCGTCCACCAGACAGTGTCGGCTGGCGACCCCCAGGGGGAGAGCCTTCTCTGTGGTGGCACCCACCCTCTGGAACAACCTCCCCCCAGAGATACATACAATAACAGACCTCCGGATTTTTCGTCGGGCCCTGAAAACCCATTTATTTCAACTAGCTGGGCTGGCTTGAGTTAAATTTTAAATTGATTTTAAATTGGGTTGTTTTAATTTACGGCCAAAATATTTAATTATTTTAAACTGTTTTTTAAATTTTGTATGTTCTGCTTTTTACTTTGGCTGTTCACCGCCCTGAGTCCTATTTGGAGAAGGGCGGTATAGAAATAGGAACAAATAAATAAATAAATAAATAAATAAATAAATAAATAAATAAATAAATAGGTGGAAGGGTAGAAGAAGGAATCGCAAAACTGCAACATGCCATCCCAGCACCTGAGAATCAAACTATAATTCCACTCAGAAAGAAACACAGGAGCAGCAATAGAAGTCTCCTGACCGCCTGATCCAAATCCTCAGATGTTCCACACCTTCTGAGAATCCTAAGTGGGTCAAAGCCTTCTAGATCTGTGGGGGAGGGGGGGAATACAGATGCTAGAATAGCATATCTGGGCTACAAGAATTAGAATGTATTTATATCCCATCTTTATTATTTGTTTTACAAACAACTCCAGACAGTGGACACAGATTCTTCCTCCTATTTTCTCTACAACAATCACCCTGTAAATGGAGTTAGGTGTGTGTGTGTGTGTGTGTGTGTGTGTGTGTGTGAGAGAGAGAGAGAGAGAGAGAGAGAGAGAGAGAGAGAGAGAGAGAGAGAGAGAGAGAGAGAGGGAAGGAGGGGGAGAGGGAAGGGGGGAGGGAGGGAGAGGGAGATGCCTTCTCTTTGCTTCTGGGTTACCATTATCATAAACCATATTCCTATTATGGCTGTAACACTGCCAAACACATCCATTCCCGATTCCAACAACATCCCCCCCCACTCAATGCTTTTCTTGGAAGGTAATAGATTTTCTTTCTACTTTAGTATGCTACAGTAATTTATTACTATTATCTATATTTTGGGCCTCTGCTTCCTTTCTCCTGCTTTCTCTTTTAACGGGAGCCCTCTCTAGGGCATTGAGTTGAAGTACAAAGTCCCGAGAAAGCAGCTTAGCCTGAAATTCTGAGAGCAGAAAGGATTAGAAAGGTAGTGGGAGAATAATGCAGGGGCAGATCCTGTGTGACTCTTGCTGTTTTTCACCACAAAACTCAGATAAATCATTTCGGTTTAACTTCTTCTTCCCCAAAAGATGCTTCTGAGAGTTCTTAGTAACGTCCATCTGGAAGAGAAAGCAAAATTAGTTTAATTTCAATATATTAAATTTCTATTAAATTCATCCATTCCTAATTATGGATTTACACCTTTTGGAGTATTGAATAACTTTCTCATTCTATCACACTAAAGATAGAACTGCTCAATCCTTGCTGTTCAATTTTAACTTGGCTGGACAAGAAATAGAATCTGGGTAGAACAGAAGGGCAGCTGCCCTCCTAACCATAACAAAGTGATAGGTGTTGGCTACTAACCACGATGAATGAAGAATGAACAAAAATGTGTCCTGTGACATTACAATGCAAGTCCTAACCCTGAGACTTTCATATTTATATCCTAACCTGGATGGATTTCTTCTGTAGGAACTTTGAGTCTAAGGTTATAGTGCCATTCCCTTTTTTAATGAAATCAAATCTTTATTATGGTCATAGACCAGCATAACACTTTTTAATTTTTATTCAGTTCTACATTGAGCCTGTTACTGGTAGTCCTCAACTTATGACCATCTGTTCAGCAATTGTTTGAAGTCATCGTTACAACCTCATTACTTAGCGAAGGCAATTCCAGTCCCAATTGGGTTGTAAGCCAAGGACTACCATACCTGTAATTATTCCTTTCGCTGTTTTATAGTTGTTGAGATTGCATGTTGTTTAAATTATTGGAAACCCCAAGGAAATATTTGCTTGTTATCATGGTAGACTCTTAATAAATACAACCACTTTTGTTATTTTATTGTGCACATACCTACACATACACACAAGTGGAAATCCATTACACAGTGTCTGAGCATGAGGAATTTCAACAACCCATTAAGAGTGTCTATGAATCATCTGCGATTAAGCTAATGGTCAGACTGTTCCTACAGTATAGTATGTTGCCTTTTAGTGGGATCATTAAAAACTTGGCTTGCTTTATACAGCCATTGATCAAAGAACCAGCATTTTCATTTTGAAAGGAGAAGGTTTAAAATTCAAAAGCTAAATTTCAAGGATTCCAAATCAGCACTGACGTCATCTACCATTCATTGCATTAAAACCATAAACCATATTATGCCAGGACCTTAGCTTTTAGACTGCCATCGTCTCTCTGCTATTAGCCAATATATACAAATGCACATTATGATCCATAAATAATGGATTTATCTTTTGGTGTAAGCCATAATTATGTAATTATGGTTATGGTTATGTAACTATGGTTACATAGTTATGTAATTATGTAATTATATAATTATATATTAAATTTCTATTAAATTCATCCATTCCTAATTCTTCAAAATGCATGTTTCTTTTGAGTAAAGGCATGAGGGCTAACCTTTTTTTAATGCAGTTTAGAATAGAGATAGATGATAGATAGATAGATAGATAGATAGATAGATAGATAGATAGATAGATAGATAGATGGATGGATGGATGGATGATAGATAGATGATAGATGATAGATGATAGATGATAGATGATAGATGATAGATGATAGATGATAGATAGATGATAGATAGATAGATAGATAGATAGATAGATAGATAGATAGATAGATACCCTGTTTCCCCCCAAAATAAGACATCCTCTGATAATAAGCCCAATCAGACTTTTGAGCACATGGCAATAAGGCCAAGCACTTATTTCAGGGTTCAAAAAATATAAGACAGGGTCTTATTTTGGGGGAAACACGGTAGATGGATGGATGGATGGATGAATGGATGGAGAGAGATAAAGATGAGAGAGAGAGAAATAAAGATGAGAGAGATAAAGACGAGAGACATACGACAGACAGACTTGCCTATCAAGTATCTTTATAAGTAGACATGGAACTTGTTGTGTTCAAAGTTGGAAAACATTGGGCTTTTTAAAACTAGAACTCCAGAGATGCTGTGAACCAAGACTAGGAGAAGCCCAGATCTAACTGATCTGCACTAATTTCAAATTAAAGTTTGGGATTTTCAGGATAAAGGCAAATCCAAGTATAAGTAAGCAGAGGATCTTTTTCTTGGTAAAAACGTAGGAAGGGTTTACCGTTGCCTTCTACCTGCCTGCTGTGAAATGACTCCTTTGCCATTATCATTAAAAGGATTATCCGCCTCCAGAATCTCTCTACATTGCTGTTGCCTATTACCGAGACCTGCTAATCGAATCTAGCCAGAAATCTCTGCTGGGGTTAATTTGCCTGCAGTGTGATGATGTTGTTGTTAAGGCAAACAACAGAACTGTTAAATAACACCATTACAATAAACCTGAAACAATAAGTAGGCACATTAAGGTACATATTAAAAACAGAAAACTAATGTTGCATGGAATCTTAAAGGCAGTCTGAGAATAGCCATTATCCTATACACATCTTGGAAAACAGTGATACCCTCATTGATTTCCTGAAGGCTGCTGAACAACTTATGGGGTGCGGCTACTGAGAAGATGCTATTCCTGACCACTGTTGTGTCAGCCAATCCCCTCTGGAGATCTTCATGCAGAATATTGAAAGGATTTCTTTTAAAGTGCTTGGATCCTAAGCCTCTTGATCAATGCCAATGAAAATTGATCTGGTAAAGCATTGGTAACCATTGCATTGCAAAGCAATGGTAAGCATTGGCCCGTTTTTCCTCCCAGGGGGGTGCAGGAGGCTGAGTACTGCCTGTCACACACCCCTGGCCACACCCACCATGGCCACGCCCACCCAGCAGAGAACTGGTTGTTAAATTATTTGAATCCCACCACTGGTGGACTTCAACTCCCAGAATTCCCCAGCCATCGTAAAGTTTTGCCAAGTTTGAAAAACACTGAGCTCGCTTAAACCAAATAAGGTTGTGAATGGAGCATCAGCTCAAAGTGGACATGGGACCTTCTTGGCAGTGAAAATTTCTGTGTTATTGAAACAGCCTGCATCAATTCCACTCCCACCAGGCCTTAACAGATGGATTTCCTTCTGCCACTCCTCAAATCATTTATTCTCCTGAAGCCTGGGAAATGCCAGCGCTTGTTATCCCCTTTTAAGAGATGGGCTGCAGAGTCTGCCTCTGATAATGAAAACTCACCATCCATCAAGCGTGCATTACTGCTGTCAGGCTTTCAGAGGCTGATATAATCAACTTGTTCACATTCCTTGAAAAAGAAAAAAAAAAGCCCACCCAAAAGGAGGCAGAGAAGGTTTTTAACATGCCGTGTGTTTTTTTTTTCCCTGATTACTAAGCAAAGTTTGCAAAGGCATATTGTTACTTTCAGAGGGGTCATCTTTGGAAGTGCATCACGCATTCCCATTGCACTTTTCTCTTTGAAGGTAAGCAGTCTTATGCAAAGCAGAGAAAAAAAGAGTAAGAAGAATTGAGGAAAAGAAATTAAAGGGAGGAATAAAAATAGAATACATTTCTCTTCCTCCTCCTCTTCTCCTTCTCCTTCTCCTTCTCCTTCTCCTTCTCCTTCTCCTTCTCCTTCTTCTTCCTGAGCTGTGGTGGCACAGTGGTTAGAATGCAGTACTGCAGGTTACTTCTGCTGACTGCCTGCAATTTGGCAGTTCAAATCTCCTCCTCCTTCTCCTCTCCTCCTCCCTTCTTCCTTCTTCCTTCTTTCTCTTTCTCTTCCTCTTCTTCCTGAGCTGTGGTGGCACAGTGGTTAGAATGCATACTGCAGGCTACTTCTGCTGACTGCCTGCAATTTGGCAGTTCAAATCTCCTCCTCCTTCTCCTCTCCTTCTCCCTTCTTCCTTCTTCCTTCTTTCCCTTTCTCTTCCTCTTCTTCCTGAGGTGTGGTGGCGCAGTGGTTAGAGTGCAGTACTGCAGGCTACTTCTGCTGACTGCCTGCAATTTGGCAGTTCAATCTCCTCCTCCTTCTCCTCTCCTCCTCCCTTCTTCCTTCTTCCTTCTTTCTCTTTCTCTTCCTCTTCTTCCTGAGCTGTGGTGGCGCAGTGGTTAGAGTGCAGTACTGCAGGCTACTTCTGCTGACTGCCTGCAATTTGGCAGTTCAAATCTCATCAGGCTCAAGGTTCCATCCTTCAGAGTTCAGCAATATGTTGGGGGGTCATAGGCTGACTCTGTAAACTGCTTAGAGAGGGCTGTAAAGCACTGTGAAGCGGTATATAAGTCTCAGTGCTTTTGCTCTTCTTCCTCTTCTTCTTCTTCTCTTCTGCTTTTACCACTTTGTGTATCAAGAGAAATACAAAGGTTTGGTTCTTGCACTTCTCGAGGCCTCAACTGTTGTTATTTGATGCCACTGTACTGTAGCGTGTCTTTGATATTGTCTTTCCATCTTCTTCTGGGTCTAATTTATATGAACACTTTTTACACCAGCTATCAGCTTCTCGTACCTTTCATAACCTTGACACATTGCCTTTTGTTCTTTAAACTTCTTACTTCTATGTTTTGGAGGCATCTCGGCAAATCTATCCAACCCCTAGTTCTTCCTCTCTACCTGCTCCTTCTTGATTCATGCATTTCTCTGGTAATGCAATCCTCATTCATTGTTGTGGCCCGCCAGCAGCCTGCGCGGATCGTGGCTGATCCCGATGAAGAGGAGGCTGGTGTGATGTCGCGCCAACAGCCTGCACAGCCGGCGCTCGCGTCGGACAGCGAGGAGGCTGAAGAGGATGTGGTGCCAGAGGCAGAGACTCAGCCAGGGCCTTCAGAACCTCCAGAGGTTCCTTCAAGTGGAGAGAGCAAAGTGGAGGAGCCTCTCCTCAATGCTTGGGCACGCAGGGCTGCCAAAAGGCAGGAGTGACTACTGAGAAGGAGGAGGAGGTCTACTCGAGAGTAGGGCTTGAGGATAATTGGCCACTCCCTTAGCCTATTTAAGTCGCACGCAGCTAGTGCGTTCTTGCTGGAAACAACTCGTATTATTATCAGAGTATTTTGGTTTATCATATCTTGTTTTCTGGGCTGGTTGCCAACCTTTGCCGGTCTTGTTTATTCTTGTTACTTAATAAATTTGATAAGGACCATTGGTATGTGTCAATATCCTCGGAAATCCGGAGCTGGGGCAGAACATTCATGCTCTGGCCAAACAACCTTCGCATAAAGGAATACCTAGCATTGCTTCTGATCTGTCCCCGTACCCACACACACACAAACACAGCCAGTCAAGGGTTAAGGAAACACTTTGGAATGCACCCAGGTCTTATCTCCCACTTGGCAGCGATAGACACACCGTCTGCCAAGTGACTTTATTTTCAAAGTAAAACAGAAAGATAAATACTCAAGAGTCCAAATGTCCGACACTTTAAATCTTTCTCTCAGCAGTTCCGGACGAGGCTTTAGTGACTATCCAAGGTTTGCTTTGTTCGTCACAAGGATCCTTGACCACCACCCTCTATTATATAGTCTCTGGGGTGTGGTCCAGTGACTCAGTTCTAATCCCTAGCACGCCTCCTGAGCTGCTGCAATCGTTTATCACGCCTTCGGAGGCGTGCGTCCAGGAATGATGTCTCTCCCTCGCTCTCATCCGAGCCACCTGTCTCCCTGCTAATCTCCTCTCCCTCGGCCGGCACCTGAGACAGTGCCAGAGGGGAGGGGCCTGGAGAGGGAGGCCTGGCTGACTCCTCTTCCTCATGCTCGGAGCTTTCTTCCTCCGATGGGACAGGCTCAGAGGGCGGGGCCACAACAGCTTCAGTGTGAGCAATGGACTACATAAACCAAAGGCAAAACTAGACCATTTCTTCTTGCATTGGCTCTGCAAATTCTCAGTGCTGCTTATTAACAGCCGTGGATCATAGGTAACCTAGTAACTTCCTACATCTTGCCTCTGAGCTTATCAGGAACAATGGCACAGGCTCATTTTTCTACTTCTGTACAGTCTTTATAGGATGAGCTAGAGCACAGCTCCCCAAGCCCCTGTCCGTGGACCAGCATTGGGCCACGGCAAGCCAGCAACTGGGCCACACAAACAAGCGAAGCCCCATCCACGGGATGCAGGCAGCATGCAAAACCACGCCCCTTCTGGTCCATGGAAAAAAAAAACCTTTCCCACAGAACCCATCCCTGGTGCCCAAAAGGTTGGGGGCCACTGAGTTAGAGGAAAAGATGAACCAGCACATGTAAGACATAATTATGAAGCTTTTGGACCATTGTCTCCATCTGTTCTGGAAGGATATAATTACAGGTTTGATCCTTAGGCAAATTTAGGGAACACCATTAAAAACAAATGAAGTTTGCGATCATTGACAGAATTCCCATCCCATTGGGCTACAAATAGAATAGAATAGAATAGAATAGAATTAGAGTAGAGTAGAGTAGAGTAGAGTAGAGTAGAGTAGAGTAGAGTAGAGTAGAATAGAATAGAATAGAATAGAATAGAATAGAATAGAATAGAATAGAATAGAATAGAATAGAATAGAATAGAATTTTTTATTGGCCAATTGTGATTGGACATACAAGGAACTTGTCTTGGTGCATACGCTCTCAGTGTACATAAAAGAAAATATACGTTCCTCACAAAAGAGCTCCAAGATAAAGAGAACACTGACTTTTATTTAGTTTGGCAAAAATGGTACACATGGTTAGAAGGAAGGATAGGGCCAACAACAGAGGACACTAGGAGAACATAACTCAAGAATTGCAGAAATAGATACATGAGATGAGCCATAGGATTGTATAAATAAATGGTTAATATGATTGTAGAAAGATACTGCTGAACTTCTATGAATGTATTAAGGTATAAGCAAGTAAATTTGTAAATAGTATGATTAAGGAAAATTGGTTAAATGGACATTAATCACCGATGCGAAGGTTTTCTAGAAGTTAGTCAATTGACTTTTTGTTAATGTATAAGTGTTTACATGTATTTGTGTTTTACGTTTGTTTATGTTAATAAAATTTAATTAAAAAAAAAAGAAAATATACGTTCATCAAGAATCCTAAGGTACAACACTTAATGATAGTCATAGGGTACAAATAAGCAATCAGGAAATAATATCAATATAAATCGTAAGGATACAAGTAACAAAGTTACAGTCATAAGTGGGAGGAGATGAGTGGTGGGAATGATGAGAAGATTAATAGTAGTGCAGACTCAGTAATGCATTTGATCTGGGATTAGCCATCCTAGTTTATAAACGAGTATTTCTCAACTTCTACACTTTTAAGATATATGAACTTCAACTCCCAGAAAGCAAGCTAGCTGGGGAATTCTGGGAGTCGAAGTCCATCCACACATCTTAAAATTGCAAAGTTGAAAAACATTATTATAAACCACAGTTTATGGCTTTCAACTTACTGGAACTTCTCCAACTTCAAAAAAAAATGTTATCAAATGGCCACCTGACTGTCAGAATAACTAAACCACCAAAGCAATTGTGCATAAATGCATAAAACTGCATTTTAAATATATAAGTCTCAAAAATAAGACGTATCGCAGAAGAATGTCTCTTATGTTGGTCTTTTGGTTTGGTTTGGTTTAGTTGGGTTGCTTAAAGTCTAAAGGCAGCGTAAATTGTCATTGCTAACACAGCAGAAGAGAAAAGTAATTCAATACATGACTACCGAGAAGTCAAATTAATGATATCTAATGTTCGTTCAGTTGAATTGAAAGTACAAATCAAGAGTCACTGGGAGTTGGACAGCATGTACATTTAATGAGAGCCAGTTTGGTCTAGTGGTTAAGGCACCAAGCTAGACAGTGGGAGACTGCGAGTTCAAATCCCACCTTAGCCATAAAAGCCAGCTGTGTGCCCTTGGCCCAGTCGCTCTCAGTCCCAACTCATCTCACAGGGTTGTTGTTTGGGGAAAATAAGAGGAGGAAGTTAGATACTGTATGTTCACCGCCTTGAGTTATTTATTTTAAAAAAGCTGGGATACAATTAAATAACTTATTATTATTATTATTATTATTATTTAGTGAGATTCACAGCCTTTGAGGCTGGTTAATAGCTCAGCAGCTCGAGTCCTAACCAAGGACCTAGGAACTGTTAAGGTATCGTCGGAGGATGTAAGCTGTTCCGAGTAAGGTGGTTTTTTGTAGAGTCAAAATGTTCAAGTCTGGCAAATTTAGGATTTCTAAATAGCGGGGTAGCCCTTTGGGTATTGCTCCAAGGGCTCCAATTACAATCGGGACAACACACGATTTCTTTTTCTACAGTCGCTCAACTTCAATTTGCAAATCCCGGTACTTTGTGATTTTTTTCTTGCTGCTTATCTTCAATCCGTGCATCACCAGGTATTGCAATGTCAATGAACCATACTTTTTTCTTTTCAACTATTGTTATGTCAGGTGTGTTGTGGACCAAGTGCCTATCAGTCTGAATCCTAAAGTCCCACAAGATCTTGAGTTTCCCATTCTCTAAAACTTTCTCAACCTGATGTTCCCAGTGGTTTTTGCTGTACTCAAATCCAAACTTCTGGCACAATTTCCAGTGATGATGATGATATTATTATTATTATTATTATTATTATTATTATTATTATTATTATTATTATTATTAAATTGAAGTCGTGTTCTCTCTGCATTATGGAGGATAGTTCTACTCACACCCCACAATGGACGAGTGTGTCTCTTGGTTCTGAAAGAGTTGCTTCTGTGATGATGTGTGAATCCAATGACGGGGGCTTATTCAACAAGTCACGGTTAAAACAAATGGGAATGAAAGCATTTGCCATTTCTCTGCTTGTCAGAGAAGCTCATATGTTCAGTACATACTCATGAATAAGAAATGCTCTTTGTCTTGATGATTTATGGATTTGAGAATTTAAAAGGGTCAAAGAGGAAGGGGGAAAAACAAGGTGACAATTAATCAATAGAAAGGATAGAAAGAAAGGCTGGAGTTATAATCCTATGTTTTCTTTCCTTTCACTTTTATTATCTTATTTTCTTTAATTTTTTTTTATACTTGTACTGTATTGAGAAAAAAATCATTTTAAAAAATCAATGTTCTTTCTCAAATGCACACAGAGGCAGATTACGTCAGATGCCATTTTTTGCAGGAATTCAAAGAGGGTTCTTAATCTTTCCCCCCTAAATCTTAAGGAAGAATTTACAAAGAACCTGTGAACTGATTCTAGGAAAAGAACATTCTCTCCTTTGATTCCACCAGCTTCCTATTCCAGGTCACAGTATAAAAGTCTTTGCTCCAGAAAAAAAAAATGCTACATCTCTAAAAATAGTTTTGCTATCCAGCCAGGATTTCTATTAATGTTGTTTCATGATTTTTTTTTCACCTCGGTGTTGCCGAGTCAAATCTATTTTTTCCCCTTCCGTACATAGAGTTGATTCTGTGTTATTTCAGCCTTTACTTATTCTTCAAGTTTTTGTATTTGCATTATAATCTTCTGATCATTAATAAATTGAAACAACTGGACTGCTGTCTTTTAGAGAACTTTCTACTTGCAGCTCCCTATTGTCACCGTGTGGTCTGCTTGGAGCATTACATTTCTTTTTGCATTGTCTTGCTTAATAAAGTAACCCCAGAGAAACAGATGTTTGAACTGTTAGGCCAAAACAAGCAGAGTTCCAGATGTGTGGTGCTCCTTTTCCAGAATTACTCAGCCAGTATATATTTAATTTGATTTATATGCTATTTATGAGTCCGAAGACTCAGGGTGGCTTACAATGCATTAAGCAATAGCCTTCATTCTTTTGTATATTTTATACAAAGTCAGCTTATTGCCCCCACAATCTGGGTCCTCATTTTACCTACCTTAGAAAGGATGGAAGGCTGAGTCAACCTTGAGCCTGAGTATATCTATTGCTTGAGTATATCTATTGCTGAAAATTGTAAGAGTTGAAGGGAGAAGTTTGGTTGGAAAACAGATTGAAACACCAAACTTGTGAGTAAAATCTTAACTTGTATGTATGGCTTTAATTGGGATGACTACTTTTTTTTCCTAAATGGCTGGTAGTCAGCAGGGGTGAAATCCAGCAGGTTCTGACAGGTTTTGGAGAACCAGTAGTGGAAATTTTGAGCAGTTTGGAAAACCGGCTAATACCACCTCTGCCTGACCCCAGAGTGGGGTGGGAATGGGGATTTTGCAGTATCCTTCCCCCAGGAGTGGGATGGGAATGGGGATTTTGCAGTATCCTTACTCTTGAGTGTGGTGGGAATGGAGATTTTGCAATATCCTTCCCCTGGAGTGGGGTGGGAATGGGGATTTTGCAATATCCTTCCCCTGGAGTGGGGAGGGAATGGGGATTTTGCAATATCCTTCCCCTGGAGTGGGGAGGGAATGGGGATTTTGTATCCTTCCTCTGGAGCAGTGGTGGGTTTCAAATTTTTTTACTACCAGTTCTGTGGGTGTGGCTTGGTGGGTGTGGCACGGCTTGGTGGGCATGGCTTGGTGGGCGTGGCATGGGAAGGATATTGTAAAATCTCCATTCCCTCCCCAATCCAGGGGAAGGTTACTGCAAGATCCCCATTTCCTCTCGATCAGCTGGGACTCAGGAGGCAGAGAATAGATGGGGGCAGGACCAGTCAGAATTTTTACTACCGGTTCTCCGAACTACTCAAAATTTCCGCTACTGGTTCTCCAGAACTGGTCAGAACCTGCTGAAACCCACGTCTGCCCTGGAGTGGGGTGGGAATGGAGATTTTGCAGTATCCTTCCCTGCCACACCCAACAAACCATGCCCACCAAGCCACACTCACAGAACCGGTAGTAAAAAAATTTGGATTTCACCACTGGTAGTCAGATGTGTTGTCAGGTACTCTGGCTTTACAAGACCTCAGCTTAGCCTATGATTGAAGTATTTTTTTTAAAGAAGAAAGTATTCTTTTACTGTTTTTGATGAATGTCCTATTAGTTCATCCTAAAAATGTTTCAGGATCATCTTTTTGCTGCCTTTTCTGCTGTTTGTCATGTCTGGCCTTTTGCCTGGTCCTGAATTTTCTGTGAATTACCATATTGCTAACTTGACTTTTTCCCCAGAGGGTTATTCAGTGACCCAGCCTTCTTAATTCTGGTATGCTTCATTCGCTTTTCTAAGTCGTAATGTGATTTGTTTCAGCTTGGTTTAATGTATTGTGTGAATCTAGTATACAGCATCATTTGAGTAAATTACAAAGATGAATTATTTTGAGCAGATCTAGCCAAAGGTAGCTCACTCAAAAAAACTTAACTTACTTATTTCCTGCCTGTATTATTTTTTATAAATAAGTCAAGGTGACAAACATATTCAACATACCTTCCTCCTCTTATTTTCTCCACCCCGCTGTGGTGCAGGAGGCCGACTAGGCCACACCCACCATGGCCACGCCCACCCAGCAACCGGGCAGAGAACCCCTTGCTAAAAATTTTGAAGCCCACCCCTGATCCAAACTAACCTTGGTTTGATAACACCAGCAGAAGTGACTTCTTTTGCCTGTTGTTTTGGTTCAATTGTCCCAGCGTGCTCTATTTTACTTACTGTGTTCTGCAACCTTGCTCTTGCAGAAAGTGGGAAAATATAGCTTTCATTGCTGTTATTTATCTTTTCAGGGCATTTTTTCAGTTTTCCCTAAGGCAAACTGTCAGTCGTCCCAGGATAATGTTGCAGGATCCCATCTGATTTGCTCACTGGGATCACAGGTTTTGCCATTTGTCGTTTGCTTGTGCTGCCCAGCCCTCGCCTTCCAAGTACTTGATAGCAGGGCTGAAGTGCTACCGGTTCGGACAGGTTCGCCTGAACTGGTAGTAAAAAAATACTACCGGTTTGAATGAACCAGTATTTCTGACGATCAGCTCTGCCGCGCGATTTACATTCGCTAGAAAGCAGGAAATCCTGCTTTCTAGTGAATCTAAATCGCGCGACACAGCTGTTCCCACCCCCGTCTGTTCTACTTACCTTAGAAAAGGCTTCTTAAGCCTCCTTCTGCAGTGCACACACGCATGCAGCATCCGTTTGGCATGCACCGTGCATGTGTGCGCAGCAGCAAGCCGGTAGCAGGCTTTGGAGCATTTCACCACTGCTTGATAGTCTGGTAGTAAATCAGCACTCCTGTTGACTGACCAAGGGCCTGTTTCCCAGCTTCAGTCGCTTTCCTGGCTGTTTTTGTGCCTGCTCGTCCAACAGTCTTAGTAGCTGCAAAATTGAATGTGTGTCCTTGTTCATTGCAGTGTGAAGCTACCAATAAGTTCGGGGCTCCTCGTCTGACCGCTCGCTAGTGTTCTTGCAATCTGGTGATTAGCTTCTATGTACTCTACATAGTCACAGGGACAATCCATGCAGGGGATTCGGTAAATTACATAGTATCTGCAATCTCAAAGGAGCCTGGATAGCTCAACAGACTAAAAGCACTGTTATTATCATTCAGCTGTCTGCAATTATTGCAAGTTCGAATCTCCCCAGGCTCAAGGTCGACTCAGCCTCCCATCCTTTCTAAGGTAGGTAAATTGAGGACCCAGTTTGTGGGGGCAATAAGCTGACTTTGTATAAAATATACAAAAGTATGAAGGCTATTGCTTAACGCATTGTAAGCCGCCCTGAGTCTCCGGAGAAGGGCGGCATATAAATCTAATTAAAAAAAAAAATCTTTCTGATCGGCTGAATGTTCTTATCATCCGTGTGAGTCCGTGGGTGAGTTCAGTTTGTTCTGTATCCCTACAGCGTTAAACATTTTCCCCTCTTGCCGTCAGCCTTAGAAATATGTGGGCTGGTAATCACTGGTGCTATAAGTGTGGGTGGAAATACAATTACAGTATATACTGTACATGACTGGCAGATCGGGTTTTTTTTTTTTTCCAACAGCCAATTGATTAGATTCATTGCATTTGTTCTAGCTATGTGCTTATGTACACTCCGGAAAAGAAAGTCAACTAGAAAAAATAATAGCCTTGATTCCTTAAGAATGTTTTGGATTTAAATTGGTTTGCAGAGTCCCACTCAGGCCAACGAAAGATGTCTGTCTTCCTTCCCAACTGGAAATTTCATTAGGTTGCACCACCGATCCAACCTGGATTACAGTTCCTATCATGCCCTGCCAGATGGAGTTGGCTTGAGTGTGAAGGCCGCTAAGTTACTTGTTTGCTCAAAACTCTTCCTAACTTTATTTTTCTTTGCTAAGTTTCCAAGTTTGCAATCCTTGACATGTTAACTGTTTAGTCATAAAAGTTATTTCATGTTTTTTTGTGTGTGGGTCCTTAAGAATCACAAAGTAGCTTTTCTTAATTTGGGGCATTCCGTGAGGTTTTGATTGCAACATTGGTCTCCACACAGACATATCTGGTTGGGGATGACAGAAGCAGCTTCTAGCACATTCCATAAGTTGAGAGGTCAAGTGGGATGCTGGGGGGAGGGGGGAGAGGCACGGGGAGGGAGCATTTATTCCAGGTGAGCCAGCATTAGACAAACTGGACTGCGGTGACTCTAAATATAAGGAAATCCATGCAATATGCCCTTTGAAGATGTTCCCTCCGTATCAATGGTTTGCTTAAAAAGATGGATATTCTTCATCCAAAAAAAAAAATGATTTGCATGGACCGGGTATAACTGTTAGGGAGAAGTAACAGAATGTGGAAGAAGCTGAGGCTGGCTGGTCAGCATCGTCAACAGGAATCTTCTACATTGCATTGATCAGAGGCATCACAGTGGCTCATTTTGAAAAGAGTAAGCCAGCCTCTTGTTTTTTTAAGCAACTCCAGGGGTGGGCTTTAGATCCTTTAGCAACAGGTTCGCTGCCCCGTTGCTGGGTGGGCATAGCCATGGTGGATGTGACCTAGTCGACCACCTGCACCACGATGGGGGGGACATTTTTCACCCTCCCCAGGCTCTGGAGGCTTTCCTCAAACCTCCGGGAGGGCAAAAACTGCTTCCCTTGGGGTCCAGAGGTTTCTGGACTTCCGAAACCTCCAGTAGGCCCATTTTTTTGCCCTCCCAGACCCTCCGCGCAGCCCCTGCACTTACCTGGAATGATGAACGGGCCACGTGGAGACTCCTGGGAGGGGAGGGGCAGGGCGGGCATGGCCAGCCAGGGGTGGCATTTGGGGGTTCACCGAACCCTGGCGATCCTTGGCTAGATGATTGTTCGAACCCTGCCGAACCCCCAAGAGCCCACCCCTGGTCATCTCCACTATGCAGCACAGTCATGGAACTCGGCTACAAATCCTGTAAGTAAGGTTGGGAAGTTGTCCATGTGAACATATTGGTACACCATGTTATTTTGGACGTTTGGCACATGTTGGCTGGGGATGATGGCTTAGGCCCGGGGTACTTGCAGGACCATCTCCAGCCGTTCTCCCACCGTCCTGTGCGCTGTCACAGAGTCGGCCTCCTCAGGGTGCCGTCGGCCAAACAATGTTGGCTGATGGCCCCCAGGAGGAGAGCATTCTCTGTGGGAGCCCCAACCCTCTCAAATGGATTGCCTACCGAGCTCAGGACAGTCCCCGACCTTCTTTCCTTCCGTCGCGAGCTGAAGACGTGGCTCTTTAGTCAACTCAACTGATCCGTTTGGGGATACATTGTCATAATTTTAAACTGTTTTTAATAGGGTTGCTGATTTTAATTTTATTTCATTGTGATTTGTATTGGAATTTGTCATTTTGTAAGCCGCCTTGAGTCCCCAGGGAGAAAGGCGGCATATAAATCGCAATAATAAATAAATAAATAAATAAATAAATAAATAAATAAATAAATAAATAAATAAATAAATAAATAAATAAATGATGGTAGCTGGGGTCCAGCAACATCGGGAAGAGCCCATTTTCCTCCACCTCAAAAAGCAATACTCACATTAAGCACCCAGGCAACATTTGAGTGCAATTGTTTCTTATAATATGGAATTGCCGCATAGGGCCAAGTTTCATTATGGTTGTTTTACATGGAAATGATGATGCTTATGGGTAAACTCAACCACTATGGTTTATGGCTTTCCATAATTCCCGTACCTGATCAATTGGGACCAATTAAAAAAGAGAAACAATCAAACTATGACTTAACTTATGAGCCTTGGTGGTGCAGTGGTTAGAATGCAGTTCTGCAGGCTACTTCTGCTGACTGATTGCTGCCAGCAATTTGGCAATTCGAATCTCACCAGGCTCAAGGTTGACTCAGCCTTCCATCCTTCTAAGGTTGGTAAAATGAGGACCCAGATTGTTGGGGGCAATTGGCTAACTCTGTAAACCACTTAGAGAGAGCTGGAAAGCACTGTGAAGTGGTATATGTCTAAATGATATTGCTATTGCTAACAAGATGGCAGAATTCATCCTGGTCCGCTAAGCATATGGGTTGAAAGAAAGTAAGTAAGGAGTCCCTGCGGATTTTATTCCACTAGTTGTTGCTGACTCTAGGGGGGTGCTGCTCATCTCCATTTCAAGGCCGTTGAGCCAGTGCTGTCCAAAGGCATTTCTGCAATCATGTGTCACAGAACGCTGTTACCTTCCCACCAAAGTGGTACCTATTTATCTATTTACATTTGCATGCTTTCAAACTGCTAGGTTGGCAGGAGCTGGGGCAAGGAGCAGGAGCTCACCCCGTCACGTGGTGCTTTCCAGTGTAGGAAGTTAGCACCTACCCCTTTCCTAGAGGAACGAAATATTTTGGGAAATATTAAAAAGGCAGAATATTATGTTTCCCTGTATGAGAAATGGAGAAGCATGTTTTAAAGACAAAGCAGCTCCCACCTTCCTGCCCCCACCCTTTGTTAATGGGCCAGAGGCAGAAACTCAATCTTTGACAATAGGACCCATCTGCAACACAATAGCAACAGAAACTCACCACATGGCACCTGGGAAGATTACATCAGCCAGCAAGGCTAGCTAAGACCCCCACCCCCTGAGCGTCTGACAACCAATCAGGATACTCTTTTGGGGCCCCAGGAAGTTCAAAGCCAGAGAAAGCATAAAACCTGGGGGCTCGCTGTATCTCCTCTCCCTTTTCTGTTCAGGAACTCAAACCATGTGATCCTGTCCACCATTAAACCATCTTTCCAAGCAGTCTCCATGTTTCCAGTGTCTTTTTCCCCACTTGGAGCTGAACCCAGAAGAACATTTCTTCCAACACCAGCAGTCAACAAGCCCAATGTCTTAACTGCTGTAAGGAAGTGGGACAGGGAAATTTTCTTTCAAGTCTTTCTCATTCCTGATTCACGGATACTTAAGTTGGTTGCCTTTCCCTGCTCCTGCCTTTTTTTTTTCTTTTTCCCCAAGCAATCTGTTGATGTAGAAAGAACTTTCAGGGTCTCTCTATGTCTACTGCACTGAAGATGAAGGGAATTGCCCCTTCTTGTTTCAGGGGTTTTGCTCAGAGATCACTGCCCCCCCCTTGTCTGATTTCCACCCGACCTATTCAAGTCAGTGCTGTAGTCCAGACATTGCACCAAATGATGTCAGCTTTCCTTTTTAATGTTCTGCCTCCCCCATCCTCAGAGAGATCCTCATGACTCAGAGAGATCTGAATTGATGGCTCTAGAAATCAGGTGGGGAGACAGCAAGGAGATGGGGGAGCGGGGAGGTTGAGGCTTTTGTCTGAAGGGCAGGACTGATAGCTGCGGCTTTACCAGGGTGTGGCCAGCCCAGTTATGCTGCAGTTTTGCTCTGCAGAGAGATTTTGCATCACCCGTTCAGCCCTTGCAGATTTTTTTTTTTTTCCTCTTTGGTTAACTCTCTGTGCACCAATGAAGAAAGAAAGAAAGAAAGAAAGAAAGAAAGAAAGAAAGAAAGAAAGAAAGAAAGAAAGAAAGAAAGAAAGAAAGAAAGAAAGAAAGAAGGCAGGAAGGAAGGAAGGAAGGAAGGAAGGAAGGAAGGAAGGAAGGAAGGAAGGAAGGAAGGAAGGAAGGAAAGTTTTATTGCTGGATCGAGTCATTGTTTTAAGGACCAGAAATAAATATGTGCATCTGGGAACGAGGGAGGAGGGAAGAAAGAAGAAAGATAATGAGAGATGCTTACCTAGGAAATTCCCAGATGTCCACCATCATCATAGGGACATGTTTAGAGCAGCCCTGTGGGCTCAGTTTGCTAAGGGGTACAACAGCTCGTTTAGTGACCGTTCAAAGGAACAATGGCACTGAAAAAGTGACTTATGACCGTTCTTCACACTTATGACCATTGCAAGCATCCCCATGCTCACATGATCAAAATTAGAACCCTTGGCAACCGACTCCTATTTATCACAGTTTCAGTCAAAATGGGTCTCGTGATCCCCTTTTGAGATCTTCTGAGAAGCAAAGTCAATGGGAAAATCAGATTCTCTTAACAACCATGCGGCTAACGGAACAAATGCAATGATTCACTTAACAACGGTGACTAAAAAAAAGTCGTAAAATGGGGCAAAACTCACTTAACACAAACGTTGCACTTAGTGGCAGAAACTTTGGGCTCAATTGTGGTCGTAACTCAAGGGCTACCTGTAGTTGCACGTTAACTGAGCGATGTAGCACGTTCTGCCAGAATGTGGCATTTTTCCTATTTTGCTTTGGCTCAGAAATTCCCATCCCTTTTGGAGATCAGTTAATCCATGATTTTGAGAACTGCGTTCTGGGAACAGGACCACTTTCGAAAAGCAGGTAGAATGAAGTTCACCAAAGAGTATGTCCATTGGAGAGATAAGGAAGATCTCCAGGTTGGACTAGTGGACCTCCAAAGTCCCTTCCAGCCCTATGATTCTAGGAATGTGCTACTAAAATCCCCTTTAACAGATTCCTGTAGTAGGATTAATAAAATAAGAACCAATACATTGAAATTATCTCCGTTCCTACCCAAATGAGCCATGGGGGCGCAGTGGTTAGAAGGCAGTACTGCAGGTTAATTCTGCTGACTGCCGGCTGCCAGCAGTTCTGCAGTTCAATTCTCACTCGCTCAAGGTTCACTGACCTTCCATCCTTCTGAGGTGGGTAAAATGAGGACCCTGATTGTTGGGGGACAATATGCTGACTCTGTAACTGCTTAGAAAGGGCTGTAAATAGCAATAGCAACAGCACTTAGACTTATATACTGCTTCACAATGCTTTACAGCCCTCTCTAAGCGGTTTACAGAATCAGTATATTGCCCCCCAACAATCTGGGTCCTCATTTTACCCACCTCGGAAGGATGGAAGGCTGAGTCAGCCTTGAGCCTGGGGAGATTTGAACTTCCGAACTGCAGCTAGCAGTCAGCTGAAGTAGCCTTGTGAAGCGGCATATACGTCTAAGTGCTGCTGCTATAGTGATTTCATATTGATTGTCCCATTTTTCAGGTGTGAAGCTCTTTTTTAAAGATGAATAGAAAATACTTTTTTTTGTCCCTCTCTATTACCGGTTATGATGCAATGACCAATCTGGAGTCTATGAATTTCTGGGATCCTTCTCAAGAGTTAGATAGACTTGATTGGAGCTAACAATGCATATTTTCTTCTGTTTGCATTCCACTTCAAATGGGGTTGGAGAAAAATTCAAACCACTCAATTTGGGGAACTATAGTAAATAGTCCTTTCTTACTTAGCTTCCCCAGCTAAAGGAAGTGTTCTTCTGGTATGCCATTTCTCGACATTGGTTTATCTCAAAGTGTGGATCCATTCAAAAATGGGATATATGCTGCATCTGAAGATGGAGGTTCCATTTAAATTCTATAGCTCGGAGTGATTGGTCAACTTGTACTTCAGTGAAAAATATAGCCTCTATGGGAGATGATCAGGCTGAGACCGAGGGAGGGGTCAAACGTGTCATCAGTCTAGAGTCCCTGCGTGCCCACAAGAGAACTCATACCTACCTTGAATTCCTGTGATTCTCATCTACCGCCAGTTTGCTTGGGCCATTAGTAGTTCAGATTCTTGTAGAGAGATTAAGCTTGCAATAAAACTTTATACCCATTTGAACTTCCTGGATCTCCTGATTTCCCTGGTGCTTGACAACCACCTTGCCAAGATCAGAGTAAGAGTCAACCAGGGTCCAGATCAGGGGTGAAATGCTCCCGGTTCGGACCGAATTGCCCGATTCGGTAGCGATGGAGGCGGGTGGTTCGGAGAACCAGTAGCAAAAATCCCTGCCCCCACCCCTATTGCCAAGTGAGCCGCACAATCATCAGAGGCTTTTTTCTTTTTACTTTTAAAAGCATTTTTTCTACAACCTCTTCGGCCAAAAAATGCTTTTAAAAGTTAAAAAAAAAAAAGCCTCTGATGATCGCGCGGCTCAGCTGGAATCTTCAAAGGCTTTTAAAAGGAAAAAAAGGGGTTTTTTTTTCTTTTAAATGCCTCTGACGATCCCAGCTGAGTTGCCTGATCGGCAGAGGCTTTTTAAAAAACCCTCTCAACTCAGGTGGGATCGTCAGAGCCTTTTGAAAGCATTTTTTTATAACCTCTTCACCGAAGAGGTTGTAGAAAAAACGGGGGGGGGGGTTGGTTTTTTTTTTTTGCTTTAATTTATATGCCGCCCTTCTCCGCAGACTCAGGGCGGCTTACAATGCGTTAAGCAATAGCCTTCATACTTTTGTAGATTTATACAAAGTCAGCTTATTGCCCCCACAAACTGGGTCCTCATTTAACCTACCTTAGAAAGGATGGAAGGCTGAGTCAACCTTGAGCCTGGTGAGATTTGAACTTGCAGTAATTGCAAGCAGCAGTTGTTAATAACAGTGCTTTAGTCCACTGTACTACAGGCTCTTGTTTTAAAAGTAAAAAAAAAATAGCCACGCCCACCCACTCACATTACCCTCCCCCCACCAAGCCACGCCCACAGAACCGGTAGTAACAAATTTTAGATTTCACCATGGTCCAGATGCCTTTTTCAGGAAAAGTGAGGAACACACATTTCGGCTTTTCCTTCAAAGGAGCCCAAGGTCTCCAACCAGATTTTAGTAGCATCATCTTTCCTTGATGGAGAACAGTTTGCGTGCCCAAAGCATAAACATCCTTGTCTGGGAAGGTCTCAAATTGCAGAAGAAAGAGGCAGAAAATGGCTCCGCAGACCTAATGGGGTTTGATCAATAAGTCTAAAGTAAGCTTCTGAATTAGATTGCAGAACAAAGAAGCAAAGGGAGTTTTCCAAGGTTAGAGCAGCCGATGTGTGCCTTTGGGAGAAGACAGAGGAGGGTATGGGTTGTCTCCATCTTCGGGAACCATTTTTCTTACAGAGTCCTTGGCAGACAGATGGGGTAGAGAATGCATTACACAAACCAAAGAATAATTTTGAAAGCCTATTTGGCAACAACGGCTTGTTCTTTGCTCTGACTGTACAAGTGGGCATTGCCACAAAATGCTGAAGGTCTAAAACACTGCTGCTCAGAGTTTGAGCATCTCCAGCCGGACCCTTGAAAGTAGGACAAACAAGACATCAAAGAGAAATCTGAGGAGAATCCATGGTTCTCCAGGCCAGAGGTCTCCAACCTTGGCAACTTTAAGACTTGTGGACTTCAACTCCCAGAATTCCTCAGCCAGCTTTGCAAAGCCTTTTGCAAAGCTGGCAGAGTTCCTCAGCAAGCAAAGCTTCCAAAAAAGCTTTGCAAAGCTGGCTGAGGAATTCTGGGAGTTGAAGTCCACAAGTCTTAAAGTTGCCAAGGTTGGAGACCCCTGCTTCAGGCACTCCTCTAGTTCAACTCCCATCAGCCCCAGTGATTAGGAAAGCTGCCACTATAGTCTGTAGTTTGTCCAGTATGGCCCAAGTTTTACTAATGTGAATAATATGAAGGCCTAGTTTTGCAAAATGATGTTGCAAGAGGTTTTTCAAGCAACAATTTCAAGAGTTTCTAGTTTTCTTTCTCCAATATTTCACTCCATGTGCTATAGAATAACTAACATTCAGATTTGCAATCAAAAATACATTACGACAAAAAGAAAATATGCCAACCTAACATTTTGGGATATAACGGCAATCAAGTTCATTTACAACAGAAGATGTCTTGTATTTTCTGTTAGCTGTCTGGAAGTTGCTGTATGTGTCAAGCTTATATTTAGCCAACTAATGGTCGGTACTAAATTGGCACCAGGTAAAGGTAAAGGTTTCCCTCGCACATATGTGCTAGTCGTTCCCAACTCTAGGGGGCGGTGCTCATCTCCGTTTCAAAGCCGAAGAGCCAGCACTGTCTGAAGACATCTCCGTGGTCATGTGGCTGGCATGACACAATGCCAAAGGCGCACGGAACGCTGTTACCTTCCCACCAAAGGTGGTCCCTATTTTTATACTTGCATTTTTTACATGCTTTCGAACTGCTAGGTTGGCAGAAGCTGGGACAAGTAACGGGAGCTCATCCCGTTATGCGGCACTAGGGATTTGAACCGCTGAACTGCCGACCTTTCGATCGACAAGCTCAGTGTCTTAGCCACCGAGCCACCGCATCCCATGAGGTCAAAAATACATTATGTCAAAAAGAAAATATGCCAACCTAGCATTTTTGGATACAATGGCAATCAAGTTCACTTACAACAGAAGATGTTTTGTATCTTCTGTTAGCTGTCTGGAAGTTGCTGTATGTGTCAAGCTTATATCTATGAACGGTTACAGGAACTGGGCATGGCTAGTCTAGTGAAGAGAAGGACCAGGGGATACAGGATAGCAGTCTTCCAATACTTGAGGGGCTGCCACAGAGATGAAGGTGTCAAGGTATTTTCCAAGGCACCTGAAGGCCAGACAAGGAACAATGGATGGAAACTAATCAAGGAGAGATTCAACCTGGAAACAAGGAGGAATTTTCTGACAGTGAGAACAATCAACCCATGGAACAGAAGTTGCCTTCGGAAGTTGTGGGAGCTTCATCACTGGAGGCTTTCAAGAAAGAGACTGGACTGCCATCTGTCAGAAATGATATAGGGTTTCCTGCTTGGGCAGGGGGTTGGACTAGATGACCTCCAAGGTCCCTTCCAACTCTGTTAATCTGTTAAATCTGATTGGTTTTGTGGTCTGGTCTGGTCTCTTGGGAACCCCCTCAGAGCACCCTGCAAATTGTGCCGTGTCAGTAACTTACCACTGAAGGATGGCCGTGCAAATTCCCATTGCTTTCACAATCGGATAAATGCAGCCCTGTTACCAGCATGACTATGCTAGTGTGTATTTTACCTTTTAAAAAAAGGGGGGGGGGAATATCCATCCTAGCCCTCAAGTAATAGCCCTTCTATGGGACTATTGATTTGTTTGTTTTTTAAAGAAAGAATGCAGCCCCACGTAGATAAAGTTGCTGATCTCTGCTTTACAGGGCTAGTCTGTCAAGTAAAGTGACTTTTTCATCACAGTGGATGGAATAAATCTCCAGCCTTTGCTGATTCATCTCTTCCATCCTTATTCGCTTGTAGGAATTTTACTGCCCTCCAGTGCCCAGCTGCGCGAAAGACCCAAAAGCATTTTTGACTAGGGCTGACTAGAGATTTAACCCAGGGACCTGATGAGTTGTGAACCACAGAACCGGATAACTGGATAAACTGCTGAATGTCTTTTTTAAAAAAAAAATATTTTGTTTTTGAAAAGAATATTGCAGTCAGCAATGTGTAAAGCTACTCATAACCAAGTCCAGGCTTTTAGCAATAAGCATGAAAGGTATTGGTTCTTCTTTTCTTTCTCTTGTTTTCCCTCCCTCTTTCCTCCACTTGCTGACTTTTAGTCAGCAAATACTATCCCCATTTTAATCATGCTGAAGACTCTCTCTCCCCCCTCCCTTTCCCTTGTGTGTCTGTCTGTCTACTCTATCTATCTGTCTGTCTCTCTTTCTCTCTCTCTCTCTCATTCTCTCTCTCTCATCTCTCTCTCCTATCTATCTATCTATCTATCTATCTATCTATCTATCTATCTATCTATCATTCTCTCTCTCTCATCTCTCTCTCATATCTATCTATCTATCTATCTATCTATCTATCTATCTATCTATCTATCATTCTCTTTCTCTCTCATCTCTCTCTCATATCTATCTATCTATCTATCTATCTATCTATCTATCTATCTATTTATCATTCTCTTTCTCTCATCTCTCTCTCATATCTATCTATCTATCTATCTATCTATCTATCTATCTATCTATCTATCATTCTCTTTCTCTCTCATCTCTCTCTCCTATCTATCTATCTATCTATCTATCTATCTATCTATCTATCATTCTCTTTCTCTCATCTCTCTCTCATATCTATCTATCTATATCAGTAATGAAATCCAATTTTTTTACTACCAGTTCTGTGGGCGTGGCTTGGTGGGCGTGGTGTGGCTTGGTGGGCATGGCTTGGTGGGTGTGGCAGGGGAAGGATACTTCAAAATCTCCATTCCCACTCCACTCTGGGGCCAGCCTGAGGTGGTATTTTCCAGTTCTCTGAACTACTCAAAATTTCTTCTACCGGTTCTCCAGAACCTGCTGGATTTCACCCCAATCTATATCTATCATTCTCTCTCTCTCATCTCTATCTATCTCTATATCTCTATAGATATCTATCTATTTCTCTATATCTCTCTATCTCTATCACTCTCTATCTCTCTCTATCTCTCTCTATCTCTCTATCACTCTATCTATCTATCTATCTATCTATCTATCTATCTATCTATTTACTTCAGTATGATTAAAGTGAGGACATGCAAATGTTTAAAAAGGAAGACAAAAGCTAGAATTTGTGTATTTTTGTGTTTTAAAACTTATTTAAAAGGAAGAGAAAAACCAATAGGGAAAGAAAGAAATCAAAGAGAAAGTCAAAAGTGCAAAAAGATAAAAGAAAAGAAAATAGAAATGAAAGAAAAAAAGATACAAAGTGGCTTCTGATATTCTTCACAACAGTTGTAAGAACAATTATATTTCTCCCTAAAGTTACATCATGATTCTCTTCTTTCTATAATCTGCCCTGCCTAATCATCAAAGTATAAGTTATATTTTTTTCCCCATTTTGAAGTCCATAAAGGGTTTCCAGTCACCAGAGACACACTCCATTGACACTACTATTCAATGCCCTTTTTTGTAGCCTCTAATTGTTTCGCTTCTCTCTACCACCAGCCTTTAGATATTTTTTTCTCTTTTTTTCTTTTAAAATGGCTTTACGTTTCTCTGAATGCAGGAATGCAGGATTTTGGCTGAAGCCATTTGTGTATGACTGGCTTCACTGTGTGAAGTGTTTAGGCATTTTAGTGAGAAACAATTCTGCTGCAGAAAAAAAAATCAATCAATACTTATTTGGTCAATGACGATCAAAATTTAAAAGGACGAAAACAGGGAAACAATAATTATACTAACAATTAGCAGAATAAATCACAGAATATAACAGTCACTCCTCTGCAAAAGAAAAGCTGCCAACTCATTCTCTAAAGAAATCCTCATTTTTTCATTCAACCCAGTGCAAACCATCTATAGCAGAGGTCTTCAAACTTGGCAGCTTTAAGACTTGTGGACTTCAACTCCCAGAATACTCCAGCCAGCATAGCATAGCTGGGAGTTGAAGTCCACAAGTCTTAAAGCTGCCAAGCTTGAAGACCTCTGATCTATGGAGACAGAAAGCAGATCTGGCCAAATCTTGATTTAATGTTTGGGGAAAAAAAGAGAGGAACCATTGCAAAAATGCCAATGAGAATAAAGCATATTCACTAGAGACTGGTTGCCAGAATGCACAGTGGCGGAAATATGGACAGCTTGAAGGTGAATTGAAAGCATGGCCCAGGTGAGCTCCATCTGGTTGGAGACATTAACTCAAAAAAAAATGGATTGTTGATGCAGTCCAATTGGACAAACTGAATCGGTTTCAGGAAGTGCCGTTTGCAAAACTGATTTCAATGATTTTTTTTTTGCATGCACGATTTTTTTTTTTTTGCATGCACGGAAGCCTTCCTAAACCATCATATTGATCGAAAGGCGTCCAATTGCCTCTGAATCAATGACTCGCTTCAGAAAAAATCAATTCAATTCAGGGATTAAATTGAATTGCCTTTGAGTGTAATCTCTAAGTCAACGTTTTGTTACGGCTGAAATGCAGAGTTTCTGAAAAAGGATATGGCTGGTTGGAAATAGGCACAATGCGTTTCTCAGGGTTATATTGTGGCAGCTGGTTGCAGATATTGTTAACGCCATCCAGCTAAAACAGGATCAGTCGTTGCTAGCACTGGACTACGGCAGAAGCACAAAGTAGAGATGACATGAAGGTTATCGTGGATAGACTTATTTTAGGGAGATCAAATCCCATCTCCTCCTGATGGTCACAAGCTATACACGTTTCTATTACTTAAAGGTAGGAGGAAAAGAGTTCATTGGTTTTGAAACATCTGGTTATGTATAAAACCGTGGTGAAGTCCAAATTTTTTTACTACCGGTTCTGTGGGCGTGGCTTGAGGCATGGTGTGGCTTGGTGGGCAAGGCAGGGGGAGGATACTGCAAAATCTCCATTCCCACCCCACTCCAGGGGAAGGATACTGCAAAATCCCCATTCCCTCCCCACTCTGGGACCAGCTAGAGGAGCCTGAGTGGCGTAGGAGGCTAATGCCTCCTACTAAGGCAGCATTTAACATCCAGCTGCCTGCAATTACTGCAAGTTCAATTCTCACCAGGCTCAAGGTTGACTCAGCCTTCCATCCTTTCTAAGGTGGGTAAAATGAGGACCCAGTTTGTGGGGGCAATAAGCTGACTTTGTATAAAAAAATATACAAAAGCATGAAGGCTATTGCTTAACGCATTGTAAGCCGCCCTGAGTCTCCGGAGAAGGGCGGCATATAAAAATAAATAAATAAATAAAAAAAAATAAATAAATAAATTTGCTGGTTCTCCGAACTACTCAAAATGTCCGCTACCGGTTCTCCAGAACCTGTCAGAACCTGCTGAATTTCACCCCTGCCCCCGAGGTCCAACACAATCCTGATGCAGCCTTCAATGAAATTGAGTTTGACAGCCCTGTTCTATTTGGTACATGGAGTCCATAGCCCTGGAGGCTTCTAGAATTCTGCAATCTTAAGAATCCCTGAATTTTCAGCTACAGCCAAACGAAGAGTCTGCTTTTCTCGTAATGCCCTCTAGTGTTACTGTTGTGCAACAATCTATCTTTAAAACAATGGTGTCTATTCTCACCAGCTTTTTAACTCAACGGGCTTGCCTATTGCCCTACATCTGTAACTCTCAGCTAGTATTTTTTCCAGGAATTGACCTATTTTCCTGAAAAGCTGGCCTCAAGCCACGTAAGGGTTTTCCTTTTCGCCTTGGGCATAATATCACTGGAAATGAAGGTGGCTTTAAGAGCCTTTTTCTGGATTTCAATCCCATTCTCATTCTCCATAATGATAGCCTCTGGCTTCTGATCGTTTTTTACAAGGAAGGAGAAGGAAGGAAGGAAGGAAGGAAGGAAGGAAGGAAGGAAGGAAGGAAGGAAGGAAGGGTCTTTGTCACTAAAGTGGAAGAGGGAAGTGCAAATTTTTATTTTTTATTATTTACTACTTTACGGGCTTTATTATTTACTACTAATTAATTATTTGGATTAAATTATGATTTTATTGTATTTGTTTCTTAACTTGTGTTCGCCACCCTGAGTCCTTCAGGAGAATGGCGGCATATAAATACATGTAATAAATAAATAAATAAAAAATAAAATTCTTTGGTTAGCCATCTGAATAAAAACACACAAGGACAGGTTCATTAGACAGCTCCAACTTTTTCACTTTGTCATCAGTAAAAAAAATTGATCAGTAATTTATTTTATACTGCCCACTATTCAGGTTTCCACTGGTGAACATGCAGTTCAGCTCTTTGCCTATAACAGTGATGGTGAACCTATGGCATGCATGCTGGAAGTGGCACGCTAGAGCCATCTCTCCGGGCACGCTAGCCATCATCCGTTGCTCTTCCAGGTTCCAGCGTGCACAGGTGCACCGGCCAGCTGGTTTTCATGTGCGTGGGAGCACCGGAAACCGGAAGAGCATGTGCGTGTTGGGAAGCTGAGCTTCTGGTTTCTGGCAGGCGCATGCGTGCCAGCCAGCTGGTCTTCGTGTGCGCATGTGTGCCAAAAAATGGAAGACCAGGTGACTGGCGTGCTTGCACAAATAACAATCCCCAAACACACTCCCACCCACCACAAATTCCCCGCCCCTAAACCACCCAAACATCCACAGAGCAGACCAAGTCATGCTGTCCAACAGCTCACTGATGATGGCCCTTTAGTTCCTTGTTGAGTGCAATTATAGCTCTGGGATAAAAACTATTCAGAAAACGTGTGGTCCGAGTTTTGATTGTTCTGTATCTTCTGCCAGAAGGCAACAGTCCAAAAAGATTGTAAGCAGGATGGGAAGAGTCTCTGAGAATGTTATGCAACTTCCTCAAACAGCAAGATTTGAAGATGTCATCCAGGGCTGGTAGCTTGAGCTTGATGATATTCTGGGCAGTTTTAATGATTCTCTGTAGAGCTTTTTTGTCCGCTACAGAGCTCCTCCCATACCATGCAAGAATGCCATATGTCAGGACACTCTCAATGGTGCTGCGATAGTAGGACAGAAGTAGATGCCAAGATAGATTTATCTTCCTGAGCATTCCCATGGGCAGAACTCAAAAAATACTACTTTTACATTGCCAAAAAAGGCAAAGGGAAATTGCTTTCCCCATAGGGTGAAAATAGGTAGCGTATTCCTGCCTTAGAGAAATGGACAGTGGCCCTTATTCATCTTCTTAATCCTATCTAATCCTATCATTAATGTTTACAGATGCCCTGATACATAAATTAACAACAAAGGGTTGAATTTATGCCATAACTGAGACTAGTATGTTTTTTTTTATTGAAAAGTTTTACAAAAAAGAAAAAAAAAATTTCCCCCCCTGTTCCCCCCACCCTTTACCCCCCTTCAACCCACCCTCCCCCCCGACTTCCCAGAGCAAAATACAAGGTATTTCATTTAGTCAAACATAAACTAGATTAATCTACTTATCCTCAAAGTACTACCTCCCCCACTGAAACCTTAACTCCACTATCGATAACCAAATACTTCTAATAGTAACAGTCATTCATAAGCTATTTGATATTTTCTTGTCTGATACTTATTTTGAATATAATCAATCCATCTTCTCCATTCCGATACGTATCTTTCTTGCGTGTGGTCCTTCAAGTACGCTGAGATTTTCGCCATTTCTGCTAGGTTTGTTACTTTCAATATCCACTCTTCAATAGTAGGCAAAGAGTCCTTCTTCCAATATTGAGCTACCAGCAGCCCTAGCTGCTGATATTAAGTTCAAAATCAATTTAGTCTCTGAAACTGTACAGTCCGTAGTTATACCCAATAGAAACAATTGAGGAGTAAATTTCAACCTTCTTTTCAAAATGTTCTGCATCACCCACCAAATTTTTATCCAAAATGCCTTGATTTTCTTACAAGTCCACCATATATGAGAACTAGTATGTTGATGCAGGGGTGTCTGGGGAGGGGTAGATGAAAAAAATTGCCAAGATGATGGCTGTATCATTGAAGCCTAGATTATTATTTTTTTGCATTTGTATGTGCAATACACATAAAGATGTGTGTAAACATGCATAGGTAGCACTCGCTTTATCAATTATGAACCTTACTCTTGCAGATGATCTAGTTGCTCAGTTTATAGCACAGTGATTTCTGTTTGCATGTCATGTTTATTCATGTTTTATTAGAGCTGATGGAACTAATCCCCATTCTTTGGGTTTGTACATCATTCCAAACAATAAATCAATCAACTAACCTAAAATTAGAGTTACAAGGTTTTATTTTTTTTTATTGTATTTATTTGTCAAGCTTGTATAAGATAACAGATATAAGTATAAACATGATTATGAATAGAGGATAAGGATACGAATAAATGGGGACAGCAGGACAGGGACGGTAGGCATGATGGTGGGCTTATGCACGCCCCTTACAGACCTCTTAGGAATGGGGTGAGGTCAACAGTAGACAGTCTAAGGTTAAAGTTTTTGGGGTTTGGGGAAGAAACCACAGAGTCAGGTAGTGCATTCGAGGCATTGACCACTCTGTTGCTGAAGTCGTATTTTCTGCAGTCGAGTTTGGAGTTTGTTTGTTTGTTTGTTTGTTTATTTATTTATTTATTTATTTATTTATTTATTTATTTAATAAATAATAATAAATAAATTTATTTATTTATTAGTCGCATTTCTATGCCGCCCAACTCCCTAGGGACTCATTACCTGTAGGCTGTTGACCCCCAGGGAGAGGGCCTTCTCTGTGGGGGCACCTACCCTCTGGAATCAGCTCCCCCCAGAGATAAGGAGAATCCAGGACCTCAGTGCCTTCCGTCGTGCCCTTAAAACCCATTTTTTCAAGCAAGCCGGGCTGGCTTAAGATGAAATTTTTAATTGTTTTTAAATGTTTTAAACATTTTAATTGGTAATGAGTTTTAATTGGGCCAAATTTATATATCTTTTAATTGTTTTTTAATATTTGTCCTGCATGTTTTTTTAATTTTGGCTGTACACCGCCCTGAGTCCTCAGGGAGAAGGGCGGTATAGAAATTCAATAATAAATAAATAAATAAATAAATTACCTTAAGTTTGTATCTATTGTGTGCTTGTGTATTGTTGCGGTTGAAGCTGAAGTAGTTTTGACAGGTAGGACGTTGTAGCAGATAATTTTGTGTACTCTGCTTAGGTTAGACCGAAGGCAGTATAGTTCTAAGTTGTCCAAGCCCAAAATTTCAAGCCTGGTGGCATAAGGGATTCTATTGTGGGTAGAGGAGTGGAGGACTCTTCTTGTGAAATATCTCTGGACTCTCTCAATTGTATTAATATATGCAGTGCGGGTTCCAGACAGATGAGCTGTATTCAAGAACTGGTCTAGCAAAGGTCTTGTATGTCTTAGTTTGCAATACAATATTACCGGAGAAGAAGCTTTGCAAGATTAGGTTAACAACTCTTAATGCCTTTTGGGCTGCAAAATCCAGAACACTAGATGCTTGTCAAGGCTTTGGGTTAGGTTGGGTTAGGTTTGTTGCCATCTGCTGATTTCCTGATCAGGGGATTCAACTAGAACAGGGGTCTGTGGACTGGCATTGGTCCGGGGCATGCCAGAAACTGGTCTGGGCAAGCAAATGAAGCCCCATCCGTGGGATCAGGGGTGGGTTCTAATTTTTTTTACTACCGGTTCTGTGGGTGTGGCTTATTTTGTGGGTGTGGCTTGATGGTCATGTGACAATTCTTTAGGATTTAGCAGAGGTACTGGTCTACCAGGCTTTTAACTGCTTGCAGAGCTGTACCGATCTACCCATTTATTTTTTGCAGGCACTGATCTACTCATGTATTTTTGCAGGCACCGGTCTACTCATTTGTTTTCTTTTAACACTGATCAGCTGTAGGGCAGCCCTTTGAAGCCCCGCGGCAAGAGTTTTAACAGTTTTTTTTCCCTCTAGGACTCAGGAGGCAGCAATAGATAGGGGTGGGGCCAAATAAAAGGCAAGAATAATGCGGGGGATAGGGGGCGCGGGAGGGTGGGGGGGCACAGGGGGGGTGGGGGGCAGAACCGGTTTGGTGACATCATATCGTCACCACTACCGGCTCGGGAGAACCGGGCCGAACCGAGAGGAACCCATCACTGCGTGGGATGCAGGCAGCACATGAAACCATGCCCCTTCCGGTCCATGGAAAAACCTCTCTCCACGGAATCGGTCCCTGGTGCCTGAAAGGTTGGGGGCCGCTGGACTAGAAGACCTCCAAGGCCCCTTCCCACTCTGTTACTCTGTTATTCTCTCTGTTATTCCGATTGTCTAAATTTTGGCAGCCCAGATTCAGCTAACGTGTGATTGGCCAGTTTGTGACTCATTGGGAGTGCTGAGGTTTTGTATAAGAATCGTTAAGGGAGAACTATTGTACATTTCATCAGGCATCAAGATTTGGCCAATGCTTATTGCTCCTTAAATCTTGATTTCAACCTGAGAACTGTTTCCAAATGGTGTCTTTAACCAGCATTTATTCAATTCAATGTGATTTTCCTGCTTTGTTCAACAGACTGGGTCACAATCAGTGGTGAAATTCAGGGAGTTGTTGTGGCTCCGTTACTTGAGCCTGTGTCATCGGCAGGAGAGGACTCCGAGAGTGAAGGAGAGGAGTTGGCAAGGCCTCCCTCTCCAGGACCCTCCTCTCTGGCAATGCCTTCGGTGTCCGCCGAAGGACAAGAGATAGGGCCGGGGCCAAGCACGTCCACGCAGCCAGAGGTGGACAGTGATGAGGGTAATGAGTCTTGGCTGGATCCCCAGCAACGTCACAGAGATAAGCGCGCGCAACAGAAGAAAAGGCGTGCCAGAGATTAGGCTGAGTCACTGGACCACACCCCACAGGGTATAAAAGGGGGTGAGGTGGCCATTCAGACTCTGTGATGGACAAAACTAACTACTATCGAGTCACATTGCATCTTTGGAAACAACATTATCGGCCTTGGATTTATTTTACGAACTGGACAATTCTTGACTGTGTGTATTTTGTTTATTGAGTAAAGTTCTTGACAAGCAGCTACTGGGTTGCTGCCAAGCGTCTTATCGGAAGAATTGGTTGTCTGCCAGTTTATTTAATCCCCGGCTGTCTGTTTGTGTGCGTGTGTGAGACGGGGACAGAACAGGAGTTCTATCCAGAACATGTAATCCTGTAGTGCCAGTGGTGGGAGGCTCCGCCCACCCGCCTGGACATCATTGTGTCCCATTTTTTATCCTCTACGCATGAGTGCAAGAAGTGCACGCTCACATTTGCGAACCGGTAGCAAAGGTAAGTTAATGCCACCCCTGGTCACAATGCAGTTACAATTGTGGTTATGAAAACACAGTGGCTGTGTTCAGACAACTTGGTTTAAACTAAGTACTGAATTTACCATTTTCTTTGCAAGTTCAATCCTCTGAGCCTTTTTAAACCAAATGTACACACACACACAAATCTAGCCAACATTTACGTTAAATTAGCCATGTTTTTTTAAACACACATCAGAATCTAATGTAGGTAATGAAGTTACCAACTCTTTTATAAAGTTTCTAGTATGTTAATTACTGTTTATGCCGCACCATCATACTAAATTGGCAAGATTGATTGAGGCTTTTATGCAGACTTCAGCAAAGACAGTCATCGACTTTGATATTAAAAAGCTTATATTCCAAAGAAATATGATGGCAATAAAGCCACAATGCGTGCCAGGTGGCAAGTCGATAAATCATAAACCTAATTAGATAAAAGCAGTTGGTTAAATCAATACTGTCTGCTTTTCCCTCTTGTTTTAAATTCTGTTATGTAAGGGGCTTTTTAGATGATTGGTTTTCATTCCTGAAAATATGGAATATTGATATATAAGCAGAGTTAAATAAGGAGATTTATATAAAATGCTGATGAAAATCAACTGATGGATCAGGCTGTCAACTCTGAAATGGATCGAGCCCACGGCAGCCATCTTCTGTTTCTCAAGTTGCCACAGAGCTCAGGAAAGTGGGAGAGGAGTGGAATGTGAACTAGCCAAAACAACTTACTATCTCGTGGGAACCAAGGACGCTCCCAACAGGTGCCAGCAAGAGACCAAGACTGGTCACCAAAGAGACACCAGAACACCTAACTGGACAATGTGTCCTGTGACACTAGGGAAGGCGAGATCAGAGGTGGTATTCAGCAGGTTCTGACCAGTTCTGGAGAACCGGTAGTGGAAATTTTGAGTAGTTCGGAGAACCGGTAAATACCACCTCTGACTGTCCCTGCCCCCATCTATTCTCTGCCTCCTGAGTCCCAGCTGATCAGGAGGAAATGGGGATTTTGCAGTATCTTCCCCTGGAGTGGGAAGGGAATGGAGATTTTACAGTATCCTTCCCCTGCCACGCCCACTAAGCCACACCCACTAAGACATGCCACACCCACCAAGCCATGCCCACAGAACCAGTAGTAAAAAAAATTGAATCACACCACTGAGCGGGATCTCTAATATTTAATTATTCCGAAACTGTAAGAAATAACCAGAGCTGGTTTTAGGATCATCTGTGCCAAAATGATGTATTCAATAAAGCAGTTCTTTGAGGAAACTGAAAGTCTCGGAGTGCTGACTCGGTTGGGTTCATTACTCTGAACCTTGACACAGGCATTCTGATAATAAGCTATGGTTTAGGTTAAAAAAATCCAGGTAGCCCTTGACTTATGACTGTAATTGGGACCAGAATTTCCATTGTTAAGCAAAGTGGTTGGTAAGAGAGTCACACCCAATTTTATGACGTTTTGGTCACAAGCACGTGACTGCAGTTGTTAAGACAACCACATGGTCATTCAGCAAGTTCCCACTGACTTTATGAGAAGCTGGCTAGAGAGTTGGTAAATGGTGATCCCATGATCCTAAGAAATATATCTTGAAGATAAGCCAGGAAGATAGTAAATGATCTATTTACAGTCCTCTGAACCAATTTGAAGAATCAAAGAATGTCTTTGCTTAGTGGTTCTCAACCTTTTTTTTTCACCACGGAATTTCTTTAAATATGTTTTGTGAACCATGAACCATTGCAAGACTTAACTCAAGATTTGAATCATAACATTTTTTCAAGCCTTTGTGGATCCCCTTTGATGGCTTCACACACCCCCAAGGGGTCTGCAGGCCACAGGTTGAGAACCACTGGCTTAGCTCTCGGAGAAGCTATGTCACCCCCGATGGGTAGGTTTCTATAGTTTTTCATGCTGGAAAACTATGCAGGGGAAGGATACTTCAAAATCTCCATTCCCATCCCACTCCGAGGAAGGATACTGTAAAATCTCCATTCCCATCCCACTCCAGGAGAAGGTTACTGCAAAATCCCCATTTCCTCCTGATTAGCTGGGACTCAGGAGGCAGAGAATAGATGGGGGCCCGTCAGAATTTTTACTACCGGTTCTCCGAACTACTCAAAATTTCCGCTACCGGTTCTCCAGAACTGGTCAGAACCTGCTGAAACCCACCTCTGGAGTCAGCCTATTGCCCCCAGCAATCTGGGTCCTCAATTTTACCCACCTCGGAAGGATGGAAGGCTGAGTCAACCTTGAGTTTAAGATCCCAGCAGATGCAACTAACTTTTTCTCAATGTCTTCTACCATATTTTGGAAGTGAGGCAATGGGAGATTGTGATAATGTAAAATTTGTTTGCTATATAGCTGGTCTTAGACCATGAACGAACTTCAGACACCACAAATAAAGAAGCTTGAAAGAAGCATGAAACAATATGTGGGCATCAAATGACTTATAACACGTAGCTACTGACAGAAACTTTATGATGTTCTGGGAGGTGTCTGGAAAGCATTATAGAAGAAAAAAGAATATAGTTTTAAAAAGTAAAGAAATATATAAAGAAATTACTTCTTCCTTCATCACAACAAATGTATACAATTTTAGTGGCTTATATTAAGTCACTCACTAGCTTCTGTCTGGAGCACTTGTGGGTGATCTCTAATCCTTTTCTTGTCCAGAGAAGAATTATAAAGAACTGATCTATTCACTCTTCTTTCCACCACAGTTATAATCTTCAGTCATTTCTTTCCCAAACGTTCTGGCACTTTTGATTACATTGAAAAGCAGAATGCAAGACACATCCTTTAATCCAGAGGCATCTGCAGGAAGAGAGTGGGAAGCAGGGATGAAATCCTCCCGGTTCGGACCAGATCGGGCAATCCGGTAGCGATTGTGGCAGGTGGTTCAGAGAACCGGTAGCAATGGTGGCGCGAGGCTCCACCCACAAGGGTGTCATTACTTCCTGGTTTTAACAGGTGCGTGCACTTCCAAACCAGTAAGGTGTCAAGCTTCGGTGCTATCTTAAATAAACTTCATTCTCAAACGCAAAGTCTCTAATGAATCTCTTTTATTTAAGAATAGAAAAAACACGATATGCTTGAACTCTGGTTGCAGCCAAACTGGCCCCTCCTTCCAACAACCTCCCCTTCCGCTCTCCAACCCCAATATCCCATTGGCCATCATGCAGATCCATCTCTTCGTCTCGGCACGTTCTTTTCACAGGAATTTGCCCCCACCCTCTGTCACCCAGGTAACACTATCTGTTGCATGCAGAAAACTAGGTAAAAGTTCATCTCGGCAATAAATCACCGCTTCTGCTCTCTGTTTCATTTCATTCATGTCAGCGCTGGAAGAGAGCCTAACTTGGAATGCTGACATAAGGAAGGTAAGTAGATTTCACCCCTGGTGGGAAGTATATAAAAAAAAATTCAAGATGGCACCCTTGATTGCATGAATGAAGCCTTGCCCCTTTTTAATGTCTGTCAACATGCATAAAAAGAATGGAGCTTTGATCCTGGGAGCATTGCCTTGACTTTTCTGACCCTCTGTGGATGCCCCTGCAATCTCAGCCACATTGGCTCCTGAAAAGTGAGCCAAAAATGGAGAGGAGTCAAATTATAATACTCAGAGGAAAGATCACAAGACTGTGAGGCCATGCACTACCTGGAAAGGGAGTGTTTCTGACCACAAAGGCAAACCAATGTGTCTCTATATAACCACAGAATCCCTTAATTGTTGCAATCATTCATCCAAAACTTTTACATCCAACTTTGCTGCCAGAACGGTTAACTGGTCAACCTGTTATTATAGTGAGGCAGACAAAACACACAAAAAAAGAGGGAAAATAGAACCAGATTTTTGGGTTTTTGTATACTTAAATTTTATTATTTTTTTAAAGTTGTTGGTTAGTTAGTTAGTCGGTTAGTTAGTTAGTTGCTAAAAGTTTTGTTTATAAACAAACTTAACCTGATTCTTGTATTTCCTATGCTTCGGAAGTTGCTGAGCCATAAATACAGTAAATGAAAACTGTCTAAAAAATAGGATACAACACACATTAAGTAATTTTTAAAAAGCCTTTATCAATATTGGGGGCAGCTATATCCCCTTTATGACCTATGGACTTCAACTCCCAGAATGCTGGTTTAAGAATTCTGGGAGTTGAAGTCCACAGATCATAAAGGGACTATAGTTGCCGATCCCTGGTGTAGCATGGAAAGCTGTTACTAGTTTGTAAATGAACTAGTTTATGTTGTGTAAAATGATCAAAAGGCAAGAGTGATCCACTCTCTTGATTGTCAGTCTTCTGTTTTCAGTAGACAGGAATATCCAGGCAACTTCACTAGGTAACTGATAACAATTTGGTATGTATGTCTTGTCCCTGGATGACAATGCAAAATATTCTCTTGGCTGCTTCCTTCTAAATTATTTTTTCAAACTTGTCAGCTTTAAGAAATGTGGACTTCAACTCCCAGAATTCCTCAGTCAATATGCTGGACTGGGGAATTCTGAGAATTGAAAGCCAAACTTCTTGAAGTTGATAAAGTTGTTCTAAAGCTTCTTCTTCTCACATTAATGAGTAATAAATGGTGCTTCTGAGTTGAGACTTGTAAGCAAGGCAGGACTGCACATGTATGACTCCAAGATGCTGATTGTAAGGACTTGCTTCAGGCCAGAGGTGAGCAACTATGGCAACTTTATGACTAGTGAACTTCAACTCCCAGAATTCCCGAGTCAGCATGGAATTCTGGGAGCTGCTAGTCCTGCTCTAGGCCAAATATCATTGAGTCAAATATTTTATTGAAATTTGTCTCTCAGAATATTCATTATACTATGGTAATTCATGTGTTCCATATTTCTGCCAGAAGATGGCACTACAGTCCTGCTTTCTGCACTTTGTAACTCTCTGAAGCCTTAATTGGATAATCCACACTCCCAAAATGAAAAGTTTTAGAAGTTTTTCAGGCAGGAAAACATTCTGAATAGCATAGTAGCAATACATACTATAATATACATTCTACTTGGAAATGTACGTCAAGTCCACTTGGGGGAAATATAAGCTGGTGTGCAGAATAGTAAATGTTTCATGACAATCGGTATTATTTACACAAATCGACAAAATCTGGTTGATGCAAAACATAGGATGCTGGCATGTTTTTTTTTTTCCTTCTTTCTTTTTTTTAAAAAAAATAGCCTTAATGAAATCCTACCGTGTCTTGGATACCCTGGAACAAAAGATTGACACTTTTTGCAAATTCCTTTACGCTCATTTGTTATTCTTATTTTACCACTAGATGGCAATCAATCAATAAATATAGAAAATTCGAACTCAGGCTCTGCTGTCCGATGGCCTCCTAAATCTTTGCCTTCGGTTCCCATCATGACTCATCCCTGGCCCGCACAGATTAGGAATGATAAGAACTGAATGCACAGGGGAGCCCTTTTATTTATTTATAGATTTACTACCTGCCTTTATTTTGTACAACTCAAGGCAATGGACTCTTTCTACATTAGAATTAGAATAGAATAGAACTGGAAGGGACCTTGGAGGTCTTCTAGTCCAGCCCCCTGCTCAAGCAGGAGACCCTATACCCGTGATGGCGAACCTATGGCACGCGTGCCACAGGTGGCACGCGGAGCCATATCGGTGGGCACACGAGTGTTGCCCTAGCTCAGTTCCGGCATGCATGCGCACACCGGCCAGCTGATTTTCAGGCCTTCTGGGCCCACCGAAAGTTGGGAAACAGGCTGTTTCCGGCCTTTGGAGGGCCTCTGGGGGTGGGGGTGGGGTGGGGAAGGCCTGTTTTTCGGTCTCCCCAGGCTCCAGAGGCTTTCTAGAAGTCTGGGGAGGATGAAAACAGTCTTCCCACTCCGGAGGCTCTCCGGTGTCCGGAAACATTCCGTTTCCCGACTTCCGGTCCCACCGGAAGTCGGCAAACAGGCCATTTCCAGCCTCTGGAAGGCTTCCGGAAGGGTGGGGAAGGCCGTTTTCGCCCTCCCCAGACTTCTAGAAAACCTCTGGAGCCTGGGGAGACCGAAAAAACAGGCCTACTGGGCCCACCGTGCCATCGCTTGCCAAAAGTATAGGGAGTGGGGGGGTTGCATGAGGGGGGGTGCCCATTGAATTATGGGTGTGGGCACCCATGCATGCAACCTCCCCCCGCTTTTGGCACGTAATGGCAAAAAGATTTGCCATCATTGCCCTATACCATATCAAACAAGTGACTGTCCAGTCTCTTAAAATCTTCCAGTGTTGGAGTGCCCATCACACTGCTTTACAGCCCTCTCTAAGAGGTTAACAGAGTCAGCCTCTTGCCTCCAACAATCTGGGTCCTCATTTTACCCACCTTGGAAGGATGGAAGGCTGAGTCAACCTTGAGCCTGGTTGTTGTTGTCTGCCAGCAGCCTGCGGAGCTGGCAGCAGAGTCGGGCAGTGAGGAGGCTGGAGAGGAACATGGGCCAGTCCTGGAGCCTGGGGAAGGCTCGGACGAGGGCTCTGCATCAGAGGCAGAGATGGGGCCAGGGCCATCTGGGAGTGATGTGCGGACTCCGGAGCCTCCAGAGTCGGACATCAGAGAGGCAGAGAAACAGGGGGAGCCTGTTCCTAGTGTGCGCACATGCAGAGCTGCCAGAAGGAAAGAACAATTAAAACAAAAGGGACGACTCGGGAGTAAGGCTTGGAGATGATTGGCCCCTCCCATAAGACATAAAGGAAGAGCAAAGGCACATGGGCCTTTGCAGGAAGCAACATTGTGGATGGTGTCGGTTTGTACTTTGAAGTTCCGTTTTTCCGTGTGGCCTTATCAAGATAATTACCAATTAGGTCTTTGGCAGCATGTCAAAGAAGATAAAGGTGGGTGTTTACCAGCCTTATCCGAAGGACTGTGGCAGACTTCTGTTGGACTATTTATAAACTCTCATTCACGTGCTGTGATTGAAAAGAATTCACAGCCGTTAAAATTAAAAAGGGGGGGGGGGTTGGGACTAATTGTGTGCTTTTTACTATATCAGGAAGCCTAGGTCAGAACACTGGTGAGAATTGAACTGCTGGCAACCAGCAGTCAGCAGAATTAGCCTGCAGTACTGCATTCTAACCTCTGCACCACTACAGCTCCTATTTCAAGTTATTCAATCATTTGTATGCTCCAGACTTTGATTACGACTTGATAGCCATCAGTGCGGCAAAACTGTATGTCAATAGCTACTTCTGTGAGTTCTTGTAAGGTCAGTTCTGTGTCCTCAGTGACAGGATCTAGGGGCTTAGTCTTCTGCTGACCTCCTCGTTTTTTCAAGCATCGGAGATATCCTCTCTGCCTCTTTTCTTTGCAATATGCGTCCTAAATATCGTCCATGTTTTAAGCTTCATTGCTGATCTTGCTAACAACCATCCTTATTTTTCCTAACTTGGGCCACTGCTGATTGGCTCAAAGCTTTTTTTTAATCAGAAAGCTATTTTCAAATTATAAGCCTTTTGTAAGTACACACAGCATGGCGTTCTGTCTGAAAATACCAATATATCCCCATTTTTTTTTTTTTGAGTTTCAAAAAATTTTATTGTTTAAAGATTATAGTACAATTACATCATTCCGGTTTCATGGTGTTGATATACTTATACAGATATACCTTCATAATATTTACATTATTATTTACATAATATTAATTCATTATCTTGGTTTAGAGATACTGCCCGTAGGATTTCTCACTTTTGTAATCCTTAACATTTAATATTACATCTTATTTGCATAAAATTGCATATTTACTCCCTTATATTCCGTACTACCGGTAGTATGGCTCATATCCAAATACTCATTTAATTAATTATCCATTTAAACTTTTAGCTCTCTCGAGCTTCACTTCCCTTTTCTTTTCTTCAACCACTCATACCACATATCCCAAACACTATAGTAATCAGTTTCCTCTCTATCATTAATTTCTAACGTCAGTTTGTTCATTTCGGCACATTCCAGTATTTTCCTTATTACGTGCTCTTCGGATGGTAGTTTTTTTCTCCTTCCAATGTTGTGCAAAAGAGATTCTTGCTGCTGTTGTTATATGTGTAATGAGGTATTTCTTCTTTCTTGCATATTCTGTCTTCAAGATTCCCAGGAGAAATATTTTTGGTTCTAATTCAATGGCAATATATCCCCATTTTATCCGTTCGATTAGCCGACGAGAAAGGGCCTTCAACCCACTTTAGATTGAAAACAATTTAATAATTTAAACAATTCAGCCAAAAGACGAACAGAGGTAGGTGCAAGCATTCAGTACCAGTAGTGGGTTGCAAAACCCGTCGCTACCGGTTCGCTCACACGCACATGTCCAGTGCAGGTGGATGGAGCCACCCATCGCCGCCGCTACCAGTTCGTCGATCCAGGTAGAACCAGTAGCAACCCACCACTGATCAGAACCTACAGTACAATAACACCAGGGATGGTATTCACTTACCTTTGCACACACAGTTGTGAGGGCCTTCCACGCATGCGCAGAGCGTCAAAAATGGATGTGGTGACGTATGGGTGAGTGGGCGGAGCTTCCCACAGCCTCTGAGACCGGTTTGCCTGAACCGGCTGAATACCACCACTGAATAACATGGTTAAAAATCATCCTCAAATATAAGATCTAGCAAGAGCATTAATTAAGCTTATAAGGTGTGCAGAAAAACAACCAATCACAAACCTTATGCCCGCGTCAGATTGTTTTACTTTATTAGCATTGTCTCCTCCAGCCTACTGCAACGTGGCGCTCTCTGGACAATTACATTAGATTCTTATCCCCAGGGAACAAGGAGGTTTTGTTCAATGTGTCCGGGTGGGGGGGCGCACTGGACTTAGGAACACAGTTCTCTAACTGGCGGAGCTTTCCAAGGAACTGGTAATTTTCCCAGTTCCGATGAGTTAGGCAATTTACTGTACTTTTCAGAGTATAAGAAGTGCTTTTTCTCCCGCTAAAAGAGGGTGGAAATGTTGGTGTGTCTTATACACCGAACACAGCCATTTTTTGCATCCCCAAACCCTACCCCGCACGGCCTGTTTTTCGCAAAAACGGGATGCAGAGGGTTTTGGAGGTCTGCAAAGTGATCCTGGAGGCTGGGGAGGGCAAAAACGTGACACGTGGGGGGTTTGTGAGGCCAAACCGGGCCCGTTTTTCACAAAAACGGGGATGGTTTTGCCCTCCCCAGCCCCCAGGAGCACTCTGCAGGCCTCCCAAACCCTCTGTGCATCCTGTTTTTGCAAAAAAACCAGGCCTGTTTTTGCCCTACAATCCCCTCCCTCCCCCGTGTCGTATTTTTGCCTCCCCAGCCCCAGGAGCACTCTGTAGGCCTCCCAAACCCTCTGCGCATCCCGTTTTTGCGAAAAACGGGCCTGCAGAGTGCTCCTGGGGGCCGGGGAGGGCAAAAGCTTTGTTTTTTCTTGTTTACCTCTTCAAAATCTTGGTGTGTCTTATACTTCAGTGCGTCTTATAGTCCAAGAAATACGGTAGCTAGAAATGCTTGAGAAGGAAGGAGACTTCCTGCAGGCAAAGATTGTCTCCTGGTGAGCTCTAATCTCTTAATCAATTAATGCTGATCCAGATAAATGTTCCCTCTAGCTTCCTTCATATGTAAATGCTGACCAGTTTGAGACCAGAGTCATATCTCATGAAGATGATTAAGGGTCTGGAGCAGTGGTGGGATTCAAGTAATTTAACAACCGGTTCTCTGCCCTAATGATATCTTCCAACAACCAGTTCGCCAAACTGCTCAGAAAGTTAACAACCGGTTTTCCCGAATTGGTGCGAACTGGCTGAATCCCACCACTGACCTGGAGGCTAAAGAGTACAATGAACAGTTGTGAGAACTAGATATAGCTAGACCAGGGGTGGGTTCTACTTAGGTTTACTACTGGTACATATCGCGCCCGCACCCACTATTCTGTGCATGCGCAGATCACCTATGATGAAGTTCAGGTCAGTGGGCAGAGCTTCCCACCAGTTTTACTACCAGTTCTTGCGAACCGAGGGTAACCCACCACTGATCTAGACCAGGGGTGAAATGCTCCCGGTTCGGACCGGATCACCCGATCCAGTAGTGTTGGCGGCAGGTGGTTCGGAGAATCAGTAGCAAAAATCCCTGCACCTCCCCACACCATGCCCAGCTGAGCTGCACAATCATCAGAGGCTTTTTTTTTTTTTTACTTTTAAATGCATTTTTTCTACAACCTCTTCTGATGAAAAAATGCTTTTAAAAGTAAAAAAAAAAAAGCCTCTGATCATCGTGCGGCTCAGCTGGGATCATCAGAGGCTTTTCAAAGCATTTTTTTCTGCAACCTCTTGGCTGAAGAGATGGTAAAAAAAATGCTTTTAAAAGTCTCTGATGATCCCAGCTGAGCTGCCTGATCATCAGAAAGACATTTTTTAAAAAGCCTCTCTGACAATCCCAGCTGAGTTGCCTGATCGGCAGAGGCTTTTCAAAGCATTAGAAAAAATGCTTTGAAAAGTTTTTTTTAAAAAAATTGGCCACGCCCACCCAGTCACATTACCCCCCCACCCCCCACCAAGCCACGCCCACAGAACTGGTTAGTAACAAATTTTACATTTCACCCCTGATCTAGACTAATGAAGAGAAGGGCTAAGGATGACATGATAGCAGTCTTCCTATATCTAGCTAAACTGCTGTCACAGACAATAGGGGGTTGGCCTATTCTTCAAAGCACCTGACTGTAAGACCCACAGCAATGGATTGAAGCTTATCAAAGAGAGATCCAACCTAGAACTAAGGAGAAATTTCCTGACAGTTCGAACAATTAATCAGTGGAACGACTTGCCTCCAGAAGTTGTAGGCGCTCACTGGAGGTTTTTAAGAAGAGACTGGACAACTGTTGGTCTGGGACAATATAGGACAGTGATGGCTAACCTTTTTGCCATCACATGCCAGGAGAGGGGGGCGGGGGAGGGTCACGCGCACACGTGCCCACACGCATGTGTGCACAACCCCCTCCCCCTCGCCCCCCCACTCCTGGCACATGATGGCCTGGTAGGCCCATTTTTCTTTCTTACCTGGCTCCAGATCCTCTCTGTGTATCTGGGAATGGCGAAAACAGCCTTTCCCACTCCCTTGGAGGCCCTACGGAGGCTGAAAGGGCCCATTTCCCAACTCCCGGTGGGACAAGAAGTGACGTTTTTTGCTGTCCCCAGCCTCCAGAACCTCTCTAGGAGTCTCTAGGAGCCTCTCTAGGAGTCTCTAGGAGCCTCTCTAGGAGTCTCTGGAGGCTGGGGAACAGGAAAAATCATCACTTCCTGTCCCACCGGGAGTGGGGCCCTTTCAGCCTCCGTAGGGCCTCCAAGGGAGTGGGAAAGGCTGTTTTCGCAATTCCCAGATACACAGAGAGGATCTGGAGCCAGGTAAGAAAGAAAAACGGGCCTTCCCCACCCACCCCAGGCCCTTCAGAGGCAGGAAACAGCCTGTTTCTCTACTTCTGGTGGGCCCAGAAGGCCCGAAAATCAGCTGGCCGGCGCGCACATGCGCCCCAGAGATGAGCTGGCGTGCCCACTAATATGGCTCCGCGTGCCACCTGTGGCACGCGTGCCATAGGTTCGCCATCACGGATATAGGATCTCTTGCTGGAGCAGGCGGTTTGACTTGGAGACTTCCAAAGTCCCTTCCAACTGTGTTACTGGTATTCTGCATTGTGTAAGATGACTTGGGGATTGTGGAAGTCTTTGCAAGATGAACCAACTCGTTTTAAGATCAAGTAGAAAATAGCCCAGAATTCTTCTTATTTGGCATGATAACAGCACAATACACCAAAGAGACAAAATACCTTATTATACATATTCTGACAGCAGCACGATTACTGTTCGCTCAAAATTGGAAATCAGATCAACTCCCAACCAAAGCTAAAATAATCTCAAAGATAACAGAATGTGCCGAAATGGATAGATTGACGCTGGAACTCCAGGATAAGGAAGAAAGTGAATACTATCTTGTGTGGCACCGATTGTACCAATGGCTGGAAAGGAAAATCAGTACAAATGTAGATGACAGAAAATAGGGTGAAAGATTAAAAAATAGGAGACGAATACAGGGAAGATGCAAGATTATTTTTAATTTAAAATACTTGAACCAAGAGTTTACTACTTTTTTATTAATTCATAAAGTAATATAATATATATTCTGTGGATGACTAAAACGTATATGTAGAATGTTGTGTGGGTATGTAGGTGATGGGATTTTGTTTGTCTTTGTATTGTCTTCATATTTCTGTTTATAATTCAATAAAATATATATATATAAAAAAAAGATCTGGCGTTTTCCAGAGGATGGACAACAAAGACTGGTCTGAAGCACATTTCAGAGCTTCAGGATGGGTGGCTTCCCTTGATGGAAGTCCCGTCTCTGCCCCCTGTTTGGGATTCCCTGATCCCTTCTAAAGTGGAAATGTGGCTTTGTTGGAAATGTGGCTCAGATACTCATTGTTATCCCGTCTTCTGTCCCCCATAGAGAAAGCAAGCCCAGCAAGGAAATGGAGATACCAACTGGAATGCCAATCTTTCACTTCATCATTGGTCAGCTGGGAGCTCTCGCCAACTTCAAGGAACAGCTGTGATAAGACCGTGGCATGGAACTGCTGCAGGAGCCGAGATGAGCAAAGGTAGCAAAACTATCTCTTTACTGTGGTCTGTATGGCTTTTTTCCTTCTTGCACCTGTTGTGGCCCGTACGCGGCCTGTGTGGCTGGTGGCTGATTCGGACAGCGAGGAGGCTGGTGTGGTGCTGCGCCAGCAGCCTGTGCAGCTGGCACTCGAGTCGGACAATGAGGAGGCTGGAGAAGATGTGGTGCCAGAGGCGGGGATTCAGCCAGGGCCTTCAGAACCTCCAGAAGCTCCTTTAAGTGAAGAGGACGAAGAGGAGGAGCCTCTTCTCGATGCACGGGTGCGCAGAGCTGCCAAAAGGCAGGAGTGGTTCCTCAGGAGGAGGTCTCCTCAAGAGTAAGGCTTGGGGCTAATTGGCCACTCCCTTAGCCTATTTAAGGAAGGACGATGACTGAGGCAATTTGCAGGGAACAACTTAGTTCACATACCTTCGTGTCTTGTCTTGCTTATCTTATCAGCTTCCTGCAAATTGCTTCTGGGCTTTCTGCCAACCATAGTAAGATTACGATTATTTATTCTTTGGAGTCTTGTAGGCTGTTAAGAAAGTTAATTAACCGCCTTTGTTTGAAAAAGACTGCTTTCATTTAGTAAACTAAGGTTTGTACAGACTTTGTGTGTGCTGCGTTCTTTGGGGTCCGTAGCTGGGGCAGAACAGCACCATCCCAGTCTATCCTCAGCGATTTTTAGTTGTCATTGTTAAGTCTTGAACCTGAAACTATTGGCATTCAAACCTTGTGCTCTTACATGAGGCCGGGGACAGGCAAGTCAGAACCTGCGTGCACCTTCCCACACCTTTTTTCTACTGTTTCTCCTTCAGGGATGACTTCAATGCCATCGATAAGAAGCCTTCTGGACACGGTCCACTGGGAAAGAAAGGAGAAAGGGTGTTTGTTGGGTTCTGGGTAGGATCAATCTAGTAGACCATTCTGGTTCCACCTCCTTGGATGATGTTTTCTTGGCCTTTGGACAATATGACGTCGGACACAGGGGTGGGTTCTAAATTTTTTTACTACCAGTTCTGTTGGCGTGGCTTATTTTGTGGGTGTGGCTTGGAGGTCATGTGACTAGGTGGGCGTGGCTAGCTGGTCAGAGTCATTTCTGGAAGGTCCTCGCACTTATGACCAGTCCTCGCACTTACGACCCGACTCATTTGTTTGCTTTTAACACTGATCAGCTGTAGGACGGCCCTTTGAAGCCCCCTGGTAAGAGTTTAAACAGGTTTTTTCCCCTCTAGTCCTCAGCTGGGACTCAGAAGACAGCAATAGATTGGGGGTGGGACCAAATAAAAGGTAAGAATAACGTGGGGGGGTGGGGGGATGGGAGGGTGGGGGGGAGAACTGCTTCGGTGATGTCATATCGTCACCGCTACCGGCTTGGCCGAACCGGACCGAACCGGGAGGAACCACCACTGGTCGGGTGGTGGGTTCTGAACCCCCAGTTCAGAAGAGTGCTTTTATTTATGACAGTTCTTGAATGGAAGACTCTAAGACAGGGGTGTCCAACTCGATTTCATTGAGGGCCACATTAGGGTTGTGTTTGACCTCGGGCGGGGCCAGGGGGGGCATGGCCAGCTCAACATCACTTGCGTCTGGGGGCGCCTGTGGTGGCCCGAGCGCTCTGCCAGCAAAAACAGGCTCCCGAGCTCTGTTTTCACCTGTGATAGCCTCCTGTAACCCTCGGCCAGTGAAAACAGAGCTTGGAAGGGCCGCCCGTGGCTCTCGTGAGCTCCATTTTTGCTGGCAGAGGCACCGTGGGCCACTTCTCTGTTTCCAGGGTGACCCCGTGGGCCAGATTTAAGCACCCTGTGGGCCGGATCTGGCCCTCAGGCCTTGAGTTTGACACCTCTGCTCCAGTGGTGAAATCCAATTTTTTTTTTACTACTGGTTCTGTGGGTGTGGCTTGGTGGGCATGGTGTGGCTTGGTGGGCGTGGCAGGGGAAGGATACTGCAAAATCTCCATTCCCAGCCCACTCCAGGGGGAAGGATACTGCAAAATCCCCATTCCCTCCCCACTCCTGGGGGAAGGATACTGCAAAATCCCCATTCCCTCCCCACTCCTGGGGGAAGGATACTGCAAAATCCCCATTCCCTCTCCACTCCTGGGGGAAGGATACTGCAAAATCTCCATTCCCTCCCCACTCCTGGGGGAAGGATATTGCAAAATCTCCATTCCCATCCTACTCTGGGGCTAGCCAGAGAGGTGGTATTTGTCATTTCTCCGAACTGCTCAAAATTTCCGCTACCAGTTCTCTAGAACCTGTCAGAACCTGCTGGATTTCACCCCTGCCCTGCTTTAAGAAATATCTTATGGGCTATCGGCTAAACTGAAAGTAAAATAAAATAATCCCATAAGAAAGCAGTGGCATTAAGCGTTGGTCTGATGGTCAACAAGATCGTATGAATCAGTCTATGACCGTGATGGCGAACCTATGGCACGCGTGCCACAGGTAGCATCCAGAGCCATATTAGTGGGCACACCAGCTCAGCTCTAGGGCGCATGCGCGCACCAGCCAGCTGATTTTCAGGCCTTCTGGGCCCACCAGAAGTAGGGAAACAGGCTGTTTCCTGCCTCTGGAGGGCCTGGGGGTGGGGTGGGGAAGGCCCGTTTTTCTTTCTTACCTGGCTCCAGATCCTCTCTGTGTATCTGGGAATGGCGAAAACAGCCTTTCCCACTCCCTTGGAGGCCCTATGGAGGCTGAAAGGGCCCATTTCCCCACTCCCGGTGGGACAGAAAGTGACGTTTTTTTTCCTGTCCCCAGCCTCCAGAGACTCCTAGAGAGGCTTCTACAGACTCCTAGAGAGGCTCCTAGAGCCTCCTAGAGAGGTTCTGGAGGCTGGGGACAGCAAAAAATGTCACTTCCTGTCCCACCGGGAGTTGGGAAATGGGCCCTTTCAGCCTCCGTAGGGCCTCCAAGGGAGTGGGAGGCCATTCCCAGATACACAGAGAGGATTTGGAACCAGGTAAGAAAGAAAAACGGGCCTAGCAGGCCATCATGTGCCAGGAGCGGGGGGGGGAGGGGGGAGGGGGTTGCGCACACATGCGCGTGGGCACGTGCGCGTGCGACCCCCCCGCCCTCCCTCTCCTGGCACGCGATGGCAAAAAGGTTAGCCATCACTGGTCTATGACATCCACAGGAACTGAGCCCAACTCAAAGAAGACTTCCCGCTAAAGAGGCAATTTGTTAAGGTTAAGGTGCTGGAACAGGAAACCAGGAGACTGTAAATTCTAGTCCTGCCTTAGATATGAACAAACCTAGGGTGACATTGCGCCAGTCACTCTCTCTCATCCCAACTCAATTCACAGAGTTGCTGTTGTGGGCATAATAGGCGGGTGAAGAAATATTAGGTAGTTATTTATAAAAAATAATAAAGATGGGATATAAATACTTAAGGTTAAGAGCCCTGGTAGCGCAGCAGACTAAAAGCATGTTATTAAGACCAGCTGCCTGCAATTACCGCAAGTTCAAATCTCACCAGGCTCAAGGTCGACTCAGCCTTCCATCCTTTCTAAGGTAGGTAAAATGAGGACCCAGATTGTGGGGGCAATAAACTGACTTTGTATAAAATATACAAAAGTATGAAGGCTATTGCTTAACGCATTGTAAGCCGCTCTGAGTCTCCGGAGAAAGGCGGCATATAAATAAAAAAACAAACAAACAACAACAACCCTAAAAACATGAAAAAAATATTTGGTGGGGGAAATATTCAGCTTCAGGCCTATTTATGACTTTCAATGGAATTATTACACAACGTGTGAATCAAAGAGCTCCCGACACTGCAAATATCTCAGTCATTAATGACTTTGTATAAAATATACAAAAGTATGAAGGATATTGCTTAACGCATTGTAAGCCGCCCTGAGTCTCCGGAGAAGGGCGGCATATAAATCAATTTTTTTTAAAAAAAACTTAAATGAAAATAAATTAAAAGAAGTCAACTGGAAATTTGTCGCTTTCCTGGTTTTGCAAAAAGGTGATTCTTAGCATCCACGCTTGGGTTACACGCAATATCTGAATCTCGACCTTCTGAATATATCTTGCCAGCCAGAAAATTCTGGTCATGTGAGCCCTCCTAATCCTTAAATCCACTTCGTTTCTGATAAGGAGAGTGAATCAAGGAAGATAGGAACCACCTTTTATTCTAAAGTCCAGATTAAAATGCAAAGGGGTGGGGTGGAGGGGGGGGCAGGAAGGAGCGGGGGGGGGGGGGTGTTTGCCTTATTTTAAAGAGAGCAGTCGGGTTCGGTGTGGATCGGTCCCAGCCAAAAGGCAGTAGGCTGCGTTGAAGAACCAGGATGAGACACTGCCATCAAAGCTTGCCTGTTTAATTAGGAACTGGGTGTATCAGTCGTCTAGGATGACTAATGCTGAATGCATGTAAGGTGCCCTTCAGCTACATATTCCTGAAACAGCTGACCAAGCCTTGCAGCTGTATCTTTAAAGGTGCAGTGTATACTTTCAAAAAAAAAAAAATTGTTTGTTTTACATTAAAGCTGCAACAAATTCCTCTTTGCTGGAACAATGTTGCAGTTGGACATAGCTGGCATTCCAAACCATAAAACAAGATAATAATAATAATAATAATAATAATAATAATAATAATAATAATAATAATAATGAGCCTTGGTAGTACAGGGGTTTAAGGCACCCTGTTATTAAGCTTATTAAGACCAGCTGCCTGCAATTACTGCAGGGTTCGAATCTCGCCAAGGCTCAAGGTTAACTCAGCCTTCCATCCTTTCTAAGGTAGGTGAAATGAGGACCCAGTTTGTGGGGGCAATAAGCTGACTTTGTATAAATATACAAAAGGATGAAGGCTATTGCTGAGCACATTGTAAGCCGCCCTGAGTCTTCGGAGAAGGGCGGCATATAAATCAAATTAAAAAAAAATATTATTATTATTATTATTATTATTATTATTATTATTATTATTATTATTATTATTATTATTTTATTTTATTTTATTTCTATACCGCCCTTCTCCCGAAGGACTCAGGGCGGTGTACAGCCTATTTAAAAACACAAGACAAACATCCATTTAAAATTTAAAATTATTAAATAAATTTAATAGATATCCAACTCATTTTTTTTTTTTTAGGCTACGGTGGCATGTAAATGCAGCCTTTGTGTCATGTCTGGGTTTATGTACCATGCACCTCGGAAAATGTGGCAGAGTAATCCATGGTGTACTTAAGCGTGGCTTGCACACGTTGCCCATGGTAAGCCGGTCTCCTTAGCCACCAGGTGAGATCTAAAATGAAACCAGTGTCTCTTTATGGACCTGTTCCTTTCAAGCAAAGAACAACGCAAGTTTGAAACAAGTTTAGGACTTTCCCCTATTTTAGACCAGAAGTCGGCAACCTGCAGCTCTGGAGCCGCATGTGGCTCTTTCACCCCTCTGCTGCGGCTCCCTGTCACTCAAAATATGCGTCACAACCGCCAATGTGCGACACCCACCAGCACACGATTTATTGAGCTTTTCAACCCCTGGTAGGCCAAGCATGGATAAATCCAAGAAAAGAAAAATTTCAGAAGAAAACAGAACGTTTAATTCAACTACATGTGCTAATTTTGTGGCCGCTCAAGAAATAGTCAGGCACGGGAAGGGTTTTGTGGCTCCCGGTGTTTTCTTTTCTGTGGGAAACGAGTCCAAATGGCTCTTAGAGTGTTTAAGGTTGCAGACCCCTGCCTTAGACTATCAGGGAAGGTTCGGTTTAGACTTTTGGATGGGGAGGATGGGGATTGTAGTTCAAAATACCTAAATGGGAACAGAGCAGTGCTATATACCAAACCAGTGTTTCTCAACTTCAGCCTCCTGAAGATGTATGGACTGCAGTTCCCATTGCTGGCTTGGGGAATTCTGGGAATTGAAGTCCACACATTTTAGAAAGGCTGCGGCTGAGAAACGCTGTTCAACAACAAATTTATTTCCAAGGGCAAAATGAATACAGGTAGTCCTCGACTTACGACTGCAACTGAGCCCGGAATTTCTGTTGCTGAGTGAGACATTTGTTAAGTGAATTTTGCCCCATTTTCACAACCTTTCTTGCCACGGTTGTTAAGTGAATCACTGCAGTTACTAACATGGTTGTGAAGTGAATCCGGCTTCCCTGTTCACTTTGCTCGTCAGGTCACAACATGGGGACCACGTGACCCCGAGGCACTGCAACCGTCATAAATAGGAGTTCGAATCTCCCCAGGCTCAAGGTTGACTCAGCCTTCCATCCTTTCTAAGGTAGGTAAATTGAGGACCCACTTTGTGGGGGGCAATAAGCTGATTTTGTATAAATATACAAAAGTATGAAGGCTATTGCTTAACGCATTGTAAGCCGCCCTGAGTCTCCGGAGAAGGGCGGCATATAAATCAATCAAACAAACAAACAAACAAACAAACAAACAAACAAACAAATAAATTAAATTAAATTAAATTAAATTAAATTAAAATAATAAATAAATAAAATGAATGAATGAATGAATGAATAAATAAAATAAATAAATAAGTAAATAAATAAAATAAAATAAAATAAAATAAAATAAAATAAAATAATAAAATAAAATAATAAAATAAAATAATAAAATAAAATAAAAATAAATAAATAAATAAATAAAATTAAATTAATAAATAAATAGAATGAATGAATGAATGAATAAATAAATAAATAAAATAAAATAATAAAATAAAATAATAAAATAAAATAAAATAATAAAATAAAATAATAAATAAATAAATAAATAAATAAAATTAATAAATAAATAGAATGAATGAATGAATGAATGAATGAATAAATAAATAATAAATAAATAAGTAAATAAATAAAATAAAATAAAATAAAATAATAAAATAAAATAATAAAATAAAATAAAAAATAAATAAATGAATAAATAAATGAATAAATAAATAAATAAAATAAAATAAAATAAAATAAAATAAAATAAAATAAAATAAAATAAAATAAAATGGGAGGAGGGGAGGAGAAATCCCCCACAATGGCAGAAGACTCCGAAATGTTGGGAAAGACACGCGAGAGGGGAATCCTAAGCACACGTACACTTGGTCGGGAGTGGGTGAGGACCCCCGAAAGGCGGCCATCCCGGGCAGGGGACGAGCCAGAGGCCGTCGGAGCAGGTGATCCCGCCCGGCAGAGGCGGAGAGCGCCCGCCCTTTGCTCGGCTCGCTGCCCTGGGTGGAAGGCGGGCCCGTCGGAGTTCCCAAAGCTGCCCGGGCGGCGGCAGCGGCGGCTGGAGAACTTCACTCGGGCAGAGAAAAGGGGAAGCGGCGGCCCCGCCAGCCAAGAACCCCGCTTAACCCGGACTATGGCAGGCGAGCTGGAGGCTACCGAAGCCGGCGGAGGCTGAAGCCAGGACTCCGGGCTCGGCCAGCAGCAGCAGCAGCAGCAGGGGCGAGGCTCCCCCACCAGCCCAGCCCAGCATCGGCATGGCTCGCTGGATCCCCACCAAGCGGGAGAAATATGGCGTGGGTGAGTACCCGGGGGGAGAGGGGACCACTCTGAGCTTTTCAACCTCCCCCCTCCCTCCACGCCTCCCGGTTTCCCACGTGCAGGATGCGTGTCGGCAGTCCGTCCCTTTGCCCGGAACTTTCCCGTGTAGTCCGCAGATTGTCTGCGGGGCGGATCTCTCTCTCTTTCTTTCTTTCTTTCTTTCTTTCTTTCTTTCTTTCTTTCTTTCTTTCTTTCTTTCTTTCTTTCTTTCTTTCTTTCTTTCTTTCTTTCTTTCTTTCTTTCTTTCTTTCCTTCCTTCCTTCCTTCCTTCCTTCCTTCTTTCCTTCTTGCTTGCCTGCCTGCCTGCCTGCCTACCTTCCTTCCTTCCTTCCTTCTTCCCTTCTTGCTTTCCTTCCTTCCTTCCTTCTTTCCTTCTTGCTTGCCTGCCTGCCTGCCTGCCTACCTTCCTTCCTTCCTTCCTTCTTCCCTTCTTGCTTTCCTTCCTTCCTTCCTTCTTCCCTTCTTGCTTTCCTTCCTTCCTTCCTTCCTTCCTCCCTCCCTCCCTCCCTCTCTCTCTCTCTCTCTCTCTTTTCTTCCTCCCATCAGCTCGCTATTTTCTGTTCCTTTTCTCTCCTCCTTCCTGCTCGGCCTGAGAAGAGGCTTCCCTCCCTCCCTCCCTCCCTCCCTCTCGCTCGCTCTGTTCTTCGGTCCGCCGGAAGGATTCCGGTTTCGGGTGCGAATCCCAGTCGGTTCGCAGCTGGGGAAAATGGGAAACGAGACCCCACCCTCTGCTTCTTCTTCTTCTTCTTCTTCTTTTTTTTTTTTTTTCCGGCGACAGAAAAAAAAAAACGCCTTTTCTCTCCCCTCCTCCTCCTCCTCCTCCTTTCCGCAGCCTCTTTTTTTCCAACTTTGCCAAAGCGCCTTCCAGACGGGCAGGGGCTCACGGTTCCCATTATCCCCAGCCAGCAGGTAGAGAGAGAGAGAGATGGGAGTTGGAGGGAGAGTTTGAATCAGCTGTTCACACACACACCCACCCCTGTCTGGATTAGTTATCCTTTAAGGTTCTTTTTATCTCTTGCATAGCTCAGACGGGGGAATAGATGGTTATTTCCATAGAGGAGAGCGTTGGTAGCTCAGGGTTAAAATTAGGGGGTCCTCGGTGCTCTCTGAGCTTGGTTGTTTTCTTACAGACCTTTCATGACCCAACTAAGTAACATCATCAGTGCTGGTAGGGTGTGGGGTTTGTGGAGAGGAGGAGGAGGAGGAGGAGGAGGGATCCTTGGTGCTCTCTGAGCTTTGGGGGTTTTCTTGCAGACCCACACTAGGTAATATCATCAGTCTATGAAGCGCTGTATAAGGTAAATCATATGCAGCCTCCCCGTTTCTATGGTCTGCTCTGCTGTGCGTGGATTTTGCTTTTGCAAATAATGATATTATTATACATTGCAACGTATATACCGATGATGTTCCCTAATTGGGCAATGAAAACATCTGCCAAGCAAACAAGAGCTCAAGGACCCCACAGATTGTTTTGTTTTCCTGCTTGCCCCCCACCCCACCCTGCCCCATGGGACTTTTAGTGCCGGGGAGTTTGGGAGTCACCTTTGGGGCTGCAAAGAAGGAAAACAAAGACAGGGGGGTTTGGAATATTGTTTGCCATGGCTTAATTAACCTCCGATGCAGAGGTGGCACAGCCTGATGGGAGGCACTGAAAGGCTGTTAGCCTCAGCCGTAAATAATCAGTTACATCAGATTAATTAATGGGGAGCGCAGAGGTGGGCTGGTTTCTGGGGGGCGGGGGAGAGGTTGATGTAAAAGTTTGTGTACTCATACAATGGACCCTTGGACTTGATGCCATGCACAAGGCCATCTTGCCATCTCAACCAATCCATCAGAATGGAAACACTCTGCACCGTCTTTCTCCGTAAGCCATTTTAGCAGAATAACACAGTCGGAAGGGACCTTGGAGGTCTTCTAGTCCAACCCCGGCTCAAAGCAGCAAACCCTATACCCGTGATGGCGAACCTATGGCACGCGTGCCGCAGGTGGCACGTGGAGCCATATTGGTGGGCACGTGAGCGTTGCCCTAGCTCAGCTGATTTTTGGGCCTTCTGGGCCCACCGGAAGTCGGCAAATGGGCTGTTTCCGGCCTCCAGAGGGCTTCCTGTGGGGTGGGGAAGGCTGTTTTGGCCCTCCCCAGGCTCCTATAAAGCCTCTGGAGCCTGGGGAGGGCAAAAAACAGGCCCACCAGGCCATCACATGCCAAAAGCAAGGGGAGCATGTGTGTGTATGTGGGGGGTCGCGCGTGCATGTGGGGGGGGCAGGGCGCATAGAATTATGGGTCTTTAGTCTTAGTCTTTATTTGATTTATATACCGCCCTACTCCCGAAGGACTCAGGGCGGTGAACAGCCAAACAATAAAATACATAAATACAAAATTTAAAAAAAAACAGAATAAAACCGAATTAAACAAATTTGGCCCAGACAGATTTAAAACACCCCAATCATTTCAAAACAGATTAAAATTTACATATTAAAAGAGAAAAAGGGGGAAAAGATTAGGCCAGGCCCGCCTGGTGAAATAAAAAGGTCTTAAGAGCGCGGCGGAAGGTGCGCAGATCCGGAATCCTCCGTATCTCCGGGGGGAGCTCATTCCAGATAGTACGTGCCCCCACAGAGAAGGCTCTCCCCCTGGGGGCCGCCAGTCGACATTGTTTGGCCGAGGGCACCCGGAGGAGCCCCTCTCTATGAGAGCGTACCGGCCGGTGGGAGGCTATTGGTGGTAGTAGGCGGTCCCGTAAGTAACCAGGTCCTAAGCTATGGAGCGCTCGAAAGGTGGTAACCAAAAACTTGAAGCGCACCCGGAAGACTACCGGGAGCCAGTGCAGCTTGCGCAGGAGAGGTGTTACATGGGAACGCCATGTCGCTCCCGTTACCACCCGCGCGGCCGCACTCTGCGCCAGCTGGAGCCTCCGGGTGCTCCTCAAGGGGAGCCCCATGTAGAGAGCGTTGCAATAGTCCAGGTGGGAGGTGACGAGGGCATGAGTGACTGTGCGTAAGGAGTCCAGAAAGGGACGCAACTGGCGAATCAGGCGAACTTGATGAAAAATCCTCCCGGTCACGGCCGTCGCATGCGTGGGACCACCCCGCACTCCCCCAGCTTTTGGCACGCGATGGCAAAAAGGTTAGCCATCACTGCCCTATATCATTTCAGACAAACAGTGGCTCAATCTCTTCTTCAAAAACTTCCAGTGTTGGAGCGCCCACAATTTCTGAAGGCAAGCCATTCCACGGATTAACTGCTGCTACTGTCAGCTAAATTCTCCTTAGAACAGTGTTTCTCAACCTTGGAAGCTTGAAGATGGGTGGACTTCAACTCCCAGAAACCCCCAGCCAGCGCTGCTGGCTGGGGGATTCTGGGAGTTGAAGTCCACCCATCTTCAAGCTACCAAGGTTGAGAAACACTGCCTTAGAAGAATTTTCTCCTTTTTTCCCCCCACCTATCGAGTGTTTTGTATGCAGTTCCCGGATTTAGTCTGGTGAGCCGTAGTTATCTGGTGTTTTTCCCAGAATTCAGGGTCACTCTTAGCCCAAACAAGACCTGGAAACTGCTCCTCCTCCTCCTCTCTGTCACATTTACTTTATTATTTATCTGTCCTTTTCTTCGGACCGTCACATTTACTTTATTATTTATCTGTCCTTTTCTTCGGAGAGCTGGTGGCTCTCAGGAAATCAAGGTGGGCAGCAACTTAAGGCAATTAGGCAAAACTGAAGATGATGTGTGTTTGTCACCTTCTGATTCTTTCCTCAAATAAAAGATCCTCCTGGGCCTTAGGAGCAGTTTCCAAGCCAGTAGCAGCTACTCATTAATGACTGAGATATTTGCAGTGTCGGGAGCTCTTCGATTCACACGTTGTGTAATAATTCCATTGAAAGTCATAAATAGGCCTGAAGCTGAATATTTCTCCCACGAAATATTTTTTTTTTCATGTTTTTAGGGTTTTGTTTTTTTTTTTAATTTGATTTATATGCCGCCCTTCTCCGGAGACTCAGGGCGGCTTACAATGCGTTAAGCAATAGCCTTCATACTTTTGTATATTTATACTAAATCAGCTTATTGCCCCCATAATCTGGGTCCTCATTTTACCTACCTTAGAAAGGATGGAAGGCTGAGTCAACCTTGAGCCTGGTGAGATTTGAACTTGCAGTAATTGCAGGCAGCAGATGTAAGTGGATGTTAATAACAGTGCTTTAGTCTGCTGAGCTACCAGAGCTCCTAGTTTTAGGAACCACACGGCTGAACAAGGAAGCCTAAATTCAGGTTCATAATAAGTCAGCACTTGCTAGCTGAGGCTGGGCATTTGCTGTTCTCCAGCCTGATCAACCTTACAGTTACAGTGAAAATCAAAGCTAGTAGTAGCTATTTTTTTTTTTTTTGCTATGGTTGTTAAGTGAACCACTGCAATTGTTAACTGAATCTAGCTTCCCCCCATTGACTTTGCTTGTTAGAAGTCTGCTAAAATTGTAAGCAGCCGGTTGCAAGCATCATAAATATATGCTGGTTGCCAAGCACCCAAATATTGATCATGTGACCATGGGGATGCTACAACAGTTGTAAGCGTGAAGACTGGTTGTAAAGTCCCTTTTTCCCCCCAGCGCCATCGTAACTTCAAATAGTTGCTAAACATATAGTTGTAAATTGAAGATTACCTTCAGGGGACTGGAGCACGGGTGGGTTCTATAATTTTTTACTACTGGTTCTGTGGGCGTGGCTTATTTAGTGGGTGTGGCTTGGTGGGGGGGGTTAATGTGACTGGGTGGGCATGGCCAACTTTTTTTTTTTTTTTAACTTTTAAAAGCATTTTTTCTACAACTTTAAGAGGTTGCAGAAAAAAATGCTTTTAGAAGCCTCTGACGATCAGGCAACTCAGCTGGGATCGCCAGAGGCTTTTAAAGGCATTTTGTTTCCTACAGCCTCTTCGGACAAACAGGCACAAAATAAAATACATAGATACAAAAGTTAGAAACATAATTAAAACCAGATTAAGCATGTGTGGTGGGGGGAGGTCACGCGTGCAAGTGGGGGGGCAGGGCACATAGAATTATGGGTCTTTAGTCTTAGTCTTTATTTGATTTATATACCGCCCTACTCCCGAAGGACTCAGGGCGGTGAACAGCCAAACAATAAAATACATAAATACAAAATTTTAAAAAATAAAATAAAACCGAATTAAACAAATTTGGCCCAGACAGATTTAAAACACACCAGTCATTTCAAAACAGATTAAAATTTACGTATTAAAAGAGAAAAAGGGGAAAAAGATTAGGCCAGGCCCGCCTGGTGGAATAAAAAAAGGTCTTAAGAGCACGGTGGAAAGCGCGTAGATCCGGGATCCTCCGTATCCCTGGGGGCAGCTCGTTCCAGATAGTGGGTGCCCTCACAGAGAAGGCCCTCCCCCTGGGGGCCGCCAGTCGACATTGTTTGACCGAGGGCACCCGGAGGAGCCCCCCTCTATGAGAGCGTACCGGCCGGTGGGAGGCTGTTTGTGGTAGTAGGCGGTCCCGTAAATAACCAGGTCCTAAGCCATGGAGCGCTCTAAAGGTGGTGACCAAAACCTTGAAGCGCACCCAGAAGATTTGTAGACTTCAACTCCCAGAATTCCCCAGGCAGCATGGATGGATGGATGGATGGATGGATGGATGGATGGATGGGGAATTCTGGGAGTTGAAGTCTACAAGACTCCCCTGACTTAGTATATCTTTTCCTTCCTGGAGAAGGACTCACCGACAACACATTCTTTTTTGTCACATTCAAGAAGTGACATAAAATGTATGTTCTATCACTGTTACCTTGATCTGAAAATTTTAGAATGATATTTCTGGAAATCTGTATTTTGATTCTTTGTCTCAGAATATACTGTATCGGAGTTACATAGAAGATTTGGGTCTTCAATGAGCTGTTTAAGAAATTCCCCATTAGAATCGTTGTTTCCAACAAAACTTTTGCACTTCTGCAATTCTTGGATTTTCCCACAGAGCTGCTACTTGCATTTCCTCCTTGTGTGTGAGCTGGTGCTGTCTTACTGGCAAAGGAACAATATAGCATGTACTATTTGTATACCCAAAGCAGAAGAAAAATTGAGTTGCATGGGGAATTGGAGAAAGGGATATCATTCTAGAATTCTGAGACAGCCAATGAGTGACCAAATCAAAAGTAGTTTTGGGTCATAATTCAGTTGGGTAACTTATTACCACAAAATATCTGATAACGTGAATGGATCAATTAGAGTCCATAGAAACAAGACAGCAATGGTTACTTTTGATGCTAGTTGAATGGAACTAGCATCAGAGAAATCTTTTTGAAGACATTTCGCTTCTCATCCAAGAAGCGTCTTCAGTTCAGAACTGAACTGAACTTTTTGGGAAAACCATGACCTGGATGACTGAGATTCTCCGTAGTCATTTTTTCTTCAGAATGACTTATCATAAGAAAGGGTAGCCGCAATAGAGTAGAATAGGGTAAATCTACAACTTTTAGGCATTAAAAACCCACTTATTAAGAAAATGCATAGAAAATTAATAAAAAAACAATTGCACAGAATGCTTTTCATCAGCTAAGGACAGTCAAGATTTGCTATTTTGGGGTGAGTGAAACATCTGGAAATCAAAGGTTCTAGGACACAGCTTTAGAATGTTGTAAGTGGTTTTTGTTTTTTAAAGAAAGAGCCATTATATTATTTATAAGCAGAAAGCAGCTAACCAATCAAGGTCAATTAAAGAATTAGAAAGTGGTAGCAATAATAGCCTTAAAAGGTCCTCAGACAAATACTCTGTTCAGAGTAAAACATATTGACTGGGTGAGTGGTAGATCCATTGTATGTCTTAATCTGGATGATTTAGCTTTGAGAGCTGTGCGTAACCACTTATTGCAGTTCGCAATCTGTGGTCTACAGTATAGCAGGTTGGACACACTCAGCGAATTCAGTAAAGCGTGTTTAAGCAAACCATGGTTCCATAAATTGTATGGGGAAATAAAGAAGCAATAACTAATCGTCTTCTTTCAAAGACCCTGTAATCCAGTGATGGCTAACCTTTTTGCTGTTGCGTGCCAAAAGCGTGGGGGGTGGGGTGGTCGTGTGTGCACATACCCACCCCTAATTCAATGCCCCCTGCACCCCTGTGCATGCATGCACGACCCCCCTCCGCTCCCCCTGCTTTTGGCACATGACGGCAAAAAGGTTACCGGTGAGCCCAGTAGGTTCGTTTTTCGCCCTCTCCAGACTCCAGAGGCTTTCTTGGCGCCTGGGGAGGGCAAAAACGGCCTTCCCCACCCCCTCCCGGAGGCCCTCTTGAGGCTGGAAACAGCCTGTTTCCCGACTTCCGGTGGGACCAGAAGGCCCGAAAATAAGCTGACCGGCACATGCATGGGCGCTGGAGATGAACTAGGGCTATGCTCGCGTGCCTACAGATATAGCTCCGCGCGCGACTTGTGGCATGCGTGCCATAGGTTTGCCATCACGGCCGTAATCCCTTGTGGGGTAGAGTCTTGGGCAACTGAATGGAGCGGAGTGTTTACTGGCCGGATGCCCTTCCTGTCACCAATGCGGAGATTGTTTCGGCAGATATATTCTCATTGTGCTCAGAGAGAGAAATATCTGCCTCTACCTAGGATCGAACTCACAGCCTCCTGATTGTGAGGCGAGAGCTCCACCTCTAGGCCACCGCACCATTCAAAGAAGCAATAACTAATGAACGATACAAATTACAGCCAATGCTTGCATGGACGCGGGTAGTCCTTGTTTTACAACAGTTCATTTAGCGACACTTCCAAGTTACAAGAGCACTGGAAAAAATGAGTTATGACCGTTTTTCACGCTTACAACTGTTGCAGCATCCCCATGGACATGGGATTAAAAATCAGATGCTTAGTAATTGATTTATCTTTATGATAGTTCACAGTGTTGAAGTGTCCCTGACAAGCAAACTCAATGGGGAAGCTAGATTCACTTAACAACCGTGTTACTCACTTAACCGCAGTGATTCACTTAACAACAGTGGCAAGAAATGGGGCAAGGTTTACTTAACAAATGTCTCAGCAACAGAAATTTTGGGCTCAATGATGGTTGTAAGTCAATTTATAATTCCCACCTTACCAATACTCCCCCTCTCCCGATTGGACAAATCAGGATAGTACCGGTAATAATAGCCCAAAACATACGCACATATTGACAATAATCCCAAAAATGTCTGTCAAAGACTGCATTGGTTCACCTTTCTGATTTTCCAAAAGATGTTTGCTTAGGTAAATAACAGATAACTCTCTTCTGAAGTCCCTTCCCCCCATTTAGTCTTGCCTCAGAAATATGATGAAAATTAGATTTTTTTTTAAAGTATCCGTTATGATGTTTAAAAATATGAATTATTTCTCCCCAGTTGTGAAATTTGGGACCCATTGAATCATAGGGTTTGAGTCAGGATCATGCTTACGGCAAACACATCGAAATCAGTGTGGTAAATTAGTCACGGCTCATTAAAGTTCCTTTGATTTTTAGTGAATACTAAATTTGAACCCAATATAAGGAACTTTGAAAAAAAGAGGAACTCTTTTTTAAATATTTAACCATCACCTCAAATTAATGTAAGAACACAAAACAGAAGTGTATTTATATATTTTGAGGTACAGTACAACTGAACTACAATATTATTTATATCCTCTAGTGCAGAGGTCTTCAAACTTGGCAGCTTTAAGACTTGTGGACTTCAATTCCCAGAATTCTCCAGCCAGCTGGCTGGAGAATTCTGGGAATTGAAGTCCACAAGTCTTAAAGCTGCCAAGTTTGAAGACCTCTGCTCTAGTGATTGACTGATTGCAACCCCTTTTAAACTTTGTCTGGAAAAAATACTATCAAATTCAATGGAATTGCATCTCAATACATATACAGGGAGTCTCCGACTTATGACCAAAATGTCCAGCAGTATGCAATGGGGTCATTAAGCAAGTCACGTCTAACTTTTTGACCTTCATTGCCACAGTTATTAAGCAAATCTGGGTTCCCCCACTAACTTTGCTTGTCAGAAGCTGCCTGGGAAGATTACAATCATCACACTGAAGCCATTCTGATCATGTGCTGATTCCCCAGCATCCAAATTTTATTATTATTCCTTTTTTTCAAGAATATGAACTAGCAAATGTTTTTTGTTGCAACCATTGTTTTCAGCACTCTTGTTAAACAAATGGTTTTAACTTGAGGACCAGCTGTATACAAAACTGCAATCTGTGAGATCTCTCTCTCTCTCTCCCTCTCTCAAAATTGTTGTTGTTGGTTGCGAAGGCATGTCCGACCCATCGCGACCCCATGGACAACATTTCTCCAGACCTTCCTGTCCTCTACCATCCCCCGGAGTCCATTTAAGATCACGCCGATTGCTTCAGTGACTCCATCCAGTCACCTCATTCTCTGTCGTCCCTTTCTTCTTTTGCCCTCAACTTTTCCTCTCAAAATTATAATCTCTTAATTATAAGAATTATAATTATATTTAATTTATAATTAGTCCCTAATTAGGCTCAGTGGCTAAGATGCTGAGCTTGTCGATCGAAAGGTCGGCAGTTCAGCGGTTCGAATCCCTAGGGCCGCATAACGGGGTGAGCTCCTGTTACTTGTCCCAGCTTCTGCCAACCTAGCAGTTCGAAAGCACATAAAAAATGCAAGTAGAAAAATAGGGACCCCCTTTGGTGGGAAGGTAACAGTGTTCCGTGCGCCTTTGGCGTTGAGTCATGTCGGCCACATGACCACGGAGACGTCTTCGGATAGCGCTCGCTCTTCGGCTTTGAAATGGAGATGAGCACCGCCCCCTAGAATCGGGAACGAGTAGCACATATGTGTAAGGAGAACCTTTACCTTTAATTATAAGAATGACAAAAAGAGAAAATACGAAACAGCAGACATTCTATTAACTATACAACTTAAATTTACATTAGGCTGGGTTCATGCTACACACTAAACCATAGAGGAGACAATTGTTTGGTTGGCATAGTATTGTTGTCCAAACAAATAAACTCTATCCTGGATTAATGGGATTGACTAATTGTACAACATGTGAAGACAAAGGCAGAGTTCCCACAAGATACTAAACTACAAGGTCATTTAGGCCTCGCTAGTATGTGTACAATAACTGTAGAGATTTTTCAGTATGTTTCAGTTATATTGGAAGTGTGTTATTTCTCAGTGCCTATTCTCCATCATTTTAAGTTGGGTGACTAATAGGGAATTTTGTGCGGAAACTCAGTGTCCCTTAGGGAAAAATTGAAGTACATACAGTAAATACTTGCCCACATAACATACAGGAGGAAAGTTTTAAAAATTACATGCTGTCCTTTAAAATTGTGAGCAGACAGGAAGAGGTAATCTGAGCTGCTTTTTGAGCAGTCCTTGTATTCTTCTAGCTTTGATGATAAACTAAAAAAAGACGAGAAGTTTATTAAGCTTCCCATTACCATTTAATCTACTTCCCCCAGTGGGACAAACAAATGGAAAATCCCATTTTTTTTTCTACCATGGTGACACAAGACCTTGGCTGACATTTTTTTAGTGCAATGTCTGCAGTTATATAAAAACTGCCAACTTCTGTTGTCGAGGAATATGAATTAGCGAATGAAGGCAGATATACATGTCGCAGGATAATGTTGCAGGGTCCAATTTGGGTCAGGCACCAGGACCAGAGGATTTGTCTTCCAAGCTTCGTGCTGAAGCCCATCTTCAGGAAACTTCTGGAGCCCATCTTCAGAAGTTTCCTGAAGATGGGTTCCAGTGCGAGTCCGAAAGCTTGGAAAACAAAACCTCTGGTCCCAGTGACCTATTTAGATTGGACCCTGCAATATGAACTGGTATCATCGTCATCTTTTAACAATCCCAAAATCCCTTGTGGGGTGCAGTCTGAGCTAGCAGAGTATTTACTGGCCGGATGCCTTTCCTGTTGCCAGTGTGGAGTTTTGTTGCAATATGAACTAGTATCCAAGTGAGAAACCCTTTGTTTGCCTTGATCCATCTTTAAGTGAATAGTTCAGATCTAGTAGTCAAATGTTGATGTCCAGCTTTTACTTCAAAATGACCTAGGTCGATATGGATGAACAGTTTCTCACTTTCTCTGAGCTTATGTTGATTCAGTAAATTTAGTTGCCTCATTATCAGTTCTAAACGTATTTGCAGTGTATACATGAAGATAGTTTGCCGCCTTATTTATTTATTTATTTATTTATTTATTTATTTATTTATTTATTTATTTATTTATTTATTGGTTCGATTTATATGCCGCCCTTCTCCGGAGACTCAGAGTGGCTTACAATGCATTAAGCAATAGCCTTCATTCTTTTGTATATACCTGCTTAGTAGGGCTATTGGGCTCCCCCTAAGCGGTGTTCTTTTTTATACAAAGTCAGTTTATTGCCCCCACAATCCGGGTCCTCATTTTACCTACCTCGAAAGGATGGAAGGCTGAGTCAACCTTGAGCCTGGTGAGATTTGAACTTGCAGTAATTGCAGGCAGCTGGTGTTATTTAACAGCACTTTAGTCTGCTGCGCCACCAAGGCTCTCAAGGCTCTTTATCTAAATGGAATCAAAAACCATATTTAATGTGCACACCTTTAAGTTAGTTTCTGGCTTCCAGTGAGTCACTGATGAGCTAGCTTTCCTGTATGGCTTTTCAGTTTTAATTAATATTGTTGGTATAGTGAGATGCTCTTGGCATGGTGTCACTGGAGCTAAAGTATCCTGCCTTGGGCAGGAGGTTGGATTAGAAGACCTCCAAGGTCCTTCCACCCCTATGATTCCCTGAATGCATGAGTTAGTTATAGTTAGTTATAGTTTATTGAATTTATATACCGCCCTACTCCCGAAGGACTCAGGGCGGTGAACAGCCAAAAGATAAAATACATGTAATACAAATGTTAAAAAACCATTAAAATACGGTTAAATAATTTGGCCCAGAAAACAAAATTTAAAAACCCCAATTTTTATACGACAAATTTAAAATTTAAAAAATTTAAAAAACAGTTTAAAAAAGAGGTTAGGCCAGGCCGGCCTGCTGGAATAGGAATGTTTTGAGGGCACGGCGGAAAGCGCGCAGATCAGTGATCCTCCGTATCTCTGGGGGGAGCTCGTTTCAGATGGCAGGTGCTCCCACAGAGAAGGCTCTCCCCCTGGGGGCCGCCAGTCGACACTGTTTGACTGACGGCACCCTAAGAAGCCCCTCTCTGTGGGAGCGTGCTGGTCAGTGAGAGGCTACTGGTGGCAGAAGGTGGTCTCGTAGAGTGATCTTGGAAAATATTCCAGCTAAATTGGTTGTTTCTTTGGAAGAACAGGGCAAGAGAAAAAGTGAAAAGCCACGTAGTGAATAAACTGTACAGGTAGTCCAGGACGTACGACCAAAATTGAGCCCTGTTGCTAAGTGAGAAATTCGTTAAGTGAGATTTGCCCCATTTTATGACATTTCTTGCCACATTTGTTAAGTGAATCACTGTAATTGTTGAGTAACACCGTCGTTAGGTGAATCTGGCTTCCCCGTTGACTTTGCTCGTCAGAAGGTCACAAAAGGTGATCACATGACCCCAGGACACTGCAACCATCATAAATATGAACCATTTGCTAAGCATCCGAGTGTAAATCACGTGACCACGGGGATGCTGCAATGGTCATAAGTGGGAAAAAGGTCATAAGTCACTTTTTTCAGTGCCATTGTTGTAACTTTGAACAGTCACTAAACAAACTGTTGTAAGTCAAGGACTACTTGTATTATAAAACCATCCATCAGTTATAGAAAGAAATCAAGACCCGTTTTATAAACTGTGAATGAGTTTTAAAAAGTAGAATTCTGGGGGCGCTATTTCATTTCTCCCAGGACATTCTGGCTCAGTTCTGGATATAAATCTTCTCAAAGTGATTCATGGTACTCCAACATGGTCCCAACCAGTGGTGGGATTCAAATAATTTAACCAGCGGTTCTTTACCCTAACCACCAGCTGGGTAGGCGTGGCTCAGTGGTCATGTGACCGTGTGGGTGTGGCCAACTCAACATCACTCACGTCGATGAGCGCTTCACCTTAGCTGTTACAATGTAATAAGGCTTAACCAGAGAGGCAGTTTCTGTAAGCAGGGCAATAAAGATTAGGCTAGAAACACCACCAGAATGTTTCCTTCCTGCCTTCCTTACAGGATTAGCCCTGTCAAGTAGGGAAAAAAACAAAATAAGATTTCTTCCAATAACTGGTTCTCCGAACTGCTTAGAAAGTTAACAACCGGTTCTCCCGAATAGGTGCGAACTGGCTGAATCCCACCACTGGTCTCAACGTTTTGCAATGGCTAGTAATGAAGTTTTTTTTATAGTATTCCACAGTAATATCACCTCTGGTTGTAAACAGGAGTTTTCCCATCTTTGTAATTTGCTTATTCTGTTTACTTAAAAAAAATGTTTTCTGGATAGAGATGGATCCAGTGAAGCAACTTTGCCACTAGATTCTGTCAGAAAGAAACAAAACAAAAGAATTTAATTGGAAGCCTGCCTTTAACTCTAGAATCTATAATAATCGACTCTTCAACCACAGCAAAAGTAAGAAATATATAGGAGTGGTTTGCTGCCCAGAGACCTCTCAATATAATTCCCACCCTTGAAATTCTGAAATAATAAGGCTACACCTTCCTGGAAGTCTAATATTATCATTCACAACTCTTCACTTGGAAGATAATTGTGACTTTGGTCCATGGAAAACAGCTCCTCTATCTTAAGACTGTTTTAGCTTGGTGGTTCTTAAACTGGAGGTAATTTCTCTTAAGACATAATTTGTGCATATTCTGGGGGTAATGGAATAATTTATAATTGCTAGCCACTGCTTAGACGCTTGTGTGACACAACAAGCTGTTCTTTTTAGAGCAAGAACGAAAAGGCAAACGCTCTCAACGTATTCAAGAAGTTATGCTGTGACATGTTAAATGATGCAATTTGCAATGGCTCTAAATTTATGAGGTAGAACAAAGCCATTGCCTTGGGGTAAAAGGTGGGAGGTGGCCACACATGGCGGGAAGACAGATCCTTAAGTTGTGTTTGAGCTTTCTTGGGTTCTCCAAACCACATGTTTAGTAAGGAAGTCTAGTATTACAGGATTCATAACTGTCTGACCAACTGCACTCAATGTGTAGTCCTCAATGGAACTGCATCTACGTGGAGTGGAGTACCCCAAGGCTCTGTTTTAGGCCCAGTGCTCTTCAACATCTTCATCAATGACTTGGACAAGGGGACAGATGAGGAACTCATCAAATTTGCAGATGACACCAAACTGGCAGGAATAGCCAACACTCCAGAAGATAGGCTCAAGATACAGAAGGATCTTGACGGACTCTACCAAAATGAAATTCAGTGGTGAAAAAAGTAAGGTTCTACATTTAGGCAAGAAAAACAAAAATGCACAGGTACAGTATATGTGGTACCTTGCTCAATAGTAGTAACTGTGAGGGGGATCTTGGAGTCCTAGTGGACAACCATTTAAATATGAGCCAGCAGTGTGCTGCAGCTGCCAAAAAAGCCAATACAGTTCTAAACAGAGGGATAGAATCAAGATCAAGTGAAGTATTAATACCACTTTATAATGCCTTGGTAAGGCCAGACTTGGTATACTGCATTCAGTTTTGGTTGCCACGATGTAAAAAAGATGTTGAGAAAGAATGCAGAGAAGAGCAACAAAGATAATTAGCAGACTGGAGGTTAAAACATATGAAGAACGGTTGCAGGAACTGGGCATGTCTGGTTTAATGAAAAGAAGGACTAGGAGAGACATGATAGCAGTCTTCCAATATCTCAGGGGTTGCCACAAAGAAGAGGGAGTCAAGCTATTCTCCAAAGCACCTGAAGGCAGGACAAGAAGCAATGGGTGGAAACTAATCAAGGAGAGAAGCAACTTAGAACTAAGGAGAAACTTCCTGACAGTTAGAACAATGAATCAGTGGAACAACTTGCCTCCAGAAGTGGTGAATGCTCCAACACTGGAAGTTTTTAAGAAGAGATTGGATAACCATTTGTCTGAAGTGGTGTAGGGTTTTCTGCCTAAGCAGGGGGTTGGACTAGAAGACCTCCAAGGTCCCTTCCAACTCTGTTATTCTATTCTATAGTATAGATAGAATAACAGAATAGAGTTGGATGTGACCTTGGTGGTTTTGTGTCTACTTCAGACAAATGGCTGTCCAATCTCTTCTTTAAAACCTACAGTGATGGAGCACTCACAACTTCTGAAGGCAAGTTGTTCTACTGAGTGATTGATCTAACTGTCAGGAAATTTCTCCTTAGTTCCAATTTCCATCCATTGCTTCTTGTTCTGCATTCAGGTGTTCTGGAGAATAGCTTCCCTCCCTCTTCTTTGTGGCAGCCCCTTACATATTGGAACACTGCTATCGTATCACCCCTAGTCCTCCTCCTTTTCATTAAAATATATCAGATCTATGCTAGTCCCACTATGAGGACTATCCTTTATATAGGATATGTTCTACTTTAATTTTTGGAACCCCTTACCCTAACTCTTTCTGTTGATTGGGGGGGGGCTAACCTCTTCTCCTCCCTCCCCCCCCCCCGACACACATTTACAACCACAAATCTAACCTTGATGGTATCACTTAAAACCAGGACATAAAGTAGAAAAGAATATAGCTGATGTCCGTGATGGGGAACCTATGGCACATGTGCTGGAAGTGGCACGCAGAGCCATCTCTCTGAGCATGCGAGCCATCGCCCGTTGCTCTTCTGGGTTCCGGCGTGCCGACCAGCTGGTTTTCACATGTGCAGGACCACCGGAAACCGGAAGAGCAGCCACCCGGTGCCCATGTGTGCACTGGGAAGATGATCTTCCTGTTTCCAGCGTGTGCATGCGCACCAGCCAGCTGGTCTTTGCACGTGTGCGTGCCGGAAACCGGAAGACCAGGTGGCCGGTGCACATGTGCGCCAGAAATCAGAAATCATCTTTTCAGCGCGTGCATGTGCACCGGGTGACTGCTCTTCTGGTTTCCACTGCTCCCGCATACATGAAGACCAGCTGGACGGCACGCCAGAACCGGAAGAGCAACGGGTGACGGCTCACGTGCCCAGAGAGATGGCTCTGCATGTCACAGGTTGTATTCTTTTCTACTTTATGTCTTGGCTTTAAATGATACCATCAAGGTCAGATTTATGTAAATGTGTGGCAGGGAGAGGAGAAGAGGTTAGCCCCCCTCAGTGCTGAAAAGGTTTGCCAACAGTGGCCTATGTAATCAGCTTGGGAGTGTTCATATCTTAAATCAGTGAGTACTTGTTTGGTAAGAGTGGATGGAAAGAGAGTGGAGATATCCTTATGGTAAGGCAAACAGCAGAGTACAGCTACAACTAAATTGGAACCCTGGCTGTATGGTATAATTATCTGGGAGGTTCCCACTGTAGAAGCAGATTCAAGCTTAGTTTTGCTCTCTATCTCATTTTCATGATCTGCAGCAAACTTTTTTCTTCTCCTCCTCCAAACATTCAATATTCTACCTAGGACAGCTTCTCCTCTCTCATTCCTCCTACCTCGTTTATTTAATTCATTTATTAAGATTTTTAATCCACCTTTTATTGTTTTTTGTAAATAATACCAATAGCATTTAGACTTACTGTATATACCACTCTATGGTGCTTGATAGCACTCTCTGAGCTGTTTATAACATCAACATAATGCTTCCAACAATCTGGGTCCTCATTTTACTGACTTCAGAAGGATGGAAGGCTGACTTGAGGCAGGGAACATATCAGAGGTGGGTTTCAGCAGGTTCTGACTAGTTCTGGAGAACCGGTAGTGGAAATTTTGAGTAGTTCAGAGAACCGGTAATAAAAATTCTGACTGGCCCCGTCCCCATCTACTCTCTGCCTCCCAAGTCCCAGCTGATTGGGAGAAAATAACATTTACCTCCAAAATGTTTTGGCACCTTTTACTTCATGTGGCAATCCAAACCTTCCCACTTCTAATGCATAAAGTGAAAGGAACCTTAAAAACCACTTTGAGGTGGACTTGGGATCAACTCTGAATTGCTATGACTTTTAATAAAAGTCTACTTTTAATAAAGTGTATGTTAAACATCCAGTTTGGTCTAATGGTTTAAGGTGCCAGGCTGGAAACCATTAGTCTGTGAGTTTTTAGGCATGAAAACTGACTGGGAGACTTTGGGCCAGTCACTCTCTCAGTTCACCTCACAGGATTGTTGTTGTGCGGAAAATAGGAAGAGGAAGGAGCATTAGGTATGTTCCAGTGGTGGTTTTCAAATTTTTTTACTACCGGTTCTGTGGGCGTGGCTTGGTGGGCGTGGCAGGGGACGGATACTGCAAAATCTCCATTCCCACTCCACTCCAGGGGAAGGATTCTGCAAAATCTCCATTCCCACCCCACTCCAGGGGAAGGATTCTGCAAAATCTCCATTCCCACCCCACTCCAAGGTAAGTTTACTGCAGAATCCCAATTCTCTTCATTTGGCTTCATTCCTTATTCTACCTCACTCTCTTTTGAATTTCTCAATCTTGTTTAGTTGCTGAGTTGAAGAAATTAATGATAGGACATGGTTGCCTTCCACCCTGACAGGCAGTTAAATTGTGGTTCTACAGGGTGTTTTGTTATCTCCCAAACTGCTTAACATCTAATGGGCAGTGTTGAATGATTTCATCCAGAGATTTGATGTTGTTGTTGTTTTCGTTGTTAACATATTGATGTCATTCAACACTACCACATTTTTTTTTAAATGAATCCCTGTAAAGTAATGCATATTCTGAATCAGTGTCTGGGTGGGGCAATCAACTAGATCAATAAACACCTGGATTTACCTTGGAGAAGATCCCGTTGGGATGATCCTTCTCTGCCAAGTTACGTTACCCAGGGCTTTTGCTGTGGCACATATGCTTCATTTGGTTATTTGGCCTTCGATGCTTAATTTTTAAAGCCTCTTGCTTATGAAACAGTACCACACTATCTGCAGAGAGGGTAAATCCAGGGTTTGCAGAATTCTCTCTCTCTCTCTCTTTTTTAAACAAACTCTTGAAGAAGGGAACTAAAATAGTCACGTGATGATTAAGCACAGCTAATGGTAATAGAATATTGACTTATTATAATGTGAGTGTTGTGTAAATAGTAACAAATCTGTTGCAAATCGGAACAAATTCATTTTGCTCCTGATCATTTTGTTAGAGGGTCATTAATTTCCCTGTCCTTCTGATTTCTCTCTTTTTGCTCAGCAGGTTTTTGGGGAAAGAGTAACCTGGAGGGAAGCAATTGGGGTAGTCTGAAATCCAGATGTTGAACAACAAAATTATCTTGATTTAAAGTGCTGGGAGTTGAAATCCAGTGATCTCCAGAGTATTCAATTAAGGATAACTGGGCTACCTACAAAGCAACTGGATTTCTGGGTCAAGGGAATTAAACCGCCTCCTCCCTTCCTACCTAAACAAAACAAAGCTTTTTCAGTATTTCTCAACCTTGCAACTTTAAGATTCATGGATTTCAAGTCAGAGAATTATATGTTTTGTTTGGGGGGCAGGGTTTTTTTTCCCCACATTTTGTTTTCCCCTTCCAACCTTTCTTGCACTTTTCATTCTACTGGCAGATTGTGGGAAATGAAGAACTTGTGCGAATTCTATTTGTCCAAGAGAAATTACTATAGTATCCTTATTGCACCTAATTCTGTCTCTCTCTTTGAAGTACTAACAAGGTTGATAAAGACTCTGAATAAGAAGGAGCAGTGCTAAACTCAGATATTTAGTCATGGTGGACAGTAGTTTGGCTGGAAATTGCCAATTCTAGGCATGGCAATTTTTAACAATGTGATTTTAGTACCTGTCCACCTTCTTCTGGATGTATGTGTTTTCATTGCATGGCAGTTATTTGTGGATCTTGGGCTGTTGATTAAATCATATTTCTCTCATCATATGTTGCTAAATCTACTGCGGGCAGCTTTGCTTTTGTGGTAGCTTCTTGCTGACTTCTTGGCACTTTTTTTTTATTCCAGATTGTTGGCTGTACTGCCTTTGTCCATTTTCAGTTTGTGTGCATGTGATATGCTTCTCAACCATACAATGGAAGGGTATAGCATAAAAACAGGGAGGTGGTATCTCAAAAACAGTATATGAAGTGCAGAGATCTGTATTTGCTCTGAAATAATATAGACAGGAAACAAATCATTGTAAGCAAGTTTAAACACAGATCCATGCGTGCTGAAAGACATTTAGAAGGTAAATGAAGTACATATGCAAAACCAAGCAAATGAGCTGTTCAGGACAATTGCAGGAAGAAAAATTCATCATTTCTGACAATTGGGTGTGTTGATTGGGCATGACAGTTACTGTAGCCCAGGTTTTGATGTGATTTAGTCAAAGTTTGAAGGTACACTTCTGTCAGGGTTCCAAGTAACACCCCTAACGAAATAAACCTCCCAGGCTTGAGTTTCCTCAAAGTTCCATTTTATTAGAGATGTCCTATTGGCACATCTGGGAAAACCCGAATCTGAAAGTTTCCAGGTTTTCCCCACCCAAAAGAAAGTTCAAGTCCCTGCCCAGCACCCACATGTCCATCACGTGATCCAACCAGCCTGCCATCCACCTCATCAAAGCAGCATGGCAAGGTGGCATTGACTCTCTGAGAAAAGAATGTTATTTTGACTACATATCACCTATACTCTATACAATCCCCCCTCCCAGTTTCCCACAGTAGAAAATGTGGAAGCCCTGAAGGCCCAAATGTACAAGATGGCTTCTAGGTCTGACAACTTAATTTCTTGGATGGTGCAGATCCTGGCAACAACATATTTTTGGTTGCTTAGAAGGTGAGCCAAAACTGGCGGACCTTTTAGGAGGCTAATGAGGCATCCCATTCATTTGCTTTGGCCTATTTGGTTTATGAAATGATGCTTTGTGTCTGATCCTGACCTCATCTCCTTCCCATGTAAGATGTTCTACCTGGTTATCGGCTTCTCCTTTAAATAGCCCACAATTTAAGTTTAATTTGGCACCATTTCAATTACTGTTTTTCCTTCCAAATTTGTATTTGGATCCATTAGAGCATGAATTCAACTGACACTTAATTACCTTTAAGATACGCTCAATTGATATTTAAACATGCACCACTTCTGAAGTTTCTTCGTAATTTGTCGTTCAATGATTATACAAAATATTTATAATGAAATAATGTCCCAGATATATTAAGCTTTCTTCTTCATGGAGGCTGGTGATTTTTCTGGAGCCCCATTCTGGGTTCATGGCTAACTGAAGCCTTGCAAGCTAATTTCCTCAATTCAAGTTGAACACTTTGTCGTATCCATCACCCTGACCCCCGGTTAAAAATCTTCATTGTCTGCTTGTCTTTGTGGTTTGCTTTTTCTCCTAGACAATGAATTCCCTTTTCAGCTTGATTTTTTTTCTTTCTTTCTATGCTTGGCATAACTTTGAGCAAAGGGAGGAATGTAGCAAATAAGAGGTTTTTTTGTCTGGGAAATCTCAGTGCTGCCTAAAATATGCTGTTTTCTTCCTTTTTTCTTTGCGTCTTCACAAGATTTCATACTTTGCTGTCACCATGGCTGGTTTTACTATTCTACTTTACTGTCATCATAAAATTTCATGCATGTGGTCTAGGAACCTGTCTTTTCTTCAGTTTAGAAGTTTATGCTGGCATAACTATTGTCTGCCAGAGTTAAGCCGTAGTTATCTTTTTTTCTCAGTGAGAAGTTGATAAATCGATCTACAGTATATATATATAAGAAAGTATGCAAAATATGTGTGCAACTTAAAATCTGTGAGCTTTCTGAAATTGTTCTGTAGACTGTTGTTCTGTGATTTGAAAGGAAGGGCAACAGAGTCACCATGCAAAAGTACCAGCGATAAATCTTTCACAACAGTCATAATTGGAAGGTATCATATGAGCTTTGATTCTCGCTTTATTACCCTGCGAGGCGGATAAGACAGCAACAAGTAGTTAACTGTTAAATATTGCTAACGCTTCTTCTGTACTTGACTTTTAATTTGCATAGCATGCTGCGGCTACTCTTCCAAAATGCAGAATCTTTTTCTATCTTGCCCTCTTTGATATGGTTCATATCTAGGCATGGCATCTCAAAACCTCCCCAGAGATCAAAAAGTCTTTGTAACAGTGAAGGACCTTCTCTTTGGGCGTGGCTTCAGGGTCCTCTCCTCTTCCCACTTCTTCTCAATAAAGTCCCCGTTGTTTTGCTCCAAGTTTTGGCAAGTAAGTCGCATAGCAGCTCTTTCCTCCAAAAAACAGCCTAAATACCACTTTTAAATTGCATGGCTCGGAAGAACGCAATCCTTTATCCCATGCAATCCTTTATGATTTTCTTTTCTTTTCCTCCCTCCCCCCCTCCTTTTCTGTTCTTTCTTTCCTTTTCTTTTCTTGTCTGAATCATGTAATAAGGCTCGAGCTGTTTGGTTCAAGGGCAATCAATAAAGCTCTTTGTTCTGACAGAAACTAAGGGGAGGGCCTTCTATCAGGTTACTGGCCTGAGCCAAAATGCCACTAGAGAGGCAGAGTAGCTTGCTCAGAAAGGAACTCTTCTTGTTGTTGGCTCGAAGACGGCAAGGGAAAAGGGGGGGGGGGCAGAGAGAGAGATTTCTAAGCCAAGTCTAAGCTCATTATTTTAGTCAAAGAGATCCCACAGATTTGAATGCATGCAAACACGTTTGAAATCCTTTGGGTTCCACCAGCCCTTAGGGATAGAGGTCATTAAATCTCTTCTTCTAATTGGAGTTGACCACACTACTTGCTGCTTACATAAAAGAAAAAGAGAAGAAAAAAGGAACATATTTTTCTCAACCTAAAAACAAGCTTTTGAAAAGATGTAAAGGGGTGTTCATGATGTGGGGGGGAAATCTTGTGTTCAGGACAGTAAAAATTTTAGTGGGGATCCATCGGGAAATAATGTATATAAATGTGAAAAAACATGCGGTACAAACAAGCCATTGATATGCCAGTATATATTATGCCGTATAGGAGCGTCATTTCCCTATAGGGTATATATGCAGGGGTGGGTTCTAATTTTTTTTACTACCGGTTCTGTGGGCGTGGCTTATTTTGTGGGTGTGGCTTGGAGGTCATGTGACTAAGTGGGCGTGGCTAGCTGGTCAGAGTCATTTCTGGAAGGTCCTCGCACTTACGACCAGTCCTCGCACTTACGACCCGACTCATTTGTTTGCTTTTAACACTGATCAGCTGTAGGACGGCCCTTTGAAGCCCCGCGGCAAGAGTTTAAACAGTTTTTTTCCCTCTAGTCATCAGCTGGGACTCAGGAGGCAGCAATAGATTGGGGGTGGGACCAAATAAAAGGTAAGAATAACATGGGGGGGTGGGGGGGGAGGGCGGGGGGGGAACCGGTTCAATGACGTCATATCATCACCGCTACCGGCTCGGCCGAACCAGGAGGAACCCACCACTGTATATATGTCATGTAAAACAATGATTGGATCTCTGGTCTGTTATTTTCCATCGGAACCAGCTGGCTACTTTTTTGCACCTGGGGTACCTCCATGTTCAGCTTTATATTTTATTTATTTATTCTGTCTGCAAGAGCAACAGGGGAGACAGACAGTAGCAGATTGCTGCTGGACTGAATACGAGATTTCTGGGGGTTTGGTATTTTTTTTAAAAAAAATTGGGAGCCTTTAAAAGGCAAAATGCTGCATTCAGGACTGAAGGCATTCATTCTGACTCTTATTTTAAAAGGATAAAAACGGGGAATATGATATAATTAATGTAGATTTATTCTAGGTATGTGAGAAAGATCTTGAGAGATGAGTCAAAGAGGTGCTGCCTAGGCAGATAAGAGAGTGCATAGCTAATGGTGGGTGTCAGCACTTCAAGCTGCATTTACTCTAGTGTTGACATAAGAAGGAGAAGCGGAGGCATCTGGAAAGGGACGTTTGACTTTTCACCTACTTATTTTCCCTGGAGATAATATCCCCTAGGAGATGGGATGGGAGGGGGGAAATTCCTTTGAGCTGGAGCAGTAGATTAGGGGTAGAGTGACTTGGAAGATGGCCAATGAGTGCAGGGGAGTGGGGAACGGAAAGGGAGGGTTTTGGGTCTGGAAGTCAGTGTTGGCTACGATGGAGTCAGAGTTAGAATGTTGTGCTTAATAAATGGGAGTTTTTCATTAAAGACTTTGTTTGAAATGCAATTTATTTGAGACAACCTCGAAACCTGACAGATAACCATAGACTGAAGCACAGCCCTCCCCCCTCCCATAGCAGAAGGAGAGGAAGCCCAAAGATGCATCCATGGGTTCCCCCCTTACACAGCAAGCAGAGAGGCCAACCGGACCAGGGACCACCCAGTAGACGAGAAACCACAGCACCACAGCCTACCCAGAGGCTAGTCGTCCCACGGAGCCAGCTGAGGTGCTACAGGTGTGGGGGGATTGGTCACCTGGCCGCGGTGTGTGGAACCCCGAGGCCAAGATCATCCCCTCTGCCCAAGGAGTAGGTCAAGTAGTCACCAGACGGCAACGTTGCGACCAGCATGGCCAATCAGCAAGTGACTTAACGACAAGACTCAAAACGGAGACATTAGCGGACCCCTGGTTCCGAGACAATCAACATCTCTTGACAAAAAGGGATGACCTAGCATGGAAGGGGACAAAACTCTATGTCCCAGAGACTCTATGCACCCTGGTCCTCAAGAGGAGCCACGACGTTAAACCAGCGGGACATTACAGCTTCCTAAAGACTCTGCACTTAGTATGAAGACAGTTTTGGTGGCCCCACATGAGAAAAGATGTAGACAGTTATGTAAAAAGTTGTACCATCTGTGCCACGATGAAAAAACGACCAGGAAGACCTCCCGGGCTGCTGCAGCCAGTAGCTGAACCGACAAGACCATGGGAGGAGATTGCAATGGACTTCATAGTAGAACTGCCGAGGAGTGGTGGAGAACAGTGATCTGGACTGTAATTTCATTTTATTTTCATTTTATTAGATTTCTATACCGCCCTACTCCCGAAGGACTCAGGGCGGTGCACAGCCAAACAATAAAAAACACATACAATACAAAATTTAAAAATAGAATAAAATCAAATTAAATAATTTTGGCCCCGACAAATTTAAAACCCCAAACTTTTAATAAACTTATTCTCCAAACAGGCACATTTCATACCCTGCAGCGGGCTACCCTCAGCCTGCCAGTTGTCCAAACTGTTCCTGAAACACATCTACCGCCTGCATGGAGTACCCAGAAGAATCAACTCCGATCGAGGTGTCCAGTTCACAGCAAAATTCTGGAGGGAATTCCTACAGTCCATAGGGTCATCCCAAGGCCTCAGCTCAGCGTTTCACCCGAGCACCAATGGGGGGGCGGAGAGACTGAATGCCATGATAGAGCAATACCTGAGGTGCTACGTCGACTACCAACAGTCTAATTGGGCGGACCTCCTATCTTTTGTGGAGGTCGCGTATAATAATGCTGTCCACAGTAGCACAGGACTAACCCCGTTTAAGGTAGTGAGAGTTATGGATTTCGTCCCCATGCCAGAGTACCCAAGGGAGCCCCCTTCCTCAGTCAGTTTGACCGATTGGATGGAAATGTTGAAAGAAACCTGGGAGAACGTCAAGGCATTAGCCAAGGCGGCACAATCCTATAAGAAACAGGATTGGTGGGATTTAGCCGGTTCAGGCCAGTTCCGGTGAACTGATAGTTAAATTGCTGGGTGGCCCTCCCCACCCCGCCCCTTCCAGGAGTTCCCACACACCCCATTTTGGCTCCCATGTAAGTGCAGAGAGGCCTACTAGGCCCAAAATGGGGCATGGGGGATAGTGGTGAAATCCAATTTTTTTTACTACTGGTTCTGTGGGCGTGGCTTTGTTGGCATGGTGTGGCTTGGTGGGTGTGGCAGGAGAAGGATACTGCAAAATCCCCATTGCCTCCCCACTCCTGGGGGAAGGATATTCCAAAATCTCCATTCCCACCACACTCTGGGGCCAGCCAGAGGTGGTATTTGCTGGTTCTCCAAACTACTCAAAATTTCCACTACCAGTTCTCCAGAACCAGTCAGAACCTGCTGTATTTCACCCCTGATGGGGGGGGCAGCACGCCCCCCCACCCGCACCCCGTGGCCCGTTTTTGCTCCCAGGAGGCTTCAGGGAGGCCTCCTAGGCCCAAAATGCGGCACGGGGATGTGTGTGGCGCGTCCTCCCCCTGTCACGGCCCATTTTTGCTCCCAGGGGGGTGCAGGAGGCCAGGTGCTGCCTGTCACATCCTCTGGCCACACCCATCATGGCCCCACCCCCCCAGCCGGTCATTAGGAAAGAGAACCGGTTGTTAAATTATTTGAATCCCACAACTGTGCATAGCCCACAGCTACATAATGGGTGGAGAATGAGGCTCAGAAAGGATCCTTCCTAGCTTCTCATGTTGTGAAGGAGACATGTACTTTCATTCAGATTTGCAATATTCCGTAAACGTAGCTTTGCAATAAAGTAAAATTAGCAAATCTGGTCATGTTCCTGGTCTGGTCTGTTTGGAAATCCTGTCGGGAGCAATGTAGGGATTGCCCATCCCATCCCTGCCATTTAAATGCTGTAGGTGTTGTGGCTCCGTTACCGGAGCCTGTGTCATCGTCAGGAGAGGACTCTGAGAGTGAAGGGGAGGAGTTGGCAAGGCCTCCCTCTCCAGGACCCTCCTCTCTGGCAATGCCTTCGGTGTCCGCCGAAGGGCAAGAGATAGGGCCAGGGCCAAGAACGTCCACACAGCCACAGATGGACAGTGATGAGGGGAATGAGTCTTGGCTGGACCCACGCCAGCATCACAGAGATAAACGCGCACAACAGAAGAAAGGGCGTGCCCGAGATTAGGCTGAGTCACTGGACCACACCCCACAGGATATAAAAGGGAGCGTGGTGGCCAGTCAAATCTTGTGACGAACAAAGCTGAAAGCTTCCACGCCATTCTGCATTGCCGGACTTTTTGCTATAGACTTTGCTGGATTATCTCTGGACTTGACTAATTCCGTAATTATTGAGCTGCTTTCCTTTGATGTATCAGAAGTGGGGAGAAGTTATCTCTCCTCTTCGTAAATAATAAACTCTTGGCAGGCAGCCACTAGGTTGTTGCCAAGTTCCGTTATCATAAGGAAAAGGATTTTGCCGGCTGGTTTGGTCTTTAACTCCTGAACGTCTGTTGGTGTGTGTGCGTGGGGTTGGGGACAGAATAGTAGGGTCAAGAGAAATTGGAATAAGAATGTCAGAGGGATAGAATATGGAATATTTTATTGTATGTTTGTATATATGTACATATAATACACATAATATATTTATATAGAATAATGGAAATTAGTCAATAGGTGAAGTTTATGTACTGTATATGTAAATTTGTTTCTCAATTGAGAGAAACTTGTATGTTTTAAAATGTTTTTTCTTTAAAAAAAAAAAGGGAATAAGAATGGGAGAAGCCCAATAGATTGATGGATTGGACTGACAGTTTTCACAGTTAAAAGATCTGGAAGGGTTTGGGCAAACTATGCCTAAAAAGATTTTGCCAGATTTTATTGGAAGAGCTGAAAAAGGACCAGATCCTGATCACGAGAGCTACACTGAGCCCTTGAATTCCTTTTGGGAGGGAACCGCTACCAACATTTGAAGATGTAACCAAAATCAGGTGCCAAAATTGTGCCAAATTTCGAAGTATGGGGAGTGATCTGGCCTGTAATATTGGTGCTGGGGAAGACAGCTACAGATTGCATACTGCTGTACTAGAAAGAAAAGCAATGGCACAATCGTCAAGGCTGCTGCAGCAAGCTGTTTTAGGTATGTGGAAATGGCCACACCATTGTTTACTTGCTTATTTATTCACTTAAAAGATTTGAACAGCCGCCCAGCTTATGTGACGTAACCCCAGGCAGCTCACAAGAGTAATAAACGAGTAAAAACAGTAACAAGCGTAGAAAACAACAATACAGAACAGATCATATTAGTGTAAGTGATTTTCTCACTCTAAAAAGTAGACTGCAAAGCCCTTCCCCCCAAAGAACCTTGGTAGCACAGTGGTCTAAAGCACCCTGTTATTAACACAGCTGCCTGCAATTACTGCAGGTTCGAGTCTTACCAGGCTCAAGGTTGACTCAGCCTTCCATCCTTTCTAAGGTAGGTAAATTGAGGACCCAGTTTGTGGGAGCAATAAGCTGACTTTGTATGAATATACAAAAGTATGAAAGCTATTGCTTAACGCATTGTAAGCCGCCCTGAGTCTCCGGAGAAGGGCGGCATATAAATCAAATTTTTTAAAAAAAATGTTGTAAATCAGCGTTTTTCAAATTCAGCATTTTTGGGATGTGTAGACTCCAACTCCCCCAGATGTTCCTAAGAGTTGAAGTCCACGCATCTTAAAGGTGTTGAAGTTGAAAAACAGTGTTGTAAATGAGTAGCTTTGGATAGTGGGAGAAACAAAGCTTGCAAGGAAGAGAAGGTAAGGACAGTCAAAGAAGGAATGCAATCAATAAAATCATATGTAATCATGTTTCATTTTCCGTTGGGCATTCAGCTGAAGGTTTTCAGTCACTTCTTGCTCATTGGAAAAATTCAAATTAAATCATTCTTGACAGATGCCTGTCTAGACTGCACTTGAATGAATCTGGTACCTCTCTGGCTAATTGCTTCTATTGTTCAATTGCATTTTTTATTGGAGCATTTTTCCTAACATATTACATTTTCCGAAGCATTATTTTGCCTCTGTGATATTTGGCAGAGATGGAAAACCTGAAGTCCATCAGATTATTAGTACATTACAACTCCTCAGGAGGCTGTGATGAACCGTATTACTCATTACTCCTGCTTGCTTGTGCTCCTGAAATTCAGCCGCAGATTGATGATTTTCAATAGCAAGATGTTTAGCTAACGTGTAAGAAAAAGCATGAAACAGGTGAATTGTAGAAGAAGAACAGGCAGAGCTTGGGGAGGGAGTACGGAGTTAAATGGATCAATATCAGGCACAAAGAATCAGGATCACCAATTAGGTTGCAGCGTAGACATTTTATTTAAGCCTAAATACAAGAATCTGATCAACTAAAGTCCAGTACTAAATTGGCATCAGATAAGGGCCAACGGAATTTGGGAGGGGTAACTGTTAGATCGTTAGACTTCCGCGTGGTGTCAGGAAGGGCGTCCAGCTAGTAAATTCTCAGCTCCATCCAATCACCCCAACTGTACCCCAGGTTAAGGGATTGCAGGGTTGTAAACAAGGGAGACTTGGATCACTTGTGTGGGAATGCAACGATTCTAACTGATGATATGTTTAACTCTGCCTCCCGGTTCTCCCTGCTCTTTTCCTACATGAATCAACCCACTAATATCTTTAATACACCTAATATATTTTACTCAAATCTAAAACTCCAAATCTAAAAATCCCCCCAACACGCCCAAACTAGTTAGAACTAATGATCTAATCTCATTGCTGATCTTTTATATAGCTTGGTATATGTATTTTGCTACCTGTAAAAGACTAGCTTTTAGTGAGTGATCATAGTCCTCTGCTTATGATCAGTCACTTAATGACTATTTGAAGTTACAACAGATCTCCCCCAGTTATTTACAACCCATTTTCAAAGTTACAATGGCCGTAACTTCTCACAATCACACAACTGCATTTTGGGTGCTTGGCAGCTGGCTTACCTTTATGGCCATTGTCACTACCCTAAAGTCACATGACCATGATTTGTGATCTTTTTTTTGCCAATTTCTGGTATTTACTTCCAGTTTTCAGCAAAAAAGGCCCATTGCGGGAAAACGGATTTGCTTAATAACCACTGTATTGCTGCAAAAATCAGGTCTGGTCCTGCAATGCCTCAATTTACGACTACAATGACCTACAACTCTTAATTCCAGGCTCAATTCTGGTTGCACATTGAGGACTATCTTCATAATGTTGTTGTTTGTTTTTATGATAAAAACTTGAGTTGCTTCCGATACACGGAACTCAGAAATGTTACAAGCAAAATGTTGTAACCATATGAAGATGATGATTACTATATTTTTTGCACTATAAGACGCTCCGGACCATAAGACACACCTAGCTTTTGGGGAGGAAAACAAGAAAAAAAAATCTGCCTCCCAGCAATTTGCCTCCTTGCAGCAAACAGCAAGCAGCCTGGTCAGCTTCAGCACAGCCTAATTTAGCACAAGCAGCTGATTGGCGGTTGGATCAGCCTCCCGGAATATCACTGATCAGCTGTTCCAGGCTGCAGGGATCACCGCCACCCATCGCCGTCTCCGTGCACCCCATTTTTGGCCTCTGTGTGCCCCATTTTCAGCCCGTTCCAGGCAGCAGGGATCGCTGCCATCACCTATTGCCACTGATCCCCGCCACCTGGAACAGGCTGAAAATGGGATGTGCAGAGGCCGAAAATGGGGTGCGTGGAGGCCGAAAATAGGACGCGCAGAGGTGGCAATAGGCAGTGGCAGCAATGGGTCGCAGTGATCCCCGCAGCCTGGAACAGCTGATCAGTGATATTCCGGGAGGCTGATCCAACCGCCAATCAGCTGCTTGTGCTAAATTAGGCTGTGCTGAAGCTGACCAGGCTGCTTGCTGTTTGCTGCAAGGAGGCAAATTGCTGGGAGGCAGAGGCTGAAGGATGGGGGCTGGCAGGTGGGCAGGGCTTCAGCACCATTCGCTCTATAAGACGCACAGACATTTCCACCCACTTTTGGGGGGTGGGGAAGTGCATCTTATAGACTGAAAAATATGGTAAATGCTGATTTTCCCATTGGTGTCCCTCATCAAATCCTCTCCGACTAATGATTGATTTGCTTGTTCCAATTTTTCGATGAAAGAGTATCTTAAGAGAACATAAAGGAGCAGAGCTTCCAAAGTTGAAGGTATAGATTTGAGGCTAGTTTAGCCCCAGATAATTCTTCACAAATTGTAAAATTTTACCAAGCTAGAAGGAATTAGCCCTATTTGGTTTAGTCCCACTAAGAAATATGCCTGTGCCCTGAAGACTTGTACCTTGACTATTTTTATCTCACATCACTTCAGAGTTTGCTCCAGGCGCTGATGTTTTATTGCTGGACCACTGCAGAATTTTTCTTCCTTTCACCTGCCCACTCATGGATTGTCACATTCTTTTGTTGTTGCAAAGAGAATAAGTATAATATTTGAATGTCATTTTAAAAGTTTGTCAGTCAGTGGAATTCAAGCTTGCTGAATCTAGGATATAATGCAAGTTTTGAATTCCTAGCCCTGCCCCAAATTAAATATTAAACCAGTTATAATCTGAGGAGAAGTGTAAAATATTTTCAAGTAAAAACTCAGTAGCTTAGGTATGAACCAGGAAGTCCCTGGCAAAATTCTCCAAGCTGTCATTCAATGAATTAGGCCAGTTGTTATCCTCTTAACCTTGCCTTCCAAGCCAGGTCACAGCAATGAATGAGCCTGTCAGTTTCACTTTCATGAAGAACTTCATAAATCTGGAAAAATTTCAGATGCAAATGAAAGAAAAGTCTTATCTGTCTGCCAAATTCAGGAGGTATATAAATTCCTTGTGAGGTCAACGCCATATTATATTGTTCAAATCTCTCTCTCTCTCTCTCTCTCTCTCTCTCTCTCTCTCTCTCTCTCTCGCTCTCTCTCTCTCTCTCTCTTGCTTTAATTTATATGCCGCCCTTCTCCGGAGACTCAGGGTGGCTTACAATGCGTTAAGCAATAGCCTTCGTACTTTTGTATATTTATATAAAATCAGCTTATTGCCCCCACAAACTGGGTCCTCATTTTACCTACCTTAGAAAGGATGGAAGGCTGAGTCAACCTTGAGCCTGGTGAGATTTGAACTTGCAGTAATTGCAAGCAGCAGATGTTAATAACAGTGCTTTAGTCCACTGTACTACAGGCTCTTCCCCTAGATGATGCATCTAACAGTTCAATTTCCTCCTGGGTTTTGTTGTCAACGATTTTCTATGATATATCATCTCCAAGCTTTCCTGAGAAACCTGGAATCAATGTTATCTTCTTAACAATTCTGTACGTAGGCGGAGAAAATGAAATTCAGCTGAAGGGCTTCATTCAACAGCATCATAACTGAATGAAGGAAATAGAATATATATTTGCTTTTCTTCTAGTTGAATTTGGCTTGCTATCTAGTGTGTCTCCTGGATCGGGGTCCTAAACTCCCGGTCCGTGGATCGGCACTGGGCCATGGCATGCCAGAAACTGGGCCACGCAAACAAGCTAAGCCCTATCCGTGGGGTGCAGGCGGCATGCAAAATCACATCGGCAGAAAAACCTGTCTCCACGGAACCGGTTCCTGGTTGATAGGTTTTCACTGTGTAGAAGTTAAACCTCTTTGTAATCAAATTGACTTTCAAATTGACTTTTCTTGTTAGTTTAGTAGAACAGTACTTTGATTAAAGCTTTGTGTGTCCCCAGGCAAGTTTTTCTGCTTGGATATGCCTCAGTAAATGACTATCTCTACCCTTTATTGTACCATCAATAGGATTATTTTAAAGCTGTGACTCTTTAGAAAAAGAAAAAAAACAGCTTTGGTTAACAAGGAGGAAGAAGAATATTCTTGTCACCGTACTGAACAACAAATTGTATGCTTATTTGATATAAATGCCAATTGTCCATATGTCCAGTTGTAGAAATATCAATTCCTGAACTGATCTTGGAACATCAGTTCAGGATTCATTATTCAGAATTCTGATACAGTAGAATATAGTGCAGTTAGAGTGCAGCCCATTGTTATCTTCTGTGAATATCTACATCTTTTGAACTTCATATCATTCTTTTTAAGACTGACAACCAGAGTTCAAGCAGAGGTGAAATCCAGCAGCTTCTGACAGGTTCTGGAGAACTGATAATGGAAATTTTGAGTAGTTCGGAGAACTGGCAAATATCACCTCTGGCTGACCCCAGAGTGGGGAGGGAATGGAGATTTTGCAGTATTCTTCCCCAAGCCACACCACGGCCACCAAGCCACGCCCACAGAACTGGTAGTAAAAAAAATTGAATTTCACCACTGAATTTAAGAAAATTGAATGGTACCTGAAGTTATAATTATGGAGAACCTTGGCTCATCAGGGCAGAGAAGCATCAGAATAACAAAGTTGAAGGGACCTTGGAGGTCTTCTAGTCCAACCCCCTGCTCAGGCAGGAAACCCTGTACCATTTCAGACAAATGGTTGTCAAATCTCTTCTTAAAAACCTCCAGTGTTGTTGTTTTTTTTTTTTAATTTGATTTATATGCCGCCCTTCTCCGGAGACTCAGGGCGGCTTACAATGCATTAAGCAATCACCTTCATACTTTTGTATATTTATACAAAGTCAGCTTATTGCCCCCACAATCTGGGTCCTCATTTCACCTACCTTTGAAAGGATGGAAGGCTGAGTCAACCTTGAGCCTGGTGAGATTCGAACTTACAGTAATTGCAGACAGCTGGTGTTAATCACAATGCTATCAGTCTGCTGAGCCATCAGGCGCTGGTGTTGGAGCAAGTCATTCCACTGATTTTGTTCCACTGATTAATTGTTCTAACTGTCAGGAAATTTCTCTGTAGTTCTAGGTTAGTTCTTTCCTTAATTAGTTCCCATCCATTCCTTCTTGTTCTGCCTTCAGGTACTTTGGAGAATAGGTTGACTCCCCTCGTCTTTGTGGCAGAGGAAGAGGGGGTCAACCTGTTTTCTGTCATGTAAGTATATGTTGGCCAAACACTTTTGCTTGCTTGTCCCTACCAGCCAGTGCAAATAAACAATCCAGGAATTGACTTGGAAAAGGAAGTGCAATATCGTGGTGTGTTTAAACTAGTAAGTGCGTATTTGTTGTATTTGAGATATAAGGTAGGACAGAATAATAGAATTTCACCAGAAACAAATTCTGTTCCCATAATTCCAAACAAAGTGAAAGCAAGCATCAAAAATCTGTTGGCATTCATTTTTCAAAATTAAGCATTGAGAACAGGGGAGAATATCCGAAACAAAACAAAAAAAACATAAAAATCCTCTGCTGAAAGTTTTACCAAACAGGGACAGTCATTTTTCAAACGAACACAAACTCACACACGCCTCTAAAACACACAAACACAAAGCATATTGATTTGTGTTATTTTTTTTTAAAGAAAATGATTCTTAAGACATTTTATTAACCTGTTATAGGATTAGGTTGTTGTACATAAAGGCTTTGTTCTTCAACATTAGGAATGTAAATAGTTATTTTTTTTAAAACGATAAAAAGAAACATCTAATTTGAATAGCAAACTAATAAAACTTAGAATAAAGCAAATGGGATTTGTAGTGATTCTCATCAACCACTAATCAGAAACAAAGCTTGTCCTTATTTTACCAGTTCTAGTTTGTCTGGGAAGCAAAGAAACAGGGAATCCCAGTTCTATTACAGACTAACAGAGTTGGAAGGGACCTTGGAGGTCATCTAGTCCAACCCCCTGCCCAAGCAGGAAACTCTATATCATTTCTGACAGATGGCAGTCCAATCTCTTCTTGAAAGCTTCCAGTGGTGAAGCTCTCACAACTACTGAAGGCAACTTCTGTTCCATGGGTTGATTGTTCTCACTGTCAGAAAATTCCTCCTTATTTCTCGATATTTGGTCGATATTTGTTGGACCATCTGCAACCAGCAACAGCTCCCCATCGCCCGGTGCGTTCTCACAGGGAGGGCCTACTCAGGGTGCCGTCGGCTAGACAGTGTCGACTGGCAACCCCTAGAGGCAGAGCTTTCTCTGTGGGTGCTCCCACCCTCTGGAACCAACTTCCTCTGGGGCTCTGGTTGGCCCCTGACCTCCGCACCTTCCGCCGCGACTTAAAGACATGGTTGTTCAGCCTGGACTTGGGGGGGGGGGGGTTAACATGTATTTTAAGACACTTTTATTCGGATATTTTATTGTTGTCAGCTGCCCCGAGTCCTTCGGAGATAGGGCGGCATATAAATCAAATCAAATCAAATCAATCAATCAATCAATCAATCAATCAATTTCTAGGTTGAATCTCTCCTTGTTCAGTTTCCATCCATTATTCCTTGTCTGGCCTTCAGGTGCTTTCGAAAATAACTTGACCCCCTCCTCTCTGTGGCAGCCCCTCAAATATTGGAACACTGCTATTATGTCTCCCCTAGTCCTTCTTTTCTCTACGATCCTAAGCATTTTCTTTCAAACTAATTTAGCCTAGTCTTCCTCAATCTCCATGTCCAAACAAACAAACAGACAGACAGACAGAGAGGCTATTAATGTGTTCATAATCCCCATAGTTTCTTAGATTGAGTGAAACAGAATGAAACTACAGTTTAGAAATGTTAGAAACTTTTGGGGAGTGATTTCTACAAGGCGGTAGAACAATCAATCAGTGAAAGGACTTGCCTCCAACTCTGGAGGTTTTTAAGAAGAGATTGGACAGCTGTTTGTCTGAAATGGTACTTTAGGGTTTCCAGCATAAGCAGGAGGTTGGACTAGAAGACCTCTGAGATCCTATCCAACTCTGTTATTTGCTTCAAGGTGCACTTCAAGGTTTTGGTTCTCATCTTCAAAGCGCTCCATGGCTTAGGGCCCGGTTATTTACGAGACCACCTTCTGCCACCGATAACCTCCCACCGGCCAACACGCTCCCACAGAGAGGGCCTCCTCAGGGTGCCGTCAGTCAGGCAATGTCGGCTGGCGACCCCCCCGGGGAAGAGCCTTCTCTGTGGGGGCACCCGCCCTCTGGAGTGAGCTACCCCCAGGGATACGACTGATCCCAGACCTCCGGACCTTCCGCCAGGCTCTGAAGACTTTTTTATTTCAGCAAGCCGGGCTGGGTTAAAAATCTTTTAATTGGGTGAATTTTATGGGTAACGGGGTTTTTAAATTGGGGGAAGCCAAAGATAAATTTAATTTTGTTTTATAGTATTTTAATGTTTACATTGTATGTTTTTTTAATTTTGGCTGTTCACCGCCCCGAGTCCTTCGAGAGAGGGGGGGCGGTATAAAAATTTAAAAAATAAATGAATAAAAATAAATTCTGCTGTTCCAAGGGACATAACTTTGTGTCTCTTTGCAATATGCAATTGTTTAATGTTTCAACAGACATTTCCCTTGATAAGGAGTTTCCTTGAAATGTGTGGGGGAGCTATTATCTATTGGCACAGCTGACTTTTTAAAACTCTCTCCCCTCCTCACGGGGTTATTGTTGACCCCCTTGTTTGCCGTTCTCATGTGAATCTGCCCCAAGCATATGCTCAGCTGATGATGGATAAGGAAAATACCACCTGCATGATTCTTTTCACACTGACAATATTAATCCCAACTGTAAGAAGAGAGCTAGAAAACTCTTTGCTTAAAAGCTGGGGTTTCAGGAGAGGCGAAGGAGAAGAAGACTTAAAATAGATGTCTGTTCATCCCAGCGGCCAGTTCTCAAAATATCCAGTAAACCTTCAAGTTGCCATTTATTGCAGTATTATTTATAGTCGCTAGAGTTGAAAGGGAACGTTGGAAGTTTATTATTTCCTGTGTGGTAAACTATGACCATTTTGTTTGCCTTGGCAATAGCCCAGGAAGTAATATACCTAATTATGGATGAATCCAGTGTGTTTCCTGGTTAAGTTCCTATAAGCTTACGTCTTCACATACACACAGAGAAGGAAAAGTATTTCATAGATGTCGTGTTAACATTAACAGAGGATAGAATCAAGAATCATTTTACAAGAAGAGTCCTCCATTCCTCTAACCGCAATAAAATACCTTAGGCCACCAGTCTCCAAATTTTGTGCTTAGACAACTTAGAACTATACCAATTTCAGTCTGATCTAAGCATAGTACATAAAATTATCTGCCACAATGTACTTCCTGTCAGTGACTACTTCAGCTTCAATCACAACAATACACGAGCAAATAATAGATACAAACTCAAGGTAAACCGTTCCAAACTCGATTGCAGAAAATATGATTTTAGCAACAGAGTGGTCAATGCCTGGAATGCACTACCTGACTCCGTAGTTTCTTCCCCAAACCCCCAAAACTTTAAACTGTCTACTGTTGACCTCATCCCATTCCTAAGAGGTCTGTAAGGGGTGTGCATAAGTGCACCAGCGTGCCTACCGTCCCTGTCCTAATACTCCTTTTTTACTCTTACTATTTTCATGTATTCAAATTATGTTTATACTTTTGCCTGTTACCTTATATATGCTTGACAAATAAACTTATGATTATGATTAAGATTGCGTGAAGTACTAGTACTGCTTTACAAAGTCTTAGTAAGACCACACCTAGAGTACTGCATCCAGTTTTGGTCAGCACCCTATAAAAAAAGATGTTGAGACTTTAAAAAAAGTGCAGAGAAGAGCAACAAAGATGATCAGGGGCCTGGAGACTAAAATATATGAAGAATGGTTTCAGGATTGGGTATGGCTGGTCTAGTGAAAAGAAGGGCCAGGGGATACATGATAGCAATGTTCCAATACTTGAAGGGCTGCCACATAGAAGAGGGATCAACCTATTTTCCAAAGCATCGAAGGCAAGTCAAGAAACAGGCTCAGGCTCAACCCATCCAAGACCGAGTGGCTGTGGTTTCCGACGTCCCGATATAGTCAGCTGGTGCCATCGCTGACTATTGGGGGCGAATCATTGGCCCCCACGGAAAGGGCTCACAACTTGGGTGTCCTCCTGGATTCACGGCTGTCTTTAGAAGAGCACTTGATGGCCGTGACCAGGAGGATTTTTCATCAGGTTTGCCTGATCCGCCAGTTGCGTCCCTTTCTAGATCGGGACTCCTTACGCACGGTCACTCATGCCCTCATCACCTCCCGTCTGGACTATTGTAACGCTCTCTACATGGGCTCCCCTTGAGGAGCAGTCAGAGGCTCCAACTGGCGCAGAGTGCGGCTGCGCGGTTGGTGATGGGAGTGACGTGGCGCTCCCATGTAACGCCTCTCCTGCGCGAGCTGTACTGGCTCCTGGTGGTCTTCCGAGTGCGCTTCAAGGTTTTGGTTATCACCTTTAGAGCGCTCCATGGCTTAGGACCTGGTTATTTACGGGACCGCCTGCTATCACCAATAGCCTCCCACCGACCAGTACGCTCCCATAGAGAGGGGCTCCTCCGGGTGCTGTCGGCCAAACAGTGTCGACTGGCGGCCTCCAGGGGGAGAGCCTTCTCTGTGGAGGCACCTACTATCTGGAACGAGCTCCCCCCAGAGATACGGAGGATCCCGGATCTGCGTACCTTCCGTCGTGCGCTCAAGACTTTCTTATTTCATCAAGCTGGCCTGACCTAAGTTTTTCCCCTTTTTAAATGGAAATTTTAAATTTGGTTTTAAATTATTGGGGTTTTAAATTTTGTTCAGCCAAATTATTTAATTAGTTTTATCTCTATTTTAAATTTTGTATTTATATGTTTTATTCTATGGCCGTTTACCGCCCTGAGTCCTTCGGGAGTAGGGCGGTATACAAATTCAATTAAAAAAAAAAAAAAAGAAACAACAGATGGAAACTAATCAAAGAGAGATCCAACATTTCCTGACAGTGAGAACAATCAACAGTGGAGCAGCTTGCCTTCAGCTCCATCACTGGAAGCTTTTAAGAAGAGACTAAACAGCCACCTGTGTGTAATGGTCTCCTGCTTGAGTGGGACCTCTAAGATCCCTTCCACCTCTGATATTCTATGTTCTATAATAGTCTATGTTCTATGTCTCAGGTTTTGGGAGACAATTCTTACCATTTCCGGTTATGGGCCATGCTAATGGGAATTGTAGTTTGGAAGATTGGCAGAGCACTAGGCTCTTTGGCCCTTGATCTTCAGCACAAATCAGTTGTTTTAAATGCCTCTCTTGGGGTTGGTTAGATATCGTTTTTAACGGGAGTGTCTTTGACTGCATTCATCGTGTGAGTTCAGTTAGCATTATTCTTTCTTGATTCATATAGAACTGAGAAGCTGAGAAATGGGATGGAGCAATTTTGCAGATTGAAGAGTTGGTGAGAAGAAGGGAATTGCAGGCTCTTTTGTCTATCAAGAGCTCCACTGAATGCCAGTTTTTTATTTCTCTTTCCTCCAAGAGTTCTTAACTGCTCACTCGCATTGATTCTCCCATATTGAGGTAGTTCAATATCTCCCATATTTAGTTTAACCCTTTAGCTGATGCACATCATACAGGAGTGGCCAAAATTGTGGAAACCTTTTGGGAAAAGTGTATTTTCTAAAACTAGCTAATGACACCACTTTTTGGGGGGAGTAGTACCATAAAATTATAAATCAATGGAAAGATAATTTAATCAAGAATGTAATGCAATAACTTTTATGAAGGATTTGCTATTAGAATAGCAGTTACAGTATAAAGAGGAAAACTGAAACACAGAGAATAAACAAGATATACAAAAATTGTCACCATAGAAAAAATGAGATATACAAAAATTATTATGTCAGTTAATACTTAGTTGGGTAACCTTTAGCATGAATTACGGCCTTACAACGTCTTCCCATGGAGAGAACCAAGTCTTTTAGTTCTGCAGCTGTTATCATGTGAAACCAAGATTGAATGATGGCTTCTATTAACTGGGTTTTATTGCTGGGTCGCTTCTGACTAGCAAGTTTCTTTAGTCGGCTCCATAGATTTTCCATTGGGTGAAGGTCTGGGCTATTCCCAGGCCATTCCAGCAGTGGAATAGGATTATCTTGAAACTCCAAAAAAAAAAAAATGGTGGTATTAGCCATCAAACCTCAAAAATACACTTCTCCCAAAAGATTTCCACAATTTTGGCCACTACTGTAGGTGCCTTAGCTCTAACCATTCGGTGGCTAAGATCCTATCTTGTTAGGATCAAACTCCGGGCCATGGGCAGAGTTTGCCTGCAATACTACATTCGAACCATTTTATTTTAAAATTTGATTTATATGCCGCCCTTCTCCGGAGACTCAGGGCGGCTTACAATGCATTAAGCAACAGCCTTCATCCTTTTGTATATTTATACAAAGTCAGCTTATTGCCCCCACACCTGGGTCCTCAATTTACCTACCTTAGAAAGGATGGAAGGCTGAGTCAACCTTGAGCCTTGGCGAGATTCGAACCTGCAGTAATTGCAGGCAGCTGGTCTTAATAACAGGGTGCTTTAGACCACTGTACTACCAAGGCTCTTGTGCCACTAGATTAACAGCTAGCTTATGGCTAGGCAATTTAGTCCAATAAGAAAATGAGGTGGGTGGTAAGACCAATGGAAAGCATGTCCATTCCATTTTTGTGTTCTTTCATTCATTCATTATTTATTTATTTATTTATTTTTCATATTTGTATACCGCCCTACTCCCGAAGGACTCAGGGCGGTGAACAGCCATAATAAATACAAATACATATAGAAGTTAAAAAAAATTATGAATGGGAATGAAAAACATGACTCCTAAATACCTTGGAAGTTGAAGGGAAGGTTTATCTTGCCCACCTTGCTGATGGCGGACTTGGGTGAGTCACCCAGAAGTTACTTAAGAGTGGGAGTTGAAGATGTTAGCGTTAAATGCAATTAGCCACTTTACGTTAACGTCTTTCCTTCCCCATCTGTTGCTTTTGTTTTTCAGCCATCTACAATTACAAAGCAATCCAGGATGTGGAGCTCTCTTTACAGGTTGGGGATACCGTTCACATCCTGGAGATGTATGAAGGTAAGGCTCTGGGTTGCCAAGAGGGAATGGGAAGGGCTCCTAGGCCCAGTGGGAGACACCGAGTTCTATATTTGAAAGTATGGATCAACAAAATGGAAAGAGACAAAGCAAATAAAACTCAGGTAATGAAACCCGGTGATACCGATTATTGTTGTATCCGTTCCAGAGAGAGCACTCTTAAGATCTGAAGCAGGAATTTCAAATATAAGAAGCTGTGAAGATCGATATTATTTTCCACCAATGGCCAGTCAGTTGCCATACGACCCGGCTGCTCCTTTCTGCATTTTCTCTAGCTTGACCATGTTGTTTTAAAGTTTTGCTCAGTAGAAATGTACAGGTGCTCCAGTGCAGGGGTGAAATGCTCCCGGTTCGGACCGGATCCCCCGATCCGGTAGCGATGACGGCGGGTGGTTCAGAGAACCGGTAGCAAAAATCCCTGCCCTCCCCCCATGCCCAGCTGAGCCGCACAATCATCAGAGGCTTTTTTTTTTTACTTTTTCTACAACCTCTTCCGACGAAAAAATGCTTTTAAAAGTAAAAAAAAAAAAGCCTCTGATGATTGCGCGGCTCAGCTGGGATCGTCAGAGGCTTTTCAAAGCATTTTTTTTCTGCAACCTCTTGGCCGAAGAGATGGTAAAAAAAATGCTTTGAAAAGCCTCTCTGACAATCCCAGCTGAGTTGCCTGATCAGCAGAGGCTTTTCAAAGCATTAGAAAAAATGCTTTGAAAAGTTTAAAAAAAAAAAAAGTTGGCCACGCCCACCCAGTCACATTACCCCCCCAAACCAAGCTACGCCACAGAACCGGTAGTAACAAATTTTACATTTCACCCCTGCTCCAGTGTAATTGCACCACAGTTATTTTGGCATAAGTAAAAGATGCACATGATAACCACCACGACAAGGAGCAGTTCTGAATGACTCCCAAGTTCTCTGAATACAGAAAGGTAACTTTGAGAAGCTCACAAGCAGGTCATGGTCACCACATAAAGACTTCGTTTTGCTTTTGTAATTAAATGTAATCTTTGAGTCTGAATTCAGTTCTGGCATTCTAATCACTGTGAGCATCTACTTCACTGTTGCTCAACCTTGGCCGCTGGACGGTGTGTGGACTTCAGCTCCCAGAATTCCCCAGCCAGCTGGCTGGGGAATTCTGGGAGTTGAAGTCCACACATCGTCCAGCGGCCAAGGTTGAGAAACACTGATCTAGTTTAACCTGAGGCTCTCTCAGCCCGAGATTGTTGGGGAATGATAAGATTATAATCCAGCATACCTGGAAGATGCTACATTGGGTCAATAGGGAAGGTTTAAATTGGATCCCCTTAGTGGAATTTTTACTGACTTGCCTGAATTTTTATGGCATAGTGTGGCTTTTGATTGATCATTAGTGATGAATCCCTTGCTGTCCAGCTAACTTTCCCTGCTAGAATGGATGAGCGACTTCAATGTGTGATTCATCCCATGCTTAACTTCCAGACTATTTCATATACTTCTTGAAAGTTGCTATTTCATTGTTATGCTCCAACAGACCAGAGAAATACAATTTGAGCTAATCCACCTTGGCTGGAAAGAGAATTGAGTCACGTGAGGATTGCAAAGGGTTGCTGAGTCTCCATTTTTATGATGCCCTCCATCCTGTCAGTGTTAAGTTAGGAACTGCATACCTTGGATTCACCAGCAAGTCAACCCAGCTGCTTAATTAACCCATTGGTTAATAGCCAGTGATGGCTAACTTTTTTGCCGTTGCGTGCCAAAAGGGGGGTGGGGGACACAGGAGGGTCACACACGGCATGCTCATACCCATAATTCAATGCACCCTGGCCCCCGCGCATGCGACCCCACCACGCTCCCACTGCTTTTGGCATGAGATGGCAAGGTGGACCCGGTAGGCCCGTTTTTCGCCCTCCCCAGGCTCCAGAAGCTTTTTTGGAGCCTGGGGAGGGCAAAAACAGCCTCCCCCCCAAGGCTCTCTGGAGGCAGGAAGTGGTCTGTTTCCTGACTTCCGGTGGGCCCTGAAGGCTCAAAAATCACATGCACGCTGGAGCTAAACTAGGGCAACGCTTGCGTGCCCCCCGATATGGCTCCACGTGCCACCTGTGGCACGCGTGCCATAGGTTCGCCATCACGGGTCTAGGCCTTTATTTTATTTTCAGGCTGACTTGTGCTTGACATCAGGGAGAGCCAGTTAGAGCTCAGGTGCCAAAAAAGATGTTTGTTACTGATGCTGTATTTGCGGATGCATTTGAAGGGAGCCGATTCCATTCTGGTGGTAGATTTAATGCAGCGGAGAACCAGGGTATTGGCTGACCTTGCATATGGGAAAGAGAGACAGACAGACAGACAAAACTATTGATCCCATTCCCGAGGAGCCATTTAAACTAGATGGTTAAATCAGAATCTGGAACGAGCTCCCCCCAGAGATATCGAGGATCCCGGATCTACACACTTTCTGCCGTGCTCTTAAGATTCTCCTATTCCAGCAAGCCGGCCTGGCCTAATTTTCTCCCCTGTTTTAAATTTTTTTAAATTGCAATTTTAATCTGTTTTAAATTATTGGGATTTTTTAATTGTCTTGGGCTAAATTATTTAATCTGGTTTTAATTATGTCTTTTAACTTTTGTATCTATGTGTTTTATTTTGTGCCTGTTCACTGCCCTGAGTCCTTCGGGAGTAGGGCGGTATATAAATCTAATAAAAGAAAGAAAAGAAAGAAAAAGAAAGAATCAGCACTTCTTATCAGGAAGAACATTTGACAATGTGTTCTCCTATCCACAAAGCAAGGCAATGTGCTTTGAGACCCAGTTTGGTATAGTGGTTAGTTGGGGCCCTGGAGGTCATCTAGTCCAACCCCCTGCTCACGCAGGAGACCTATACTAGGGATTCGAACCGCCGAACTGCCGACCTTTCTGATCGACAAGCTCAGCATCTTAGCCACTGAGCTAGAAAGCAGGAGATTGTGAGTTCAGTCTTAGCCACAAAACCTGGCTGGGTGACTTTTTTTTTTTTTTTTAATTTGATTTATATGCCGCCCTTCTCCGGAGACTCAGGGCGGCTTACAATGTGCTCAGCAATAGCCTTCATCCTTTTGTATATTTATACAAAGTCAGCTTATTGCCCCCACAGCTGGGTCCTCATTTCACCTACCTTAGAAAGGATGGAAGGCTGAGTCAACCTTGAGCCTTGGCGAGATTCGAACCCTGCAGTAATTGCAGGCAGCTGGTCTTAATAAGCTTAATAACAGGGTGCCTTAAACCCCTGTACTACCAAGACTTTGAGCCAGTCACTCTCTCTCTCTCAACCCCAATTTACCTCACAGGGTTAATTACTGTGGGGAAAATAGGAGGAGGAATATGTGTTGAGTTATTATCCACTTTGAGTTGTTTGCAAAAACAATAAAGCGGGGATACTAAGTTAATAAATAAACCTAATATTAATCCCTGCCTTGGAAACCTGCCCATAAACAACACTCTTTCAAAATACTGCTGGAAAAAAAATTGGTTCTTTCCCAAGATAACGCACAATATTGGGAGGTCAAGGAGAATGTTCTGTTCTGTTGAAAAAAGGGGAGAGGGTCATCCTTTTAAGGAAGGGGGGATTTTACCATAGAATAAAGCTGGAAGGGATCTTGGAGGAGCAGGAGAGCCTATACCAATGATGGCTAACCTTTTTGCCATCGCGTGCCAGGAAGTGGGGGAAGGGGAAGTCCATGTACATGTGTGCCCACACCCATAATTCTATGCACCCTGTCATGCGCATGTGCGCGAAACCCCCCCTCCACCCCAGCTCCTATCCCCAGCCTCCAGAGCCTCTCCAGGAGTCTCTGGAGGTTGGGGACAGCAAAAACGTCACTTCCTGTCCAACCGGTTGTTGGGAAATGAGCCGTTTCAGGCCTCTGGAGGGCCTCTGAGGGAATGGGGAAGGCTGTTTTCACCCTCCCCAGATGCATAGAGAGGATCTTGAGCCAGGTGAGAAAGAAAAACGGGCCTTCCCCACCCCCCGAGGCCCTCCGGAGGCAGGAAACAGCCTGTTTACCTACTTCTGGTGGGCCCGTGAGGCCCAAATATCCACTGGCCGGCATGTGCATGTGGGCCAGAGCTGAGCTCGCGTGCCCACTTATATGGCTACACATGCCATTTGTGGCACGCGTGCCATAGGTTCGCCATCACAGGCCTATACCATTTCAGACAAATGACTATCCAGTCTCTTCTTTAAAACCTCCAGTGATGGAGTGGCCATGATTTCTGAAGGCAAGCAGTTCCACTGGTTAACTGTCCTCACTGTTAGGAAGTTTCTCCTTAATTCCAGTTGCTTCTCTCTTTGATTAATTTCCCTCTATTGTTTCTTGTCTTGCCTTTTGGTGCTTTGTAGAATAATTTGACCCCCTCTTCTTTGTGGCAGCCCCTCAAATACCAGAATACTGTTATCGTGTCACCCCTAATTCTTCTTTTCTTTAGACTATGTTCTTTAAGTTTCAGATTTTGACTGTTTTTCCAGCACCATTCCAGTACCAGAGAGGGAAAAAGAATCCCAGATCATTCCAGCCTGCTCTTGTTCTCAAAATCTTCACTTTCTCAACCAAGCAACATTATTTATTTATTTATCTATCTATCTATCTATCTATCTATCTATCTATCTATCTATCTATCTATCTATCTATTTATTTATTAGTTCGATTTATATATGCCGCCCTTCTCCGGAGACTCAGGGCGGCTTACAATGCGTTAAGCAATAGCCTTCATACTTTTTGTATATACCTGCTTAGTAGGGCTTTCGGCCCCCCCTCAGCGGTGTTCTTTTTTATACAAAGTCAGCTTATTGCCCCCACAATCCGGGTCCTCATTTTATCTACCTCAGAAGGATGGAAGGCTGAGTCAACCTTGAGCCCGGTGAGAATTGAACTCGCAGTAATTGCAGGCAGCTGGCAGCTAAGTGCTACTTTAACAGTAGTTTAGTCCGCTGCTCCACCAGGCTCTTTTTAACCTTATCTCTCTTTTTTCATATGGTAGATCAGTTCATCCTCTGGTTCTTTGGCATGTTAAATCTATTGTTAGGAAGTCATTCCCTTCCCCTCGACTCAAAGTCTTCCATTGGAACAGCAGTTGCCCGAGACTTCTCCTTGTTTCTCTTTCCTGCAAAGAAAACTGATCTTTGGCTGCAGCTAGTATCGGGATTATATACATCTACCTATCTTTCAACATATGGGATTCAACTCTTTTGAATAAAGAAATATACTCCCATATAAACCTGAATTTTTTTGATGGATCTGTTGGAGAAGAAGAGCTGTAAGACCTTCCTCTAAAGCAGGGGTCTCCAACCTTGGCAACTTTAAGCCTGGCGGACTTCAACTCTCAGAATTCCTCCAGTCTTAAAGTTGCCAAGGTTGGAGATCCCTACTATAAAGCCTTTCCAGTAAACTGGTGGAAAATCAGTTCAAATTTGAGTATTCATGGGATACGGAACAATCTGAGGAGTTATCTTTAAAGTTTCCACTTTCTTCATCTACTTTTATCCAACTGGAAATCTTGTGGATGGACTGAGTCATTCATTCAAATGAATAAGGCCAAAGTTCAGAGACCAATTCAAGAATGTGTTTCCTTATTTAGCTGATGGCTGTTGCAATGCGAAGTGTGAAGACCAGGCAGTTAATGGCTGATTTCTGCTTTAAATACAGGAAAACCGGTCTCCACTGATCATTTATGATGTTTGAACATTCCCAAATTTCATAGCCTTGGTAGTACAGGGGTTTAAGGCACCCTGTTATTAAGCTGGTTATTAAGACCAGCTGCCTGCAATTACTGCAGGGTTCGAATCTCGCCAAGGCTCAAGGTTGACTCAGCCTTCCATCCTTTCTAAGGTAGGTAAATTGAGGACCCAGTTTGTGGGGCAATAAGCTGACTTTGTATAAATATACAAAAGGATGAAGGCTATTGCTGAGCACATTATAAGCCGCCCTGAGTCTTCGGAGAAGGGCGGCATATAAATCAAATTTAAAAAAAAAAAATAGATCCTTATGTCATTGATAAAACTTTGGAAGCCTTGGTGTGAGGTTATCATTTATATCTGCCTGTCTGCAATTGCTTTTTTGGGAAATGTATATTAGGATAGGATAGGATCCTAATAGGATCCACTTATAGGATACACTTTTTTTCTAAGAATCCTGATGCAGCCAGATTTATAATATTGACAACTCAGTGGAGGTTTTGAAGATAAGAAGATAAGAAGGGAGGGTGGAGGGGAGAGGAGAGGAGAGAGGAAAGGAAAGGAAAGGAAAGGAAAGGAAAGGAAAGGAAAGGAAAGGAAAGGAAAGGAAAGGAAAGGAAGAAGAGGGGAAGGGAAGGAAGAAGAGGGGAAGGGAAGGGAAGGGAAGGGAAGGGAAGGAAAGGAAAGGAAAGGAAAGGAAAGGAAAGGAAAGGAAAGGAAAGGAAAGGAAAGGAAAGGAAAGAAGGAAGAAGAGGGGAAGGGAAGGAAGAAGAAGGGAAAGGAAGGGAAGGGAAGGAAAGGAAAGGAAAGAAGGAAGAAGAGGGGAAGGGAAGGAAGAAGAGGGGAAAGGAAGGGAAGGGAAGGGAAGGGAAGGGAAGGAAAGGAAAGGAAAGGAAAGGAAAGGAAAGGAAAGGAAAGGAAAGGAAAGGAAAGGAAAGGAAAGGAAAGGAAAGGAAAGGCTTAAGAGAGAAGCTAATGGCTCCAACAAAGAGGCAACTAAACAAAACATTGGATGCTGAATATCTGAGAACAAATGAGAATCATACCAGAGGAATGTAATGGAGTCTTTGGAGCACTTATGGAACAGGCGCATCTGGCCAGCTGGAGACCTAAATAAGAACTTCTGATAGCATCTCTTGTTATCACATCTGTTTTATATCTAACTTGCTTAGTTGAATTCCTGGGCTTTCTGATTTGGAGGGTTTTCTATATCTGGCCATGAGATGCTTGGAGCCTGTGTGTGCGTGTGTGTTTGTGTGTGTGTCACAATGGCTATTGTGGTCCATGGCAGAATTTATCAAATGAGTTGAAACTGGTACAGTTTGTTCCAGGCTGAAAAGGGCCGGAGCTGGCATCTGGCTTGTTTATTTCTCAATGACGACTGTTCACAGCTATGACAGCATCCATCTGGGAGACACCACTTGCCTTGTTTCTAGTTTTGTATGACTTCTTGAATTAAGTTGGATATTCCATATTGAGATCTCGCCCCCCACTCCCCACCCTGCCCCATCTTCCTTCCAGTCCCAGAAACAGCAGTGTAGAACAGGACCATTTCAGACTCTGATTTCATTTTTCTAAAAAATATATATATAAATAAAAGCATACTCAAGCCAACAGCAGATTATATTAGGGAGTGTAGCACAAATTTTATATATTGTGCTCCTTCCTCCAAAAAAATGTGCTTCTCTCTGGCTAGCTACTCATGGGAGTATGGTATCTCAAAGGCTCCTTTCTTATATTAATTTTCCTTCCCTTCCAACTTTGGATGCTCCTAGTTCAGGGGTGGGCAACTGTGGCCCTTTTACAACCTGTGGACTTCAACTCCCAGAATTCCTGAGAAAGCCAAGCTGGCTCAGGAATTCTGGGAGTTGAAGTCCATAGGTCATAAAGGGGCCATATTTGCCCACCCCCGTCCTAGTTTATAGTATTGATTGGTCCCAGTAGTCCTCGACTTGCCACCATTCTTTTGGTGACTGTTCAAAGCTACAATGACACTGAAAAATGTGACTTATGACCGTTTTTCACACTTAACGACCTTTGCAGCACCCCTATGATCATGTGATCAAAATTCAGATGCCTGGCAACTCATATTTATTACTATTGCTGTGTCCCAAGGTCATGGGATCTCCTTTTGAGATCTTCTGACAAGCAAAGTCAATGGGGAAGCTAGGTCCACTTAACATGATGCTAATTTAACAACTGTAGTGGTTCACTTATCAACTGTGGCAAGAAAGGTCGTAAAATGGGGCAAAACTCACTTAAGAAAATTCTAACTTAACCGCAAAAAAAGTTGGTTCTCAGTTGTGGTTGTAAATTGAGGAGTACCTGTATTGCATTTTTTTTTTTTAATTTGAAGAAATGTTCACAATTGTTTCTGTGCTTTTATCTTTAAACATAGTTTTAACTATTTTAAATGTGGTTAAAAAGAACCCATATGCTATTTTAATCACAAATTGTTTGGGTTTGTTCTAATCTCGCTAATCTCGGGAGAGATTAACGATCAACAATCTCTGTTCTGTTTCAGTAGACTCCTAATTAAGAGGTTCTCATTTTAGGTATTTTTGTCATCTTGGCTAGTGAATTGGATCTTTATTTATTTATTTATTTATTTATTATATTTCTATACCGCCTTTCTCCCGTAGGACTCAAGGCGGTGTACAGTCAAGAAAAATATAGACACACAAACATCATAAAATTGCTAATTAAAATTGTTACTTAGTTTGGTCAATTAAATAAAACCCAGAATTAGATAACATTTAAAAAATCATTTGCATGTTTGTATGTTTAGCCCTGCCTGTTGGAACATCAGGGTCTTGAGGGCACGGCGGAAAGCACGGAGATCAGGGATATTCCGTATCTCCGGGGGCAGTTCATTCCAAAGGGTTGGAGCCCCCACAGAGAAGGCCCTCCCCCTGGGAGTCGCCAGTCGACATAATTTGACTGACGGTACCCTGAGTAGTCCCTCCCTGTGAGAACGAACTGGTCGGTGGGAGGCTATTGGTGGCAAAAGACGGTCTCGTAGGTACCCAGGTCCTAAGCCATGGAGCGCTTTAAAGGTGATAACTAACACCTTGAATCGCACCCGGAAGACCACCGGGAGCCAGTGCAGCTCGCGTAGGAGAGGTGTTACATGGGCGTAATGAGCTGCGCCCATAATCACCCGCGCGGCTACGTTCTGGACCAGTTGGTGCCTCCGGGTGCTTTTCAAGGGGAGCCCCATGTAGAGAGCATTACAGTAGTCCATACGGGAGGTAACTAGGGCATGAGTGACCGTGCGCAAGGCGTCCCGATCCAGAAAGGGACGCAACTGGCGGATCAGGCGAACCTGATAAAAGGCACCCCTGGCCACGGCCGTCAAATGATCTTCTAAAGATAACCGTGAATCCAGGAGGACACCCAAGTTGCGGGCCCTCTCTGTGGGGAGCAAGATCTCATCCCCTATTGTCAGTGATGGTACCAGCTGACTATACCGGGACGCCGGAAGCCACAGCCACTCGGTCTTGGAGGGGTTGAGTCTGAGCTTGTTTCTCCCCATCCAGATCCGCACGGCCTCCAGGCAACGGGACATCACAGCAAGGGCATCATTGGGGTGGTCTGGGGTGGAGATGTATAGCTGTGTGTCATCAGCATACTGATGAACACTCACCCCAAAACCACGGATGATCTCACCTAGCGGTTTTACATAAATGTTGAACAGAAGGGGTGAGAGGACTGACCCTTGCGGCACCCCACAAATAAGGTGCCTCGAGGTCGACCTCTGCCCCCCTGCCAACACAAACTGCGAACGGTCAGAGAGGAAGGAGGAGAACCACCGAAGAACAGTGCCCCCTATTCCTAACCCCTCCAGCCGGTGCAGTAAGATACCATGGTCGATGGTATCAAAAGCCGCTGAGAGATCTAATAGGACCAGGATAGAGGAGCAACCTCTGTCCCGAGCCCTCCAGAGATCATCCACCAATGCGACCAATGCCGTTTCTGTGCTGTATCGTGACCTGAAGCCCGACTGGAACGGATCCAGATAGACAACTTCATCCAGGTATCGGGGTAGTTGTCACGCCACCACACTCTCAACAACCTTCGCAACAAAGCGAAGATTGGAGACTGGACGATAATTTGATAATATAGCCGGGTCCAGGGAAGGCTTCTTGAGGAGGGGCTTCACAACCGCCTCTTTCAAGGCGGCGGGAAAGACACCCTCACTCAGAGAAGCATTTATAATCCCCTGGAGCCAGCCTCGTGTAACCTCCCGGGAGGCCAGTACCAACCAGGAGGGACACAGGTCCAATAAACATGTGGCAGCGTTAAGCTTGCCCAGAATCCTGTCCACGTCCTCAGGAGCCACAGAGTCAAACTCTTCCCAGATAACGCTCTCAAGACCTGCCCCCGTCTCCTCCCCTGGATCTACCCAATCGGAGTCCAGGCCTTCCCGAATCTGAGCGACTTTATCATGCAGGAATTGTACAAAATCCTCAGCTCGACCCTTTAAGGGATCTTCCCGTACCCCCACCTGAAGTAGGGAGCGGGTCACCCTAAACAGCGCAGCTGGGCGGTTCTCTGCAGATGCAATAAAAGCGGAGAAGTAGCTAGACTTCGCCGCTCTTATCGCCACTAGGTAGATCTTAATATAAGATCTCACCTGTGTTCGGTCAGATTCAGATCGGCTTGTCCTCCAATCACTCTCCAGGCGTCTTTTCCGATGCTTCATCTCTCTCAGCTCCTCGGAAAACCAAGGAGCTAGACGAGATCGGCATCGGGTCAGAGGCCGCAAAGGCACGACGCGGTCCAAGGCCCCAGTAGCCGCCCTGTCCCAGGCGACCACCAGGTCCTCAGTCGAGTCGTGAGCCAGAGTCTCAGGAAATGGCCCAAGCTCCATCAGGAACCTTTCGGGGTCCATCAGGCGCCTGGGACGGAACCATTTGGTTGGTTCCGTCTCCCTGCGGTGGGTGGAAGTGACTTGAAAGTCCATGTGAAGGAGAGAATGATCAGACCATGACAAGGGCTTGATGTCTATATCCCCTATTCTTAGATCATTCAGCCACTGATCAGAGATAAAAATGAGACTTTGAGACTGCAAGCATGTTATTAGTGTTCTCCAAACTGGTATCCTTCTGGGTATATTGAATGACTGCCACCATAATCCCCAGCCAACATCTGAATCATTAGGGATGTAGTCCTTTTATAAACAATTGCAGAAAGAGCAAAACTCCATATATGACCTTTTAAGTAATTGTATTCAAACGTGTGTAAATTGCAGCTTAAATCTTGTTGAATTTTAACTGTAATTTAAATAGCAAGAAATGTTAACTGAATGTTGTTGAAATTGGTTCCACGTTTAACAAGCGTAATGTTTACAGAATCATTCTACTAAATTCTGAAAATAATTGATGATTGTAAAATCATTTTTGTGTATGTTTTCTTCTTCCTTGACAGACTGGTACAGAGGCTACAGCCTTCGAAATAAATCCAAAAAGGTACAGCAGGCTCCAAATATTTTTGTTTTTCCCTTTGTGTCTGTATATTAATTCCTCTAAATTAATAAAATTGCTCTTAAATTTTATTTGGCATTCCTGGCGCAACTTCCATCTCCCATCAGTCTTCTATCGCATCTCCTTTCTCTCAAGCTTTTCCTAAATCGGGGTAGCCTTTTAAAAAGAATATTTTGGGGCTTTATGCATTCTACGTTTCTGTGATCTTGCCGCGTCTCTAACAGCTTTTCAATCAGTATCGAAAACCTCTCAGCACTTAGCCATACAATAATTCAATATTATGAAGGTGAAGGTTCATTCTCCGAGCTTGTGAGTTGGTTTCCAACAGGGTGGCTTTGATTTAAATCGAGTCGATTTAAATCATGATTTAAATCATGATTTAAATCACTAGTAAAAAGACTTGATTTAAATCAACTCGATTTAAATCGTAATTTTTAAAGAGCAACTGTCATCTCTGCTACTCCTTTGACCCGCTGTTGACTCACCGATAGTCCCAGTGTTGCAGAATATACAGCCTCCTGCTACAGAACTAAACTCCATTTCATGCTGAATAAACTAAATTATTTATGTATCTTAAATAGAAAACTATCTTACGATAGATTTTTACCCCAAAAGTTTTTTATTAAAATAAATTCAATAAAAATAAAAAAAATCTGATTTAAATAAAAAAAATCCATTTTTTTTAATTTTTTTTTAAAAATCATTGATTTTTATCCACCCTGGTTTCCAAACGTTTCGTTACCACGCTAGGTAACATCTTCAGCGGAGTTCAGGGGATGTCAGTGTTGGTGTTTCTCTGTTTATAAGGACTTCAGTTGTGGGTGTGTGAAGTGAGGGTCTTGTGATGGGTCAGCTGTGAGTCATCAGTGAGTCTTGCGATGGGTCTTGTGATGGAACGAAATGAAACCAACCCACAAGCGCTGAGAACAAACCCTCACCCTATACCCGAGCTACAGATATTCACCACTATTGCAATTCAATATTAATTAAGCAGAAGGGAAATACAATAGATCATTGTGTTTTGGGCATTTATGGTTTAAAAAGCTGGCTCACTGTGGTCCTGAGGACACTATTTGGTGAAAAAATCAAGAAAAGGGTCAAGAAGGCATACCAATACATGAGACGGGAACATTGGTTCCTCAGATGCTTTGAAGATTGGTAGGAGCCAACAGATTATGAAAAAATAAGGATATGCAGGATGTGCCTATCCTGCAAATTGAGTTAAGAGTTAATTTAATTTAATAACTTTATTGTCATTGTACGTGTATACACAGTATACCCATACAACAATATTCACTTAACACCCAAAGACCAGGTCCAACACACCTAACAATCCCCAAACACACTCCCACCCACCACAAATTCCCCGCCCCTAAACCACCCAAACATCCACACAACAGACCAAGTCATGCTGTCCAACAGCTCACTGATGGTGGCCCTTTAGTTCATTGTTGAGTGCAATTATAGCTCTGGGATAAAAACTATTCAGAAAATGTGCGGTCCGAGTTTTAATTGTTCTGAATCTTCTGCCAGAAGGCAACAGTCCAAAAAGATTGTAAGCAGGATGGGAAGAGTCTCTGAGAATGTTATGCAACTTTCTCAAACAGCGAGATTCAAAGATGTCGTCCAGGGCTGGTAGCTGGAATCCAATAATATTCTGGGTAGTTTTAATGATTCTCTGTAGAGTTTTTTTGTCCGCTACAGAGCTGCTCCCATATCATGCAAGAATGCCATATGTCAGGACACTCTCAAAGGTGCTGCGATAGTAGGACAGAAGTAGATCTTGTTAACAGTGTGACGATCTAACAGCAAGCTCTTTTACCAGGAGCACACTTCAAAACAGGTGTGCAAGGAGCAAAAGCCTGGATTAGAAATAGAACCAGTCTGTGGATAATTGGATTATGAGGAATATTTGCAGCATTCAATCTATGGGTAACATGCAGCCAAGTTTTGAGGTCACAGTTCAGTTAACTACTTTGGTGGTTAAGGACTATGGAGGATATGGGTGTGTTTAAGTAAGTCACTGTAACTGATTTTTAAAATTATGATGCCAAGTAAGCAAATGAGTTCATATTTGTATACAGTAGCCTCAATTATGAAAAATTCAATTTTGCATGATGCAAATTTTATTTTGATTTCTTCCGTCTTCCTAAGGCAAAGAGAGAAAAGTTCTACCAGTGAGGTATTCTATACAGAATGCAAAAAGGGAATAAGATTTAATCAGACAAAATAATTGAAGGCATGATGTAAGAAAAAAAAAATCTAGTTCTTGTCAAAACTGTTTGCTAAACTTCTCTATATCTTACACTCAATCGCACAGCATCTGTGCTTCTTCTGTCTCTCTCTCTCTATTGCTTGCCATTTCCACCTTTTAAATTTCTCATTTAGAAGATCTCATCGGCTTCAGCCAGCCCAAACTTTTTCAATGTTCTTGGTCTTTCCCTTTATCTTGAGCATATACCCCTCATCGTGATAGGGTGCAGTATATGCCGGGTATTGTCAAAATTCCAAAAATGTCCCCTGTCCCCAAAGACTGCCTACTGTCTTAATGCCGATGCAACCATTTCCAGCACTGGTCCTACTAAATTATGGGGTGGATTCAGTAGTGGGTTTCAACATTTTTTAGTACCGGTTCTGTGGGTGTGGCTTGGTGGGTGTGGCATGACTTGATGGGTGTGGCTTGGTGGGCATGGCTGGGGAAGGATACTGTAAAATCTCCATTCCCACCCCACTCCAGGGGAAGGATATTGTAAAATCTCCATTCCCACCCCAATCCAGGGGAAGGTTACTGCAAAATCCCCATTTCCTCCTGATCACCTGGGACTTGGGAAGCAGAGAATAGATGGGGGCGGGGCCAGTCAGAATTTTTACTACCAGTTCTCCGAACTACTCAAAATTTCCACTACCGGTTCTTCAGAACTGGTCAGAACTTGCTGAAACCCACCTCTGGATGGCCTACAAGGGTATGGAAAAAAGGGGGATTTTGAGCCACAGATTGCCAACTGTATTATAGGAGTTTTGTTCAGTTAATTTGGGGTTCTGGAGTCAATGATCATTTCACTCAAATTTTGACAAGTTTCTTTCTGACAGATCCATAGGGTTTCCTTTCCCATCCCATCCCATCCCATCCCATCCCATCCATAATTACTTGAATTGTGATTTTTTTTTTCCCCCTGGATTCAGTACAATATTTAGGGCACCATTTTAATTTCCTATTGAATACAATTCACTTTGGGAGATGTGATAGAACTGGTTTTCTGTTTTCCAAATTCTTTTTCTTTGAACTATATCCAGATCCTGTCTAGACTGGTAAGGTGCCTTTAGATTTCTCTGGCAAGCAAGCGAGCAAGCCAGAATCTAACTACAGTAGCTTCTTTGCGCTCTTGGATAGCTTCCATTGTATCACAGTGGGACAATCAAAGCGTTAAACTGTGTTGGAGCCATTTCCATCTTGATGTTCTGTGTGAAATGCATTAGTGTCACTGAGTCTGTCTTGATCTGCGGAAATTATTTACCACAGCAAAGTAAGCTTTGCAAGTGGTTGGGGATCTCATTCTCAATGTTTTCCTCAGATCTTTAATCCACAGCTCATTTATCTTTCTGGAAAGACTTTCTTTTTGAGGGAGGAATGGGTGAAACCCCATCAGTCTCTGAGCAGTTGATGTGCATAAAGAGTTCTTCCGCTCACAGAAATGATCCTTAGCTGGGATATTAGAATGAGGGATCACTAGAGCCTTTTTAAAAACATGGCAGCCAATCTTTTTGGATCTTTTTCTGATGGTGGCCAAAAACAGCATTATGGAGAGGTGGGCTTGAAATGTTCAATTTTGGGGAAGGAGGTAGATTTTCCAAAACTGACATTATTGAAAGAAACATGCCAAGTTATATAAGGACACGTTGATCAGCTTTGTGTATTATTTATGCCCCTAAACATGAAAGGGACGCGGTGGCTTAGTGGGTAAGACTCTGAGCTTGTTGATTGAAAGGTCGGCAGTTCGGCAGTTCAAATCCCTAGTGCCGCGTAATGGGGTGAGCTCCCGTTACTTGTCCCAGCTTCTGCCAACCTTGCAGTTCAAAAGCACATAAAAAATGCAAGTAGAAAAATAGGGACCACCTTTGATGGGAAGGTAACAGCGTTCCGTGCGCCTTTGGTGTTGAGTCATGCCGGCCACATGACCACGGAGACGTCTTCGGACAGCGCTGGCTCTCCGGCTTTGAAACGGAGATGAGCACCGTCTCCTAGAATCGGGAACGACTAGCACATATGTGTGAGGGGAACCTTTACTTTTAAACATGAAAAGTTTGGCTGTTTGGCTTCTAGCATGCTTTCTGGAAGGATTTTAACGGAACAAAGCATACCAGTGGGAGTCACTGAGAATGACTTGGGTGGCCATATAAATTTTCTTAAATAAATGCTGTATATTAATACAAAAGAATAGTTATTTGCCGATGGGTGGCATTGGCTTTAGATCTTAAAAAATATAAATTTCAATCTATATTTGGACATCAAATTGAAGTATGAAAAATTGATCTTTTAAAAAGTAGAAGTTTGTTGATTTGGATAATTGATGCGATCTACAAGGAAGGGAACTGTCTCTGTGATTAGACTAATGAAAAATTGGAGGCAGAGTTAATTAAAGGAAGGGATGGGGAAATTGCATGGTTTAGGTGTTTATTAGAATTTTGCTGCTTATGAATATAACTACTTCCTCTAGGACTGACTTACCATCCGCATAAAATTAAGACCAGCAGTGGGAGCTGGAATTCTCTAATGCTTTCAGAGGAAAGGATGTCTTCTTTTAACCCTCTTCTTTTTCAAATTATCATATTTATTAGCATGATCCTTACATTAGAGGGATTATTGTTCATGGATTAAAACTGCTGGCACAGCTTCCTTGTGCATAATTCTAAAAGCTACCAGTGATAATCAATTAAGATTGCATTGAAAGGAGTTCTTTATGGAAATATGTGCCCTTCTCTGCCAGAATATAAATGAATACAAAACCATCCCACTTTTTTTGTGTGTATGTTTTGAGTCGCTCAATGATGCTACCTGCTAGCTTTCCTACTAAAAACTTTCAGGATGATTAGGATATCAACAGGGGACAAGTTTAATATCTCTTGTACCACTCATGCTTTAGATCCTAAATGTAAGGAACATAGCATCCTATCGGTATTCCAAGAGGCAGTTCAACAAGAGAGGAAAAAAGCAAAGGTTTGGAAGGATATGTAAAGAAGGAAATGGAGCTCTTTGACTCTGATCGTTCAGAGAACTTCACATAACCAATATTATAGTAGCAATAGAACAGGATATTTGTAGCTCAGGGTTGAAGTGTGGGTCCTTGGGGCTCTCTGAGTTTGTGATTTTCTTGCGCTTGTGACTTGTCACTCTGTTGTGGCCCATCAGCGGCTTGTGCAGCTAGTAGCTGATTCCGACAGCGAGGAGGCTGGTGTGGTGCTGCGCCAGCAGCCTGTGCAGCTGGCACTCGAGTCGGACAATGGGGAGGCTGGAGAAGATGTGGTGCCAGAGGCGGGGATTCAGCCAGGGCCTTCAGAACCTCCAGAAACTTCCATAAAAGAAGAGGAAGAAGAAGAGGAGCCTCTTCTTGATGCACGGGCGCGCAGAGCTGCCAACAGGCAGGAGTGGCTCCTCAGGAGGAGGTCTCCTCGAGAGTAAGGCTTGGGGCTAATTGGCCACTCCCTTAGCCTATTTAAGGAGGAACGCCGACTGAGGCAATTTGCAAGGAACAACTTCATTCACTCTCCTTCGCATCTGGATCTTAGTTCTCTGCAAATTGCTTCTGGGCTTTCTGCCAATCCTAGTAAGATTTCAATTATTTATTCTTTGGATTCTTGTAGGCTGTTAAGAAAGTTAATTAACAGCCTTTGTTTGAAAAAGACTGATTTAATTTAGTAAACTAAGGTTTGTACAGACTTTGTGTGTGCTGCGTTCTTTGGGGTCCGTAGCTGGGGCAGAACACTTTTCTTCCTTATAGTAGTAGAGGAAGAAATTGATCGAGATCATACTTCTTTGACTTATTATAGGAAATAGCAATCGTTTTGCCATCCATGATGGTAAATAGAGCTGTTGGGCTAGAGTTCCTACAGTGATAGAAGATTGAACCTCAGATTCTTGTTTTCATAGTTCTCTACCCATTTGATAAAGTCATAGATTGTTTTGTCTTTTGTTTAGGGTATCTTCCCAGCAACCTACATTCATCTCAAGGAGGCAACGGTGCAAGATGGTGGGTGAGTAGCCAAGATCATTTTTTTTAAAAAAAATGCAACAAATCCTAGAATTCTATTTCTTTGAATTATACAAGTTCCATTCTGTGAACTGAGTTCTGCAAAGAGTTGTCTGCATTATTTCATCCAGTGTTCACAAGTTTTATTTATACCAAATAGTTGAGAACTGATACGAAATAGTGTCTAGGAGATGGACAGGTGAGACTGAGGAATGCTTCCTTTCAGTAGTCCCAGTAGCCTCATCCATAATGAGCCAAGTTAAACTTTTGGAGCTTTTTTTAAAGCAATAATGGAAGAATATTAATAAATTGTTGTTGTTAGTTGCGAAGTCATGTCCGACCCATTGTGACCCCATGGACAACTTTCCTCCAGACCTTCCTTTCCTCTACCATCCTCTGGAGTCCATTTAAGCTCATGCCGACTGCTTCAGTGACTCCATCCAGCCATCCAGTCATCCCATTCTTCTTTTGCCCTCCATCGTTCCCAGCATTAGGCTCTTCTCCAGTGAATCCTTCCTTCTCATTAGATGGCCAAAGTATTTTGAGTTTCATCTTCAGGATCTGGCCTTCTAAAGAGCAGTCAGGGTTGATCTCCTCTAGGACTGACCGGTTTGATTGCCTTCCAGTCCAAGGGACTTGCAGGAGTCTTCTCCAGCACCAGAGTTCAAAGGCCTCAATTAATTAATAAATAAGACATGCAAATACATGTATATATGTAAATCTAGTAAGTCCTAAAAACAGTTTGTTGGGCAGACCGTAAATGACCAACAATAATTTCAACCACTTTTCCATAGACAAAATGAGACAGTAATTCCTAGTGAACTTCCATTGGTCCAAGAACTCACCTCTACTTTGCGAGAATGGGTAGTGATCTGGCATAGGCTGTATGTGGTAAGTACTAATTCTCTTTACTGGGCCACCATAAGTTCTCTCCCAAAGCAAATAACGGGATCAAGTGGGTAAGCTTTATGGGCTATTATAACCATAGGAACAATTTTAGAAACCAGAAAGAGGTGGTTACATTTTGCTTTATGTCCTGCCTTTCCTTCAGAAACTCAAGCTGGCATGCATAGTTCTACTACATCCATGTTTTTCTTTTAACAACCTTGCTGGCTGAAAGTTACCAAGTATACTTCCACTGTAGAATGTGAACTTGTGAAGATAAATTGGAAAGGCAGGAAGATATAACCAAATACATACTGTTCAGTGATCTAATATATAGGTCTGTGATGGCGAACCTATGGCACGCGTGCCACAGGTGGCACACAGAGCCATATTGGTGGGCACGTGAGCTGAGCTCCGCCAGCTGATTTTCAGGCCTTCTGGGCCTACCAGAAGTCAGGAAACACACTGTTTCTGGCTCCGGAGGGTCTCCGGTAGGATCAGAAGGCCTGTTTTTTGCTCCAGAGTCTTTCTAGGAGCCTGGGGAGGACGAAAACGACTTTCTTCACCCCCCTGGAGGCCCTCTGTAGGCCAGAAATGGTCTGTTTCCTGACTTCCTGTTCCACCAGAAGTCCGGTGGCCCACCGTGCCATCACATGCCAAAAGTGGGGGGAGCATGGGGGGGGTCATGTGCGCATGCGCAGGGGGCAGGGCACATAGAATTATGGGTGTGGGCACAAGTGCGCGTGACCCCCCATGCTCTCCCTGCTTTTGGCACTCGATGGCAAAAAGGTTAGCCATCACTGATATAGGTGATTCATTTGGATTCAGTCTAATCCTTTGGGAAATGAATAGTGGAATGCTATGAGTTTCCTGCGGGTCCTTTGAGCTTTTCTTGCAGATGTTTCATTACCCAACTAGATAACCTCATCAGTGCTAGAAGGTGGATAATTCTCTGCTTATATACAAGGGGCTTGCCCTGTCAATGTTTGTGAGAGTGTTCTTGGTTCCTTGATTAAGCTGTTGTTTACACTTTGATTGTCTGAGTTGGTAGTTCCTTCCTTGAGGTATTCTTTATTGCTTGATTATTGGTCTGGTATTAATCCTGTGTTGATCTCTGCTTATCTGGGTGTTGATTGTTGGCATCTGTAAGAAAACAACCCAACTCAGAGGGCACCAAGGACCCAACAGTTCAACCCTGAGCTACAAATATTCTCTTATGAGTTTCCTATTAGTACAGAATGACTTTGCTGTATTATTTGTTTAATTTTCTGTTTCTTATCTCTTGTCTGCTCTAGGAGAACAAAAGCTCCCTCTTTCGCCATGTACAACAGATGACTTATAGTCTGATTGAATGGCGATCCCAGATCCTATCAGGCACTCTCCCCAAGGATGAGTTGGCTGAACTCAAGAAGAAAGTCACCGCCAAAATTGATTATGGCAACAGGTAACACAGGCTGTCTTTCTCAGACTTCAGTCACATCCTCCCACTGAATAACTAGCTTGAAAAGAAAATGTTCTTGGTGTGTCTAGATATGATGGACCAGTTTGTTGACATCAGGGTTTCCTTGATCTCATGAGCTCTGCTCTTAAAGTTGAGTTTATGGATTTATTTTTTAAAAAGGTGGACTTTGGGTTCAGGCATTTCATTAGGATATACAGGTAGTCCTTGCCTTACAACGGTCCATTTAGTAACCGTTCAAAGTTACAACAGCACTTGTTACAATCTTTGCAGCATCCCCATCTTCACACGATCAAAATTCAGCTATTTGACAACTGGTTCATATTTATGACCGTTGCTGTGTCCCAGAGTCACGTGATCCCCTTTTGTGACCTCCTGACAAGCAAAGTCAAATGGGGAAGCCAGATTCACTTAACAACCGGGTTACTAACTTATCAACTGCAGTGATTCGCTTAACAACCGTGGCAAGGAAGGTCGTAAAATGGGGCAAAACTCGCTTAACAAAGGTTTCACCAAAACGACAGAAATGTGGGGCTCAGTTGTGGTCGTAAGTCGAGGACTACCTGTATAGAGCAATCATCTTACTTGAGTATATTTTGTTGATTTCTTTCCATTTGGTTTTCTTAATTGTTTTTGCTACCCTGTTTCCCCTAAAATAAGACATCCCCTGATAATAAGCCCAATCGGGCTTTTGAGCGCATGGCCTAAATTAAGCCCCTCGCCCCAAAAATAAGCCCTCCCCGAAAATATTTAACTGCATGCACAGCTGGTCCCTGCCATTTCCTCTGGTTAGGATTAGGGAGACAGAGCTGGAAATCAGGTAAGATGGTAAGAGGAACCCCGTCTTGCTCCATGCGCCCCAAAATAATAAGACAACCCCGAAAATAAGGCCAAGCACTTATTTCGGAGTTCAGAAAAATATAAGACAGGGTCTTATTTTCAGGGAAACACGGTATTTGTTCATTTACTGTTAATGCTCATATTGTCAGCTCCCATTATTCATCTCATAAAGGCTAAGAGTCCAATAGTGGCTGCAAAGTACAAACTCTGCCACCAACTAAGATCCATCTCTGGTCTTGACAGCTGTTGGATATCAGCAGTGTGCTGGATATCTGAAACTGTATGTTTTCAGTCAAGGTTCATGGTAGAGGTTTTTCAACCCCTCCTCCCCCATTCGCACAAAGCTTATGTTTGCCTGCAGGATTTTCCAGCTACCTAAAGTCACGGATACAATTTCAAATAAAAGCACATTTATTCCCATCAAGCTGTGAATCTCACTTCTGTATGCACGACACTTTATTTTATATTGCCATTTCATTTTGGATCCTATTTTCCTTTGTTCTCCTGCCCTTTCCCAAACACTTCTTTAGAGTTGATACACCAAGCCTGATTTCACACTAGATTATGGGACAAGTGGCACATTGAGTGAATAAGCACAGGGTTGTCCAGATGCCAGAGCTAGCGCTTGAGGAACAGGTGCTGGAGATTTTGATTCTAAAGAGCTCTAGAGGATGGAGATACCTCCAAATCCACCAGACACCTATTTTCCCTTGCACACAACAAACTTCCTCCAATAGCTTGGCACTTTTTAAATATGTTGCACTTCATAACTAGAAGGAGTAGAGGGCTGAACTTGCAGCCACAACTCAATTCCTGTAGTCTGCACACCTACCCTATTCATTCATTCATTCATTCATTCATTCATTCATTCATTCATTCATTCATTCATATCAGTGGTGGGATTCAAATTTTTTTACTACCGTTTCTATGGGCGTGGCTTGGTGGGCATGGCATGGCTTGGTGGGCATGGCTTGGTGGGCGTGGCAGGGGAAGGATACTGTAAAATCTCCATTCCCACCCCACTCCAGGAGAAGGTTACTGCAAAATCCCCATTCCCTCCCAATCAGCTGGGACTCGGGAGGCAGAGAATAGATGAGGGCGGGACCAGTCAGAGGTGGCATTTACTGGTTCTCCGAACTACTCAAAATTTCCACTACCAGTTCTCCAGAACTGGTCAGAACCTGCTGAATACCACCTCTGATACATACATACATACATACATACATACATACATACATTCTTGTGTGCATATGTTTGCGCGCGAGAGAGAGAGAGAGAAAGAAAGAGAGACTTGGAAATTAAGCAGAATCAGGTTTGATTATAGTTGGATAGCAATTACCATAAAATGTCACAGTTTTAGACTGTGCTGGAAAGTTGTTGTTTTTTTTAATTTGATTTATATGCCACCCTTCTCCGGAGACTCAGGGCGGCTTACAGTGCGTTAAGCAATAGTCTTCATACTTTTGTATATTTATACAAAGTCATATTATTGCCCCCACAAACTGGGTCCTCAATTTACCTACCTTAGAAAGGATGGAAGGCTGAGTCAACCTTGAGCCTGGCAAGATTCAATCTTACTTTAATTGCAGACAGCTGGTGTTAAATTACAGTGCTTCTGTCTGTTGAGCTAAACCAGGCTCCAAGTTGCAGAATTTCCTAGAAATGTCAATAGCAAACTACTTCTATGTGGCTGCCAAAAATACTGCAAGATTGTCCAACTTCTCTTGACTGATATTAGTGTCTGGGTTCCAAGTAACGCCCCCAACGAAAGAAGACTCTGAGGCCAGAAGTTCCTCAAAGTTCCATTTTATTAGAGATGTCATATCGGCACATCTGGGAAAACCCGAATCTGAAAGCTTCCAGGTTTTCCACACCCCAAAAAAAGTCCAAGTCCCTGCCCAGCACCCACATGTCCATCATACAGTCCAATCAATGCACCGTCCCAACTGGAGATGCCTCCCAGTTACACCATTCCAGGTGCAGGCTGGATGTCCTTGACTCTCAGAGAAAGGAATGTTATTATGGCTAGATATCCCTGCTACTCCATGCAATCCCCCCTCCCAGTTTCCCACAGCACTGAGTGTGGCAGCCCTGAAGATCCAGAGAAAAAGATTGGCTTCCAGGGCTGACAATTAGACTAAAAGTCCGGCAGACAGGGATTCCAGAATATATGTGCGGTAACTCTTTCGGTAAGCTGGTTTGTTGTAGTAACTAGGAAAGCTCTTCAGGTGTAAATCCAGCAACTACAAAGCATAAAATGAAAATTCTGTTTAAAGTAGAAGCAAACTGTTAAGGATATTGTTGTTGTGTTACCAACCAGCAGAGTGTAGAGCACAGAGAAACGTTGCTGAGAGCAATGAATAAGAGATGTGCAAACTGGTTTATCAAAAGTTTACTTTATAGTGAAAAAACAATCTCATAGTCTTTAAATCAATCCAAGTCTTTGCCAGTTAAATCAGTCCAGTGATACAAAAATATTCTTACCACACAAACAGTAGTCGGTTAGAATAACAAACTCACTCTGGTTCACAAACCCCGATGGTAGCAGATCCATCCAACGATGATAGCACAATGATAGCAACTCCACACACTATGGTAGCATATCATCAACTGAATACTTTACAGTACCTTTCTTAAATACATTTACAGCCAGTGATTATCTAATTACAGCATGACTCAGCATTACAATGAATCAGCAGTAAAACTTTAAAGTCACACAGTACATATTCATATTAAAGTCACAGAACACATATATTGCCTGGACAACCTGTTAGGCTCAAACCATATCCATAGGCCTGGTGGCTCAGCAGACTAAAAGCATTGTGATTAACACCAGCTGTCTGCAATTACTGTAAGTTCGAATCTCACCAGGCTCAAGGTTGACTCAGCCTTCCATCCTTTCTAAGGTAGGTGAAATGAGGACCCAGATTGTGGGGGCAATAAGATGACTTTGTATAAATATACAAAAGTATGAAGGCTATTGCTTAACACATTGTAAGCCGCCCTGAGTCTCCGGAGAAGGGCGGCATATAAATCAAATCAAATCAAATCAAATCAAATCAAATCAAATCAAATCAAATCAAATCAAATCAAATCAAATCAAATCAAATCAAATCAAATCAAATCTAAATAAATAAATAAATAAATAAATAAATAAATAAATAAATAAATAAATATCCTAACACAAACTACAAATTGTGCACCTCCTCCTCTACTGGGATGGTGCAGTGGGCTAAGAATCTCCAAGTTTTTGGATGGGAGGAGCTGTGGCCATCTGGGTCTTGTTATAGCAGAGGTCTTCAAACTTGGCAGCTTTAAGACTTGTGGACTTCACCTCCCAGAATTCTCTGGGAGCTGAAGTCCACAAGTCTTAAAGCTCCCAAGTTTGAAGACCTCTGTGTTATAGCAATGCATCATTTTGGTCTTTGGCTATCACTCACCATGAGAGATCCAGCCCTCATATAGATTGGCTCTAGAAAGGTCCAACATTTGGATCATAAGTAGGCAAGGATGCTTTGAATCCAACACTAGCAATATCCAGATTTTGTGCACCTATCAGTTACCGCAGATATTAATGCCCATCCAAATCAGATAGCTCTGGATGTTGAGTTTATGCGTGGTCCTTGGCACTGGTGAAATCCAACATTTTTTACTACCTGTTCTGTGAGCATGGCTTGGTGGGCGTGGCTTGGCTTGGTGGGTGTGGCTTGGTGGGCAAGGCAGGGGAAGGATACTGCAAAATCCCCATTCCCATCCCACTTCTGGGGGAAGAATATTGCAAAATCTCCATTCCCACCCCACTCTGGGACCAGCCAGAAGTGTTATTTGCGTAGTTCTCCAAACTACTCAAAATTTCCACTATCGGTTCTCCAGAACCTGTCAGAACCTGCTGGATTTCACCCCTTGTCCTTGGTGCTTTCAGAGATTGGTTGTTTTCATTAACAAACCAGGTAACACCTTCAGTGCTTCGTTCTCTTCCATTTAGTTTGTGTCGTATTTTGGTTTGGTTCGTGTTCACTGTTTTGTTTTGTTCGCTGCTTAGAGTGACAGAGTAAATGGATTGAATAAATAAAATGTAAAAGAAACCCTTAGATCAGGAGTGTCCAACTTTGGCAGCTTTAAGATTTGTGGACTTCAATTCCCAGAATTCCCCTGGGAGTTGACCAGGGGTGAAATCCAGCAGGTTCTGACAGGTTCTGGAGAACCGGTAGTGGAAATTTTGAGTAGTTCACAGAATCAGCAAATACCACCTCTGGCTGGCCCCAGAGTGGTGCAATATCCTTCCCCCAGGAGTGGGGAGGGAATGGGGATTTTGCAGTATCCTTCCCCTGGAGTGGGGTGGGAATGGAGATTTTGCAGTATCCTTCCCCTGCCATGCCCATCAAGCCACGCCCACCAAGCCACACCCACAGAACCGGTAGTAAAAAAAAATTGGATTTCACCACTGGAGTTAATGTCCATAGGTCTTAAAGTTGCCAGGTTGGACATCCCTGCCTTAGATACTAAATTTATTTGTAGCCAGTGTTAAGGATATTGTTGTGTTAACCAACCAGCAGAGCAAGTGCACAGAGAAACGGTACTGAGAGCAATGAATACAATACATACAAACTGGTTTAACAAAGCTTTTACTTTGTAGTGAAAAACAGTTGCATAGTCTTTTAGTCAATCCAAGTCTGTAGCCATTCAAATCAGTCCGGAGTTACAGAAATCTTCTTACCATACAAAATAGCAGTAGGTAATAAACAGCAATTCAACGCTGGTAACAAATCACGATGGTAGCAGATCCATCCACGATGAGAGCTCCTTCACACATGACGGTAACAGTTCCAACCAACAAGTCAACCAACAATGACTATAGCTCGGCTCTCTTCTTATATACCATTTACACTAGTAATTATCCACTTAAGATAAGTGGAGTCAGCAGTGCAATGACTCAACAGTACAATTAGGATAATTGCAGTCAGCAGTCAGTCAGCAGTCAATTACAATGACTCATCAGTAAAATTACTCAGCATTACATCTTAAAGTTACAGAACTCATTTAAAGTTATAGCACACATATATTGCCTGGACAACCTTATACCATATCCTAATATTCTCCCCTTTGGACGGGCTAATATATACCTGTTCAAATTCTGTTAGGCTTACACCATATCCTAACAGCCATAATGTTGCTTCATCGGCAGCATTTGCTGAGCATTTCAGTTCTTGTTTGAAGCTTCCTAAAAGATCCTAGAACTGCATAGGGAAAAGTTTGGATAACTCATGGCTACAGCTACCCTTAAAGTGGGAACTTTGCAGTGGGGAACTTCATACTTCCTGTTCCAGATTTTGTTATTAAATTATTTTAAGTATATGTACACTTCTTCCTTTAGCTGTGCAAAATTCTTTCACATTTTCCTTGAATCTGGATAGTGTTATTTTCCTTTATATGAAGTGTTTAGTTAGCTTTCAGTGATATGCAGATAAAGGAAGACTTTTAAAAACATCTGCTGGAAATAGATATAACCTGATCTAGGATTTGGATTCTTCGTTTAATTGAAAAATTATTGCCATTAAAGTGAAGAGGGCAAATGTTATCTGTCCGGATTTTTTAGGTCTCTCTCTTTGCCCTCGTCCCAAAGGTGCTTTTTCAAAAGGCAACAGGACTTTCTTATTTTTTTCCTTGAAGACGTTTCGCTTCTCATCCAAGAAGCTTTTTCAGTTCTGACTGAATGGTGGCGAATGGAAGGAGTTATGTTCCTTGCAGTCATCTGGTCATTATCGCTCTCTCTCAAGAGTCATTGAGGCCACTTGGATGTTTATCTATGCCCTCAAAGTCACCTGAATAGTGCAAATGGGTGTGGAGCCTTCTTGGAGTTGCTGAAAGGACTGTTGTAAACAGGAAGGAGGTGGTGAGATATCCTGCCCCTTTGTTGAGAGAGGGCTGTTCAGTTTTAACATAGATGGCCTCTTTGACCGCTCTTTTAAACCAGCAGTCCCCTCTGTCCAGAATGTGGACTTTGCTGTCTTCAAATACAGATGAACTGGCTGAATTTTGTCCTGATGGGTTTATTCTAATATGTCTCCTCTTTGCTCTTGATTACCTCCTTGTTTTTCTGAATTATTTGCAAGGATTTTGGGACTGGACCTGGTGGTGCGTGATGATAATGGGAACATACTGGATCCAGACGTTACCAGCATGATTTCACTCTTTAAAGCACACGAGACAGCATCCAAAAGAATTGACGACAGGATCCAAGAAGAAAAGGTACAGGGTTTTTTTTTAGCATTTCGTTTCCTGATCAGGAAGTTGGCCCAAAAATAACTTTATGCAATAATGGAACCCAAAAGAGATTCACAGCAGTATGACATGATGTAAGTGTGTGGTGAGGCTATGCTTCGAACAAATAGAACTTGTACTTCCTTCTCAACGTTTCAATATCAGCATGATCAATAATTGCTGTGCTTTTTTTAGCGATGGTGAGCAGCCTTTCTGCTTGCCTAGGATTTATTTTTATTTTATTTATTTATTTTTTATTAGTCATATTTCTATGCCGCCCACTCTCCGAGAACTCTGGGCGGCTTACACCAAAGACAGTATACTAAATAACATATTGCCCCCCAACAATCTGGGTCCTCATTTTACCCACCTCGGAAGGATGGAAGGCTGAGTCAACCTTGAGCTGGTGAGATTTGATCCGCTGATCTGCTGAACTAGCAGTCAGCTGAAGTAGCTGCAGTACTGCACTTTAACCACTGCGCCACCTCGACCTGGACATTTTACAAGTACTTTCTTTTTAAGGGGGGGGAGAATTGGAAATATTTTCTGGGCCTAAATGAACATTTCACCATTTCACTTTGAAGAAATCCCTTAGGGGGGAAAAAAAAAACCAGAAAGAGATCCAGTGCTTTATCTCCAGTGGAGTTTAAGGGCTGAAGTCTTGTGTAGTGGGGAAATTACATGTTGAACAGGGGTGAAATCCAGCAGGTTCTGACAGGTTCTGGAGAACAGGTAGCAGAAATTTTGAGTAGTTCAGAGAACCTGCAAATACCACCTCTGGCTGGCCCCAGAGTGGGGTGGGAATGGAGATTTTGCAATATCCTTCCCCCTGGAGTGGGGTGGGAATGGAGATTTTGCAATATCCTTCCCCCAGGAGTGGGGAGGGAATGGGGATTTTGCAGTATCCTTCCCCTGCCACGCCCACCAAGCCACACCACGCCCACCAAGCCACACCCACAGAACCGGTAGTAAAAAAAATTGGATTTCACCACTGATGTTGAACATGCATTCACCAATGGTAGAGAAAGGATTAAGTTGTTCAGATTTTCCCTGTTCTATAACTATCTTCCTGAGTCCTGGTTTAATTCAGCCTTTTACATGTACCTTGGACTGGATTTGAAGCCCAGCAGATTTAATTCATCAAACATTAAAAGGGAAATTCGGGTATTTGCTTCATGTTGCAAGCATAAATAAGATGGAGCTGAGTTTAATACCTGTTAATAAAACAATCATGCTGTTTAGTATTGCTAATAACCCATGGAAGAAAGTTTAATTAAACTCTCATGTGACAAGATAAAAACTTCATCTTTCTGGGAGTTTTGTTTGATTAACCTCTTGATTTAAATGTACAGGTAGAATAATACATTGGAAGGAGAAAGTGTGTGTGTGTACTTAGAAACATGGAAAACTGATGGCAGAAAAAAGACCTGGTGGCTTGATTTATTTTTATTTTTATTTTTATTTTTATTTTTATTTTTATTTTCTTTCTTTCTTCCTTCCTTCCTTCCTTCCTTCCTTCCTTCCTTCCTTCCTTCCTTCCTTCCTTTCTCTCTTTCTCCCTCTCCCCCCTCTTTCTTTCTTTCTTTTTTCCTTCCTTCCTTTCTCTCTCTCTCTCTTCCCCTCTTTCTCTCTTCCTCTCCCTTTCTTTCTTTCTTTCTTTCTTTCTTTCTTTCTTTCTTTCTTTCTTTCTTTCTTTCTTTCTTTCTTTCTTTCTCTCTCTCTCTCCCTTCCCCTCTTTCTCTCTCTCTCTCCCTCTCTCCCTCTTTCTCTTTCTTTCTTTCTTTCTTTCTTTCTTTCTCTTCTTTTCATTTTTATATTTTTTTAACTTTTATTTTATTTTTATTTTTTTGTTGGGTGACTGTCATGTTATCTCAATTAGTGATGTTTGATGCACTACATCCACTGGAAGTTGGTTCCGAGCTTCCACTACTCTTCCTGTGAAGTACTGTTTTCTAACCCTACTTTTGAACTTCCAATGTTACATTATGGTTGATATATTGTGGTGCCTGGAATCATCTTAGAACTGAGAAAAGAGAGTGTCTCCAGCTTTTAGAAGTAAAATTTGAATTGTAATAAAATTATTTATTTATTTGTTTATTTATTTATTTATTTAAAATAGTTTCAGCTATTATAAGTAGAATTTCAATTGTAAGCCACCCACAGTCATTGAGTTGAGTTGGGTGGCTATACAATAGAAAGAAAGAAAGAAAGAAAGAAAGAAAGAAAGAAAGAAAGAAAGAAAGAAAGAAAGAAAGAAAGAAAGAAAGAAAGAAAGAAAGAAGCAAGCATTGGCTACTGTAGGTATGAGTTGTGTATTCAGATATTTTGATCTTTTAGCTGATCACAAAATTCATTTAATCACAGCCCTGATTCTACATACATGTTGCCATGGTGTGTGAGCAGGCCACACTTTCCGTTTTAGGGAAACTAAAATAGTCTTACTTAGATAATGGCTGGAAAAACTGACAGTTTTATTGGATAATTTAGCTCTTTCTACATTCTCACATTTCCTTTAATCTCTTCTTCCCAACAAGTCTCTTCAACAGAATGTAGACCGGCGAGGACAGTCTATCTTCAATAATACCCACACTTACAGCCTGTACATCAATTTCAAGAATTTTGTCTGCAATATTGGTGAGGATGCAGAGCTGCTTATGAGCCTTTATGATCCAGACCAATCCAAATTTATTAGGTATGTTGCTAGTGGAACCTTTTTCTAAAACCTGTCTTAGGGAATGTTGGTTGTATGCTGCAGTATGTTGGCTGTAATCACCAAGATTTATGATGACACCAGAACAACTGGACACAAGGACAGTTTTTTCCCGAATGCCATCACTCTGCTAAACAAATAATTCCCTCAACACTGTCAAACTAGTTACTAAGTCTGCACTACTATTAATCTTCTCATTGTTCCTATCACCCATCTCCTCCCACTTATGACTGTATGACTGTAACCTTGTTGCTGGTAGCCTTAAGATTTAGATTGATATTGTTTCCTGATTGCTTATTTGTACCCTATGACTATCATTAAGTGTTGTACCTTATGATTCTTGATGAACGTATCTTTTCTTTTATGTACACTGAGAGCATATGCACCAAAGATAAATTCCTTGTGTGCCCAATCATACTTGGTCAATAAAAAATCCTATTCTATTCTATTCTATTCTATTCTATTCTATTCTATTCTATTCTATTCTATTCTATTCTATTCCATTCCATTCTATTCCATTCCATTCCATTCCATTCCATTCCATATTTTCTATTCTATTCCATTCCATTCCATTCCATTCCATTCCATATTTTTTTTCTATTCTATTCTATTCTATTCTATTCTATTCTATTCTATTCTATTCTATTCTATTCCATTCCATTTCCATTTCCATTTCCATTTCCATTTTCTATTCTATTCTATTCTATTCTATTCTATTCTATTCTATTCTATTCTATTCTATTCTATTCTATTCTATTCTATTCTATTCTATTCTGACTTTAATGCTTAACAATACAGGTAGTCCTTAACTTACAATCACAATTGAGCCCAAAATTCTTAAGTGAGTTTTGCCCCATTTAATGACGTTTCTTGCCACAGTTGTTAAATCATGAGCCGAGGTGGCGCAGTGGTTAGAGTGCAGTACTGCAGCTACTTCAGCTGACTACTAGTTCAGCAGATCAGCGGATCAAATCTCACCGGCTCAAGGTTGACTCAGCCTTCCATCCTTCCGAGGTGGGTAAAATGAGGACCCAGTTTGTTAGGGGGCAATATGCTATTTAGTATACTGTCCTTGGTGTAAGCCGCCCAGAGTCCTCGGAGAGTGGGCGGCATAGAAATATCACTAATAAATAAGTCAATCACTGCAGTTGTTGAGTTAGTAAATCGGTTGTTACATGAATCTGGCTTCCCCATTAAATAAATTAATTAAAAAGGGCCTGGTGGCTCAGCAGACTGAAAGCACTGTAATTTAACACCAGCTGTCTGCAATTAAAGTAAGATCGAATCTCACCAGGCTCAAGGTTGACTCAGCCTTCCATCCTTTCAAAGGTAGGTGAAATGAGGACCCAGTTTGTGGGGGCAATAAGCTGACTTTGTATAAATATACAAAAGTATGAAGGCTATTGCTTAACGCATTGTAAGCCGCCCTGAGTCTCCGGAGAAGGGCGGCATATAAATCAAATTAAAAAAAAAATCTTTGCGTGTCAGAAGATTGCAAAAGCCGATCACATGACCCCGGGATGCTGCAACCGTCATAAATATAAGTCAGTTGCCAAGCGTCTGAATTTTGATCATGTGATCATAGGGATGCTGCAAGGGTCATAAGTGTGAAAAATGGCCACAAGTCATTTTTTTTTCAGTGCCATTGTAACTTTGAACAGTCACTAAATGGACTAGTGTAAGTCGAGGGCTACCTGTATCTCATACAGGCCTGTTATGAAGATGAAAAGCTGATTTTTAGTTTGAAGAAAACGACTGTCCTTTTTCATTAAAAAAAAAAAAACAACAGGGACCAGTGGCTTAGCCATTATAATTGAATAAAACTGTAAAAATGTTGTTGCGAACAATATTCAAGTGCTTTAGATCTATCTCTTCTATCAGTTTCCCCTTTGCTGATCTTATTCCTAAGGGGGGGGAGGCGGGAAAAGTCTCAAAGACTATAATTTCCATTTAAGGCAATTCTTCGTGCCCTTATTCTTTCTCTTTCTTTTCTTTTCTTTTGGACACTGGCTCACAATATGTTGCAATTTAGAATCAGAAGGACTTCCTTGTTTTATTTGTATAAAAGCCAAAGCACCTGAAAAATCTGTTTCCCTTTGCCATTCATCTTGGACATAAAATGAGCTTCAGCCTTGGCATTGTTTTAATGCTGGGCAAAGTGATTTGCATGACTATGTATTTCCACCCCGAACCAACCCAGTGATGCCCTCGATGTGATGGCCTGGTGCCTGGAAATGGTACGGGTCTGGATGGGTAGAAACAAATTGCAACTCAACCCGGCCAAGACCGAATGGCTGTGGGTACCGGCATCTCGGTTCAGGGGAGAGGTGCCATCGCTGACTATAAGGGGTGAAGTTTTGCCCCCTGTAGACAGGGTGCGCAACTTGGGCGTCCTTCTGGATTCACGGTTGAGCTTAGAAGACCAGATAACGACCGTGACCAGGGGGGCATTCGCCCAGATACGTCTGGTGCGCCAGTTGCGTCCCTACTTGGACCGAGATGCCCTATGCACAGTTACGCATGCGCTGGTCACCTCACGGATTGACTACTGCAATGCTCTCTACATGGGGCTGCCCTTGAGGATCACTCGGAGGCTTCAGCTGGTGCAGAATGCAGCCGCACGGGTTGTGATGGGAGAATCCCGATACTCCCATGTTACACCTCTCCTGCGCGGTTTGCATTGGCTACCGGTTGCCCTCCGGGTGAGATTCAAGGTGCTGGTGTTGACCTATAAAGCCCTACATGGCATAGGACCAGGATATTTGGCGGACCACCTACAGCCAGCAACAACATCCCATCGCCCGGTTCGCGCCCATAGAGAGGACCTACTCAGGGTGCCGTCGGCTAGACAGTGGCGGCTGGCGGCCCCCAGGGGTAGAGCCTTCTCGGTTGGGGCGCCCACCCTCTGGAATCAACTCCCCTTGGAGCTCCGACTAGCGCCTGACCTTCGCACCTTCCGCCGGGAATTAAAAACTTGGCTTTTCAAATCCCTTGACCTGGTCTGATGACGGGGTTTTAAGGGTTTTAATGGGTTAATTTTAAATTTTTTAGATTTTAGTCTTTTTTATTGTGGCTTGTGTTTTATTGTTGTGAGCCGCCCTGAGTCCATTGTGAGATAGGGCGGCATATAAGCTGAATAAAATAAATAAAATAAAATAAAATAAATAAATGACTATTGTCCAGTATTCACACAGTCAGCCAGATGTTCAGGCGGGATTTGCCTCTTTTATCCACCTATTGAGTCTTTACCAAGGACCTGGGACAGGCAGATGCAGATGTTTGATAGACCAATGGTCATTTTGTCACTTCCGATGGTGCTCAAGTGGTGCTCCAGTTGTTTTGGGATTGCACCCCAAGTCCCTATGCAGCATTACTATTTGCAATATTAAAAGTACTACCTTTGCTTCCTTTTGCCACAGTCGTTCTATTTCTATTTGCAGGTCTTTTATTATTATATTATTACTATTATTTTAGTGAAAACTACCTGGTTCGTTGGGGAAGTAATGGAATGCCGAAGGAAATTGAAAAGCTTAACAACCTCCAAGCGGTCTTTACGGTAAATTTTCTCTTTTGCCTTCTGGGTTGGGCTTACTGGCAGATAACTTCATTTTTTATAACTGTATTCCTTTGTTGTACCTTTGTTGTGATAGCGTCATTGGGCAAGGAGCCATGCGGTGAATGGAAAGGGTCAGCATAATCTATTTCATTGTCTAACAAGCACAATGGTTTGGAAAGATGTCTCGGATTTATCTCTATAACAAAGCCAACAAACTTTATTAAAAGGTCATTTTGACATTCAAAGTATACCTGGCTGCTTTGATTCTCAGCCATACCTTAAATAAGAGCTTTTTCCAACCACACAATCTGATTTTAGTGTGTTCCTTACGGAGTATCTCAGGGTTTTCCAAAATGGTTAATATTGAATCCCCAAAATCAATTGGATTGTCCACTCGTGTTATTCAGAGTATTTTTTTTAATTAAAGTAGCATTTTAACAAATAAGCATCCTGATTGCTTATTTGTACCAGGGGTGAAATGCTCCCTGTTCGGACTGGATCGCCCAATCCGGTAGCGATGGTGGCGGGTGGTTCGGAGAACCGGTAGCAAAAATCCCTGCGCCCGTGCCCCCCCCAAATACCCAGCTGAGCCGTGCGATCATCAGAGGCTGTTTTTTTCACTTTTAAAAGCATTTTTTCTACAACCTCTTCGGCCAAAAAAATGCTTTTAAAAGTTTTTTAAAAAAAGCATCTGATGATCGCGCGGCTCAGCTGGGATCGTCAGAGGCTTCTAAAAGCATTTTTTTCTGCAACCTCTTCAGCCAAATAGGTTGTAGGGGGAAAAAATGCCTTTCAAAGCCTCTGGCGATCCCAGCTGACTTGCCTGATCTTCAGAAGCTTCTAAAAGCATTTTTTTTCTGCAACCTCTTAAGGTTGTAGAAAAAATGCTTTTAAAAGTAAAAAAAAAAAAGTTGGCCACGCCCACCCAATCACATTAAACCCCCCCCCCACCAAGCCACGCCCACAGAACCGGCAGTAACATTTTAGATTTCACCCCTGATTTGTACCCTATGAGTATCATTAAATATTGTACCTTATGATTCTTGATGAATGTATCTTTTCTTTTATGTACACTGAGAGCCTATGCACCAAAGACAAATTCCTTGTGTGTCCAATCACGCTTGGCCAATAAAGAATTCTATTCTATTCTATTCTATTCTATTCTATTCTATTCTATTCTATTCTATTCTATTCTATTCCATTCCATTCCATTCCATTCCATTCCATTCCATTCCATTCCATTCTATTCTATTCTATTCTATTCTATTCTATTCTATTTATTAAATTGTTTTCATGTAATAAATCTTTGGGAGTTGGTGAACAATCAAAACATTAATAAAGGGGCCGATGAGCAGAAGAATTTTGGTACCCCCGGCATATGGGCTGGGATATTTGGTCTGTTTTGTCCCCTAATCTTTCAATTTTGGGAAGGAAAGCTTACCTAAGATCTTGAAGAATTGCCCCCAGTCATAGCCAATAATGCTTATGGTTAAGGGTTGGAAAATTTAATCTCTTTAAAAGCTAGTATGTACAGTATAGTAACATAATTATTAGGCAAGGTTCTGCATTCTAAAGTTAGTTTTATTGATCGTACCAACAGTGGTTGGTAATGAGCCTTCTTAACATTTGCCAAATAATGCAGTCTTCCCTGGAGGGAAAAAAAATTACCGGTAGTCCTTGACTTACAACAGTTCATTTAGTGACAATTGGAAATTACAATGGCACTGAAAAAAGCGGCTTATGATCATTTTTCACATTAGTGACTGTTGTACCATCCCCATGGTCACATGATCAAAATGCAGAAATTTGGCAACTTTATTCATATTTATGACGGTTTGCCGTATCCTGGGATCCTGTGATTCCTTTTTGCGACCTTCTTACAAGCGAAGTCAATGGAGAAGCCAGATTCACTTAACAACCATGTTACTAACTTAAGAACTACAGTGATTCACTAAACAACTATGGCCAGGAAAGTCATAAAATGGGGCAAAACTCACTTCGCAAATGTCTCACTTAGCAGCAGAAATGTTGGGCATAAGTCGAAAGCTTATTTAGCCCAATTTATTTGGGGCATCTTGGCAAAAACGACTACCCCCCCCCCACACACACACACACACAGACACACCCAATTCATCCCAACTTCTTTCCATCCATGGAGCTACGGGGGAATTGAGATTGCTTCGCAGTTGTTGGAACAATGTCCATTCCTGTTTTCAATTTCACTTTGGCAGAAAGTCCGAGAGACAGAGGTATTTCCGCTGTAGCAAGCAGGAGGAGTGAATTTACCTAATCCATCTAATAAAGATGGCAAACAAAGTAGAAGCTGATTCTGCTGAATCATTTCCCCTTGGCACAAAAAAAAAAAAAAAATACTCCTTGGTCATTTGAGCACTCCTACTAGAAATTGGCATAAGAGCCCGTTTGGCATAATGGTTAAGGCTGAAGTCTAGAAACCAGGAGACCACGAGTGTTAGTCCTACCTGAGGCACAAAACCAGCTGGGTGACCTTGGCCCAGCCCAGCCCTGGGAAGGAGGCAAACCACTTCTGAAATCTTGCCAAGAAAATTGTGGAGACTTGTCCAGGCAATCACCAGGACTCAAAGCTGACGAGAGAGAGAGAGAGAGAGAGAAAGAGAGAGAGAGAGAGAGAGAGAGAGAGAGAGATTGTGTGCGTGCCCTCAAGTCAGCTTTGATTTACCGTATTTTTTGGAGCATAAGACGCACTGGACTATAAGACGCACCAACCTTTTTTGGCGAGGAAAACAAGAAAAAGAAATCTGCCTCTGCCTCCCAGCAATTTTGCCTCCTTGCAGCAAACAGCAAACAGCCTGCTTTACTTTTATTTTCGTTTTCAGCATAGCTTGATTAGCTTAACGCATTGTAAGCCGCCCTGAGTCTCCTGAGAAGGGCGGCATATAAATCAAATTAAAAAAAAAAATAAGAAAAAAAAATCTGCTCGCAGCAAGTTACCTCCTTGCAGCAAGCAGCAGAGGCCCGCGCAGCAATAGGCAATGGCAATCCCTGCAGCTTGAAACAGCTGAGGGTCGGAAGGCCGATCCAACCGACAATCAACTTGTGCTAATTAGGCTGTCCTGAAGCTGAAATGGGCTGTTTCTTCTTGCTGCTTGCTGCAAGGAGGTAAATTGCTGGGAGGCAGAGGCCAAAGGGTGGGGGCCAGTGGGTGGGCGGGGCTACATTCAGTGTATAAGACGCACCCAATTTTTCACCCCCTTTTAGGGGGGAAGGAAGTGCGTCTTATACTCCAAAAAATATGGTATATATAGGCACCGAGTTAGAAAACAGGAGACCGTGAATTCTAGTCCCATCTTAGTCATAAAAGCCAGCTGTGTGACTTTAGACCAGTCCAAGCCAGGTGACCTTGTCCCAATCCTTCTCTCCCAGCCCTGGGAAGGAGGGAAACCACTTATGAAATCTTGCCAAGAAAATTGCAGAGATTTGTCCAGGCACTCACCAGGAGTCAAAGCTGACTTGGAGGCAACAACAACAAAAAGCTACATACGTTCATGGGTTTTGGACTATATAATATAGAGATAGATAGATAGATAGATAGATAGATAGATAGATAGATAGATAGATGATAGATAGATAGATGATAGATAGATGATGGATGGGGAGGGGAGGGGGAGAGGGAGGGAGAAAGAGTGAGAGAGTGTGAGTCTCTCTCTATAAGAGAACCAGTCTGATCTAGTGATAAAAGCATCAGGCTAGAAAGCAAGAGGCCATAAGTTCTAGTCCTGCCTTATTAATGAAAGCCAGCTAGATGACTTTGGGCCAGTCCCTCTCTCCCAGCCCAGCTTACCTCACAGGGTTGTTGTTATGGGGAAAAGAAAAAGAGGAAGGTGTGTTGGATATGTTTGCCGCCTTGATATAAGCAAATAAACAAGATTCTTTCCACATTTATTTATTCATTTTTATTTAATTTAATTTGTATACCGCTCTTCTCCAACAGGACTCAGGGTGGTCAAACATAATATATAAAATTTAAAAGCAATTTAAAAAACATTTAAAACAACCCGGGTTAAAACCAATTACAAATTAAAATCGAAGGGATGGGATCAAGCCTAGGCCAATTGAATATGCTCCAAGTGCTTTGATACTTCGGTGTTCATTTCTGTTGCCCCACCAGGATCTCAGCAGTTCCGACTTGATCCGGCCTCGGGTCAGCCTAGTGTGTCAAATAGTGCGAGTTGGCCACATGGAGTTGAAAGAAGGCAAGAAGCATACTTGTGGCCTCCGGAGACCTTTTGGAGTAGCAGGTACAAGGGCTTGTTGGTGGTGGTGCTAAGCTCCTCTTTTCAAGAAATGTGTGTACTGGAAAACAACAATTGAAGTCCTGGGTTCAGTTCTTCATCTGGCCATTTGCATGCTGAGGTTCAACGTGAGAAGAAGATGAAAGCAAGATGAAAGCCCTTTCTCTACTGTAGAGTTGAAGTGGTCTTCGTCATCCTTGTGTCAAGTTTTCGAAAGATGCCCTAATTAATTCATGAGCCATGATCCAAACTTCAAAGGGAATATAGTCATTTATTAGGAGCAACATTCCGGCAATACTTGGATGCAGTTAGGCCTGATCCTACATAGATTTACATTCCCCTATGACCCTGTCTCTTCCCTCCTCTCTGGCCATGTCATAAATCACATTCTCCAATTAACCACTTTGGCTGGCTGTGAAACCTAACACCCTCCTTCTGATTGCGGTCAGAAAGAATGTATGGAATTCACTTCAGTTCTCCCTCCCTCCTGCTTATGGCAACTTGAAAGCTTTGCAAGTTGACACCTTGATCCATCAGGAAACTCAAGTGACATCAGAAATGTCACTGTCCCTGTCTTGCTTCTGATTCATCTGTTCCCCCATCATTGCAGTCATCTGAGTTTCCCTCAAGGAATGGAAGACAGAGAAGATTTGGGGCATATTGAGGTGGCTTTTAGATGATATCGGAATTGCAGGACAAATAGTACTTTGATCTTGGTGTGAATAAGGACGACTTAAAGTTGCCTCTCAAATGAGCTGTGGATGAGATTAAGAGGTTGTGAGGACATGGCCAGGGTTAAAAAAAAATGTATTTAGGGCAAGTCAATGTATTGCTGTCCTAATAGCTATCTTTTCCTATGTCCTCTAAAAGTATTTTCTGGCCGAAAAAAAGAGATATAGTATAAGCAGGAACCTACTTTGTAAAGCCGTTCCAAATACAAATGTGCTAGTATGCCTATAATAAATTAAAAGACGTTAAGTCATTGTTCCAGAATAATTCATTCTAAATCTTTCATGCTAAGGGAAGATCTTGAATGGAAGTTTATAGATGGTCTGAATCCCGCTATCCTTTTTATAACTGGCCAGGAGATCAGAGCAGCTTTTGTGTAGATCGTCTTTTCTTTTCTTTGTTTTGTTTTGTTTTGTTTTAATTTGTATACCGCCCTTCTCCAGCAGGACTCAGGGCGGTGAACAGCCAGAATAAAACAGAACATACAAAATTTAAAACCGTTTAAAAATAATTAAATATTTTTGGCCGCAATTTAAAACAACCCAACTAAAATCAATTAAATTTAACCAAAACTGTGGGATCAAGCCAGCCCGGCTAGGTGAAATAAATAAGTTTTCAGGGCCCGACGAAAAGTCCGGAGGTCTGGTATTGTACGTATCTCTGGGGGGAGGTTGTTCCAGAGGGCGGGCGTCGCCACAGAGAAGGCTCTCCCCCTGGGGGTCGCCAGCCGACACTGTCTGGCGGACGGCACCCTGAGGAGGCCCTCTCTGTGCGAGCGTACTGGCCGGTGGGAGGCTATTGGTGGCAGAAGGCGGTCTCGTAAATACCCCGTCCCTAAGCCATGGAGCGCTTTAAAGGTGGTCACCAACACCTTGAAGCGCACCCGGAAGACCACCGGGAGCCAGTGCAGCTCGCGCAGGAGAAGTGTCACATGGGAGCACCCTGTCGCTCCCATAATCCCCCGCGCGGCCGCATTCTGGACCAGCTGGAGCCTCCAGATGCACCCCAGGGGGAGCCCCATGTAGAGAGCATTTGGGTTTGGTTTTCTGTTCTCCATGTAAAGTTCTTGTTGTAAGATTGGTGGCCAGATTAATCACTTAAATGAAAAAAGGAAGGAGCCAGCCAACCAACCAATAAGTAGGCCATGTTGCGTACTTTGTGTGAATTATTTTCAAAGCACCGAAATAGGTAGTTATATCAGTCTGCATGATTGATAGATGGTCAACCCAACCAACGTTTCCTGAGTTTGGTTTAAGTCTTGGTTTCAAGTATCTTTTGTGATCTTAGATACATTAGTGCTTTAGAATTCCTAGCCAACGTGGCCTTTGATAATGTTGATGGGATTTCTGGAAATTGATGAACCAGTACATCTCGAAGGCATGATTTTTTTTTTTTACAGGTTTGAAATTTATACCAAGAGTTTCCAACCTATTAAGACATTTTTGCTGTGATCAGTAAAAGCCTATTTTTTTCCCCTTTAGTGATGGACGTTACAGACATCATTCATGGGAAGGTGGACGATGAAGAGAAGCAGCATTTTGTTCCTTTTCAGCAGTGAGTAGTTGAAATTCTAAAAAAAAAAAAAAAAAAAGGAAAAAAAAAGAATGCACAATTTTGGGGGAGTTGGTGGTCATATCTATATGCTTTCCAGAAAGTGGGCAGGTCCAAGACTGTTCTGTCCCCGTACCACACACGCACCCCCACAGACGGCCCGGAGTTAATAAGCCACACAACAAAACTCTTTGAAGATAAAGCTGGCAGCAACCCAGTGGCTAGCTGCCAATTCAGACTTTACTCACACAAAACAAAGATTAGACTGCAAGCATTCCGATAAAGCAGGCAAAGTCCAGTAACGCAGAGATCATGGATTATTTCCAGTTTCTGCTCGTCACAAACTGAACCAGCCACCACACCCACATTTATACCCTGTGGGATGTGGTCCAGTGACTCAGCTAATCTCTGGCACGCCTTCCCTTCTGCTGCGCACGCTTCTTCCTGCGCCTCTGTCGCGGGTCCAGCCACCACTTATCTTCTTCGTCGCTGTTCACCTGTGGCTGCGGTGATGTGCTTGGCTCTGAGCCTATCATTTGGCTTTCGATGTCTTCCGGAGGCATTGCCAGAGAGGAAGGTCCTGGAGAGGGAGGCCTTGCCAACTCCTCTCCCTCACTCTCAGAGTCTGCATCTGTCGATAGCCCAGGCTCAGGCAAGGGAGCCACAATAAAGACAAGAAAGGGGATTAAGCTAAAACAAAGCCTGTAAATTAAATTGAAGCAGTGAATGTGATTTATCAGAAGTGATCTCAGGGAGCTTCTGCCACAAGCCTATATAGAATCACTTCCTTTCTTGATTGGAATTACGTTTGATCAGAGTTCTCAGATGGAAAGAGACGTGTTTTAGTATTCAGACCGGCATGCATGCAACTCGTGTTTAGACCTTCCCTGTATGGGACAGGGTTAAAATAAAGAGGGATAAAATAATTTAGGGTTTTCATGTGGCGAGATACAGGAAGTGGCACCCAAGTAATTACAACTCTGCCCCTACCCCCAATATGGTTTTCACCCTCAACCATTCCTATGAATGAACAAACTATGTTTGTTATGAGACTAAAGAGCCTTGGCGGCGCAGCAGACTAAAGTGCTGTTAAGTAACACCAGCTGCCTGCAATTACTGCAAGTTCAAATCTCACCAGGCTCAAGGTTGACTCAGCCTTCCATCCTTTCAAGGTAGATAAAATGAGGACCCGGTTTGTGGGGGCAATAAGCTGACTTTGTATAAAAAAGAACACCGCTTTGGGGGGGACCGAAAGCCCTACTAAGCAGGTATATACAAAAGTATGAAGGCTATTGCTTAATGCATTGTAAGCCACCCTGAGTCTTCAGAGAAGGGTGGCATATAAATCGAACCAATCAATCAATCAATCAATCAATAAATAAATAAATAATTTTCTCAATCAGCTTGAAGAGATCTACCAGCTATTCTTATTCATCCGGTCCCTGCAACATTTGAACAATGGGTGGGTGGGTGGGTGGGTGGATGGATGGATGGATGGATGGATGGATGGATGGATGGATGGATGGATGATGTGCCATCAACTCATCATTTTACTCTTAAGTGACCATATCAATAGGGTCAGACAGGAAGAGCTGTTTTTAACCTGGTCTTTCAGATCTTCCTCCTGCAAGAAGAATCTTTATTTTTTTTTATTCATAATTTGATAATGTTGACAATCTAGAAATGTACCTCTTCTTTTTCTCCTCCTTTCCTCTTCAGGATTGCCATGGAAACATACATCAGGCAACGGCAGTTAATCATGGCACCATTAATAACGTCTCACGTGATTGGAGAGAATGAGCCCCTCACGTTGGTCTTCAACAAAGTTATTGCGGCCAAGGAAGTGAATCATAAAGGGCAAGGTACACACTGGAAAGATGGCTCCTGGAAGGAGGGGAGGGGAGGAGGGAGGGGCATTCCTTTGAGGTGAAAACTCATTCATGGCTTTGGATGGTTCACTGGTCAAGGACATTGACTTGGGCTCCTTCCTGCATGACTGCTCAGAAAATCTTTCATCCATTTGATTCAGTTTTCCTGATTAATGGGGAGAGCCACACAATTTTAGCTGGCACATTGATGATGTGTAGGTAACAAACTACAATAAAATTATGTTAGTGGGCAATTGCAAGAGAGGTTGGAAGCATGGCATGAAAGAAACAATGTTCTCAAAGGAAAAAAATGAAAAGAGATCCCTAAATTAATCCTGTTTGATATGAGCAAGAGGGACAACTTTTTTTGCCACTAAATCCCCAAAATAAAACTGGGAGGAGCCTACGTGGTTAGGTACGTTGCCATCCTGTAAAGTTCAACATCTACCAAGTTTGTATTTCTCCTATTGGTTCTCTTCCGTGCATGGATGATGCCATTTGCGATACATAAACATTCATTTTCACCTTTGAACTTTGAAAATCCTAAGAACAATCATTAAGTACAGACCCCATTGGAACCCTTTTCAAAGTACAGGACGGAATTTATTGAGGAGAAGAAAAGTTCAAATCATGTCCTGTGAAAATTGCCATGCACACATGCGCTGGAGAAGTCTTAAGCAAAACACTATTTTTTATAAAAACAGCCCCAATGCTTATTATTCCCCCTCCACAAAAGTGAAAAAACAAAAAAGGCATAGTAAACAACAACAGCAACAAAAAAAGACATTTCGATTTTAACCTCCACTCACTTGGGGAAGTCACGATTCTCTTTCCTTATCAAATCTGCACTGGCTGCTACTTCTTTCCAATAGCACTAATGCTGCTTTTTGTTATATTCTTTGCTCTCCGTCCCCTTTTAGGCCTCTGGATTTCTCTGAAACTGCTGCCTGGTGATTTAGCTCAGGTTCAGAAGGATTTTTCTCATCTCATTGACAGATCAACAGCTGTTGCCCGCAAAATGGGATTCCCAGAGATTATATTGCCTGGTGAGTAATTCAAGGGAAGATAAGAATGAGATTACATCTTTTTTTAAAAAAAAAAATAGTTGAGTCCAGATGTCCTCCAAATGTTGGGTAGAAAAGAGTAAGATTGTATTCCAATTTCCAAGTTGGACAAAATAATGTCCTTATAATTCTCTATTTTTAATTTTCAGGGGAAGTTCGGAATGATATCTACGTCACTCTGATGCATGGAGAGTTCGACAAAGGGAAAAAGAAGACTCCTAAGAATGTTGAGGTTACCATGTCTGTTCATGATGAAGATGGAAACATTTTAGAGGTAGGAAGGGATTTTTCAGAATAGTAAATTGGAGATAAACCAAAGAAATGCATAGATGTTCTCTATCTCTCCCCAAAGTTGGGAACTTTTTGGATCTTCTTGCCAATCCTTGGGACCATCTACAACAGGGGTGTCAAACTCAATCCCATTGTGGGCTGTATAAGGATTTTGTTTGCCCTTGGGGGGGCGGGGGGGGCATGGTCTGGTTGTACCAGCCAACTGAGTGGGTGTGGCTAGGGTGGGCCGGGGCCCGGGTGGCACAGGCTGGTCCCTTGCTGTCTGTAGGATGGCCCCGTGGGACAACTCTGGGCCTATCACAGGCCGGATCCGGCCCATTGGCCGCATGTTTGACACGTCCGATCTACAAAGTCCTTAGATTAAAATGTGGATTTTTTTTAGCAGGCCTGGGATCATCTGGTAACAGACACCCCATGCACTGGCTGCATCATGTATAATATTCTGATGCACTCCCTCTTGTGGTCTTGTGTTATTTATATTGATCTGTGTCTCGTAGAATGTTTTCATTGTTGGTTTTATTGTATGCTGCCCAGAGTATGCTTTGTAAATTGGACCAAAAAAAGAAAGAAAGAAAGAAATATTGTGCAGGAACTACTACAAGTGGATACTTTAACCAACAAATGGATCATCTAATAAAATACTTTCACTCACAGAATGCATGCTTTAACTCTGTTTTCTCCCACTCATGGATACTTTTAACTTTAACTTTTAACTTTTATTAGACTTCTATACCACCCTTCTCCCGAAGGACTCAGGGTGGTGTACAGCCATATTAAAACACATAAAATTTACAAAATTTAAAAACCATTAAAATCAAATATACAAAAATTTGGCCTACAAATTAAAAAAAAAAACTTACACCCATTAAATCTCCAAGTGGGTGGGTTTGAGTTCTTTACCTTAGCAGCTTCTGGGTTTTTTTCTTCCCCATTTGTAGCTGCATTCATTTCAAAACAAGGCACTAGTAAAACAGGTGAATGTTAACATACATTAGATTTGATGGAAGACTACATTCAGAGGTTGAACTGTGGGGTACCATCATCATACTTAGTTTGGTAAGGAAATGTCTGCAAGAAAACCACCAAGCTCAGTGTTCTGTCCCCGTACCACACACGCACCCCCACAGACAGCCCGGAGTTAATAAGCCACACGACAAAACTCTTTGAAGATAAAGCTGGCAGCAACCCAGTGGCTAGTTGCCAATTCAGACTTTACTCACACAAAACAAAGATTAGACTGCCAGCATTCCGATAAAACAGGCAGAGTGTCAACAATACAAGGATTAATCCAAATGCAGTCCGATAAAGCAGGCAAGTCCAGTAACGCATAGATCATGGATTATTTCCAGTTTTTGCTCGTCACAAACTGAACCGGCCACCACACCCACATTTATACCCTGTGGGGTGTGGTCCAGTGACTCAGCTAATCTCTGGCACTCCTTCCCCTCTGCTCTGCACGCTTCTCCCTGCGCCTCTGCCGAGGGTCCAGCCAGCACTTATCTTCTTCGTCACTGTCCACCTGTGGCTGCGGGGACATGCTTGGCTCTGAGCCTATCGTTTGGCCTTCGGTGTCCTCCGGAGGCATTGCCAGAGAGGAGGGTCCTGGAGAGGGAGGCCTTGCCAACTCCTCTCCCTCACTCTCAGAGTCTGCATCTGTCGATAGCCCAGGCTCAGGCAACGGAGCCACAACACTCAGAGAGCACCAAGGACCCTCTACGTTACGTAGTTTGAAAGGACTTCTACAATTTGTGGAATGTTTTGGCCCCTCTTTGGAAGTTATATGAAAACTTTGTTTTATAACTGAAAGTTTTTCTCTCCCATCACTGATTAAGTCTCATTTTCTGTCCTTTGTTCCTTTTGCTTTTTGTTTCCAATGTGCTCCAAAGAAAGCTATCCATCCGGGTGCTGGTTATGAAGGTATTTCAGAATACAAATCAGTTGTCTACTACCAAGTCAAGCAACCTTGCTGGTATGAAACTGTAAAGGTGAGATTATCTAATGGGAAATTGACTTGGTTAGGATGCATCCTTATATTGTTACAGACGTGAGCTACATATTCAATCTTTATTTATTGATTAGCCCTTGGGCCATATCAAAATGCAGTGCTCCAGAAACAATTATTACAAAAGTTTGGTAGAAACATTTTAAAATGAAATTGGAATAGGAATAAAACACGATTTAAAATAAAATTAGAGTAAAATATGTTCTAGAATGAAATCAGAGATAGAATACAATAATTTAAAATACAAATTAAATACTGTATGATTAAAATTATATTACAATGTCACCCCTGCATCTACCCAATCAGTCTTAAAACTACTATTAGAATTACATTATTAAATCAAGTGATCTTTCCTGCAATCTACCACATTCTGCTGCACCAGCTTTGTCCTTTTTTCCATCAATTTTACAGCAAATTTGGCAATCCATTTCACCAGCTGCAAGTTAGAACCTAACGAACAATGTTGCAAGAAGCACTCTTTAGACTTAGGGGTGCTAGCGTAAAAGATCCTGCCCAGCTGATGTTCCCTCAAATCTGAGTACAAGGGGCAGTCAAAAATTACATGGGACATTGTTTCAACTTCCCCCTTCCCACATAAACAGACTCTTTCGCTTACAGGGATACCCTTATACCTACCCCAAAGCATGTTTGTTTGAAGTTGGTCTAATCTCAGTTTGATAAAATATCTCCTTATGACGGGAAATTTTACCCACCTTAGAAAGGATGGAAGGCTGAGTCGACCTTGAGCCTGGTGAGAATTGAACTCGCAGTAATTGCAGGCAGCTGGATGTTAAATGCTGCCTTAGTAGGAGGCATTAGCCTCCTACGCCACTCAGGCTCCTAAAAAGACAATGACTAAAGAAATTATTTATTATTTATTTATTACATGTATTTATATGCCGCCATTCTCCCAAAGGATTCAGGGCGGCGAACACAAGTTAAGAAACAAGTACAATAAAATCCCATTTTAAACCAAATAACTAATTAATAGTAAATAATAAAACCCAGAATCAGAGTCAGCCTATTTGTTTGAACAGCCAAGTCTTCAGATCTTTGATTGTAGTCAACTCAACTTGCCTATTTTGTTACTTTTTTTAAAAAAAAAAAAAGTTGGAAATCACATCCTGCATTTAAACAGAATGGCTTCAGGTTGCTGTAAATCACTAATATCTAGAGAACAATCTCCCACAAATCTTGTCGGTTTTTTAGCAGGCAATTTAAAATGTGCTATGGTCAGTTTTAAAAGTTCCAAGTATAATTAGGCAAGTATTTTAATGAAGGAGTTAATTGAAATTCCATAGCTGAAAACCTAGGCTGGGGGGTTGGGGAAATGAGGAATTGGGTTTTTTTTTTAAATAAGGATCTAACAAATTTGCTTGTCAGCATAGGAACATTTAGCCTTCATTCATGCAAAGCACTTACCTTGAATACTGTATAAAAACATTCATATTTAAGGGGAAAGTGTGTAAGCATTAGGTTTATTCTACAGGAATTACATATTAAGGGAAACTAACAAAAATATGTACACCAGGCAGATGTACACACTGTCATCTACAGGTAGTCCTTGAGTTATGACCACAACTGAGATCAGAATTTCTCTTGGCAGTTGTTACGTGAGTTATGGCCAATTTGACAACTTTTTTTTAACCAATAGCACTTAGACTTGTATACCCTTCCTAGCGCTTTACAGCTCTCTCTAAGTGGTTTACAATGTTAGCAGATTGCTCCCCAACAATCTGGGTCCTCATTTTACTGACCTCAGAAGGATGGAAGGCTAAATCAACCTTGAGCTGGTCAGGATTGAACTGCTGGCAGTGAGTTAGCCTGCAATACTGCATTCTAACCACTATGCTACCACGGCTCTTTTTTTCCCCATGTTTGTTAAACTAATCACTGCAGTTGTTAAATCAGGGGTCAGGAACCTGCAGCTCTGGAGCCGCATGTGGCTCTTTCATCCCTCTGCTGCAGCTCCCTGTCGCCAGTCAGCTCCACAATTGATAGGGCTTTCAGTTAGGATAGGTAGAGGAAAAAGGATGCCGTGCTAGGAGGAGGCTCTATGGTGGGGGAACCGGACTTCCGGTTGGCTCCAGAATTGAACGGGGGGCTTCCGGTTAGGCCTTTGTGGCTCTTTGAGTGTTTACAGTTGCCGACCCCTGTGTTAAATGAACAGTAGTCATCAAGCAAATCTGACTTCCCCAAATGACTGTGCTTGTTGGAAGCCAGCTGGTAAAGTCCCAAATGACAGTCATATGACCTGCAACCATCGTAAATACATACCAGTTTCCAAACATTCAAATTTTGTTCACTGACTGTCGGGATGCTGCAACGGTTTTAAGCCCAAGAACTGGTCATGAGTCACTCTTTCTTTGTTGTTGTAACTTGGAACAGTCGCTAAATAAATAATTTTAAGTTGAGGATTAATTGCATGTTAAACAAAAATGCATATGGATTTATAAAATGATGAGGAAATGCTACCAAATAAATGGGAGGGGGGAAGGGAGGGGGAAATTGTTTAACTGAGATTCATCTGAATTCTATATACTTTGTTATTCACAATGTTTGTTACTGTTCATCATTTCTATAAAATTATTGCTTATTTTCTTATCACATACAGGTCTCCATAGAAATAAAAGAGGTTGGCCGCTACCATTTAAGATTTACTTTCCGTCACCGTTCATCACAAGAATGTAAGCATGAAAGAATGACAATATCTTTTTGATTTAGAAGCACAAAAGGGTTTGGAGGGAAAACAAAGGAAAGAATAGATTGTATCTGGTAGCAGAGGATGGTTTCGATCCATCGAGTGCCAATGACCTTTTTATTTGCTGGAGGTTTTGCAGCTGTAAACACCTTAAGTTTCTTTAGACTGTCCATTTCAACCTGCATTGCCTCATACCATCTGTCTTGCTCTGAATCAGGAAGATGTTTGATTTGCGTGAACGTATCAGGTGGAAGTGTAACATTGCAAATCAAAGGCAAGGGTGTTTTTGTCAGTTGCCAAGAATATCGTCGTGGAGGGATTCCCTTTGTGACCCTCTTGGAATGCCTCAGAACAGTCGTCCATTCTTCTTCCGTTTCGTCCTTGTCTTCACATTTGTCGCTAGCGTCAACATCCGCGGCTTGCGAAGATGGAACATCAGGTTGAGAAGAACTAGTGGAATCTTGATCACCAATCTGCGCAGCATCAGCAGAATCATCTCTAGGAATAGATTAAGAATAAGATTCTGGGCTTTGGATTATTCTTTACCTTTCCACCCTAAATTGTACTTTTCTGAACCATTTGTTAGCAAATGTCTATGGAGATTCTCAGTCATCCAGATCATGGTTGTCCCAAAGGTGCTTTTTCAAGAGGCAACTGGATTTTCTTGATATTTTTTTTTACTTGAAAATGTTTTGCTTCTCAACCAAGATTTTTTTTAATTCTGAGAACTGAAGAAGCTTCTTGGCTGAGAAGCAAAATATTTTCAAGAGGGGAAAAAAGCAAGAAATTCCAGTTGCCTTTTGGAAAAGCACTTTTGGAACATTCATTGACAAAGAAACTCTTTCTTTAACAAAAACCTAATTTGGCTCCCTGTATGTGTGAACAACTTTGTTAAATCCTGAGATGATGTCAGCACATCTTAAAAAAGCAAATCCCTCAAATCAGCTAAGAGCTCCAAATAGGATGCTCACCCTATTTTTTTATCAAAACTCTCTTTGAATAGACAGACATGATGCCTTACAGCATCATGTCTTCGATTTTGGCATTTAACTTGCCAACACCTTTCCTTGGTGCAACCAAAATAGTATTATCCACAGAAGGGAGAAGTATTTAGAGGTTCACATAAGTAAACATTACATCACAAAAAACAATAACCCAGTGAGATGAGGATGCCCACTAGCCACAATTGCCACTCTGAACTCCTGCACAAAAGGAAAAATCTAAATTAAATAAATACAAGGTAAAGGAATCCCTGCAAATTTTACTCCGCTAGTCATTGCTCACTTTAGGGGGCAGTGCTAATCTCCGTTTCAAGGCCATTGCGCCATCACTGTCCGAAGACATTTCCACAGTCAAGTGTCCAGCATGACATCACAAAGCACTGTAAACTTCTCACCAAAGTGGTAGCTATTTATCTACTTGCATTTGCATGCTTTCGAACTGCCAGGTTGGCAGAGGCTGGGGCAAGGACAGGAGCTCACCCATTACATGGCACTCAGATCTTGAACCTGGGTTCCCGGTTTTCCAGCCAACAACCCAGAATTTTAACCACTGAGCCACTGTGCTGTCCCTAAATACAGATGCATAAATGCTTACGATGAGTTTTGCAAAGGGACAGCGCAAAAGCATTTTACCTAAACAACAGCAGACTACAATAGGATTTTGTAGCTTCAGGTAGATGAAGATATAATCCTCACCGCTGCCCTAATGCCTTTTGTACAGGAGAAAATATCTGCCATAAAATTGCTGGGTGCATCATGCAGTGAAAAAAAAAAAAGCACTAGCAGGAGATTTCTACTGATGTTTGTTTCTCTGCAGCAAGAGATAAATCCGAACGGGCTTTTGGGATGGCCTTCCTGAAGCTGATGAATGTAGATGGCACCACTCTGCAGGACGGCAGGCATAATTTAGTAGTCTACAAGGTATGGTTCTGTTTATTTATTTATTTATTTATTTTATTTATTATTATTTTTTTAATTTGATTTATATGCCGCCCTTCTCCGAAGACTCAGGGCGGCTTACAATGCGTTAAGCAATAGCCTTCATTCTTTTGTATATTTATACAAAGTCAGCTTATTGCCCCCACAAACTGGGTCTTCAATTTACCTACCTTAGAAAGGATGGAAGGCTGAGTCAACCTTGAGCCTTGGCGAGATTCGAACCTGCAGTAATTGCAGGCAGCTGTTCTTAATAACAGGGTGCTTTAGACCACTGTAGTACCAAGGCTCTTTTGATTCTTTAATCCATTCAAATCTCTTTGCGGAGAGACAGGCTGCCTACAAAATTTGTTCTCCAGCAGTAGGACTCATAAGAAGTAGAAGTTGAAGAAGCAGTAGGTGGTGACGGAGTAGGACTGAGAAAAAATGAAGTAGTGAGCAGTGTGTACTAGTCCTGAATGCTTGTGTGTCTGTTGCATAAGGACCTGAATGGTTGTGTTGCTTCCCTTGAGTTTCGGAGTCCACTGACTTGGATATATGTAAAAGAAACTATGACATTCTTTCTTACACTCTTCTTCCTTAGAAAAATAGCAATAGCAATAACACTTAGACTTATATTGTATAGTAGTATACTATATTATAATTTTATTTCTATACCGCCCTTCTCCCGAAGGACTCAGGGCAGTGTACAGCCTATTTAAAGACACAAGGCAAACATCAATTAAAATTTAAAATTATTAAATAATTTGGCTCAATTTAAAACCCCAGAAATTTAAAATACCCCAATTTAAAATTATTATGTTGATAGCCCGGCCTGGCGGAACAACAGGGTCTTCAGTGCAGAGCGAAATACCCGGAGGTCCGAGATCTTATGCACTTCCGGGGGCAGTTCATTCCACAGGGCTGGGCTCCCACAGAGAAGGCCCGATGGCACCCTGAGGAGACCCTCTCTGTGGGAGCGAACTGGCCGGTGTGAGGCTATTGATGGCAGAAGTCGGTCTCGAAGGTACTGGGGCCCTATGCCATGGAGCGCTTTAAAGGTGGTGACCAACACCTTGAATCACACCCGGAAGACCACTGGGAGCCAGTACAGCTCGCGCAGGAGGGGTGTCACGTGGGCACAACGAGTTGCGCCCATAACCACCCGCGCGAACGCATTCTGGACCAGTTGGACCCTCCGAGTGCTCTTCAAGGGGAGCCCCATGTAGAGAGCATTACAATAGTCCAGCCAGGAGGTGACAAGGGCGTGAGTGACCGTGCGCAAGGTGTCCCGGTCCAGAAAGGGCTGCAACTGGCGAATCAGGCGAACCTGATAAAAGGCCCCCCTGGCCACGGCCATCATATGCTCTTCATAGTGGTCATATACCACTTCATAGTTCTTTACAGCCCTCTCTAAGCAGTTTACACAGTCAGCCTATTCTTCTTCTTGTGCCATATCCATTATTGGACGTTGGCGATCATGTTGGTGATCCTATTTTTATCAACGGCTGCACGAAAAAGTGCTGTTGAATTTTGTCTAAACCAGTCCCTTAGATTTTGAAGCCACGATATTCTTCTTCTGCCTGAACCTCGTTTGCCTTCAATCTTTCCCTGGAGGATTAAGTGAAGTATGCCGTATTTTTTCTCGGTGTCGCATCACACATCCAAAATATTCTTTTGCTTTTCTATGGTTTTGATGATTTCCCTTGGCTTTCCCAGGCGGCTTATTACCTCCTCATTTCTGATTTTATCAACCCAGTTTATAAATTTAGGTCCTCATTTTACCCACCTTGGAAGGATGGAAGGCTGAGTCAACCTTGAGCTGGTTGGGGTCGAACTCCTCAAAGTGAGCAGTGAGTTAGCCTGCAATACTGCATTCTAACCACTGCACCAGCACAGCTCTTGCACCTGATGCTCGACTATTAATGGTTAATACCCAATACAGTTAATAATTAATGCTTTTTTTTGGTGTCCCTTGTTTCCTGTTGTCAGGGTGAGAACAAAAAAATGGAAGATGCTAAGTTTTACTTGACGCTTCCCAGCACCAAGATGGAGATAGAAGACAGAGATGGAGTTGCATCCAAGCAACACACGGCCAATTTTACTCTGAATAAAGATAGCACCAAGGACAGCTTTCAGATTGCAACACTCATCTGTTCGACAAAACTGACACAGAACGGTAGGTTCAGCTGTAGACAAATTGGAAAAATGGCAGGCAAGTTGCGATTGGACATCTTGAACTATCCCATGAAACCAGTATAACAAAACTGGGCGGAGCCATTGCTCTCTGTATTTTCTGTAATTCTGACCATACGTCTTTCAAAGTGGTGACCACCACTACACTTTGTGGCAGCTAATTTCATTTTTAGTGTTGTGCTATGCAAAGATCTACTTCGAATATTATATCCTTTAGGATTATTGAATAATCCTTGTTTAAATTATGGACACAGAGGGGAAAAGTTCTATCCCTTTTTTTTTTTTTTTGCAGAAATTGTATATATCACCATCAAGATGTGGGCTATAAGCAATAAAGCCTTGGACAGGATTTCCCAAATTTTGATTTTACTGCATGTTATAAAGTAAAGGATGTTCCAAGGAGACTCACTTTGGGCATTTTTTTACTTCTCTCTGAAATCAAACATATCATACCCTGTTTTGATGGGTTAAATCAGTGATGGCAAACCTTTTCAGCACTGAGGGCTGAAACGGGAGTGCGCACATGTGCTTTGTGCACATCTGGGCCACAACCCGAAAGAGGAGCTGCCCAGGGCACATGTGCGTACCCAAAAATGAACTTCCAGTTTCAGCCAGCTACTCTTCTGGGTTTATGGCGCGCATGTACATGCGACAATCAGCTGGCCAGCATGCATGCTTACGCAGGAAAATGGAAGACCAGCTCTTCTAGTTTCCGGCCCTGCTGTATGCAAAAAGGCCAGCTGATCACGGTCTGTGCATGTGTGCCAGAAACCTGGAAAAGAAACGGCGATGCCCTGCGTGTCAGGTGACATGGGTCCGCGTGCCACTTCAGGCACACGTGCCATAGGTTTGTGATCACAGGGTTAAATTATTTATGAATGCCATATTTCTTATTCAGAGCGAGGGGGAAATCCTATGCAGTTTATACGATATTCAACCATGTCTGTCCTTCTGGGTATATACCAGTGGTGAAATCTGAACCGGTTTGCTACCGGTTCGCTGGCCGCACATGCGTGCTGCGTTCCAATCGCACACTGCATGCACATGGGCGGTGTGCACCAAACACGTGCTGTGCATGCGCACACGCATGCACAGTACGCACCGAAAGGAGGCTTGGGAAGGTAAGTAGAACAGTGAGGGGGGGGATCAGCTGTGGCGCGCAATTTAGCTTTGCTAGAAAGCAGCAAAGCTAAACCCCACGCCACAGCTGATTGTCGGAAATACTGGTTTGGAGGAACTGGTAGTTTTTTAACTGCCAGGCTAGCTACTAGTAGTTAACTACCGGGCTAACTACTGGTTTGCCCAAACCGGTTGCTTTTTTATCATTACCGGTTTTCCCGAACCGGAGCAAACCAGTAGCATTTCACCCCTGGTATATACAGAATATCTGTGTCATTCTTTGCCTTCTGAAACTTGACTTAATCTTCTCTGATTACCCTCATGTCTATCTTCTCAGTCCCCCAAGCCTAGACATTTGCTTGTTCTAAAACAATCCAAAGTGGTGTCTCAAAGGTGCTTTTTCAAGAGGTGGACTTTCTGGTTTATCTTTGAAGACATTTCGCTTCTCATCCAAAATGCTTTTCCAGCTCTTGGATGAGAAGCAAAACATCTTCAAAGAAAAACTAGAAAGTCCAGTTGCCTCTTGAAAAAGCACCTTAGGGACAACCATGGCCTGGATGACTGAGAATCTCCATAGACGTTTAGCAATCCAAAGTGGTCATTTTCAGAAAAACGAATTCCGGTTTCCAGCACTAAACTTCGCATCTCTTTTCCAAAAATGCTATTCAATACCAGAAAATAAATCTCTTGTGGGTCCTTCTTCTTAAATAAGACCATTGCCAGAACTCATATATCTGTTCCTTATGGCGGTCTGACTTTTGCTACTTTGCCTTTCCCAGTTGACTTGCTAGGATTGTTGAATTGGCGTTCAAACTCTCAGCATATAGGACACAACCTGAAGAAGCTGATGGACGTGGAAGGAGGAGAAATTGTTAAGGTACAAAGGGGCCACATGGGAGCAAACCTTTGGGGTAAGTCTTTAAGGACCAGGGTCCCATTTAACGTATTTTGGGAGAACAACATGAAACAAAGTAAGTACTCTCTTTTGTTTGGAGGAGAAATGTAGTATTTTTCTTGACTATTTTCATCCCACAAATTTATCTATGTTACTCGTATCAAAACATCACTTTCTTTTTAGTACCCTGTTTTCCCCGAAAATAAGACACCCCCAGATAATAAGCCCAATCGGGCTTTTGAGTGCATGCGCTAAAATAAGCTCCCCCCCAAAAATAAGCCCTCCCCAAAAATAAGCCCTCACCGAAAATATTTAACCGCATGTCCAGCTGGTCCTCGCCATTTCCTCTGGTTAGGGTTAGGGAGACAGAGCTGGAAATCAGGTAAGATGGCAAGAGGAGCCCCATCTTGCTCTACGCACCCCAAAATAATAAGACCTCCTCGAAAATAAGGCCAAGCGCTTATTTCGGGGTTCAAAAAAGTATAAGACAGGGTCTTATTTTCGGGGAAACACAGTATTGATGTGATATTTCTCCAGTAACAATCATGACTGGAAAAAAAAGTCAAGGAACAATACTCCCTGAGCTCAAATTATTAAAATTGATTAGGAAAACGATTGCAGAGATCAGGCAAAAATTCCAGCAGGTAAAACTTAAATCTTTTCTTTATCTTCAACTCCCTTCTTATTCCTTTTTCTAGTTTCTACAAGATACACTTGATGCACTTTTCAGTATAATGATGGAGATGTCTGACAATGAATCCTACGATTTTCTTGTATTTGATGCATTGGTAAGTTTTCCGTCTACCTGGATGCCCCTCATCATATCTTTATTCACCAGTAGTAGCGTAGTGTCGATTCAGACATTTGGCCTAATCACTTTCCCTATCATCCTCTATATTAAGTGTCTGCTTTTGATGTCCTTCATTGATAGACACTCAAGGGCACTATCCACCAGACCTTTCCCTAATTTTAGGCCATTAAAACAACCTTGCCATTAAAACAAACAATCTGAGTTTCAAGTTGCCATGAGCAGGAGGGAGGGAGAACTGAAGTGAATTCCATACATTCTTCCTGACCGCAATCAGAAGGAAGGTGTTAGGTTTCACAGCTAGCCAAAGTGGTTAATTGGAGAATGTGATTTATGACATGGCCAGAGAGGAGGGGAGAGACAGGGTCGTAGGGGAACATAAATCTATGTAGGGTCAGTCCTAACTGCATCCGAGTATTGCCGGAATGGTGCTCCTAATAAATGAATATATTTCCTTTGAAGTTTGGATCATGGCTCATGAATTAATTAGGGCATCTTTCGGAAACTTGACACTGAGATTGAATTGATAGGAAGAGTGATTAGGCCAAAGTTGCTCAGTTAGAATCAATGGGGCTTGAATCTAGAGCTCATTTGTTCAAATCCAACATCCCAGCTGCTTCACTATACTGTTTCTCATTCTCTTTAAGATGTATGGACTTCAATTCCCAGAATTTCCTAGCTAACATGGCTGAGATCTATGAGAGAAAGATCTATTTATTTGATCCAATCTCTGAATTTTTCTGCATCCTCAGATGAACACTTAAGAGACTTTAGCATTTATGGATATATGAATCACCTATCAGTAATTTGAGGATGGATTTATGAAGGACGTCACTACCAAATTAGGAACTTCTACTTTCTTGAGCTACAGTGTAGGGCCAATCAGTTCCATTCTCATCTGTGAAAACAAATTGGTAATTTTGATTCAATAGGACATGTTTTCTCTTTCAGTCCACCCCCATCTCATAGGACTGTGAGAATAAAATAAGTAAAATTCCCATATAAGCTGCCTTGAGCCCCTGGAGATAGGGTGGGATATAAAATCTAGATGATGATGATGATGATGATGATGATGATGATGATGATGATGATGATGATGATGCACAATCATGAAAGTATGATAAAAAAATGGATAGATTAAGCTGTCAAGAGTATTATTGGGAAAGGAGGATTGTTCACCACCTCTATAATGCTCACACTTGATATTGTGCAATCACACAAACATTTATTCCCCCAAATGTTTAGGCATGAGAACTATGCCTCAAGACACATATTGCAACAAGTTAAGGAAACTTTCTCTTTGCACACTGGATTTCTGAGTGTTACTATTGCTCAGGGTACCAATACAGAATTACAGGAACCCCTAGATCAGTGTTTCTCGCTGCTGGCTGGGGAATTCTGGGAGTTGAAGTCCATCCATCTCCAAGCTTCCAAGGTTGAAAAATACTGCCCTAGATAATCCTGACTCCAGCTGTTTCAAGCAGTTCAGAAAGGATAAAGTCCTTTGTTCTTGGCACGGAGAGAAATGAAACCGAAATCAAATATAGCATACCTGTTTTGCTGGGTTAAATCATTTATGAATTTTTTTTTCTTCTTTCTGTAATTAGGTATTTATTATTTCCTTGATTGGAGATATCAAGTTTCAGCATTTTAATCCTGTACTGGAAACCTACATTTATAAACACTTTAGCGCCACCCTGGCCTATGTGTAAGTATAATGTTTCATGAACGGCTGGCTGTATTTTGTACCCCAGCAAGAGTCATTCAGTGCTTACCATTCTTCCAGGCTCTTGATAAATAAATTATAATGTTCTTGCATGCGAAGGTTCTTTTACAAATGCATTCACACCAGTGGTGAAATGTAAAATTTGTTACTACCGGTTCTGTGGGCGTGGCTTGGTGGTGGTGGTGGGGTAATGTGACTGGGTGGGCGTGGCCAACTTTTTTTTTTTTACTTTTAAAACCATTTTTTCTACAACCTCTTCAGCGAAGAGGTTGTAAAAAATGCTTTTAAAGGCTCTGACGATCCCAGCTGAGTTGCTTGATCAGCAGAGGCTTTTTTTTCTTTTACTGTAAATGCCTCTGATGATCCCAGCTGAGTTGCCTGATTGGCAGAGGCTTTTTTTTCTTTTAAATGCCTCTGCCGATCAGGCAACTCAGCTGGGATCGTCAGAGGCTTTTAAAAGCATTTTTTCTTGTAGGTACTATGGATCCAGGGTGGTACCGTGGAGATGAGGAAAAAGTAGCCAAGTTCTGATGCTGAATTTATAATTTCTCTTTGTCTTTTCTCTCTTTCTCATTAGAAAACTCACCAAGGTTCTGAATTTCTATGTTGGAAATGCAGATGATTCCACTAAGACAGATTTGCTATTTGCTGCTCTGAAAGCTTTGAAGTACCTCTTCAGGTTCATAGTACAATCAAGAGTTCTTTACCTAGGGTAAGTGAGAAAACAACAACAAGCCCACAGACTCCATTCAAATGTTTCGTTTCAGCTACGAGGCAACCATTATTAATTTGGATAAAAAAGGTAAAAAAGATAAAGGTTTCCCCTTTCCAGTCATGTCTGACTCTTAAGGGCTGGTGCTCATCTCTGTTTCCTAGCCAAGGAGCCAGCTTTGTCTGAAGATGCTTTCATGGTCATTTGGTCAGTATGACTATGTGCTGTGGCACACAGAAAGCTCTTACCTTCTCACCAAAGTGCTACCTATTTATCTACTCGCATTTGCATCAGGGGTGAAATGCTCTCGGTTCAGACCGGATCGCCTGATCCGGTAGCGATGGAGGCCAACCTAGGGGTTGGCACATTTGTAAATTATATAAAGGGATTTGATACACTGTCTTTGTATCATCATAATTTCCCATAACATGATTAGAATAGGATTAAATCAGGTATGGAGAGAAGCCAGGAAAACAAGAATCAGGAACAAAATTAGACCAGATTAACCTGAAATCTACAAAGGAGGGGGACACCCACTCATGCACCCCCAATTTCCTTAGAGCATCCCTATGGAGAAGGCAATTGAACTGCAGTTTGGGTGTTAGTAACTGCCCTATTTTAAATCTTATTCCCTCGTGTGACCCAGACTTCAGTTTATGCAACCTGCCCCATTCTTCCAGCTTCACTTACACTGAGAAATGTTTAACCTTTGCTGGTAAAGGGGTCGAAAGGCATTTCAAAAGCCATGTCCTTCATACTTTCCTTACTTTTTTTTTTTTTATAGATTTTATGGCAAAAGTGAAGATGGGGATGAGTTTAACAATGCCATTCGCAAGCTATTCCTCTCCTTTAATGTCCTCATGGATAGACCACTTGAAGAAGCTGTCAAAATCAAGGTGGGTTCAAACCACTAGTCTGAATTTATTGTGGCGGGGACAGCTCTGCTGTTAGAGAGCAGGAAAAAGGGAGTTCCTTCAAGGCAGCAGGTGTTGTGGCTCCGTTGCCTGAGCCTGGGCTATCAACAGATGCAGACTCTGAGAGTGAGGGAGAGGAGTTGGCAAGGCCTCCCTCTCCAGGACTCTCCTCTCTGGCAATGCCTCTGGAGGACACCGAAGGCCAAGAGATAGGCCCAAAGCCAAGCACGTCCCTGCAGCCACAGGTGGACAGCGACAAAGGAGATAAGTGCTGGCTGGATCCTCGACAGTGGCGCAGGAAGAAGAGTGCGCAGCAGAGGGGAAGGCATGCCAGAGATTAGCTGAGTCACTGGACCACACCCCACAGGGTATAAATGTGGGTGTGGTGGCCAGTTCAGTTTGTGACGAGCAAAAACTAGAAATAATCCATGATCTCTGCGTTACTGGACTTCTGCCTGCCTTGTCGGACTGCATTTGGATTAATCCTTGTATTGCTGAAACTTTGCCTGCTTTATCGGAATGCTTGCAGTCTAATCTTTGTTTTGTGTGAGTAAAGTCTGAATTGGCAGTTAGCCACTGGGTTGCTGCCAGCTTTATCTTCAAAGACTTTGTCGTGTGGCTTATTAACTCCGGGCCATCTGTGAGGGTGCATGTGTGGGATGGGGACAGAACAGCAGGTTAGGGTACATGGAAAAAGAGAGCCCACATCTCTCCCCTATTGTTTTGCTTAGATCTACTTGGAACAGCCATTCCACTGCAATTAAGACACATGGGTCTCTGTAGCCTCTTAACAACAGAGTCAGTTGTTCCATACGGAACACTCTGAAGGGATCTTCAGAGGAACACTGGAGCACAATGGAGCCATGGGTATAGAACTTATTTTTAGAAGCAGACCCAAAGTATACAAGATCAGTAGCCTGAATTCCTACCCTTGATCTAATTCATTCTTAAAGCCTTCTCCACCCACGGATTTCTCCAACATGTTGGGCTTACAGTCTCAGAATTCTCAGTTGGTAGGACCATACTGCTGAAAGTTGAAGTTCTACAGTAGTGGCCAAAATCGTGGAAACCTTTTGGGAAAAGTGTATTTTCTAAAACTAGCTAATAACATCACTTTTTTTTGGGGGGGGGGGGAGTAACACCATAAAATTATATATCAATGGAAAGATAATTTAATCAAGAATGTAATGCAATAACTTTTAGGAAGGATTTGCTATTAGAATAGCAGTTACAGTATAAAGAGGAAAAGTGAAACACGTAGAAAAAACGAGATGTACAAAAATGATCACCATGTCAGTTAATACTTAGTTGGGTAACCTTTAGCATGAATTACAGCCTTACAACTTCTTCCCATGGAGTGAACTAAGTCTTTTAGTTCTGCAGCTGTTATAATGTGAAACCAAGATTGAATGATTGCTTCAATTAACTGGGTTTTATTGCTGGGTGGCCTCTGACTAAAAACTTTCTTTAGTTGGCTCCATAGATTTTCAACTGGGTTAAGGTCTGGGCTATTCCCAGAGCATTCCAGCAGTGGGACATGATTATTTTGAAACTCCCCCCCAAAAATGGTGTTATTAGCCATCAAATCTCAAAAATACACTTTTCCCAAAAGGTTTCCACAATTTTGGCCACTACTGTAAAGTATTTCAGGGCATTGGGTTCAGAAAGCCAGATCCAAGGTTTGACAACATATAGGAGCTTTTTGAGTTCATAGAATTCGGATCAGGATCTATGTGGCAGAAAAGTTCACACATCTAAAGAATCCTTTATTTGAGAATGATTAAGTTTTTTTAGAATGGAGATCTCATTCTTAATTTGCCTTCTTTTTGCCTGTTCCAGGGTGCTGCCTTGAAGTATTTGCCAAGCATTATTAATGATGTCAAACTAGTCTTTGATCCAGTGGAACTCAGGTACCATATTTCCTACTCTTTTATCGATGACAAGTAGATATCAAATTGAATGAGTTGCTGCAAAAAGCTCACAATAACAGTTATGGCCGTATTGCATTTTTTCTTTTCTTATTGGAGGGGAATGGCACAAAGTTTTGGAAATGGGAAGATAAAATTCAGTCAGGATGTTTGGTTAAGGAGTCCCTATGAAAAAGGGCATCCATGGGGAGAGGGGAGAAAGAGAAACCAATAACAAGTGCACCATGACATCACAGTGCAAAGGCCACCAAATGAGAAGAAAGGACTCCTTGGAAAAGACAGTGATGTTGAGAAAGATTGAAGGCAAAAGGAGAAGGGGACAGCAGAGGATGAGATGGTTAGATAGTGTCATCGACACAATGAACATGAATTTGGGCAAACTCTGGGAGTCAGTGGAAAACAGAGGAGCCTAGCATTCTATGGTCCATGGCGTCAGGGTTCCGATGGATGCCCTAATTAAATCATGAGCCTCGAGCCAAGCTTCAAAAGAAATCCAGTTATTTATTAGGCGTTTCATGTCTGCACGTTCCAAGTGAAGCTAACTCTGACCCCACGTAATTTACGCCCCAATCATGACCCTGATTTCCCCCTCCCCCCAGAGTGTGTCATCAATCACATTCGCCAACAGAGCAATTTTGCGGGTTGTAGAGATCACTCCCCTTCGGCCACTGTGGGTAACCCTGGGAGACAACCTTGAGAGAGATATGTCTGGAATGTGTTTTTATTTTTTGCTGCCATGCTGCTTCATCGGTTTCCCATCCCCCTTGCCTATGGCAACTCGAGAGCAGGCCAGGGATGCTTTGCAAGTTGACACATGGGGTCGCAAAGAGTGAGGCTTGACTTAGCAACTGAACAACAACAACATATTTACATCAGATATCATGACATTATAATTCCACCATTTGGGTGACAATACCACGATGCACATGTTATTCCATTACATTACCCTGGAAAGTTATTTTACAGGTGTGTCAAGTTGCTGCCTTCTATAACTGTTAACTAAACCAGTGTCCAGAATATTAACGGAATAAAATATTCTTTCTACTCCCGTTCCCTGAACCTATTTCAGTGTCCTTTTTAGCAAATTTATTCAAAGCATCCCCGATAATCAGCTTGTCCGTCAGAAGCTCAATTGCATGACCAAGATTGTGGATAGTGACCTCTTTCGTCAGTCTGGTGAGTTAGATCTTGTTCTCTTGTTCTCTTTCTCTCTCTTTCTCATTTTCAGCATTCCAATGATGTACTGAACTCTCAAAATGCTAATTGCTCTACAACCTTGATGGCGAACCTATGGCACGCGTGCCGAAAGCGGCACATGAAGCCATGTCGCCAGGCACGTGCAGCCTTGCCTGTTTGTCTTCTGGGTTTCTGGGGTGCATGTACGCGCGATGATCATCTGTCCTTCGTGTGCATGGCAGTGCCAAAACCTGGTGTGCTCATGCGTGCCAGCCAGCTGATTGTCGGGTGCGTATGCGTGCCAGAACCTGGAAGTTTGGCTTTTCCGGAGTGCGATGCCTTCGCGCATGTAACAGTGCTGAAAACCGGCCTGCACACCAGCCAGCTGATCGTCAGGCACACATGCGCGCTAGAACCCGGAAGTTTGGCTTTTCCAGAGCCCAGCCCCAACGAGCGCACACATGCACTCGCGACGTTTCCACACGATTTTTTCAGCACTCGGTGCCAAAAAGGTTTGCCACCACTGCTCTACAACAAGAGTGTCAAACTCGATTTCATTGAGGACCACATCAGGGTTATGTTTGACCTTGGGGGCTGGGTGGGTGTGGCCAGCTCGACATCATTTGTGTCAGGGACACCCCTCCCAGGCTCCATTTTCGGCTGCGACGGCCTCATGCAGTGCTCTGCCAGCAAAAACGAAGCTCAGGAGGGCCGCGTGTTTTCTCTGGCAGAGGCACCGTGGGCCAGTCCTTCACTGTTTCCAGGGTGGCTCCATGGGCCAGATCTAAGCATCCTGTAGGCCAGATCTGGCCTTGAGTTTGACACTTTACTTTACTTTTACTTTACTTTTATTAGATTCCTATACCGCCCTTCTCCCGAAGGACTCAGGGCGGTGTACAGCCATATTAAAACACATAAAATTTACAAAATTTAAAAACCATTAAAATCAAATATACAAAAATTTGGCCCACAAATTAAAAAAACTAACATACACCCATTAAAATTCATATTCATGTTAGGCCAGCCCGGCTTGTTAAAACAAGAGAGTCTTCAGGGTGCGGCGAAAGGTGCGCAGGTCGGAGATCATACGCACATCTAGGGGCAGCTCATTCCAGAGGGCTGGTGCCCCCACAGAGAAGGCTCTCCCCCTGGGTGTCGCCAGTCGATATTGTTTGGCCGACGGCACCCTGAGGAGCCCCTCTCTGTGGGAGTGCATTGGCCCCTGCTCTACAAACTCAGTGGGGCATAATGGTATCTTCTACCATGGGTCATAGATAAACCAGTGCAGGCAACTGGAGTCTGTGGAGCTGTGGACTGACAGTTGAAGGATTTTTTTTTTTAATTTGATTTATATGTCGCCCTTCTCCGGAGACTCAGGGGGGCTTACAATGCGTTAAGCAATAGCCTTCATTCTTTTGTATATTTTATACAAAGTCAGCTTATTGCCCCCACAAACTGGGTCCTCATTTCACCTACCTTAGAAAGGATGGAAGGCTGAGTCAACCTTGAGCCTGGTGAGATTCGAACCAGCAGAAATTGCAGGCAGCTGGTCTTAATAACAGGGTGCACTAAACCACTGTACTATCAAGGCTCTTGAAGGCACTGTACTATCAATTGCCCTATTTCTTTGTCTATTTACCCTGCCTTTTAAGTGGTGTAAGTGACGGGGTAAATACAGCTTTCCATATCATAAGGAAGTTCAAAATTACAACTCAGAACTTTTTGGAGGTCTACGTTTTTCCTCTATTCCTGAATTATGGGCAAAATGTTGGTTCTGTTTTTGGAGTTGTTGTTATTATTATTATTATTATTATATTAAAATGGAGATCAGTACCTGAGTCGTTTCAAGCAGAGGCAGCTCTGTCGAGTGGTTCCCATATTTCTTCTTCATTCTGTATCCCAGAGTGCCGTGACATTCTTCTGCCTCTGCTGGTAGACCAGCTCAGTGGACAACTGGATGATAATTCTCACAAACCTGACCATGAAGCCTGCTCACAGCTGCTTAGCAATATTCTTGAGGTACTCGATCGGAAAGAGGTGGTAAGTACCTGTTGTTTTCTTCCAGCCTTCCTCGAGAGTAACATTGTCTATAACTTTGTAGAGCAGCTGCTTTGGAAATGAAAATGAACTGCTGCATGATGGATGGATGGATGGATGGATGGATGGATGGATGGATGAATGGATGACTCTTGACTTTTGGTGACTTATATGAATAGCAATACCATTAGCACTTAGACTTATATACCACTTTACAGTGCTTTACAGCCCTCTCTAAGTAGTTTACAAAGTCAGCATATTTCCCCCAACAATTTGGGTCCTAATTTTAGCCACCTCAGAAGGATGGAAGGCTGAGTCAACCTTGAGCCAGTGAGATTTGAACTGCCAAATTGCAGGCAGCCAGCAGTCAGCAGAAGTAGCCTGCAGTACTGCACTTTAACCACTGCACCACCATGGCTCAATTAATTTACTATATGTGGTTTAATTTTAATAAAAATCGAAATGTTTTTTGCTTCTCCAGGATATATTGCTGACTTCTAGTTTGCAGCCCTAGTCTTTTCAAATGTATATTTTTCACATCAAAATATACATAATTAGACATATTACTTCCCAAGGAAAAGCTAGGGTTATGGCGTGAAGGGTATTTGTTTGTTTGATATTTTTAGTCTTAGCAGTTTTTATCAGAAGCATAGCACAGATATAAATGGTTTTTAAAAACCATCTCCGCCACTCCACAATTTTGACTGACATTGCTTTTCTTTCTTTCTTTTTTAATTTCAGCACTTACAAATAAATCAATTCAAAAAGCATAAAGCTTTCCCATGTAACAGATAGTTTGGCTGTGATGTTTTGAGGCAGGTTTTGAACTCTGAAAATTATACAGAACTAAAAATTGCAGGAAGGCTCTGTTAAAAAATTTAGCAGCAAGGAAAATATTAGACAAGATGGCAAACAGCTGGAATATGTTTACATATAACCATACAATTACACATCTTCTCTTGATGTGTAGCTCCCTAGTCAATGTGGGAAAAAAATTCTATAGAATACTCAAAAAAGACAAAAATAACCAAAATTAAGCATAATTTGGTCTCGATATCACCACACGTTTTATAGGCTAAACTGGGAAAATTTTTGTTGTGAAAGGAATTCATCATGGAATAGGGAAGGATTTGTTTAGCAAGAGGAATGTCAAAGAAAGACATTCAGAGAAAGGAATTTCTCCCTTCCCTTTTCAGTCTAATGGCATAATATTGGGGATTATCTTGCATCCCAAGAACCACTTGTGACAAGGTTGTGAAAATTCCTGTGATAAGAACCCATCTAACAATGTCGACTGGCAGCCCCCAGGGGGAGAGCCTTCTCTGTGGGGGCACCTTATTTATTTATTTATTTATTTATTTGTTTCCATTTCTATACCGCCCTTCTCCAAATAGGACTCAGGGCGGTGAACAGCCAAAGTAAAAAACAGAACATACAAAATTTAAAATAATTAAATATTTTGGCCGTAAATTAAAATAATCCAATTTAAAATCAATTTAAAATTTGTTCTACCATCTGGAACGAGCTCCCCCCAGAGATACGGAGAATCCCGGATCTGCACACGTTTCGTCGTGCTCTCAAAACTTTTTTATTTCAGCAGGCTGGCCTGGCCTAACTCTCCCTTTTAAATTTTTTAAATCGTTTGATTTGTTTTATAAATTGGGTGTTTTAATCTGTGTTTCGGCCAAAATATTTAATAATTTTAAGGGACTTTTAATGTTTGTATTATCTGTATTTTATCTTGGCTGTTCACCGCCCTGAGTCCTCTGGGAGTAGGGTGGTATAGAAATTTGATAATAAATAAATAAATAAAATAAATAAACTTACTTTAGAGGGACGTGGTGGCTCAGTGGCTAAGTGGCTGAGCTTGTTGATCGAAAAGTTCGGCAGTTCAGTGGTTCGAATCCCTAGTGCCGTGTAATGGGGTGAGCTCCCCTTACTTGTCCCAGCTTCTGCCGACCTAGCAGTTCGAAAGCACATAAAAAATGCAAGTAGAAAAATAGGGACCACCTTTGGTGGGAAGGTAACAGCGTTCCGTGCGCCTTTGGCGTTTAGTCATGCTGGCCACATGACCACAGAGACGTCTTCGGACAGCGCTGGCTCTTTGCCTTTGAAACGGAGATGAGCACTGCCCCCTAGAGTCGGAAACGACTAGCACATATGTGCGAGGGGAACTTTTACCTTTAACTTACTTTCCATTTCTTTGGTTCCTTCAGGGTCCAACTGCAGATCACATCCAGTTGATAATGGAGCGGCTACTCAGGAGGATAAACCGAACCGTGATTGGAATGGGAAGACAATCTACTCACATTGTGAGAGCAATTTCCTTGATTCTTGTGTGCTTGATTTATTGTCCCATGACTTTGGGGTGGTGGTGATATATGTCCCTTGTTTGGAGACTTCTGATTCTTCACATGAGCTGGCACATTGGAGAGCGGTCTTTCTCCCACCTCTTGACACTTGATGGACAATGTATCAAATGACAGAGAGGCATTACCTGTTCCCCGGGCCTAAACATGGGTTTTTTTTTTTTACATGGACAAGAGATGGAAGATGTTAAGTCCTCACAGTTATGACTCCACCCAAGCCTGCCCTATTGCTGATCGTCCCTGATTGGCTAAGACGCGAGCAGCCAAACAGCGGGAAAACACAGCACTCCTATTGGTTCCTTCCGTCTGACAGCTCCCTATTTAAGCAGCTGTCGGACGGCAAAAGTCCTGTCAGTGTTATAGCATGCACAGAGTTGCCTTATTCCAGTGATGGCTAACCTTTTTGCCATCACGTGCCAGAAAAGGGGGGGCAGGGGAGATTCGCACACACGTGTGCCCACACCCATAATTCTATGCGCCCAGCCCCGCGCATGGCACGTGTGACCCGTCCCCTCGTGCCCCCCCTGCTCTTGGCATGTGATGGCCCATTTTTCTTTCTCACCTGGCTCCAGATCCTCTCTATGCATCTGGGGAGGGCGAAAACAGCCTTCCCCACCCACTCGGAGGCCCGAACCGGCCCATTTCCAACTTCCAGTTGGACAGGAAGTGATGTATTTTGCTGTCCCCAGGCTCCAGAGACTCCTGGAGCTAAGCTGGCGTGCCAGGCGACATGGCTCCGCGTGCCACAGGTTCACCATCACAGCCTTATTCTGTTCACTATCGTTGTGGTGGAAATAAACGTATTGTGTTACACCAGCCTAGCCTCAGTCTATACCTGCCTAGTTCTCCATAAGAGCAGAAGATCTTCTTTATCTCAACTTCTTCCTTCAGTGCCTGGAGGCAACAGGATCTAGGATAGACACTACCATTACATTTCTGGATGGGGGCAGGAGAAAAATTCTTTTATATATATATACTTTTGTTGGAAAAACAAAAGTTAAAAAATTGTTGTAAGTTTTTAAAATAAGAATATTTTGATATATAGGGTTAGCTACTAGACCACTGATGGCTAACCTTTTTGCCATTGCGTGCCAGGAGTGGGGGGAGCGCGGGGTGGGTCGTGCGCGTGCATGCCCACATCCATAATTCTATGCACTCTGCCCCCGTGCATGCCCCCGTGACCCCCCCATGCTCCCCCTATTCCTGGCACGTAATGGCCCAGTGGGCTCGTTTTTCTCTCTCCCCAGGCTCCAGAGACTTTCTAGGAGTCTGGGGAGGGCAAAAATGGCCTTTCCTACGCCCCCGGAGATCCTCCAGAGGCGGGAAACGGCCCATTTGCCAACTTCCGGTGGGACCGGAAGGCCCGTTTTTCTCTCTCCTCAGGCTCCAGAGCCTTTCTAGGAGTCTGGGGAGGGCAAAAATGGCCTTCCCCACCCCCCCAGAGGCCCTTCGGAGGCCAGAAATGGCCCATTTTCCAAGTTCTGGTGGGACTGGAAGGCCTGTTTTTTGCTCTCCCCAGGCTCCAGAGCCTTTCTAGGAGTCTGGGGAGAGCCAAAATGGCCTTCCCCACCCCCCTGGAGGCCCTCCAGAGGCCGGAAATGGCCCGTTTGCCAACTTCTGGTGGGTCCAGAAAGCCCAAAAGTCAGCATGCGTATGACGGAGCTGAACTCACGTGCCCAGCAATATGGCTACGCATGCCACAGGTTCACCATCACGGTACTAGACAGTTGTAGTTGAATATTTTATAGTTGGATATTTTGTCTCCCACCCAAGTGTATCTTCCTGTGGGCTTTGAACACTAACCTCTCAAGACTGATCATCTTATAAATGACTAAAGATCTCTTGTGATCCATCTTGTCCAGATTCTAAATTTCACAAGGGCCAACCAGTTGCCTTTTAAGAAACCCACAAGGACAATCTTAAGATGTACATCGTCTCCAAGGCTCATGAATTTATTTATTTAGCATATGGCATAACTTGCTTGGACTCACAATATATATAAGGTTCATGAAAAGCACAACTGACAAAGGGTTTTTTTCCCCTCCATCTTGTTTCTAGGGTAGTTTTGTATCCTGCATGACAGCCATCTTAAGACAGATGGATGACTCCCATTATAATTACTACATCAGCACTTTCAAAACCAGACAGGATCTCATTGTAAGTCTGATTGAAATTTTTATTATGGTGGTTAGTCGCACAATCAGCCAGATGTTCAAATGGGATTTTCCATGTTTATCCACCTATGGAGTCCTTCCCAAGGACTAGGGATAGACAGATGTTGCTTGACAGTGTTAAAGTGGTGTCAGAGAATGAAAGCTGTTTCAAGTGAAGCTGCCTTTTGCTATTGACTGATGGTGATTTGGTCAATGTTGATGGCATTTCAGTGGCACTCCAGATGTTTCGGATTGAACCCAAGGTGCCTCTTACTATGGTGCTTTCTTTATTATGATTATTAGCATGTGTTTAGTCTTTGGTCATATAGACAGTAGACAGGTATGTTTAGGAGACGAATCCCAAGGAGCAGAAAAACTCTTGAATGCATCTTTTTAAGAAGGTCAGATTCAGTTGCAAAACAAAGATTTATCTGGTTACTTGCATTGTTTAAAATGCAATTGCTTAAAATGCAATGAGCAATCCTTAATTCCATCTCAGAATCCAAAAAGAGTAGCTAGAAGGTGGGGCTTCCTGCTTCATTGAGTTGAACTACTCTCTACCACTCTTGGAGTCGGCGGGAACTATACTGGCATGAAATCTGTTCTATGCATTTCTGATCCTTTATCTGCTTCTGTTCTCTGACACTGTAGTTCCTTAATTTATTTCCAAGGTGATCAGGAAGAAAGCCTAACAGATTTTGAGATACCTTGAGGTCTGCCCACCAGACTAGCTAAGGACAGTTTAGGATGGTCTTGCTTATATGTTGGGGTTGAAATGAAGGCAACATCAGAGAAGCCTATAGGAGAAAAAACGTTAGACCCATGACTGAATGGAGGTGGTACATGCCCAGGGCATGTATGAGCCTTGATTAGGTGCAAGTCTTGTAGAAGAGCAGTTGCAGTGCTCTTCACACAAGTAAAAGGAGCCCTGGTGGCACAGTGGTTAGAATGCAGTATTGCAGGCTAACTCTGCCCACAGCCTGGAGTTCGATCCTGACGGGCTTGAGATTGACTCAGCCTTCCATCCCTCCAAGGTCAATCAAACGAGGGCCCAGATTGTTGGGAACTATATACAGAGAGCAGGTAAAGCACTATAGGATAGTATATAAATCTAAGTTCTGTTACTATTGCGAAAAGATTATTCCTTAATGGTTATGAACATGGTTTGCCAAGGCCTCAAACTGAATCCTAGCGTTTAAGTTTGGTAGCTTTCATTGCCTTCTGCCTGAAGCTCTGTTGAGTTACTGTAAATCGAAAATGACAATATTGGAATAGATTTACGAAACTGATGTAATCCAGATTTCCTTCGTTACTTCAGGGGAGATACTTGGTGATCCAGAACCCCAGCTTTACATGCAGGTTCAGTTCCTGGGGCCTCTGGTTGAAAGTAATGAGATAGATTTCTTCCCTCAGTCTATTCCTATTTTATTCAGAATTTTTAAGCACTGGGTATGCTCAGTTGGGGTTCTTCCTCCCTTCTTATCCTCCTCCTTTTTGGGATACCATGAATCTGCATTTGGCTGACTTAAGGCGCGAGTAAATAAGGCCAACTTTGTGACATGGAAGAATTTGTAAGGGTTGCCCAGCACAGCAGTTTGTGGAGCCTGGCATTTGTCTAACTTGCTCTTACAGAAAAGAAGTAGGATTGTGCGGTGTTCTTTGCTATGGATTTCTGCCAAGACGTTTTGAAGCCTCTGCATGGCATATTGGGGGGAAGCTGGCAATGGTGAACTATTGGGATGGGCTTCCAGAAATGGCAATTCTGTATGTGTGCACGCATGTGTGTGTGTGTGTGTATTTGTGTGTTTAAGTAAAACTATGTGCAACCAAATCCTCGGGCCCCTCAGATTGTATAAAATGTGACTTTTGAGGTTTTCATTCCGAAATTTCCATACCCAGGGATTGAGTTATTCAAAACGCCTCTTTGGTGTGGATGCTCTTACTCAAGAATGGGACGAGTTAGCTTCAGAAGAGATGCCAGGACTTGGGTTTCTGCAGTCATTTTGAAAGATGCCAATGATCTTGACCCTACCTCTTGCTGTTCGTGTGGGCTCAGATGCCAGTTCCAACCTCACACATACAGTTCTCTTTCAAGCAGCCTTTCCTAACTTCACTAGCTACTCAACTAGGGAGAGTCAAGTTTGAGAGATATTCTCAGATACTTTTCTGCTTTGGACTCAAATGTCTCTTCTCTGATTGTTCTCTTGGTTGTGGCTGTTCCTTCTGTTCCTTAAAATTATCCTCCCAGCCCATTGCAGGAAGTGCTTCTTCTTTTTATCTTGAAATCCACACATCTTAAGGTTCCTGAGGTTGAGAAACATTGGCCTGGGCTGTTTCAGTGGGTTGGGACTCTCTTTGGTTCTTATCAAACCTGCTAATATTCATGTTTTCCAAGTAGCATCAAGGAGAGAGAAGCAACCTAGAACTAAGGAGAAATTTCCTGACAGTGAGAACAATTAATCAATGGAACAACTTGCCTCCAGAAGTTGTGGGTGCTCCAACACTGGAGGTTTTCAAGAAGAGATTGGACCACCATTTGTCTGAAGTGGTATAGGGTTTCCTGCCTGAGCAGAGGGTTGGACTAGATGACCCCGAGGTCCCTTCCAATTCTGTTATTCTGTTATATCATTCTCTGACTGGTAGTCCCAAGGGCGCCTTTTCAAGAGGCAACTGGGCTTTCTTTGTTTAGAAGATGTTTCCCTCCTCACCCAAAAAGGCTTTTTCAGTTGTGATTGAATAGTGGAGAATGGAAGGATTTGCAGTCATCTGGTCATTAGAGTCATTGAAGCCACTTGGAGATTTATCTGTGCCCTCCGGTTCACCAGAATAGTGCAAATGGATGAGGAACCTTCTCGGAACTGCTGAAAGGATTGTGTTGTAAACAGGAATATAAAGGTAAAGGTAAACATATGTGCTAGTCGTTCCCGACTCTAGGGGGCAGTGCTCATCTTTGTTTCAAAGCTGAAGAGCCAGCGCTGTCAAAAGACGTCTCTGTGGTCATATGGCCGGCATGACTCAACACCAAAGGCGCACAGAACGCTGTTACCTTCCCACCAAAGGTGGTCCCTATTTTTCCACTTGCATTTTTTATGTGCTTTCGAACTGCTAGGTTTGTAGAAGCTTGGATAAGTAACGGGAGCTCACCCCGTTACGCAGCACTAGGGATTCGAACCGCTGAACTGCCAACCTTTCGATCGACAAGCTCAGCGTCTTAGTCACTGAGCCACCGTGTCCCTAAACAGGAATATAGAGGAATATCAATCCTTCCATTCTCCAGCATTCAGTCAGAAGTGATGAAGATTCTTGGATGAGAAGTGAAACGTTTTCAAGAAAAAAAAAAACAAAGCCCAGTTTTGAAAAAGCGCCTTCAGGATAACCATGACCTAGATGACTGAGAATCTTCATAGACACTCCCTGATTGGTAAATGATGGTCGCAGTGGTTCAGCATAGATGAAGGGCCCTTAACTGCGAAAAGCTTGAAATACCCATACGTTAAAGGGTAGCCAACATGAGGATAGTTCTTCAATTCCTTTTTTTTTTTTTTTTTTTTGATTTATATGCCGCCCTTCTCCGGAGACTCAGGGCAGCTTACAATGCGTTAAGCAATAGCCTTCATACTTTTGTATATTTATACAAAGTCAGCTTATTGCCCCCACAAACTGGGTCCTCAATTTACCTACCTTAAAAAGGATGGAAGGCTGAGTCAACCTTGAGCCTGGCGAGATTCGATCTTATTTTAATTGCAGACAGCTGGTGTTAAATTACAGTGCTTCTGTCTGTTGAGCTAAACCAGGCTCCTTCTTGCCTTTTTTTTTTCTTCAAAAAAGAAAAAAACCTTGCATACAAAACACTTACCTTTGAGCATGATGTCTATTTCCAAATATCCAAATAAGTATTTATTAGGAATTAGCAGGCGGATCAAGTTTCATGTCCTGTGAATCCCATCACAGTTATTTTGTAAATGTCCCCGTCTGAAAGATTTGAATAATAAGATCTGAAGAATAGAGACATGCCTTGCTGTCTTCCCAAAGGCATAATCTAGTAGCCATGTGCATCGATTGCAGAGCCTTCTTTGGATTCTCTCATTATGAAATATTAATCTTAATAATCAATACATTAGGACTATATTTAAAATAAAAAGATGTTGCCTTCTGGCCTTTGTGGTCCAGACATTATATCTGCCTAGCAATTTGGACTAATGTCATTAAGTTGGTCGTTCTTATCTTGATAAGTGCCTCCATCTTTCTCAACTAGAATTATATCATTTAAGGGCCGATTTAATTATGCCTGATTCTATTTTCTTTAGCAAATAGCCATAGCCATGTCTCCTTCTGTAGTCTTCCAGTCATGCCCAGCTATGCTTCTTGCTGTATTTTTCAATATGAAAATGACCTTTTATGTGGCGTCCTTAGCTGGAAAGTCATACATTGTCTTGGCTGTTCCTGCTTGATCTCATAAAATCACGTTTATTTGAACTTCTCTGAAAAGTTGAAATAAAATCCATATAACTATCTCCTGCCATCCCAAAAAGTACACTTTAATCATATGCTGGCCACATACTCCTTGCATTTAATGCTTGATTGTAATTAATGTATCCGTTGTAGGATTTATTTTTGTGCAAATAAGAGCTCTGTCCCTGAAAATAGCTAGAAAATAGTACATTGGAATGGAGATCATTCTTTCAGCCTGACTATTGTACAAGGGATCTTGTCAATAAGGAAAGGTCCAAAAAATTAAAATGGTGACTGCTGTTACAGGTAACCTTGACTTATAATTGTCTACACATGAATTAAAATGGGTGGAAAAGAAAACATTCTTGACATGATGCAGAAGAGGAGGAGATTGTTTAAGGGTTAGACTAAGACTGTTGAGGGCCAGCTTTGAGCTGATTTTCACTCATGAAACCCAGAGTGACTGTAGGCCAGTCTCAGCTATACATGTATGTGTAGCAATAGCACTTAGTCTTACATACCACTTTACAGCCCTCTCTAAGAGATTTACAGAGTCAGCATATTGCCCCCAACAATCTGGGTCCTCATTTTACCAACCTTGGAAAGATGGAAAATTGAGTCAACCTTGAGCTGGTCAGAATCGAACTGCCGACCGTCAACAGTCAGCAGAATTAGCCTGCAGTACTGCATTCTAACCACTGTGCCACTATGGCTTTACATGTACATAACTCCCATGGTTATGATTTTTGGTGGGGAGAATTTTTATGGGACTGAGTACACTATCTGAAGACCCAGATTGTTGGGGGCCATATGCTGATCCTGTAAACCACTTAGAGAGGACTGTAAAGTGGTATATAAGTCTAAGTGCTATTGCTATCTTGGTATAAACTATTCTGGCATATTTAAAAGTAAGCATATCTTTGGGAGGAAACCTGGTTGTTAAGTAGTATTTCTTATACTTTCTTAAATCTTCTTTTTCTTGAGCTATATAGGATTGAGTTATCAAATGCAATGGAATATTCTTTATTGACCAAGTGTGACTGGACACACAAGGAATTTGTCCCCAATGCATAAACTCTCAGTATATATACAAACAACAAAGTGATAAATCAGATTATAAATTGTAAGATACAATCATAAATCATAATATACTAATAGGAGAAGGTAGTAAAAGAAAGATGAGAAGATGAGAAGAATAATAGCAATACAGTCAATGTAATCTAAGATGAGAGTCTCAGTTGCCATTGAAGTGGTAAGACTTTGGGTCTAACTCCAAAAAGTAGGAAGGACCCAAGTAGAACAAAGGTTTAGGTTTAATTGAGTGGTTGACACATGTGTTTAAAGAATTTCTCCTTGTACCATTTTTAAGTTTTTATTGGCAGTGTTACCAGGTAGAGGGTGGAGAACACAGGAAGCCATGGAAGATTATAGCCTGGTCATCTCTGGGAGGATTGGGAAGACAGTTCCAAGAATTCCCAGTTAGTATGGCCAATTCTGGGAAGTAGAATCCAAGAACATCTGGAGAACATTATATTTGGAAGGCTGATCCATAAGCTAATATAAATCTGGTCACTCTCCTTCATTCTGATTTGTAAACTTTCCCGTAGGATTTTCTGATGGAAACTTTCATCATGTTTAAAGACCTGATTGGGAAAAATGTCTATGCAAGTGACTGGATGGTGATGAATATAACGCAGAGCAGGTAAAAAGCCTTATTATCTGTAGCCCAGAATATTTTCTCCCTCCAATTCTTTGTTTCTTTTTCCACATTTTTTTTTTTTAGCACGGTGTATCAATCAATGGCCCTTGTTTCAGGATCCTTGAAGTCTGGTCTGGATTAAAAATAAATGCGATTGAGAGAATCCCTTCTGGATTGCTCAGCTATTCATAGCGGTTTTCTTTCTCCGCCTTTAGTAGCTTGCTAACTTGTAAATTCTCTCGACTGTGGTTGCTTAGAACCTTCTAAATCAAACCTTTCAATTTGAGAATACAGACATTTATATGAAAATTGGCACCATTGCTTTAAGAGCAGTGAAAATACAAATGATGCCAAAGAACTTGTGAACACACAGCAGGCACTTCCTGTGGTTTCACAGGGACAAGGAGGTGCTTTTAGCCTCGGCCTTTCTCCCAAGCTGTTTTTTAAAATGGCTTTTTTTTTTTCCCTGCACTTTTCCAGGATTTTCCTTCGAGCCATCAATCAGTATGCCTCTGTGCTCAATCGGTTCTTCTTGGATCAGGCAAGCTTTGAGCTTCAGGTAAGAGAGAACAGCCAGTCTCTTTCATCACAAGGGCCTGGTGTTTATCTGGAAGATGAGTCTTTACAATTTGCCAAATTTGTAAAACAAGACATCATGGCCAGCAATGCTAAATATGTATTAAATGTGAGCCAACGGTGTGCAGCGGCAGCCAAAAAAGCCAATGCAATCCTAAATTGCATTAAGAGAGGGATACAATCAAGATCAAGTGAGATACTAATACCACTCTATACAGCCCTAGTAAGACCACACCTAGAGTACTGCATCCAGTTTTGGTCACCACACTATAAAAAAAGATGTGGAGACTCTAGAAAAAGTGCAGAGAAGAGCAACCAAAATGATTAGGGGACTGGAGACTAAAACATATGAAGAACGGTTGCAGGAACTGGGCATGGCTAGTCTAGTGAAGAGACGGACCAGGGGAGACATGATAGCAGTCTTCCAATATCTGAGGAGCTGCGACAGAGAGGAGGAAGGGGGTCAAGCTATTTTCCAAAGCACCTGAAGGCCAGACAAGGAATAATGGATGGAAACTGATTAAGGAGAGATTCAACCTAGAAATAAGGAGAAATTTTCTGACAGCGAGAACAATCAACCCATGGAACAGAAGTTGCCTTCAGAAATTGTGGGAGCTTCATCACTGGAAGCTTTCAAGAAGAGATTGGACTGCCATTTGTCAGAAATGGTGTAGGGTCTCTTGCTGAGTGGGGGGTTGGACTAGATGACCTATAAGGTCCCTTCCAACTCTGTTAATCTGTTAATCTGGCCAATTGAAATGAGAAATAAAATATGAGAACTTGCTTGGAGAAGCCAAGGAATCCTCTTGAACATTTTAAGGCCTCAGAAATCATGGCAGATAGGGTCATATAATATGTCAAGTTTTCTTCTCCCTTAAATGCTGAAATATATAAGTCATTCCTTTGTCTTTTAGATTTTGAAATCTTATTCCCCATATAGCCCTCAACTTACAATCATAATAGAGTTTCCCCATCATAGTGATAAGTCGTAAAATTCATAAATCAGTTCACTCACATGACCGATCCAATTTTAGGAACTTTTTTGCAGCAGTTGTTAAGCATTAAATGAATCAAGGGTTTGTTGTGGGCCGGTTTTGCCAAAATGCCTAATTTTTTACTTTTTATTTTGAAAAACCACCATAAAATGGGGTCATTTGACCACTGGGCATTGCAAACAGCAGTAAATGCAGGCCGATAGCTGAGCATTCAGTATGCAGACACATGATCACATTGGGAAAGGTGACCACTTTGGAACCTCATTGTAAGTACCCCCCCAAGGAAGGTTTGCTGTAACTCTGAATAGTCGCTAAGGAACAGGTCATAAGTTGAGGACTTATTTTGTTGTTAGTTGCAAAGTTGTGTCCGACCCATCGCAACCCCATGGACAACATTCCTCCAGGCCTTCCTGTCCTCTACCATCCCCCGGAGTCCATTTACGCTCACGCCGACTGCTTCAGTGACTCCATCAAGCCACCTCGTTCTCTGTCGTCCCCTCCTTCTTTTGCCCTCAATCTTTCCCAGTATTAGGCTCTTCTCCAGGGAGTCCTTCCTTCTCATTAGGTGGCCAAAGTATTTGAGTTTCCTCTTCAGGATCTGGCCTTCTGAAGAGCAGTCAGGGTTGATCTCCTCTAGGACTGACTGGTTGGATCGCCTTGCAGTCCAAGGGACTCACAGGAGTCTTCTCCAGCACCAGAGTTCCAAGGCCTCAATTCTTTGGCGCTCAGCCTTCCTTATGGTCCAACTTTCACAGCCAAACATTGCAACTGGGAAAACCATCGCCTTGACTATACACACTTTTGAGGACTTACCTATACAGTATCTGGGTAGTTCTCACCTCATTTTTTTTTTTTAAATTTGATTTATATGCCGTCCTTCTCCGGAGACTCAGGGCGGTTTACAATGTGCCCAGCAATAGCCTTCATCCTTTTGTATATTTATACAAAGTCAGCTTATTGCCCCCACAACTGGGTCCTCAATTTACCTACCTTAGAAAGGATGGAAGGCTGAGTCAACCTTGAGCCTTGGCGAGATTCGAACCTGCAGTAATTGCAGGCAGCTGGTCTTAATAACCAGCTTAATAACAGGGTGCCTTAGACTACTGTACCACCAAGGCTCTTATATTATATATTATCAGTTGCATTATGGCGACAGTGATTGGAGAGGGGAAAAAAATTGTTTCAGGAGATTCCATAAAACACTTGGATTTCAGATTGCTTATCTCTGACTGAGGCCAGTGCAATCATGTCAAGGCCATTCTTATATGCTTCAAGGCATAGTGGATAATTAAAAGCCTAGTGTAGGAGAAGGAGAAGCAAAGCCTACAGTTCTTACCTTCCCATAAGTGGTTTAAGTCCAACCCCTCTTGAATTTTGTTAACTCTTATCTAGCACCAATTTAATGCTCACCTTTAGTTGACTAGATCCTTGTCTATAGGCATGGACAGTAAATCTGCTTAACTGGAACTTAACAAGTGGTCCTGTTTCTTCTTGCCTTACACCTAGTTGTCAAATTCTATGTTTTTTTCTCCTAGGATATCTAGCCTGTCCAATAATTGTAAGAGCAGGGGAGTAGATACCCAATACCTGGATTGATGAACACATTGCACTAAACTATAATTTGTTGAATAGTTCAACCATAATTGAACTATTAGTTCAACCAATATTTAACCAATACATACTTAACCAGAATAGTTCAACCAATGCGTAACATATTATATGGAGTCAGTCCTTAAAGATTCAGAAGCACATTTAGGTCTAGCAGGCAGCTTTTCAAGTCCTTGTTGGAGCAGATGTTTTGGGAACACAAATTTTAATGGCTCTCCTATCTTACATGCCATTGTATGATTTTATCTTATTTTATAATTAGTTTGATCCGATTTCTCTCTCTCTCTCTCCTCCATACTCTCATAGCTATGGAATAATTACTTCCATTTGGCAGTGGCCTTTCTTACTCATGAATCCCTTCAGCTGGAGACGTTCTCCCAGGCTAAACGGAACAAGATAATGAAGAAGTAAGTTTTCACCTGAGTTTTTATTTTCACTTAAGTTCTCCCACCATGCACAAGTAGGTATTTCAATTACTTCTGTACCATCATATTTTTCTAAATGAATGATACTGAAAATCTGAAGGACGGGTATATTTAAAGACATGCATTCATGTTATAGCAGCCCATAAAGCTTGGTTGATTACTTTAATAAATATTTACCCGTTAGATGTACATTCTGATTTTTCTCTGAGAATCAAAAGAAGCATAGGTAGTGCTCTTAGCCCCAATTTTCCCCAACAATGAACCTGTGAAGAATATTGTCAACAAGACAATAGCTACATATAACTACAGTTGATTTGGAACTGATCTGTCCCCGTCCACACACACACACAAACACAGCCAGCCGAGGGTTAAGGAAACACTTTGGCACACACCCAGGTCTTATCTCCAACTTGGCAGCGATTTACACACCGTCTGCCAAGTGCGTTTATTTCCACAAAACAGAAAAATAAGATACTTAGCGTACAAAAAGTCCAAGCAGAATAATATTTCTCTCAGCAGTTCCGGACGAGGCTTTAGTGACTATCCAAGGTTTACTTTTTGTTCGTCACAAGGATCACTGGCCACCACCCTCTATTATATAGTCTCTGGGGTGTGGTCCAGTGACTCAGTTCTAATCCCTAGCATGCCTCCTGAGCTGCTGCAATCGTTTATCACGCCTTCGGAGGCGTGCGTCCAGGAATGATGTTTCTCCTCCGCTCTCATCCGAGCCACCTGTCTCTCTGTTAATCTCCTCTCCCTTGGCCGGCACCTGAGACAGTGCCAGAGGGGAGGGGCCTGGAGAGGGAGGCCTGGCTGACTCCTCTTCCTCATGCTCCGAGCTTTCTTCCTCTGATGGGACAGGCTCAGAGGGCGGGGCCACAACAGGAACTAGGAAATAGTTATTCAAATGCTGTACCAATCTTCTCCTTTCCGATGATATGGTCTTCTTATCATATCACAGGAAATTGTTAGAAAGATCATAAAATCTTAATATATATATTGTAATATATTGTGTCTATAGGTATTTTGGTTATTTTCACCCCTTTCAATTCAATTCATACCGTTAAAAAGACCTTATGTGCAATAGTCTGTGGAACAGAATCTATATTGGTTTTAGGAAGCTATTAAAGAACACGACACCTAAAAATCTGATGAGCCTCCATAATTAAGGAGCTACTTAAACTTGAATCTTGCTCCAACACCCTTAACATCCCATAGGCTTCCATACTTTTATAGTCTTTGTGGCAGTTGCCTTCAACTTTAATCAGTTATTGATGTGTGGCTGATGTTATTGACATGTTTTTCGGTGAATGGAATTATTATTTATCCTTGGACACCAGAGGTAGTGATGGTGGTATGTGGTGGTTTATCAGGTTTTTTTTTCCATCTTGATAAGCTACCCAGAATCACTTGTGAGATTAGTTGGTTATATAAACCCTATAAATAAACAAGCAAATAAGTAAAGCATTGGGCTGTTGGACTTATATTCAAATAAATTTCAAATAAATCATTAGTTACAATAATGAGAATGCTTGTTTGAAAGGACAATTTAGACTTCATGTCAAAGATGATCCTTGGGACAACATTGATCGAATAATTTATTTTGTTCCCAGAGATTTAAGCAAAATCATTGAATGCTCTTCCTTTTCTTTTCTCCTGCCCGCCCCCACCCCCGATTTGTAGATACGGAGATATGAGGAAAGAAATTGGCTTCCAGATAAGGGACATGTGGTACAACCTTGGTAAGCAATGAAGTAAATTGAAAGAGCAAATTGGCTTGCAAAGTTGGACTCTTTGGTCATTGCTTCTTGGATGCAGAAAGAATGATTGGGAACATCTTTTGTTTGTGTCAAAAGAAGGGATCACTAATCACTACCCACAAGGAGGGGTCTCTTTGACTAATAAAAGGGCAGGAAAAGGGGGAAATGGAATGTATTAGCTTTATTATGTGAAGGGGAAAATGCACATATTTATTCAAAGATGTTTTCTCAAAGGCAACTGGACTTCCTTTGTTTTTCCTTGAAGACGTTTTCGCTTCTCATCCAAGAAGCTTCTTCAGTTCAAAATGAAGGAAAAAAACCTCACTCTAATAAAGTTTTTTTAAATATATATATATATATATATATATGTGTTTTGCATTCAGGAGATCAGTCCTGAACTTAATAAGCGAATTTAATAAGCTTCCTAATACAAAAACTAAATAATCTGGAGCAGCCATTCCCAATTTTTCCCAATTTTTAGCTTTCGCCTCCCTGAAATAGCCAAAGTAATCATTGCTGAGCATTCTGGAGGCTGAAATCCATGCATAGACTAGACTAGAATAGAATTCTTTATTGGCCAAGTATGATTGGACACACAAGGAATTTGTCTTTGGTGCATATGCTCTCAGTGTACATAAAAAGACAAGATACATTTGTCAAGAATCATAAGGTACAACACTTAATGATAGTCATAGGGTACAAATAAGTAATCTAATTATACTAGGAAATAATCAGTATAAATTGTAAGGATACAAGCAACAAAGTTACAGTCATGCAGTCATAAGTGGGAGGAAATGTGTGAAAGGAACGATGAGAAGATTAATAGTAGTAGTAATGCAGACTTAGTGAATAGTTTGACAGTGTTGTGGGTTGAGGCATCTGGAGGGTTTCCAAATTCAAGAAGGTTGCCTGTTCTAGATAGGTCATGATGGAATTCCTGAGAAAGTTTTCAGAGGTCTACATTAAACAGGAGAGAATGAAAGACAACATGCAAAGAGAAAGAGAGATCATTTGAACTAAAGACGCATTCCTAAGTGTTTCAGAATGACTCTCCCCTCATCTTATCTCCACTGATACATTGGTATGATGGTAAATTCCTACAGAATTTCATAGGAAACTTAGAGAAAGTAGAAGAAGGATGAAGTGACAAAAGGTCTCTGTTGGACTGTTTGCCTATGGAAGATTTTTTTAAAAATGAGTTGAAAGGGATTTGTGGCTCAACAGCAGCTGCTGCGTTTGATCTTCATTCCTTTTTTTAAAAAAAATATTTGTATTATACATTTTCCTTTATTATACATCACATTTCCAGTTTTGCAATGACAGGGTACTGGCTGTATCAAGTCCTTTTTAAGTATAGATAGTATTATGCACCCTGAGTATAACCATTATTCCCATAGTCATACAGTATAGTCTCTTTTAAATACATAATGTTGCACGTCATAGTTATAACCATTATTTTCATAGTTGTACCATAACACTCTATACATTTATCACTCTATATCCGTGATGGTGAACCTATGGCATGTGTACCACAGCAGAGCCCTCTCTGCGGGCACATGAGCCATCACCCAGCTCAGCTTCACAGTGCAGTGCATGAATGCATGTGCTTCCAGCTGGCCAGCTGATTTTCGGGATGCGCAGGAGTCGGGGTGCATGCGGGAGACACATACGCATGCATAGGGGGATCACGCACATGGATGGGTGGGCAGGGGCATGCATGCATGCAAGGGGGGGGCGGGACAGACTATGAGGGTGATGTGTTCCCCCCATAGCCCATGTCAGCACTTCAAGTTGCATTTACTCTAGTGCTGACATAAGAAGGAGAAGCGGAGGGGTCTGGAAAGGGACGTTTGACTTTTCACCTACTTATTTTCCCTGGAGATAATATCCCCTAGGAGATGGGATGGGAGGGGGGAAATTCCTTTGAGCTGGAGCAGTAGATTAGGGGGTAGAGTGACTTGGAAGATGGCCAATGAGTGCAGGGGAGTGGGGAACGGAAAGGGGGGTTTTGGGTCTGGAAGTCAGTGTTGGCTATGATGGAGTCGGTGTTACAATGTCATGCTTAATAAATGGGAGCTTTTCTTCAAAGACTTTGTTTGAAATGCAATTTATTTGAGACGACCTCAAAACCTGACAGCCCGTTTTTGGGGCCAGAAGGTTGCCGGGAGGCCTGCTAGGCCAAAAACAGGGGACGGGGAGGAGGTTGTGTGGAGGGGGGTCACATGCACATGCATGGGGGGAACTATGCATGCTTGCACGGGGGGAGGCACATTGCATTATGGATGCCAGCAAGCGCACACTTTCGGCACACAACAAGAAAAAAGGTTAGCCATCACTGCTCTATATGTTTCAATCTATTGTCACATACAGTCCACTAGTACTATTACTTATGGTATATATTCTTATATATGTCTATATAACTGTATCTATTTCTATTTGGTTGATCTTCTTTCGTTATTAAGTTACTAATCTCTGCACCTGTTATCTAACCATTTGTACAATAAATCCCATGTTAAGATCTTCACTCCTGTTTCCCCCTCCCCTTTTCTGCTTTCTCAGGACCTCATAAGATCAAGTTCATCCCTTCCATGGTGGGCCCAATTCTGGAAGTGACCTTGACTCCAGAGCCTGAGCTGCGGAAAGCAACCATCCCTATCTTTTTCGACATGATGCAATGCGAATTCAACTTCAGTGGGGGCAGAAATTTCCGTATGGTACAGAATTGGCTTATAGAGCGTGGGGAAAGTTTGAGATCTAGTTGCAAGGAATTGCGAGTAAACTGATGAGACCTGCAAGGGGGAGATACCTGAAGGCAAAACCCCGATTTGTTCTTTAGGACAAATCATAATTCTTTGGCATAGATGAACAGACTTTTTTTTTTTTTAATTTGATTTATATGCCGCCCTTCTCCGGAGACTCAGGGCGGCTTACAATGCGTTAAGCAATAGCCTTCATACTTTTGTATATTTATACAAAGTCAGCTTATTGCCCCCACAAACTGGGTCCTCATTTCACCTACCTTAGAAAGGATGGAAGGCTGAGTCAACCTTGAGCCTTGGAGAGATTCGAACCAGCAGTAATTGCAGGCAGCTGTGTTAATAACAGGGTGCTTAGACCACTGTACTATCAAGGCTCTTGAGCAGTTGGTTTGGCTACATCAGTATCAAACCATGATTGCCTAAACTGAACTGTTATTCGGCTTCCAATGGGACTGGCTTATCTAAAATGACTGGCAGAGATAAAAATAGGACTGATTGATCCATCTATCTTAGGGCTCCTCAAAATAATATCAAGGGTCAATGGGACTATCCAATGGGTCAATAAATGGGGGTTAAAAGGGAGTCAGTAAATGTCTGGGGGTTAACAGATGGTTGACAAATGATGAAGGGTCAATTGGCATCAGTTGATCCTCTGGGATCATCTGTAGAACTTCATACCAATCTCTAGTCCTGTATGGAAGATGGCTAGCAGTGGGATAATATTACCAAGGATTGGATGGTCAGCACTAGCAATAGCAGTCTTGAATTGTCTCTATTATTATTATTATTTTTAGTACTGTACTATTACTTAAAGTAATACTTATTAAATTATTTCCATATTAAATGGGGGGGGTGTCAAGGAACAGTCTGAAATTTCTTGAAGGAATCGATGAGCTGAAGAGTTTGGGGCAGTGATGAAATCTAAAATTTGTTACTACCGGTTCTGTGGGCGAGGCTTGGTGGGGGGGGGCGGGTTATGTGACTGGGTGGGCGTGGCCATTTTTTTTTTTTTTACTTTTAAAACCATTTTTACTACAACATCTTCGGCGAAGAGGTTGTAAGAAAAATGCTTTCAAAAGTCTCTGACGATCCAAGCTGAGTTGCTTGATTGCCGATCAGGCAACTCAGCTGGGATCTTCAGAGCTTGGATCGTCAGAGGCATTTAAAAGAAAAAAACTTTTTTTTCTTTTAAATGGCTCTGACGATCCCAGCTGAGTTGCCTTGATCAGCAGAGGGTTTTTAAAAAACCTTCTGACAATCAGGCAACTCAGCTTGGATCGTCAGATCCATTTAAAAGAAAAAAAGCCTCTGATGATTCACCCGGCTCAGCTGGGCATGGGGGGTGGCAGGGATTTTTGCTACCCGTTCTCTGAACCACCCGCCTCCATCGCTACCGGATCGGGTGATCCAGTCCGAACCGGGAGCATTTCACCCCTGGTTTGGGGGCATTCTTGTTTTCTGATTTTTTAAAAAAATTATTTAATGGAAACCCTTTAAGTAATGGGTTTTTTTTTCCCCTTTTGGTCTTTAACTTGCAGTTTGAAAATGAGCTGATCACTAAATTAGATCAAGAAGTAGAAGGAGGTCGGGGAGATGAACAGTACAAGATCTTGCTGGAGAAACTGTAAGTGTGTGAGTGTTCTTGATTATCTTCCAGGTAACTTTTTGTCATGTGGTGTTGCTTTCTCACATTCCATTGCACAGGGAACGCGTTGGCTCGCCAAGCGTGCCATGCACTTTTATCACATGAGCAAGAGGCAGATACTCCTTTTAGTCTCCAGCGTGAACGGTTTTTATGAATTTATACACACACACTCATTGTAAGTTAATCTGTGCGTTGATTGAATTTTCATGTAGGTGTAAGCATTCAGTCTGAAACAAAAGATATATATCTTTTGTTTCATATATCTTTTGTGATATATATCACTGATAAGCAAGCTAGGAGGGAGGAAACAGTAGGAATCAAGCCTCCATCATCCAGCATGACGACAGCAAAAACAACACAGCTGATTACAAGTGGGAGACAGCTGGAAGGGCCTATTACACGCGCAAGGGCTAAATTGATTAATGGCATATAAAGGCAGAGATCTCTGTAATGGTAGTTTAATACTCTGACGATGTCAGCAGATGGCTGACGAAAGCGTAGTAAAATAAAATTTTAATTATTTTAAAATTTTAAGTTCCGGAGCTCGCAGGATGTCTGCTTCTTTCTTTACTAATATACCTGGAACTCGTATTTTTAGAATAGTTTGTTTTTTATATCTATATATCTATATCTATATCTATATATCTATATCTATATATCTATATCTATATCTATATCTATATCTATATCTATCTATCTATCTCTATATCTATATATATCTATCTATATCTATATCTATCTATCTATCTATCTATCTATCTATCTATCTATCTATATCAGTGTCTTCGGCTTCGTGCTTGTGTGAGTAAAGCGTGATCAGAGATTCTGTCTCTCTATAAATACTGGTGGGGAGGTGGGGAGTGCTGGCTTTGTTGTTGTAAGCGGGTTGGTTGGCTGTGTTGTTACATCTTGATTAGTAGATGGAGTTGATGTTTGCAGATTAGTCGGCTGTTTTGTAACATCCTGTGTGGCCGAGGTCCTAGCTGTGTGCCCATTAGCCTTTTGTGTTGTAACGACCTAGGTAATGGGTTGAGTGGTAGCATCCTGAGCTCTAGTGTTGTGACATCCTGAGTCCTGTGCTGCAACATCCTGGGTAGTTGGCTGTGTTGTAACATCCTGAGCTTTAGTGTTGTAACATCCTGAGTTCTGTGATGTATTGTCTTGAGCAGACAAACCAAAGCCCTGGATGTTGCATCACAGCCATCTGCTCAAGACAATATATCACAGAACTTAGGATGTTACAGCACTTAAGCTCAACTCCATCTACTAATCAAGATGTAACAACACAGCCAACCAACCCGCTTACAACAACAAAGCCAGCACTCCCCACCTCCCCACCAGTATTTATAGAGAGACGGCATCTCCGATCACACTTTGCTTGCACAAGCACGAAGCCGAAGACACCAGCCTGAAGATGACGAGTGGGACCTCGTCGAAACGTAGCCAAGATACTCTCAATCTTACACGGAAAAAGACCCAAATATGCCAAGGCTTGCATACCTATACCCGTGAAACCTTTAGAGGTCAAACCTTCAGCCACCCAATGAGGAATGTAAACAACAGCATTTTTGATAGGTAGCGTTTATTTGAACATAACTCAGAAAAGAGGAGCTTATCTCCTCTGTCAGTAACTCATTCTATTGTCAAACAGGTTTTAGAAAGGATGCTCGGTTTTCTAATACTAAGCCGGAATTTAATACAGTATTTCATCTTTACTAGCTGTGTTTGCTAGCAGACTTTAAGCTTCTAATTAGCAAAACACAATGGGTCTCTTCGCAAAACATGCTATGCCAATGCAGCTAATCCTTGAGTTAGATCACAGTTGGGATGAGAATTTCCACTGCTAAGCAAGGCAGTTGTTGAATGAGTCATGCCAGATTTTATGAGCTTTTTCTCACAGTTGTTAAGCAAAATCACCACAGTTGTTAAGTGAATCATGTGGTCACTAAGTGAATCTGGCTTCCCCTATTGACTTTCCTTGTCTGAGAAGGTCACAAATGGGGGTCATACGGCTGACCTCCCCCAGGGTGCTGTAGCTGTCATAAATAATGCCAGTTGTTAAGCATCCAAATTTTGATCATGTGACCATGGGGGATGCTGGATGCTTGTAAGAGAAGGATTGCTCAAACGTCACTTTCGCCATTGCCATTGTAACTTTGAATGGTCACTAAATAAATATCTGTAAGTTGAGGACCATCTGTACAAATAGTCACATTGTAGTTTCATGTGAATGATCTGTTTTCCACAGCATTCTCTCCCCCCCCCCTCTCTCTCTCTCTCTCTCTGTCTCTTGTCTCTGTCTCTCTCTGTCCCTTTGTCTCGGTCTCTCTCGGTCTCTCTCTGTCTCTCTGTCCCTCTGTCTCTGTCTCTCTCTGTCTCTCTCTATCTGTCTCTCTGTCTCTTGTCTCTGTCTCTCTCTGTCCCTCTGTCTCTGTCTCTCTCTGTCTCTCTGTCCCTCTGTCCCTCTGTCTCTGTCTCTCTCTGTCTCTCTCTCTCTGTCTCTCTGTCTCTGTGTCTCTCTCTGTCCCTCTGTCTCTGTCTCTGTCTCTCTCTCTCTCTCTGTCTCTTGTCTCTGTCTCTCTCTGTCCCTCTGTCCCTCTGTCCCTCTGTCTCTGTCTCTCTCTGTCTCTCTCTCTCTGTCTCTCTGTCTCTGTGTCTCTCTCTGTCCCTCTGTCTCTGTCTCTGTCTCTCTCTATCTGTCTCTTGTCTCTGTCTCTCTCTCTCTGTCCCTCTGTCTCTCTCTGTCTCTCTCTCTCTGTCTCTTGTCTCTGTCTCTCTCTGTCTCTTGTCTCTGTCTCTGTCCCTCTGTCCCTTTGTCTCTGTCCCCCTGTCTGTCTGTCTCTCTCTCTCTCTGTCCCCCGTCTCTCTCTGTTTCTCTCTATCTGTCTCTTGTCTCTGTCTCTCTGTCCCTCTGTCTCTCTCTGTCTCTCTCTCTCTCTCTCTCTCTTTTGTCTCTGTCCCTCTGTCCCTGTCCCCCTGTCTCTCTCTCTCTGTCCCCCTGTCTCTCTCTGTCTCTCTCTATCTGTCCCCCTGTCTCTCTCTGTCTCTCTCTATCTGTCTCTTGTCTCTCTGTTCCTTTGTCTCTGTCTCTGTCTGTCTCTGTCTCTCTTTCTCTCTCTGTACATGTATGTCTCTCTCTCTGTCTCTCTCTTTGTGTGTCTTTCTCTCCCTCCCTCGCCCTCCCCCTCTCCATATATATGTGTGTATACACACACACACACACACACACACACATTCATACACAAACACTTCCTTGTATTCTTACATTTTGCTTTGAAGTCTTATACTAAAAGTAGATTAGAAATAAAATAAAAATCAATCAGTAACATCCAAAAGATGAATGCAGATGATCAGTCACAAAAGTTCTCTTCCCTATAAGCTTTTTACTTCCACATCGTTGGGTCTAATCCAACACATTATTTAAAACCAGTTGCTCTGCTTTTGTCTTTTTATTCATCCCTCTGTTTTTTGTTTTTTGTTTTTCTCCTCTCCTCTCTTTTTTGATCCCATCAATGGAAATGCCTGCAGCCTCCTGGAGCATTGCCGGAAGCATAAATACCTGTCAAGCTCGGGCGAAGTCTTTGCCCTGTTGGTTAGCAGCCTGCTTGAGAACCTTTTGGATTACCGAGCGATTATGCATGATGGGAGCAAGGAGAACCGCATGAGTTGCACTGTCAATTTACTGGTATGGGGAGAACGCAGAGCCGGGTGCAAATCTCGGTTCCTTTGAAATCACTTTCAAGTAGACCTACTTTGGACCTGCTGCATTAGAAGCTCAGGAGCTTATATAGGTTTAGCACAGTGTTTCTCAACCTTGGTAGCTTGAAGATGGGCGGACTTCAACTCCCAGAATCCCCCAGCCAGCAGCACTGGCTGGGGGATTCTGGGAGTTGAAGTCCGCCCATCTTCAAGCTTCCAAGGTTGAGAAACACTGGTTTAGCATGATCTTCTCTTATTTGCCAATCACCTTTGCTCACTTTCAACGCTACAATGCAAGGTAGTCACTCTTGTTCCCATTACACAGGTTGGGGGCTGAGACTGCAAAAGAAGCAGCCGGAAACAACCGGTTTGCCCCAGCACCGAAAATATGAGCACGCACACGCAATACTTCGCTTGCATGCACGCCTTCTGCGCATGTCCGCAGCCTTCTGCGCACGCACTTTGCTTGTGTGCGCGCTTGCATGCATGCACACGGCTTAAAAAAATGCAGCTAAATAGGACAGCATAGCGCCAAGGCAGGTGGGCGGGCCGCAGGTCACAACTACCGGTTCGCCCGAACCAGTCTGAACCGCTGAATCCCATCCCTGAAAAGAAGGGTTTCCACGCAGCCACCCAGTGAGTCCGTTGTGAGATCCTTTGTCCCCCATTGTCACCACAAAACCACATTGGCTTGGGTGTGAGTTCCACTGTAATTACGTCTGCAGCACCTCTCCCAGGAAAAGTGCTTTTTGAAGCCATTTTTCCCCTGGTACCTTCAGGGCTGCCACAGCGGAGATGAGTCGAGATGTGGGAACGGGAGAGGGGAGGTAGAGATAACTGGGGGATTGTAGCCAAAATAAAATTCTTTTTTCTGAGAGCCAAGGACTTTCCCACCAGGTGCAAGAAGACCAACTGACTTCTTGGACCTGAGACCAACTGACCCTTGGACCGTGACCTGATTGGACCATGTGATGGATTGCATGGGCAGAAGAAAGAAAACGGGGGGGGGGGAACCCGAGCGGGGTTTAGAGTCAGGTTTCCCCAGATGTGCCAATGTGACATGCCTAATAAATCTATGCTTTGAGGAACATGCCTGCCTTGGAGTTTTGATTCCATTGGGTGTGTTACTTGCAACCCTGACACTTTTGTAAGCTCTCTGGACAGTCATGCTGACCACCAATCCTATTAAGGCAAAGCAGTATTACTCCCATATTACAGATGGAAGTTAAGGATGAGTGAGTCACTTTTGCCAATGATCCTAGGGCTCAGCAATAGGAAGCAATCTTTCTTATATCCCACTGAAAGCAGTACAGTATGGAGTCACGTGATTATCATTTGCTGCCATTTTTCACCCTCGAGAACCTTACGATGGCATGTTCTTGGGGCTTCCTTGCATGCCAGTTTCCAATGTTAATTTGTCTAATTAGCCAATAGCTCGTAACTAGCCTGAATCAGTTTTATCCTTGAAAGGATTTGGACCAAAAGTTACATTAGTGCAAGTTGAACACTGTCCCATCATGAACTATATGTAGAATCAGTTCAAGCATCACACCAAACCATAGGTATCGAGATTGAACTAAAATTTAGTGGTGTCTAAGTTGGCCAACCCTGTTTTGCAGCAGGGATCTCCAACCTTGGCAACTTTAAGACTTGTGGACTTCAACTCCCTCAGCAAAGCTGGCTGAGGAATTCTGGGAGTTGAAGTCCACAAATCTTAAGGTTGCCAAGGTGCTGGCTGAGGAATTCTGGGAATAGAAGTCCACAAGTCTTAAAGTTGCCAAGGTGCTGGCTGAGGAATTCTGGGAATAGAAGTCCACAAGTCTTAAAGTTGCCAAGGTGCTGGCTGAGGAATTCTGGGAGCTGAAGTCCACAAATCTTAAAGTTGCCAAGGTTGGAGACCCCTTTTTTTGCAGAATTTGATTGACATCAAGTACAGTTTGAAAATCCGTAACTTGCCTATCTGAATACAGGCTCAAAAGCTTCGTTTAGATTCTCAACTGACAAGCTTGAGGTGATGTCCGAACATTTTTTACATTCTGTTACTGAAATCATTTGGTGATTCCCAAACTTTTTTTTTCTTTTTGCAGAATTTTTATAAAGAGAAGAAAAGAGAAGATATATACATCAGGTAACATCAGTAGATCTTCAGACTTCTGAATAAGCTGTTACAAAATAATATAGTGCTTCTGATTCTCAGACAGTATATTGTTGTTTTCTAGGTACTTATATAAGCTCCGAGATTTGCACACCGATTCTGAAAGCTACACCGAGGCAGCTTACACACTCCTACTTCATGCAGAGTTACTTCAGGTAAGTGTGGGAGGTCTTGAAGAGTAGTCCATGTCTGATACTTTGCAGTAATCAAATTCAAATTTCGTTAAGGCAGCATTTCCCAACCTTGGCAAGTTTAAAATGTGTGGGCTTTAACTCCTAGAACTCCCCAGCCAATTCTGAGAGTTGAATCCACACATCTTAAACTTGCCAATGTTGAGAAATAGTGTGTTTAGGGGGACACGGTGGCTCAGTGGCTAAGACGCTGAGCTTGTCAATCGAAAGGTCGGCAGTTCAGCGGTTCGAATCCCTAGTGCCGCATAACGGGGTGAGCTCCCGTTCCTTGTCCCAGCTTCTGCCAACCTAGCAGTTCGAAAGCAGGTAAAAAATTGCAAGTAGGAAAATAGGGACCATCTTTGGTGGGAAGGTAACAGCGTTCCGTGTGTCTTTGGCATTTAATCATGCCGGCCACATGACCACGGAGACGTCTTCGGACAGCATTGACTCTTCGGCTTTGAAACGGAGATGAGCACCGCCCCCTAGAGTCAGGAACAACTAGCAAATATGTGTGACGGGAACCTTTACCTTTTTAAGGTTTTAGCTACATGGCAAATACAACCAGATTAGGCATAACAGCACAGACTAAAATTGATTTTTTTTTTTTTTAGAAAAAAAGTCTTTTTTTTTCATTTCTTCAGTGTTCCTGGAGAATCCAAAATAGGGATGGGATCAAAAGCAATTCAAATTGCTACAGCGAACCTCACCAAGGATTGAAACCTGTCCAAAACAAGTTGAATCTTGCCTCTTTGGCCAAACACGTAGCAAAAATACTTCAGCTTGTCTAGGTTGTTATTATGTTTTTCAAATTATAATTTACGCGCTGCTGAGATGGATATTCAAAGCATCAGCAGCAACCAAGGCATTAACTGTGGAAGATAAAGAGATTTCTCTGTTCTTCATCTACCAGAAGAACACTTTTTGACTCTTCAGATCCTTAACATGATGGGACATCCTATTCTAGAAGAAGAGCTAGAGGAAAATTTCATATGATGTCCTTAACTCCATCTGTTCTTTCTTTTATCCCAGTGGTCTGATCAGCCATGTGTCCAACATCTGCTTCAGAGGGACAGCTATTATGTCTATTCACAACAGGAACTCAAGGAGAAGCTTTACCAAGAAATCATAGTCTTCTTCGACAGAGGCAAAGTGAGTCTGTCACAGGGATCCTTACCCTTGATAGGGATGGGATGGACACGATTCCTGTGTTACTTACCGTATTTTTTGGGCTATAAGATGCACTTTTTTGTCTCCCAAATGCGGAGACTGTGTGTCTTATAGACCGAAAATTGCCCACCCATCAGCCATTTTTTTTTTGGCTTCTACATGGCTTGTTTTGGGGCATTTTTTTGGGGCTTTTTGAGGCCTTTTCATGGCCCATTTTTGAGGTTTAAAAAAGCCTCAAAAACGGGCTGAAAGAAGCCTCAAAAACAGACTGAAAGAAGCCTCAAAAACTGCCCCAAAAGTCTCCAAAACAGCCCCCAAAAGCCTTAAAAATAGCCCCCAAAAGCCTCGAAAATGGCTCAAAAAAAGCCTCAAAAATGAGCCAAAAAAAGCCCTGGAAACTGGCTGAAAATAGACTGGAAAAGGGCCAAAAAAAGGCCCCCCAAAAGGTAGTCCAAAAACTTTTTTTGTTGTTTTCTTCTTCTAAATTTAGGTGCATTTTATAATTCAAAAAATATGGTAATTTGGTCTTGCTGAAATTCAATAGGGTGGCTTCTCTCAAATTATTCATTTTCACATTTGTTTTCACAATTATTTATTGATAATGATATGTACCATCAAGTCATAGTCAACTCTTAGTGACCAAATAGAGCCTTCTCCAGAGAGCTAGGAATTTCAGACAGCCCTAACATGCCTTTATCTTTTCTTTTCTTTTTTTACTCCACGAAGGCCTTTCTGATCCTACAAACTGGTAGGATATTGGAAAGATAAAGCAGTATATTTTTTTATATAATTTAAAACACTGAGTACCTATGATGCATGTGAAGGACTAGGAAAACATGAAACTCCAGAACTTATTCTGATGTATATGCCAACTTCCCATTGTTCCTATCACCCATCTCCTCCCACTTAATGCATGACTGTAACTTTTTTGCGTATATCCTTAACGATTTATATTGATATTGATTGTTTCCTAGTATGATTTGATTGCTTATTTGTACCCTATGACTACCATTAAGTGTTTTACCTTATGATTCTTGACGAGTATATCTTTTTATGTACACTGAGAGCATACACACCAAAGACAAATTCCTTGTGTGTTCAATCACACTTGGCCAATAAAGAATTCTGTTCTGTTCTGTTCTGTTCTGTTCTGTTCTGTTCTGTTCTACCCTATCCTATCCTATCCTATCCTATCCTGTCCTATCCTATCCTATCCTATCCTAATGATTCTTGATGAATGTATCTTGTCTTTTTATGTACACTGAGAGCAAATGCACCAAAGGCAAATTCCTTGTGTGTCCAGTCACACTTGGCCAATAAAGAATTCTATTCTGTTATGTTCTGATGATTCTTGATGAATGTATCTTGTCTTTTTATGTACACTGAGAGTGTATGCACCAAAGACAAATTCCTTGTGTGTCCAATCACACTTGGCCAATAAAGAATTCTATAATTCTATTCTATCCATACAAAGGCTTCAGTTAAATGTACCTGGCCATCCAGGAGCACAAAGGTGGACCATGCAAAACACACTGGAAAAATGAAGGAAAGGTAGTTTCAGCACTTAAAACCCACCAGAATCAACTTAGAAGATCACAAACAATATTAAAGTAAAAGTAGATCATCACAAATAGTATTGAGTAGCCATACGGAATATGCTTTAATTCATCTCTTTTCATGAATGAATGATCTGTTTTATCTCTTTTTCCTTTTAACTCCTTGAAGATGTGGGAGAAAGCCATCCAGCTCAGCAAAGAATTGGCTGACATGTACGAGAACAAAGTCTTTGACTACGAGAGCCTTGGCAATCTCTTGGTAAGGGAAGGAGGTCTACTGGGTGAAAAATACTGAGAGGAATGTCAATCGTATGGGTTCCAAAGGAATGTTCTTATGTTCCTGATTGAGAGACGAGCAATAAATTAGAAACTTGGGGAGCAGTAGTACAAATGGGTGTTTAGGGTGAAGAAACGTTAAAAAAAAAATTAAATCACCCCCAATCTACTCTTCTTCTTTTTAAAATGTATGTGCAGAAAAAACGGGCTACCTTCTATGAGAACATCATGAAAGCAATGAGGCCTCAACCAGAATATTTTGCTGTTGGATATTTTGGCCATGGATTTCCTTCCTTCCTTCGGGTAAGGATGCTAAGTGGGGTCTCTATGATGGTGCTGAATAACCCTGGGATGTAGCCTACAGTCCTGTAATTATAATTAACTCCCCTCTTTAATCCAAACAGACAGAAGAATGTTGTTTTGGGGATAATCCAAAACTTCATCTCTGAATAAGCAGCACAGATACACTGGCTTTGCCTTATCCCACCGATAAAGGGTTAACTAAAATACCATTATCTAGTTACACATTTAGGTGAGTGTTGCTGCAAGTACCAGCAAGTTTTGCTTTCATAGTTCATCCAAACTCCTTGTTGTTTTCCTGTTAGTCACAGAGAAATTGTTGTGGCTTTCTCAGAATGTACGTATGTATTGTGCAATTTCTATACAACTCCTCCTTAATGGCCTTAGAAGTAATACAGACTAGACTGAAAACAGAGAGAAATGCCAGTCCTTGATTTTAGAACCATTTGTTTATTGACTGTTCAAAGTTGCAACGTCACTGAAAAAAAGTGACTTACGACTGTTTTTCACATTTTCACACTTACGACTGCTGCAACATTCCCATGTTCATTTGATCAAAATTCAGGTGCTTGGCAACTGGTGCTTATTTATGACAGTTGCAGTGCCCTAAAGTCATGTGAGAAAATTAACTTAACAACTGTGGCAAGAAAGGTTGTAAAATGGGGCAAAACTCACTTAACAACTGCCTTGTTTAGCAACAGAAATGTTGGGCTCAGTTGTGGTTGTAAGTTGAGGACTGCCCGTAGTTCCTGATTTGTTTTTATTTCCATGCAAAATTAGTTCATAAATAAATCTACCAACTTCTATTTTCTTTCCTTGATATTTAGCGTATGTGTATTTGTGTAAATATGACCAAGTTATTGGTCATATTTACACAACATATTTAGCCAAATGTGTTAGGAATTCTGGCTTATTGGTAACAAACATGTTAGTACATTCTTCCTGGAAGGATAGAGTTGGAAAATCTTAGCACTATATCCTCAATTAAAATAACTGGTGTTCCAGACTTCTAATAAGCTGGACTTCAGAGCTGTGTTTGGGTTTTATAGATCTTTATTTGTCTGAGCAAAGAAAGAGAAGATCTTGGGTTTGAATATAGTGAAAAATATGTTTACCTCTCTATATTGTTGGTTATTCCATTCCAGGACTAACTGCAAAGTTTTCCTGTTTGTGAAGCCAGTTTCTCAGTGATTCTCATTTTAGGTTTTGCACAGTGCAAGCAGTATGTGATTATCCAGCAGTATTTATTTTATTTAATTATTTATTAAATGTATATGGTGCCCATCTCAATCTAAAAAACAACTATGGACCTCTTGCAATTAAAATCATAAATAAATATAGAACATATTAAAAATATTAAATACATCAAATAGAAATGTGAGATCAGTACAGAAACGGTCTTTTCCTAGTTAGTCCATTGGCCACTTCCAATGATGAACGCCTCCATAATAATTGGGGGAGCTTCAAAAATAGAATTTGGTATCTACCATGGAACAATTGGAAAAGTTGAGAGTCTGTTTCAGACTCAAGCCACCCCAAACTGAACTCCATTGCTTGAAGTGGCCACTCTGTTTTCCTATCCTCCCCAGTGCCGAGAATGTTGTGGTTCTCCCAATTTCATTTCTAATGCTTGCCTCTTTTAGAACAAGATGTTCATCTACCGTGGAAAGGAATATGAAAGGAGGGAAGATTTCATTGTGAAACTCCTCACCCAGTTTCCAAATGCTGAGAAAATGAGCAGTACCACCCCACCATCAGAAGATGTCAAAGCTTCTTTTAAGCAATGTATCCTTTGGGAAGGAAGAGAGTTTAGGATGGTGTTGGCAAACCTTTCAGACACCGAGTGCCCAAACTGCGTGTGCATGCTCAAACTAAAAGGTGCGCTCGTGCACACAAATATGCACATATGCATGCACATACACTGACATGTGCAAACATGTGCATGCGTGGGCATGCACAGCAGAGATCCGAAGACCAGCTGGCTGGCAGGAGGCAGGGCATTCCAACACTGGCAGCGCAGCAAGAGGTAAGATCTTTTTCTTTTGTGAGCTTCTGTTTTGTCATTTGCAGGGAAACAGAAGCTCACAAAAGAAACGCCATGGAGTTCTGACTGGGATGACGGCATGCGTACCAGCAGAGAGGGCTCTGTGTGCCACCTCTGGCACGCGTATCATAGGTTCTCCATCACGAGTTTAGGAACTAACTTAAGATAACAAAAGTTGATATGGAGAGTAGAAAACTGGCAAAGCTGATGATGGGAGGGTTGAAACAGTCCTGGCTCACTTCTGGTATCAGAAATGGACAATACAGTGTATTTAGCTGGTCTATTTGCCATTGAGATCCAAATGGTTTGCCTGAAGTCCAGCATAAACTAGGCATTAAAGACAGAAGTTGGATGCCTGGATCCAAAGCAAGACTTGGAAACCAACTGTAAACCAATTTGGATTTCATTTAGGTTCCCTGCTAAGTTCTGAGAATTTGAAAAATAAGTCCAATTCCATTATTCTGTCGCTCGAAACAGATTAATCTCATAGATTTCGTTGGGCTTTTATATAACCAACTTTTTTTTTTTTAATTTGATTTATATGCCGCCCTTCTCCGGAGACTCAGGGCAGCTTACAATGCGTTAAGCAATAGCCTTCATACTTTTGTATATTTTATACAAAGTCAGCTTATTGCCCCCACAATCTGGGTCCTCAATTTACCTACCTTAGAAAGGATGGAAGGCTGAGTCAACCTTGAGCCTTGGCGAGATTCGAACCCTGCAGTAATTGCAGGCAGCTGGTCTTAATAACCAGCTTAATAACAGGGTGCCTTAGACCACTGTACTACCAAGGCTCTCACAATAACTTGTGAGCTATTATTATTTTTTTTCCAAATGTCTGACTTCCCCGCTCCTTTTTTCCATTTTCCCAAGGTTGACTTACTTGAATTGTCATTTAAGTTGTTTATTCTGCAAGTTGATTGATATTTCCAGACTATTTCGGGTCTCCTTCATATTCTGTGGAAAGTTAATACTGTATAAGGCCGTGATGGTGAACCTATGGCACATGTGCTGGAAGTGGCACACAGAGCCATCTCTCCAGGCACACCAACCATCACCCGTTGCTCTTCCAGGTTCTGGTGCGCACATGCACTCCGGCCAGCTGGTCTTTGGACGTGCGGGAACACCAGAAACCGGAAGAGCAACTCCCTGGTGCACATGCGTATGCTGGGAAGCTGAACTTCCAGTTTCCGGTGCGCACATGCATGCCAGTCAGCTGGTCTTCGCATGCACACGCACACCAGAAACCACAAGACCAGTTGACTGGCATGCATGTGCATGCCGGAAACCGGAAGCTCAGCTTCCCAGCATGCTCATGCGCACCAGGGAGCTGCTCTTCCAGTTTCTGCTGCTCCCCCGTGGGCGCGCTCCCGTTTTGGCACTTGGTGCCGAAGGTATCCTTATTGTAGGTACATCTGAAAACAGAGCTTTAGCATAGATTATTTCTCAACCTACCCCAGTATTATGTACATAATTTGGGAGTATTATTTTCGGCACTAGTCTCTCTTTTCATAGTACATTTCTGCTTACACAATTAGTGTGGTGACCATATGCTGCTACGTATAACCTCTCAGTCCTACCCTGTTTTCCCCAAAATAAGACATCCCCTTATAATAAGCCCAATTGGGCTTTTGAGTGCATGGCAATAAGGCCAAGCGCTTATTTCAGGGTTCAAAAAAATATAAGACAGGGTCTTATTTTCGGGAAAACACAGTACTTTATAAATCAGTAAAAAGTATCTACACCAGCCCTTTCCATCTTGATCTCTCCAGATGTTCTGTATTACAGCTATCCCAAATGAAACCTGGAAGTGTTCATATTGGATAAAACATTCAACACAATTGTCAATATGTCAAGCTGTATTCACACACAAAAAAGATTAACCTGGTTACCAGGGTTCTACCATGGTGGCACAGTGATTAGAGTGCAGTACTGCAGGCTACTTCTGGTGATCACCGGCTGCCAACAGTTTGGCAGATCGAATCTCACCAGGTTCAAGATTGACTCAGCCTTCCATCCTTTTGAGTGGGTAAAATGAGGGCCCAGATTGTTGGGGGCAAGAGGCTGACTCTATAAACTGCTTAGAGAGGGCTGTAAAGCACTGTGAAGCAGTATATAAGTCTAAGTGCTATTCCCATTGCTATTCTTGCAGGACACTGAAGTAAAAACTGGCCATTAGCTCGGATCACACAATACCATAAGACACATTCCAAAACTAATCATAGTTGAAATTTATCAAGCTTAGCGTGTCTGAATGCCACCACTAGGATTATAACTTAACTTGGTTTAGTGCATGGGGTAAAACAATTGTTACGATTGTAGCCCCTCCTAAGTATTCATTTTTTTCTCAATGAGGAACAGATCATAGCATCTTCTTGTCCACCTTCTGGTTCCTTTTTTCCTTAATTTGTACATTCAGACATACAGTGTTTCTTAGTTAAGCCTGTCATGAACCTTCCTCCAAGCTACAAAGACAAGCCTGTTCCAGAGCAGATTCTAAAGTAAGGATTCACCTCCAATTTACCTCTCCGCATCTAGAAACAAATTACTTAGCTAAGGGCTGCTTTACCCTGTTTCATAAAGACCAGAATGCAGAAAGACTGACTTCTACATTCTTGACAGCTGAAGGCATGAATTAACCTATCTGTCAACTTGCAAAGCTTTCAAGTTGCCATGAGCAGGAGGGAAGGAGAACTGAAGTGCATTCCATACATTCTTCCTGACCGCAATCAGAAGGAGGGTGTTAGGTTTCACAGCCAGCCAAAGTGGTTCATTGGAGAATGTGATTTATGACATGGCCAGAGAGGAGGGGAGAGACAGGGTCATAGAGGAACGTAAATCTACGTAGGATCAGTCCTAACTACATCCGAGTATTGCCGGAATGTTGCTCCTAATAAATGGCTATATTTCCTTTGAAGTTTGGATCATGGCTCATGAATTAATTAGGGCATCTTTCGGAAACTTGACAGACAGTTAGGACTGCTTTTAAAAATCTGTAAAGATTAACAGGTTTCCTGAATCCTGGACTCTCCAACAGCTCCCTGATGTCTTGGGTGCTGGGAGGGAAAATCAGGCAACCATGGCCGGCCCTCGGGAAGTGAGGGGAGCCGAATGTCAACTTGCAAAGCTTTCAAGTTGCCATGAGCAGGCGGGAGGGAGGACTGAAGTGAATTCCATACATTCTTTCTGACCGCAATCAGAAGGAGGGTGGCCAGCCAAAGTGGTTAATTGGAGAATGTGATTTATGACATGGCCAGAGAGGAGGGGAGAGACAGGGTCATAGGGGAACGTAAATCTACGTAGGATCAGTCCTAACTACATCCGAGTATTGCCGGAATGTTGCTCCTAATAAATTACTATATTTCCTTTGAAGTTTGGATCATGGCTCATGAATTAATTAGGGCATCTTTCAGAAACTTGACACTATCCTCATCATAGAAGATAAGTCTGGTTGTTTCATAGGGATGTATCTGGAATTACGATTTTGAAATGTTTAGATGGAGCATTATATCAGATCATTTAAATACCCTGATCCTTAAGTGCCACTAAGCCATAGTTTAGCTTTTTTGTTGAATAGAATGCAGTCATTTAGCCAAAATTGAACAAACCACAGAAATGTAGGAAATTGAATGAAGTATCTGTTTAGCATGCATTCATGTGTTCTACTGCTTTCAATATCCACTAACCTGGATTGTTATAGCACTGATATCAGACTTAGATTTTGGGTGTTGGCTGAGTTTTTAAGTTGTTTTCATCTGCTGCTTTAGCTTTTATAGATCCAACGAAGTACAACAGTTCCAACACTCGCGGCCTTTCAGGAAAGGAGAAAAAGATCCTGAGAATGAATTTGCAGTAAGTCATTTCTTCTCTGCCATCCCTGTCATTTTTTCCTTTCATTCATTCATTCATTCATTCATTCATTCATTCATTCATTCATTCATTTATTAAATTTATATGCCGCCCCTCTCCGGAGACTCAGGGTGGCTCACAATACATTTTTTAAAAAACCATTCTAGAAACATTTAAAAGATTAAAAAACATTAAAAACCTTAGAATGTATTCATACCATTTGTGGCTGGATCTCGCCAGATCGCAAAGCGAGATCAACAGCCCCAGGCCTGCCGAAAAACACATGCTTTTCATATGTTGGCTTGATTCTTTGGTTCCTCAATTTTGGAGGAATAAATTCTTGCATTTTGGTAGCAAACACGTAGCAAGCAATAGGACATACGGTAATTATCAACAGTTATACAAACCCTAAAATACAAAGTCCTTTGTCCAAGGATGGAACACAAATCTGGGTTATTTTTGTTGGTAGGGTTGCATCCTTTGGGACCCTAACAAAATTCAGTGGTATGATAGTAAAGTGAATGGGGAATAGATAATAATATAGTTTAACCCCCCAAATATAATGATCTCTCTAACTTCAATTTCAGAAGAAATTGGGAGGGAGAAAGTCCTATTTTAAGTCATATGGGAAATGTGATCCCCTTATTCTTTGACTTGAAGTTGTTCAGCTTGAGTTTTACTTAATATTGCCTGTGATGAACTAGCAGTTGGTCTTATTTCAAATGAAAAACATCAGAGAACTTTGAAAAGAACAGAAGAATTAGGGGTGACATGATAGCAGTATTTCAGTACTTGAGGGGCTGCCACTAAGAAAGGGGGGGGTGTCAAATTATTCTCCAAAGCACCAGAGGGCAGGACAAGAAACAATGGTTGGAAATGAATCAAAGAGAGAAGCAACCTGAAATTAAGGAGAAACATCCTAACAGGGCAATTAACCAGTGGAACTGCTTGCCTTCAGAAATTATGGGCACTCCATCACTGGAGGTTTTTAAGAAGAAACTAGACAGCCACTTATCTGAAATAGTACAGGTCAGTGATGGCTAACCTTTTTGCCATCGCGTGCCAGGAAGGGGGGGCGGGGGAGGTTCGCGCGCATGTGTACCCACACCCATAATTCTATGCAGGCCATTTTGGGCCTCTGGAGGATCTCTGAGGGGGTGGGGAAGGCTATTTTCGCCCTCCCCAGATGCATAGAGTGGATCTGGATCCAGGTGAGAAAGAAAAACGGGCCTTCCCCACCCACCCCAGGCCCTCTGGAGGCAGGAAACAGCCTGTTTCCCTACTTCTGGTGGGCCCAGAAGGCCCGAAAATCAGCTGGCATGCGCGCCGGAGCTGAGCTGGGGTGCCCACTGATATGGTTACACGTGCCACCTGTGGCACACATGCCATAGGTTCATCATCACGGGTATAGGTTCTCCTGCTTGAGCTGGGGATTGAACTAGAAGACCTCCAAGGTCCTTTCCAGCTTCTATTCTATTCTTTAAAATACAACTTTTAGAACATCATCTCTTGATCTAGCTAAAAGGACATAGGAAATTGCTGGTATAATATAGGTGGTCCTTTCACGAGGCATTAGGAGGTCTAGGTCAGTGATGGCTAACCTTTTTGCTATCGCGTGCCAGGAAAGGGGGGGCGGGAGGTTCGCGTGCGTGTGTGCCCATACCCATAATTCTATGTATCCCACCCTGTGCATGCACACGCGACTCCCACTCCTGGCATGCAACGGCCCAGTAGACCCGTTTTTCTTTCTCACCTGGCTCCAGATCCTCTTTATGCATCTGGGGAGGGCAAAAACAGCCTTCCCCACCCCCTCGGAGGTCCTCCGGAGGCCCGAAAGGGCCCGTTTTCCAACTTTTGGTTAGACAGGAAGTGACTTTTTTGCTGTCCCCAGCCTCCAGAGTCTCCTAGAGAGGCTGAGAGCTGAGCTGGCATGCCAGGCCACCTGTGGCATGCGTGCCATAGGTTCGCCCTCACGGGTCTAGGTGATTGAAAAACAAATTGGAGCAATCTTTTTTCCAATAGATCCGATCTCAATATAGCCTAGGACTTTGCATGAAGGCTACCCAACTCCTTGCTCTTCCTGATTTAATTTTTTTTTAAGGTTCTTTGAATCAAGTAATGAAGGTACAACTAGGTACAGATATAAGCAATAAGATATAAGAACTCCAATGACTCCTTTAGGCATTGGGTATCCTGAGATATTTTTGGAAAAAGGAAAAAAGATAAGATAGTAGACAACATCCTTAGAGACTAAGCAGTTGTTCCACTTTTCTTCTGGATAAATATCGGGTGGATGATTGCACCCAACTTGGCAGTCAATATTGATGAAAGCATCGTCCCCTGATTGTCAAAAAAAAGTTGACAATCCCTGGCCTCCAATAATGCGGTCATGTCAGATTATGAGTCAAGCTAGCAAAATGGCATTCTTGTAAGCAGTCCTCGATTTACAACAGATCATTTAGTGACCGTTCAAAGTTACAACCTCACTGGAAAATGTGACTTATGACCATTTTTCACACTAACGACCGTTGCAGCATCCCCATGGTCATGCGATCAAAATTCAGACCGTTGGCAACTGACTCATATTTATGGCCTTTGCAATGTCTTGGGATCATGTGATCACCTTTTATGACCGTCTGACAAGCAAAGTCAATGGGGAGGTCAGATTCACTTAACAACGGTGCTGCTAACTTAACAACTGCAGTGGTTCACTTAACAAGCGTGGCAAGAAAGCTCATAAAATGGAGCAAATCTCATTTAACAAATGCCTCACTTAGCAACATAAATTTTGGGCTCCATTGTGGTCGTAAGCCGAGGACTACCTGTACTCAAAACAAACCGTGTTATGACTTCATCTGATTACCTAGTTCCTACGACATCATGAGTCACATATTCAATTTTAGCCTAGATTAACATGTTGTATGAATCCAGACATAAATTCTTGCATTAGACTGATTTGGGGGGGAAATGAGCTTCTGATTCTTAGCCCCATCATTCTGCTGAGGAAGGGCTAAGAGAGAATATTCCTTGCATAGGTATAATATAAAATATACATATGTTTTACGTCTTGTTCCTTTTTGGTGTTTTTTTTTGTCTTCTTAGACTATGTGGATAGAACGTACCACCTATACAACCGCCTATTCTTTCCCTGGGATCCTCAAATGGTTTGAAGTCAAGCAAGTCACTATGGTGAGAAGCTTTTATTGCAGTCTCTAATTCAGCCTCCCCAACTTGGTAGCCTTTAGATCAGTGGTGAAATCTAAGATTTGTTACTACCGGTTCTGTGGGCGTGGCTTGGTGGTGGTGGGGGTAATGTGACTGGGTGGGCGTGGCCAATTTTTTTTTTTATTTTTAAAACCATTTTTTCTACAACCTCTTTGGCGAAGAGGTTGTAAAAAAATGCTTTCAAAAAGTTCTGACGATCCCAGCTGAGTTGCCTGATTGGCAGAGGCTTTTTTTTCTTTTAAATGCCTCTGACGATCAGGCAACTCAGCTTGGATCGTCAGAGGCTTTTAAAAGAAAAAAAGGGGTTTTTTTTCTTTTAAATGCCTCTGACGATCCCAGCTGAGTTGCCTGATTAGCAGAGGCTTTTTTTCTTTTAAATGCCTCTGACGATCCCAGCTGAGCCGCGCGATCATCAGAGGCTTTTTTTTTATACTTTTAAAAGCATTTTTCAGCCAAAGAGGTTGTAGAAAAAATGCTTTTAAAAGTAAAAAAAAAAAAGCCTCTGATGATTGTGCGGCTCAACTGGGCATGGGGGAGGGCAGGGATTTTTGCTACCGGTTCTCCGAACCACCCGCCTCCATCGCTACCGGATCGAGTGATCCTGTTGCAGGAAAAATGACGGACTAGGACAAGCTCTTCAGTGCAGGAAAGAGTTTTTATTTGCGCAAGGTTCAAACAGTCCGAAGACCACGAAAAAGTCTGAACGCCGATGGCTTCTTCTGGCCATGTATTTATACAGTTTAAAGACAAAAGTATTACAGAGAGTGATGCATTTCACACGTAGAAGCTACCCTTTAATCTATCTCTAGGAAAGACATAACAGCCCCGTTCCCACAGGCTCAGGCTTTCAGCTCCGGAGCTCAAGACATAACAAAAGGAGATAAGAGGCTAGAAGACGCCTCACAAGCAGTAAAGAGGACAGTAAGGGAAACAATATTTTCTCTCTGAAATCTACATGACATTTGGGGTGCAATAACCATTAAACACCAGATGTATCTGTTTAGGGTCAGTTTGCCCTTTTACAATTCTGTACCTACGTCAAATACCGTTTGTCAATTCAGCACCTTGGCACGGAAGAGGCACTTCTGTCTTAACCAAAGATTTGGATTTCTAATATTTGAGTTTTATCCCAATATCGAATCTTAGCCTGGCTCATACCCCCCTTTGTGACTCATCTGTTTATCCAGACGAGTCACACCATAGGTCCTCTTCCTGCTGGAGCCGTTTGTAATCCCACATAGCCATCACCTGAGCGGTTGTCTTACGTTCCACCAGCAAGGATAGACTTTTAGAGATAGTTTTAACAAACAGAGGTAAAATACATGGGAGAAAAATACACCCCGCAGCTATTAATCCTACCAGGCCAAAGATGGCCTGCAGGCCAGGTAACCTTGACCACCATCCTGAAAACATATCCTATAAATTAAGACCTTTCCAAGTCTGGATTGGCACATGAGCTATTTTAACCATTTTGTCTGTTATTTCCTTAATAACCTTTCCGCTTTCATCAACTTCTACACAGCAGTTAGTCAAATTAAACTTTCCACATACCCCTCCTTCCTTGGCTAACAAATAATCTAAAGCTAACCTATTCTGCATAATATATGTCCTTGATTTGACACTTTCCCTAGCTAATTGAGTAAGACCTTTTACAGTTTCGTTGGTGATGATTTCAACCACAGCTTGCAGACGAATTAAACGGTTCAGAATGTATATAGGGGTCCGATAGCCATACATGCCATCTACCGCCCATGTAGCTGGTCCATAAACCTCAATAATTCACTCTGCAGGCCATTCTACACTTCCCCAACTACGTTGGTTACCTCCGACCCTAACTTTCCCTATTGCAGATGTGTCTACATGTCTTCTTTGTCTTAAGCTTCCCACCTCATCATATACCGGGACACCTAAAACCTGTCGAGTTTTAAGGGGAAGCAAAAAGAATCCTGGTCCAATTATTCCCAGGACACAAGCTCCACACCAGGATTTAGGTAGAACCCCATATGCCATCTTACCACATATCCAGTATAGTCCATCAGGAGCCAGCCATTCAAGGGTCTGATTATCTGGATCTTGTAAAAAAAAGAGAACCCGTTTACCTTAAACAGGGCCCTTTAATACTCTCTGTGGCAGTACCTCCTGACCACCATACCTTACTTTCCCATTTTCCTGTACATATAAGGTTTCCTACCTGACGACAGCCTGCCACAATTTTTCTCTGGAAACAAACATTCCCTACCAAACTAGCAGTCAAAGTCCAGTCTCCATCCTTACCCTTATTATATGACAGATTACCCTTATAATCCATTTCTAAAACTTTGGAACAATTTAATTCCTGGGCTTCCCATGGCCATTTTTCTCCCATGTTAGTTCCTCCACATACAAAACAATCCGATACATTCAGAGTGTGGGCTATGTCTCCTGCCAATTTGACAAAGGTATTTGTTACATAGCTAGGGATTTCGGGTATATTCAGCTTTCCCCTTTTCAGATAATATTACAAGGGAACTTCTTCAGGATTTATTACCAAATAATGTACTAGCACCTCCTCTATAATTTTCACGTCCCACTCTACCTTACAGCTTATACATAAAACACAATCAATACAGTGAGTGCAACAACAACACTCACACCCACAATTACAAAACCAATACAATTAAAAAAATCTTTTTTTCTGTTCCTTTGCATCAAAAGGCAGCTTCCAGGGTGTCCTAAGCAGGGACTTCTTTCATCTGTAAGAGGTTCACACTCCACAGCCGGTTGGGGAAATATTAGGAATCGGAATGACTGAGAAATCAAATGGGCCCTGGTTGTCCACAAAACCATTGCTTATATCTGTAAAACACAATAATCAATAAAGCTACTACCCCAATTACTCAAAGTGCCCACACCCAATTTTCCTCCCACATGGATCCGCAATGATCTTCAATCTCTTGTCAGGATCCAAGTTCCGGACCAATTCAAGAGAGCAGGTGCTCCATCCTCTTTTTAGCTTACAGCGGGTTACATCAGCAGATATACATCAAGGTAACCTATATATAGAATACAAAAGCTTTCTTTAAGCACATTCAAATGTCAGTTTTGTTGGATGTTGTTTGACCACGGACACTTTCCAGCCGGTGTCAGCTGCTGCCTTGACTCATGTCCGATAGATCCATGATTTTGATTCTGCAATCTTAATAGCAAGTGGAGAAGTCATAATACCAATAAAAGATCCCTTCCATCTTCCACTTGGTCCCCAGGTTCAAATGAGTGACATTAAGTTACTAATCTAGGGGGTACTTATTCCATCACATATTGTTGGAATCTCTCAATTTGCTTATTAAGTTCTTGTACCATCTCCATATTCCAACCCCCCCCCCCTTTACGACCTAAATCAGGCCACCTAACATACATATTTACCTTATTTTACCTTTCTTTTTTTTTTTTACATGGTCGGGTGGAATAAACCTCCAATACCTGTAAACAATCATGCTCAGAAACAGACTCCGTAGGCAACAAAGTTGCTGGATTTAATCGGTTAGACACCACCAGACACACCTGTGGATTCTCACTCCTAATTACCTGATATTTTGTCAACCTTTGCCCACTAATCCACAAATGTCCCTTAGTATCCAACACAGACTGCTCCTCATGAGGGGAGTGCATGAGTATAGGACAAGAAAAAGTAAATTTATTACAATTCTGAATCAATTCTGCACTTGCAGCCAGCACCTTCAAACAGTGGGGCCAGCTTTTTGGCCCCCCCCTCCAATTACAGCAAAAGCTAGCTAGTCCTAAAAAAAGCTTCTCAGTTGTCTTTTTGTCCGGGGTTCTACCAGCATTAGGACCGCCCTTTTCCGCTCTGGTCCTAAAGCTCGATGACCCTTATATTGTATCCCAAATATCTAACTTTCCTTTTCACCAATTGAGCTTTCTTTCTTGCTACCCAATAACCACACTCTAGTAACAAATCTAACATCCTCGTGCATTCATCTTAGTATTCTCCCATCATAAATCCTCTGTCAGTCCTGTTGATCCAAACATCATCAACATATTACAGTATTGTGTCTCCTGGTTGTTGAGGCACATAATACTGTAAGTCTCTAGCTACCGCTATTCCAAACAATGTGGGGGAGGTCTTAAATCCCCGAGACAGCCGAGTCCCAGTATATTGCATTTTCATTCCTGTATAAGGATTCTCCCACTCAAAATGCAAACAGTGGCTGGCTTACGGGGTGAATGGGAATTGTAAAGAATGCATCCCTTAAATCAATAACAGAAAACCACTCAGCCCGGGGTGGAATTAAACTTAACAGGGAATATGGATTCAACACGGCCGGGTGTAAAGTTACTGTGCCCCGGGCTGTAAGACCCATCTAACTGTTCAATTGGGATAATTGGAGTATTCCAGGAGGACTAAATAGGCACCAAAAACCCCGCTTCCAAATCTCTGAATGCTTTCATAAATAGCACAAATAGCTTCCCAAGAAACGGGACGCTGCCTTATACTCACAGACTCCACTCCAGGTTTTAGTTCCACCCCCACTGGAGGGTGGCGAGCTGCAAAACCCGGCAGGTTATCCTCAGCGCACATCAAACAACCTCCAAATCTCCTCCGGAGAATGCCTTATGGTCATTCTCTAACTATCTTCATCAAAAGAAATTGTTGCCCCTAATTTACTCAGCAAATCCCTGCCTAGCAACAAAATAAAGCATTCAGGGATATACAAGGATTCATGCTGGATTTCAGCTTCCTTAAAATCACACATCTCTGGTTTCAAGACCTGCCGCCCCATGGCTTGCCCTGATACCCCCTGGACCTGAATTTTATGGGATCCGGGGGGCTGCAATCTGCTTATTTACAACTAATCTTCCTGCTCCCATATTTACCAGAAACGTTCTGTACTGACCCCCTATTTTCATTGTAACTAATGGCTCAGGCGGGGGTTCTTCCAAGCCTGGTCCCCCTCAATCTGACCAAGTCATGTCTGCCAATCCAATACTTTCTGCTCAAACCTCTCCTCTGTCCTCGCTCTCCCCTTCTCCCAGAGAGCTGCCCACGCATCCCTGACCCAAAATCCGCTCTTCTCATCCCTCTACTTCTCACCATCTGTCTTGGGCATTCCTTTTCCCAAGTAATTCCTTTTCCCAAATAATTTTATTTCTATACCACCCTTCTCCCGAAGGACTCAGGGTGGTGTACAGCCTATTTTGTTAAAAAAAAAAAACCAGACAAACACCAGAAAGGAGAAAAAAAGTTTTAAAAGCATCTCTTTTCCCCTTCTCCCCTCCAAAGGAAGGGGGGGAGAAAAATCCCCTCGCATCCCACTTCGCAGTGCTCCTGCCAACAAAGCAGCCTTTTTATTCATCCGTGCCTCCTGCTCTTTCTTCTCCACCTACAGCCCCCACAGCCTCCAAATCATCATCATCATCATCATCATCATCATCATCATCATCATCATCATCCCCCTCTCCCTCACTCTGACTGCTACCTCTAGGCGGATGACTCCCCTTGACTTCACGCCAGGATCACTCATACGCCTCTGATTTCCTCCTCCGCTCCCTCCAGCAGCCCCCTTACTTTTCCTGCCTGCTCAGATACACATAACCCGACTGTTTCAGCCCTACATTGCAATAAATCCTCAGCTTTTTTCAACAGGGGTCTCACCCATTGATCAATATATTGAAATTGATCAGGATATTTATCCTGATTCACTACAATCACTCCCCACAACTTATCCACTGTTTCTTCCCTTAACCATCCCTGAGGGGGAGGGGGGTCAGCCCATCTCCCTTTGTGGCCACACATGTTTACATAAGAATTTTAATTGATCCTTTGATCCTTTCGGATAGGAAGGGTTGCTAAAATACTTGTCAAAACCTTTTAACATGCATGCCAATGGAGTATTTGGCATGCTCTGAACCCCATCCCTGCTACCACACTGCCATCGACTCATAGCCCCGGAAACTCACGGCCACTAATGAGAAATGCGATGGCTTAACCACCCACACAACCTGACATGGACTTCATTAGGGTAGCCACCCCGAGTCCGAGGGAGTGATCAGGTCCCTCCGTCTGCCTTCAAATGAGGCAGGTACAATTCTTTTACAATATACTCACTTAAAACGCTCCCACTCCATAGATTCCTGGCCAGGAATTTGTTCAGACCACCTTTCCTGCACCGCAGGGTTCTTGGACTCGATCAGAGCACCGTCGGGGCCATAGGGTTATCGCGGCTGTCTCCCGGAGACGTATCTCCGTGGCGCCTGGAGAATGTTCAGGAGCGACCTCCCAATGGTCCCGAGGGGTCAAAACGGTCCTCAGCGAAATATCGCCTTGCCCCCAGTCCCGGCGGCGTCGCCAGCTGTTGCAGGAAAAATGACGGACTAGGACAAGCTCTTCAGTGCAGGAAAGAGTTTTTATTTGCGCAAGGTTCAAACAGTCCGAAGACCACGAAAAAGTCTGAACGCCGATGGCTTCTTCTGGCCATGTATTTATACAGTTTAAAGACAAAAGTATTACAGAGAGTGATGCATTTCACACGTAGAAGCTACCCTTTAATCTATCTCTAGGAAAGACATAACAGCCCCGTTCCCACAGGCTCAGGCTTTCAGCTCCGGAGCTCAAGACATAACAAAAGGAGATAAGAGGCTAGAAGACGCCTCACAAGCAGTAAAGAGGACAGTAAGGGAAACAATATTTTCTCTCTGAAATCTACATGACATTTGGGGTGCAATAACCATTAAACACCAGATGTATCTGTTTAGGGTCAGTTTGCCCTTTTACAATTCTGTACCTACGTCAAATACCGTTTGTCAATTCAGCACCTTGGCACGGAAGAGGCACTTCTGTCTTAACCAAAGATTTGGATTTCTAATATTTGAGTTTTATCCCAATATCGAATCTTAGCCTGGCTCAATCCGGTCCAAACCGGGAGCATTTCACCCCTGCTTTAGATGGTCTTCAGTTTTCAGCTAATCGCGGGACTTTGTGAGCTAAGAATCCAACATTTCTGGAGATTGACAGATTAGGGAAGGCTTGATTTATTGTGACATTTTTTCTTCTAGGCCTTCTCCTTAGAAAAGGTTCCAGGAACCTTCATTGATTTCTTACCCACCTTCCCAAATTTAATATCTCTATGTGCCCATGAGGAAGTGCTTGTGAATAAACTAGCATTCAAGGGCACTTGGATACCCAATCCCACATTGCTTGTAAGCACCAGAGTGTTTGTGTTGTTCCCTTTCTGAACGAACTGTTGGGGTGACTGGTAATTAAAGGAAACAAATTACCTGCAAAGTTTGCTAAACTGAACTTTTCCTTCCCCACTCCCCCTACATTTAATCTTTAATGTCAGTTTGGCAATTATATGGACATATCCATATAATTTAGTAAAGTGAGATTTTCTAACTCAGAAATAGGAAACTGCTACCTTCCAATCCCACAGAGCAAACCACAGTTTATTTACTGTATTTATTACAGTTTATTTTGGTCCTTCCTCTAAATGTGGATTTATTTTGGTCCTTCCTCTAAATGTCTGAATAGTACTACAATCCCTCAAGGATTTGATTTGGCCTAAGGTCACTCCAATGGGCTTTGACTATGCAGTAGCTTAACTTGGGTTTGTGCAGACTTAAGTTACATTGAGCACAGAAACTGCTATCCTCTTACCCCGAGTTTAAGCCTTTTATAATTGACAGCTGATTCATATGTATATACTTGAAAGTGAAACTAGGAGTAATTTGTTAAGTCATTTCCTGAAATAACTTGGCTGTTGACAAGCAAAGAAAAGGGGACAACAGAAGCCAGGCGCAGAACTTGAAAACTTATGCTTTCTTTTTTTTAAAAAAAAATGATGAGATTTTGGTTAGCATCTCCTATGACATTGAGGTAGTAGAGTCCCTACTTGACCTTTCGAGGTTGAGTGAATGACCAGGATCTAACTATGGACGTTGCCCAGTAAAGGGTTTGGAGTGGGGACAGTTGGTTTTCTGTTGACATTTTCATTGCCTAGCATCCATTATTTCATTGTAGTCTTGACCATAACTCGTTTTTGTGGTGCTTTCCAGGAGGAGATCAGCCCCTTGGAGAACGCCATTGAAACCATGGAGCGGACAAATGAGAAGATCAGTAACTGTGTGCAGCAACATGCTTGGGACCGCGCCCTGCCTGTCCATCCCCTGTCCATGCTCTTGAATGGCATTGTGGATCCAGCGGTAATGGGTGGCTATACCAACTACGAGAAGGTTGGTTGTTTCCTTGCTCTCTGTTGTAGGGCACACAACAATCTCGGGAATGGGATAGCTGTGTCAGTTTCCTGAAACAGGGAGGCAGAGTCATAGAATCTAGCTACATGAACAGTACTATAGATATCAGAGAATTTGGAAAAGAATCCTTGCAGCAGCTGGCATTAAATTTAAGGGTGGAAGTCAAAGGATTTGGTTTCCATTCATTAAAGCATTCCTTTTCTGTAGTAATAGGTACATTTTGGTGAGCTATGGACTTCATTCATTTTATAATAATAACTTAATAAACTTAATTAGAGAGTCGTTGACGTTCTGGAATTTTAATTTAGAATGAAAAGGAACAAGGGAAGGGATAGATGGTAGACAAAGATGAACTCTAAAGAAAAAGGATAGGTATAGGAGGTCCTGTCTAATCTGCCCTCCTCCGTTTTCCCTCTTTACTGAAATTTCACCAAATTTTGTCCATTCAGACATTATATAGATAGTGTCCCAAAGGTGCTTTTTCAAAAGGCAAGTGGAGTTCTCATCCAAGGAACTTCTTCATTTCTCAGCTTCTTGGATGAGAAGTGAAACATCTTCAAGGAAAGACAAAGAAAGTCCAGTTGCCTTTTGAAAAAGCACCTTTGGGACAACCATGACCTGGATGGCTGAGAATCTCCATAGATGTATATAGATAGTGATAATCTATTGCGGATTACCTACCCACAATAGAAATGACAATCTTTTAATGTACTTAATGTATTTTGGGGAGGAATAAGAAGTCCTGCATTTTACACCCATCTTAAGTTTCCAGATACTTTTCAGTGGCACACATTATGAAGTCCACCTAATCTTAAACTTGACAACCATTCATTTAGCAACTATTTATTTATTTTATTTTATTTTATTTTAATTTGTATACCGCCCTTCTCCAGCAGGACTCAGGGCGGTGAACAGCCAGAATAAAACATACAGAACATACAAAATTTAAAAACAGTTTAAAAATAATTAAATATTTTGGCCGCAATTCAAAACAACCCAATTAAAATCAATTAAATTTAACCAAAAACAGTGGGATCAAGCCAGCCTGGCTAGGTGAAATAAATAAGTTTTCAGGGCCCGACGAAAAATCTGGAGGTCTGGTATTGTATGTATCTCTGAATTTGAAGTTATAGTGGCACTGGAAAAGGCGATTTACAACTGGTCCCCACGCTTATGGCCATCATGCCATCCCCATGGGCCACAGGATCAAAATTATGACAGATGCTGGGTCTCAGGGTTATGTGATCACCATTTGCAACTTTCCCAGCTGGAAGCCAGATTTTTTTAACGGCCATGTGATTCACTTAACAACCGCAGTGATTTGTTTAACGATCATGACAGCGAAGGTCATAAAATCAGGCACAATTCATTTAACGACTGCCATTGTTCCATTGTTTAGCAATGGAAATTCTGATGCCAACTGTGATGTATTGTCCTACATATCTGTACACATATTTTATACTTGTACACATATTTTATATCACCAGCCTATCCGGGATCAAAGTGTCTTTTCCTCCTTAGGATTTCAGTTATGGATAGCGCGGCAATGCCAAATGTACTTCCAGAAAACAGGATTTTAATGGATTTAGGGTTAGAGGCAGTGGTGGGTTCCTCCCGGTTCGGCCCGATTCTGCCGAGCCGGTAGCGGTGACGATATGACATCACCAAAACGGGTTTTTTTGTTCAGTAGCTGCCCCCCCGCGTTATTCTTACCTTTTATTTGACCCCGCCCCCAATCTATTCGCTGCCTCCCGAGTCCCAGCTGATGGCTAGAAGGAAAAAAACTGTTTAAACTCTTGCCGTGGGGCTTCAAAGGGCCGCCCTACAGCTGATCAGTGTTAAAAGGCAGTGTGGTGGTAGACCAGTGCCTCCAAAAACAAATGAATAGACCGGTGCCTCCAAAAACAAATAGGTAGACCGGGACACTCCAAGAACAAATGGGTAGACCAGTGCGCTCGAAAAACAAATGGGTAGACCGGTGCCTCCAAAAACAAATAGGTAGACCGGAACGCTCCAAGAACAAATGGGTAGACCAGTACAGCTCTGCAAGCAGTTAAAAGCCTGGTAGACCAGTACCTCTGCTAAATCCTAAAGAATTGTCACATGACCATCAAACCATACCCACAAAATAAGCCACGCCCACAGAACCGGTAGTAAAAAATTTTAGAACCCACCCCTGGTTAGAGGTGTAAAGATCATTGCAAACCCCTGTGCACATCTGGAAATTAGGATGAGTGGAACATTTTAACATCTTGTGTCTCCCTACTACCACCCACGAGCAGAGCTTACTTCTAGCTAGAACATATTACTATCACTTCTATGCACAGTGGGTACCTTTAGAGTGGAAAGCTTTGTGATACAGGCAGCCAGCAAATGCACCAATTGTGGCATGGAGGAAGGATCCATTTTCAGCCAAGGAAATATTTTGAGCTCCCGCTTCTCTATTTTCGGTGCTAAAGTTAGATTTGCAAAAATGGAAAAGCTGTCACGGCTTCCAAATGGGGTTGCCACATCTGAAAGCTATCAGCCTTTTTTATTTTTATTTTTGCTCACTTTTTCCTCTCCCTGACTCAGCTGGGGTAGGGAGCTGGGCTTTTGTGGGCACTTAATAATAATAATCTAAATCTTTCTTTTCACATTAAAAACCAGAAATCAATGTCCTGCACAAATCATTTGGCCTCCCTTGTTTGGCATTGTGGTTTTCTGACGAGGCTCAGCACTTCGGATTCTAGCTGATGGAATTTTGCGGGTTTTATCCTGTTGCCACAATACCTTCTCCCCTGCTAGTCAGGGTTTTACTTATTTATTTTTAAAGAAGAAAACGGCTTCACGGCTTAGTTTTCTGCTCCAAAAGGAGTTACAACTTGCTTATAGATTATCCTGTACTGTTGTATACTTCTGAGTAGGACTGGAGAAGACGTGATCTTGCAGATGTTCTTAAATTATCCCCAGTATGCCCATTGATGGGGAAAGAATAACAGAGTTGGAAGGGACTTTGGAAGTCTTCTAGTCCAACCCTCTGCTCAAGCAGGAAACCCTGCTTGAATTTCTAGGATTAATGTCAAACATCGGGGAAATCGGGAGATTCAGGAAGTTCAAAAGATTTATTGCAAGCTTAAGCTCGCTATAAGAATCTGAACTACTAATGGTCAAGGGAAATTAGCGGGAGTTAAGAAAGGAATTCAAGGTGGGCTGGAGTTAAATCTCTTGTGGGGACTCAGGGATTCTTGACTTATGACGTGTTTGACCCCTCCCTCAGGCTAAGCCTGGTCATCTCCTACAATTATATGGTTCTAGGAAAGCTAGTATTATAATTCTGCAACATGTGTAAAGCTGCACATTCCCCATATCTGCCTTTGAGAATCAATTCTGCGCCTATTTCTGCCACTCTAGCCCAAGTATTATTTGTTTCTTTAATAACGTTATGGAAATTGGCGGTGGTGAGCCTAGTTGTTTTGGCTGCTCATCGGTTGATATAAAAGGGTGTTTCTGCCGTGTTAGATCTGACCAAGGATACCATTAAATTTGTGATTTATTTGCCAACTTTGTGCTTTTCTCACATCCATTCATCCTGCCCCTTTTCTCAGCCTCTCTGTGTTCATAAATTAGATTAGGAAGGCAACTTCCAAGTTGAATTGTGGGACTAAACCTATTCGTCTTAGTCAAAGGATGCTGTGCTGCCTTTTCTGTGCTCTTTTTCTTCCGTTCAATCATGCCCTATTCTGGATAAGATTTCAGTTGAGATGCTACACTCGTATCTGTTGTGGCCCGTACGCGGCCTGTGCAGCTGGTGGCTGATTCGGACAGCGAGGAGGCTGGTGTGGTGCTGCGCCAGCAGCCTGTGCAGCTGGCACTTGAGTAAGACAATGAGGCTGGAGAAGATATGGTGCCAGAGGCTTCCTTAAGTGAAGAGGACGAAGAGGAGGAGCCTCTTCTCGATGCACGGGTACGCAGAGCTGCCAAAAGGCAGGACTGGCTCCTCAGGAGGTCTCCTTGAGAGTAAGGCTTGGGGCTAATTGGCCACTCCCTTAGCCTATTTAAGGAGGAACGCCGACTGAAGCAATTTGCAGGGAACAACCGTTCACTCTCCTTCGTGCCTTGATCTTAGTTTGCTGCAAATTGCTTCTGGGCTTTCTGCCAACCATAGTAAGATTAAGATTATTTATTCTTTGGATTTTTGCAGGCTGTTAAGAAAGTTAATTAACAGCCTTTGTTTGAAAAACTGATTTTATTTTAGTAAACTAAGGTTTGTACAGACTTTGTGTGTGCTGCGTTCTTTGGGGTCCATAGCTGGGGCAGAACAATATCAGAAGCACTGAGGCCCAGTTGGGAGCTCCTTTTGGGGGCTCCTTTCATGTCGCCATCAGGAGCTGGAGTGAAGGATGAGAGCTCAACCCTGCCCCACACAGCTCCCGGGTCTCAAACGTGGGCTCTCTAACTTACTGCCCAGCATTCCACCCTTCAAGCCACCATGCTTCTTTTCAGCAGAGATGAATCTGGAGGATTATGAATAGTTGCTGTGTGATTCCAGCCTGGGTCCACAGTATTTCCAAGGAGCAGGTGGTTGTTGTTGTTGTTGTTGTTGTTGTTGTTGTTTTAAAGATAACATGACATTTATTATGATGGTGTTCAAAGATCCCAGAAACAGACATTCATGCATTGAAGGAAAATAGTGAGTAAGCATCTTGAGTACAAAAATAAGAAATGTGTTGTTTCCATGGAAAGTGTGAAATGTTTGTGCATAATATTTACTTTGGTTTTTTCCCAGCTATATTATGCTGTGGCTGACTCTTTGTTTCCATTTAAAACTCATCCTTCTGCAAGGAAGTCAGGCAGGCTGCAACTAGTACTCCTTGTCCTTACTTTATGTCTTGTTTCTGGAGAGAACGGTGGAGTTCAGAGTATTGTTGGAATGGGTGAGGAATGTCAGAACCTCCAAATAGTAGCAGATTATCCCGTATTTCCTGAAAGAATTTAGGGGACCAAGCATAAGGCAATTAAAACAAATGTTACTGTGATGTTTAAGTACAAAGGGTTGAAACTGTTCAAGGCCTAAGAACCATTAGGAAGCTAGCCATCCCTTCCTGCTTCTCCTCAGAAATCAGAGTTGAAAGAACATGGTGAGATTCTGCAGAGCATTAAAATAAAAATACATAATATTCTAGCCTGTGCCCTTAGCTTTCTTATTTTTTAAAAAATTGGTTTATTCATAGTATGAAGTTTTTGTAGAATCATCATGAAGTTGGAGAGGACAACAGGAATAATCTAATCCAATTTATTGCTGGAAAACCAGATAAATTATCCTTGAAAGACAGGTGTCCAGCTGCTTCTTAAAAACTTCCAGAGATGGAGAAATTTAAACCATCATAGACAGAGACTATTCTCTCTCTCTCTCTCTCTCTCTCTCTCTCTCTCTCTCTCTCTTTCCCTCCTTCCCTCTCTCCCTCTTTATCTCTCTTTCCCTCTCTCTTCCCCCTCTCTCCCTCTTTCTCCCTCTCTCTCCCTCTTTCTCTCTCTCTCATCCCTCTCTCTCCCTCTTTCTCTCTCCCTCTCTCCCTCTTTCCCCCCACTCTCCCTCTTTCTCCCTCTCTCTCACCCATCTCTCCCCCTCTTTCTCTCTCCCCCTCTTTCTCTCCCCCCTCTCTCTCCCTCTTTCTCTTTCTCTCTCCCTCTTTCTCTCTCTCCCCCTCTGTCTCCCTCTTTCTCTCTCTCTCTCTGTAAAATTAAAAGTTTTAAAAGAGAAAAACTAGCAGACACTGATACTGAATAAAGAAAACAAAGACACAAAAAGAGAGTAGGAAAGAAAAAAAAATCCAGAAAAAAGATAAAAAGAAATAGAAAGAAACTTCCAATTTCCTTTGCAGCAAATACTAGTATTACAAAGTTATTTCTTATTTTTGGTTACAAAAAAAAAATCTCTCACTTTTTGAATTATCTATTTTTCACCTCAGATGTTAACTGCATTTTGTTCTAGTTCATGAAAAAAGGAGAAAGGGTGTGTGTGTGTCTTCCAATCAGCCATAATTTATTATTGTTTTCCTAATCAAGAAAGTCAATTTAGCCATCTCTGAAGTTCCATCATCTTCACCAATCATTCCTTATTGAGGATATGTTAAACTTTTTTCACTTTTGAGCACTGATTTATCTTGCCGAAGTTATCGTATATAAAAACAATCTTCAAGATGTTTTTTTTCTTGCTGTCCATATAGCTCAATTTGATTCTTTTCATTATAGGATCAAACATTTAGACTGTCTTGGTTTTTTTTTTCCTTTAATCTCTGCAGGCCTTTTTCACTGAGAAATATGTTCAGGAACACTCTGAAGATCAAGAAAAGATTGAATTACTCAAGCAACTAATTGCCTTACAGGTACCTACAGGAATGCAGATAATGTAGAAAGATGTCCGTAGGCTGTTTTGCAGAAGTAATATTGTCGTAACGGTATAACTTTTCCTGAAGTAGCATCTTACAGATGTTGGGATTTCACCTGGCTTGGATTCTACCTGATGTTGCTGCAGCTGGATGGTAGCAAGATGGCAGACATCCTGTGTTGCCCATAAAAAAAGCAGTAGTAGTTGGGTGCAATAGTTAAGGCATCAGGCTAGAAACCAGATTATGAGTTCTGGTCCCATTGTAGATACGAAACCAGCTGGATTACCTTGGGCCAGTCAATCTCTCTTAGCCCTAGGAAAGAAGCAATGACAAGCCACTTCCAAAATCTTATATCAAAATAGGGACTAATCCAGGCAGTTACAGAGCCAATAACAATTTGGAGGCACACACGCATACAACACTAAAATGCTTCCCATAACAACATAACAACTAAGCATAGCAATGCAATTTAAAGATATAGAAAGGCATCATTTCTTGGCATATTTGACATGGTTTATTGGTTAAACTAGAAGTAATCATAAAAGTGCTAAGGAAATCATTGAAGGCAATCTTATTAAGAGGCAAAAATAATGGTCGGTGAAAAAGCATGAGCTCTGCACACACAATATTTTAAGTTCTGACTAATAGAATGACACAGTGCTTCAAATTCATAGACCAAAGGTGCTTTGAAATAAATGGGGGCATGCACATATCTCTTGTGTGCAGCTTCTTAAACCAATTAGTTTTTTTTTCAGAATTATGCAATCCAGCTAAGTTTAAGGAGTTGCAGACACCTGCTGTATTCACACCCTCACAGATCCTTGAAGCAGGGGTGAAATCCAGCAGGTTCTGACAGGTTCTGGAGAACCGGTAGCGGAAATTTTGAGCAGTTTGGAGAACCGGCAAATACCACCTCTGGCTGGCCCCAGAGTGGGGTGGGAATGGGGATTTTGCAATATCCTTCCCCCGGGAGTGGGCTGGGAATGGGGATTTTGCAGTATCCTTCCCCTGCCACGCCCACCAAGCCACACCCACAGAACCGGTAGTAAAAAAATTGGGATTTCACCGCTGCCTTGAAGCATCTTTTTATGCCCTTAAAGCCAAAGTTTTGCACAATACTAATAACCAGCAGCACTAACTTAGAAACCTAGGCAGCAAGGTAAAAGTAAACATTTAAGATGTTTGATTTTTGATAGGGACTAAATAAGCATGTCTATGTTAACAGTGATACAAAGTGGTTCAGCATTGGCTTTCTCTAAGATTCTTCTTTTATTCCCAGTCTAATATATCTTGGTGATTTGTGGTTAAAGTGCTAGTTATGTCCAACAATGCTGTTCTGTCCCCGTACCACGCACACACCCACACAGACAGCCCGGAGTTAATAAGCCACACGACAAAACTCTTTGATGATAAAGCTGGCAGCAACCCAGTGGCTAGCTCCCAATTCAAACTTTACTCACACAAAACAAAGATTAGTCCAAATGCAGTCCGATAAAGCAGGCAAAGTCCAGTAATGCAGAGATCATGGAGTATTTCCAATTTTTGCTCGTCACAAACTGAACCGGCCACCACACCCACATTTATACCCTGTGGGGTGTGGTCCAGTGACTCAGCTAATCTCTGGCACGCCTTCCCCTCTGCTGCGCACGCTTCTCCCTGCGCCTCTGCCGAGGGTCCAGCCAGCACTTATCTTCCTCGTCGCTGTCCACCTGTGGCTGCTGTGACGTGCTTGGCTCTGAGCCTATCGTTTGGCCTTCGGTGTCCTCCGGAGGCATTGCCAGAGAGGAGGGTCCTGGAGAGGGAGGCCTTGCCAACTCCTCCCCCTCACTCTCAGAGTCTGCATCTGTCGATAGCTCAGGCTCAGGCAACGGAGCCACAACAAATGCCTAACCTTTTCACTTAGGAAAAAAAACCATGAAGACATCCACAGTCTGCTGGCCAACAGACTAAATCAGACATTTGATTCATATCACATTAAGCCCCAATGAAGTTTGTTTGGGTTTGACTTATAAATTGCAAACCAGCCATAAGCCGTGGTCTAGACTAGAGCTCCTCATGTTGTGTAAATTCAGACAATTATGCTTCATTGATGTTTATTTAGATCACTTGTTTTTTTAATTTGATTTATATGCAGCCCTTCTCCGGAGACTCAGGGCGGCTTACAATGCGCTAAGCAATAGCCTTCATTCTTTTGTATATTTATACAAAGTCAGCTTATTGCCCCCACAACTGGGTCCTTAATTTACCTACCTTAGAAAGGATGGAAGGCTGAGTCAACCTTGAGCCTTGGCGAGATTCGAACCTGCAGTAATTGCAGGCAGCTGGTCTTAATAACAGGGTCCTTTAGACCACTGTACTACCAAGGCTCTTTTTATCTTGCTCATGGTTAAACATAACATATACAAAAGTATGAAGGCTATTGCTTAACGCATTGCAAGCCGCCCTGAGTCTCCGGAGAAGGGTGGCATATAAAAATAAATAAAAATTAAAAAAAAAAAAATAACCCCTCGGTTAAACATAACTCCCAACCAGGATGCAAATCAACAAACAAAACATGAAACCATAGATCAGGATTGTGACAAAAAAAAAAAAAAAGAGTTGAAATGGCATTGGAATTCAAGCCCATCTTCAACCATGGAAATATGAGGGAAAACATGGAAGGAGACTGCTAGATAAATTCACTTGAGCTGGAGGAAAGGTGAGATATAAGAACAATCTCATCAACATTAACAAGACAAGCCACTTGTATGTAAACAGAGAGCAAACCCCACTCCCAGCACTGATGAGATTACCTAGGTGGGTAATGAAATGTCTGCAATAAAACAACCAAGCTCAGAGAGCACCAAGGACTCCAGTTGATTTAAGTTTACCCAAATACGCATGATGTATAATCTAGATATGTCTAAACCTGGCTTGGCCTCGTTGGTAAACTAAGCCAAGAAATGCCCAAGGTCAGCCTTCTTGTTTTCCAAATTACATTTGAAACTACCGTGGTACCTCAGTACCCATCGGCAATTTCTTTCTTTCTTTTCTTTTATTTGATTTATATACCGCCCTACTCCCGAAGGACTCAGGGCGGTGAACAGCCAACAATAAAATACATATATACAAAATTTAAAAAGCAGAGATAAAACCGAATTAAATAGTTTGGCCCAGACAAATTTAAAACCCCAATCAATTTAAAACAAATTTAAACTTTGAATATTAAAAATACTAAAAAATATTTAAAAAATTAAAAATGTTTAAAAAGAGGGAGAAAGTTAGGCCAGGCCTGCCTGGTGAAATAAAAAGGTCTTTAGAATTTATTCCAGAAGACTTGCCTAATACTAAACCAACGAGTAGCGAGAAAACCCCATGATTTACCACATGACCTGCTATTGTGGCCAAAAGAAATAACAAGTCACAAGGCAATCGACATCAGCAAGTTCTTCCTTGTGTGTTGATTACCGGGAGAAAGATGAGTGCTAAGACAAGATTTCTGCTTCAAAATGAGTTGAATGCTGAATTCAATGAGTTTTGAAGCAGTCCAGTGCCAAGGTATCAACTGTCTATCTCTGTGCTTCCTTAACCTTCTGATCTGGCTTGCCTCTTGCAGATGCCTTTGCTGGCTGAAGGGATTAGAATCCATGGGAAGAAACTGACTGAGCAATTGAAGCCTCTTCATGACAGGCTAACGTCTTGCTTCAAGGAGCTGAGAGAGAAAGTGGAGAAGCTCTACGGCGTGATCACCCTGGTATGTATATATATATATATTTGTTTTCTGAGGTTTTCGCGGGTGTTTGTATGTAGGTCTTTGGTTATTCGGGTTTTCTCCCGCGTAAAATTGGAGGTTTCTTGGCAACATTTCGACGAAGTCTCATTCGTCATCTTCAGGCTGGTGTTCTCGGCTTCGTGCTTCTAGGAGCAATGTTCTTTGGTTATTCGGGTTTTCTCCCGCATAGAATTGGAGGTTTCTTGGCAACGTTTCGATGAAGTCCCATTCGTCATCTTCAGGCTGGTGTTCTCGGCTTCGTGCTTCTAGGAGCAATATATATATATATATATATATATATATATATATATATATATATATATATATATATATATATACACTGAATCTCACTTATGAAAAGTCACTAGGAATTAGAACAAGTAAAAGAAAAAAATGATAGCCTGAGCAAAAAACTTTGAATATTCAATTGAATTGGATAAATGGCAACAATTATGGGAAAGAAATTATGAATTAACAATATCCACTGCATATAAGGAAAATCTATATAAAATGTTTTATAGATGGCATGTACCCCCTGAGAAACTGGCAAAAATGTTTAAAGATAAATCAGCTAAATGTTGGAAATGTCACCAGTTACCAGGTTCATATTACCATTATGTGGTGGACATGTCCTGAAGCGAAAAACTATTGGAATAAAATTAAGTTATGGATGGAGGTAATTTTATTTTATTTATTTATTTTATTAAATTTCTATACCGCCCTTCTCCCGAAGGACTCAGGGCAGTGAACAGCCAGAAGATAAAACACAGAGATACAAAAATTTAAAATAGATTAAAAACGAATTAAATAATTTGGCTGAATTTAAAATACCCCATAATTTAAACAGATTAAAATTTGTATTTAAAATTTATATTTAAAAGGGGAGAAGATGTAGGCCAGGCCAGCTTGATGAAATAAAAACGTTTTAAGTGCGCGACGGAAGGTGCGCAGATCCGGGATCCTCCGTATCTCCGGGGGGAGCTCGTTCCAGATCGTAGGTGCCCCCACAGAGAAGGCTCTCCCCCTAGGGGCCGCCAGTCGACATTGTAATGATACAACAACGTATAGATTTAAAATCAGAGCTATTCCTATTGGGCATCTTACCAGAGAAAACTAGTAAAGATAATATATATTTGATTATACATGTAATAACAGCAGCAAGGATTGTTTATCCACAAAAATGGAAAGCAGAGAATATACCTTCGGAGGGAGAAGTAATTAAAAAAATCTTAGGTTGTGCAGAAATGAATAGATTAACTGTGATGATAAAGGAAAGAGAAGATACAGAATATTTTAAGATATGGAATAAATTTTACTATTGGTTAGAAAAGAGATACAAATAAGTTTTTAAAAGTGATTGGAAAAAAAATGGTTGTAATTAGAATAATATATTAGTGGAAAATCTTTGTAATGGATTTGGTGAGTTTGAAGACAGAAGAGGCAGAGAAGAGAAGAAACTTTTGAAGATAACACCGAAATGTCACATGGAAGAAATGAATGATGTACTAAATGTTTGTTTGTCTTAAAAAATAAAAATTAAAAAAAGAAAGAAAGAAAAGGCACTAGGAATTAGATCATTATAGCAAGGACAAGGGGAGAAGCAAATCTGTGAATTTTCATTTCTTCCAGTTTCTCATTTGGGTGAATATGCCAAAGTTCTAGTTATCCAAATTGATTAAAAAAAAATTAAATTAAAGCATTTAATGAAATTAAATGCATATTCCTCCAAAGGTAAGCATTTCTCTATGTACATCTAATTAATGCATGCAGTTTTTGCAAAACCGTGTTCCAAATGCAAGGCACATTTTTATGATTTTCATGAGTGTATTCACTAATACACTAGAGACTTTTCCATGTATGTGTATATGTATGTATGTGTGTGTGTGTGTATATATATAAACATTTCTTTTTGTCAAACTGCATTGCAAACTTTGAGGAACTGGGAATTTCAAACGAGAATTATGTTTCGTTTTAAATATTGGGAGTTGGCAAAGACAAACCAAGTACATAATTGGTTGTTTTAAGTTAGGTGAAGAAATTCAGCCAATTTTTCTCCTGTGGTGATGTGATCAGCTATGGTGGGAAACAATTGTTCTTGTTTAATGAAAAAACTGGCATTTTCTTGATCCTAGAATATCTTGAAGGCATATACAACCACAAATGAAAACACCAGACAAGGAAGAAATTGGAAAGTGAAAGTTCATACCTATTTGGCTTTGTGCCCAGACCTAAAGCCCCACATGTGGGGGGTGGGGGGACCCTTTTTTTGGTTTTTATTAGTGATTATGGGATATGATATTTTCTCAGCTGCTATGTATTTTAACTTTTGTATTGTTGCGGAAGGGAAGGGAAGGGAAGGGAAGGGAAGGGAAGGGAAGGAAGGAAGGAAGGAAGGAAGGAAGGAAGGAAGGAAGGAAGGAAGGAAGGAAGGAAGGAAGGAAGGAAGGAAGGAATAAAACCCCAACCAGTGGCACCCATATTTAATCCACTCACTAAAATTTTAAAGGGTGTCCCCACCCGTTTTTTCCAAGTGAATCCCAGATAACAATATACTAATGATGAGATAACTCACATTCTCCCACTTTTAGCTATCACATGAGCCTATACTGGAAAAAGCAATTTGCCTAATAATTTGTTTCTAGGGTTTATACTGAACCTGGCTTGGAGCTAATGGCCACCTTTAATGTAGTCAAAAGACCTTCAGCCAGACGGATGACTGCAAATGAACAAAGGTCCTCCTGAAACTGTGGAGGTCACCAGATCAGACCCTATTGCTCAATCAGGCTCCTTATTCCAGAGCTACAGGGAGTGGGGACTTAAAAAGAAATTTCAGAACTTACCTCTCTTCAAAAATGGTTTGGGAGGAGAACCTCTAAAGTTTCAGAAGATGTAGATGTTCTTCTCCGGATGAACAATTACCTTGCATTTCTTTCACAACCTTCTTTGTATTCTAACAATAGCCTTCCTCGCTGACGGAGAGAAAGCAGAGCAGATCTGGTTCAGTGGTTTTGCCATACATTATGTCCTCCACGTTGAGAAGGCTGTCAGTTACTTCTGTCACTTCTTCAGTTGGATCAACTTCATCTACATCATCTGACAGTGTTTCCTCCAGACCAGGATCTGATGGGTAAGTTGATGGGAAGGGATGGAAAGGGATTTTTGATAGAAAGGAGTCTGTGAGGGAAATGCAGAGAGGAGAATTTCTATTCCCTTGAACTATCTGATGTTTTTATAAGTTTTTTTATACCACCGTTACTGTTGAGTGGCTAATACAGGTAGTCCTCAACCTATGACTATAATTGAGCCCACAATTTCTGTTGTTAAGTGAGTTTTGCTCCCTTTTACTCCCTCTCTTGCCACAGTTGTTCAGTCGATCTGATGTCTTTGCTTGTTAGAAGGTCACAAAAGGGGAATCACATGATCCCGGGATCCTGCGAATGTTATAAATATGAACCAATTGCCAAGCATTCCAATTTTGATCACATGACGATAGAGATGCTGCAATGGTTATAAGCAGGGATGGGCTTCAGATCCTTTAGCCACAGGTTCACTGCCCCATTGCTGGGTGGGCATGGCCATGGTGGGCGTGGCCTAGTCGGCCACCTGCACCACGGCGGGGGAGGCGTTTTTGTCCTCCCCGGGCTCCAGAGGCTTTACTCGAGCCTCCGGGAGGATGAAAACAGCTTCTCCTGGACTCTGGAGGCCCTCCGGAGGCCGGAAACAGGCTCGTTTCCGGACTTCCAGAACCTCCAGTAGGCCCGTTTTTTGCCCTCCCAGACCCTCCGCCTGGACCCTGCACTTACCTAGAATGATGAACGGGCCACGTGGAGACTCCTGGGAGGAGCGGGGTGGGCGTGGCCAGCCAGGGGTGGCATTTGGGGGTTCGCTGAACCCCGGCGATCCTAAGCTAGAGGATCGCCCAAACCCTGCCAAGCCCCCAGGAACCCATCCCTGGTCGTAAGTACAAAAAACTGTCATAAGTCACTTTTTTCAGTGCCTGTGTTGTAACTTTGAACGGTCACTAAAACGAATGGTTGTGAGTCGAGGACTGCCTGCAAAGTCAACGAAACAAATAAATAATAGGAGGCAATCACGGAGAAAATGATCTCTTGTCAGATTCCTTCACGTCTCCAGAAAACAAGAAATATTATTTTTTTCAGGCTGACCAGAAGAGGCAGGGTATAATTCTTTATGACGGTATTTCTGTGTGGGCTACAGATCTATTCTTGAGCCGTTGATGGAAAGGAGAAGTTCGGCAGCCCTTAGGATGGAAGAGCAGCCTACCAAAGATGATGCAGACAACCGAGCTAATAAATTCCGTCGGAAAGACTGGAGTCTCAGTAAATCTCAGGTTATTGTAGAGAAGGAGCCAGAGGCTTCCAAAACGGTAATAAATGCATCAGAGTGATGAATTTCCCCTGGGAACTTATGTCATTTTTCTCCTAGCTGTGCAAGCTTATTCACATCCTTGTTAAAAGAGACGTTGGGAGGGATTCAACTAGCAGAACATTTGATCATCACCTCAAGGGGTATCTGTGTCGATCTAAGTTGACCTCTTGTTAATTCCTCCGAGCTCTCAGTTGCAACTATAATCATCATCCACGCTCCGAGTCTGTCTAAATCTCTTCTACTAATCATCCTATTGTTAAACCCATTTACGTTTTAGAGTTTGAATTGGGCCTCCCTTTGGGTTGGACTGCATCTGTCATCAATCCCAGTAGCATAGGAGAGAATTATAGTATAATCAACAAGAGGCTATTACTGTAATAGTGAACCTATGGCATGTGTGCTACAGGTGGCACGCAGAGTCTTCTCTAGGGGCACGCCAGCTGTCACCCCAACCCAGCTCCACCTCATATGCACGCGCACCTCCCACACCATCTGCTCTTCGGGTCTCTGCCACGCATGCGCAGGGGTGAGGTGCATGCAGGGTGCATGTGCAGGAGTGCTCGCATTGTATTTTGGGGGTTCGTGTGTGTGCCCCCCTCTGCACCCCTTTTGGGCCTGGAAGGCCTCCTGTGCCAACCTGGAATCCAAAATGGGGCATGGGGGCGCATGCGTAGGGGTCGCTCGCATTGCATTTTGGAGGTTCACATCAGTGGTGGGTTCCTCCCGGTTCGGCCCGGTTCAGCCGAGCCGGTAGCGGTGACGATATCACCAAACTGGTTCTCTTTGTTCGGGAGCTGGGCCCTCTCACCCTCCTCCCCGCATTATTCTTACCTTTTATTTGGCCCCACCCCAATCTATTGCTGCCTCCCGAGCCCCAGCTGATCACCTAGAAGTAAAAAAAACTGTTCAAAAACTTTGAAGCCCTGGGGCTTCAAAGGGCCACCCTACAGCTGATCAGTATTAAAAGGCAGTGTGGTGGTAGACCAGTGCCTCCAAAAACGAATGAGTAGACTGGTACAGCTCTGCAAGCAGTTAAAAGCCTGGTAGACCAGTACCTCTGCTAAATCCTAAAGAATTGTCACATGACCATCAAGCCATGCCCACAAAATAAGCCACGCCCACAGAACCAGTAGTAAAAAAATTTAGAACTCACCCCTGGTTCACATGCACACATATTTGCATGCACACACTTTGGGCACCCGGCTACAAAAATTTTAGCCCTCCCTGGACTATCAGATTGGCGAGGGCTTCCCTAAAAGATGATGGGCTTTAATACTCCTTCATATCCACGTCTTTCATTGAAGGCCTGTTTTGTTTCATTGTTTGAGGGTATTTTTCCGACACAAAACGCTTCTCAAAGTGCTTTAGTTAAATTTTCAGGAAAGTACCGTAGCTGATTTACAGCGTAATTTATTTATTGATTGATTGATTTGATTTGATTTCTATACCGCCCTACTCCCGAGGGACTCAGGGCGGTGCACAGCCAAACAATAAAACACATACATACAAAATTTAAAAGTAGAATTAAAATCAAATTAAATAGTTTTGGCCCAGACAAATTAAAACCCCAAACTATTTAAAACCAATTTTAAAATTTGAATATATAAAATACTAAAAGATATTAAAAAATTAAAAAATCTTTTATAAAAGAGGGAGAAAATTAGGCCAGGCCCTCCTGGTGAAATAATAAGGTCTTTGGAGCGCGGCGGAAGGTGGCAGATCCGGGATCCTCCGTATCTCCGGGGGGAGCTCGTTCCAGATAGTAGGTGCCCCCACAGAGAAGGCAGAGAAGGTAATGTCCAGGGTGGCATCACGAATCACTTCAGTCAGTGTTTGTTCCTTTTCTGCTGTACAGAACGCAACAGGAAAAGCACCGAGGCCGAAGAGCCTGCAACTGGGAGAAAGCAAACTAACTCTGCTTCAGAATTCATCGCTTCACCAAGCCGGAGCACTCAACCCACCACCAATCACTCCCAAAACACCGAGAACACAAAGTATGTTGAGCAACTTCTGCTTCTTCCTATTCTTTTTAAAGCAAGGGGGGGCAGTTAATTTTCCCAAGAGAAACTGCCTGTCAGGTTTCGATGTCATCTCAAATAACTTGCACTCCCAAACAATTAATCTTTGCTGAAGTATTCCATTTATTGAGTATTTATTGAGTTGTGGTTGAGGACCAAGCCAATATAACCCAGGGATGGGCTCCAAAAATTTTAGCAAGGGGTTTTTCTAGGGTTTTTTATACCACCGTTACTGTTGAGTGGCTAATACAGGTAGTCCTCAACCTATGACTATAATTGAGCCCACAATTTCTGTTGTTAAGTGAGTTTTGCCCCATTTTATGCCCTCTCTTGCCACAGTTGTTCAGTGAATCACTGCACTCGTTAAATTAGATCCAGTTGTTCAGTGGATCTGGTGTCCCCCTTGGCTTTGCTTGTTAGAAGGTCACAAAAGGGGATCATATGACCCCGGGACCCTGCAACCATCATAAATATGAACCAATTGCCAAGCGTCCCGATTTTGATCACATGACGATAGAGATGCTGCAATGGTCGTAAGCAGGGATGGGCTTCAGATCCTTTAGCACTGGGTTCGCTGCCCCATTGCTGGGTGGGCATGGCCATGGTGGGCGTGGCCTAGTCAGCCTCCACCACCACGGGGTGGGGGCATTTTTGTCCTCCCCGGGCTCCGGAGGCTTTACTCGAGCCTCCGGGAAGGCGAAAATAGCCTCCCCAGGCTCCAGAGGCCCTCTGGAGGCCAGAAACTGGCCCATTTCCGGCCTTCCCGAATTTCCGATAGGCCCGTTTTTCACCAAGCTTCTGCGCGCACCCTGCATTTACCTGCATCCAAAACAGGTGGCATGGGGACTCCTGGGAGGGGTGGGGCTGAGTGGGCGGGGCCAGCCAGGAGTGGGATTTGGGGTTCTCCGAACTACACAGAATCTTAGCTAGAGGTTCTCCCGAACCCCTGCGAACCCCCAGCAGCCGCCAGCCGATTGAAGGAGCACACAACAATCACACAGAGCCAGAGCCAACTCAGCTTCTTGTTCCAAAGGTGCTTTTTCCAAGAGGCTACTGGACTTTCTTGTTTTTCTTTGAAGACCTTTTGCTTCTCATCCAAGAAGCTTCTTCAGCTTTCACTGGGATGATGGGGAATGGAAGGATTTATATTGCTTGCAGACAGCTGGTCCTTTGCATCCTTTTTAGAGAGTTGTTGAGGCCACGTGGAAGTTTATCTGTATCCTCAGGGTCACCTGAGTAGTACAAATAGGTGTGGAGCCTCTTGGATGAGAAGTGAAACGTCTTCCGAGAAAAACAAGAGAGTTCATTTGCCTCTTGAAAAAGCAACTTTGGGACAACGATGACCTTGGTGACCTAAAACAGTGTTTCTCAACCTTGGAAGCTTGAAGATGGGTGGACTTCAACTCCCAGAATCCCCCAGCCAGCGCTGCTGGCTGGGGGATTCTGGGAGTTGAAGTCCACTCATCTTCAAGCTTCCAAGGTTGAGAAACACTGACCTAGAATCTCCATAGACAACTCAGCTTCTTCTTCTATTCCATGTAGCACACTTATTTACATTTAATTTCTAATTTCTGATTGACCTCACATGGGCCAGACAGGGACAGCCAAAAGGCTGGATGAGGGGGTGACATGCTACCGGTTCAGGCCGGTTCACCTGAACCGGTAGTAAAAAATGCTACTGGTTTGCCGAACCGGTAGTAAAAAAATGCTAAAAAAGTAAAAAAAAATAGAGACTCCGACGATCACAGCTCTGCTGTGCGATCATCAGAACCTTTTTTTTACTTTTTTAAAGCATTTTTACTACCTATTCGCCTGAGCTGGTAGTAAAAAATGCTTTTAAAAAGTTTTTTAAAAGGTTCCCATGTGCACCACAGCTGATCATCCACCCCCCCACACGCTGTTCTACTCACCTTCTCAAGCCTCCTTTTGGTGCTTGCATTTGGTGCACACTGCATTTGCGCATGTGTGGCTGGGGAACCGGTAGTAAACCGGTTCAGATTTCACCACTGGGCTGGATATGGCCCAGGGGGCATAAATGCCCAGATCTGTTTTAAAGTATTGACAGAAAAAGTTAGTCCAGCCTTCACCAAATTGCCATCCTCAAGATGGGTGGCGATACCTGCCACATATCTGCCACCTTGGAATTTCATAATACCTTTTTCTTTGAAATCCCACCATTCTCCAAATTCAACATAATTTGACCAAATTTAGTGATAGTCCATAAAATGGCAATTTTGGGGGTTTGGTAAAAACAGCTTTAGTCAAGTAGGAGAAGATAAATATCTCCTGGGTGAGTAGATTATATTAATATTGGACATTTTAATTGATCCAAAGTAGTAAGTCTTGTATGTATCTCAGTGTTTCTTAGAATCTATCGGGATTTATCTGGATCCAGTTCAAGCCTACTTTCCCGAATATGCTATAAATGAAGGCTGAATGTTTCATTTTAATTGAGATTTTATAAAAGATAGCTTTGCTTATTTTTGGCTGAAATTTAAAGTATGAATATTGTTTCTTTCAGTTATCTAGGGGTTTAGACATACAGTATATGTGTGCGTGCACCCATATAGAGAGAAACAGATACCCATGTATACGCACACATTTTCAAATGGAAATTGACCTTGGAACAAATTTTACACTTTTCAACAACAACAGGGAATTAGGAAAGTTGATCATGGATTCTCCAACACTGCGTCTGGCCAGATCCTTCACGAAGACTGAGTGACGGATATATTCCAAATGTAATTTTAAAAGAAACATCCATACCGAAAGGAAACTGAAACAGGGCTGCTTTATATTTCTCTGTTAATGCTAAGGCAGTTCACCTCCAAGTTCATGAGAAGTTTGGGTGGCTTTCCTCCTCCTATCATAAGAGAGTCCTGGAGATTGCAACGGATAAAAGTCCAACGTGAAAGCAAAGCCCACTGAGCCTGTCTGGTGTCATTCTGGATTTTGTTTTTCCTGGTCCCCCAAGCGTGCACATTTTTCACATGTGCTTAGGTTCATTTGCTGTGCGTGGACGAAGCTTCTGCGATAACAGGGCCTGGGGAACGGCAAGTGGGATTCCAGTTTGACACATCTGTTCACAATCAACCGCTAAAAGAAACAGGCATGCCCCAAAGTAGTGATGATGCAAGTATGCTTCTGTTAGAAACTGCTTCCCCCTCCCTAACCATGGCCACCATCTGTCTTTCTTCTTGTCTCTACCACACCAGGTTTCCCTTCCTTGCAAGCAGATGGATTAACAACCGTTAACCTGCAGAATTCTCCTCCCGCACCACCGCCCAAATGCAAGCCCTATGAGAATAACAGCTCCAGAAACTCCACAGAGGTACAGAGGTGACATTTGGATCCTATTACCTGAGACAGGAGCACCATTGCAAAGATTCTCAGGGGCTTTTCAGGGTTGTATCTGGTTGTTGTTGTTGGGTTTTTTTTAAAGTATTTGGTTAGTTTAATGGCTTTCTCCCTGAAACCATTTTCTCCCCTCCCTCCCTCCCTCCCTAAATGAAAGCGGGGAGGGAGGGGGATACAATGCAGAGATAATGTAAAATTCTCCTTCTTCTTCTTCTCATGAAATATGCGGCTGTTGGGGCTGACTTCCTGGCTCTGGCTCCTTTTTGTTTTTTTATAAATCTTTTGTTTGCTTGTTTATAAACTTTATTGCATTTTATTATTTCAATTTAATTCAATTTATATGCCGCCCCTCTCCGAAGACTCAGGGCGGCTCACAATACATTTAAAACCCTAATAAAAAACATTTAAAAATTAAAAACATTAAAACTCATTCACACCATTCATGGCCGGATCTCACCGGATCGCAAGAGCGAGATCAACAGCCCCAGGCCTGCCGGAAAAACCAGGTCTTCACCGCTTTTCGGAAGGCTAATAGGGTAGGGATGGTCCAGAGGTAACTGGTTCCAGAGAGCTGGGGCAGCCACAGAGAAGGCCCTCCCCCGTTGGGCCCGCCAGCCGGCATTGTTTAGCTGATGGGACCCGGAGGAAACCAACTCTGTGGGATCTTACCGGTCGCTGGGAGCTATGCGGTAGAAGGCAGTCTCGAAATTATAAGGTAAAAATGCATAAAAAATAAAAGTTAGAAAACTAAAAAAAAGAGAGAGAGAAAAGAGCAGACGGGTGGTGGGGAATGGTATCTTCTGGAATTTTTCAGTGCAATAATATACAAATACTGTATATAATGCAGCCTCAACTTTTTGCTTTACATTTCACAACCTGAGTGTTTTAATTAAAGAGAAGAATTTTATCTAGTTTTGTGTCTTGCGTCTTTAAATCTGGAGCTTTTTGCCCAGGGGTCTTCCTCAATGCAAAGTCCGTCACGGATGTTAACAACACAAAAGCCTCTTTGTGACATCCCTGGAACTCGCCAGTTGCCTTGGCAGGCTATCAGATGATATCACTGATCCTGCTCTAAAAGAGATTATTGTAGCTCCCACACTTCCCACTCTCTGTATCACTGGAGTTGCATTTTATGTATGAGTCCAACTGTCTCTTTCTATGCATTATTGTAGGTAGCTCCACCTCTACCCACCAGGCGAGAAACCAGGCCACCTCCTCCTCCTCCTAAAACTAGGAAATCCGGTGTCCTTTCTTTAGAACCAGAACTACAATGAGGACTCTACATCATGTTGTCTCCTTGCATTTGGAACTGACCATCTGGTGCTTTGTGGACGTATCTAGTTCTCCAGAGCGTCTCAGGATTGGCTTCTTCCTGCTGAACAGCTTCACCTTCCATTCCTGCACAAAGTTTGGGGATGTGAACAAAAAACCAGCTGCTAGAAATTTTCGGCAAAGCTGCTACTTTGGCTTTCCTGGCTTCTGAGTCCTCTATTGACATCTCAAGAGGTATCTTCTGATCATCTATGGCATATCAGGGCTTCTGCAAGGCTAAAGAAACCAAATTCTGTCATCCATCAGTCCTTGTTCCACCACTGATAAAACACCAGCACTGCGGAAATTCTCTCAGGGGAATAGATCTCCAAACAACTAAGATCTTCCTTGGTCTTGAAACAGCTAAGCGCCACACTGTGCAAATACACACTTGCCGCTACAGTGGATATTTGTGACCAATTCAAACCCACTTTGTTGCACTTGGACAATTGAGGATATGGTTTCCATCAGTCTCAGTGGCCAGCAGTAGAGACCTTGGAATGGGATAAGCCTGGTATAAGAGGAAGGATTCTTTGGCCTGCTTAGCATAGGCACTCTTTGCCTATTTATTCCAAACTTGCAACAAAAACCTAATTCCCAGGGCCTATGTTGGAATATATGGATTTTTTGATAGGGCCGATAGGCTAATCAATAAAGCTAAGCTAATCTAATATATGGATTTGTATATGACAGCCCAAAGCCTTGGACAGACCTGTAGACTCCATAATGCTGAAGTATTACTTTATATCTACATACAGTAGAACTTCTGGTCACCACCATCATTCGTTCCATCGGTTTGGTCGCAAACCGATTTGGTCGTGAACCTAACCGAACCTAATTTTGAGAATTTGGCGCTTACAACAAAAAATGGCACAGAAGGGGAAATCAGCCGTGGGGGGAAAAAATGAGAATTTTTTTTGGTCGGAACCCGATTTGGTCGTGGTCGGAAGCATTCATGACCAGAGGTTCTATGTACTTTGCTTTTCCAGCTATATGAAGATGAATTAAAAAAGAAAGAAAATGGACATCTCTCTATTCCCATAGTTGACCAACTGTGTCCTTGAAAGTCTTAGGGTCTCCTCTTCTTTCAAGCATGTGCAAACACTATCCAATACACCACTAATTCCTTCTATTGTTGCCACTATTCCAAAGTTTTCAATACAAACGGAGTGGCCTATACTACTGTACCTTTGGAGACTCCTTTAACTGAATTCTGGATGTATTTTTTTTTCTTTATGCAATAATGTGTTGATAATACATAAAGGTGTAATTATCCTTGGAAATTTGAAGAATGGACTGCATATTGAAAGTGCTTCCAAAAAAGAACTGATAAACCGAGACTGGACAGCAACTTAAATGTCTTATTGAACTCTTTGCTAAAATGCAAGTGGGTGCATAGTTGCCCGTTGAATTCTAGATTCTTACTGTATCTCCCTTTGTATGTCTTATTGTTAAATGCTGCCTCTGTGTTTACTTGGTAATAACAGAAACTCAGGGCTCAGCCCCCATGGGACTCAAATTTATCTCAGAGATAGTTCCCATAATTGGATGATGCTATCTCTATCCATCTTCAGTTATGGACTGAAGTTATGGGCTAGGTTTACATATCACATGATGCCATGCTTTGCTTTAACAATTATTTCCAAACCACTATGTTTGACCACATAAGAGGTTTAGCCAAATACCAACTCACTGTATTATGGCTTAGCGTGGTGCATGAACCCAGCTACAAGGTAGATATTTATTCACAGAGTAAATGCATTGCGCAAGACCATTTCCTAATGATGGGTAGTTGGGCATCCTTGCCCACAAGATTATGATTTGGTTGTATCGATCATTGATGAATGGCCACCTGTCCAAGTGCTTCAGAAGATGTTCATTGACATTAACCCTTAAGGTTGCATCATGCCTTCAAAGTAGAAAGTTTATAGAGTGGTTTTTTTTAAAGGATGTAGAATATCTATGATGGGGGGGGGAGCCTGAGAGGCATCCACAGTCTTTGAATTAGCAGATTACAGCTGTTGAGTTTAGCCTGTGGATTAACATTATAGGGTGGATCCAAACTATTTAATTGATACACAAGAGAAAAGATGCATTTATAGAGAAATGCATGGCTCTGTTTGTCATTCCTCAAACTTATGCACTGTCTGTTCAAAGAAACCACCAGCAGAAATTTAATGCGCGCAGCGGTAAAGCTAACTTTGATTACTGAACCCAGCGTTTTGTATATATCTTAACAGCATCTCAGTAATTCAGGTGCATTTGCCTTAGGCAAAATGTCTAGCCAGAAAGCTGAGGTTCACATTTTAATGTTGTACATAGTTCTTTTCTTCTTTAAAAAACCCTCTGCCTCATCTTATGAGTTCTACTTTTATTTTTGACCATCATTGCTCTCGGATAATTTTCTACTATTTCTTAGCATTCCAGGTTGACAAAGACTCTAGTGTACGCAGTTAAAAGATTTCCTCATTTTTATGACTAGCAACACTCAAAAGTTATCAAGCCTCTCTTGGCCAATGCTCCAACTAGAAGCCTCACAGGCAGTGATTCAAGAATACAGTTCTTTGTGAGGATGTTTGTTGCAAGAACTAAGAAATCCCTTATTTGGGCAACTGTCAAGAGTAAGAATCAAACCCTATTTATAGTATAAGCAAGGTTCTGGGATGACTCTGTTTCCCTTCTCCCAACAATGCAGCCCATGGAAGGCAAAGTCATTGAATTAAAGCTGTTGAAATTTGTTTGTTTTGTTTGAGTCTGATTGCCAAAAGATTAACATTATTGTGTGGATCCAAACTGCTTAATTGGCCAATACAGACGGGGGAGAAAGCATTCGAAAGAAGCTTGTTTGGCTTGTTCACAAAGCAGCTGTCCTTCAGAGATAAAACACACTTTGCCTGTAGATGGTCAGAGATTCGGTCCACAGTGTTTTATTTTATTTATTTATTTGATTTCTATACCGCCCTACTCCCGAAGGACTCAGGGCGGTGCACAGCCAAACAATAAAACACATACATACAAAATTTAAAAGTAGAATTAAAATCAAATTAAATAGTTTTGGCCCAGACAAATTAAAACCCCAAACTATTTAAAACCAATTTTAAAATTTGAATATATAAAATACTAAAATATATTTAAAAATTAAAAATCTTTTATAAAAGAGGGAGAAAATTAGGCCAGGCCCGCCTGGTGAAATAATAAGGTCTTTAGAGGTGGCGGAAGGTGCGGAGATCCGGGATCCTCTGTATCTCCGGGGGGAGCTCGTTCCAATAGTAGGTGCCCCCACAGAGAAGGCTCTCCCCCTGGGGGCCGCCAGTTGGCAATGTTTGGCCGTTGGCACCCGGAGGAGCCCCTCTCTATGGGAGCGTACTGGCCGGTGGGAGGCTATTGGTGGTAGTAGGCGGTCCCGCAAGTACCCAGGTCCTGAGCCATGGAGCGCTTTAAAGGTGGTAACCAAAACCTTGAAGCGCACCCGGAAGACCACCGGGAGCCAGTGCAGCTCACGCAGGAGTTTTGTAGAAGAATACGGGATGGCTCTGAAAGACAGAAAGAAGGGCCCCTACCAAGACAATAGTCAGATAAGGGGCTTGAGCCTTATTTCACACAAAGTGAGAGAGGGGAAAATACATTGCAAGATTCTGTTACTATAGCTATGGCGTTAAAAGTACTCCTGACATGTTTGGCATTGATATCTTAGTTTTATCTGCATTGTTGTCCTTACATAATTCTGAATGAATTACTGATCTCCAGGACAAAGTAGTGGAGAAACACAACTCCCGATGTCCTAGCCATAAGCTTAGTGGCAAATTTGCAAGTTACCAAGTTCAGCTTCTGGTCTCGCCATTTTGCAGAACCAAGTTCTGCAGATGATGGAGATCAAGAGTTGAATCCTTGTAGAGTGTAGACCATAATAGACTAGATGGAGAAGCAACTTTCGGTGTCCTTGCCCCCAAAGGTGCTTTTTCAAAAGGCAACTGGGTTTTCTTTCTTTTTCCTTGAAGACACTTCAGTCAGAACTGAAGGAGCTTCTTGGATGAGAAGTGAAACATCTTCAAGGAAAAACAAAAAAGTCCAGTTGCCTTTTGAAATAGCACCTTTGGGACAACCATGACCTGGATGACTGAGAATCTCCATTGACATTTCTGTGTCCTAATAGAATAAATGGGCCATAATAGTTGAGGTGCTGGAATTAGATTCAGCCTCTTGGGAAGCTGCCTGGGTCATAGGTAATCCTCGTCTCAGGCACAAATCACAGTCATTTTAGGAAGGTCTATTGAAATGAGAGACTTGAGGTTACGAGAATTTGAGCAACTCGGCTATTTCCCATTTAGAACTGATTTATGTCTTAAGACAATTGAATGGAGCGTTTTGTCATTTCTTTCTGATGACATATATTTGAAATCTTTTCATTGATAATGAACGAGCAAGTGCATTTATGAATATTGTTGTACAGCTGTACAGTTATTCAATCCAGTTCAACTCCCCTTGAGGAGCACTCGGAAGCTCCAGCTGGTCCAGAATGCGGCCACGCGGGTAATTATGGGGGCGACTTGGCGCTCCCATGTGACACCTTGCCTGCGCGAGCTGCACTGGCTTCCGGTGGTCTTCCGGGTGCGCTTCAAAGTATTGGTTCTCACCTTTAAAGCGCTCCATGGCTTAGGGCCCGGTTATTTGTGAGACCACCTTCTGCCACCGATAACTTCCCACCAGCCAACTCGGTCCCACAGAGAGGGCCTCCTTAGGGTGCCATCGGTCAAGCAATGCCGACTGACGACCCCCAGGGGGAGAGCCTTCTCTGTGGGGGCACCCGCCCTCTGTAACGAGCTACCCCCAGGAATACGACTGATCCCGGACCTTCGTACTTTACGCCGAGCTTTGAAGACCTTCTTATTTCAGCAAGCTGGGCTGGCTTAAAATTTTAATGGGTTATTTTAAGGGTAATGGGTTTTAATGTTTTTGGGAAGCCAATTCGATTTAATTCTGCTTTTAAATTATTTTAAATTTTGTATTGTATGTATTTTAATTTTGGCTGTGCACCGCCCTGAGTCCTTCGGGAGAAGGGCGGTATAAAAAATTTAAATAATAAATAAATAAATAAATAAATAAAATAGAGAACCTGTGGCCATCCAAGTTTGCTGAACCAAGTTGCCTGAATATCATGGCCAATTATGAAGTTGATGCTCCTACTATTTCCAGCACACCACGCTGTAGGCAGGTAGTCCTTGGCTTACAATCACAATTGAGCCCAAACTTTTTGCTGTTAAGTGAATGTTGCCCCATTTTAATGACCTTTCTTACCACAAGTTAGTTGTTCGGTAAATCACTGCAGTTCTTAAGTTAATAACACAATTGTTAAGCGAATCTGGACTTTGCTTTTTGAAAGGTCGCAGAAGGGGATCACATGACTCCAGGACACTCCAGTACCCGTCATAAATATGAGTCAGTTGCCAAGCATCTGAATTTTGATCACGTGATCATGGGGATGCTGTAACAGTCGTAAAGGTGAAAAACAGTCGTAAGTCACTTTTTTCAGTGCCATTGTAACTTCGAACAGTCACTAAATGAATTGTTGTAAGTGGAGGACTACCTATATGTTATATCGGTGCATTCATTTTTCATATTTGGAGCAAACCATTTGTTGTCCCTTTTTTTTGTTGTGCAAAAATATATATCCAGATTATTTTTCCCTTTGGCTACAAAATGAAGTGTTGTTGTTGTTGTTGTTTTTTGTTTTAATTTATATGCCGCCTTCTCCGGAGACTCAGGGCGGCTTACAATGCGTTAAGCAATAGCCTTCATACTTTTGTATATTTATACAAAGTCAGCTTATTGCCCCCACAATCTGGGTCTTCATTTCACCTACTTTTGAAAGGATGGAAGGCTAAGTCAACCTTGAGCCTGGTGAGATTTGAACTTGCAGTAATTGCAAGCAGCAGATGTTAATAACAGTGCTTTAGTCCACTGTACTACAGGCTCTTCTCAGTGTTCATCTCTTTTTTCTGTAAAATGTTGATCTATCCGAAGCCGTAAGATGGCAGTGTTTTTTGCAGAATCATCTCCCTGATTGAGCTTGGCATCTCCTCTCTTTGCCAGTTTTCCTCTGAATTTGAAACAAATTCTGCCTGTCTTCTGCTGCCAGTTGGCTTCGGAAAACAGATTGTCTATGCACTGAGAAGGCTAGATGGGTTGGGTGGGAAATCTGGGTGGGGATATTTGAATCTCACTGTGGAAAAAAATGCTCAGCTTTACACAGACATCCACTTCCCTCTGTGCTAGTTACTAACGAAGATACAAATGCCTTAAAGGCTCTGGTTTTCCTCTCTGCCCATCCCAGGAAGACATGGTGAACTCTTCTGGAACAACTTTCATTCTCCTCCCTTTTAGGGTTCCTGGAAGATGATACCAGCTCCTGATTGCTTCTGCCTGGAGATGAATGTTTTGTGACTTAAAAACCATCTGTTTTTGGATGGTTGTCTTCTGGGATTTCTATGGGTAACGTCAAGTACTCCCAAAATGGGCAGGAGAAAATGGCTAATCTGGGAAGAGCGGCCACTTCCAATTCTTTTACCCATGTTCCCTCTGTATGATAAGGCACCAGCGGTTCTCAACCTGTGGTTAAACCTGGGGGGGGCATGATATCGTCACAGAGGGTCCATCAAAGCTTGAAGAAATGTTATGATTTAAATCTTGAGTTAAGTCTTGGGGATCCTGGTCTGTGGCCACAAAAGATATTTAAAAGGAGGTCCATGGTGAAGAAAATCTTGAGAACCACTGCACTAGACTAGCCAAAAGGATGAGCAAAATCTGGCAAGACAGAGTCTCAGGCCAATGATGAAGCAGACTTCGGAGTCGGACATCAGTGGGGCAGAAGAACTTCTGGAGCCTGTTCCTAGTGTGCACATGCGCAGAGCTGCCAGGAGAAGGGAACAGCTAAGGAACAAGGGTCGACTCAGGAGTAAAACCACAGGTGGACGGAAAATGGCCCCTCCCATAGGGAATAAAGAGGAGTGAAAGGGAGTGGAGTTTGCAGGAGACAATTTATTTTATTTATTTATTAAATTAGTTCACTTAATTGGTTTGTGACTCTCTGTGACTCCTTGCCAAGTTTTGAAGATATCGGCCTGGCAGCTCTCCAAGCCAGATAAGCTCTGTGACTGTAAATTCTCTCTTGAAAGACTTTGCTGGATGTGAATGAGAAGAATTCACAGTAACTTAATAAAAAGGGTTTTTTGTCAGTTATGATCTGGTTAGATAACCACCTAGGAACTCATGCCTGAGCTTTCTAAGAGGACACGAATAAAGTTTTAAAATATAGTTCCCCAGGGTACAGCTGAAATTTATATATGCCAGCTGCGCTCGGTTGTATCCTGTTGATAGTTTAACAACTACGTAGGAAAATAATCTCTTGTGCAAGCAGCTGATCTCCGCAGCGTTCGACTGATAAGCCTACACTCCTTTTGTATCCCAAGTCCGAGAACATCACTAAATCTTTTCTCGAACCTGGCTCCCGGTAGGTGCATATTACCTCCTGAACTGTTGTATTTGTGGTCTACGTTTGGCAACATAGACAATAATTCTACACACAAGAGTTAGTGTGGAAGATGAATGGTTGTTAGGTAACAGCTTCCTTAGAGGAAAAGTTTTTTTTCTGCGATCCAAAAGGGCACATCCAAAGATTTGGTAATGTTTGAAGCATGAGATTGTAGATCTGACATTGTTGTGCCTATTGATTGACCACTACATTAAAATGTTATTTTCAGTACAGGATTTATTGCCTTATTTATTTTTATAATTGTAAATGAAAATATTAAAAAAATATATGATTCTATCTTTGTTTGCCTGTCTTTGTATAGGTATACATCTCCATTCAAATGATCTATTTATTTATTTATTTATTTATTTATTTATTTATTTATCTATTTATTTATTTATTTATTTATTTATTTATTATTTATTATTTATTTATTATTCAAATTTCTACACCGCCCTTCTCCTTTCGGACTCAGGGCGGTGAACAGCCAAAATAAAACATTTATACATAAAGTACGATTAAAAATAGATTTAAAATAATTAAATTTGGCCCATAGTTTAAAATTTATCAATTTAAAATCCATATCAAAATTTAAAATTTATTGTAGAATTGCATGTGTCAGCATATTCTTTTAATAAGGAAGCAACGATTGGTGAAAGTAGAGTAACTGTTTTAGGTGGAATATTTTTTTTTCTTACGGTTCATGCCAAATCTGGAAGCAGCAAGTGATGTATCTATCAGTTTTGGACCTGATACTTAAAAAAAAAAAAAAAAAAGTTCTAACTTGGCCTTTTTTATAAAAAAAAACCCTGCTTCCTGTTATGATGTAGCTATTATGTGATAGTTGCACGAATCAAAACTGTACGATTCTGAAGGTTAAAATTTTTAAATAGTATGCTTCCTTCCAAATTTTGTCTATTGCATAAAAGAGCTGCGGTGGTGCAGTGGTTAGAGTGCAGTACTGCAGGCTACTTCTGCTGATCACTGGCTGCCAGCAGTTTTGCAGATCGAATCTCACCAGGCTCAAGGTTGACATAGCCTTCCTTCCTTCCTCCCGAGGTCGGTAAAATGAGGACCCAGATCGTTGGGGGCAAGAGGCTGACTCTGTAAACCACTTACAGAGGGCTGTAAAAGCACTGTGAAGCAGTATATAAGTCTAAGTGCTATTGCTATTGCTATTCTTGTTTCAGGACAACCCAGCATTAAAGGGAGTGATTTTTTTTAAAAAAATAATAATCTAGAATTTGAGTTTAAGCAATCATTCTTAAATGCCTGAATGAGAATGAGGATTCTAGGGAATATGATTAAGAGGTCTTAAAGGGAGAACAATCTATGTGCAAAGTTAACATTGCTAATCCTGGGGGGGAAAAATCCACAAAGGCAACATCCTTTTATTAGGCAACCTAATAAGCTTTTTTGATTTATTAAAACTCTTCATCAACTATTTAATTAAGAATGTGAGAAAAAAGTGGGGATTGTTGTTGAATTGACCTGCTATTGCTATATCAGTTGCATTCTTGAGTGAGAGAAGCAATCCAAAGCCTGATTAGGTGGCTCAGTGGCTAAGACACTGAGCTTGTTGATCAGACAGTTTGGCGGTTCGAATCCCTAGTACAGGTCTCCTGCGTGAGCAGGGGGTTGGACTAGATCAGGGATCAGCAACCCATGGCTCTGGAGCCGCATGTGGCTCTTTCATCCCTCTGCTGCGGCTCCCTGTCGCTCAAAATATGCATCACAACCGCCAATGTGTGACATCCACCAGCACGCGATTTATTGAGCTTTTCTACCCCAGTAGGCCAACCATGGATAAATCCAAGAAAAGAAAAGTTTCAGAAGAAAACAGAACATTTAATTCAACTACATATGCTAGTTTTGTGGCCGCTTAAGAAATAGTCAGGCACGGGAAGGGTTTTGTGGCTCCCGGTGTTTTCTTTTCTGTGGGAAACGGGTCCAAATGGCTCTTTTGAGTGTTTAAGGTTACCAACCCCTGGACTAGATGACCTTCAAGGTCCCATCCAACTCTGTTACTGTTACTGAATGAATATTAACAGGTTATGGGCTGCTATCAAGTGAAATTGAACTACTATAAAGATGTTGGAAGACAGTGGCCAAAAGTTTTTGACTGTGCAGCGAGCAGCCCGAATCCATATTTTTCCCATGTTACCATATATCAAGCAGAAGCATCAAGCATTCTGGGAGTTGAAGTCCACAAGTTGTAAAGTTGTCAAGGTTGCAGGCCCCTGTCCTAGATCAAATAAGGAAAGTAATCTGCAAGCAATCATAAGCATGTTTGACTCAACCAAATCAGCATAGGTGTGTTTACATTTCCCAAGAGAGAATTGCAGTCTGTTGGCAGATAGCTTAAGGACATTTTATTTGAAGCTCAATAACACAATGGCAAACTAGATCCCCCCCCCATCTTGGTTTGGTTTACCACATACGTAAGTCAGATGTTGCATTTAAATGTTTGCTTTGCAAAGATTCCATTCTGCTTTATTTTTCATTTGGATTTGGGTAGTTTTAGATCTTCCTTGGCCCGTTTTCTCCTTCAGTTAGACTTGCCTGAAATACACATTGATGATAATTTAAGAGAGATACATTTTAAAATCTTTTAAACTTTTAAAATCTTTTTTCCCAATGCCCATTCAACATTTCAACATTATTTTAATTGAAGGACGTCGTTTTGAACTTTTAATACTTGTGTGAAGTACCAACGGTTTTCTCAGTATTGTAAAGCTATTACAGCTCGGTGTTGACAGACTCAAAACAGAAACAGATGCAAAAAAAGGAAGGAGAAAAAGTAACAGGGAAATAAAAAGCAAATCAGGCAATAGCATTTCCTTCTCTGTCTGATATAATGTCCAGATTGGTCTGTCTTTTTTCAGAATCCTTAGGAGGCAGGATCAAAAAAAGTAGATTTTCTGAGCTTTGAAAGAATCACCATTTTTCACAATAGCCTGTAGTTGTCCCATTATGCTAAGTGGCAGTGGTGAAATCTAAAATTTGTTACTATCGGTTCGGTGGGCGTGGCTTGGTGGTGAGGTAATGTGACGGGGTGGGCATGGCCAATTTTTTTTTTTTTTACTTTTAAAACCATTTTTTCCGCAAAGAGGTTGTAAAAAAAATGCTTTCAAAAGGCTCTGACGATCCCAGCTGAGTTGCCTGATTGGCAGAAGCTTTTTTCCTTTTAAATGCCTCTGACGATCAGGCAACTCAGCTTTGCTGGCTGAGGAATTCTGGGAGTTGAAATCCACAAGTCTTAAAAGTTGCCAAAGTTGGAGACCCCTGCTGTAGATCGCAAGGAAGGTAACCTTGATGGAGAGAAACTAGCTCCATAAGCAAAACAACAAAAGGGAAAAAAACCTGACAGCTTCTCTACAAACAGAAAATATTCAGAAGAGATTCAGACATGCATCTCACTATTTCACAAGAGTATAAGAAGGGGAGGGGATACAACACAATCAGATTTTGCAAGGATTCAGTTTCTACCGTCTATCTCAATAAAGGCAGTTTTAGCCTTCCTGTGGTAGTGATTTCCTGACGAGGCTGACAATTAAATTCCGCCGTGGTTAAATCACCGGAACAGGGAAATAACGCAAAGTTGAAAATAGCATTTAAAAGAGAGCTCACCTGTTAAGAACACCTTTCAGTCCTCTGAGAGTGAAACGCTGGCGTGGCACGCTGCATTCAAAGGGCTGCAGTTCCCCCGTTTTGTCCATCTCGTTTTCAATCTGCGTTGGAGAAAAAAAAAAAAAAAGACTCATGTGATGGTTTGAAATGATGGAAAGTCAGTTTTGGGTTGGAAACTTCATAGGCTGTGCAGTGGAATTGTTTAGTGTCTTCGGCACATTTGGAGAATAATCAGTGGGACCAGAGGTGGGCTTCAGCAGGTTCTGACCAGTTCTGGAGAACCGGTAGCGGAAATTTTGAGTAATTCGGAGAACCGGTAGTAAAAATTCTGACTGGCCCCACCCCCATCTATTGTCTGCCTCCCGAGTCCCAGTTGATCGGAAGAAAATGGGGATTTTACAGTATCCTTCCCCTGCCACACCCATCAAGCCATGCCCACCAAGCCATGCCCACCAAGCCATGCCACGCCCACCAAGCCACACCCACAGAACCGGTAGTAAAAAATTTTGAAACCCACCACTGAGTGGGACATATACTCTGGTGCTCCAAGTACCTTCCAACAGTAGCATGTAAGCAACATCTCCTGTCCTGATCAGTGGTAGGATTGAAAAATTTTTACTACCAGTTCTGTGGGCGTAGCTTAGTGGGCGTGGCATGGCTTGGTGGGCGTTGCAGGGAAGGATACTGTAAAATCTCCATTCCCACTCCAGGGGAAGGTTACTGCAAAATCCCCATTTCCTCCCAATCAGCTGGGACTCGGGAGGCAAGAGAATAGATGGGGACGGGGCCAGCCAGAGGTGGTATTTACCGGTTCTCCAAACTACTCAAAATGTCTGCTACCAGTTCTCCAGAACTGGTAGAACCTGCTGAAACCCACCTCTGGTCCTGACAGAATTTCCAAAGGAAAAAACTCATAGAAGAAAGTCGGTGTTTAGTCGCCCTATTCCAGAAACTGACCACAGAGATATTCCTAGGTGGGGGAAACTGGCTCGCATTGTTAGTTGCCCCCTCCAGCGATAGTTCTGATCCTTATAAATTAGTACCTGAAGCTCCCCTGAGCTTCAGGGAACAGAAACAATCCAATTTTATCATGCGATGGGTCCAACGTATCGCATAACGTGGTTCAAATATTTTTATTAGTTTATCAAAATATAAAGTATGGAAATACAAAGAAAAAGAAAAATAATGGGAAAATAGGGGAGGAAAAGGGGAAGAGGAAAAAGTGTAGGGAAAAGGGGAAGTGTAGGGAAAAGTGTAGAGCCTTGGTAGTATAGTGGTCTAAGGCACCCTGTTATTAAGCTGGTTATTAAGACCAGCTGCCTGCAATTACTGCAGGTTCGAATCTCGCCAAGGCTCAAGGTTGACTCAGCCTTCCATCCTTTCTAAGGTAGGTAAATTGAGGACCCAGTTTGTGGGGGCAATAAGCTGACTTTGTATAAAATATACAAAAGAATGAAGGCTATTGCTTAGCACATTGTAAGCCGCCCTGAGTCTCCGGAGGAGGGCGGCATATAAATCAAATTTAAAAAAAAAAAAAAAAAGTAAAAAAAAAAAGCATTGACTTCTGACTCCTTTTGACATACTGTAGTAGAATAAGGTAATAACATACAACCTTGACTTTTTACTTTTACATAATAATATATACTAGTCATTTCTATAACAACAAATCTATCTAACCGGCAAAACCCAAAATCAACGTTTCATTTTTTTTCCCACCTCAATCACAAAGTCCAAAAGGGGTTTCCAATTGGAAACAAAATGAATTGCATTAATTTCCTTTAACCAAAGCAGTCAATTAAGCCATCTGTGCTAACTCCATCAACTTTTGCAGCCCATTCATCCATTGTGGGAATCAAAATATCCTTCCATTTTTGTGCACAAAGTATTCCTGCTGCTGTCTGTATATATAACATCAAAATGCCAGGATTTTTTTCCTCAAGTTCTTTATCCATTAAGCCTAAAAGAAATGTCTCTGGATTTATCTTTATATTCACTTTAAGAATCTTCTGTATTAAGATGCAAATCCTACTCCAACATTTCTTTGCTTTGTCACAAGACCACCATAAATGGCAAAACGTCACATCATAATGTGATTGAAATGACCAAAAGCCAACTTACCTCTTGGAAGGAGTCTCTTAGGTTTTCCACATTTCTCTTCCCACCAGGTTGGAAGCCATATGACCAATGTTGGGCAAAGCATGTTGATAAAGAGATGAGCAACAGAAAGAAGCTTATCTTCTGCATTTTGTCACAATCTGGAGACCAAGGAGGAACTCTGCTAATGGAGAAGAAATAAAGAAAAATCTTAACATGTTTCTCTGAACAGTTATTGTGGAAGATGCCAACATGCATTGTGCAGATCCTATAGATACGTTACCTGCTTGATGGTCAATGATGGAAGTGGCTCCTCTGAGACCTTCTTAGGTGTGGGATAATGTGCTTCCTTGCCTTATAAATATACCGCTTCCTCATCCTTGACGCATTTGCCTCAGGAAGCCCCATTCATAACTTGTCTCACGCTGACTGTAATTGTGGCCTTATTTAAGTCATAACGAGAAGAAAGGATTTGGATGTCCTTCCTGGCTAGCTGGTAAAACGACGTTGATCTTTTCTCTTTAAAAGCCTAACAACTTTTCTTGAGTCTGGAAAATGAGTCATGGCAACTGGACTTCTTTTCTCTTTCGGTTTGAAGCGTTTCACTGCTTATCCAAGTAACTTCTTCAGACTGGTTCAACTTCCAGACAACTCTACCTAGATGATGGAGAATCTTCACGGATAAGGTTTCCTGAGGGATGGCAGGCAAACTGAAAACGGGCTAAATCCAGGCGATTTTAGTAGTTTAATGGGGAAGCCATTTTAAGGAGCAACTGGTTGGTTTCAAAAGTCTTGGTCTTCTCCTCTATCTGTTAAGAAGATTGGGAAGGAACGATAGCTGCAGTGGTGCTTTCACTGTTGGGTATCAAAAATAGAACCTTTGAGTCCAGGGATGCAAGAGAAAAACTTTCTCAGAAGCATTCTCAAAGATCCTACCATCATCTTCTGTTCCTATCTTATAAATGTGTTGTATTTTTATATCTGTTGCATGATTTATACTCTACCTTTTCTCATTCCTATATTCAGAGGTGGGGTTTAGCTGGTTTGGATTGGTTCAGGCAAATCAGTAGTAGAAATAGCGGGTGGGCCAGCATATTTATTTATATGACTTCCCCAGACCTTACTTTGAGAATCACTGTGATAGCTGTGGTGGAATTCAAATTTTTTTACTACTGGTTCTGTGGGCATGGCTTGGTGGGCATGGCAGGAGAAGGATATTGCAAAATCTCTATTCCCACCCCACTCTGGGGCCAGCCAGAGGTGGTATTTGCTGGTTCGCCGAACTACTCAAAATTTCCGCTACCGGTTCTCCAGAACCTGTCAGAATCTGCTGAATAGCACCCCTGTGTGATAGGCAAAACCATACTGTAAATGAGAATGCATTTGTCATCAAAAGAGCAAAGTGCCATATTGAGGTTAAACTGCTTTGAAGTCAGGATAGTCTCAACCCTGACCACCTTCTAGAAGAAGCTAAAGATTTAAGTCTTCCAAAAGATATTTGGTCCGTCATGCCAGGTGTGAAATAACAAATAAATGAAAAAGTAATGGAGCTATAATCAACTACGGTAGAGTGTTCAAGAGAATTAGCTTTTAAAATATTGTCATCTGCGTCTTAGATGTGAACAAGGCTATTACACTCCACGCCTCCGAGATTTTATAAGGGTTTACTGTAATTTACTTCAGCGTTTCCCTCCTGTTTCCTCGGGGTGTTAACGGATAAGGGTAATTTGCAGAAAATATTTCATGAGGATTTGTTAAAGGTTAATGTATTTTTTCCTTCAATTTCACTGCGTTGGCAAGGACTCCTGTAGAACTCTTACAGGGACAGCGAAAATTCAAGCTGTGAAAGACGTTTATTTGCAATTAAAAGAGAAGTGGGGCTGTCATAAGCAAGTTGGATATTTGTTGCATAATGCTCTGTGTATTTTGGCTGAATGGGTTGGATGGCCAGGTGAATTATCCAATGATAACTCTGGCTACATTTGTTTGCTTCATTCCATTGCTGAAGGGGTCCTCGAGATGAGATCTCAATCATACAGATTTATAAGTTGTTTGCTTATATCCTGCCTTTATTTATTTATTTTTAACAAATAACTCAAGGCGGTGAACACATCCAACACACTTGGATAAACTTGAACAAAATATATTTAAAAATAACTAAAATTTGAATGAGATACTGGAAATGTTTGAGAAACTGGAGTAAAAAGAATACATGCATTTTGAATTTTTATATTGGAAGATTGGACTTATTTGCAAAATCAGAGGAAACTGTTGCCAGGTTTTGTAATTCCAGGACCCCCCCCCCCCAACACCCTTAATTGCAAAATATCCAATTACTTTTATATCCAAGGACTAATGGATTAAACTTCCCAACCTCAGCCTAAATAGCGTTACTTTCCAAATTCATAGACAAACACTTGCAAGTTTCTGATGTTCTTTATTTATACTGAGTGTATTCCATGGTTTGATCAAGGAAGTCGTGAAGGTCTCTTATGCATAGGTGAACATATTGTGATTATTTAAGACAAACAAGCTTCAACAAAACGGCTAGAACTTACACACAGAGAATTAAGAAAATAGAATTCTGCAATAGAAGATCTTATTCCTTTCTGAGATATATGTGTTTAATAGAAAGGCAGGGGAGGAGAAATATAGCTAAATCGGTTTCATCAATTTAGCATTGATCAATATCAAATCACCATAAATCTGCTTTCTTCAAACTTGAAAATCCTCATTATATATTCTTGCATAAATTAGTTCGGTATCCTTCAATGTCATTCTTTCTCTCCCCACGCTCCTTTTTTAAAACTTTGGTGAAATTATAAGCACCAGGGTTTTGTTGCTGTTGTTACAATATCCTATATCCAAGCAGCCAGACCAACCCAGTTCAAAAAAACCACTCATAATTGACTAAAACGAAGTTTCCACCATATGGAAGACTGAGAATTCGCAATAGACTCTTTGCTATTAGCTTTTCATTCAAGGGTCACAAAAGTACAGTTCGTCTAAATCAAGGGTGTCAAACTCGCGGCCCGTGGGCCAGATGCATCACTCTGGCCACGCCCACCCATTTTAGCGAAGGGGGAAAAAGTTGTGATACATCAAGTGACGACGCGAGTTTGACATCTCTGCTCTAAGCCCTACCAATTTAATCATCCCCCCTTTTTGGGGGGAAAATTGGATGAGAGGCATCATTCAGCATGGACCATCCAGTCAGCTTCCATTTGTGGCTTAGGATGAAAAAGAAAGGACTAAGAGCTTATTCACACTCCCATCGTCCGATAACACAAGCTTTTCCCATAATTTTTTAATGCATGCCTAAATAAGGCAAACACTCCCCTGCCCCCCCCCCCATGTAATGAAAAGTCCGTGTCTATTTCAACCTCTTGATTCTGTTTACCTAGAGTACTCCCATGCTCCCCAACACGGTTCCTTTTCCCATCCACAAGCTGAATGAAAAACTGTGTTAAGTACAATGGATTCTTCCTGCAGGCATGTATCAAATGAAGTCCAGACCAGATGACTACAGTGTCCATGAGCCTCACCCAGCCAGGAACTGATAGGTCAATCCCTCCAAATGCAACTACAGTGGAGAAGTATGTCAACTTGCAAAGCTTCCAAGTTGCCATGAGCAGGAGGGAGGGAGAACTGAAGTGAATTCCATACATTCTTCCTGACCACAATCAGGAGGAGGGTGTTAGGTTTCCAGCCAGCCAAAGTGGTTAATTGGAGAATGTGATTTATGACATGGCCAGAGAGGAGGGGAGAGACAGGGTCATAGGGGAATGTAAATCTACGTGGGATCAGTCCTAACTGCATCCGAGTATTGCCGGAATGTTGCTCCTAATAAATGACTGTATTTCCTTTGAAGTTTGGATCATGGCTCATGAATTAATTAGGGCATCTTTCGGAAACTTGACAAAGTATAGATTTTAGCCCCTTAGGATGTAATTCTGGAGCCCTTATCTCATTCATCGGAAATTCCCTTCAATCTCTACATTTTGATGTTGATTGTAGCTCTGAGTCTAAAGTAAGTGCTCACCCAGTTTCATTTATATCTGGGTGTGCATAATCTGGCTATAGGCCCACAGGCACAGTGTGTTGAAATGTGCTGCACTGACAAAATTTGTAAGCCACGATCTGGTGTGCGTTATACAAATTCTCCAATTCGAGCTGAATTACAAGCCCACAGCTTAACATGATTTGTGGCCCCAATCGCATTTTCTAAGCCCATTTAAATCATGTTTGCTCTGGTTACTTTTAAACAGGAAGATCCACTACTTCTGTTTCTGTAACTCAGCTAGAAATGTGCACAGGTTAAGGGTTTGCATACAGCCACATGCTGCTGTGGAGCTGATGAGAGTTACAGTCCAAGGTATCCAGAGAGATCAGATTCCCTAATTATATTCTAGCAGGAAAAAATATAGCTGGAATCTTATTTCTGTTGCAGCTGAAACTTGTTTATCTATGAGGCCAGATTTATATAGGTGGTATTAAATTACCTTTCCCAACAGACCCCCTGAATTGGCTAATGACAATGAATGATGAGAACGACAACCCGAGCATGTAACACCAGTTCCAGATTTATAGGCTGATGAAACATCAGCTTCCATTTGCAATTTTAAACAAGCCTTACTCCTCGATTTCCCCCCCACCCCTATAAAACTATGAAGGTGGTTCATATTTTTATTTGCCAAGGCACATAAAAAGGATTGGGAGTGAGGTAGGGAAGTACCTTTAAGATCAAATCTTAACATGGCGATATCTGGATTGGATTAAATAAAGCTAACCCCATTTTGTTTCTTGGCATGGAGGGCTGCTGAGGTGTTCCTTGTTTCGTATTGGCATAACTGGAATGACAAGAGCTGAAAGTTTCGACCGTTTTTGGAGACTTTGTAGAATTATTTTTCCATTAAAAAAGAAATGCAAGTGTGGTGTGCAACAATACAGTATGTGAATTATAGGGACTTTCCTTTTTTTCCATACCATTTCAAGGTTTTCTGGGCATCTTTTGGCTGTGTATGTTCCTAGCGCTTTATTTCCTAGCACTGACAGAAGAGAACACTAACTGTGTGGTCCTTTGGTGCTCTCTGAGCTTGGTTGTAATCTTACTGAGGTTTCATTGCCAAACTAGGTTTAAATCACTATGTAAAGTAACTTGAACTATTTCTGATTGCTCTCTATTTTTATCCAGGATCCCCAGGGTATATCGCTCAACTTTTGACCAAGAGAATTGGGGCAGTATTCATTGTCATGGAAGCCTGTAATACTACTATTAAAATGTTCAGGACGTACTTCCCCAAGAGCAATTGGCTCACTTCTAATGTTTCTAGTCCACAAGGCTTGTAGGTCCAGTGACAATAATAAAAAAAAAAGTACAATTTAGCAATTCAGGGCTCACAGGAGCCTCTGTATTACATTTGCACCTTCAATTCCTGATTATTAGTAAAATGGACCACTGAGTGTTCCCCTTTTGCAATTAATACTTACGACATTGTCCTAAGTCAAGGAACCCATGCATAGTATTCCCAGCCCAGCTATTTTAAATTAGTAGTACACAACAGGCTTAAAATAAGACCCCAAATTATCCTTGATGACTCTTTTTAAGAAATATAGCTACCGTATTTTTTGGAGTATAAGATGCACCTTTTCCCCCCCTAAAAGAGGGTGAAAATTTAGGTGCGTCTTATACACCAAATGTAGCCCTGCCTACCCACTGGCCCCCACCCTTTGGCCTCTGCCTCCCAGCAATTTACCTCCTTGCAGCAAGCAGCAAGAAGAAACAGCTCCTTTCAGCTTCAGCACAGCCTAATTAGCACAAGTTCATTGGATTGGACGCCTGACTCTCAGCTGTTTTGCTCTCAGCTGTTTTGCACAGGCCTCTGCTGCTTGCTGCAAGGAGGTAAATTGCTGGAGCAATTTTTTTTCCCCTTGTGCTAATCAAGCTATGCTGAAAACGAAACTGAAAGTAAAGCAGGCTGTTTGCTGTTTGCTACAACGAGGCAGAGGCAGATTTCTTTTTCTTGTTTTCCTCACCAAAAAAGATAGGTATGTCTTATAGTCTGGTGCGTCTTATACTCTGAAAAATACGGTATTTCTGTTTTGCCAAGGAGAGTCAAATCTGGATCCCTTCCGACTTTTCAATTCCTCCCCCTCCCACATTTCATAAGCCACTGCAAATAAAAGTTCACCAATCCGGGCTGAAGGCCTGAGAGTTTGCTACTGTGTATGAACTGGTCATGTTTTAAAAACCCTCATTGGAAGTTGAATAAATATAAATTGCATATATTGTGCTTTCATAAATATTTTTTCTAGAGGAGCGTTCTAAAGCAAGGTAGAGCCAAGATAGCAATGTCTTTGGGAGTGATGAGCAAGCTTCTTGTCCCAACTGGATTCAATAGCTATTCCTATACCTAAGACAAGAGAAGGTCCTTCTCTCCATCCAGCAGCAGCTTCTCAGATACCACTGAGAAAAATGTGCTGTGGAAGGAACGTCATTCCCTCATTGGAGCACCAAGAGTCTTCAGCAGGGCAACCTATCTGACGCTCTGAGACATGTGCAGTGGTGTCAGCATCTCTTCGAAGATGGCTCCTTTCACATTCGACCCCCTCAGGTTGGCCTCTTGTAGATCACAGCCTGACAGGTCACAGTTCTGAAACAACAGAGGAAGTTATTAGCAGAGGTCTAGATATTGGATGACTCGCCCTACAAAGCAGCGTGGCTTTTAAAGTTGAAGGAAACTCCCAATGGAACCCTTGCTTTTAACTCTCTGGGGTCCATCGAAAATCGGAAGATGGGAGATCTCACCTCCAAATCGGTTCCTGCCAAGGTTGCTCCTCTCAAATTGCAGTTTTTCAATTTTGCGTTCTTTAGAGTTGCAACTCGGAGATTGATGCCAGTCATCTGACTTCCTTCCATATCAACACCTTTCAAGTTAGCACCTGCAGCCACAAAGTCCAAGCCCATCAAAAAAAGAGGTAGAACTTCCATTCTCTCTCACTAGTCCCTTTAACATCCTATTACAAGATATAGCAAAAGATGCTGACTTTGATGTGGATTGAACCATTGGAAATATTATACACAAGCTAAATTCTGTCATGCTCTTCTTCCTTTTCCAGTAAACAACAATCATAAAAACCTTAGGACACCATTATTCATTAACAAAGGCCTCCAACTATAAAAGTTTGCCATATTTTATGTTTCTGTTTTATTTATTTTATTGTAATTTCTTTACTTAATGTTGTGAGCCATCCAGTCATTGAGAGCCAGATGGCATACAAATTTAGTCAATTATTATAGTTGGTCGGATAGTCAGCCAGATGTTTGGATTGGATTTGGCATTTTTATTCACCTATCAAGTCCTTCCCAAGAGCTGGGATAGGCTGATATTGTTAGTATTATTATTGTTCATTGCTTAGTCAGATCGATGCTCAAACTGGATTTACCGTATTTTTCGGAGTATAAGACGCACCGGATCATAAGACGCAGCTTAGTTTTTGGGGAGAAAAAAAAAATCTGCCTACCAGGGATTCATCTGGCTAGCATCCTTAGTCAGGTCAGCTTCAGCATATTAGTTTGCTGGTTTTTTATCCCTTGCTTGGGGATAAAAAACAGCTTCTAAGGTACAGCTGAGAGGAAGCAGCAATGAGAAAAACAGCAAAGCACGGGGAGATCACTGCACTCGGCTAGCGCCTAGTTAGGGCTGAAAAAAAGCTTCTAAAGAAGAGCTGAGAGTCAGAGCAAAGCATGGAGATCGTTCACTCACCAGCGCGTTAAAGCACAGCGGAGAGTTGCTTGCTAGTGCCTCGTGAAAAAAAGCTTCGAAAAAGCTACATTCGGAGTATATGACGCACCCAAATTTTCAGCCTCTTTTAGGGGGGAAAAAGGTGCATCTTATACTCCGAAAAATACGGTAGCATTTTTGCCTACCTATCAAGTCCTTCCCAAGGACCTGGGATGGCCTGTGTGGATGTTTGATGGCGTTACAGATATCGCCGCAGGATGTAAGCTGTTTTGAGTATAGCTGCCTTTTGCAATTGATTGATGGTGAATTTGTCAATGCCGATAGTGTTCAGGTTGTGCTCCAGTTGGTTTAGGATTGTACCCAAGGTGCCTATGACTATTAGTACTATCTTTGCTTTGCTTTTGCCATAGTCGTTCTATTTCTATTTGGAAGTCTTTATGTTTTATTATCTGCTCCAGTTCCTTCCCTTCTCTTCTGCAGTCTCCAGGTCCTGCCTTACTATTAATCAAAGTGCAAGTATATAAGTAATGGAAGCCATAGCCATTCAGAAATGGTTGAAGAGGCTGTGAATTGCAACAATACGTGTTATGCTGGCTGGATGTTTAATCAATATTTGTGAATTGGATTTTATCATATTTATTTTTATTTTTTTCAAATCTACTTATCCCTGGGGTCAGAAGTGGGGCAGAGCCACGAAAGCCGAGCAATTGTGGTAACCAAACCGTATACCATGCAACATGCTCAGTCATCATTTAATTGTTAAAGGTATGTAAGCTGTTTTGGATTTCAACTAGCATTGTTTTCCTTCTCTGCTTCCTGCTGATTTAAACCGGACCTTTTGTCTACCTAGGCAGATGCTGGGAGTTATTTCTCCTGAAAGCAACTTTTCTTCATCATGTTATCTGTTGATCTGATTAATATTTCCTTTCAATTTTAACCATCAACTTTGAATGATCAAAAAGACACATTCAGTCATTTCCTGAACGATACTGACTGCATTACATAAAAAGTGCTTAACGCACTGTAAGCTGCCCTGAGTCTCCGGAGAAGGGCGGCATATAAATCAAATTAAAAAAAAGAAAAGAAAAAGAAAAGGCTCGATGGGTGGAGTTTACCTTCCAAATTAGCTTTAAGGCCAGAAGGATCTTCAAAATTGCAGCTTTTCAGGGACGCTCCCTCTGCATTTGAGCATAACATCTTTACACCTTGGAGGTTGGCATACTGTCAAAGAAGGAGGGAGACAAAAATCTCAGATGAAAAAGAGGCCACGTTTCTTCTGATCTAGAAATCTGCAGGCTACGTTTGACAGATGCTGGGCTGATTATATTGGCTTAAAATGCTCCCATGCAGAAAATTCCACAGCCTTTCGTTAGTGGAATCTGCAGGTGTAAAACCACAGTGCTTTACCTAAAGGGCTTTGCCTTTATCTAAATTCTTCAGGTAAAGAACTTTAAAGAGCTTTATCTTTCCTTAAACCTAAAGGACTTCACCTTTACCTAAACCTGATTTGCATGACCTGATGTGTAAGATGTTATTGTGGCTTGCATGTGCCTATGGTTGTGTTGCATCAGTGGATTTAGATGAGGCTTGAACCACTTAGGTCAGGGGTCTACAACCTTAAACACTCCAAGAGCCATTTGGACCCATTTCCCACAGAAAACACCGGGAGCCACAAAATCCTTCCCGTGCCTGACTATTTCTTGAGCGGCCACAAAACTAGCATATGTAGTTGAATGAAATGTTTTATTTTCTTCTGAAACTTTTCTTTTCATGGATTTATCCATGATTGGCCTACTGGGGGTTGAAAAGCTGAATAAATCACGTGCCGGCGGGTGTCGCACACTGGCAGTTGCGACGCATATTTTGAGTGACGGGGAGCTGCAGCAGAGGGGTAAAAGAGCCACATGCGGCTTCAGAGCTGCAGGTTGCAGACCCTTGATCTAAACTCTGAAAACTCTGCCTCTTGCTTCATTTCATGGCTAATAATCTCTTTCATTTTTTCCAAGTCCATTGTACCAAGTCCTAATCAAATACAGCAGGGTGTCAAACTCGATTTCATTGAGGGCTGCATCAGGCTTGGGAGGGCCAGGGGAGCATGGCCAGGGTGGAGCCCTCTGCAGCCTCCTGCAGCTCTCTGCCAACAAAAACAGAGCAGCCCCCCACCCCCACCCTGGGCCCCATTTTTGGCCGGGACAGTCTCCTGCAGCCCTCTGTCAGCAAAAATGGAGCACGGCCTCCCTGAGCCCCGTTTTTACTGGCAGAGGGCTGCAGGCCATCCTGGCTGAAAACAGAGCCTGGAAGAGCTGTGTGCGGCCCTTCCCTAGCTCCATTTTCGCTGGCAGAGGCACCACGGGCCAGTCCTTCGCTGTTTCCAGGGTAGCCCCATGGGCCTTGAGTATGACACCCCCGAAGTACAGTATGTTCCATCTCTTTTGTTTCTTGGTACTTCTTTGCAAATAAATCCAAATTAGTAGAGACATGGAGCTAGAAGCTGTCACCAGGTAGATAACTAGAGCAGGGGTCTGCAGCCTTAAACACTCAAAGAGCCATTTGGACCCGTTTCCCACAGAAAAGAAAACACCGGGAGCCACAAAACCCTTCCCGTGCCTGACTATTTCTTGAGCGGCCACAAAACTAGCCTATGTAGTTGAATTCAACGTTCTGTTTTCTTCTGAAACTTTTCTTTTCTTGGATTTATCCATGCTTGGCCTATCAGGGGTTGAAAAGCTCAAGAAATCGCGTGTCGGTGGGTGTCACACATTGACGGTTGTGACACATATTTTGAGCGACAGCAGAGGGGTGAAAGAGCCACATGCGGCTCCAGAGCCGCCGGTTGCTGACCCCTGAACTAGACGTTGTTCTAGTTATGCGAGACATAGCATTGTTCACACGGATAGATAGGGCATTTGCTGTGATTGACAAGTGTCATTACTAGTCATATCTTAGTCTTTTTCAAAGAAGGTGCTAACTACTTTAGGCACACCGCTACGGGACAAAGCTAACCAGCCATCAGATGGAGTGGTTAATCCGTATCCAAATAACACCCACATCTAGAACAGATCCGGAAAGATCAGCCCGTTCAAGATTTGCGCAGCAGAGGTTCGCGTGGGCCAGGTTACACCGGCTCAAGTTGGCCATCTTGAAGTTGATATACCGGAGATCTAAACGAGAGAGGTCTGCTCCGCTAAAATTTAACCCCTGGAGAAGAAGAGAGCAGCGGTCAGGTTACCTAATCCACAAATAATCTTGAGTTCAAAACAACTGTTGCAATTCTGGCATGGTTAGATCAAGCTCAAAACAAGCCTTCTGAAAGGGAAACTTTGGGGTCACCCTTGTTATCTACATTTTGTAGCAACGATGGCAAAATCCAGCTCAGAAACCCAAATGCAATTGCTTAGGAGTCAAAGTGTTTAACCTAGCTCAAAGGAGGAGTGCATTCAACATTTATTTATTTGTTCAATTCCTAATGTCTCCCATCTCAGTGAATGACTCTGGGTGGTTTATACTTCGAAACGTTTCTAGCAATTAAAAATATGATTATAGATTAACAGAGTTGGAAGGGACCTTGTAGGTCATCTAGTCCAACCCCCCGCCCAAGCAGGATACCCTGCCTACATCATTTCTGACAGATGGCAGTCCAGTCTCTTCTTGAAAGCCTCCAGGGATGAAGCTCCCACAACTTCCAAAGACAACTTCTGTTCCATTGGCTGATTGCTCTCCCTGTCAGAAAATTTCTCCTTATTTCTAGGTTGAATCTCTCTTGGATCAGTTTCCATCCATTATTCCTTGTCTGGTCTTCAGGTGCTTTGGAAAATAGCTTGACCCCCTCCTCTCTGTGGCAGCCCCTCAAATATTGGAAGACTGCTATCATGTCTCCCCTGGTCCTTCCCTTCCCTTCACTAGACTAGCCATGCCCAGTTCCTGCAACTGTTTATCCTGCAATGTTTTAGCCTCCAGTCCCCTAATCATCCTGGTTGCTCTTCTCTGCATTCTTTCTAGTGTCTCAACATCTTATAAAAACATTTTAAAACAATAAAAACATCCCATTCAAGATACACAAGAACATGTGATCCAGGTTCCTCTAAAGCAGGGGACCATGGACCAACTCCGGTCCTTGGGATGCCATCAATCAGTTCACACAAACAAGGGAAGCCCCATCATTTTGCCCATCTAAGCAAGGCAAAATCGCATTGTAAGCTGCCCTGAGTCTCCGGAGAAGGGCGGCATATAATTTAAAGCAAAAAAAAAAAAATCATGCCTCCCTCCGGACCTCGGAAAAACCTCTCTCCACGGAAGTGGTCCCTGTTCCCCAAAAGGTTGGGGGCCGCTGCTCTAAAGCAGGTTGTCTAACTTTTTGTTCCCCTTGGTTGCATCGAATGAAGTGGAATGGGCTGCGTATAAAACATAAAGCGTAGTTAATGTATATAAGCAAACTGCCTTACTTTTTCAACATTTTTATTATCTTGTGGGGCCGCATTACTAGCTATCCAGGGCTGCAATGAGCCTGTGATGATTTTTAATAAATCGGAGGGACCTTTTCCCTTTACAAGTTGTGCAAAACGGCTCCAAAAAGACACCCTGATTTCTTATTTCAGTGACAAATCATGGTACCTGACAGCGTAGCTCAGACTTGGTTGAGGTTGCAAGGAGGAATCTGACAAATTCCTTTCGGGAAATCGGGGAGTGGTCCTCTGCAGGTTGGGAATTCTGTCAAGGAAGGGAAGAAGCGCTTAGGCCCAAACAATACAAGATGGAATACCTCACGTCGGGCGATATACAGCAGTGTGGGGGATTTTTGAGGCATTTTCAAGAAGGATATTTACTATCCACAGAAAAGCTGTTGGGAATGTTGACTTAGAGGCTTGTTACATCTAATTCTGTCTCTTTGCTCTAAACCTCACCTAGAAATCATTGGTTTTTGCTAATTTACGTCTTCTGGCTACACTGTATGGTTGAGCCCATTAGTGTCTAGGTCTGAAGAACAAAGCAATATAAATTGCCAAGTTAGGGTGGTGCAGCAATTTGAGAGTGCTCTTTATGATATACAAGAAAATTAAGTTGAAATTAAGTTAAGCCATATACGGTATAACCAACTTGAGTGGGATCCACTCAGAACATTGTCAATTAAATGTTACTGGCTGTCTTATCCTTCATTTCAAATGTTATGTTGTCCATTTCCGCACAGTTAGATTTTTTTGGATTATCAATTGATCTGTTGGCAGTTGATCAGTTTTCCAATATTGGGCGAGCGCCAATCTGGCTGCAGTGACTGTATGTAATATTAAATACTTTATTTCTTTCCTATAGTTTCCTTTAATCATCCCTAGTAGAAAAATCTCTGGTTTGAGTTCTATTTTTTCCGATGTTATTTCTATTAGCCAAATTCTTATTTTCTTATTTTTTCCCAATATTTCCTAATTTTTGGGCAAAGCCAAAAAGGTAGACTCAAAATGTTATATAGTGTGGAATAGGTGGTATGATTGGATAACTCGTAGAAATGAGAGTAAATGTAAAATTCTATACGATAATAATTAACAAATATGCACTGTTAATAAGATAATGGATGTGTGACCAAAGTCACTTTTTCTTTTTATGTATTGTCGTCTGTATTAATATATATATGTATCTTGTAGATACATGGTATAATATTTTACTTTTTATATGTTTAATAAAGTTTTGTTTTTAAAATAAAAAAAATGTTACTGGCTGAAATAAAAGGAAAAGATGAAACGGAATATTACTTAATATGGGGAAAATGGTACAAATGGTTAGAGGACAGGAATAACAAACAAGAAAATATATAATAGAGATGATCTAGAAATCAGGAAGCATTAATAAAATATTAAATATATAATATGTGTAAAGTAGCATATAGATATAATAGTTTGTATAATAACTAAGGAATAGTATTTATAGTATATAAGAAATAAGGGAACCACAAAAATAAGTATGTGAATATGTGGGGGGGCAGGGAAACATAAACTGTGGATATATACCGATACGGAACTGTTGTAAAATGGAAGTTTTTCTTTTGTTTTTGTTTTTAAAGAAAAATAATAATATTTTTTTTAAAAAAACTGTTACTGGCTTTTGTTCCCTTTTCATAGTTTTTTTAAATTAGGGATTCTAACAATGCTAAAAGATAATATACTATGTAATATCATAAAGAAAGGCAAAAAATACAAAGTGCAAAAAAAGGAAATATTTCTTTTTCTGAAAAAAAATGTCTTCAAATTGTTTTTTTTGTTTTGTTTTTAAGAAAAAGAAACATTTCCACGGCACAAGGTAACGCAAAAACCAAAATGTAACAGAAAAACCAAAACAAAGGCAAATGCTCAGAAAGGAAGGAGATATAAAAATTAGCATTACCTTAATCGCCATTTCAAGGTGTTCGATTAGTGAGTCAATTCCAAAGAACCTCGCTTCCTCTAAGATACCTAGCATAAGGGGAGCGATACAATAAAAGCTAGGAATGATTAGGAATGATGATAAGATTCACCACTCAACCTTCCTGCTCTCTAATGCAGGTTATAGGACAGTGTTTCTCAACCTTGGTAGCTTGAAGATGGGCGGACTTCAACTCCCAGATTCTGGGAGTTGAAGTCCGCCCATCTTCAAGCTTCCAAGGTTGAGAAACACTGTTATAGGAAGTTTTATTGAGCCAAGATCCTTTGTCAGTACTGGTTTCAATCACAATTAATATTAAATATCAACCAGTGGTGAAATGTAAAATTTGTTACTCCCGGTTCTGTGGGTGTGGCTTGGTGGTGGTGGGATAATGTGACTGGGTGGGTGTGGCCAACTTTTTTTTAAAAAAAACTTTTAAAAGCATTTTTTCTACAACCTCTTCGGCTGAAGAGGTTGTAAAAAAAAATGCTTTTAAAAGGCTCTGACGATCCCAGCTGAGTTGCCTGATCATCAGAGGCTTTTGTTTTCTTTTAAAAGCATTTTTTTTTTGCTTTTAAAAGAAAAAAAAAAGACTCTAACGATCAGGCAACTCAGCTGGGATCCTCAGAGCCTTTTAAAAGCATTTTTTAAATAATCTTGTTGTGGCTCCGTCCTCTGAGCCTATCTTATCGGAGGAGGAAGGCTCCGAACATGAAGGAGAGGAGACGGCCAGGCCTCCCTCTCCAGGACCCTCCTCTCTGGCAATGCCTCAGGTGTCTCCCGAAGGAGAAGAGATTGGCCAGGAGCCAGGTGTTTCCGAGCCGTCGGATAGTGACGAAGAAACATTGTGGTTGGACCCACGCCAGCGTTGGAGAGACAAGCGTGCGCAGCAGAAAAGGAGGCGTGCCAGAGATTAAGCTGAGTCACTGGACCACACCCCACAGGCTATAAAAGGGAGTGTGGTGGCCATTCGGACTCTGTGACAGACAAAGCTAATCTCCGGCGAGTCACTTTGCACCTTTGGACACAACGTCTATTTGCTGTGAATTTAATTATAAACTGGACTATTCAAACTGTGTGTATTTTTGTCTGTGTTATCGGAGTAAAAAGTTCTTGGCAGGCAGCCACAGAGTTGCTGCCAAGTTCCTTATCACTGAAGTTGAGTGTTTGAAGAGTTTATTTAACCCTCGGCTGGCTGGTTGGGTGCGGGGACAGAACAAACCTCTTCAGCCGAAGAAGTTGTAGAAAAAATGCTTTTAAAAGCCTCTGACAATCCCAGCTGAGCCGCGCGATCATCAGAGGCTTTTTTTTTAACTTTTAAAAGCATTTTTTCGGCCGAAGAAAAAATGCTTTTAAAAGTAAAAAAAAAGCCTCTGATGATCGCGTGGCTCAGCTGGGCATGGGGGGGGGCAGGGATTTTTCCTACCGGATCTCCGAACCTGCCGCCATTGCTACCGGATTGGGCGATCCGGTCCGAACCGGGAGCATTTCACCCCTGATATCAACCATGATTTAGTACTTAAGAGAAACAATAGTTTGAAGATGAATTGTAAGCCACAATTCCCCAGCTTCATGCAATCATCATCATCCTCATTTAACAACCCCTTGAGGGGTGGAGTCTGGGCACCTGAATGGAGCTGAGTGTTTACTGGCCGGATGCCCTTCCTGTCACCAATGTGGAGTTTTTTTCGGCAGATATATTCCCAGTGTGCCCAGAGAGAGAAATATCTGCCTCTACCTAGGATCGAACTCACAGCCTTCTTGATTGTGAAGCAAGAGCTCCACCTCTAGGCCACTGCACCACTCCCCCAGCTTCATGCAGTATGATGTTTTGTTGCAAATCAGGTCAGCATCAACATGTTAACAACAAAAGCTATCTAGTCATCTTAATCTTAAATCCCTTTTCCAGATCTGTTTGATTAAAAATCCCACCACCTCCGTTTACCGAATTGTTGACTGTTGGATTAATCCTACCTTTCCTCTGAAGAGCTCAAAAGGCTATTTACTTAATACTTGTTCTTCCAATTTTGCCCCACAACAGCAATCCTATCAGTTTGGGCAGAGAAAGAATGACTAGCCCAAATCATTCAGTGACTTGAACGAGTGTAGTATAGTGTACTGGTTACGGCGTGGGACTAGGACTGGAGAAATCCAAGATTGTAAAGGTAAAGGTTCCCCTCGCACTAGTCGTTCCCAATTCTAGGGGGCGGTGCTCATCTCCGTTTCTAAGAAACAGAGCCAGCGCTGTACGAAGACGTCTCCGTGGTCATGTGGCCGGCATGATTCAACGCCAAAGGCGCATGGAACGCTGTTACCTTCCCACCAAAGGTGGTCCCTATTTTTCTACTTGCATTTTTAGGTGCTTTCGAACTGCAGAAGCTGGGACATGTAATGGGAGCTCATCCCCTTACTAGGGATTCGAACTGCTGAACTGCCGACCTTTCGATTGATAAGCTCAGCGTCTTAGCCACTGAGCCGCTGCATCCCTCTAAGATTGTACCAAATGCCAAAAGTTTGCGTGAGATTTTCACAAGCTTGGTTCTATTCAGGAAGCTTGGCTTTAGAACTGTCCGAGAACAAGCATGGTTATAACAAAGGCAACAAAATGTTTTATACGTCCTAATACATACCTAACAAATTAATGCCATCGTTCACAATTAGTTGTCCATGCCGCAAATAGTTTAAGATCGGTTCAAAGTACTCCGGACTTCGGTCAATCAGAAAAGCTCCGCTGTGATCTCTCTTGTTTCCCCAAGCATCTGTTGCAGATGGACACATTAAAAACAAACAAACAAACTTTCCTTCACCTGTCCTGAGATAAGTCCATCTCTCACCCTCCTCATCTCCATCTGTCCCCAGCAGCTAAAATGGATCATCCATAGCCAAGATTAGAAATTAGACTTAAGTGCCACTGATTGCCACCACAAATTTAGAATGGGGACATAGTAAATAAGCAGGAAAGGACATCGTCTAAACTGGAAATGCATGTTCTGTTGGCTTGCTGGGGGTTCTACTACATTTACCTTCTAAAAGCAGGCAGGACCAGGGTAACGAGATGATAGTCATGGTTTTAAGAAGTGAACTTAATACTCCTCCAATTCCATGCAATGGAATAACATTTTTGACCCCAGTCCGAACAGGTGCTCTGGAGGCTGCAGAAAAGGTTCTAACACACTACTTATAATCTGACCAAAACTTTCTTTTCTGCTTTGAGTATCTCCATATGGGTGGACTTCAATTTCTAGAACTCTCCACTAAGCGTGGAGATGGCTAAGAATTCGGGGAATTGAAGCCCACTAATGTGGAGGGCCACCTGTTGGGAAAGACTAATCTAAAATATAGTTGAATTATATTTCCAGAACTTGGCACAGCTTTCAACAAGAATGTTGGAAGATGTAGTCTGGCATCATCCAGAGAGCTTCAGGTTGCTCCACCCTGCATGATCCAGGAAAGAGCCCCAAACCTGTTTATATATGTAAAGATATTAGTAACTATGTTCTTCTTTTGTGGCACTTCTGTAGCCCATGGCCAACAAAGTAGCCTGAAAATCATTCCTCACTCCTGACTTAAATGAACTGCTAAACTGCTCCTTTCTTCTTCGTGCACCTTTGGACATGCTTCTCAAGAGGAGCTAGCTAGACAATGCTGCAAGCCCAAACTCTCATCCTTGTTTATAGACACAAATCTAAAGTGTGCCACTGGGGTCTGTGTAGTTTCCTCAGAATTATCTATATCAAGCCTTACTTTGCAACAAAGAACATCTCAAAAGATGCCTCTGTTAAAATATTGAAGTTTGCAGATGATACAACAGTGATTGGTCTCATTCAAGACAACGATGAATCTGCATACAGATGGGAGGTTGAACAACTAGCCTTGTGGTGCAACCAGAACAATCTTGAACTAAATACACTCAAAACCGTAGAAATAGTGGATTTTAGAAGAAAACCTCCTATGCTACCACCTCTTACAATACTAGACAACACAGTATCAACAGTAGAGTCCTTCAAGTTTCTAGGTTCTATCATATCTCAAGACTTAAAATGGACACCTAACATCAAAAACGTCATCAAAAAAGCACAACAAAGAATGTTCTTTCTGCGCCAACTCAAAAAGCTCAAACTGTCCAAAGAGCTGCTGATTCAGTTCTACAGAGGAATTATTGAGTTTTGCCATCTGCACCTCCATAACTGTCTGGTTTGGCTCTGCAACCCAACAAAACAAACACAGACTACAACGGATAATTAAAACTGCAGAAAAAACAATTGCTACCAACCAGCCATCCATTGAGGACCTGTATACTGCAGGAGTCAAAAAGAGGGCTGTGAAAATATCTACAGACCCCTCACATCCTGAACATATATTGTTTCAACTTCTACCCTCAAAACAACGCTATAGAGCACTGCACACCAGAACAACTAGACACAAGGACAGTTTTTCCCCAAATGCCATCACTCTGCTTAACAACTAATTCTCACAACACTGTCAAATAATTCAGACTGTATTACTATTATTCTTCTCTTCCTTACTAGTATCTATCTCTTCCCACTTATTACTATAACCATGTGCTTGAATCTTTCAATTTATATTGTTTTTACTTGTTTCCTAGTATGATTTGATAGCTTATTAGTAACCTTGACTATCACTAAGTGTTGTATCTTGAATGTATTTTATTCTCCTTATGTATACTGAGAGCATATACACCTAAAACAAATTCCTTGTGTGTCCAATCACACTTGGCCAATAAAGAATTCTATTCTATTCTATTTACATGACATGGATTTGCAAACTGAGTACTGGATAGAACTTTCACATATGTATCTCATACCAACCTTTATCTTTAAACATGTGAGCCAGCATGCTATCGGGTTCTTTACTAACCAAAGTGCTCCTAAGAAAGAAATATAGACAAATTAATGAATAAATTGGCCACTTTGGCATGTGGAGTAGCATTCAGGTGGGGATTTAAAAAACACATATGGCTTATTCATTATTCATTTCTATTTTATGTTTATTTTCTTTTTATGTCCGCAGAAAGAAGTGACAATAAAGGTTATCTTATCTTTACAAGCAAGTTGGGTCCCAATGTTGACTTAAGTAATGGGAAATGTGGTTCTACACCAGATTGAGAAATGTTGGTGGAACCTTTAATTTATGGAATTGCTTAATTTAAAAAAATAAATAGAGAAAGCCAAGACAATATCATATTAAACCAGCATTTTAAAATCATGAATGGTTGAAAAATCATTTGGTCTGGGTTGTACATCATCATCATCATCATCATCATCATCATCATCATCATGTAGGAAGTTAGCACCCACCCCTTTCCTAGAAGAATGAAATATTTTGGGAAATATTAAAAAGGCAGAATATTATGTTTCCCTGGATGAGAAATGGAGAAGCATGTTTTAAAGACAACAGGCCTGGTGGCTCAGCAGACTAAGCATTGTGATTAACACCATCTGTCTGCAATTACTGCAAGTTCAAATCTCACCAGGCTCAAGGTTGACTCAGCCTTCCATCCTTTCAAAGGTAGGTAAAATGAGGACCCAGATTGTGGGGCAATAAGCTGATTTTGTATAAATATACAAAAGTATGAAGGCTATTGCTTAACGCATTGTAAACTGCCCTGAGTCTCCGGAGAAGGGCGGCATATAAATCAAATTAAAAAAAAAAAGGCAGCTCCCACCTTCCTGCCCCCACCCTTTTGTTAATGGGCCAGAGGCAGAAACTCAATCTTTGTCAATGGACCTCATCTGCAAGACAATGGGACCCATCTAGGACAGAAACTCACCACCTGGGCACCTGGGAAGATTACATCAGCCAGCAGGGCTAGCTAAGACCCCCACCCCCTGGAAGTCTGACAACCAATCAGGATACTCTTTCTGGGCCCCAGGAAGTTCAAAGCCAAAGACAGCATAAAACCCGAAGACTCACTGTATCTGCCCTTTTCTGTTCAGGAACTCAAGCCATGTGATCCTGTCCACCATTAAACCATCTTTCCAAGCAGTCTCCATGTTTCCAGTGTCTTTTTCCCCACTTGGAGCAGAACCCAGAAGGATATTTCTTCCAACAATAACTACTAACAACTGCCTTCACATATCATGCTACAAGAACAGCCCTACAGTTTAGCATGAAGCCTGAATCAGACCACTGTACCCAAAAGTTGTCAACAGCTTTATTAATAAACAAAGCATTTAACCTTTAGTTTAGTTTAGCTTAGCTTAGTTTATATGGCCCTTGGGCCATATCAAAGTGCAGAGTTCCAGACCACAAATTATTACTAAAATCTGATAAAAATAGTTTAAAATGTAATTGGATAAAATACAATTTAAAATGAAATTGGAATAAAACACAGTTTAAAATGAAATTGGAATAAAATACAATAATTTAATATATAAATAAAATACGATAAAATTATATTTCGGTATCACCCCTACAATCTACCCCAATCAGTCCCACATATGCCGATCTCAACCAAACATTTAACCCTTAGCAATATTATCTTTCCAATGTTTCCATTGGAAACTTTCCAATAAGGAAACAGACTCATACCGGGTAGTTGTGAAGTACCGTCCTCCTACATTGAGTGTTATCCAATCTGAATGAGATCCTGTTAATGTTTCTAGAGAGCTGATGTCATTCTGGGGATCTATGAACATGGAAAGCATATCAACATACAGTAACAACTTTAGACTTCCTGTTCTTCAGGAGGAAAACAACTTGGTGTACTTACCAATGAATGGCTCATCTTCACATACAAAAAGAACATCATCATCTCTATAGATTGAAGGAAATGAGAAAGAAAACCAGGGATTCAGAATAAGCCGGACAAATGTTTTGGAAAACAGTAGTTGTTAATTCCAGATTCCAAGCTTTAGAGATGCTAAAATCAATCCTATTACATTATGGTAATGGTTTAAGTGCTGAAGATCTAGATAACAATTCAACCGTGTTAAGTGGCTTCATATGAAGGAGTTTGAGCTAGTCCTTTTATGCAATAGTCATTTGTGGGTCGTCTGTATATCAGACTTGCTTTGAAATGCAGTGTTTGAGCAAGAAAACATGTGAAATCACCAAGACTGTTTTTTTTTTTAAAGAGGAAATGAGCACCACTATCTAAAACCATCCCTTTTCAGAGTTTGATTTTTGTTTTCCTGCACTCCACTGCTTTAGTGTCAGGAAAAAAAATACATTGATAAATTAACAATCTCTCCATGCTCTAAATCCAATTGTTTTTGCAGATGGTTTTGATCCAAATTCCTTAAATGCAATGACATTCATCTTTGGGAAAGTTGGAAAGTTAACAAGTCAAGCTGGAGAGTCAGATTCATATTTATGCAAAGATACTCTGGTAATGAGGCTCTGTTTACAGCATACTTCCCAACAAACCCAATAAGCATAGAACAAGCAAACCCTTTTAGTAGAAATAATTTGTTAGAAGGCAAACTATAGGATGGGATATTAATTCTCTGGCCATGAGAGATGGAATGCAAACCTATTTGTAACCCTTACACAATGGAATCCACATACAATCCTGTCCCAGATGAGAAGCTATATAAATCATATAATTTGACTGAAGCTCAGGCTTTTCCTTCCTCTGTTTTTTACATTTATTGTAATCAGAGTGTGCAACAAGGATAAATGCTTGATGCCCTCCAGATGCTTTGGACTACAGCTCTCACCATGTCCAACCAGCATGAAAATTATACTTCTGGAACATCTGGAAGACATCAGGTTGCTTACTCTTAGTTCACAATAATTTTGAATTCTTCACTGACTTTTTTTTTTTAAGTTTTTATTGATAATAAAAAGAAAACAACAAAACCAACATAAATACATTGAAGCAACATACAAAACAAACACACATCAATTCAGTCCAATGACTGACTCTTAGAAGATATTTACAACGGTGGGTTATTTTTCATATTTCTATTTGTATCAATATTTACAGTCACCTATTTACTTAGTTGTATATATACATATATAATTGACTCCTTATTTACTTCTATGCATTTCTACTGAATACCCGAAAATCATCTTTATATTCCTATTTTTGCCTCCAGCCATCTTCACTGACTTTTTAAAGCTAATCTTGGGTCATTTCCAAATCAGAATCAAATCATGGCTTGAATGGGGCTGGGGGTTATGATTTGCAGAGTGGGCTTTTCAGATGTTAGAATAGACCCATGCTTTATGGCTAAGCCACCATCGTGGATTATTTAGATTTGGCCTTGGGTATGGCATTCAATTAAGCCAGGATAGCTTGGCAACCACATTATATTGCTGAATATTGTGTGTGAAATGGGACACCTTGACATGCCCAACAAACTGTTTTTTAAACCGGGTGGGCAACGTTTTGGTTGCTAAAGGCAATACTTAATGTTTTTCAGGATGGAGGTCTGCAAAGTGGCCATATGACATAAGCAAGAAGGGATTGCACAAGTCTCTTCTTGAAAACCTCCAGTTATGGAGCACAACTTCTGAAGGCAAGTTATTCCATTGGTTAATTCTGATTGTCAGAACATTTCTCCTTAGGTTCTAGGTTGGAACTCTCTTTGGTAGTCTTCCATCTGTTACAGAAGAAGATGGAGCTGTAATATATTCTCTATAAAAGAATCCCTGTTGATGGCTTTGTAGGAAAGGGGTTCATGGCCATTTCAATATCAATACATTGTACTCTACTGTAGTACAACAAATATGGCATTCCTGAATCAGCTTTTATTCCAACTTCCAAGCACTTCTCGCGCCTATTAGGCTTATTCAAAAGGGCTCTAAGGAACACATTTCCAATATAAGGTAATAATCTTACCTAATTAAGGCAATGTCATCAATAAGTCCACCTCTTCCATTGTAGACACTGGTTGCTTTTATTCCGAGCTTATTGCTTGCGACAGAAAGCAAATCAGACAATGTTCCATAAACAGCCACAACCTATACGAGAAAGTTAGTTTTTTCATTCGATACACACAGTTAGCTGCTTTAGATTTTTCATCCATTTATATTTTATACTAGCATGCACATCCATGTGCTGTGCAATGCTCTTGATCTGCTTCGAAGTCAGCCTGAGATAAGTTGCACCATTTTTTCCCCCCTGAAGAAGTGGATCAGCCTTAGAAAATCTGTGCTTCTTTCTCATTCTCAGTTTCCACAATGTAGATTGCAATAAGGAAATAATTTTACCTACACTTGAAATTTTATATATATATATATATATATATATATATATATATATATATATATATATATATATATATATATATATATATTTGATTTATATGCCGCCCTTCTCCGGAGACTCAGGGCGGCTTACAATGTGCTCAAGCAATAGCCTTCATCCTTTTGTATATTTATACAAAGTCAGCTTATTGCCCCCACAACTGGGTCCTCAATTTACCTACCTTAGAAAGGATGGAAGGCTGAGTCAACCTTGAGCCTTGGCGAGATTCGAACCTGCAGTAATTGCAGGCAGCTGGTCTTAATAACCACCTTAATAACAAGGTGCCTTAGACCACTGTACTACCAAGGCTCTTATCATTTAAGGCATTTTAGAGAACAGTCATTGTACCAATACCTTTTCCATTAAATGAAGTCAATTTCTAGATTCGTATTGGATCCAAACAGTGTCACGGTATTATCCTGCAGAATTAAGGGGCCGAGCTTGTGCCACCACAATGTAATTTATTTGTTTCAGTTTTCAGTAATAACCCACAATTGGCTGGGTTTGTGTAAACCATACTAGTCCTTGTTTAGTGTCTGCAATTGGAACTGGCAACTTGGTTATTTAAGCAAAGCAATAACAAAGTGAAATGCAACTCTGCTTATTTATTTATTTATTTTATTTTATTTTATTTTATTATTTTATTTTATTTTATTTTATTTTATTTTATTTTATTTTATTTTATTTTATTATTTTATTTTATTTTATTTTATTTTATTTTATTTATTTTATTTTATTTTATTTTATTTTATTTTATTTTATTTTATTTTATTTTATTTTATTTTATTTTATTATTTTATTTTATTTTATTTTATTTTATTTTATTTTATTTTATTTTATTTTATTTTATTTTATTTTATTATTTTATTTTATTTTATTTTATTTTATTGAATTTCTATACCGCCCTACTCCCGAAGGACTCAGGGCGGTGTACAGCCATGAAATAAAACACATAGATATACAAAATTTAAAATCAAATAAAATGAATTAAATAAATTTGGCCGAATTAATACCCATAATTTAAAATACCCATAATTTTAAAATACATTAAAAATTTAAAATTTACACTTAAAAGGGAGAAGATTTAGGCGAGGCCCGCTTGATGAAATAAAAGCGTCTTCAACTCGCGGCGGAAGGTGCGCAGATCCGGAATCCTCCGTATCTCTGGGGGGAGCTCATTCCAGATCGTCGGTGCCCCCACAGAGAAGGCTCTCCCCCTAGGGGCCGACAGCCGACATTGTTTGGCCGACACCTGGAGGAGCCCCTCTCTGTGGGAGCGTACTGGTCGGTGGGAGGCTGTTGGTGGTAGTAGGCAGTCCCGTAAATAACCAGGTCCTAAGCCATGGAGCGCTTTAAAGGTGGTAACCAGAACCTTGAAGCGCACCCGGAAGACCACCGGGAGCCAGTGCAGCTCGCGCAGGAGAGGTGTTACATGGGAGCTCCATGTTGCTCCCATAACCACCCGTGCGGCCGCACTCTGCGCCAGTTGGAGCTCCGGGTGCACCTCAAGGGGAGCCCCATGTAGAGAGCATTACAATAGTCCAGACGAGAGGTGACGAGGGCATGAGTGACTGTGCGTATGATCTTATTTCAGCTTTTCCAGATCTGCCCAGGTGGTAAATGCGAGGATTGTTCATAAAGTTACTTTTTCATCACTGTCATAACTTCAAACGGTCACTAAATGAGGCAGTTACTAAATGAGGCAGTCACTAAACAAGGACTACCTGTATTTCAAGGTGGTTTGTTTGGTTTTGACACAGCATCATCTGCAAACTGAGTGATTTATCTTTTTTTGTGTAAACGTGTATAGAACTATACCTTAAAAACAGAATATATATATATATGCTCAAGGTTGATTCAGCCCGAGAAACCGGAAGCATCACGGCAAGATTGGCTGGAGAAATAGCAGGCTTCGACGAGTCCCACAAAAATCCAGCCGGACAAACTGCTGTTGGGGTGTGTGTGTGTGTTTGGACTGGAACCGTCCTGTACGGACAGTGAAGAAGGAGAGGTGCCTTGGACAACCAAGAGGAACAGGCAAGTTCCTCGAAAGGTCGGACGCTGTTCTTCGAACTGGCGGTGGCAGTGGCCATTGAAAAATGACCGCTCTGAAGCTGGGGCAACCGGACTAAGTTGTTTGTGCAGGTGTGGTGTCTGAAAGAAGTGCTGGTATTGGGTGAGTGATTGACCAACTCACAGGTAAAAAAGAAAATTTTTAAAAACTTTAAAAGGTGTCCCAGAGTGGAAATGAGCGGCTAATTGGCACTTGGGAAAGTTAATGGAGGGAGAAGAACAAAGAGGAGGTTAAAATACTAAAGCCTAAGAAAGAAAATTTTACAACTGGATTTAAAATTGGATTTGGAGAAATTAAAAATAATAAAAGAAAAAGAAACCTGAGGGAAGGTACTTTTTAGGTGGATTAAAATATTTTTGACAGCTTGGATACTTAGTTGCTCTGAGAATATTGTGGATTTGAAAGAGACATCTGCTGGTGGAAAGTGAGTACTGCAATATTGGTGGGAAGACAAGAAAAAAACCCAGCTGTGCCTGTGATTTAATCTGGAAACTGTGAGAATTTTTAAGGAGTATCTATTTTTCTGAACTGCTTGGTTTCGACTCCCAACAATTGTGGAAAATAACAAAGCTTTAATTTGGAGTGGATTGGATAAATATTTGAATTGAATACCATTTGGAATTAAAAAGAGACTATATGGACTTTAGAATTTCAATTAAATATAAAGTAAAACTGTTAATTTTTTTAATTGACAATATGGAGTCAATATTGTCAATTCACACATCCAATTGACATCTTGGATGTGTGAAGAATTAATTGAGATGTTTAAAAATATGTGTGAATCACTAAAGGGTAATAAAAAGTTAGAAATTTTGCTGGAACTTACAGAGCAGGAAAAAGAGAGTATAAGTGAGGAGCAAGAAAATAATACTGAAAGAAAAGGAATTGAAAGCAAAAAGCAATTAAATGATTTCACTGGGATTAACAGTGGCAAAAAAAGAGTGGATAGGGGGGAATATTCCCCCAAAAAGAATCAAACAAAGGGAAAAGAAGGAAAAAGTAGAAAGAGTAGGAGAAAACTTGGGGAGAATTACTCGAGTAATATATTTAAAAGTGAGAAAAAGGATTCAGGAAAAAAGACATAATAAATATAAAAATAAAAAAAAGAAGAAGGAGAAGTTAAAAGAATGGGATAAAAGGAGGAAATTACTAAGAAGTGGAATTTTGGAGAGACCAAGAGAAAATTGTTAAAGAGGGGAAGAATAGTGGAAAGGAGAAAGATTTAAGGGAATTGTATTAATATTATTAATTGTGGAAGTCAATTAAGTTAAACAATTTTAATGTAAGAAGTCAATATGATGATGTATATTGCTTATAGTAAAACAGACTAGCAGATGAAATATGAAGTGGTAATTGGGTTTAATTATGAAGACAAGATAAATTAAAATTGAAATGTTAAAAAGTGGGATGGGGATTTTCAAAAATATATGCTGTAAATGAAGAAATAAGATAATTAATTGATGTTATTGTAAGAAATTAGGAATCAAGGGAGATAATGATACTGTTTATGTATTATGTATTAAGAAGAGAGTAAGATAAGATGTGGATAGCTAATTATGTTAAATTTTAATGTTTTAATGTAAGAATTGAACATGATGACATATATTGTGTATAGTTGAAAAATGGGGAATTTTGAGAAATATATTTAGCAAATGGAGAAACAAGACAATTAATTGATGTTATTGTAAGAAATTAGCAGTTAAAGGGTGGATAGTGATACAGTTGATGTATTATGTATTAAGAAGAGATTAAGATAAGATAAAGAAATATGGAAAGAATATTATGGCCAAAATTGGAAATATGTAAAAAAAAAAAATTTCGGGGGGAGGGGGGAGGAGAGATGAAATAACAAGACATGGTGAAAAATGATAGATTTGTGATAAAGACTTATATAAAAGAGATGAATATGGAAAAAGCGATGTATAAGATGTGACCTGGTCAACATTCTGTTCATAAAATATGTATAATGTAAGAAAAATTTTAACAAAACTTGTTTACAAAAACAAAAACAAAAAGGTCGACTCAGCCTTCCATCCTTCCGAGGTCAGTAAAATGAGGATCCAGATTGTTGGGGGCAAGAGGCTGACTCTGTAAAACCGCTTAGAGAGGGCTGGAAAGCAGTGTGAAGCGGTATATAAGTCTAAGTGCTATGGCTATAAAAAGTAGAGTATTGTACATATTAAATACATTGTGCAGCTGATAAAAGCAACCAGTGGAAGTATTTCCAAATTGGGAAGATTCTTCTTGTTGGATGCTTATCCTACGGTCGGGTAGGAAATATATAGAAAACTATGTTCTGTAACTTTAACTGCTACAAGATGACTAATTGGCTGTGCTAAGCAGACATAAAAGAAGGCAGGAAGTTCATTCACTTCTGCTCCTGCTATTAGAAGGTTGAACTGCTGAAAGGAACTGTGTCTGTGTTACTGAAGAGAACTGGAATTGTAAGCAAACTATGTTTTTCTGTTGAACCGTGATTATTTGAAGAAGTGTTATCTTTGTTTTGAGAAGCCAAGTTTGTTTTTTTTTACTACAAGTAAAGACTGTTTATTTTTCTTTAAACGTTCAGAGTCTGTGAGTATCTGTGTGTTTTGCTAAGCAACGTTATCTATTCGCTGTCTGGTCCGTTGCACCACTTTGCAGAGGGCAGTTTTACCCTCAACACTTCTGAGTTACAAATGATTTCAGAACAGTCCCATTATTAATTGAAGGAAGCTGGGCCACTAAGCAATCAGAAGACAAAATGATTTCAAAACTGTTAAGAGGCCATATCAATATTAGATGAAGGGATGGTGGAGATTGAATCACCTCCTATAGAATTCTCCAGCTTTATCGCTGGAGATAATTTTCTCTTTTTTTCTTCTTAAACTTTTATGTCCTCCAATATTGATGTTTATAACTTCGGTGTATGCTAGAAGGCAACGAAGTCTACCGCGGCAGATGGAGGATTGCTCCTGTTTTATTTTGTGCGTCTCTCAACCACAGATGGGAAATCACATCCTGTGCCTGTCATTTGTTTTCCATTCCCAACAAGGTAAAGCACAGATTCGTATGTCAAAGACCATCATTTTAAAACGCCAGTCACTTCATAAACCCAAAGCAACAGGGTTCCACAGGTGCTGGCTGATCTGATGCACGAAATTAAAAAAAACAAAAAACAAAATCCCCAGTCATCCGCTGTTTATAATCCAGAGTTTCCATACCTGTTCCCAATCACAGCCCTGCCACCTGTTGTTAAGAGTGAGCAGAAACAGCAGTCAGAAAAACTTTTGATCGGTCCAAACGTCATCCCACCATTTCCTAGCCAGCCCTCCAGGGTCCACACTCCATCAAAATGAGCAAACGTCAACCGGGAGGAATATCTGGGAAATTTCAAGTGGCAAAGTTCTCCAGAAGTTCCTCGCCTGTCCTAAAAATCGATCAGGGCTCGAGCTGTGCATTATGTCAATGACAAACAGGATGCTGTTTCTCTTTAGCTGGTGTAAAGCATATCTGAATTGAAATATTTCTTGAGGGAAAAAAAAGAGCTACAAATAACCTAACCCCCTCCAAGCTTTTTTAAAAATATATATTTTATGGAATGAAACTTACTGCTAAACTTTTTGTAAAAAATGATGGAAGTCTTCTATTTTAAGACATTGCAATTTAATACATTTTCACACAATTACCTAATTCACGTGAGGCACTAAACATGTGATTGGTCGCCACACTATAAAAAAGATGTTGAGACTCTAGAAAGAGTGCAGAGAAGAGCAACCAGGATGATTAGGGGACTGGAGGATAAAACATACGATGAACAGTTACAGGAACACGGCATGGCTAGTCTAGTGAAGAGAAGGACCAGGGGAGACATGATGGCAGTCTTCCAATATTTGAGGGGCTGCCACACAGAGGAGGGAGTCAAGCTATTTTCCAAAGCACCTGAAGGCCAGACAAGGAATAATGGATGGAAACTGAACAAGGAGATATTCAACCTAGAAATAAGGAGACATTTTCTGACAGTGAGAACAATCAACCCATGGAACAAAAGTTGCCTTCAAAAGTTGTGGGAGCTTCATCACTGGAGGCTTTCAAGAAGAGGCTGGACTGCCATCTCTCAGAAATGGCGTAGGGTCTCCTGCTTGGGCAGGGGGTTGGACTAGATGACCTACAAGGTCCCTTCCAACTCTGTTAATCTGTTGCTATCAGCATCCTTCACCGGCTGATTTATTGAATTTAAGCTCAACTTCCAAAACCAGGAAAATCAACTTCTGTGCTACAAGATACCGGAAGTTCTCGATTTACGGCCAGAATTAGGGCCAGAATTTCCAAAGGCCATTGTTAAATGAGTAAGTGCTTCAAGGTGTTGGTTATCACCTTTAAAGTGCTCCATGGCATAGGACCTAGTTATCTTCGAGATCGCCTGCTGCTATCAATGGCCTCCCATCGACCTGTGCGCTCCCACAGAGAGGGCCTCCTCGGGGTGCCATCAGCCAAACAATGTAGGCTGGTGACCCCCCCGGGGAGGGCCTTTTCTGTGGGGGCACCCACTCTCTGGAACCAACTGCCCCCAGAGATAAGGAGAATCCAAGACCTCGGTGCCTTCCGCCGTGCCCTTAAAACTTTCTTTTTTCAGCAAGCCGGGCTGGCTTAACACTTTTAAATGTTTTTAATCGGTTTGTCATTGTTTTTTAATTACGGGGCCAAATTTATATATCTTTTTAATAGTATTTTAATGTTTATAGTCTATGTTTTTATCTGGTTGTACACTGCCCTGAGTCCTCAGGGAGAAGGGCGGTATATAAATTTGATATAAAATAAAAAATAAAATAAAACAATTTAAAAACACTTTTTTTTGCTATGATTGATAAGCAAATCACTGCAATTCTTAAGTGAATCATGTCATGAGGCGAATCCCACTTCCCTCACTGACTTTGCCTGTCAGAAACCAGCTGAGATGGTCACAAATGGTGATCGCGTGACCCTGAGATGCTTCAACTGTGGTAAATACATGTCACCTGCCAGGCGCCCAAATTTTGAATATGTCTCCATGCAGATGACATGGCGGTCATAAATAGAATCATAAATAGAATCTATCACTTTTTTCATTCAGTGCTATCATAATTTCGAACGGTCAATAAAAATGGTTGTAAATCAAGGACTACCTGTATGATGGTGATTACAATCCAGGATATTTCAAAAAAAAAAAAACAAACCTAGGAAAGATTTTCTTAAATCTTTATTTTAGCTTTCGCAGGCTCTCTTTATAAACTTTTGCCACAGCCATAAGCAGGGCAAAAGCTTGTTGTGACTGTCACAGCTTAGAAGAGTCACATTCAAATCTTAAACTCTGCTTCATTTATTACACTCTGAATCATAAGAGAGTGAGTGGAAGGCAGTGGTGGATTTCAAATGTTTTTACTATCGGTTCCGTGGGTGTGGCTTGGTGGGTGTGGCAGGGGAAGGATACTGTAAAATCTCCATTCCCTCCCCAATCCAGGGGAAGGTTACTGCAAAATCCCCATTTCCTCCCGATCAGCTGGGACTTGGGAGGCAGAGAATAGATGGGGGTGGGGCCAGACAGAATTTTTACTACCGGTCCTCCGAACTACTCAAAATTTCCGCTACCGGTTCTCCAGAACTGGTCAGAACCTGCTGAGTACCACCTCTGATGGAAGGAATGAAATTTAGACAACGGACAGCTGTTTCCAAATAATTAGTCCTTGATGCACATCATCAGAAAAAGAATTTGTGGGAAAAAACACTGTACAAACAAAACACTGGAAATAGTAAAGACAAACTCTGTTTTGCATTCAGATCTTAACCCTCCATACCAGGGGTCTCCAACCTTGGCGTCTTTAAAACTTGTGGACTTCAATTCCCAGAGTTCCTCAGCCAGCTTTGCTTAAAGTTGCCATGGTTGGAAACAGGGTGGATTTGATTTAAATCAAGTTGATTTAAATCACGATTTAAATCATGATTTAAATCACTAGTAAAAAGGCTTGATTTAAATCAACTCGATTTAAATCATAATTTTTAAAGAGCAACTGTCATCTCTGCTACTCCTTTGACCCGCTGTTGACTCACCGATAGTCCCAGCGTTGCAGAATATACAGCCTCATGCTACAGAACTAAGCTCCATTTCATGCTGAATAAACTAAATGATTTATGTATCTTAAATAGAAAACTATCTTATGATAGATTTTTACCCCCAAAGTTTTTTATTAAAATAAATTCGATAAAAATCAAAAAAATCTGATTTTTTTGATTTTTTTTAAAAAAATCATTGATTTTTATCCACTCTTGTTGGAAACCCCTGCTCCATACAATATTGCTTTTCTCATTCCTGCTTGTTGACTTATTATTAGATTATGACAGCAAAGAAGTAAATCTTACGGATTACTTACACTCCAGTGACAACTCAAGAGTTCCTAGGACAGAGTCTTGTATACTCTGCTGACCTGTAATAGGGTTTGGTTGGTTGATTGGATGGATGTTTACATGTGATCTCAATCATTATGGCTTGTTAATCAGGGAGTTATGATTTAGCATCTTGGGGAAATTTGACCATGTACTTACCCAACCAACTGAAGCCAAAAGAATACCAGTATTTGGCACAGGAAGAATGAAAAGGCTAGGGATCAAGATGACAACAATTTGTTGGGACTGAAGGCAAATGGACGTGTCCCAGGATTAATGTTGTAGGATCCAGTCTGGTTCGGTCACCAGGACCAGAGGATTAGTATCCTGAGCTTTCAGACTCATGTTGAAGCCCATCTTCAGGGAGATTCTCTCTAGCAGAGTGTGTGATGTTCTGTGTGTGATATTTATATGGTGCCTGGTTGTGTGTGGCTTTTTAGTTGATGGGGTATTGATGGCTGGCTTTTAAGCTGTTGGCTGTTATTTCCTTGTGCACAAGGCAACAACAGCCAACAAACAGCAGCCCAATCAACAACTAAAAAACCACACACAAGCAGGCATTATATAAATACCACACAAAGAATAGCCCAAAACACACACTTTGCTAGAGAGAAATTTCCTGAAGATGGGCTCCAGCATCGAAAGCTTGGAAGATTAAACCTCTGGTCCCAGTGACCGTCCTAGATCAGATCCTACAATTTGTGGCGATTATAATTTACTGAAACAGCCACAGCATTAATACATTACATTAACCATAGAATTGTAAAAGAAAGATACCGAATAATTCCCTCAACACGGTCAAACTATTCACTAAGTCTGCACTACTATTAATCTTCTCATCGTTCCCATCACCCTTTTCCTCCCACTTATGACTGTATGACTGTAACTTTTTTGCTTGTATCTTTACGATTTATAGACTGTTTCCTAATATGATTTGATTGCTTATTTGTACCCTATGACTATCATTAAGTGTTGTACCTTAGGATTCTTGATGAGTGTATCTTTTCTTTTATGTACACTGAGAACACATGCAACAAGACAAATTCCTTGTGTGTCCAATCACACCTGGCCAATAAAATTCTATTCTATTCTATTCTATTCTATTCTATTCTATTCTATTCTATTCTATTCTATTCTATTCTATTCTATTCTATTCTATTCTATTCTACTCTACTCTACTCTACTCTACTCTACTCTATATTCTATTCTATTCTATTCTATTCTATTCTATTCTATTCTATTCTATTCTATTCTATTCTATTCTACTCTACTCTACTCTACTCTACTCTATATTCTATTCTATTCTATTCTATTCTATTCTATTCTATTCTATTCTATTCTACCGCAGGCAAGCAAACAGTTGATTTAATAAGTTGCTGGACAAGTACGACTAAAGATAATAACTGAATTCACACATCGTGCTAAGCCAAAATCTAACCACAACATCCTGTGATGTGAGAACCCAACCATACTCTCAAGGAATCTGATAAGAGAGATTGCTGCTAGAATAAAGCTACAACATATTCCATGGATGCCCAAACTATACATCGGTAAATGAATACAAATATTGCACAATGATGTAGCTATTTTGGAAAAGAAAAAAAATCTATTTTGGTACGAGCTAGACTTTTGGAATTTTTCACTGCACTGGGAAGATGGAGGAAAGCAACACAATATTGTTTGAATATGAAACTGCATTCTTCTCCTTAAAAACAGTGTGCGGAAGAAGAAAAAATATTTTGGGAGGAAGCCTAGCTCCATTTTATCAAAATAAATATACACAGGTTATTTGTACAGCTGGGTGCTGACGCAGATCTTTTAAAGACTAAGTCCTGAGCAAACAGCATGTCTCCAAACAGATTTATAAGTGCACGACATTCATTAATTTATGCCTGTTCCTTGGTCCAGGAAAAAGTGATGCAAAGCTTGCATTTTCATTAATGTGAAAGGGAATTTTACTGGCACACAACCAGCCAAGTCACTGGCTAATTTCATACACAGTTCTAAAACATACCGTAATAGGCTAATCTGGAATTTGCTGTTAGGAAATTGTCCTAAATAAATGAACCTTAGGCCAATTTGTCCGTCGTCTGACTGCAATTCCTCCTGTTCCCTTCTCCTAAATCACGATCCTCTATTAATTAAACCTATGATAATTCAGTGCAATCTTTATAATCCTGTACATTTAATCCAGCAGCACTTAGGGAATGAGGGTAGGCAAACAAGGGAAGGAACTAAGCCTGCTGTATTGACAACTCAACTCCGAGTATAGCTCAACTCTGGCTAAGGGTACAAAATATTCCTAACTAGGAGAATTAGAAGATGTAGTGGCTGTATCTGCACAAAACATTATGCTTAAGCTAGGATTTCTGTGGCGCTGTGATTTGCATGCACCAGTCCATTTAATTTATGCATTGTGAAAAATGCAGAAAAATTCATTAACAGGTTAAGAGCGTTGTGTGAATGCAAACTTTCTTCCTTTTGCAATAACTGGTTTTAAATTACTGACTACCCACTAGGTAGAAGAGCAAAATTTAAATTAAATTGTTAACGATCAGCATCAGTTAATAGCACCTTTGGGGGAAGAAAGTGGTTTCAATCAAAAAGTAGATACTATTGTACATCACAGTTCTGATGGTTTGCATTTTTTTATCAAAGCAACCATTTATTTTGTGGATTCCGTGTAACGTGATGTTCTACAGCACTGTGCATCAAAAATGCTTTGAATACTTATTTCTAATTTGAAGGTCATCGCTGAGTGAAATATAATGCAATCACCAGAAAAGGAATAGGATAAGTATTAATTACTTTATTGTGGGCTAAACATCAAATTGCAATGAAACATACTAAGAACACTATACACAGCTGGTCTGAAAAAGGTGAGGACAGGAATTTGATGGCTTGCAAAGAGTTTTCTTTCCTTATGGTGTTCTTTCAGATTTTTGCAGGTCAGATATGCTAGCCCAGGAGTCTGCAACCTTAAACACTCAAAGAGCCATTTGGGCCCATTTGCCACAGAAAAGAAAACACCAGGAGCCACAGAACCTGGGTGGGCGTGGCCAACTCGATGTCACTCACTTCCACCGGTCACATGACACCCGCCTAGCCACGGCTATCCAGCCGGTCATTAGGGCAGAGAACCAGTTGTTAAAAAACACGGAGTCACCAAATCCTTTTGACATCTCTCCCCTTCCTCCCTCTCCTCCCCCCCTCTCCCTGTCTCTGCCCTGGCCGCTTCTCCATCTCCCACCGTTGCCCTTACCTTCTCAGACCAGGCGAGGAGTGACTGGGAGGGGAAGGCGAGGGGCGGGGCCAGCCAGTGTTGGGATCACCTGACAGGGAGCCACAGCAGAGGGCCAAAAGAGCCACATGCGGCTCCGGGGCCGTAGGTTGCTGACCCCAGCACTAGCCAATATACAGCCACTGCCTCTATTTTCATATTCTCATGTCTTCCAGATCTGTCGAACAACACATTTCGTCACTCTTCATAGGAGTGAAACCAGGAATGGGAGTGCCAAATCAGGTGGCTGCCCTCATCTGATTAATCCCAATTTCCAAACAGGATGAGAGCTGGTTAAACCAAGCCTGGTGGCTCAGCAGACTAAAAGCATTGTGATTAACACCAGATGCCTGCAATTACTGCAGGTTCGAATCTCGCCAAGGCTCAAGGTTGACTCAGCCTTCCATCCTTTCTAAGGTAGGTAAATTGAGGACCCAGTTGTGGGGGCAATAAGCTGACTTTGTATAAATATACAAAAGAATGAAGGCTATTGCTTAGCGCATTGTAAGCCGCCCTGAGTCTCCGGAGAAGGGTGGCATATAAATCAAATTTTTTTAAAAAAAAATCCTTGGGGGGGATAGGAGACCACCAGGAAATCCTAGGGCTGTAGCCAAGATCATAAAGTTTAAAACAAAAAACGAAAAAAAGCGAAGCCAGTCACCTCCACCTCCCCCCCCACCCCTCAAAAAACCACCACCTAGGTTTCTCTTCTTGCAAAGAGAGACTTCCTCATCCCCTTTCTGGGAAGGTGGCCAGCTCAGAGAAGGGTGGGGTGGAATTCCAGGCAACCCTGGAGGAAGTAGCTCCAAAATTTCTGGGGGAGAAGAATTCCAAAGGAAGCTAAAAGTAGACCTTAGTTGGTTGCAAGCCTGTCTGAGCCTTTTCCAGCTCAGTGCTACTACTCCAAAGAGTGTCCGCCTTTGGCAACTTTTAAGACTTGTGGACTTCAACTCCCAGAATTCCCCACTACTCCAAAGAGTGTCCGCCTTTGGCAACTTTTAAGACTTGGGGAATTCTGGGAGTTGAAGTCCACAAGTCTTAAAAGTGGCCAAGCTTGGACCTCTCTTCCATCCATCTGAGCATTTTTCACTCTCATCAAATCCAATGGGAATTGCTGCCTAGGATTCCCAGGAGAGAGAAAAAAAACCCCCAAAACTTCCATCTGCAGCTCCAGCAGCTTTCCTACCCGGCTTTTTTCCCTATTGGAGGCTATAATAGAGACTCTATTGCACTAGAGACCTCCTGATGTCTCCCCCGATGATAGCCTGGGTAGGTGGCTCAGTGGGCTAAGACACTGAGCTTGTCGATCAGAAAGGTCGGCAGTTCGCCGGTTCGAATCCCTAGTGAGTGAGCAGAGGGGGGGTTGGACTAGATGACCTCTAAGGTTCCCTTCTAATTCTGTTACTGTAATGCACCCAGAATCAAAAAGAGGGGCTTCTTTCCCCGGCTTACCTTCCCATTTCTGGGGCTGCCATTAACAAACAGTGTGACTCTCTTCATGTCCTCCCTCTGTTACCAGCCTGGCTACAAACCCGGAAGAGTGGCGCCCTTAACCAACAGGCCCACCCACCAATCCGCCACCCTGCTTGTTTTTTTTCCCTCTGCCCAATCGGATTCAAAGGAAAATGAGGTTGGGGGCGGGACTTTTAGGCTGGGGAGGCGGGTCCGTCCGTGCGATTGGCTTTTTCCAGGAGGCAGAAAGGGCGGGGCTTACGGAGAAGGGCGGGGCAGGCAGACTCCTCGTCTTTTTCCTCCTCCTCCTCTTCTCCGAAAGGCGAGCCTCGCTCCTCATTGGCCAGACTAGTATCACGTGACGCTCCAACCAACCGTTCTTTCATCGTTGCTGAACGAACAAAACCCATCCGCCGGGCCGGGATTTCTTCCAAGGGGAGGAGAAAAAATAGTCCGCGACTGGCCTGCTTGATTTGTCTCCTTCAGCGGCGGAGGAGAGGGCAGGCATCCCCAGTGGTTTCCCTATCTGAGGCCGGTGGACCGTCTCTCGGGCTCCGTTTGGGTGGAGAGAGAAGGAGCCTCCTCCTCCTCGCGGCGGAGGGATACACGGCTCTGGCAAGCGGTGAGAAAACGCTTTTGAATGAAGGGCGCGAGAGGAGGCCCGCCGGCGGCAGTTGGTTAGCGCCGAAGTCGTCGGATCGTGTTGTTTGAGCGCACCGAGGGCGCATCCTTTTGTATACTTACGGTAAGCCCAATAGCAGCCCTAAAAGCTTCGACGGATTAAATTTATGATAGAGAAGCTCTAAATTTACTGGTTTCCAAGCTTGGCCGCTTTAAGATGGGTGGACTTCAATTCCCAGAATTCCCCAGCCAGCTTTGCTGGCTGGGGAATTCTGGGAGTTGAAGTCCACCCATCTTAAAGGGGCCAAGCTTAAAAAACAAGTCAGTCTAAGGGCATTCCTTGTATATGCCAAGCTAAGAAGGAGAAAGCAAAGCACCTTCCCTTCTTTGGGAATGCACGTTTCATGTTGGTGTGCAGATGTGCAAGAGGGAGCGTGTGGCCAGATACAGAGGTTTTAGACACCTTCTTGGTCCAGAGTTTGCAATGCTTCTGAGATAGGGTGGGCCATTCATTTTCTCAAGGGACGGGACATGAGAAACTGGGACTTGTTGCCCCATCCAACAGGGCTGTGAAGGTGCGTAGGCATGCACGCGCATACATAAATTGGAAAAAAAAATAAAATAAAAGTCATCAGCAAAATAAAATGCAATGCAAGTTGTACTGCGGGGCATGACAGTTGCACTTATTTTGCGCTTGGTTTCTGATTTCCAAATGACCTCGTGTGGGCCAGACGGAGACAGATGTTGTCGTCATCAATTCGGATCTGAGCCTGGTGTCGAGGCCAATGAAGGACGACAGACACATTCTGTCACATGTGGTGGCAATGCCCCAAAGCAAAGACATATTGGGAACAGATAAGGAGATGGTTACAGGGGATAACAGGAGAACAAATTGAATCTAAACCTGAATTATTTTTATTAGGAGTAATTAATCAAAATTAATTAATTAATTAATTAATTAATTAAAATTAATCCAAGGTTGACTCAGCCTTCCATCCTTTCTAAGGTAGGTTAAATGAGGACCCAGTTTGTGGGGGCAATAAATATACAAAAGTATGAAGGCTATTGCTTAACGCATTGTAAGCCGCCCTGAGTCTCCAGAGAAGGGCGGCATATAAATCAAATTAAAAAATTAAAAAAAAATTAAAAAAAAAAGATAAAGAAGCAACTCCAACATCTCATTTTACATAGAGTAACAGCAGCACGAATTGTTTATGCCCAATGTTGGAAACTTGAAAATATACCAGCCAACGAGAGGGTTATCCATAAGATATTAGAATGTGCCGAGATGTATAAGCTCACATTAGAAATAAAAGGCAAGGAAGAAACAGAATTTTACGAGGTTTGGGATAAGTGGTTTGAACAGAGAAACAAAAATGTATAGAAATAAATGTAGATAACTGTAAGAGACACATGACACAGTAATGTTAAAAAATGCTTATTGTTATGTAAATTGGAAAAATGGAAAATTAAAATATTATATATATTAAAAAAAAGAAGGCCGCCAGACCCGAGGTGCAGGTTTTGATTGCTTTTTATTGGGATACCCCCAAGGAAAAGGGCTCCTGGCCAAAATGCCAAGAGAGCCAAGAACAAAGGATTACGAAAGCTTTATACATTTTCACTAAAGAAGGCGGGATAACATAGTGGAGGGATTCAAATAATTTAACAACCGGTTCTCTGCCCTAATGGCCAGCTGGGTAGGCATGGCTCGGTCATGTGACCATGTAGGCATGGCCAACTCAACGTCACGTCGATGGGCGCTTCGCGTTAGCTGTTACAATGTAATAAGGATTAACCAGAGAGGCAGTTTCTGTAAGCAAGGCAATAAAGATTAGGCTAGAAATAACACCAGAATGTTTCCTTCCTGCCTTCCTTACAGGATTAGCCCTGTGAAGTGGGAAAAAAACAAAATAAGATTTCTTCCAACAACTGGTTCTCCAAACTGCTTAGGTTCTCCCAAATAAGTGCGAACTGGCTGAATCCCATCACTGGGATAATAAGAAATATCTAATAAACATTCTAGTAATAATTCTACAATTTGTTCTGTGGGTCTCTAGCTGTCCCTATTCCTAAACCTTGGCTAATGAATGCTCCAGGAGTTATCTAACAATACACCTTTTATTTGCTGCAGGCCATCTCTATTCCTAATTTAGCTGAGGTCTGCAAGTTGCCTAACTTGTTACTTTTATCAGCTTTCTAACTACCCAGAATTGTTACAAGCTTTACACATGCATATTTCCTGTGGATAAGCCAGACAGACTCCACAATTAATGTCTTCCTGACTTACTTTCAAGTGTGTGTCATGACCTGGCTTTATTTTAGCAGATAGCCCATCAATGTGATTTGGGAGACAGAAACAGCGGACAAGACAATTGTCATGCAAAAGGGATCTCGGCCCATAGAAGGAAGGGGAGTATTGTAAACTTTGACCCTCCCTGGGGAGGTTTTCTGGAGAGTAAAAGGAAAGGAGGGGAATTGTGCTTGTTCTATGCCTTGTTGAACTTTGACTTCTGAAGCCTGAGAAGCCTGAAGACTATTAATCATGGAGCAGATCATGTGCTATATAGGTAACCAGGCAAATGACTAACATTATCCCTTTCTTTCAAAAGAAAGATATCCAGACTTCTGTAGTACAATACTGCTTAAAAGTCCCAGTCGGAAGACCAAACTATTTGTCAAGAAAGCAGCAATATCACCTATGAGTTGGCAACAGCAAAGACATTCCCAATGGAGAATCAGAATACTAAAAAGGTACTTTTCGAGTGTTCCAATACTCAACGTAACTTGTATTTGGGGCATGGAAACCCAATCAATAGCATGAAGAAGATGGACTCTCTCTTCACAAGTGGCTCATCAGACGCCCCAGCAGCAACCTTGTGTACAAGCACTGCCGTGCCCGAGAGTTTGGGAAGCACCCTGATAAACAATCACCCTATCGTCATGAATGATACAGATCATTTAACAACTCCCAGGAGAAAATCAGAAGAGAATACAAATGTTGAAATTGCAAGTAACCAAGTTACACCGTATAGAGGCTTGTCTGACAGTACGGCAGTTGCTTATAAAATTAACCCAGAGTTTTCTACAAGCCAGAATAAAGGTAAGGATTATGAACATCGGGGATGGTTGGGAAAATACCATCAAGCAGCTAGCATTCTGAAGAATAGTATACTCATAACTTAACTCTGCTACGCAGCAGAATTAGGATTCCAATAGAAAAGAATCTCTACTTCAGGGATGAACTGTGGGGTCCTTTGTGCTCTCTGAGCTTGCTTGCTTGCTTGCAGATGTTTTACTACCCAACTGGGTTATGTCAACAGGGCGAGTGAGTGTGGGATTTGCTGCTTTTTTATATTCAATAGTTTGCCCTGCCAGTGAGGATGCAGTTTCTTTCTTCGTAGCTCCTTGATAAGAGGATGGTTTTCCGCTTGATTATCTGGTGCTGATCCCTAATCAGATTCTGGGGGAGTGGGGATGTTGTCTAATTTTTTTGTTTCCTTTCTAGGAGTTTTAACTGTCCCTTTTGAATGGCGTGTGAATGTGGTTTATCTCTATGTGTCTACTGTTTTGATCTGTCTGTATACCCTGTTTCCCTGAAAATAAGACATCCCCTGATACTAAGCCCAATCAGGCTTTTGAGCGCATGTGCTAAAATAAACCTTCCCTCCCAAAAAATAAGCCCTCCCTGAAAATATTTAAACACAGAGCTAGAAATCAGGTAAGACGGCAAGAGGAACTCCATCTTGCTCCACAATAAGACCTCCCCGAAAATAAGCCCAAGCGCTTATTTCAGGGTTTAAAAAAATATAAGACAGGGTCTTATTTTCGGGGAAACACGGTACCAAGCTTCCACTAACTGTCTAGATTCTAGCGGTTTGGCTTAATTTAAGATTTGCCTTGATCTAAAATGCTAATAGTTGCCCAGTTGAAATTCTACCTTAGTCTGTCCAGAGTTAATCTTAATCTCACTGGCAGGGCAAGCTATTGAAATGCCTGCAAACAAACACCTAAATTCAGAGAGAACCACAGCATAAGATTGACTGAATTTGGAAAGTTAGTAAGATTATGTTGTGGGTATTTTAACTGTTATCCCGAAATGAAGAAGAATAGTAAAGGTTTTCCCTCAGTGAAAGTGGGCTTTCGAATGGCTTTTTCTGTGTTATCGTCATTGGGTGCTTCTTATAGCCTGCCTTTGTTTTAGAGGAATTCAAGCATGTATTGAAAAAATTAAGACGACGGTCTACAATTGGAGCACGAGGTTCTCCAGAAAATGATTCTCTCATCCAATATATTGCTCGGCAAAGGAGAATGAAGGTGCAGGAAACTTTGTCACAAGTAAGTGTGATGCGCAAAAATGTTTTAGGTCGAAATGAGCAAAGATTAATATCTGGGATGCCAAACTCCAGATAACTGCTGGATAGGAAAGGAAAAAAAAAAGATTTTTGTAGCCCAGATCAGGTAACTGTATCCACATTGGACATGGATGATAGAATCAGGTCCCGTTGGGGGAAAAATTAGTTTGGCTATTTTGACAAAATGTTTTGGAAGCTTGTGTTTTCAGAGAAGTATTGATTCATTCCTGAAATCTAGCATAGGCTAAGAAGGTCATGTTTTGAAGATTCAATTGCTGACTTTAACAAGGATCTATTTTGGAGTTTTGATTTAAGAGGCAAGTTCAAATATTGGTGGATTATTAAACTTTCAGTTTGCCACTGGGTGGCGATGGTGTATTTGCTTCCATGCAGGAGGTCTTTCCCTTATTCCCTTTTCCAAGTAGGTGCTGACAGGACTATTGCTCTGGAACTGAAAGGCATTTCAAAAGTCCTGGAGCATCTAACTGCATTTTATGTTTTACTGGCTGGATTTGGGTTTTGCATTAAGCCATAACTTGGTTTGTTCAATTTTCCTTTAGGATAGCATATGAATCTAATTCTAGAGATCCATATACCATGGCTTACAATTTAATGTTGTAGATGAAGCCAGCGAAATTTATTTATCTATTTATTTGTTTCCATTTCTATACCGCCCTTCTCCAAATAGGACTCAGGGCGGTGAACAGCCAAAGTAAAAAACAGAACATACAAAATTTAAAAAACAGTTTAAAATAATTAAATATTTTGGCCGTAAATTAAAACAACCCAATTTAAAATCAATTTAAAATTTAACTCAAGCCAGCCCAGCTAGTTGAAATAAATAGATTTTCAGGGCCCGACGAAAAATCCGGAGGTCTGTTATTGTACATATCTCTGGGGGGAGCTTATGTAGCTTATTAACCAACAATTGTTTAAAATCTATCTCCCGTAAATAAATAAATAAATACATAAATACATGCTGGCATACATACATGCATACATACATGTGTGTATGTGTTTATCTGTATGTATATCGAGATAAGGGTCTGTATATTATGCCTTCTAATTTAATGTTGCAGATCAGAGGTCTCCAACCTTTTCTGCTTCTGCGGCCTGGTTCTGAATGGCTGCAGCTCAGCACTAGGTCATGGACCTGAGCACCCCTGTTGTACATGAAGCCAGCAAAATGTAGCTTATTCAATCAACAGTTGTTTAAAATCTATCATAAATAATACATACATAGACGTATATGTATATAAAGCAGACTTTGAGTAAGTAATAATGTGACACTTTACTGAAATAAAACTTAAATATTTGGATTAGTTGTGTATAATGCAAGCCCTCTATATGATTCAATATAAGTAAATTTGTTTAGGGACTTCTCAAGTTTGCCATAACATGGGGAAGTAGGGGAAAAGAAAAACTATTCTGTAATAATACCTATTTGGATATTTCCTTGTATTTTGAGCAGTCCAGCCCTTGTCAACATCGGAACACATTGCTGAAAGACAAAATAGCTGCCTTCCAATCCTCATTTAAAGCCCTTGAAGAAATTGAAGAAAAGGCAGTCCATATTCCTTCTACTTGTAAGTAACCCACATCTAATCTCAGTTATAAGAAGCATTTTATTATTGAACAAAGAAGATTTGTTAAAGAAGTACAGAATATTTTAACCAAAATGTTTTTTTTTTCCTGGCTTAAATTACGATTTATTTATTTTTTTGGAGGTGAAGGATATTGCACTGAGAGAAACTGAATGATGAGTTGCATTGTAGAAACTTGTATAGCTGAAAAAACTCAGTCCTTTACAATGGGCATTATTTAGTAATGTTTACATCTGTGTTGAATGCAGCAAACACAAGACTGCATGAGCAATCAACGTTGAGCCAGACATGGTCCCAGGAGGATACGAATAATGCTTTTGAAGAAAACTTAAATAATAAATCTATGAACGGAGATGGTATATCAGTAGATATCCAGATGCACAGTCCCAGATTTCCATCATGGAAACCCCTTCTGTCTGGCACAAATATTATGTCTAAGGTACGAATTATAGATATCTCTATAGAGTTAGGTAGCATTGTATGACTTTGCCAACTGTTTCTTTTCAATCTATCAAAGATATAGTCTCAGTTATTCCATGGAAGAGAAGAACAACTAGGATGATTAGGGGATTGGAGACTAAAACACAGTGAACGGTTGCAGGAACTGGGAAAGAGAAGGACCAGACATGATTGTAGCGTTCCAATATTTGAGGGGCTGCCACAGAGAGGAGGGGGGTCAATCTGTTTTCCAAAGCACCTGAAAGCCAGACAAGGAATAATGGATGTGAGCTGATCCAGGAGAGATTCAACCTAGAAATAAGGAGAAATTTTCTGACAGAGGAATCAACCAGTGGAACAGAAGTTGCCTTCGGAAGTTGTGGGAGCTTCATCACTGGAGGCTTTCAAGAAGAGATCGGATTGCCATTTGTCAGAAATGGTGTATGGTCTCCTGCTTGGGCGGGGGGTTGGACTAGATGATCTACAAGGTCCCTTCCAACTCTGTTAATCTAATCTAAGTGTAGGAAATGAAGCAGATTTTAATTTCCTTTTCTTAAATGTTCCTATGGCCTTAATCTTAGAAGCCAAACAACCAGCGAATGGATTGGTAGCACAGCAGCCTTTCTATTTCCCCACTCCCAATAATTTTTCTGCATTGTTTTGAATGGCTACATCCCCAAACTCCAAAGATGGCCTTTGATCACATATTAAAACTAAAATAATGCGTCAGAATAGAAACTTGACTTGTGTGTTCTCAGGCCGTTCTGGTCTCACCAGCGAACGCTGTGGAATCTACACGTGTATCTTTGGTAGCTACTCCAAGTACGGGCATATCAAAGAGTCAGAGTGGTAAGACTGAACTTGCATGTTAAGGCTTTATTTTAATACAAAAAGATGTGTAGGTTTTCTTTCTGGGTAAAAGCAAAGACAACAATACTGTAGTATCCGTTTTGATGATGATTGATTTTATAGCAAGTCTCATTCATTGTGTTTTTGTAATATTGGCCACAAATATGAAAATGGTACACAAATAGTTTTGAATGCTGACTTATCTTTGTAAGTTAACGCATCCCACCAATTCCTAGAAACAGTCCACTTTCCAAATATATTGAACAATATCTGCAGTTGTTCCTATCAATATCTTCAGCGATGCACGATTAGAAATGGCCGCTTAATAACAACAAATTAGTTAAGTTAAATGTTCATGTACAGGTAGTCCTTGACTTACAATCCAATTGAGGCCAAAATTTCTGTTGCTAAGTGAGACAGCTAAGTGAATTTTGCCCCATTTTATGACTTTTCTTGCCACATTTGTTAAGTGAGTCACTGCAGTTATTAAATTAGTAACACGGTGATTAAGTGAATCTGGCTTCCCCATGGACTTGGCTTATCAGAAGGTCGCAAAAGGGAATCACATGACCCCGGAACACTGCAACCGTCACAAATATGAGTCAGTTGCCAAGCCCCTGTTATTTTTGATCACAGGGATGTTGCAACGGTCATGTGAAAATGGTCATAAGTCCCTTTTTTCAGTGTTGTAACTTCAAAAGTGTCAGCGTTCCAAGTAATGCACCCATAAAAAACAAAACTCTGAGGCAGGCGAGCTCCTCAAAGAACAGTTTATTGGATACATCATATTGGTACAACTGGTGAAAGCCGACTCTGAAATTTCCCGCGGCTTTCACCTAATTAAAAAATAAAAGCTTCCCCTTTCCCCCAAGTCCCTGGTCCCGCTGTCCAATCAAGGTGCTGGCCAGTTGCTTGGTTACTTCACTCCTCCTCTGGCCAGCCACCTGTCAGAATGTCCTTGGTTCCCACAGGAAAACTTTATTGTTTTGGCTACAAAACCCCATCTAACTATTTCTCTCCCCCCCCCCCCCCAACCATCGTGTGGCAACCCTGAATCCTCCAAGATGGCTCCAGCCAGGTTCACTAAACCAGGTTGACAAAAAGTTCACTAAACAGATGGTTGTTAAGTCGAGGACTACTCTGTAGTCACTGAATCACTGATGGAAGCTGCCCACTAAGTTCTAGTCACCGGAGTCCAAAAGTTGTTGAATTTAAATGCAGCATGAAGGCTGATCACAAATGTTTAAGCACATTATTGCTTATAAGCTGCAAAGGAAAGGGAGAACCTTATTTTAGCAATGGACACATGTTCTGTGGAGTTATTTCTGGCTTATCATTGAGTGAGTGTTGTCATAATTGCTTGCAATGTGGTTTTTGTTGTATTGTGGAGGTGAAGACAAAGAACTGAGCAGAAGCGACACATCTCAACCCAGCGGTAAGAAGGTTCGGTTTTCAGAAAAGCAGAGCTTGGAAACCTTTGACGAAAGCAAACCCCCCGTTACACCTGTGGGAAAAGGCCATTCATTTCCCAATTCCCTTCGTTCAGTTCTGAAGAAAACACCAGTCAAAATCGTAGCGGAAGGCTTGAAGGTTGGTGTTGAATTATTAACTATACGTTTATTTTCTCTGGCAAATCTTCAACAAATACCTTGAAACCAATTAAAGAACCTTCTTCAGGTTTCTCAAGAACTTAATGCTTGAAATGTTGCTTGCTTGTTAAAGGATCTTCAAGGATCATCAGGGGAAATGGCCACACCGATATGTCCTGGATCTTTTGACCCTGAAGGTGAAGATGTGTTCCTATATTTTTTACAATTTGTATTTTAGTATTGGTCTGCTAGAGAACCAGACTCTAAATATTAGTGTTAATATTTAGGAGCCTGGGTGGCGCAGTGGACTAAGTGCTGTTAAAGTAGTACTTAGCTGCCAGCTGCCTGCAATTACTGCAAGTTCAAATCTCACCAGGCTCAAGGTTGACTCAGCCTTCCATCCGTAGGTAAAATGAGGACCCGGATTGTGGGGGCAATAAGCTGACTTTGTATATATATAAAAAAAACCACCGCTTGGGGGGGGCGAAAGCCCTACTAAGCAGATACATACAAAAGTATGAAGGCTACTGCTTAATGCATTGTAAGCTGCCCTGAGTCTCCGGAGAAGGGCGGCATATAAATCGAACCAATAAAATAAATATATATAAAACCCTAAACAGCATAGGCTCAGGTCCTCTCAGAGTGTTTTGATTTTATTTTTTATTATTGCATGCTACCTTGAATTCCTTTGGCAATTTAAATGGCTAATTGATTGATTAAATAGATAACTCTATTAGCCTACCGGGGAACTTGCCCTCTGCACAATAACTTAGAAACTGCTTTTTGGTGTTGATGTAGAAATAGTTTAGCAGCAATACTTGTCTCACAGAACAGCCTCTGCTTTGTGTTGTGCTGTACCATGTGCGTACAGTATGTGCCATGTGTGTTTGTGTGCATCTACGAGTCACTTTTGACTCCTGTCTGACAAAATTCTGCAGTTTTCTTGGCAAGATTTCAGAAGTGGTTTGCCATTGCCTTTTTCCTAGAGCTTAGAAAGTGTGTTGGCCTAAGGTCACCCAAATGGCTGCATGCCGAAAGTGGGAGTCGAACTCACAATTTCCTGGTTTCTAGCCTGGTGCTTTAACCATTACCCCATACTGCCTCTCATATGTGCCTTAGGCATCTGTTAAACCTTATCTTCTTATGCTGATCTTTCCCAGCCATTGCAACTATGTAATTTTTGCATTCTCTTTTTTCCTTATTTAAAAATACATTATTTTAAACTGCACTTGGGTTTTAAAAATAAGTTGTACATCCTTCTAATAAAGCAATTTCCATACATCTTGCTGAAATAAGAGCCAAAGATTTGTGTCTAACGTAATTTTTGTTCATCTTTAGAAAGAAAACCTAATTCTCCTGACCGTCAGGCTCCTTTGATTAGAACCACTCGAAACTCTGCTAAAAGGAAGGTATAAATAAAAAGGAATATCTCATAAGTTGATTGGCAGATATAAATGTTTTGCAGTTTTGCTGGAACTTTCCATTCTCTTTACAGATACCTGTTTGAAATACAGGTAGTCCTTGACTTACAAAGTTCATTTAGTGACCGTTCAGTTACAACAGCACTGAAAAAAGTGACTTATGACCATTTTTCACACTTACGACCTTTGCAACATCCCCATGGTCACGTGATCAAAATTCAGATGTTGGTTCATATTTATGACGCTTGCAGTGTCCCGGGGTCATGTGCTCCCCTTTTGTGACCTGACAAGCAAAGTCAGTGGGAAAGCCAGATCCGGTTAACAACTGGGTTACTAATTTAACAACTGCAGCGATTCACTTAACAACTGTGGCAAGAAATGTTATAAAATGGAGCAAAACTCACTTAAGAAATGTTTCACTTAACAACAGAATTTTTGGGCTCAATTGTTGTCCTAAGTCTAGGACTACCTCTATTTATTTTTCACTAAGGCTATTTGGCAAATGTTCAATAGATGAGAATGTGAAATCTGTTGCATATCTCTTCTGTTTTGAAAATTCCAAGTTGCGTGGTACTGTTTCTTTGCACATTCCTGTTTTTATAGCTCCGTATGTAAGATATAGTTTATGTACAGTAGCAGGCCCTGTGTTTTAATACATATATTTCCCAATAGTGTGTAGCACAAGCAGAAGAAAAAAAACTTGCAATCAAAACTGAAGCCCAGAATCAGCTCAGCAAATTGCAGAAAGCCAAAACTTCAACCAAATGCCCAAAAAACCCGGTAAGTAATTTACATTATAGATGTATGTAGTTTATAGTCGTTTGTTTGTTTGACTTACTCGCTGTCCATCTCGCCTCAAGGTGACTCTCATAGTGGTATTTGTGATGGTTGCCTTCACACATTGTCCTAGGTCGGAATTTTTTTTAAAAAATAAATTCGTTAAACACTTTATTGATGATTTATTTGTTTACATCCCACCTTTATCATTTTAATAAGTAATTCAAGGCAGCAAACATACCTCACATTCCTTCCTCTTCTTGTTTTCTCCACAACAACAAACCTGTGAGGTGAATTGGGCAGAGGGTCACCTGGCTAGCCTTAGATGGAACTAGAACTCTCAGTCTCCTGTTCCAAAGGTGTTTTTTTTTTTTTCTTCAAGAGGCAACTGGACTTTCTGTTTTTTTCTTTGAAGACGGTTTGCTTCTCATCCCAGAAGCTTCTTCAGCTCTGACTGGATGGTGGGGAATGGAAGGATTTATACTCCTTGCAGACAGCTGGTCATTTGCATCCTTTTAGAGGGTCGTTGAGACCACTTGGAGGTTTATCTGTGTCCTCAGGGTCACCTGAGTGGTGCAAATTGGTGTGGAGCCTTCTTGGACCTGTTGAAAGGATACAAACTTCTACAACAGATAACCACACGGATAAATCTCCAGGTGACCATAACGACCCGCTAAAAGAATGCAAATGACCAACTGTCTGCAAGGAGTATAAATCCTTCTATTCCCCCCATCCGGTCAGAGCTGAAGAAGCTTCTGGGATGAGAAGCGAACCGTCGTCAAAGAAAAAAACAGAAAGTCCAGTTCCCTCTTGAAAAAGCACCTTTGGGACAACCATGACCTGAATGACTGAGAATCTCCATAAGACTCTCAGTCTCCTGGTTTCTAGCCTTAACCACTAGACCAGAGGTCTTCAAACTTGGCAGCTTTAAGACTTGTGGACTTCAGCTCCCAGAATTCTCTAGCCAGCATAGCTGGCTGGAGAATTCTGGGAGTTGAAGTCCACAAGTCTTAAAGCTGCCAAGTTTGAAGACCTCTGCCCTAGACCAAACTGGCGCTCTACAAATATAGCTCTATCTATACACTCTTATCACTTAGTAACCATTCAAAGTCACAATGAGCTACTCCAAGCTACTTATGACCTAGTTTCAAAGACATTTGGGGAGGGTGGCCCATCTGGTCACTTGATTGCATTTTGGGGACCCTGTAACCAGTCCACATTTATGGCCATCTGCAGTGCCCTGCAATCACTTGACTGCCATTTATGATGTTTTTGTCAGAAATCGCCAGCTACTTCCGATTTAGCAAAAAATAGTAAGCATAACAAATAAGGGGTTTACTTTATGACTGCCATATCCATTTAACGACCACCATAAAAATGGTCCTCATAATTGCCAGACTCAATTATAGTTGTAAGTGGAGAACTACCTGTATTATCTACAGTATATTTATTATCTTCTGTTATTATCTATATCCTTTGCTACAATTCAAGTCAACTGAACTGTGTGTTATATTAATTCTTATTGTGATAAGATTAAGAAGAAAGCAAGATAAAAAGCCGAGCCACTTCATGACATGATTTCATATGTAAATTTGTTTTCTGAATCCATAAGTGCTCCATGGCTTAGGACCTGAGTACTTACGAGACCACCTTCTGCAACCGATAACCTCCCACCAACCAATACGCTCTCACAGAGTAGGCCTACTCATAGTACCATCATTAAAACAATGTCGTCTAGTAGTTCCAAGGGAGAGAGCCTTCTCTGTGGGGGCACCTACTCTTTGGAACAAAATACCCCCTGGAATACGAATAATCCCAGATCTTCGCACTTTCCGACGTGCCCTGAAGACCTTTCTGTTTCAACAAGCAGGGCTAGCATAAACATCTAAATTCTATGCCAAGGTCTTAGCAGATACACCAAGTTGACTCAATTTATTATTTACTGTTTATTTAAAAAAAGAAAAAAGAATATTATTATATGTATATGAAATCTTATTCTGTTCACCACCCTGAGTCCTTTGGGAGAAGGGCGGTATAGAAATTAATTAAATAAATAAATAAATAAATAAATAAATAAATAAATATCTTTAGCACTGGATTAATAGGGTGTCTTCCCATTTATTTTCAGGTTGTCCAACCCAAAGTGGCAGGGAAAAGGAGGAGGGGGAGAAAGAAGAAACAGGAGCAGAAAGTATTTTACGGGCCACGCGAGAGAGTATCGAAGAAACCTCTCTTAAGTCCTATCCTAGAAATATCAGAAAATGCATCCTTTTGTTTTTCTTATCCAAATACGCCAACATTAAACGTTTCCACCTCAGGTATGTAAAGTTACAGGCTGCCTTTCTTCATCTTTTCTTTAACTAGTAGATTAACAAGGCTCCTTCCGTTGCTATGTGAGAATAGATCACAGGCAAAGTTAAAAGAATGAAACGCCAGAGACAGGAACTAGAATTCTGTCCAATGTGGGTGGACGTTATAATTCATTGCAATTGCAATAGAACTACTACTGATGACAGTTTAGATATACGATAAACAGTAATATCTATGTTGTTTGTGTTGTCAGAGTATTTTTCAAGCTGGATCTTCTTTCTCCTAAGTATCATGGATTTATTTCATTTAGCAATGAAAAGAAAAACAAACAAACAAACATGAATTATATGCATAGGTAATGGAGATTTACATTTGTTTCCACCAACAAAATCTTAGGATGTGTTGACCAGTCTATTTAAAAATAGCCATATGCATTACGGGTAGACCTTGGTTTACCACCACAATTAGAATTAGAACTTCTGTATTGTTAAGTGATGCAGTTGTAAAAGAACTATCACGTGGCCAAGCCTGATTTTACTGCTCTTTTTTGATGTGGTTGATAAGCAGATCTGGCTTCCTCTATGGACATTGTTTATTGGAAGCTATCTGGGAAAGGTCTGACAATTTGCTGCGGCCAACTCACTGCAGGACAGGACTTACACTAATATAAAATAAATGGTGGAATAGAATCAAAAAGAAAGGATGCAAAAGGAGGGACAGAATGAAATGTGAATGGCAAAAATAAAAATATTTTTGTATTTATTTTAAATAAGTCAACAGAATTGTTAAATTGTCCCACAGCAAGCTGGCCCATGGCTTGTTGGCTGTGGCGAGTTGGCTGTGACAATTGTTCCATTCCAGTCTGGGAAGGTTGCAAATGGTGATTGTGTAACCCCCCCCTGCAACTATCATAAATACATGCCAGTTGCCAAGAGTCCCAATCAATCACATGACTGTAAGGACACAATCATAAGTGCCTTGATAGTACAGTGGTTTAGTGCACCCTGTCATTAACACAGCTGCCTGCAATTTCTGCTGGTTCGAATCTCTCCAAGGCTCAAGGTTGACTCAGCCTTCCATCCTTTCTAAGGTAGGTGAAATGAGGACCCAGTTTGTGGGGGCAATAAGCTGACTTTGTATAAAATATACAAAAGAATGAAGGCTATTGCTTAACGCATTGTAAGCCGCCCTGAGTCTCCGGAGAAGGGCAGCATATAAATCAAATAAAAAAAAAAAAAGTGTGAGAATTGGGTGTAAGCAGCTTTTTTCAGTGCCACTGTATCTTTGAATGGTTGCTAAACACATGGTTATAAGTCAAGGACTCCCTCTATATACTTTCCATTCACTAGTAAATGAACGTAAAGTACTGAATGACCCAGGACTGCTGCCTAGGATAATAAAATATTTCAAAAAGAGGCAAAGTAAACAAGGAAGGCATAAGTCAGGAAGCTGTTTCACAAAGGGCCAGATTGCAATGAACTGACTTTGCTAAAAGAACAGGAGAATATAGCATGCTAAACTCTCATAGCTAGTGGTGAAAATAGCTAGGAGGAGGATATTATAAGACAAAATGTCTTTAAAGCAATGGGGTTGAGTACCTTGTGTTAAATCTAGTTTAGTACAATTAGATGACAACACATTCTGATTTGTTCATTTGAAACTTTGTTTTAGACGATTCTTTAAGTGATCTGCATGCTAAGTTTATCGATGAAACGGCTGAAGACAAAAAGAGTCTACCTTATGCTGTAGGAGTGGACAGCCATGATCAACATTCTACCCCTCAGGAAGAAGGTGGCTTAGCTAATTCATTCGTGCAGCTTCAAGAACTTGCTCTGAAGAATAGAAAACAATGGCTTCCTGGATGCGTGCCCGAAAAAATCTCTCCTGAAAAACTGAAGAGTTCTTTAAATGGAAATGAACAGGTGGTAGGAAGGGACTGTCTGTCGAGTAGGACAGAAATGCAGCTGGTGGAGTTACTGAACATCTGTGGACCTAGTAAAAATATCAAGGCTAAAGAAAATTCATTTTTCACCGTAGATTTTGCAACGGAGGTAATGAGTGAAAGCAACGGGGTGAACTTTGAAAGGAACCCAAAAAACAGCAGAAGATTGACGGAAGACTTTCTGAGCATCGAGGGCGCTGAGCCAAAAAGCCCTGGAAACAGCACTGGTGTTCCTGGAGGAAACCTGGGCAGGTTGCCACCTTGTTCTTGGACAGCAGATGACATTGCACTCTTAAACCATTTTGAGGAAAACAGGAATGTAACAAAAAAAGTAAGACGCAGCATGAGGGGTCTGAAAGATGCAGAAGGTGAGGGCCTGGCCTGGGTTGAGATCCCTTGCAAAGTTCCCAAAAGGCTGTCATCTGCTGGTCCTCAAGAGTCAAAGCACGCAGTGAGTAGCCCGTATGGACCAAAAAGAAGAAGGAGCTTCTGCGCATTGGATGCTGAAAAAGATCAAGGTGTCACCGTCAACGTTCGAAGGAATAGAAGAGCCAGTCTGGGTTACAAAAGTGACCGTCACTATCGAAAAACCTTTGAAATGAGTACATTCTTAATGAATCCACCTGCTCTTGTTTAAATTAAGATGCTGTCCAAAATGGGAATGTGTGAAAGATTTTGCTTCAGCCATTCAAGTTACGCAAAGCTTTTAAATGTCGTCATTCAGATGTATTTTTTAAGAATGCGTAGACCTTTGACTTTTTCCCTTTCCATTGTTTTTCCCAAAAAGAAGTAAAGAGAAAAACTAAGGGAACTAAAAACAAACGGAGAAAGGAATGGCAATCAAATAGGTTCTACTCAGAAGAATTGGAAATTTAAGACTGCACCTAGCTGTCAAAACTGATCCGTTGTAGGAAGGGTGGTTCTTATTACCGACTGTTGAATGGAATTCTACCAGAAATGTGGATAAGAGTTAAAATCAAGCACATAACCCTGGAAACAGGTCTCCAAACATTTTGAAGTGGACATCATTAAAGTACTAAAAGAATATCTTGGGTGCTATGACTCTTGGATGGCAGGGCAGCCCCAAGTGTTCTGTCTTCTTCCTTTCTCAAGATGTATAGCTGTGCATGAGTTTTATGCATCTGTAGTGATGGGTGTTTCTAAACACTTTTAAAGTTATTGCATCTTTAATTTTGTGAAAAGCACTGTATATCATCACACCGGGAGTTTTGTTTTTGCTTTTTTTAAAAAAAAAAAAATAGTGAAGTGACAAAATTTAGGTGAATAGAGATGTATTTTAATCCTTTTCCAAGCAGGGCAGGTCTTTGGCAATCAAGGTGGTGATTGCTCTAATTGTCTTTAGCATCAATTAGAGAAATTAAACTCCCCGTTTAACACTACTGTTGGCTTAGTAGGCATCTAAGAAGAAAGACATCACTTGGGTTGAATGGCAACCAGACTGATATACAAGCTAAAGTGTGATGAAGTATTTTCTGGCTAAAATAGAGTGAAAAGCAGCAGGGGCATGTTTAGAGGAGACATTAACTTATACTTTCTAGCTGATCATTTGTTATAGATGAGTTTAGCTATGCTTGGCCCATTTCCCTCCACTATTTTGGTTTATTCTTGTTTCCTTTTTTTCATCACCTAGAAACCTCAAGGCTATTTCTTAGATGGAGAATGTTGATTCTCCATCTGTATAGACATGAAATGCATTAAGAAATAAAATAGCAGGGGCCAGATTGGCATTGGGCCTCAATTCAGCAAGATCTTCACGCAGTTCGCTATGGGTTTAAAGAGTAACAAGAAATCTTACTAGATCCCAGTTTCTTTTTGCCTGACTTGCTATATCAATGAGATTTTCTCTTTTGTCACCTACCATTGAATATGAAGAAATAAAAATAAAATCCACATAATCCTTATTTCTTTGCGGGACAGTGGCAAGAAGTAATTTTTAAGACTTTAGCGACTTTAAGATGTGTGGACTTCTAACTCCCAGAATTCTCCAACCAGCAGGCTTTGTATCCATGCTTCTCAACCTTAGCCATTTTAAGATGTGTAGACTTCAGTTCCCAGAATCCTTCAGTCAGCATGCTGGCTGAAGAATTCTGGGAGTTAAAGTCCACACGTCTTAAAGTCGCTAAAGTTGAAAAATACTGCTTTGATTATATTTCCCGTAAGCCTTAAATAGCATACCCACTGGGGTAGACCTAACAATTGCTGGAAATAACTGTAAAATACCCTATTGGACATGTTGCTTTGTATATAATATTAACAAAGATATGGCTTCACAATTGCCTATATAGAGTACGTCTTCTCCCTTGCTCTTCTAGAGGTGATATGAGGCCATTCTTGTAGCACTTATGATCAAAGTTCTTCCATCTGTTACCTTCTCATCACCACCCTGTGTCAGCGTTCCAGAAAACCCCCCAATTCCAAATAAAAACTCTGAAGCAAGCATTTTTCAAAGTTTGATTTACTATAATAGGTAAACTGGCACATCTGGGAAAACCCGAATCTGAGTGATCCGGGATTTCCCTCAGTAAATCAAAAACCCCAAAACCATCCCCTCATTCCTCAGTCGGTCACATGCTCCAATCACCATCCGTCCCATCTCGAGACAGCACTCCAACCACTCCTCCAGATGCAGGATCGGCCTGACCTTGACCGGCAGGAAGAATGCTATTATGTCTAAAGACAACCCCTCTACTAAATCCCCCCTCCTACTTTCCCACACATGAGAAGGTGGCAGTATGGAAGCTTTCGGCATAATATGGCTTCCAAAGCTGACAGGCATGTGTCCCCCTGCAGAAAAAAACACACCCTGAAAAACAAAACACAAAAGATGGGGTTAACACCTTATACATAACCTCTTAACCCCCTCTCCCCCTCCTCCAGGAGGACCCTTTGGTTTCTCAGGGAATTTATCATGAAATTGCTTTACTAGAGTATCAGCATTCACATCCCAACTTTTCACCCAAGTAGCTTCAGACAACGAGTACCCTTTCCAGTGTACCAAATATTGTAACCAACCCCTGTAAAGTCTAGTCAAGGATCTTCTTAACTTCATAATGTGTCTCCCCTTGTACTATCAAAGGAGGTGGGGGGGGGAGCAGCTGGTAAGGGCCTTAAGCTAGATCCTCTTGCTGGTTTCAATAAGCTACTGTAAAAAACTGGGTGCACTTTCCCTAATATGCGAGGGAGGCTAAGTTAAACAGTCACTGGGTTAATCACTTTCACTATAGGGAAGGGACCTATGTATTTGGGTCCAAACTTCTTGTTAGGTAACCTCAATCTTAGGTATTTATCTCCTATTTGGAAAGGTGGTTGGTGAGACCTGCGTTTGTCGGCCAGGGCCTTATATTTTTCCGCTGATTCAGCTAAAGCTTTCTTAATATTCTTCCAACCCTTTTTTAATGAGGTCATCCATTCTGTTAGGGACATGGAAGCAGGTGGCTCTCTAGGCAACTCGGGCATCGGCACAAAATCCATGCCCATAGTTATTTGAAAAGGAGTCATCCCAGTACTACTGTGTACTGCATTATTATAAGTCACTTATGCGAACCGTAATAACTCTGCCCAGTTTTCTTGTGTTGATAATTTACATAGCATCTAATATATTGTTCTACCATTGCGTTCAATTTTTCAGCGGATCCGTTAGTCGATGGGTGGAAAGCTGAGCTAAGCCCCTAGGACGACCCAATGGACCGCAGGAACTCCTTCCAGAACTTAGCAGTAAACTGGACCCCACGATCTGATATTATTCTTGGAACCCCATGTAGTCTGTAGATATGCTTCACGAAAAGTTTTGCCAGCTTTTGGCCGAGGGTAGTCCGTTGCAGACAGTGTCGCTAAATCCTTTGAGTATCCATCCGATGGTTTGCAGCATGGAAGCTTCCGGCCTAATATGGCTTCCAAAGCTGACACCCTGATTCACTGCAATTGTTCACAGAGCCGAATGGGCTACTGTTTTTATTTACCAGTCCAGGAAGTTGGCTATTGCTTGGATCGGAGCTGCCTTTAGAACAGTAAAACATAGTTCTGATTTGTAATTTCTAGTTTTGTGGGGGATCAAGTTTTGACGTTCCCAGTTCAGAAGACTTGGGAAGGATATTTGTCTTTAATAAAAAAATTTTAAAAAAAAAAAGTTTCTGCATATTTTAGTTTCGTAGGTTAAGCAGTCAATGACCCCAGAGCCTTTTATTGCTACCAGAAGGCAGAAAATAAATACATGTCATTTCAAAACGAGGTGTTCCTTTCCAGTTCTGATGGTCTGAAATGCGCGTTACCTTAAATCATTTCACCTTTTGCGTTTCAGTTTTATGGATGCTGTGAAGCGCTCTTGACTGTTTTTGAACTGAGGAGCAGTAGGTAAAACGTGGGTGGGTCGGTGGGGAACGGAGAGGTTCACACTGTGTATACATGATTGAATGATAGATTGGGATCCATCTATCAGTCTTGGTTTGTTTCTACTGTACACTTACCTTTGGCATCAAAAGACAAGTTTGCTAATATATAAAGAAAGGTTGAGTGCAAATAATAAAGTAATGAATCCAAGATGACTCCGGAGTTGTTAACAGCTATTGTTTAGCCTTTCAGTCCAAGTAATAATTGAAAGCTGGGCATTGTAACCTGAGCAAAATCAGGGCTAGAAGCGTAAATTAAAGAGTAAAGTAAATCTCACAGAAACACTTAGCAACTTGCTCCCTATATATTTGGAACCCTTTGATTCGAAAATTGGCAAGAGCTTGTTCACTTCTGAACTATGTAAGTAAAACACTTCATCCAGTAACTGTAAGCCTCTGCATCTTTGAGGAACGAAGAATTGTGTATTTTAGAGCAGGTTTTATCAAAATTAATTTTTAAGATGGGTGGACTTCAACTCCCAGAATTCCCCAGCCAGCATGCTGGCTGGGGAATTCTGGGAGTTGAAGTCTACTCTTAAAATTGCCAAGGTTGAGAAACGCTGCTTTACAGCTTCTGAAGGCTCTCAGCTCCCTGTTGTGGGTTTGGAGTCAAACACATCTGCCTCCCATTTGGAAAATCTGGACGAATGCCAGAAGGGCAACATGAATTTTGAACATTAACCGTTTCAAGTGTAGTTTCGTTTTTCCTCTACTGGGAGAGAGATTTAAACCCAGGGAAATTTGCATTGTACTGCTTAGCAAAAGTCGCTAGCCGCAGGGGCACAAAGGCTAAATTCAGCTAACAATGCACAATTGAAATATTCACATAACATGTTGACGTGCAAACAATATATATTGACTGCATGAACGAAGCACAATATACCAAATAGTTTTGTTCCCACATCAAACTGAATTATCCAGCCCTCATGTTAATCTAATCTTACACAGATGAATGTAAGAGCCTATCAGTGGCTTTACAAGTAAAGTTTTTAAAATCCTATTTTTGATCAGTGCTGTGATCTTGGGGAGAAGGATTGTTCATTTGTGGTTGGACATCCTTGCTTTATTCAAAATACTTCTCTATTTTTTAAAAATAAATAGAGCTGGGCGGAGGGCTATTTTTTTTTTTTCCTAATCTCAATTGTCTCTCGTGCACAGACCTGCAGTCAGTGATGAAATGTAAAATTTGTTACTACCGGTTCTGTGGGTGTGGCTTGGTGGGGGGCAATGTGACTGGGTGGGTGTGGCCAACTTTTTTAAAAAAAAACTTTTAAAACCATTTTTTCTACAACCTCTTCGGCTGAAGAGATTGTAAAAAATGCTTTTAAAAGCCTCTGACGATCCCAGCTGAGTTGCCTGATCGTCAGAGGCTTTTCTTTCTTTTAAAAACATTTTTCTACAACCTCTTCAGCCGAAGAGGTTGTAGAAAAAATGCTTTTAAAAATAATTTTAAAAAGCCTCTGATGATCGCGCAGCTCAGCTGGGCGTGGGGGGGGGCAGGGATTTTTGCTATGGGTTCTCTGAACCATCCACCGCCATCGCTACCGGATCGAGTGATCCGGTCTGAACCGGGAGCATTTCACCCCTGCCTGCAGTACTTCTCAAAACAGAGATAACTTTCTGATTTCTGTTTGCATTTCTAGAAAAATCTATGGTGCCAGAAGTATCTTGGTGTGTTCTTTCTGATGTTCAGCTGTATAAAAATGAAAAATTCTTCGTTGTGCTGCATTATTTCTTGAGACAATGCTTTGATCGATTACAGGTAGTCATTGACTTACAATCATTTAGTTAGTGATCGTTGAAAGTTACAGTGGTACTGAATAAAATGGCTTATGTCTGGTCCTGACATTTAAGACCTTTGCAACATCCTCAGCCACATGATCAAAATTTGGCCAAAATTTTACAGTGATTATCATACCCAAGGTCATATGATTGCCATTTGTGACCTTCCTTGACAAGCAAAGTCAATGGAAGAAGCTGCATTCCCTTAACGACCGCATATTTCATTTAACAAGTGCAGTGATTTGCTTAGCGACCATCACAAAAAAAAAATGAAATCTGACTTGACTCATTTAACCACCAAAATTCTGGTTACAATTGTGGTTGTAAGTTGAGGACTACCTGTATGTATATGCAAGTTTTCTTCCTTACAGTTGATCAAGAGTTTTTCCTGGAATGTACAGTAGGTCTCTGGTTTTATTACTAGCATCTCCAATTAAAGATTTTGATAAGAGATGAGACTATCTGCTATGGAATAGTTGGACTGGAAATAATTCATTAGAGCAGTGTTTCTCAACCTTTTAATTGTTCATTAATTTTAGTTGGGGTGTTTTAAATTTATTGGGCCAAAATTTGTTTAATTCTTTTTTTTAAAAAAATTAAATTTTGTGTACGATGTTTTTAGTCTTGGCTGTTCACCGCCCTGAGTCCAGTGGGAGAAGGGCGGTATAAAAATCTAATAAAATAAATAATAAAAATAAATAAAAACCTTGGCCGCTGGACGATGTATGGACTTCAACTCTGGCTGGGGAATTCTGGGAGTTGAAGTCCACACATCGTCCAGTGGCCAAGGTTGAGAAACACTGCATTAGAGCATTAAGACAGAATTTTCCCTTCTGTTCTGTCCTTTGCCTTTTCTCTTATCCTTTTAGGTGCCAGCATTTGAACCCGAGACTTTGATAAATGAAACATTTCACTATGAAACTCTGGTCCCCCAAGATTATCTCTCTCATATAAACACTTGAACTCTCTGTGCTTGTGTGTGACTAAATAGGACATCTTGGTAACTCCAACCAGCGAATTGAACAGAATATGATATTTATATGTTGGGTTTAGTATAAAATCCATAGCCAGCCAATCCAGGTGCTCTTACAAATTATACTAGCTAGATTTTTTTATTTATTTTTTTAATTTGATTTATATGTCGCCCTTCTCCGGAGACTCAGGGCGGCTTACAATGTGCTAAGCAATAGCCTTCATCCTTTTGTATATTTTTACAAAGTCAGCTTATTGCCCCCACAAACTGGGTCCTCATTTCACCTACCTTAGAAAGGATGGAAGGCTGAGTCAACCTTGAGCCTGGCAAGATTTGAACCTGCAGTAATTGCAGGCAGCTGTCTTAATAACAGGGTGCTTTAAGCCACTGTACTACCAAGGCTCTGTAGTTTAAATTATTTATTTGTCTAAATAATTCTAAATGTGTTCAGATTAACTTCTTATAAAAATGTGTAGACTATACATTCCATTGTATGGACTTTTAATGATATAAGGACAATATAACCTTTAATGAATCTGCCGGTTTGTTTTTATCAGCTTGGAAATAGTTGCCATTCTGATTAGTGGGCTGAGGGGCTGCCAAGACAAATACCAAGGAGGTGATTTCAAAAGAAGAATGGGCAGAATCTATTGCTGCTTTTGCAATTCTGAGATACACTCATTTAAACCAACTACTACTGTTTCCCCCCGAAAATAAGACCCAACTGGAAAATTAGCCCTAGCATGATTTTTTCAGGTTGCTTGTAATATAAGCCCTATCCCAAAAATAAGTCCCAGGTCAATCAGACGGATGCATTTAGTACCGTATTTCCCTGAAAATAAGACCTAAGGGGAAAGTAATCCCTCATGCATCTTTTGGAGTAAAAATTAAGATAAGACCTGATCTTATTTCCGGGGAAACACGGTGTAGTTCAAAGTCTGTGCAAAGAAAAACACTGGCCAAGTGGAAAACGAAGCTAGCAGGTTTTTCAACATACACATTTTCTGTATATGTTGTTATTTAGCAAGCCAATTTGGCATAACCAGAGCCCAACTTTTAGGGATTTGCTACTTCAAGTCTCTCTTAATTTATACCTGCAGTCGTTAAACCAATCTCCACTCAGCTCCTAAACGCATGTGACTTTAGTTCTGTCCCTTTCTCTCAAGCCAACCTACCCAACAGGACTCTTGGTTCTAAAATGAGTTGGAAACCTTTGTGTATCTACTCGATACCCGCAAGAGAATGCAGGAAAGAAATGTCATAATGATTAAATAATTCCAACGTTCTTTCTCTCCCTCCGCGTTCTGTACAGACCCCTGTCTTTCCCAATGTCAGAATTCGCACTCACGCTGATGTCTGAAGACGGCTATAACTGCCCCACAGGGCTTAAGGGAAGGCATAACTTTGCTTTTGACACTTAGACCAGAAGGTTAATGTATTAGTTTTGTAATTAAACCTTGTAAATTGTGCATAACAGAGCAATTAACTACTTGAGCTAGTCTTTGGAGAACTCAAGGGAAATCTAGTATGTGATGGAAATAAAAATATGAAGCGTATTCCCTAACCGAGACCCAGAAAGGGGAAAAAAATTCTCAGTGTTGGTCTATTTCCAATGACCTCTCGCCTCCTCACTTCCTGCCCCCTGCACAGATTTGAAACTGGTCAGCCTTTTTCTGTTTTGTTTTCTTTTTTTTTCAGAAAGCCAAGAAGACAGTTATAATGAATGACTTTTATTGTGCCATATTTCAATAGCGTTTGACTGCTTTCGGATGGAATGGAAACCGTTTCTACCCTACGAGGCTGCCAAAACAAACAAAACTGTGTTCCCCAACCCTCAATGTGTCCTTCACTCAAACTGGCAGGAGTTACAGTTCTACACTCAGTCTAGATTTGGTGTTGGACATTTTCAGCCCCAGACATTAAAGCCAAAGAAAATATAAGGCGGGGGGAGAGATTATATTTATCCTCTGCAGGTGAAACTCAGATAAGATCAGGACTCATAAAGTGCTTTTTGGAATACTTTCAATTTGTAGGCTTTACTGAAACAAACCCGGCTCAGAAGGTGCTTCTTTCCTAAAACGCAGTTTGAGCGTCGCTATAATACCAAGCAGAGAATCAAAGTTTTAAATTTTAGGGAGTGCTTATGCAAGCCAAAATTTCCATAAATGTTTAAGTTGGGCAGATTTTACAGTTAAACACTCTGACGGCAATCAAATCCCCTGATAGATGCTTTCTCTGGACTAGTTTCCAAGTTCTGCTTTGTTTTAAATGCCCTCCTTATGAATAGTCGTTAAGGCTCTTTCTGCCAGCATAAATCACTTTGGTGATGAACGTCTATGGTTCAATAATCATAAAAAGGTATCACGCAATGCAACATCGGGTTTTATGGCATAACAACTGTATTTATTAATAAAAACTTATAACTTTTTGGCAGGGAGCCTACAAGGGCATTTAGGCACTGCAAAAAAGAGGTGAGCCAAAAATTCTCCACGTTTTAGGTAAATGTGGTGTTTCTAAGACTAATACCTTCCTGATAAAATCCCGATAAAATCACCTTCCCGATAAAATCTCCTTGGACAAATAAAAAGTTAAGCAATCTAAACAATACTAACCAAGAAAAAGCAACTTAATTTCACTTAATAATTTAATCTCCAAATTTGTTGGTTTTGTTCAACTGTATGATGGAAGGTAATGTAGGAGATGATTAAAAGAGCCTTGATAGTACAGTGGTCTAAGCACCCTGTTATTAACACAGCTGCCTGCAATTACTGCTGGTTCGAATCTCTCCAAGGCTCAAGGTTGACTCAGCCTTCCATCCTTTCTAAGGTAGGTGAAATGAGGACCCAGTTTGTGGGGGCAATAAGCTGACTTTGTATAAATATACAAAAGTATGAAGGCTATTGCTTAACACATTGTAAGCCGCCCTGAGTCTCCGGAGAAGGGCGGCATATAAATCAAATTAAAAAAAAAATTATCACTCATAAATCCTTTGCACCCACAAGAGATCAAAGTCCAGACCACCTTGAATTCCTTTCTATTCTTAAATTCTAATTTCCCTTGACCGTTAGTAGTTCAGATTCTTGTAGAGGGCTTAATCAATCTTTATACTCATTTGAAATGCCTGGATCTCCTGATTTCCCTGGTGCTTGACAGGCAGCGCAAACAAGATTGGCATGTGCTCAGAACCTAGCCTGATCTGAATGTTTGGGAATTCCCCTTCAAGTCGGGGTAAGTTTAATTTCCATGGCCAATTTAGAAAGGAGGAATTATTATTGCAAGGTAATAAGAGTGTATTTCTCTAAATGCTCATGGGTACCTATATTTATAAATTAGACGAATTCAATCTATGTGTAGACACAAACGCACGGACATGTGGAGAGCTTATGCAAGCATGTCCAATCTTTGTTTAGCAACTGCCTTTAGCAACCATTTGCAGGTAGGATGGAGATGGAAAAGTAACTTTGTGATCAGTTTTTGCATTTATGACCTTGACAGGTGTTTAAAACTATGGAAAGTTAAAGCAAGACCGTAAGCACAGTCACAATTTCACGTAACAACTATTTTGCGTAATGACAAAATTTTCAGTCCCAACTGTCGTTGTTAAACAAGGACTACCTGCATGAGCACATACACGTCATCTAAGTTACAAATTCTCTCATTACAGAGGAACCCTGGCGTTTGTATAATTGCACGTGGATAACTTGCCCAAACAATTACCTGCAAAATTAGATTCTGCCACTAAAACCCAACCAAGATTCTTGATTGCAATTAACAATTACTACAGTATCAAGAACATTGGTTGTTTCGATCACAGGATATAATTTTGTTTGTTTAGTAGGCGTGAGTTATACTCACTGTTCTTCAGGATAAGTATTTCCAGCAGCGTCAAAACACAGACCCCTGTGCTGAAATTTTCATTTCTGCCTCCATTGATATTCTCACACATTTTGATAGTGAAAGAAAGTGCCTTCATCCCCTTCACGCTGCCCTCCAAAAGAAAAGATTTGCAGTGAAATTTTCATGGTTGGCATGTTGTATTTTTGTGCTTATTTCCTCACAAGTACGGGAGGACAGGAGGGTCAAATATCCCGTTATTCAATGTTTAATCTTCTCTCTCAGTAAAGGAGAATATTTGTAGCTCAGGGTTGAAATGCAGGGTCCTTGGTGCTCTCTGAGCCAGCTTGTTTTGTTGCAGATGTTTCTTTGCCCAAACTAGGTAACATCATCAGGCTTAATAATGTTACCTAGTTTGAGTAATGACACATCTGCAAGAAAACAGATGTAGTACAGTGGCCTGATGCACTGTTATTAACATCTGCTGCCTGCAATTACTGCAAGTTCAAATCTCACCAGGTTCAAGGTTGACTCAGCCTTCCATCCTTTCAAAGGTAGGTGAAATGAGGACCCAGATTGTGGGGGCAATAAGCTGACTTTGTAAATATACAAAAGCATGAAGGCTATTGCTTAACGCATTGTAAGCCGCCCTGAGTCTCCAGAGAAGGGCGGCATATAAATTAAAGCAAAAAAAAAAAAAAAAACAAGCAAGCTCAGAGAGCACCAAGGACCCCTCAATCTTCTCTCTGATGTGCAACCCCCCCACTGACCTCTCGTGGTTTCAGTGGAAGAATTGGAAGGAAACCCATTTCCCCTCCCCCTAGTTTCCATCCTTACCCTCTCCCATCTTCTCATCTTCCCCACCATGGAATCAAGAGGTAGAAGAAGTCAAGGAAGCCGTAGAGTGCTACAATGATGGGCAATTGGACAACACTTTCTGTTGCCACACAACAAGTCAGCCAGAACAACACCATCAGAAAAAAAAGGAAGTACTTTTTTTTTTTTTGACTACTTCAGCTTCAACCACCACAATACACGAGCACACAATAGATACAAACTGAAAGTGAACCACTCCAAACTCGATTGCAGAAAATATGACTTCAGTAACAGAGTGGTCAATGCCTGGAATGCACTACCAGACTCTGTGGTTTCATCCCCAAACCCCCAAAACTTTAACCTTAGACTGTCTACTGTTGACCTCACCCAATGGTGGGATTCAAGTAATTTAACAACTGGTTCTCTGCCCTAATGATTTCTTCCAACAACCAGTTTGCCAAACCGCTCAGAAAGTTAACAACTGGTTTTGTTTTGTTTTGTTTTAATTTGATTTATATGCCGCCCTTCTCCGGAGACTCAGGGCGGCTTACAGGCGTTAAGCAATAGCCTTCATACTTTTGTATATTTTATACAAAGTCAGCTTATTGCCCCCACAAACTGGGTCCTCATTTCACCTACCTTAGAAAGGATGGAAGGCTGAGTCAACCTTGAGCCTTGGAGAGATTCGAACCAGCAGTAATTGCAGGCAGCTGTGTTAATAACAGGGTGCTTAGACCACTGTACCAACAAGGTTCTCCCGAAATGGTGTGAACTGGCTGAATCCCACCACTGACCTCACCCCATTCCTAAGAAGTCTGTAAGGGGCGTGCTTAAGCACACCAGCGTGCCTACCATCCCTGTCCTAATGTTCCCTTTAATTGTATTCATTTTATGTATTCAATTCATGATTATACTTATATATATTGTCTAATATGTACTTGACAAAATACATAAATTAAATAAATAAATAAAATAAAGTCTATAGCCCCTAGAGGATGAGTAAGAAAAACAAGATCAGTCTGGTACACTGCCTTAAACTGAAACAATGCCTTCATTCAACTAGTAACTTCAAAATTTGTATCTCTGCTGGATATGGCTGGACATCTTGCATACTCCCAGAAAGTCTCTCTCTCTCTCTCTCTCTCCCTCTCTCTCTCTCTCTCTCTCTCTTTTCCCCCTCCCTCCCCCTTTTTCCCTTTTACTAATAACGTAATGTTGGTGCTCTGTCAGCAGATGTGTTCAAATTCTGTCGAGGGCTTATTTTCGGGGGAGGCTTATTTTAACACATGTGCTCAAAAACCCGATTGGGCTTATTATCAGGGGATGTCTTATTTTCGGGGAAACAGATTATAGAGTTTTAGAATTCAAACAGGCAGACAAGCACCTGCCATTTAACATCCCAGACTTAATATTCAAAATAAATATAAAATTAAAAAAAATCAAAATTAAAAAAAATATTCACTGATATAAAAGACAAAAAGTGGATAGTGGACATAGCTGTACCTGGAGACCACAGAAAAGAAAAGAAAGAATTGGAGGAGACAATGAAATATAAAGACCTGCAAGTAGAAGTAGAATGACTATAGCAAAAAAAAGCAAAGATAGTACCAATTGTAATAGCAATAGGTGCCTTGTATGTAATCCTAAAACAACTGGAGCATCACTTGAACACCATCGGCATTGACAAAATCAGTCAATTGCAAAAGGCAGCTTTACTTGGGATAGCTTATTATTTAGTACCATCAAACAACATCTGCCTGTCCTGATCCTTGGGAAGGACTCAATAGGTGGATACAAATGCCAAATCTATTCTAAACATCTGTCTGACTCTGCAACCAGCCATAATAATGATAATAATAATGCACATTCAAATGCATTGTCTCATGTACTTCTGACATATTCTTCTGTATTGCTTCTCCACGCACACATTTTACACACAGGTTTTTAATTGGCAAATAAATTGTCCTTATGTTAGTTCTCCCCACCCCTTGCAAATCTTTATTATTTTTCTCATATCAACCCAGCTGGCAACTGGTAATAAAAAAGGCAGCTGAGATTCCAAGAACATTGTTTAAAACTTTCAAGTACCTAAGTAAAGTCAAGAATAAGAATTTTTTTTTTTAAAATTGATTTATATGCCGGCCTTCTCCGGAGACTCAGGGCGGCTTACAATGTGCTAAGCAATAGCCTTCATCCTTTTGTATATTTATACAAAGTCAGCTTATTGCCCCCACAACTGGGTCCTCAATTTACCTACCTTAGAAAGGATGGAAGGCTGAGTCAACCTTGAGCCTGGCAAGATTCGAACCTGCAGTAATTGCAGGCAGCTGGTCTTAATAACAGGGTGCTTTAGACCACTGTACTACCAAGGCTCAATTTTAAATAGGCTTCTTGCCTATGATATACAATATAATTGATACAGCCAACAAAGGTAAAGAAGATGATTTCACAACAGAGCAGTGGCAACTCTACTAGTTAAACAAAATATAAAACACAGAGTACAATATGTCATAAAGCTAAATATAATACACAATTAAAACCAAATTATTCCTCACCGCAAAACTGCAATTAGTCAGGTTTCATAAGCCAAAAGCTAACTGGGCCAGTTTACTTAATTATGTATCATATATAATAATATATATGCAAATAAAATTAACAGCTATCATAATACAGATTAAAAGAACTTCATTTTTCATTAGCTTCTTCAGTATTGTTAAAAATGACTCAATGTTATTATTAAATCATATTAAATCACTACAAATAGTGAGTGTCCTTCCACTACAGTGGGGCATCGAACAATAGTTTTTAACCTCTTTTTATATGTGATTCTGCCAGATTTTAGCTGAAGGTCAAAAGACAGACAATTTCACAAAACCAGCACCTATCCACCAGGGCTGGGCTGCTGGGGGTTCGCAGGGGTTCGAGAAAACCTCTAGCTAAGATTCTGTGCAGTTTGGAGAACCCCCAAATCCTACTCCTGGCTGGCCCCACCCACCCCTCCGCTCCCAGGAGCCTCCACATGGACCATTTTGGACAAAGGGCACCTGCAGAGGCTCGGGGAGGAGGAAAATTGGCCTACTGGAAGTTCGGGAAGGCTGGAAACGGGCCCGCTTCCAGCCTCCAGAGGGCCTTTGGAACCTGGGGAGGCCATTTTCGCCCTCCTGGAGGCTTGAGAAAAGCCTCTGGAGCCCGGGAAGGGCAAAAACACTTCCCCCACACCATGGTGCAGGAGGCTGACTAGGCCACACCCACCATGGCCACGCCCACTGGGCAGAGAACCCCTTGCTAAAATTTGTGAAGCCCACCCCTGATTTCCAGCCCTCTCCACTAAAAAATCACGCCTATAGTTTTCCTGCTCACTGACTGGACAAGTTGTTCAGTCACATAAGAAATTAATAAAAGGGAGAGATTGTGGAGAGAGTGGGATGGGAGACTGGATTGGGAGCTAAGGAAGAAACTGCATCTGAAGAGCAATTTTTAAAAAATGGATAGGTTTCAACAGCCTAATAATAGTCTTTGAGCCTGAAAAAGTAAGTGAAGTGTAGAGGATGGAGCCTCAAAAACAGGTTACAAGGTACTTTGGATATCCCATACAAAGTGAAGATTTTGGTCCCCAAAATAGGTTTGACCATGACAGAAACAAATTTGACTTAATTCATTTGCATTTTAAAAATATTTGAAGACATCTTTGTTAGGATCCAATCATTCCCATTCTGTTGCATCTGGCTGAAAATCACACTTTTAATGACAGCATTTAGAAAGATTGCAGGGGCCACACCCTAGGTAGGTTCTTGGGATCCACAAATAATCTAGAAGTCTTGGATTGCGCAACGTGCTTGTCCTGAACATTCAAGTACGCTCTCATAGAGAGGGGCTCCTCCGGGTGCCGTCGGCCAAACAATGTCGACTGGCGGCCCCTAGGGGGAGAGCCTTCTCTGTGGAGCCACCTACTATCTGGAACGAGCTCCCCCCAGAGATACGGAGGATCCCGGATCTGCGCACCTTCCGCCGCGCTCTAAAGACCTTTTTATTTCACCAGGCGGGCCTGGCCTAATCCTTTCCCTCTTTTTAATTATGCAAATTTTAATTGGTTTTTAAATGATTGGGGTGTTTTAATCTATCTGGGCCAAATTGTTTAATTCGATTTTACTTTGTTTGTTTTTAAATTTAAATTTAAATTTTGTATCTATGTATTTTTACTGTTTGGCTGTTCACTGCCCTGAATCCTTTGGGAGTAGGGCGGTATATAAATCAAATAAAGTAAGTAAGTAAGTAAGTAAGTAAGTAAGTAAGTAAGTAAGTAAGTAAGAGCTCCTTTTCAGGTTTTTTTCAGGTTTCCCAATTCAAAGACACCAGCTAGCAAACACCCAGACTGATTTAAGCAATATTAAGATGTTTACTCCAATCCTAGAAAGGCACACTTTTCAGAGGAATGTCTTCCCCTGAGCATTACATCACGAACTGGTTCAGTTCTCAGAGTAAGAAATTGGACCAAATGGTGGAGAAGGGTCTCCTGGGGAAAGCATACTTCTGCCGTTAAGTATTCCCATCAGAAAACTTTAGAAACTGCTTACATATTATTATTCTGTCCACATTTAGCCTTTCACATTACTGCAACTGAAGATGCAATTTTTTTTTTTTTGCTTCTCCTTTTCCAAAAGAAACTCAAACTCTTTGCTGTCCTTTGCTGTTCTCGTCCCTTTCCACATCTCGACAGTTAAGCTGAAACAAAACTAGAATCTTAAGAAGGACATCATTAGATGGGTTCTGTTGGATGGGGCTGATTGTTAATGAAATTACAATTACAAAACGGTCATTCCTTGGGAATAGGGAACTGCCTGAATCCTGTGTGTTCTTTCCCAACCATTCTGCCTTGGGGAGGCGGGGGAAAGGGGGGGGGGTTAGAGCAGCAGAAGAGCGATGGATTGAAGTGGATTTATGGAACAGCCAATCTATAAAAACAAACTGAAACTTGCTTACGCCATCCCCTTCCAGAGGAAACAGATCGGGGTTTTTTTCCCCCCATCTCTCTCATTAATTTGAGAAATTGCACTGTATATCTTACCCAGGTGAAATCGTATTTTAACATGAAAACTTCCAACTGGGAACATGATGTAGTGATGGGCAGACTAAAGAATGGGTTTACCCAATCAGTGAATAGTTTGCAAGAATTACTGGCTTTAAAAATAAAAAAAACCAACCTTAGAGTTACTTGCTCCTTGCTTCTCTGAGCACCGCAAAATTCCAGAGGCAGTTCTAACAAAACTTGGCTTCCTTTTGGTGGAGAGCTCTCCTGAGATTTGTGGCATGTTTTGTAATATTTAATCTTAGATCAGCTTCCCTTTTTAGCTGGGATTGGGGTAGATGAGTCACCTTCTCAAATGGATGGCTTTCTGAGTCACATTCCATGGCAATCCCTGTATTTCCCCCATCAGTGAGTTGCCATCCATAATCCAATTGAAGATGTTAACTCAAATTTTCTGCTAAATAATGATCTCCCTGCCAATAGAGAGCTGGTTTCAGTAATAACTAAGGACTTCTCTTTCATTCTCTTTCTGTTAATTCATTGGATTTCTTGAGCAGATGCAGATTTGATTCAACTAGTGTGATAAGCTTGAGTTTGCTAAAGAAGGCTCTGTTAAATTAACCTTAATTAGTTGGGTTTGAACAATATGCTAAGCCTGGTTTGTTAAATATAGTCCTAGAGCCCATTCCTTTTCTAATATCTCAACTGGGAATGGGTACTCATGGACCTCATGAAGTAATAGTCAGTTTTTGGGAGGAACTGTTTTTTTCCAACTAAACCTCCTTAAGAATTTTTGAAACTACGGTTTCCAGAAATCCCAGCTGGTGGGGAACTCTAGGCATTATGGTCCAAACTCTTCAGGAAGGAGTTGATTTAGGGAAAAGTTGATTTATTTAATTTAGAATTACATGTCATATAACATGTTTGACCAATGAACTAGGAATAGGATTTTTTGCATAGAAATGGAGAAGGATGGAGAAATAATGTAAAAAAAAGAAGAGAGACCAAGGAAGAGAATAAAACATCTGGGTTTTTGTTGTTGTTTAGTAATATAAGGGCATGGTCCTCTTCTTCTTTTCTTGGCTGTGGGAGCCAATGTTGCCTGAAGACACTTCTGTGGTCATGTGGTCAACATGGCTATATACACTAAAGATGCACGGAACAGCTTCCCACTGAAGTGGTATCTATTTATCTACTTGCATTTGCATGCTTTCCAACTGCTAGGTGAGCTGGAATTGAGCAAGTCACAGGAGCTCACCCCGTCACATGGTGCTGGGGTCTCAGACCCAGCTGGCAACCCACTCAGCGTTTTTAATCACTGAGCCATCACATTCAGCAGTTCAAGATGCTGAAATTGTTATTAATAGACGACAGATAAAAAGGAGTTGCTCAGTCGGGTTGGATGGGTAAATGGAGACTTTATTTGATAGTAAACTTTATTTGAAAGATTGATCGAAAACTTCTCCTGGATTTTCTTTTCCCCTTTTCGCCTGCTCTTTCTGAGGAAGCAAACGAACGTTTATGGACAAAACGTCACCCACCCAGGTATTTTGCTACGTTACCGAAACTAATATAAAACTCAGATTTTGCTTTTTGAAAGATTATAAAATATCGGAAGGATTCAGCTGCCTCTCAAGGGTGATATTTTCTGCCTGCTCTGCACATGGGTTTTACTTTATGGAAAGATGCTTTGCCTGCAAAGCACGTCCTTTAATGGTTACAAGAATTCCTTTCTATCTGAGACGATGAGCAGCTCCATCCTCACCGAGTTTTAACAGGACGAAGTAGGGGAAGAAATCTCTCACCCCCGCAGGAAGTATCTACGTGATATGGGTGGTGGGTCACCATTGGAGAGCTGGCATCAGGATCATTTCTACGTGGTCCTCCCAAACAAAAAAAGAAAAGAAAAAAAAAGGCTTTCCCCCTGATGTTTAAGAGGCAGGTGGTGCTATTGAGGAGCAATCCTTCCTCCCCACCGGCCAAAAAACGCCTCTTGTAGCTCTGATTGATTTATTTGATCATGGCGCAGTTGGCAGCAGGGTCTGAAATATAACATAAGCACTTCCTGAGATGTCAGGACTCCAGCGTTCATGGTCTGAACAAGGATGTAATTCATATCTGCAGGTGCTTATTCTGGTATCAAAACATTTCAGTAACATCATGCTTGTGGAATTCAGAGCTCCCCGTGGCCTCATTTGTATTCCGGGTTGCCCAAGCCTATGTGTGTTTGCCTTTCTTAAGGAGCTCTCATTTCCTTCAATAGGATATGTTTTATTTCATCCTCTTTCCTGCATTCACTCATATTAATGTCACTGCGTGCCCTAGTAATGACTGGGTTTGGAAATAGCCCGTAGATCCCTAAAAACACAGAGCCTGAAATGTAATGTGGGCCGAGGGGCAAAGGGTGGTGGTGGGGGGCGCGCGAGGAAGATCATTAAGAAAGAACGGCTTGGGCAATAGGGAGAGGCAATCTGTTTTTCATAGGGTTGTAAGCAGCTCAAGCAAATTGGAAGTCATTCTGGGAAGTTCTTTTCTGCTCCTTTGCATTGTCGTGCATTTGCAGAGTTTTGCAGGGGGGGGGGGGGAAAAACCCTGTGTCTATTGTCTTCTCAAGCTGCTTGGGAAGATCTTTGGAAGTTCTTGGGGATTGCTGTTGAGCTGACTTTATTGTCAGGAACGTTTTCCATTACCCATTATTTTTCCTTGCTTTGGACGCTCCCTGGATGCTTACATTTCTCAACCCGGCCAGAGGAGACATTTTTTAAAAAAATTTAAATAAATTTTTATTAGAGTATAAATATTAAAAAAAAAATAACATAACATACACACAACAAACATTTATACAACATATAAACAAAAGAAATTTTGTTTCCTTCTTAAGCATTGTTTCAAAGTGACATTCTACTTGTTATATATTTCTTCACCTGCTACCACCAATAGCCTCCCACCGACCAGTACGCTCCCATAGAGAGGGGCTCCTCCGGGTGCCGTCGGCCAAACAATGTCGACTGGCGGCCCCCAGGGGGAGAGCCTTCTCTGTGGGGGCACCTACTATCTGGAATGAGCTCCCCCCCGAGATACGGAGGATTCCGGATCTGCGTACCTTCCGTCGCACGCTTAAGACGTTCCTATTCCAGCAAGCCGGCCTGACCTAAACTTCTCCGCTTTTAAATGGGAATTTTAAATTTGGTTTTAAATTATTGGGGTTTTAAATATGGTTCAGCCAAATTTATTTAATTTGTTTTATCTCTATTTTAAATTTTGTACTTTCATGTTTTATTTTTATGGCTGTTCACCGCCCTGAGTCCTTCGGGAGTAGGGCGGTATACAAATTCAATAAATACAAATACAAATACCTCTCCTTAATATAATAACATTTTCTATATCGGTAATATTTCCCCTCTAGGTTTTTTGTTTATTTCTAGTTTTTAACCAATTATACCATTTATTCCATATTTTATAGTAATCTGATTCTTCTCTTTCTTGTATCTCTTTGGTTAACCTATCCATTTCAGCGCATTCTAAAAATTTTTCTATTAATTCTGTTTCGTTTGGCGTTTTTTCTTGTTTCCAATTTTTTGCGTATATTATTCTTGCAGCTGTTAGTATGTGAATTGTGAGATATTTAATATCTTTAGGGTATGATTTATTAAAAATTCCTAATAATTTTTTTTTATTTTTATTAGACTTTTTAAAAATTTATTTATTTTATTTATTTATTTATTTATTTATTGAATTTATTATTTTATTTTATTTTATTTTATTTTATTTTATTTTATTTTATTTATTATTTATTTTATTTATTTATTTATTAGACATATTATTAGACATTTTTAAAGAGGTTTCCTCCTGGGATTTAATGGGAATGTGTGAAGCCAGGAAAGTTGAAGACCTCTGCAGAGAGGAAGTTGGCCCTAACCAGCCAAACCTCTGTAAAACCACGGCAGTCTTTGGTGGAAAAAATACAGTACAGTTAGTTCTCAATTTATGACCGCAATTGAGCCCAACATTTTTGTTGCTAAGTGAGACATTTGATAAGAGTAAGTAAGACTTGCCCCATTTTACGACCTCTACCTATTGTTTTCTTGTTTCTTTTCTATACTAGTCAGGAGCCTGGATAGATCAACAGACTAATAGCCTGTTATTAACATTCAGCTGTCTGCAATTACTGCAGGTTCGAATCTCGCCAGGCTCAAGGTTGACTCAGCCTTCCATCCTTTCTAAGGTGGGTAAATTGAGGACCCAGTTTGTGGGGGCAATAAGCTGACTTTGTATAAATATACAAAAGTATGAAGGCTATTGCTTAGCGCATTGTAAGCCGCCCTAAGTCTCCGGAGAAGGGCGGCATATAAATCTAATTAAAAAAAATACTAGTTATGTTAACAATATTGTGAATGGTAGCGCTGGGTGTAAGGTTTCTATTTAAAATCTATTTCTAGGGCTTTATCCCTTTGTATTTCTTGCTCCAAGGGTTTTGTCCACTTTACTCATTTTCACTGGCACAGGGTTGCAAGAGGCCATCACGGCTGAAAACGGAACTTGGGAGCCTGTTTTCACTGACAGAGTGCTCGGGCCACCACAGGTGTCCCCAACACGAGTGATGTTGAGCTGGCCATGCCCCTTGGCCACTCCCCCAAGGTCAAACACAACCCTGATGTGGCCCTCAATGAAATCGAGTTTGACACCCCTGAAATAGGACGGAAGATTTTGAGCTGCAAATATATAGATGGCCACTAGATGGAAGCAAAGAGCCAGAGTGTTTTGTATCTTTTGGGTGCCATCTATCGATTTTTTTTTTGCAGTCCTGATATGGTAGCCCTAAATAATTGCTCTATTTTCTCATTACGTCACTTTGTGCTTTCTAATCTAAACATAAGGTCTAAGAATCGGGGATGTAACAAAGAGAGACAAAGGGAGCAAACAGAGGACAGAGGATAAAGAGTCTGTAGTACAGTGGACTAAGCACTGTTATTAAGAACTGCTGCTTGCAATTACTGCAAGTTCGAATCTCACTAGGCTTAAGGTTGACTCAGCCTTCCATCCTTTCTAAGGTAGGTGAAATGAGGACCCAGTTTGTGGGGGCAATAAGATGACTTTGTATAAATATACAAAAGTATGAAGGCTATTGCTTAACACATTGTAAGCCGCCCTGAGTCTCCGGAGAAGGGCAGCATATAAATTAAAGCAAAAAAAACAACAACAACAACAACAAAAAAAGCCAAGAGATATGCAATACAATTATGTAAATTAAGTATAAGTAGCTGGTACAGTACACTATGCAGATGAGGGGATCTTTTTTTTCTGCAAGCGGATGCATTTCTTTTAGAATATAATACATCTAACATCAGCACTACAAAAAGTTTGATCTTTTGCAGTCCCAAAAGATTTAGAGAGAACACCAATTTGGGAATAGCAAGTATGCATTTCTTCCTAAATTTAAACTCTCTGTAGACCATTAATTGAAGCGCCTGAAATCAGACCATTAAGGTGTAAGGAACAGAAAGGCTGATTAAAAAGAGAACGTTTTCCTGTTTTCGGTTTTAACTCCCCCAACAGTTTCTCGCTATTGTATTTCTTCAGAAAGGTGATATAACATAATCTTTAGTGGCCATTCCCTCAATAGGCATCAGCAAAACAGAAGTAATATACTGTTAAGATTTTTTTGAGGTTCTTTCAATCTGTAGCTTATTTGTTGTGGACCAGCAATATTAAACAATAGATTATTTCTACTTTAAGTTAAACTTCTGATAGAAAGTACAGAATTTATTCATCTATAGAGAACAAATTCCGTGTAGTTCTGTTTCTTAAAACATCTTCTAAGCTCATTTAAAAGGATCTTATACCTGAATACTCAAAGGACTCTTTTGAAGATGCTATGTCTTTCACTTCTGGTTCTGCTTTTGATGCATCTCTAAGGTTCCAGCAAATGCAAGCAAGCAAACATCCCTAAATATCTCTCATTAGTATGAAATCTATACACAACCCCTGACATCTAATGCAATGATTTGTTGAAACTGCATCAGCTCTATCATAGGAATTTGGTGAGTGCTTAGCTCTGCATTGATCTTGGACACAAAATAAACCTTAGCTTATTCTCTGATTTCTTTTTCCCAAGAGTAACTAAGCATCAAGAGAAGCTAACTTGGATCAACAGTGAAAGGCTTCGAAATAACAAGAAGTCGGGTAACCATGACTCAACTCCCAAGTTCCTTGATTAGAGTATGGTTAACTTCTTGGTTGTTGGTTTAGTGCAGGGTTCCCCAACCTTTTGGACCTCAGAGACCACTAAATTCATAATTTTAAATCCCGTAGACCACTAATATGATCTGGCTAATGACCGGCTGGGTGGGAATGGCTAGGTGATCATGTGACTGGTGGGCGTGGCCAACTCAATGTCACTCGTGTTGAGGGGCTCCTCGCCGGTCTCTACTCACCCCTCCCCTCCCAGCCACTCCTTGCCTGCCCGCCTGGGCTCCTTAAGGCCCCAATAGGAAGCAATTGTTGGAGCTAAGTAGCCACCACAAGAAAGAGTTGGCAAAACAGTTCAGGTCAAATTGGATCTGGCCAAGAAGGAGGCTCAGCAGAAGCACCTCACTGAGGATAGGAGCATAGGCTTTCCAAGCAGAGGGAAGACCTGCAAGAGTGCAAGGCCAGGTACCAGCGCCTGGAGGCTCAGAGGGCTGAGATGGTCAGCCAGTTCCAGGCCATGATGCAGTCCCATTGGAACAAGGCCCTCTGGCTCTTTGCCACCAGCAGCACTTCCTTCCAGCCTTCGGCCGAAGCCCCACACCAGGAGGCTGAAGCAGACCCCTAGTCAGAATTTCTGCCCCCCTCCGACTCACACAAAAAGACCCTGAATGGGGAGACTCTCTGCAGCAACACAAACATTTATTGCATGTATCCGGCCCAGGGACTGTAGTTTGAGGACCCCTGATTTAGTGCAATATAAAAAATGCAAATAATTTTTCTGCGGACCACCAAAATTTTCTCGCGGACCACCAGTGGCCACGGAGCACCAGTTGGTGACTGCTGGTCTGCTGTTAATCTTGGTGTTAGGCTCTGCTCATCTGGGTGCTGATTGCTGGTGAAGAGGTGTATGGTGTTTTTCTTTCCTTTTTGGCTATTTATTTATTTATTTATTTGATTTGATTTGATTTGATTTATATGCCGCCCTTCTCCGGAGACTCAGAGCGGCTTACAATGCGTTAAGCAATAGCCTTCATACTCTTGTATATTTATACAAAGTCAGCTTATTGCCCCCATAAACTGGGTCCTCAATTTACCTACCTTAGAAAGGATGGAAGGCTGAGTCAACCTTGAGCCTTGGCGAGATTCGAACTTACAGTAATTGCAGACAGCTGGATGTTAATCACAATGCTATCAGTCTGCTGAGCCACCAGGCTGATTGACTCTCGTCTGTAGAGTATTCAAATTACTTTCTACAATGTTCATGGATCGATGTTCGGCGTTACTTTTTTGGAGTGGGAAGTATGACAAGGTGACAGCCACAAGCTTTACTTTTTGTATATTGCAAGCTTCTCCAACCTACTGCCATTCTGATGTATCTTTTATCTTTAGATACAAGAAAGGAAAAGGCAAGGAAAATAAGGAAAACCCACAAAGGCACACACAGGCCCATACTGCAATGCTCTCTACATGGGGCTCCCCTTGAGGAGCACCCGGAGGCTCCAGCTGGTCCAGAATGCGGCCGCGCGGGTGGTTATGGGAGTGGCGTGGTGCTCCCATGTGACCCCACTCCTGCGCGAGCTGCACTGGCTCCCTGTGGTCTTCCGGGTGCGCTTCAAGGATTTGGTTACCACCTTTAGAGCGCTCCATGGCATCGGACCGGGGTATTAACGAGACCGCCTTCTGCTACCAATAGCCTCTCACCGACCAGTACGCTCCCACAGAGAGGGGCTTCTCAGGGTGCCATCGGCCAAACAGTGTCGATTGGCGGCCCCCAGGGGGAGAGCCTTCTCTTTGAGGGCACCCGCCATCTGGGACGAGCTCCCCCCGGAGATATGGAGGATCCCGGATCTGCACACGTTTTGTCATGCTCTCAAAACTTTTTTATTTCAGCAGGCTGGCCTGGCCTAACTCTCCCTTTTAAATTTTTAAATCGTTTAATCTGTTTTCTTAATTGGTTGTTTTAAATTTGTTTTCGGCTGAAATATTTAATAATTTTAATGGACTTTTAATGTTTGTATTATCTGTGTTTTATCCTGGCTGTTCACTGAGTCCCCCAGGAGTAGGGCGGTATAGAAATTTGATAAATAAATAAATAAATAAATAAATAAATAAATAAATAAATAAATAAATAAATAAATACAAAGGTTTCTTTCCTATACAAGCCAAAACTAGTTATCTGTCTACAATATTCACATCTTGTTATACAAGTCAATTATTAACATTTAAGCCATTTCACATAAGATAAGGAGTGGAATGAAAATGATTTCCCATGCACATTCTAATTATTGTAGATAGGAAATTAAAATAGGATTGGAGACCTAATCACCCTTGCTGGATGTTAGCCGATTGTTAATGCACTGTTTCTCACAAGAAAGGATGTTTAAGTGTAAATGGAACACACCTCTTTATTTCTTTTGCAAATATCTATCATAGATTGCATTTCATCCCCACTGTGCTTCCTCAAATTTGTTTGTTTGTTTATTTCCTGCCTTTATTGTTTTTACAAATAACTCAAGGTAGCAAACATACCTAATATTCCTTCCTCTTCCTATTTTTCCTACAGCAACCACCCTCTGTGGTAAGTTTGGTTTGCGGGGGGCGGGGGGAGAGGGAAGGAGAGAGAATGAGTGGTAGGGAGAGAGGGAGAGAGGAGAGGGAGAGAAAGAGGGGGAGAAGGAAAGGGAGAAAGTAAAGGAGAAAAGGTGTGATAGGGAGATAGTGAAGGGGAGGGAGGGGGAGAGGGAGGGAGGGGGAGGGAGGGAGAGAGAGAATGAGTGGTAGGGAGAGAGAGAGGGAGAGTAAGAGGGGGAGAAGGGGAGGGAGAGAGGAAAGGAGAGAGAGAGAGAGAGAGAGAAAAGGAGTGATAGGGAGATAGCGAAGGGGAGAGAGAGGGAGAGAATGAGTGGTAGGGAAAGAAAGAGAGGGGAGGAGGAGAGGGAGAGAGGAAAGGAGAGAGAGAGAGAAAAGGAGTGATAGGGAGATAGCGAAGGGGAGAGGGAGGGAGAGAGGGAGAGAATGAGTAGTAGGGAAAGAAAGAGACAGGGAGAAGGAGAGGGAGAGAGGAAAGGAGAGAGAGAGAGAGAAAAGGAGTGATAGGGAGATAACGAAGGGGAGAGGGAGGGAGAGGGAGAGAATGAGTAGTAGGGAAAGAAAGAAACGGGGAGAAGGAGAGGGAGAGAAGAAAGGAGAGAGAGAGAAGGAGTGATAGGAAGATAGCGAAGGGGAGAGAGAGGAAGGGAGGGAGGGAGAGGGGGAGAAGGAGAGGGAGAGAGGAAAGGAGAGAGAGAGAGAAGGAGTGAGGGAGGGAGAGAAGGAGGGAGAGGGGGAGGGGGAGAAAGAGGGATTGGTGCATGGTTACCCAGTTAGCTTTCATGGTTAAAACAAGATTTGAACAATCATTCCAACAACCGTTTCATAAACGAGAACTGAACGCAGTATCTCTGCAGTTTCACAGCCTGTCTCCATCTATTAGTCCGTCTACACTTCAATAGAACTATAACATTTCTTTAAATGGTCTCTTCTCTCTTTTTTCCATATGTGTTTATAAATAGTCTGGGCAGTCAGCTAAGAGCCAAGAGGAAAAGGATTAAGTTGGATCAGCTACTGTACAACAAACCAAGGAAGTTTGACTTCCTCTGCCTTTTAATAAAATCATCTCTTTCAAGCGAAGGATCTAATTCACTTTCTCCCTTTACCAACTATATCAGACCTGACATAAAAATTAGAGGGTTTCAATCTACTCGCCAGTGCTGGAAAACTCTGAATAGGATATGCACTTTGAATGGCATCTGTTGAGACTCTCTGTTAAATAGGGCAGGGTATACTCCTCTAACTGTGACTGTGATGCTCCTTGTCAGACATTCCAACATCCCATCCCATCCTCAGTTCTGAAGAAACTTCTTGAATGAGAAGTGAAACATTTTAAAAAGAAAACAAGGAAGTACAATTGTCCTTGGAAGAAGAACTTTTGGGACAACCAAGACATGGATGATTGAGAATTGGTAGTACAGTGGTCTAAGGCACCCTGTTATTAAGCTGGTTATTAAGACCAGCTGCCTGCAATTACTGTAGGTTCGAATCTCGCCAGGCTCAAGGTTGACTCAGCCTTCCATCCTTTCTAAGGTAGGTTAAATGAGGACCCAGTTTGTGGGGGCAATAAGCTGACTTTGTATAAATATACAAAAGTATGAAGGCTATTGCTTAACGCACTGTAAGCCGCCCTGAGTCTCCGGAGAAGGGCGGCATATAAATCAAATTTAAAAAAAAAAAAAAAAAAAAAGGTTGACTCAGCCTTCCATCCTTTCTAAGGTAGGTGAAATGAGGACCCAGATTTTGGGGGCAATAAGCTGACTTTGTATAAAAAATATACAAAAGTATGAAGGCTATTGCTTAACGCACTGTAAGCCACCCTGAGTCTCCAGAGAAGGGCGGCATATAAATCAAATTAAAAAAAAAAAAATCTCCATAGATATTCTTGTCAGACATTTGATCAGATGATGACTAGCTGACATTTGAGAGTTTATACAGGAGGAAAGGCAGACTTTTTCCGACTAACAAATCCTGAGCTTAATCGGATAAATGCAGTGGTGAGTTGCCCCTGGTTTGGACCGGTTCGCAAGAACTGGTAGAAAAACCGGCGGGAGGCTCCGCCCACCACCCGGATGTCATCATCGGCGATCTGCACACGCACAGAAGCTTCCCATTGCGAACCGATTGTAAAGGAAAGTAGATAAATGGCCTAGATATTAATACATAGAACACTTATTCCATTCTCATGAACCAACGTATTTCAACATGTAACCTCTAACTCAGGGGTCTCCAACCTTGGCAACTTTAAGACTTATGGACTTCAACTCCCAGAGAACTCTGGGAGTTGAAATCCACAAGTCTTAAAGTTGCCAAGGTTGGAGACCCCTCCTCTAACTTATCTATAACTTCTTGAGCTCCTCATAACTTACAAAATTGACCATGTATTTCCATCGTACATGTACTATTGTTGTATGTGCTCCTTTTATACATATTTTTACTACTGTTATCCATGTACTCTATGTCATCAGTTAAACAAACAAACAAACAAACAAATATCTTTTGCTGCTGACCTTTAATCTGTTCCAGCAGATGCAGGTCTGGTCACGTGGGTAGCTCGATTTATGACCGTAATGACCTATGACTGGAAATCAGTTTCCAAGTGTGGTCATAAGTTGAGGACTACCTGTAGGAGGGTTTTAAAAGAATGTTCAGGAGTAGAATGGGACAACTTGCCAAGGTGACCAAATCACCACAGCTAACTCACTGTGGCCAACTTGCCATATCCAACCAGCCATGAGCCAACTCACTGCAGGACACTTCAACAACTCAATTTAAATTAATTAAATTGTCTATTTGTCATTCACATTTCATTTTGTCCCTCTTTTTGCACCCTTTCTTTAATGATTTTATTCCACCATTTCTTCAACATTAATATAACTTTTGTCCCATGGCGAGTTGGCTGTGGTGAATTTTCCTGTGGTGAGTTGGCCACAGTGAGTTGGCCATGGTGAACCCTCCTACAAGTAGTTGTCCTAGACTAAGGGTCAGCAACCTGCAGCTCTGGAGCCACATGTGGCTCTTTTACCCCTCTCCTGCCACTCAAAATATGTGTCACAACCGTCAATGTGTGACACCAACTGGCACATGATTTATTGAGCTTTTCAACCCCCAGTAGGCCAACCGTGGATAAATCCAAGAAAAGAAAAGTTTCAGAAGAAAACAGAACGTTTCATTCAACTACATATGCTAGTTTTGTGGCCGCTCAAGAAATAGTCAGGCACGGGAAGGGTTTTGTGGCTCCCGGTATTTTCTTTTCTGTGGGAAACAGGTCCAAATGGCTCTTTGAGTGTTTAAGGTTGCAGACCCCTGTCCTAGATTCATTCAGGAGTGGGAGTGGGGATTCATATGGAAACATGGAGACAAGTTGGGGATTGTTGCAAGCATTGGGCATTCTGTTTCCCCAACCACTATGCAAATACTAAAAGATGAAAAAAAAGATCAAAGAGCTGAAGAATCCCAATGGGTGGATAGGAGTTGAAATACCCAATTGGTCCATTTTTAAAACTCTGCATTCCTTGTGGTAGATTTATTTTGCTGGTGTTTGGGAGCAAATATTAATGTACAAGGGAGTGCATTTTACTTCATGGTTCTTTCAGCTTGTCAATTTCCTTGCTAGGGTTCTCAGGAGTAAAAACTAATTATGAAAGTTCTTGATTTAATTTGAAATGGAAAATTGGATGAAGATCGTTTCCCCCCCCCTGTCTTTCCTCTGTTTCCTCTCACCCCTATTTTTTTCTTCTAGTTCCTGCCTTTCTTCTCCACTTCCTCATTGTGCAGTTCCTTCAACTATCTTCCTTTGATGGTTTCTCATTCAGTGAAAAAAATCACCCCTTAAAACCCAGACAAATTAAATGTTGTCCAGGGAAAAATAGAATTATAAACATAATTTAATGGTCAAAGAATTATAAAACTATTGGCTATAATAAGCCCAAAATTCATCCATTCCTCTCCCTCATTTTTACCTGCTGAAGAGAAGTTCTCTTTAAAGCTGATAAGAATTCTGAGTAAAAGCTAGCTTTTTTTCTTAAAAAATCAGAAATCAGCTACTAATTGACTTGTTTTGTCATCCCAGCCAGATTTCTAGAGAGAATCCTGATTGTAACCTAAAGCCGTCCCATCCCCAAGTTAAGCCTCACTTCTTCCAATTCTTCTTCCATATTTCATCTCAAGATAAACTAAATGTAGATGGACCCCTTTTTCTCCATTTCCCCCTTCTAATATTCATAACAGAATAGAATATTCTAATAGGAAGAGATTTGGAAATGTCAAAAGCCTACGCGGATTTTCCACATTTGTTGTCTTGGCTTGCCAAGCTGGCTTTACACTGACTGATTTGAAAAGCAAAATCTCTAAGATGCAAACTATCGTGTGTAATATGAACATTTGAAGTCACCTAAGAAAGTGGAGAGATAGGAAATTTGGGACCGATAAAAAGAAACATTTGAAGTAGTGTATAATTCAAAAACAAGCCACTGCCAGCTGATGCAATGATTTTCATCAACATGGAGAGCTTTAAAAGAGGGGTGTATAATTTTGTGACGGTTGAGACTATGGTGGCCAAAGATTATATCCATGGGAAATGAAAGGTGGGATTACTCTTTGCAGCTAGACTGGGATTGGAATTAGCCACCACGAGGACAGAAAGCTGCAGTTGTTGGCTTTTAATCTGGTTCAGCAGAAGTTTGCTCCTCCTGCATTCCATGAAATTGTCTTTTCCCCTCTGGAGTCTTTAAAATTGGTCCTCGCCAGCAAAGTTTTGCAGGAATTTCCCCCCAAATATTGCTCACGGGTAACATAGTTCCCTAAGAACCTTATCATACAAATTAGAGCTATGAAAGAGTAGCAGAAATAACACATGTATATATTTAGAAATCTATTAGGTAATACACTTGAATTCAAGTACCTAATATTTTATTCCCTCCACCCCCCCAATGAGAAAATTCATAGATTACTTTTTAATTAGCTCCCCCAACCCTTGGATGTTTGGTTAAATTACTCACATGCTATTTTTCCCAGTCAGGGGTATCCCTACCAGAGGTGGGTTTCAGCAGGTTCTGACCAGTTCTGGAGAACCAGTAGCGGAAATTTTGAGTAGTTCGGAGAACCGGTAAATACCACCTCTGGCTGGCTTCGCCCCCATCTATTCTCTGCCTTCCAAGTCCCAGCTGATCGGGAGGAAATGGGGATTTTGCAGTAATCTTCCCCTGCCACACCCACCAAGCCATGCCACGCCCACCAAGCCACACCCACAGAACTGGTAGTAAAAATTTTTGAAACCCACCACTGATCCTTACCATTTAGGAATGCAGTTCAAGAGGCTGAAATCAGGGGACCAAGAGGAATGAAGGAACTCCTTGACTCTCTTTCTTGTTTTCTGATGTCCTAAGGATGGAAGGAAAGGTGGAGATCTCTATTTCCTTTTGAAGAAAACAATAGCTTCCATGGTGAGATAGACGTGAGTCCCTATTTAACTGGCTGTAAGAGAACCATCTCTACTTGAGTGCCTCTTCTGTTTGAAGGGCTACCTTATCCAAATCCAATTTCAATAGCAGGAATCATATCATTATCTTAGGCTTGGACAACTGATAGAAACAGCAACCGTAGAGGTCATCTGCTTGCAATTTTCTCCACGTCTTGCATCCTGAAGACTGAACATCTCTGCATTATCCTATGCAATCTTTGTGTAAATATTAATCCTTCTGGATTTGTTTTGGTACAATGTCTTCTCCAATAATTCATCACACTACTGGTAAAAGGTAAAGATAAAGGTTCCCCTCACACATATGTGCTAGTCGTTCCTGACTCTAGGGGGCGGTGCTCATCTCCATTTCAAAGCCGAAGAGCCAGCGCTGTCCGAAGACGTCTCCGTGGTCATGTGGCTGTCATGACTCAATGCCAAAGGCGCACGGAACGCTCTTACCTTCCCACCAAAGGTGGTCCCTATTTTTCTACTTGCATTTTTTACATGCTTTCGAACTGCTAGGTTGCCAGAAGCTGGGACAAGTAACGGGAGCTCACCCCGTTATGCGGCACTAGGGATTTGAACCGCTGAACTGCTGACCTTTTGATCGACTAGCTCAGCGTTTTAGCCAGAGCCACCGCGATCCTATGCAATCTTCGTGTAAATCCTTCTGGATTTGTTTTGGTACAATGCCTTCTCCAATAATTCATCACACTACTGGTAGGAGGGAGCAACTGTGAGTAGATCAGTAGTTAGCTGACAGAAAGTACAACAGATCATTCCCTCCCCTATCTCAATGATCCCAGGAAATGTCACTCTTCGAATATATATATAATTGCATTGTTTGGCCCTGATTATAACTTGATTTCTCCCACAACTCTCATGCAGGTTTTTTTTTTTTTAAAAAAATAAAATGTTTAGAACACCCAGAAGTAGCTTCCCATTTCTTAATTCCTGTGTAGATTGGACTGATAACTTTAAAAGAACCCGGAGATAAGTTTGGAAAAAGACAACCAAAACTCTCAGAAACTCCTACGCTGGGTTATTCTTCTTTTCCTTCAGCAACCTTTTTTTTTTTTTCTGGTTTATATCACTGAAAAAACTAACAGGACTGAATGGAGATCATCCAGCCACCCATATATACTGCAGTTTCTCAGGCAAACATTCTGCAAAAAAAGAAAGAAAGAAAGAAAGAAAGAAAGAAAGAAAGAAAGAAAGAAAGAAAGAAAGAAAGAAAGAAAGAAAGAAAGCAAACCATATATTGCAGCTGAGGAATATGTAACTGACATTCTCTGGGCCATACGAAACATCTGTGACCTTTCGCAGAGGTCATCTCCGTAATCATGTTACTCTTTACTTTTAAAGAAATGTCAGGCTATTTTTTACACAAGACTTATGACAGGGTGCTGTTTATTGTATCACAAAGCCATTATAACTCCACCATAAGGAAACTACTATGATTTGGAGAATATATATCTTTCTGACTAGCAATAAAGATGAAAATTAAGAAGAGGTTTTTTTCCACTGAGGTCAAGAGTGTCTCCTTTAATAATTCTGACATCTTCTGCAAAGCTGAAACCAGAGAAAGTTTCCTCGGGGCCTCTGGTCAAACCAATTAAAACTTCAGGACTTTTAACAGCAAAGAACAGGTCCCAAACAAAATCTATATTAAAAGGTGACCCGTGCAGGCTTTGGGAAGGTGGAAATCAGAATGCAGATATGGGTTTGCTCACTGATCTTGGGCCGTTGGACATTCAGGAACAAAAAACAGGTATCCGGATTCCTTGAGGATGTCAAAGATGAAGGTGACGTGCTGTATGAATTCAGCTCTAAAGACTTTAGCGTTCATATGACCATTAGACCTGATTTAAATGGCTGTTGCATCAGAACCAGGAGCTGACAGAAGTGAAACCTGGCTCCTTTGGTTTGGATGGGATCAATTTTATTTATTTATTTTTATTTTTATTTGATTTATATGCCGCCCTTCTCCGGAGACTCAGGGTGGCTTACAGTGCGTTAAGCAATAGCCTTCATACTTTTGTATATTTTATACAAAGTCAGTTTATTGCCCCCACAAACTGGCTCCTCAATTTACCTACCTTAGAAAGGAGGACCCAGATTGTGGGGGCAATAAGCTGACTTTGTATAAATATACAAAAGTATGAAGGCTATTGCTTAACGCATTGTAAGCCGCCCTGAGTCTCCGGAGAAGGGCGGCATATAAATTAAAGCAAATATATATATATATTATGGAATATTTTGCTCCCTGAGTCCCAAAGGTGGCTTTTCCAAAAGACAACTGGACTTTCTTCTTCTTTTCCTTTGAAAATGTTTCACTTCTCATCCAAGAAGCTTCTTAGTAGGATGAGAAATTAAATGTTTTCAAAGGAAAAAAACAACAACAACCAAAAAGATCCAGTTGCCTTTTGGAAAATCACCTTTGGGACAACCATGACCTGGATGATTTGAGAATCTCCATAGACATTTTCTCCTTGAGGTAAGGAAAACCTCCCACTTTTTGCAAAGCAGTGAAAACTCTCTTGTTCAGCAGGACATCAGGAAGAAAGTAGATTGAACTTTCAATTGTAATTTTATTTTGTGTGGTTAGTAAACTACCACATGTTGTAAGAAGCAGAGTGATATAGAAATGGTGTAACCAAATAATGCAATTTCCATTGATATCTGTAATGGCAAGAAAGAATAATTTTGAAAAACAAAAGGAAGAGCTCCACCAATTCAACTGTCAGATAAAAGAAATCTGAGTCCCATGTTGAAATGTAATTTAAGAAAATGTCTCAGACATGACCTTCCCTAATTTTCATGGATAAAAGAGATGGGGGAACATATTCTGTTACTTGCAAGATTCTATTACTTGCAAGATTCTGTTACAAGATTCTGTAATCTTAAAATAAAAGTATTTTTTAGCATTCATAACTTTAGCTTCCTAGTCTGGTCAGACTCGAAGGATTGACAATATCATTTATTTATTTATTTATTTATTTATTTATTTATTTATTTATTTATTTATTTATTTATTTATTTATTTAAAATTTATATACCGCACCTTCTCCCGAGGGACTCACGGCGGTGTACAGCCAGCTAAAAACATACAATACAAACATTAAAAACAATTAAAAGGATATATATTAATTTGGCCCCAATTTAAAATGACAAATCAGTTAAAAATGTTTAAAAAATGTTATGTTACATTTTTTACATCCTTTACATGCATCCTTCTTTCATCTTGAAACACAGTACAGGATAATCCTTATTTACATTCCACTTTTCTTCTTTCTTAATGACAATTAGATCAGAAGGGAGAGGGGGGGGGGTCCTGAGAGTTTCCCTTCCTGGAACTGAGTCTGGTTCAACTTTCTTCAGTTCAGCTCCCAGAGGACAAACCTTCTCTAGACTCTGGTTAGCACTGTTGCCTCGATTCCAATGTCATAATCTACAAGAGCTTTAGAAAGAAGGGGCAGCTTTCTTTTGCAACCAATAGGCTAGATCAGGGATCTCCAACCTTGGCAACTTTAAGCCTGGCGGACTTCAATTCCCAGAATTCCCCAGCCAGCTTTGCTTTGCTGGCTGGGGATTTCTGGGAGTTGAAGTCCTCCAGGCTTAAAGTTGCCAAGGTTGGAGACCCCTGCGCTATATCATCCACTGGTCCTCACTCAGATGTAGGACTCCACTACGCTAACAATGTTAGCACATTTCTATAATTTAACATTAATGTTTGAGTGTAGGATGAAGGAAGCTGAGAACACAGTTAACATATGCTGTGCTCTCTGTTGAGGGCAACGCTTAATTTCCCAAAGGATACCTTTTTATTTTTTTTTAATGTTAAGCGACAGAATGTAGGCTTCTTTATTTGGGGGTGGGGAGGGAAAATTAGTTATTGCTCCTTCTTTTTATTTAAAGCACCCATTGATGTCTCTATCAAAACACATCTGCTGTTTGACAGATTGCCCAATGCCTGGCAGAACATCAGTTCTGAGCTGGCTGGCAGGAGGAGAGAGATGCTGTTGCTATTTTGAGTCTTCTCTATTTTTGTGCCCTTCATCATTCCTTCTCAGCAGGACCAAATTTATAATCCAGGCTGGTGAAGCATATGCTTTCCTGGCATTGTTCAATAGGACAAGGAACATTCTCTGACATAATAACCATATCCAATGAAGAAACCACCAACCCAGACAAGCAATCAAACAGTAAACAACAGCCTAATCAAGGAATTATCAAGTAGAAAACAACACTTTCCCCCAACAATGATAGGGCAAGCCACTTGTCTATAAACAGAGAGCAAATCCCACTCCCTTCTAGCACTGGTGATATTGCTTAGTTGGATAATACAACATCTGGAAGAAAACAACCCTTTCAAAGTGCACCAAGGATTCCACAATAGTTATTGCTATTATCCACCAAGTGTTGAATCATCTCTTGGGGATGGAAGACTCCCAAAGATTGCAGAACCTTTCCACCTAATTTGCTAAAGTCACAGGAAATTACGGAGAAGAATTTGGCCACTGACCAGGGGCAGAATTGTCTGATCTTTCTGTCTTTGAGATTGCAATCCAGAGCAAAAGATCATGAACAGATTTGAATAGAATAGAATAACAGAGTTGGAAGGGACCTTGGAGGTCTTCTAATCCCCCAGGCAGGAAACCTACTACACCACTTCAGACAAAAGATTATCCAACATCTCCTTAAAAATTTCCAGTGTTGGAGCATTCACAACTTCTGCAAGCAAGTTGTTCTACTGATTAATTGTCCTAACTGTCAGGAAATTTCTCCTTAGTTCTAGGTTGATTCCCTCCTTGATTAGTTTCCATCCATTCCTTCTTGTTTTACCTTCAGGTTCTTTGGAGAATAGCTTGACTCCCTCTTCTTTGTGGCAGCCCCTGAGATATTGGAAGACTGCTATCATGTCTCCCCTAGTCCTTCTCTTCATCAAACTAGACATACCCAGTTCCTACAACCGTTCTTCATATGTTTTAGCCTCCAGTCCCCTAATCATCTTTGTTGCTCTTCTCTGCACTCTTTCTAGAGTCTCCACATCTTTTTTACATTGTGGCGACCAAAACTGGATGCAATATTCCAAGTGTGGCCTTAACACTTCATGTGATCTTGATTCTATCCCTCTGTTTATGCAGCCCAGAACTGTGTTGGCTTTTTTGGCAGCGGCTGCACACTGCTAGCTCATATCTAAATGGTTGTCCACTAGGACTCCAAGATCCCTGTCACATTTGTTTAACCAATGCATTGTCTACTCTTTTTCTCCTCCTCTTCCTCCTGGCTACTGAACTCAGCTACAGGGATACACATCTTTTAATATATTTGTCAAAAGACAAAAACTTATCTATATTTGAAAACAGAAGATTTGCTCCAGGTTCCTTGATCATGTGAACTGCCACTTTCTACATCTTTCCTACTTCTTCCAAATTATTTATATTCAGACTCAGTGGCTAAGTTACAAGTTATTTTCAGAGGCAGTTGTTCTTATCACCGCCGCCCCCAAACAAGTGGCACTTGGTTCTTTGGAAACATGATTACTCTTTATGGGCATGCTGTGAAAATCCAATTTGTCTGGTTAGTATTGGGAGAACCCAGTAAGTGATATAAATCTAAAGAACTAGATTTAGCAGGCTGTGTGAATGCAGCAGAATGTCTTTGAGTACCTGTTTGTTGGAAGAACAAATCAAAAAGTACTGTTTTATACCTTGCTTGAAGACTTTCCTGAAATATCCACCTAGCCACCTGTTGTGACTCCGACCCCCGAGGCAGACTTATCGGAGGGAGAAGGCTCCGAACATGAAGGAGAGGAGTTGGCCAGGCCTCCCTCTCCAGGACCCTCCTCTCTGGCAATGCCTCAGGTGTCTCCCGCAGGAGAAGAGATTGGCCAGGAGCCAGGTATCTCCTCGCAGTCGGACAGTGATGGAGATAAGTCTTGGCTGGATCTACGCCAGCGTCGGAGAGACAAGCGCATGCAGCAGAAAAGGAGGCGTGCCAGAGATTAAGCTGAGTCACTGGACCACACCTCACAGGGGATAAAAGGGGGTGAGGTGGCCATTCAGACTCTGTGATGGACAAAACTAAACTACTAGCGAGTCACATTGTATCTTTGGGAAACAACGTTATCTGCCTTGGATTTAATACGGACTGGACTTGACAATTCTTGAACTCTGTGTATCTTGTTTGGGTTTATCTGCCGGAGGAACAACCCCTCCCTCTATGACTAAAGTTCTTGGCAAGCAGCTACTGGGTTGCTGCCAATCCTCTTATCGAAAGAATTTGTTGTCTGCCAGTTTTATTTAACCCCTGGCTGTCTGTTTGTGTGCGTGTGTGAGACGGGGACAGAACACCACCCTGGAAAAAAAAACATGCCTAAATAAGAACATAAGCAGTCACTGATGGATCAGATCCCTGGCCCATCTAGTCCAGCAATCTGTTCTTCCAGTGACCAACTAAATACACAAAGAAATCTCCTACCAGATGGCCTTCAGAAGCAGTCAACTGTCATCAATTTTTTTTAAAAAAATTGATTTATATGCCGCCCTTCTCCGGAGACTCAGGGCGGCTTACAATACGTTAAGGAATAGCCTTCATACTTTTGTATATTTATACAAAGTCAGCTTATTGCCCCCACAATCTGGGTCCTCATTTCACCTACCTTAGAAAGGATGGAAGGCTGAGTCAACCTTGAGCCTTGGCGAGATTCGAACCTGCAGTAATTGCAGGCAGCTGATGTTAATAACAGTGCTTTAGTCTGCTGTGCCACCAGGGCTCCTTTGAGCAGGCAAGTGGCTTTCCAACACTATAATTAAATAAACGAATAGTTGGAGCTTTAAAGGCAATAATCCTCCTGTTGATCCTACCCAAGAACCAATGTTGAAAACAAGATAATTTTTAAAAAATATTTTTATTGCATTTTTTCTCTTTACATATCTCTATTACATATTTAACAGATCTATGACATTATACATACAACTAGAACCAATATTCAGTACATTATATACATTCTATTTCTAAACATTCTATACCTTTATGTACATTTCCATTCCTTATTTCTATTATCTATCCATTCATACCATTTCTCCCATACCGCATAATATTCCGAGTCATCCTTTCCCTTTAACTCTAATGTGAGTTTATCCATTTCCACGCAATCATATATCTTTTGAATAACTAATCCCTCTGGCGGTATACTCTCTTTCTTCCAATACTGCCCAAAAGCAATCCTTGCCGCCTTTAATATAAAACAAGATAATTTTAACCCAAAAGATGCATGTAGCATTTGATGGCTAGATACTTCAATAAATTTGACTATCTTGTGTTACACACAAGCTCCCAGGTTCAGTTTAGGGTCATTCACTCATACACTCACAACCCTGGAAGTTGTCACACTCAAATCACTCTCAACCAAACATTGAGGCACAAACAGTTCTACACAGAGATCCAGTGAATTTAAAATAACAGCAAACTTTGCTGGTTACAGTGTATATCTATTTGCTCTTGACACAATATTTGCTCTTTCACACACACACACACACACACACACACACACACACACACACATCTACAATTATCCACATCCTCAATTAAACTGGTAGGCACTAGTCAGAGGCATGGAAGCCGCCACATTTGGGTCAGTGGTGGGCTTCAAAATTTTTTACTACTGATGCCCACCATGGCTTGGTGGGCATGGCAGGGGAAGGATACTGCAAAATCTCCATTCCCACCCCACTCCAAGGGAAGGATACTGTAAAATCTCCATTCCCTCCCCAATCCAGGAGAAGGTTACTGCAAAATCCCTATTTCCTCCTGATCAGCTGGGACTTGGGAGACAGAGAATAGAAGGGGGCGGGGCCAGTCAGAATTTTTACTACCAGTTCTCCAAACTACTGAAAATTTCCGCTACTGGTTCTCCAGAACTGGTCAGAATCTGCTGAAACCCACCTCTGATTTGGGTCCAAAGATGACTCAGAGCAGGTGGACTTCAGGATCTCTTTTATCCCTCAAAGTCCATGTTTTTGCCTAATTCAGGTGACATTTTTTTTTCTTTTGTTTCCTTAAGGACTTGGTTCCTTCTTAACTACTTTCCTTGAGGAGCTTTTCCTGGCATTTGTCCACCCTGCTTACATGCTTTGCCTCATCTTTAGGTAGGTTCAGCTTCAGCCAAGTCTTACACCTGTTTTTGGAAGCTCTTCAAGGTAGAGAGAGCATTACCATAGATCATTGTCTAAACATCTCCCCATTTATTTTCTTCAGGCTGGGTGAAAGAGTCTTGATAAAGACTCTGCACATGGGACAGCAATCTTTGGGTCTTGTCGTAAGATTTGCTTATTAAAATGCTTTGATTTCTGGTGGGGGTGGTGCATGAACTACTCTTGAATTGATAGGCAAATTGAAAAACTTGGGCCATTACCCATGTCTCCTCCTAGGCAACTGTTATTTATCCTGATCTAAAATCCACATTTTCACAGACTTTTCCCTTGAAAAGGTCTCCTTTCTTCAAAAGTGGTGGCACTTTTGAATTCTATGTAAAATTACATTTGAGTCTAACTTGATTCCTAGAGACTTCTATTCAACTCTGTTTACAATAATATATATAAAATTTGCCTTCCTGGATTTTATGTTTATTTAGTTCCCAGTCTACCTGATACCCTAAGCTTTCTTGGTGTTCTCACACCAAGGACTAATCAAAACTGACCATGCTTATCTTTTCATTAATACTCAAATTGATTAGGTGGTACACAGTATCCTCTTTGAGATGTACGACCAGAATTATATACACTCTGTATTCAGCTATAAATATACACATTCTGTCTTCCAAGCATGGCTGTATAATATATGAATGTATACAAATTTATGCACAGTTTGCTAGATCTTGGCTGTAAACGTACTGGGTAACAGCAAAAAGATACAGAAAATTCTCTTTGCTTCCATTTAGCAGGTGTCTAGATTTCTACATCCTGGATCTAGTATACTAAATTTATGAAAATAAATTAAAAAATTATGAATCTGCAATGTTGGAGAGAATGATTCCATGTGTAGCACATGCAATTAACATTATATCAAAATATATATTTGGCATTTACACTCTTCTACAATTAAATTGTAATGCTCCAATATTGATGTTCAACAGAAATCGGCTTGCTTGAGTAAGATATTTTGGGTTCTATCCCAAACGGAACAAAACAATTTAGATGTTTCTATTTGTTCTTATACTCAAGTGTAGCAAAAATCTATTTTTTACCACTACAACCAGTAGTGGGTTGCTCCCGGTTTGGACTGGTTCTATAGAACCAGTAGTAAAATCGGTGGGAGGCTCCGGCCACCGCCCCCGACGTCATCAGGATGCTTCTGCATGCGCGCAGCCCTGTTGCGAACCAGTAGTAAAGGTAAATAGAACCCACTCCTGACTACAACATGTGAGATAAGTTGTTCAGAGAGAGACAGACAGACAGACTCCAGGTCAGCCAGGGACAATACTTTGCTAGAAGTGGATTAGAATCCGGTATTCCCCACTTAATATCTAATATTTCAATAACTTCCTTACTGGGACTCTCGTGTTTCTCATTGAGTTTGAACTAGTCACATTCTACATGCCAAGCAAGTGTTAGAGTCACTATGGTATTGAGACTCCTATATTTGAGGAATGTGAAATCTGTCATCATCTGGTTTACACGAATTCCAGTCTCATTCAGAGCTTCTAATATCCTGCAGATCACAATCTGAAAACTGGAAATATTGAATTGGAAAGCAAAGAAAGAGAAAGTGATCTGAAGTGAGATGTTATTTTATCACTCCATGTATATACTTATCTCTATAATATTAATGCTTCCTCTTTTGTCATGCATCCATTCTTTCTCATTTAATCTTTGAAATGCAATACTCTCTTGATCAGGGTTTCTCAGCCTTGGCAACTTTAAGACATCTGGGCTCCAACACCCAATATTTCCAAGCCAGCCAACTCACTGGGAAATTCTGGGAGTTGAAGTCCACACATCTTAAAATTGCCAAAGTTGAGAAGCACTGCTCTGGGTGATTGTTTTCCCACTAGCAATAACAACTGTAGTGGCATTGCAAATATTAGTAGGCTATCCTGCTGTCCTAAATTATCCAGATTGCGAACTTCTCCTTTTTCTTGAAGTGACCTGGTTTTTAAGTACACTTTTAAAAATATTTGCTTTTATTATTGGCTGATTTCCCCATGATGTTTTCCCTCAGAGGAACAAAGGGTTCTTGCAGTGCTTGTTGTAACTGTCTTGTTATATGTTTGCATCTAGCACAATGGCAATACTTTCTAGGTCAGGGGTTGGCAACCTTAAACACTCAAAAAGCCACAAAGGTCCTAACCGGAAGCCCCTCATTCAATTCTGGAGCCGACCAGAAGTCCGGTTCCCCCAGCATAGAGTCTCCTTCTAGTGTGGTGTCTGTTTTGGTCCTCCAGCAGCTTGCAGAGCTGGCAGAGGAGTTGGACAGTGAGGAGGCTGGGGAGGAACACGGGCCAGTCCTGGAGTCTGAGGAATGAGGGCTCTGCGTCAGAGGCAGAGATGGGCCAGGGCCATCTGGGAGTAATGCACAAACTCCAGAGCCCCCAGAGTTGGGCAGCGGAGAGGCAGAGGAGCAGGAGGAGCCTGCTCCTAGTGCACACATGCGCAGAGCTGCCAGAAGGCAAGAGCAGCTAAAGCAAAAGGGACGACTCAGGAGTAAGGCCAGGAGATGATTGGCCCCTCCCATAAGACTTAAAAGAGAAACAAAGGCATTTGGGCCTTTTGCAGGAAAGCAAAGTTGCTCACTCTGTTTCCAGTCGGCATCTCTTGTTTGTTTCTGAACTTCGTGGGGCTTTGCCAAGTAAGGCCTTTGGCAGGGTGTCAAAGAAGATAAAGGTTGATGATTATCCCGAAGGACTTCTTCTGAAGGACTTGTTTTGCAACTAATTGGGACTTAGCTGGGAATGAAAGTAATTCTCAGCTGTTACAATAAAATAGGTTTTTTGGGACTAATTGTGTCTTGTAATGACTCAGTAAGCCTAGGTCACAACAGCGTCCTTTTTCCTCTGCCGACCGGAAGACCGGTTCCCCCACCATAGAGTCTCCTCCTAGCATGGCGTCCTTTTTCCTCTACCTGTCCTAACCAAAAGTCCTATCAATTGTGGAGCCGACTGACAACAGGGAGCCTCAGCAGAGGGATGAAAAAGCCACATGCGGCTCCAGAGCCGTGAGTTGCTGACTCCTGTTCTAGGTTATGCCAAGAATTAACTTACAACTGGTTGAAATTGTCCATTTCTTTTAGACTGTCTATCCAATCCGACTTGGCAGTCTGATGCTTTGATTCAAAGTGTCAAATCCAGTTATCTATTTTTCCCAGTTCATTTTTTAAAAAAAGAAATTCTGCATGCATATTGAGTCAGCAACATTTGATTCCATCTGCAGTGTATGATAGATCCCATTCATAAAGTCAATTTGGTTCAAAGATTCTAGAACTGTCTTCAAATTGAATCTCCAAATCAAAGCTTCATATAACTCTTAACAACTTCCATCTGGTATGAATGCAGAAAGCAAAAATGCTCAGCTAGCAGAGCCAAAATACTGTTGAACTCCTAGCACTTTTAAAGATACCAGTTCCAATATTCTTATAAAGGGCTTTCAAACAGATTTCCTATTTCTCAGTTAGTGCAATAGGATTGCCATAGGATGGCACCAGAGAGCTGCCTACTAATGTTCTCATTTTTATAATTAAGGGTGAACTTCAAGAGGGAAAAAGTTGACTTGTATTTAAAAGTGCAATCTTATCACTAACACTCTGAAGTGGTATCAGTCAAATATAATAGGATTCTGTTGCTGTCCAAACGATGTTCTCTTTTACGTTAAATAAAATTGAAATAAACATCTACGGTACGGATGTAAATAGATTGAAAGTTTATACCTGGGATAACTTTGGTAGGTCCTTATCTTGTTTCAGTCCCAGAATTGCATGAGATTCTACCAAGGCTTTGGTGTGGTTCAAAGACCTCCAGAATTTATTTTTAATGTAATTAAAAGAAGGGTCTATGAAATTCATGACTGAAAAATGTTCATATGAGCTCAGAGGTGGGTTTCAGCAGGTTCTGACCAGTTCTGGAGAACTGGTAACGGAAATTTTGAGTAGTTCAGAGAACCGGTAGTAAAAATTCTGACTGATCCTGCCCCCATCTATTCTCTGCCTCCTGAGTCCCAGCTGATCAGGAGGAAATGGGGATTTTGCAGTAACCTTCCCCTGGAGTGGGGTGGGAATGGGGATTTTGCAGTATCTTTCCCCTGCCACGCCTACCAAGCCACGCCCACCAAGCCATGCCACGCCCACCAAGCCACGCCCACAGAACCGGTAGTAAAAAATTTTTGAAACCCATCACTGTATTAGCTATATTTAATAAAAAGCAAGTGTGAATTAAATTTAGGCTTTGTTCTGAGTTAAGAATAGTAGTTTTAGGAGTACAGCTTCAGAATGTCGTTCAAAAGGCAAATGTTATGGACTTTTGTTTTGGAGCTAGGAGTAGGCAATATTTCTGGAAGAATTTGAATTGTCTACCCCTATTTAGATCCTGCATTATTTCCTGGATACCAAGGGACCATTCATTGGCGTTCTAGAAGTCTTCTCTTCAAGGATGAGGAATAAACAAGAGTCTACGGATGCTCATCCCATTTGATTTAAACTTCATTGAAAAGAGAAGCCGGCATTTTTATTTAGTTAAAATGACTTCTCTCTTTGGGGTAACCATTACAAAGCATTCATTTCTCAGAAGGAAAACACTGAGCTTTGTCGATCAGAAAGTTTGGCAGTTCGGCGTTTCGAATCCTTAGTACAGGTCTCCTGTGTGAGCAGTGGGTTGGACTAGATGACCTCCAAGGTCCCTTCCAACTCTGTTACTGTTACTGATTTGAATCGGAATCAGAATAGAGCTGGAAGGGACCTTGGAGGTCTTCTAGTCCAGCCCCCTGCTCGAGCAGGAGATCCTATACCATTTTGAACAAGTGACTGTCCAGTCTCCTTTATAAACCTCCAGTGATGAAGCAGCCACAACGTGTGAAGGCAACTTCTGTTCCACTGGTTAATTGTCCTCGCTATTAGGAAGATTCTCCTTAATTCCAGGTTGCTTCTCTCCTTGATTAGTTTCCATCCATTATCTCTTGTCCTGCCTTCTGGTGCTTTGGAGAATAGATTGACCCAGGGGTGAAATGTAAAATTTGTACCTATTAGTTCTGTGGGCGTGGCTTGGTGGCGGGGGAGGTAATGTGACTGGGTGGGCGTGGCCAACTTTTTTTTTGTTTTTAAACTTTTCAAAGCATTTTTTCTAATGCTTTGAAAAGCCTCTGCCGATCAGGCAACTCACCTGGGATCGTCAGAGACTTTTCAAAGCATTTTTTTTTTACCATCTCTTCAGCCAAGAGGTTGCAGAAAAAAAAATGCTTTGAAAAGCCTCTGATGATCCCAGCTGAGCCGCGCGATCATCAGAGGCTTTTTTTTTTTTTACTTTTAAAAGCATTTTTTCATCGGAAGAGGTGGTAGAAAAAATGTTTTTAAAAGTAAAAAAAAAAAAAAACCTCTGATGATCGTGCGGCTCAGCTGGGCGGGGGGGGGGGGGTGCAGGGATTTTTGCTACCGGTTCTCCGAACCACCTGCTACCGGATTGGGCAATTCGGTCCGAACCGGGAGCATTTCACCCCTGGATTGACCCCCCCTCCTCTTTGTGGCAGCCTCTCAAATACTGGACTACTGCTATCATGTCCCCCCTAGTCCTTCTTTTCTCTAGACTAGCAACCCAAATCCTGCAACCGTTCTTCAAATGTTTTAGTCTCCAGGGCTTTAACCATCTTAGTTGCTCTTCTTTGTACTTTTTCCAAAGTCTCAACATCTTTTTTTGTAATGTGGTGACCAAAACTGGATGCAATATTCAAGATGTGGTCTTACTAAGGCTTTATAAAGCGTCCCTAATACGTCACATGATTTTGATTCTATGCCTCTGTTTATACAAGGATCGTATTAGCTTTTTTGGCTGCTGCTGCACACGGCTGGCTCATGTTTAAGTGATCGTCTACTAAGACGCCAAGGTCCGTCTCACAGTTACTGTTTTTGAGCCAGGTTTTGCCTAATCTGTACTCGTATCTTTGGTTTTTTCTGCCCAGGTGTAAAGCCTTGCTTTTCTCCACATTAAATTTCATTTTGTTGGATAGGGTGGGTTCTACTTACCTTTACTACCGGTTCACAACGTGAAAAAAATAGTAAAATTCAATGTTGATTTTGATTAAGTGGTGTGTTATATTGTTTTCTACAGTATAATTCATTAAGAGCCTTGATAGTACAGTGGTTTAGTGCACCCTGTTATTAACACAGCTGCCTGCAATTTCTGCTGGTTCGAATCTCTCCAAGGCTCAAGGTTGACTCAGCCTTCCATCCTTTCTAAGGTAGGTGAAATGAGGACCCAGTTTGTGGGGGCAATAAGCTGACTTTGTATAAAATATACAAAAGAATGAAGGCTATTGCTTAACGCATTGTAAGCCGCCCTGAGTCTCCAGAGAAGGGCGGCATATAAATCAAATTAAAATAACAAAACAAAAAAAAAAAAACCAGTGCCTTGGTTTTTCATAGAAGGACAGGTTATTCTAGAGCAGTGTTTCTCAACCTTGGTAGCTTGAAGATGGGTGGACTTCAACTCCCAGAATCCCCCAGCCAGCAGGGTATAGGGTCTTCTGCCTGAGCAGGGGGCTGGACTAGAAGACCTCCAAGGTCCCTTCCAACATTGTTAAATTTATTAAGGCAGCCCACTCCATAGGACTCTGAGTAGCTTCATCCCAGGAAATACAAAATCTGAATGAGATTTTTTTCATCTATATTGTATCGGGTCGAGATGTATTATTTTCATTTAAGACTTACAAAGAATCAGTAACACTTTATGGAATCCTGAACAGTTCAATGGGGCACAGTTTTGTTTAGGCTACAGTCCTGTACCAATCCACCAATTTTCCCAGCATAGAATCTGATCCAGCAGATAAGAATCTTGAAGGGAATGCTTGGTTCCCTTCACAAGAACAGAGTCAGATGCTGCTGCCTTATCGTTCATGGGAGTTATTTTTCTGAATCACTTAAGGTCTGTATCATTCTTACTATCACTGGTAAAACTGGTCTTTTATTGTCTAATCTATGAGGTTCCCCTTTCTGAGTTCCTTCAGATTCTAACTTCTGTGATCTATCTGTGGTCCTTAGTGTGCTATTGTTCCTCTTAGAACTTTTTTGAACATTGCATTGGAGAATATGACAATCGGAAATGAATGGATACCCAAGGTGTTATATTCATATTAATTACAATTTAGGGTTTTGAACAGTGGTGAAATCTAAAATTTGTTACTACCGGTTCTGTGGGCGTGGCTTGGGGGGGTAATGTGACTGGGTGGGCGAAGAGGTTGTGAAAAAATGCTTTCAAAAGGTTCTGACGATCCAAGCTGAGTTGCCTGATCGGCAGCGAGTTTTTTAAAAACCCTCTGCCGATCAGGAAACTCAGCTGGGATCGTCAGAGCTTGGATCGTCAGAGGCATTTAAAAGAAAAAAAACTATTTTTATTTTAAATGGCTCTGACGATCCCAGCTGAGTTGCCTGATCGGCCTCTGACGATCAGGCAACTCAGCTTGAATCGTCAGAACCATTTAAAAGAAAAAAAGCCTCTGATGATCGTGAGGCTCAGCTGGGCATGGGAGGGGGGGGCAGGGATTTTTGCTACCAGTTCTCCGAACCACCGCCTCCATTGCTACCAGATCGGGTGATCCGGTCCAAACCACAAGCATTTCACCCCGGTTTTAAAATACCTGGCCAAGCTATCCCTTTCTTCTGGATTTACTTACTTTTTGGCCCTCTGGCAAGCTACTTAAGGACAGTCCCAGGGGTGGGTTCTACTTACCTTTACTACCGGTTCACAATGGGGCTGAAGACGCGCTCTTCTGTGCATGCACAGAAGCATTCTGATGACGTCGGGGTCGGTGGGTGGAGCCTCCCACCAGTTTTACTACCGGTTCTATAGAACCGGTGCGAACCACCACTGGACAGTCCTCAATCTAAACAAGATTGGAAATCTGGATATTCTACTTAAGGAAAAGCACAGAGAAAACTAACCGATTGGCTTTCCTACATTGGATTAATTTCTCAGTTGGTAATGGATTTTTAAACCAAAGGGCCAAATTTCACGACTGATCCTGTCTTTTGTAGGTTCAAAGGCTGGCTTTGTTGAAAATGGTCACAAGTTAGGGAATCACAGCACGGAGGACAAATGGATAGGAAAGACATCAACGGGCACAGAGAAGAAGACCCACAGTTTGTGTGTGGGTGCGTGTGGGTGCTTGTACGTATGTGCGATCTTCAGCTAAGCGGAGCAGGACGTGCAGTTTATAAGCAGCTGAAAATTACCCATATTTTCTGGGCACATGGCTGTATTGTCTACATGACAGAAGGAGGGGTTGCTAGCATCACCATTTACTTAGGTGCCGATGAAAAGTGTGAGGCTGTAGACCATATGCACTGCAATAGCACATCGGAATTGCTTGTCTTGCTGGTGGCATGATTGGGAAATGTGTAGTTGCTTCTCTGTTTACAGCAACACTGTTAACTGACTGCAAGCCAAACACTTCAGATTCTGCCTTTCTTGGGGATCGGCGAAGAGATGCCAAGAGACATTTTCTTATTTGGTTATCTCATAACATTATTTCTGTAGGTGTCATGCAGGATACCCAAGGAGCAGAGCAAAAAAAAAAAAAAAACAATAGCAATCCAATCCAACCCATTTTTTTAAAAAAAATATTGGACTGTAATGAGAAGACCTGATTTTGCATAATAGATAAACAAATAATTCCCTCAACACTGTCAAACTATTCACTAAGTCTGCATTACTATTACTATTAGTCTTCTCATCGTTCCTCTCACCCATCTCCTCCCACTTATGACTGCATGGCTGTAACTTTGTTGCTTGTATCCTTACAATTTATATTGATTGTTTCCTAATATGATTTGATTGCTTATTTGTTCCCTATGACTATCATTAAATGTTGTACCTTATAATTCTTGGTGAACGTATCTTGTCTTTTTATGTACACTGAGAGCATATGCACCAAAGACAAATCCCTTATGTGTCCAATCCACTTGGCCAATACAGAATTCTATTCTATTCTAAAAAAAAGATTTTAATTATATAAATATTATTCACAAGGATAAAATAGTAAAAAGGCCAGTAAAAATGTAAATGTTTTTTCTCTCGGAACCAAAAAAACTAGCATTTTGTGATAGTGGAGAAGATTCTTTTATTAAAAGTTTTTTTTTAAAAAAAAAGAAGATTAAAAATGATGGGTGGCAGGGAGGATTCTGTTGGGAAATCATTTTGGTACTGTAAAAGTAAAGGTAAAGGTTCCCCCACACAAGTGTGCTAGTCGTTTCCAGCTCTAGGGAGCGCTGCTCATCTCCGTTTCTAAGCCGAGGAGCCAGCGCTGTCCGAAGACGTCTCCGTGGTCATGTGGCCGGCATGACTCAACGCCAAAGGCGCACGGAATGCTGTTCCTTTCCCACAAAAGGTGGTCCCTATTTTTCTACTTGCATTTTTTACGTGCTTTTGAACTGCTAGGTTGACAGAAGCTGGGACAAGTCACGGGAGCTCACCCCGTCATGCAGCACTAGGGATTCGAACCGCTGAACTGCCGACCTTCTGATCGACAAGCTCAGCATCTTAGCTACTGAGCCATTGCATCCCTGTTTGGTACTGTAGGGCCCCCATAAAGAAAGCATCTCTCCATTTTTTGTGGTCCCCTTTTGAACACCAGAAGAAGACATTTCAGGAAGGGGCTTTGATAGATGTTCTTAAGATTCCGATAGATGCAAATGGGAGAAAAAGGTTCACACATGCACGACTAACACATAAACTGGCTTAAATCAAGGAGAAATCACAGCTTGTATACAGAATAGCATGGGTGGGCATCAGGTGAAACTGGGTTTAATTGTGTTTGTGGAACAGAATCCAAAATAGATCAGAAGAGAACTGGTAGTATTCTTACAATTAGCATAGAATGGTGACTATGGTACTGGAATGACTAAAATTGTTAACCTAGCCTATTGTTTCTATGATTTAATGGACAAAAACTTTATAACAGCTTTGCTTAACTAAAGCCAAGAAGCCGATATTTATGGGCCCATCTTGAAGTTGTCATGACATATGGAATATTAGTTATTTATTTAGTAATTATTCTTATAAATAACTCAAGGTAGTGAACATACCTATTATGACTAGGAATGTAAGAGACATAAGTATGTAAAGACCACACATTGACAATAAAATGAATGAAAGAAAAATAGATAGGTTATGTGTTTATGAAAGTAAGACAAAAACTGGGAAGATATTGTGGAGAGAATGAATGGATACATTAATATAAGTTCAGTTAGAACTAGATGTATATTTTGTTGTTGTTAGTCACAGAGTTGTGTCCGATCCATCGTGACCCCAACGTTCCTCCAGGCCTTCCTGTCCTCTACCATCCTCTGGAGTCCATTTAAGCTCACGCCGACTGCTTCAATGACTCCATCCAGCCACCTCGTTCTCTGCCGTCCCCTTCTTCTTTTGCCCTCAGTCATTCCCAGCATTAGGCTCTTCTCCAGTGAGTCCATCCTTCTCATTAGGTGGCCAAAGTATTTGAGTTTCATCTTCAAGATGTATATTAAAAAGTACAAATTGGTGTCATCTACTGTAGATTGCAGTGAATATGTCTGAAAATAGGAATTCATAACTTGTTGGTAGTTGCATGCTATGCTCTAATGAATGGTTTTAACGGGAGAACTAGGTTATTTTGAGGAAAAATTGCACAATATTTTAAAAAGGTAATCTCACAAAAAAATATTTGGTTACATAACATGAGACGAGAGTACAGAAAAAGCATATGGAACACTCATAAACCCAAGAATGAATGAGATGAGGATTACTTCATGAGCATTTGTTCTGTTTGTTTTAAGCACAGTTTAAAACAAACTGTGTGCACATAAGATTGAATACAAGTCTAAAACACGATTTGTCTCTTTCTGATAAATAGTGGCAGGTTAGAAAGGGGTGAAAGGCTAAAGCAAAATTCTGAATGTGAGACAGAGGTGTGTTTTGTTTTTTATAGTTACAAGAGTAGAACTTTTGAAAAAATGGACACGGAAGTAAAAGAAGAAATTGAAACTAAAACGATGGCAGGAAAAGATTGTATGGTGCCTATAGGGGAAAAAAATGAAGATAATTTAATTTTCCTATTGGATAAATGGAAAAGGGACCTAAGGAAAGAGGACGGAGAAGAAGGATTACAGAATGCCACCAAAGAATGGGGACTAAGCTAACGAGAAGCCCAAATAAGAGTGCATGGTGGAAGGATGGATTGAGCAAGGCCGTGGATGAGAAAAAATGAATATAGAAAAGTACCAATAGAAGAAAATATTTGTAGCTCAGGATTGAACTTGGTGCTCTCTGAGCTTGATTGTTGTGACTCCCCTCCTGCGCGAGCTGCACTGGCTCCCGGTGGTCTTCTGGGTGAGCTTCAAGGTTTTAGTTACCACCTTTAGAGTGCTCCATGTCTTAGGACCGGGGTACCTACGAGACTGCCTTCTGCCACCAGTAGCCTCTCACCGACCAGTACGCTCCCATAGAGAGGGTCTTCTCAGGGTGCTGTCAGTCAAACAAAGTCGACTGGTGGCCCCCAGGGGGAGAGCCTTCTCTGTGGGGGCACCTGCCATCTGGAACGAGCTCCCCCCGGAGATACGGAGGATCCCAGATTTGCGCACTTTCCGCCGTGCCCTCAAAACATTCTTATTCCAGCAGGCTGGTCTGGCCTAACCTCCCATTTAATTGCTTTTAATGTCTTTTGAATTTGTTTTATAAATTGGGGTGTTTTAAATTTGTTCTGGGCCAAAGTATTTAATGTAATTTTAAATGGTTTTTTTAACGTTTGTACTATGTGTGTTTTATCTTTTGGCTGTTCACCGCCCTGAGTCCTTCGGGAGTAGGGTGGTATATAAATTTAATTAATTAATTAATTAATTAATTAATTAATTAATTATTCAATTAGGTAATATTATCTGTGCAGTGATCATGTTACCTAGTTGAGTAATGAAATGTCTGCAAGAAAATCACCAAGCTCAGAGAACAACAAGGACCCCACAATATAGAAGAGTGTTGGAGAAATGAGACTAAAAGAGATCATGTTTAGAAAAAAAGAAAAGCTTCCAAAAATATGAAGAAGAACAAGAAACTGTTAAGATTGAAAAAAAAGCCAGAGAAAAGAATCATTTTCATTTATTTTTTGATGGAAATGAAAAGATATTTTGGGAACTGTGAGAAGAAATCACCCGCTGAACGAGTGGAATTAAAAATCAAAGGGATGAAATAATGTAGGAAGAAGCTGACATGAGACAAAGCTGGAAGGATTTTTTTGGGAGATTTATATGGGAGTGATTGTGTATGCTAAAGAGAGGAACAGAAAGAAACGCTTATAAATGCAATCATCCAGAACAATATGAAGAATACGAAATCATAAATGCTGTGAGAAAGTTGACAAACGGTGGGTTTTCAGGAAAAGATGATGTAACCGGAGAACGATTCAAATATAGATGTGGTATCCTTATGGAGTGGCTGCTGTACGACTTGTTCAACGTAACAACATGTTGTGCCTGACAGTTGGAAGAATGCTGTTATTGTTGCACTATATAAAGAAAAAGATGGCAAGAATGAAGACTATCTTTTTAAAAGACCCTGGGAATGCATTTGACAGAATTTTGATTAAAGGGCTTGAGATGACAGTAAGAAAACACTGGGACACGGTTTTATGTGAAGCAGGAGATCCAGATCAGATTTTTGATCTTCAGTAGTCCATTGAGAAATGCACAAATAGGAGAACGTTTATTGTATATTTGTTAATTTAGGAAAAAAGCAGGCGGTAAGTATGGAATTAAAGGCAGGTTACTGAATGTGACATATGTGGTATATACTGCAAAGGAAATAAGGCATGTGTGAGCACGAATTAAATGCTTAACAAATGATGCAAAAGTGAGCAGGGACTAAGACAAGGATGTGTGATATTTATTCTCTTTGCTGTTTAATACGTTCATGGATAAATGTGTAAGGAATAGCTGTGGTTATTTCTTTATTTATTTGTTTCTCTATTTCTTTATTAAATATGTTTGCCGCCCTTCTTGCCACGAGGTGACTGGTTGTTAAAGGTAAGAGAGGTGTGTTGCTTGGGGATGTGTGAATGTGTTTGTATGTTTTACAGGCAGACAATGCCATGATGTCAGCTTGGGCAATTGCAAGTTATGCATAAGAAAATGATGTAAACTTTGAAGAAGAAGATGAATTTTGTGTAAAAAAAATGGTGAAATGGAATAATTTAAGGTATGCCCATGTTGATAAAAAGGTACTTGCATGTTCTGCAACGAGGCATGACTGTTTGCCAAAAGGACATGTTGCAAGACCATGTTTCTGTCTGTCTACACTATTATATGGAAGTGAGAACGGGCGGTGTCAGGAGAAACACAAAAATAAGTTGCATGTTTGAAGAATGAGGGACTTAAGTTCTGCAACGTAAGAGAGGATTAAATATTAAAGTGTACTGAACCCATGCAAACGTGACTGACAAGGAGGAAAGAAGAACAGGGATATAGTTTAATCATTTAGAGAGAATGAATGAAAATCAAATTGAAAAACAAAAAATCTTTTTATTTTTGAGTTCTATGATTATAATTCTCTGTCTATCTGTGTGTGTGTGTGTGTGTGTGTGTGTGTGTGTGTGTGTGTGTGTGTCTGTCTGTCTGTCTGTCTGTCTATCATCTATCTATCTATCTATCTATCTATCTATCTATCTATCTATCTATCTATGGTATCTCTCTCTCTCTTTCTATCATCTATCATCATCTATCATCTATCATCTGTCTATATCTATCTATCTATCTATCTATCTATCTATCTATCTATCTATCTATCTATTATCTATCTGTGGTATCTCTCTCTCTATCATCTATCATCATCTATCATCTGTCTGTCTCTATATCTATCTATCTATCTATCTATCTATCTATCTATCTATCTATCTATCTATGGTATCTCTCTCTCTATCATCTATCATCTGTCTGTCTCTATCTCTATCTATCTATCTATCTATCTATCTATCTATCTATCTATCTATCATCTATCTATCATCTACCATCATCTATCATCTGTGTGTCTATCTCTATCTATCTATCTATCTATCTATCTATCTATCTATCTATCTATCTATCTATCTATCTATCTACCTACCTACCTACCTATCTCATCTATCATCATCTATTGAGTGATGGTTCATTTTTTTCATCATGACAGTGTTACTATGCCCGATGCAAAAATAAATCTCATTTATTTAAAATGGTCCAGAAGTTCCATTTCATCAACAGGAAAAATATTTTCTGCAGAATGGATTGCCCACAACGTTGGGTTGTGTCATTTCACCTTTCTGCTCTCCTGTCCCCTTTTCTTCTTCTTTAGCGAGGCATGAGACTGGGGTGGAACTCAACCAACTCTAAGGATTGTCACTTCTTCAGAAAAGTGTTGTTTTTGCATGCCTTCTGCATTATTGCAACTGACGAGTCGAAGACACTGCCTGATGTTAATTCTGCGCCTGGCTGCCAATTATAATCAGAGCTAGTCAAAATAAACAAATTAAACAAATAAACATTCAAAACAGCTCAGACGTAGCAAAGAAAGAAGCCAAGACTGCAATCGGTGTGGCAGGAGAAACGTTAGGGCTGCATAGTGTAAAACGATCTGTTGCATTCTTCACCTTTGTCAAGCAAAAGGGAAGGAAAATGATTCTGAGTAGAGCTGAGTTTCTTTCTTTTTCTACTCCTTTCCCTCATAGGTATATTATATTGCCAAAGATGGAACGAAGATTATATACCTACAATAGAAGAATGGATCTTGAAACTAATGGATTAGCAGAGATGGCAAAATGGACTGCTTTGCGTAGAGACAATAACTGGCTAAATCTTTTGCATCTTTGTGATCATTGTTGGATTTTATTGGTGTCATATTATAATTATTACTCTGTTGGTTTGCATGTACATTGAGAGTTTCTGTCCTGGAGACAAATTTCTTGTATATCTAATCACATCAAATAAATTCTATTCCTATTCCTATTCCTATTCCTATTCCTATTCCTATTCCTATTCCTATTCCTATTCCTATTCCTATTCTATTCTATTCTATTCTATTCTATTCTATTCTATTCTATTCTATTCTATTCTATTCTATTCTACTCTACCCTACCCTACCCTACCCTACCCTACCCTACCCTACCCTACTCTACTCTATAGAATAATTCAGTTTTGACTTGGGGAATTTAAGAATTAGATCTGATTTGACCAGATAAATATTGTGCTTTTTTTTTCAAAAAAAATATATGGTTATTCATATTTGTCCATTTATTATGTGTTAGGCTAAAATTAAGAGAAGAATATAATGTGAATATTGATTTTTAAGAATATTTGTTATTATTTTAAGATAGTTGAAATACTTATTAATCATTTACATTTGAGAGAGTTGGATATATTGTATTACTATCTCTGTATTGAAATAAGTTGAAGGTCACTTTTGTTGTATATTTGTTTGATGATTCTATTCTGTGCTGTGCTGTGCTATTCTTAGAATTAATAAGTGGGAGGGTACACCTAACCCTAATCTTGTGTTGGTGAACACTCTTGGAACAGAATATTAGTTCAACTCTCTGCTCAAGCAGGAGACCCTACGTAATTCTGGGCCAATTGGGCAGTCTCTTCTTGAAAACCTCTAGTGATGAAGCATCCACAACCTCCGGAGATAAGCCATTCCACTGAATCAGTAAGTCTTTGACTTATTAATACTAATTAATATTAAGAGCCATAAATAATAAATACAATAAAATAAACTGAATAAAATAAATTAATAAACAATTATTTATTATAAGCCCAATAAGTGTTTGGTTTTATTTCACTGATTCGATAAGTCTTTGGTTGAAACGGCACAGTATTTATCTCCTTGCTTTTGTTTGTTTGTTTTATGTTTTATTAAATTTATATACCGCCCTACTCCCGAAGGACTCAGGACGGTGAACAGGCACAGAATAAAATACATAAATACAAAAGTTAGAAACAATTTAAAACCAAATTAAATAATTTAGCCCAAGACAATTAAAAAATCCCAATAATTTAAAACAAATTAAAATTTCAGTTTAAAAAATTAAAAAGAAAGGGGAGAAAATTAGGCCAGGCCAGCTTGCTGGAATAGGAGGGTCTTAAGAGCACGGCGGAAAGTGCGCAGATCCGGGATCCTCCGTATCTCCGGGGGGAGCTCGTTCCAGATAGTGCCCCCACAGAGAAGGCCCTCCCCCTGGGGGCCGCCAGTCGACACTGCTTGGCTGACGGCACCCGGAAGAGCCCCTCTCTGTGAGAGCGTACCGGCTGAACTGAACTGCTTTCAGTTAACAAACAACAAAAGCAAAAACCTTACACTTTGCTAATTCCTTGACTTCATTGCCTGTCCAAAATGAGATAAGGACAATATTGTATCCTGCTTTTCCCTATTCTTTTGGGCCTCTCACCCATCTCCTGCATGATCATGATCTCCGATCCATTCTTTGTAATCCAGTCCACCCTACCAGGATGAAGGGTTTGGTACCAAGTGTGAAAAGTCTTGATATGACTTGAATCTCTGCCCCAAATGAAGGCAACTGAAACATTATATAGTTTCAGATGATCAAGGAAATAAAACTATACAAAATAGACTACCAATAAAGGCTAGGATTATTTGAAACAGGCAGAACACTTGGGGGGGATCTTAATTGTTACTGTTAAAAACTAGGGAAGGGAAACCCCACTTCCCTCCTGCTTTTTTATTTTTTAAGTGGTAAATTAACTTTAAAAATATGTTCTGAAGTTAAAGGAACAAGCTGTCATTTTGGACAGGTGGTTCTCATAAAGAGGCAATCCTTTATGGTGGAGTCTCAAAATGTCAAAAACTGCATGTCTCAGTGGAGATAAAGCTATAACGCAGGTTCATTGCACCATTTCTTCTGTTCTTTTTTCAGAGACTTTCAAACTCTCCAGTCCAAGAGTAGGATTTAGAAGGACCAAAAGATTAAGGGGTCCAGCCTCTCCTTCAGTATTATTTTACAGAGCTAGAATGCCTGTGCAAACTCAGTTTTACAGAGGTGCCTTTTTCCTAGGGAAAGATCATGTAGAATTCAGCATAAAGGTGGTGCATCATACCAATCCAAGACTCCATTTTACTGCCCAAGAACAAGAATCCTCAACATTTTTGTTTTAAATTTTCCCAAAGCTTTAATCTTGCTCTCTGTGAGATCAGTTTTTCATAGTCGAGGTTAAGGGACTTAATGTTCCATTTAAAAGAGAAAAAAAATATCTGCAGTTAATGACATATTGTGGTTAAGAAACTATTTTTTTATTGCGTAGAAGGACCTTAATGGGTCTAAGCAATTGTATATATGACTAGCGTATGTACAAGTAAATAATGGATTAGGAATGTAACTGTAGGAACTCGAAGGAGGGGGTCAAGCATGTCATCAATCATAAGTCACTTTGTGCCCACAAGAGATCTCAGTCCGGCCCACCTTGAATTCTTTTCACTCTTATCTACCACCAATTTTCCTTGACTGTTAGTAGTTCAGATTCTTGTAGAGAGTTTAAGATTGCTATAAATCTTTCTACTCATTTGAACTACCTGGATTTCCTGATTTTCATGAACGCATGAAACTGCCTTCTCCAATATTTGGTTGCAGTCCCAGACTGCTCATTTTGATAGCCAACATCTTTTCCAAAATTTTCCAAAATTGCTGTCTATTTAATTCAAAGGACAATGATCTTTGGGGGCTAATGAGTTTTTTGGAATTCTGGGAATTTGTCATGGTTGCTCTCACATCCATGACTTTAATAGCTTATAACAGCTACTATAGAGTAAATCTAGCCAGTAACAGATGTACTTACTAGAAGTCAAACTGAGGACTTTGTTCTTCCCTCTCTCTAGCCCAGATTCTGTTCTTGCTTTTATCCAAGTGTCTTTTCTCCTTCTGAAGAAATGTTTTATGATCACTATATATTTTTTTAAGTTACCTCATTAACTCTTCCAATTAGTTAGTTGTTTCACTTGGGACGTTCCTCAACCATGTTGGGGATCAGGATGAGAACTGAAGATCAAGGGTGGAGAGACAAAGAACAATGAGTGTCCAACATTAATTTTAGCAATAAATTTTGATACAGTTCTACAGAGGAATTATTGAGTCTGTCATCTGCACCTCTATAACTGTCTGGTTTGGCTCTGCAACCCAACAAGACAGACACAGACTTCAGAGGATAATTAGAACTGCAGAAAAAACAGTTGCTACCAACCTGCCTTCCATCGAGGACCTGTATACTGCAGGAGTCAAAAAGAGGGCTGTGAAAATATTTACAGACCCCTCGCATCCTGGACATAAATTGTTTCAACTCCTACCCTCAAAATGACGCTATAGATCACTGCACACCAGAACAACTAGACACAAGAATATTTTTTTTCCTAACGCCATTACCCTGTTAACAAATAATTCCATCAATACTGTCAAAATCTTCACCTTAGGCTGCATTGCTATTGCTATTGGTCTTCACATCGTTATTGTTGCCCATCTCCTCCCACTTGTGACTGCATGATTGTAACTTTGTTGCTTGTATCCTTGCAATTTATATTGATATTGATTATTTCCTAGTATGATTCGATTGCTTATTGTACCATATGACTGTCACTGAGTATTGTGTCTTGTGATTCTTGACGAGTGTGTCTTGTTGTTTTATGTACACTGAGAACATATGCACCAAAGACAAATTCCTTGTGTGTCCAAACACACTTGACTAATAAAGAATTCTATTCTATTCTATTTGAATTCTTGGTTAAAAGGCCTTGAAACTATGACTCTTTCTTTTTGTTCTAGCTCTTTGCAGTTTAAATTATTTTCTCAGCATAGACTTTGAGCTGGAACCACACAGGCAGCAGTTATGTGTATTGTTACCTTGATTTTCAGATGGAAGTTGCAAAGGACAATGCCTGGATAATACTGCCAGTTCTTCTGTTCCTTGCAGTTCTGTGGTTGATCAGAAAATCCCGTGAAAACATTTGGTGTGAATTAGCCCCAACCTGCTATTGATTTATGTCAGGTCTTGTCTTACAATTTGCCTTGGGAAGGTGATGCTGAGCTCCACCTACCGAGACCCTCTTGGATTATTACTATTGCTGATGCCTTTCCAAATAGAGATCACTGACAAATGAGCCAGGAAAATCTTTCCACCAACTTACAGCCTCTTCTGGTTACAAATTACGTTTCCTCCAAATGTATACTTGAAGCCAACCTCTCAGTTCAAGTAGTTTTAATCAATTAGTCCATCCTAATCAATTAATTGTAGAAGGTTTTCTTAAATCTGCATAAATGGATGATGAGTGAAACATCAGTTCTAATCAGTTGTTTTTAAAAGGTTTGCAATCAGTGCCTTTAACCATTTTTTTCCCCAGTTCCCAGAAAAATCTTGATAAATTTTTCACACAAGCATTCCCGTGAGATAAATTTCTTTGTGTGCAGTTCTCTCTACGTATTTTCCCACAATTTCTCCTAATATGTACATTTTGGCATATATTTGTAATAGGTACTCTACTTTGCAAAATTCACAAAAATATGGATTTCATCATATAATTGTATTTCAATTCAGCTCTAGGATTTTGGAAGTGACAACGGTTGCAATACCAAGGTAATGTAACCAGAAACTGGTTAACTCAATAAACTGCTTAGAGAGGACTGTAAAGTGCTGTGAAGCAGTATATAAGTCTAAGTGCTATTGCTATATTGGTTATCCTATTGATGTATTTATTCTTCTTGTGACCCTTTGTCATTGTTTACTTTAGTGTTCTATTATTTTATTTCTGTTCTGTTTACATGCCTTTCCTTTTTCTTTTTATTATTGTAAAATGCCTAGAGTAACCCAATGGTGAGATAGGTTGCAAATAAATTTGACAAATAAATAGATGATAGATAAATAGATAGAAAATAAATAAGAGTAAAACAGTTATTATTACCTTGTTAAATCCTCATACCCACACACAGACACTCGTCTCTCTACTTCTCTACTTCTTTCTCTGTCCCTGTCCCTCTCCCTGTTCCTCTCCCTCCCTCCCTCCCTCTCTTTATTCTCTCTGTCTCTGTCTCTGTCTCTGTCTCTGTCTCTGTCTCTCTCTCTCTCTCTTTCTCTTTCTCTTTTTTTCTCTCTCTCTCTCCTTCTCTCTCTCCCTCTCTCTCTCTCTCTCTGTCTATCTCTCTCTCTCTCTCTCTCTCTCCCACTCCCTCTCTTTCTTTCTCTCTGTCTCTCCCTCTCCTTCCCTGTCTTTACAAAAATTTACAAAACTTCTAAAACAGAAGAAGGGACTTGCAAGGCATAGTAGCAAAAGGAGGGAAAGCAGGTGACCTAATTCCATTGACACTTGTTTTGGCTTACCCACCATCAGTTCCAATGCCTCACTCTACCAAAATGAAGTTCCTAGGACATTATCCATTGATTGATTTATCCAGGCCAATTCTTATTAGTCGGGTTTTACAGGGACTGACTTATCTCTGAGGGTTTAATTGGGCAAAATTTTAGGACCATTCAGATGTTTTTTTTTTTCTGACCTGTCTGCCTTTCTTGGGATGTCAAAAATTGGTTTCTCATGTAAAATATAATATTTACAAGCCTCCATATTGGTTGCATGTGTGGTAAACCATGCTATTGAGATCTTGAGGGTGATTCATATGATAAATGAAATTTGAATTTCAGAAATGCGATTCCTGACATGCCTTGCAGATAGATAAACTACTACATAAGAGAGAAGTTGTGAAGGTGGAATCATTTTTTATTTCACTTTAAATTTTGGTTTTTCAAAGTGATTTAAACTGTTGATCTTCATTAACTTGACACTGCAAGTTGAATCAATGATACAAATCAGATTGGAGATATAATAATATGCCTATCCTTACCGCAAAATCTTGTCTCTGCATTCTGTGTTTCAAATAGGTATGTCCTTAGATAAACTATTAACTCCTCCATTCCAACCCAATTGGCTATGTCCAAATTATCCACAGTTGAAGATTATGAGAAATCATTGTTTGGGTATATAGTACTTGTCAATTACAAAATGAAATCAATAACTGATGGATTTTTTTTTTTTACTTCTGACAGCTGAAACACCTGTCAAGATTCCTTGTAGTTTGTGAGATTTTAATGCACCACGACCACCAGGTCCTCCAATACATTTATGAGGTCTAGAAACTTTAGAACAAGGAATTCTTGCTTTGCTTGGGAATATAAGAGCTCCCGGCCCATGAGGCCTACTACACAAAGGATTGTTTGTGTTGTCTCTCAGCACATACCCACCTCCTTGGAAATATATAGAATTCTTAAATACAGCTCTGTCTTTCTCCCTTGTTTCTCCATTGATATACATACAGACTTGGGGAGATAAAGGAAAGAATTGCAGGTTTTGCCGAACCGTCTATATAATCTACATTATTAACAGGGTCTCACAAGACAATTATTTTTGGCGCAGCCTCTGCGGAGGCGACCTCTTCGAATCAAGCTCATTTATTCTGTGTTTCACTGTCCTGCCATTTCCTGCAGGGAGACAGGAAAAGTGAAACCACATGTTTGGAGGAGCAATATAGGAAATCCCACCGAAGACAAACGGCTGCTCCTTTCCCCTGGCAATTAGTCAAACCTGGGCTGTATGCCAGCCCAGGTGTTTCTGACTGTGTATAAATTTGCCCAGAAACAATGAAAATAGCAGTTGATTGTATCGACAGAATCTTGGACTAATTTCCGGGTGTTTGGCATGATTTGGTGACTTCCTCACAAATAGCCATTCCGGACCCACTCCGAGACCTTGAAACCGAGCTGCTTGACCTGGAAGTCAAGGCACTGTGTGTGCGCGCCAGTGTGTGGGTGTGCATAAAAATGTGTGTATGTCTCTCCTGTCCACTTCTGCAATGTGCTTCCATCCCCAAAGCCCAGAATCCCAGATGTTCAAACTGCAAAATTCATATTTTAATGAGCCAGAATTGGAAAACTATTTGCACCTGCATCGGCTAAAGTTTCTTGGCATTGCATGGAACAAGATTATTATTGTTGTTTGCCAGAATGCACGCTCATACATACTTGGTCTGCAAACCCTGGAACTTGGAGGCTTTTCCTCACATATCTTCCCCTGTCTTTGGAATCGAATCTGGCCAACTGGCTGCTTGTAGAGAGCATCTGGAGTTTCTCTCTCTTTCCCCTTTTCTTTTTCTCCTGTGCTTCCAAACCCATCCCTGTGTAAAATGTCAGACTGGCTACAGAACTCCAAATGCTTAGAAGCACAGGGCACAAAAGAAATAGGTTCAATGTTCACTTTAATGCAATTTTACAACATTTCATACTACATTTGTAGCAGTGCACGAACAGCTTGCTTTTAAAATGTAGACTTGCCCAAATATTTTGAAGGATGTTTTTTTTTTAATTTGATTTATATGCCGCCCTTCTCCGGAGACTCAGGGCGGCTTACAATGTGTTAAGCAATAGCCTTCATCCTTTCGTATATTCTTACAAAGTCAGCTTATTGCCCCCACAATCTGGGTCCTCAATTTACCTACCTTAGAAAGGATGGAAGGCTGAGTCAACCTTGAGCCTGGCGAGAGTCAAACCTGCAGTAATTGCAGGCAGCTGGTCTTAATAACCAGCTTAATAACAGGGTGCCTTAGACCACTGTACTACCAAGGCTCCTTACCCTCCGCCTTATCTCTCTGCGTTACACTCTATCAAACATAAGCTTGCATTTATGAAGGCACAATTTAATGTGATCCCCTCAAATGTCCTCGACAGTAGGCTTTCGGGGGGAGTAAAATCCATCTATTGTACATGTGATGGCCGATCCCCGGAATCTCTGTTCCACATTACATTCATATGTCCCCACTACCGAGACATAAGATCAAGATTCATTTCTCCTATTTCCCAGAGATTCCCTGGTTCACCTGATCTGTTCAACCTTTATTTCCTACTCCAGGACGCAGACCCCAATATAACTCCAAAGGTGGCAAAAATTTTTGCTGCAGTTGTGGTTGAAAAAAAACGAGGGAAGAGACGGGTAACCCCTATGGCAGAGGATCACTAGTATTGACAGTACGGATTGTATCTCAGGCAGTAGATGGTGTACTGTCACATGATCTATCTATATTTGTAAAATATACTCCCCTCCTATGTGTATTTTAATTTGGTCTCTGACCGCAATAAAAAAGCTTACTTACTTTGAAGGATGTTTGAGGCAAAACCCACCTACATAAATGTAACAATGAGGGGGAAATGTGGATGGATGAATGAATGAAGCATAAAGAAATTCTATGGAGATGCTCAGTCATCCAGATCATGGTTTGTACCAAAGGTGCTTTTTTCAAGAGGCAACTGAACTTTCTGGTTTTCCTTTGAAGACGTTTTGCTTCTCATCCAAGAAGCCTCTTCAAAGGAAAACCAGAAAGTCCAGTTGCCTCTTGAAAAAAAGCACCTTTAGCTAGTCTCGCGAGAGACTAGCTAAAATGTTTCCCGGGACATCTGCCTGCTGTTGGACTGTACTGCGGTTACAGTAATGGAACTTATTTTCACCAATGGTGGACCTGCCCGCAGGCGGTTAAATATTGGAAAAAAATACGGCAATGGATTTTGGAAATTACACAGATTAATTTGGAATTAAGGCCTGAGATTTTCCTATTGGGGGCAAAACCTTTGAATGTTAAATCAGATATATGGTTCTTGTTGATTCACATTATTACTGCAGCAAGATTAGCATATGCGCAGGAGTGGAAAAATCAATACTTACCAATGGATTTGAAAATAATATATAAAATTAGTGAGTGTGCGGAATCAGATAGATTAACTAGATTGATCAATGGTAAAAAAGATTCAGAATTTTATAACAGTTGGAAATTATGGTACGATTGGGTCCAGAAAAGGTGGGATAGAATAGATATATGATGATGTATATATATGATGGCAAATATGTATGTATAAAGGAATGCCTTTATATTTATGGACAATGTAATCACATTATACCATGGTGGCTGGATTGTATATTTTATTTGTGTATTGGTGTATAGAATATATTAATAAAAAAATTTTTTTTTAATAAAAAAGCACCTTTGGTTCAAAAACAAATTCCTAACAGAAATGCAGATAGGTTAATAAAATCAATTAAAGTATAAATATAAGCTTAATGGATTAATACAGATAGCCAACTGGACAAATAACTGCAGTTTTAATGGGTGGTTGATAAAGCCAGAGGGGAAATAGCTAAGGATAAGTATTAAAAGTGTGCATAATCCTAAAAATAATTTACAAATTTGTGAGAGAATTGAAAGAATATGCTGAAAAAAAGTGATGTACTGTATATTATGAACTGAGTAGACACGTGCATCTCAATTTTCTTACAAACTGTAAAAGAAATATTATCTGATTGGGGCCGGAGGGGCAGGTGGGGGAGGTGAGGAAGCAAATTTTAAAAACCTGAAAAGGAAAAAAAAATAGAAATTTGATACTGACCAATTCGTCTTTCAGTCCTGGCAAACTCTTACTTTCACTTGGCAAACATACAGCAAACTCAAGTTTTCTCAAATGTTTTCTGATTTATTCTTTTAAATTCCTAACAGTCAATCAGGAGGTTTGAAGCAGATTTTCCCTTGCTGATTTCTAATCTGTTGACTGTTGTTTTTTTCTTCATTTTGATAGCATAATACCTACTTCTTCAAAAATAACTTTTAAATTCAGTTAACCCTAAAACACACAAAAACACATGCTATCTATTTAATATGCAACTTGACCTGTCCATTGACCCTGAATATAATATATTGGCTGGGATCTACTTACTTTAAAGCATAGCCATCATAGATGTCCATAACACAACCGGTCCACAGCTGATGTGTTATTATGTCAAGCACCAGAGAAATCATAAGATTGATTGATTGATTGATTGATTTGATTCAATTTATATGCCATCTCTCTCCGAAGACCCAGGGCAGCTCACAATACACTCAAAAAATCACTATAAAAACACTTAAACATTAAAAACATTAAAAACATAAAAAACCCATTCACACCATTCATGGCCGGATCTCGCCAGATCGCAAAGCACGATCAATGGCCCCAGGCTTGCCGGAAAAGCCAGGTCTTCACCGCTTTTCGGAAGGCCAATAGGGTGGGGATGGTCCGGACCTCAGGAGGTAACTGGTTCCAGAGAGCTGGGGCAGCCACAGAGAAGGCCCTCCCCCACGGGCCCGCCAGCCGGCATTGTTTAGCTGACAGGACCCGGAGGAGACCAACTCTGTGGGATCTTACCGGTCGCTGGGAGCTATGCGGTAGAAAGATCCAGGCAGTTCAGATGGGTATAAAGATTTATTGCAAGTTTAAGCTCTCTACAAGAATCTGAACTACTAATGGTCCAAGCAAATTAGCCATAGGTAAGAGTCAATGGAGTTCAAGGTGGGCTGGAGTTAGATCTCTTGTGGGCATGAAGACACTCATGACTGATGACGTGTTTGACCCTTCCTTCAGGCTCAGCCTGGTCATCTCCTACATCACCATGAAAATAATGAGACTCATATAGCTATCAAACATCATAGCACAATTGCATGATTATATTTGCACAATGACTCCATGATGTATATGTTGTTTTTCATGTGACATTGTGGCTTATTATGGACTGCTATGGCCATCAACTGGACACTTTAAGAAAGTCATTTCCAAGTCACAAAGACAGCAATACCTTCAAGTCAAACTTGATTCCTGGTGATTAAATTCATCTTCCAGCCCTGGAATTTCCATCAGATCCTCCATCTGAATACTAGCTGGGCCTGAACTAAGACTTGCCATGGTTAGATAGATGTGCCCACCACCTGCTGAATAGTCCTCTCATTGCTTCTTGGAAACTGACAGTCCAATCCTCACACATCCTCTTACTGAGACAGATTGTTCTACTTCTTTCCTTATCATTGTTTTTCCATGTTATCTTTTTTGGGGGACTTTTTTTTTTCTTCCTACTTTCCATTTTCGCACCTCCTGATTATCATGGCAACATCTGGTAATGTGATTTGCATGCAGGGTTTTTTATAGTTAAAAAAAAAAAACTGAGGTGCATTCAGTTTCCGAGAAACTTAATTTCTCTATTTTATTTATTTAAGAAAAGACAGAAAAAGGGCAAAACTTTTTAGCTTGCCTTCATTTGGTAACTTTAGTGCATCACTGTTATAGCTCCTAAAATCTTTGGAGGTTATTAAGAAAACAGCTTCCCTTGAAAATTGCTTCCAATTCTTGATTTATTTTCCACTTTTTCTTTAAGGGTATTTGTGGAGGCACCCTTGGGTCCTCCCATTGTATTGTGCAAACCAGCAAATGGTTCAAAATCAGTTAAAAGTGTGTGGTGAGACCATTTGTCAATTTGTAGCAATGAATTATTGTAATCAATTGTGCATTATCTGAATAAGACCTTCCTTCCTTCCTTCCTTCCTTCCTTCCTTCCTTCCTTCCTTCCTTCCTTCATCTCTTGGCATTTGCAATGAAAACAAAACTTGAATTAAAACCAAAGATTTTTTTTTTTAAGACAATTAAACTGGAAACATTTGCAAGTTTTCTTTTACCGGATGTGTTTTAAAGGCCTACTTAAAAATTGATCTAAATGTTAATCTCCTCAACTCGGCAAGAAATTTATTCCATACTGGCTTCCAACTGTCCGACAATCAGTTCCACTGAACGAACTGGGAACCCAGGAGAAACAAACATACTGTCGGACTACCTTCCTTGCCATTTAGATCAGAAAGAGTTAATCCAAGCAATAAGGTTTCTGATTACTTGTATTTATTAGTAAGAAGGTTAAGGTTGCAACACAAGAATCCCAGCAAGTGCCCTACCTTCAAATGAGACACGTTTATATAAGCAATTTATGGAGGCAGAACTCTTGTCTGTTTCCTCCCACGTTTTCTAGGAAGAGGGCTGGGAACTTGTCTCTTCTGTGAAGGAGGGCAGTCTACATCAGTTCACTGTTTTGATAACTGTTATTTCAATCAACGTTGAACGGTAACTCTCCCACCAACATTTTCAATTTACTTTCTCCAGAGAATGCATAATTTCATAAACTTCTGCCTGTGGTAGACAGCTCTTGCTTCCTGGAGGTCTTCAAACTGAGGTTGGCTGGGAAGTGATTAGGTCTACTCTAATTCTGGGTTTTCTGCATCAAGAAGGAGAAATAGCTTTTCAGGATCCTTTCACTTCTGGAATTCTATAGGTAAAGGTAAAGGTTCCCCTCGCACATATGTGCTAGTCATTCCTGACTCTAGGGGGAGGTGCTCATCTGTCTGAAGATATCTCCGTGGTCATGTGGCCAGCATGACTCAATGCCAAAGGCACACGGAATGCTGTTACCTTCCCACCAAAGGTGGTCCCTATTTTTATACTTGCATTTTTTATGTGCTTTTGAACTGCTAGGTTGGCAGAAGCTGGGACAAGTAATGGGAGCTCACCCCATTACATGGCACTAGGGCTTCGAACCGCTGAACTGCCGACCTTTCGATTGACAAGCTCAGTGTCTTAGTCATTGAGCCACTGCATCCCCTTATATAGCTACTGTCAAAATAGCATGAAGGAAAGGCGCAACCCAAGCTGAATAGGTAAAAAGCAAATTGCAGGATCCAATCTGAGTCAGTCAACAGGACCAGAGTTTTTTTGGACTCAGGCTGGAGCCCATCCTCAGGGAAATTCTCTCTCATTAAAGATGGCATTTTTTTGGTTTTATATCCAGTTATGATTTGTAAAAACTTTATGAAAAATATTTACTAGTCAGTTTTCCATTCTTCTCTGAATCACCACCTTATTTAAAGGTTCAAGGCAGAGGAGAAGATGTCCAGAGCTGGAATGAAGGCACTTGTCCTGCATTTATACATCGATAAAATATGGCAACTGTTCATTTAGGGGAAAAAAATGAACAGATTTTTCTCTGAAATGTGTGTTCTTGCAAGCAATTTTCCCCCCTTGCCTTCTGTAACTTGAAGCAGATGTGTGTAGGAGGCATTCTACTAAAAATGCTCATGCATTTTTCTGTCCTTTTTCCTTTTGGAGGTAGGCAAGAGACAAACAAGTCCATGGGCCAATGATCAAAACCTCAGGTAGGTCAACCCAAGATTATGGATTTCTAGACATTTAAGAGATTATCCACGGATCATCAAGAACATGAGACCACTTTCTGAAATAGCTCAAGATGCCATTACTGCAGCAGAGAGCAATAGTAACAGAGTTTTTTGTGTGCTGCTTTGAAAGAGAAACCAGCCAATTGATCAATCTTCCAATAAAAGCTTGGGAACAGCCCTTGTTAATTGAAAAGCTGGCATTAATCTGGGACATAATACCATATTAGAATGGTGAGAAATCAGTTTCACTGATTTCTTTAGTTGGCAGCTGGATGAATTGAACTCTGTATGAAAAACAAGTAAAAGAACACGTTAATAAAAATTATGGTGAAAAATTCAGAAGCAAGGGAGCTGTGCGACTTCAACAAAGAACTTTGGAAGTATGTTCAATTCTAACCTTTGTTGGAGAAGACCATCTCCTTGAAAGTTTCCACAGGCTTAGCGTAAACCCAGTCATTGATTGCATAGCAGATTTTGCAACACATTAAAGATAAAGATTTCCTTGTCAGTCATGCCCGATTTTAGGGCACGGTATTCATTTCCGTTTCTTGGCCGAGGAAGTCAGTATTGTTCAAAGTCATTTCTGTGGTCACATGGCCAGCATAACTATATGGCGAGGCACATGGAATGCTGTTACCTTCCCACCAAAATGGTACCTATTTATCTACTCACATTTGCATACTTTTAAACTGCTAGATGGGCAGGAGCGGGAGCAAGTAATGGGAGCTCACCCCGTTGTGTGGAGTTCTCCGGCTGACAAGCTCAGCATCTTTAACCATCATTCCCCATAACTTGATACCTTGATCTCAACACTGATCCCGGATCTCCGCACTTTCCGTAAGGCCCTGAAGACGTTTCTATTTCAGCAAGCCGGCCTAGCCTAACTAGGTTTTTTATGGGTTAGTTTTTAATTGTATAGCTTTGGGGTTTTTAAATTGGGGCCCGATTGATTTAATTTATTTTAGCTATCTTAACTTTTATATTGTATGTATTTTAATTTCGGCTGTTCACCGCCCTGAGTCCCTAGGGGGAGAAGGGTGGTATACAAATTCAAATAAATAAATAAATAAATAAATAAATAAATAAATAAATAAATAAATAAATAAATAAACAAACAAACAAACAAACAAACAAACAAACAAAAAAACACATTACTGGCTGATAAAAAGCTATTCTTGTAACTGTCAATATTCATATTAATAACAGCTATGCAAACTCTCAACTCTATTATTAGCTCATTACTTATAGCTCAATCTTCTATATTCATTTACTTTATAAAAGAGACAAGGAATCTCAGGCCCTCCAGATGTTGCTGCATTTTTCAACTCCTAACATCTTTTAACACTGGCCATGTTGGCTGGAGATTGCTGGGAATGTCAACTCAACTCCAACATTTGGAGCACTGAGTGTTCCACACCACTGCTTGAAAAACAACAATTTTGGGTCAATTGGTTGATAAATAATGCATTAGAACATCTTGTTTATTATTTTTTTCTCAGCAGGACTGTGGTTCTCCATCAGGAAGAGCTGTGATAGATTATCTCTGAATATATACCATTACTGCAGCATCATACAAGTTGGTGGGTGATGCTTAGGGTTTACCCATGCTTTTAGACAGTTAGGCAATAGACACAAAGTACAACCATTACTAACCTTAATTTTTCATTTCTAAATGCCCTGGGGAGTTGCTGGATCCTGAACATTCATTCATGACTACAACATGTTAACAAAATATTTCACAAAAGGCAAATCCAGGAACAAAATAATAATTTTGTTATATATTTTGTTAAAGTAAGGTGCTTAGAATACAGGATAACAGAGTTGGAAGGAACTTTAGAATCATCTAATTCAACCCTCTGCTTAAGCAGAAGACCTTATACCATTCTGGACAAGTGGCTGTCCACTCTCATCTTAAATACCTCCAGTGATAGAGCACCCCACAACTTCTGAAGGTCAACCATTCCACTGATTGATTGTTCTCACTGTTAGGGAATTTCTCTTAGTTCTGTGTTGGATCTCTCTTTAATGGGTTTCCAGCTGTTACTTCTTGTCTGTCCTTAGATGCTTTGGAGAAGTTGTTCCCCTTTTCTCTTTGAGAGCCCCTCAAATATTGGAAGAGTGTTCAGATTTGGATCTTTCTTCCCTATGACCATGCAGGACATTTTTTAAAAAACACCAAATAATTAGCAAAGAACTTCAGAGCTGGATCCTGACGATTCTAGATAGCTCCATATGATGTTCTTTGCACTGCCCTTGTTCTCTTGCAAATGTTCCCGTTCTCAGATTTCTTTTCCTGAATGAGGGGTTGTATAATATGAGCCTGTTGGGATTGATTTTTTTTTTGTCTTTTAATGACCCCGTAATCCCTTGCATTGGGGTGGAGTTGGGGCAACTGAATGGAGCTGAGTGTTTACTCTCTGGATGCCCTTCCTATCACCAATGCAGAGTTCATAGCAGATATTGATTCATTGTGCCCAGAGGGAGAAATACTACCTAGGATCAAACTCACAGATTGTGAGGCAAGAGCTCCACCTCTAGGCCACTGCACCACTTTTGGAATTAATCTACATATAAATATAAAGGTCAGGAAGATGAGTTGAGGGAAAGATAGAATATTTGATTGACTGATCAACCTTCCTTAAGTGTCCTTAATGAATCAGAGTAATTCTTGTGCTCAAATTGCCATCAGTTGTCCGAGTTGTAGCCCTTTGGAGAATAGCATGATCCTGGGGAGAAGCTTTCTCATGAAGAGACAGAAGACTAGAAAATAGGTGAAGGACCTTAGTCAACCTGTATTTTGGTCAAAGACCAAAGGTTTAACTACTTAACCTGTAAGTATGAGGCATTGCCAAGTAGAACAAGAATTCTACAGAGTTTATTTATTCAAATAATGATTAAATCCAGAGAAAGAAATATGCCTGTGATGCCTCATGCTGACCTCAAGCTAAATATTACAATCCAGTTTGGAAAACACCAGAGTCATTCTCACATGAACAAATGACTGGAAGAACATTAGGGACAAATAATCCATAATTTACATAATCAATCCATTTCTTCCCCCTCATTCTGGAAACAAGATGTAAGTCCTGCATACGGGAGTAGGTCATGGGTCAGTTTCCATAATTTAACTTGTGTATATAAAGTTTTTCTACAAAAATTCTGGAGAACTAGCTGTCTCAGAAGAGAGGAATAAATTGTGCTTGGCAGCATCATAATGCTGGTCCTAATTACTTTCTCACTGAAAGGATAAGTAAGAAGTCCAAACACAATTGAAATGTTTTTTTAAAAAAAATGATATTATATTAAAGATTAATAACCTTCCTGGACATAACACACCAACTGCAACACCTTCCAGCCCCGACATAATGCTCCAGGATGAGGAGTGAGTCAAGACAGGTTGTCATCAAAAGCTGAGGTGGTGATAAATACTGCAGGAACTCTGGATTTGGTCTCTAAAGTGGGTCAAACATTTATTTATTTATTTATTTTTCAAATTTCTATACCGCCCTTCTCCTTTCGGACTCAGGGCGGTGAACAGCCAAGTAAAACACTTTATATACCAAAGTTAAAATAGATTTAAAATAATTAAATAATTTGGCCCATAATTTATAACATTTCAATTTAAAACCAATTTCAAATTTTAAAAAACCCATCATAAAATCAGGACAGCCCGGCTAACTGAAAGAAGTACGTTTTAAGGGCCCGACGAAAAGTCTGGAGGTCTGGGATCACTCGTATCTCTGGGGGTAGATTGTTCCAGAGGGCAGGAGCCCCCACAGAGAAGGCTCTCCCCCTGGGGGTTGCCAGCCGACATTGTCTGGCCGACGGCACCCTGAGGAGGCCCACTCTGTGTGAGCGAACTGGCCGGTGGGAGGCAATTGGTGGCAGAAGACGGTCCCGTAGGTACCCCGGCCCTAAGCCATGGAGCGCTTTAAAGGTGATCACCAACACCTTGAAGCGCACCCGGAAGTCCACCGGAAGCCAATGCAGCTCGCGCAGGAGAGAAGTCACATGGGAGCACCCCGTCGCTCCCATAATCCCCTGCACGGCCGCATTCTGCACCAGTTGGAGCCTCCGGGTGCACCCCAAGGGGAGCCCCATGTAGAGAGCATTACAATAGTCCAGACGTGAAGTGACGAGTGCTTGAGTGACTGTGCGTAGGGAGTCCTGATCCAGAAAAGGGCGCAACTGGCGTATCAGGCGAACCTGATAGAAAGCCCCCCTGGCCACGGCCGTCATATGCTCTTCTAAAGACAGCCGTGCGTCCAGGAGGATGCCCAAGTTGTGGGCCTGTTCCGTGTGGGCCAATGATTCGCCCCCAATAACCAGTGATGGCGTCAGCTGGCTATACCGGGACGCCGGCAGCCACAGCCACTCGGTCTTGGAAGGGTTTAGTCAAAGCCTGTTTCTCCCCATCCAGACCCGCACGGCCTCCAGGCACTGGGACATCACTTCCAAGGCATCGTTGGGATGATCTGGGGTGGAGATGTACAGCTGAGTATCATCAGCGTACTGATGGAACTCCACCCCAAAACCACGGATGATCTCACCCAGCGGCTTCACATAAATGTTGAACAGAAGGGGCGAGAGGACCGACCCTTGTGGCACCCCACAAACAAGGCGCCTCGGGGTTGACCGCTGCCCCCCTGTCAACACGGATTGCGACCGGTTGGAGAGATAGGAGGAGAACCACCGCAAAATATTCCCTAAGCCATACAGTCTATTCAGTCTAGGCACACTGCCTAGAGACCATCTGGCCTGAGGAAGTAGAGAAATTGTATTAATAAAATAAGTTCACAAATATGTGTGAATGGGACCTTCGGGGACAATGGCTCTTAGGTTGTGTATCCTCTACCTCTTTCGTCAAAACAAGAAAGCCAATTAGCTTTGTAAATCAGGTGGACAAGTTGTTGCAAAACAAATAAATACAGGGTGCGAGTTAGGCATGGCAGAATTTTCAGCGACTGATCACACTGACACTTGCAATGTTTGCAAAAGCATTTTTGATGAGGCGCGTCAAGGCCCTTTCGAGTATGCTTTTTTGCGACCTCTGCATCCTTCAAGAGTGTAAGATTTGGTGATCAGTAAAATTGCAGCTTTTGTTCTTTTAAAAAAAAAATGCAGAAAAGGGATGAATAGATAAGTGTGAAAAGTAATGCAACCCCTTTCCAGATGTTAGATCTGTACACAACAAGAAAACCACAGTGTGATGTGAAGCCATACATGCCTTCTAGCAACTCATAGGAATGGTTGTATGTTTTGTTCACACAGGCTCTCACATAAGCAACATGGCTTGAGCTGGCCTCCTCCTCCTCCTCTCTTTGATTGAAAACTGTATTCTCTTTTCCTCCAGGAACCTGCTTTTTGTAAGATCCTTTTTGAAAAGTGGTTTACTTTTCCAGTCAAAAGGTGATTCAGTCCAAAGTTTCATTTGTCCAAATCTCCTTGAAATAGCAAACTTGGGGTAAGTTTGGAAAGGGTTGTTATCCCAATTGTACCACCACCAAAAAAAGGGAGAGACGTTTATGGCATGCTTCAGGGAAATATGAAATTTGCAGCAGTACTAAAAATTATGCAACACACATACAGAAAGAGAGGGAAAAAGTAGAAGGATTTGGGAAAAGATGGCATAGAAAGAAGCATTGACTGAAACTGTTGATACGGTAGAGTACTAACGTTATAGATTTATAAGACTAGCCCATCAAAATTTCGGACAGGCACAAGAGGTCAGCAGACTTAGAGTTATCTGTTATCTCTCTGTTGCATTCTAAAGATTGTTTGGAAGTTTGCAGCCAGGTAAGTTATATCTATTTTAAAGAATGGAGACTTTATTCTTTTTATCTTGAGGACTTTGCATTTTGAATAAAAATATTTTTTTTGCCTGTTTTGACGTATTTTTCCCCCGTGACTGCTTAGATAGTGATCTCATGTTTTGTTTTGATTGGAATATTAGACAGGTAATTCTTAGAAGGTGAGGCTCTGCTAGGAGTCCCATTTGCCTCTATAATTCCTTTGGTGCAATTATATCTGACACTTTGAACTTTCCAAAGAAGAGACTTATAGGATGCATATACAAATGGACTGAGAATCTCTCCCTATCTCTCTACTCTCTATTTCTCTCTCTCTCATTTAGCTATCTCTCATTTAGCTATCTCTCATTTTTCTATCCTCCTCCTCCTCCTTTTTCTTTTTCTTCTTTTCTTCTTTTTTGCTTTAACATATTCCCCCCCAACAAAAAAATCTCTATCTCCCATTTGGAGAGTCAGAACTCACAATCCTAATAAGAGAAACTGAAAACAGGGAAATTCAAAGCATAAACACATCATTTAAGAAAGAAAAAAAAATCCATCTCCCAGAGCAAAAGATGAAAAAGCTTTTGTTTTTATTCATTTAAAATTCAGGAAGAGAATGGCAACTTGGGAGAGTGTACTTTAATCCGTTTTCCACTTTTTAAAATAAATATTTTGCCATTAAATAAAATACAACTATAGGCAACACTGCTTGGAATATTGGAAATGGAAGGAATGTCTGATGCAAGAATGACTTCCAAGTTTCTACCAGCTTCCCCATTGAGTTTCCTTATAGGAATCTGGAAGGGAGTATTTGGAAATTTTCCCTTCCCTTCCCTTCCCTTCCCTTCCCTTCCCTTCCCTTCTTACCCCAAAATGCATCATTTCTCCCATTTAAAAGTCAGGTAAACAAGAATTTTAGAAGCACATAGACAAGAACTTCATGATATATAGCTAAAATAAGGAAGATAAGTGGGTAAGGATTGCAACTTTCAATAAGCCCTCCCAAATTTTCTCCTCAACAACCAGGGATATGGGAGTGGGGGAGAAATGTGGCCACCTTTGAATTTTTTCAATTATTTATCTTCCTTCACTTCTTTCCTAAAAGTGGGATGGTTTTGAAATTGACTTATCAGCCCGATAAATGTTACCTCGATGCCTGCAGACCTTCATATGCCTAACATTTCTAAATCACAGTGTAAACAATTCAATAACATCTGGAAAAAAAAAGGCAACTGAGAAACTGACTGGGTTCACTCATTATGCTGTGCCATTATGTTTTGATTTGACAGAATACGTTGTCTGAACTCAGCATGTAATGAAGATTTAATATGATATGATAAACAGGTCAATTCTGTATATGCTAAGTCCCTCAGATGATAATAATGATGATTTAGGGATGATTTCACTTTGATTTTTGCTGTTCTGTTTACTTTTAATTCTTTTTTAAAGACTGGGTGTAGGCAGAGTAATGATTCAGATGGTCAGGGGCATCTGAGGTTAAAAAAAAGGGTGATCACTCTTGCATGCTTGAACCTCCTTTTAACAAGAAAAAATGTGGCAGAGTTTCTACTGTGTGGTTGCAGATGTGATCTTGACTTTTTATCAGCAGATGCTCCTTTTTAGTTGGGCACTTTTATACAAAGTCCTAGTGGACAACCATTTAAATATGAGCCAGACGTGTGCTGGAGCTGCCAAAAGAGCCAACACAGTTCTAGGCTGCATCAACAGAGGGATAGAGTCAAGATCACGTGAAGTGTTAATACCACTTTATAATGCCTTGGTAAGGCCACACTTGGACTATTGCATTCAGTTTTGGTCGTCACGATGTAAAAAAGATGTTGAGAAAGAATGCAGAGAAGAGCAACCAAGAGGATGAGGGGACTGGAGGCTAAAACATATGAAGAACGGTTGCAGGAACTGGGTGTGTCTAGTTTGATGAAAAGAAGGACTAGGGGAGACATGATAGCAGTGTTCCAGTATCTCAGGGGTTGCCACAAAGAAGATGGAGTCAAGCTATTCTCCAAAGCACCAGAAGGCAGGAAAAGAAGCAATGGGTGGAAACTAATCAAGGTGAGAAGCAACCTAGAACTAAGGAGAAATTTCCTGACTGTAAGAACAATTAATCAGTGGAACAACTTGCCTCCAGAAGTTGTGAATGCTCCAACACTGGAAGTTTTTAAGAAGAGATTAGACAACCATTTGTCTGAAATTGTATAGGTTCTCCTGCCTGAGTAGGGGGTTGGAATAGAAGACCTCCAAGGTCCCTTCCAACTCTGTTATTCTATTCTATTCTATTCTATTCTATTCTATTCTATTCTATTCTATTCTATTCTATTCTATTGTATTCTATTCTTGAAAACCTTGAAAAGTGTTCGGAGACTACAGTTGGTCCAGAATGCAGCCGCGCGAGTTATAGTGGGTGTGCCTAGATACACCCACAATACACCAATTCTCCGTGAGTTGCACTGGCTCTCTATTGATCTCCGGGTGCAATTCAAGGTGTTGGTCATTACCTTTAAAGCCCTATATGGCTCAGGGCCAGGCTATCTTCAAGACCGCCTTCTACCACATAGCTCCCAGCGACCGGTAAGATCCCACAGAGTCGGTTTCCTCCAGGTCCCGTCAGCTAAACAATGCCGGCTGGCGGGCCCGTGGGGGAGGGCCTCCTCTGTGGCTGCCCCGGCTCTCTGGAACCAGTTACCTCCTGAGGTCCAGACCGTCCCCCACCCTATTGGCCTTCCGGAAAGCGGTGAAGACCTGGCTTTTCCAGCAGGCCTGGGGCCGTTGATCTCATTATAATGATCTTGCGAGACCCGGCCATGAATTGGAGTGCATGTGTTTTAACGTTTTTAACGTTTTTAATGTTTTTCTTTTTAACATTTTTATGAGATTGTTCGCATTGTTTTATTCTTTGTTGTAAGCTGCCCAGAGTCCCTTGGGAGTTGGGCGGCATAGAAATGCGACAAAATAAATAAATATTCTATTCTATTCTGTTCTATTCTATTCTATTCTATTCTATTCTATTCTATTCTATTCTATTCTATTCTAATGATTCTTGATGAATGTATCTTGTCTTTTTATGTACACTGAGAGCAAATGCACCAAAGACAAATTCCTTGTGTGTCCAATCACACTTGACCAATAAAGAATTCTATTCTATTCTATTCTATTCTATTCTATTCTATTCTATTCTATTCTATTCTATTCTATTCTATTCTATTCTATTCTATTCTATTCTATTCTATTCTATTCTATTCTATGTCAGAAGCTTAGTGGTAGAGCATCTTTGAGGCCCATGGAAATTTTGGGGTTCTATTCTCAGGAACTAGATCTGAAAAAAACAACCTCCTGGGTTAATGTTGAGCCACAATCAGTTGGTTTTGACAATGAACCCATTCAGGTTTTAGAGAAGGTGGGAAGCTGGACTTTCAGCAGCTGATTGAGGATGATGTATGTGAACATAGACCTGGTTAAGGTGGACCAAGGGACTGACACAGTGAAAGGCAGCTTTCTTTCCTTGAATTTATATCACAGCCATATGGACAGCCATAACCATTTGCATGACTGATGTCGGCAAATGACAACCATGGAAATTGCTGGGCTGTGAGTTAGATCACATGCTGCTCAAGAGACAGAGGTTATTTATAATCTGGGGGAGGGGGAGAAAGTCAGAAATGTGGCAGAAATGGAAAGCTGGTGATTAACTTCAGGCCCATGACAATAGACATAATTCTTGATATGCTGCCAAAGCCCCAGCACCACATCGATTTTGTTCTAAAACCTGAATTGGGTTAAAATGTGGCCAAGATTGGGTAAAAAGGTAAAGGTTCCCCTCGTACATATTTGCTAGTCGTTCCTGACTCTAGGGGGCAGTGCTCATCTCTGTTTCAAAGCCAAAGAGCCAGCGCTGTCCGAAGACATCTCCATGGTCATGTGGCCGGCATGACTAAATGCCAAAGGCGCACGGAACGCTGTTACCTTCCCACCAAAGGTGGTCCCTATTTTTCTACTTGCATTTTTTACATGCTTTTGAACTGCTAGGTTAGCAGAAGCTGGGACAGGTAACGGGAGCTCACCCCGTTATGCAGCACTAGGGATTTGAACCGCTGAACTGCTGACCTTTTGATCGACAAGCTCAGCATCTTTTTTTTTTTTTAAATATACTTTATTGGGTTTGTTGTTAAAAACATCAAATCTCTACTAAAATCAGAAGTGCAGTGTTGGAACATATTTACAAGATATACATCAGGTATATTTCACATTTAAAATTGCAAAAGATAAGCATACCCTGACATCATAATTTTATCCTATTATTTAACCATTCATACCACTTTCCCCATACTACTTGGTGTTTAGATTCCTCGTCGTTGTTTAGCTCGTTCGTTAGTTTTGACATTTCTGCGCACTCTAAAATTTTATTTATTAAAATTTCCTCTGGTGGTATGGTTTTATCTTTCCAAAATTTCGCGTAGACTAATCTGGCCGCTGTTGTAATATGAATTATAAGTTGAATTTTACCTTTAGTAAGTCCATTCCTAATTATTCCCAAGAGAAAAATTTCAGGGGATAGATCTAATTCCTCATCAATTATTTCCCGTAACCAAATTCGAATTCTAGACCAAAACCTTTTTGTCATTGAGCAGGTCCACCACATATGATAGAAGGTGCCAACCTCCTTACCACACTTCCAACAAGTTGCTGAAGCATTAGGAAACATCTTCGCAAGTCTGGCTGGCGCTAGTGCATCTTAACCACTGAGCCATTGCATCCCGTGATGGATTAAATTGGGAGTCACCAACAATTATTTCCCAGGAGTGATATACAGGCAAGCCAAAGGACTTATGGGATATTAAATTGGTGCCCCCACAATCCAGAGCTGAATCAGAATGATGCTCCTGTCAAATTGACTCTGTTTAAACTGGCTGTTTTGAACTCTTGAAGACTGTCTTAAACAGTTGGTTCTTGCAATGTTCCTGGATTGCTACATACTCTACAATGCTTTTCTAGAATTTGGTGTTCCATCTTGCTTACTTGCAGAGTATACCATAAAAACAAAATTCTGCAGCAAGTATATTTGCAAGAAGACACATCTGGATTTGCCCTAGTTCTTTCCATAAAGATTTTTGCCTTCTTGAAAAGCGACGTATTGGGGACATTTCTTAAGCATAGAAATGGGTTTACTATTTTTGGCATGGTTGTTACATTTTAAAGCTGGCGGTTTGCATGCTACTTCCAGCATAAATAAGTATATTTTCCAAATACTTATTTGGTATACCAGCTTAAACACAACAGGCCAACTGGTCTGCTTTGACACATGGAACGAGGCTGTTTTCATCCATTTCCATTCTGTGTGATGCTCCAAACATTTTACATAACCCGCAATTATTGGATTGAAGACAAGTTAGAGAATTAGTTAAATGCATGATTCATATACTATCAGCACCTGTTTGGGTTTCAGCTGTGGAAGTTTCAGATCAGGTTTGTTTTCACAGTCTTGCAGTATAATATCAATAGAAATTTCCCCCAAAGGTTCTATAGCAATAGCTATAGATTTATATACCGCTTCACAATGCTTTACAGGCCTCTCTAAGCGATTTACAGAGTCAGCATATTAACACCAACAATCTGGGTTCCCATTTTACTAACCTCGGAAGGATGGAAGGCTGAGTCAACCTTGAGCCGGTCAGGATTGAACTGCTGGCAATCGGCAGAGTTAGCCTGCAATACTGCATTTTAACCACTGCGCCACCATGGCTCTTATTTGATACGCTTCCCCAAATTCCTGCTTATAAGTACCAATAGTTTTCTTTTTGCACCTGCTGTTATCTATGGCTTTTCTGAGGGATCCACTTCTTCGGAGAATTTCCTGGATGAGACTGCTGTTTTAATTCCCTAGAATTAAATATTTAATAGAATTAAAGATATATTAAAAAGTATTTCCTTATCTGGGTGTCCCTTTGTTTTCCCCTCTTAGAATACAAGGGGAAGAATTGCCAAAAGGTAGAAATTCAGTAGAGAAGCGGATGAAGGATTGTCAGTCTGAGAGCCAGAACTCTATAGAGCAGGGGTGTCAAACTGATGTTGTCACGTCTGCATCATGTGACGTATCGGGACTTTTTCCCCCTTTGCTAAACCGGGAGTGGGCGTGGCCAGCGTGTGATGCATCCGGTCCGTGAGCCAGGAGTTTGACAGCCCTGCTTTAGGGTAATACACTACCCATAGGTATAAACAGGCCAAAGAAATCTCAGGTAGACTACCAACTGCACCTGGATAAACCTTGGTGAACCTGGTGATGAAGTGTCTGGAGGCTAAACTATAAAATGGACGATTGAGGAAACTAGGTATGTCTAGGCTACTGAAGAGAAGGACTATGAGTGATATGAGTGCAGTTTTCCAGTACTGGAAGATCATTAAAAAAAGATCCAATCTAGAGCTAAGGAGAAATTTCCTGACTGTGAGTACAATTATTTAGTAGAATGGCTCACCTCCAGAAGTCATAGCTGCTCCATCACAGGGGGTTTGCAACAAGAGACTGGACAGCCATTTGTCCAGAACGGAATAGAGCCATGATGGCGAACCTATGGCATGCATGCCACAGGTGGCACGTGGAGCCATATCTGTGGGCACGCGAGTGTTGCCCTAGCTCAGCTCCAGCATGCATGTGTGCGCCGGCCAGCTGATTTTCAGGCCTTCTGGGCCCACCAGAAGTCAGGAAATGGGCCATTTCTGGCCTCCGGAGGGCCTGAATGAGGTGGGGAAGGCTGTTTTCGCCCTTCCGAGGCTCCGAAAAAGCCTCTGGAGCCTGGGGAGGGCAAAAAAAACGGGTCTACCGGGCCCACCGATAACCTTTTTGCCGTCACATGCCAAAAGTGTGGGGACTGTGGGGGGGGCATTGAATTATGATGTGGGCATGCACACATGCAACCCCGCCCACTCCCCCCCACTTTTGGCATGCAACGGCAAAAAGGTTAGCCATCACTGGTATAGTCTCCTGCTTGAACAGGAGGTTGAACTAAAAGACCTCCAATGTATTTGTCAGGTTTCGATGCTATCTCAAAATAAAGGAATTTCCAAACTGCCGATCTTTAAGGAAATTTTCTCTTTATTGAGCATAGTGATCTGACCCTGGCTCTTGTGCGGTCAGTACTGACCTTTGCCCCCCAATCCCTCCCTTTCCGATCCCCAATTCTCTGCGTCTCATTGGCTATCTTCCAAGCCACTTTCCTCATCCCTCCTCCGTCAGATCACAGGAATGTTCCCCTCCTCCCATCTCCGAGGAGACAGAATCTTCAAAGGGATTAAGTAGGCAAAAGTTCAAGCTTCTCCTCTCCTAATATATGTCAGTGCTGGAACGCTGACATTGTTGACGCATCGTTTGAAGACGCTGACAGTCTTCGAACAATTATTTTATGTTTTACCTCATTTCAAAACCCTTTGATGTCAAGAGGGAAGGTTTAGCATAAGCCTGTTTAATGTTCTTCTCTACTCAGTTAAGTCGGTTTTGCAGTCAGTTTCTTATTGGTTTTGTTTCTGTTCATTGACTATGGTCAGATGTCTATCTGGTCAGGACAGTGATAAGCCAATCATATTTTAGCCTAGCATAACCACACTTTATTTTTAATTTCATTTCATTGAGTCAGTTTTGGAAAGGTAAGAAAGCATTCCAAGATTTTCCCCGTGTTGAGTTGGAAATTGTCACACTTGAATATTGACTAAGAAGATTGGATGGATCGTCCCATATTCAAAACAGTTTTAGTCAATGTGTTGACTATAAGGATAAGCATGGATAGCAGAGAAAAAGAAATTACTGAAACTACAATAGCAGGCCAAAAAATAGTAATGATATCTGGTGGAAGATTAAGGCAACCACTTTTTCTGCATGAAAAATGGGGAACCATCAAAATAAAAGGCAAAAGAGAGAAGAAACATATAGCAATTAGATATGCTGACTAGTAAGAACAAGTTCTAGAATTTGGTGTTCCATCTTGCTTACTTGCAGAGTATACCATAAAAACAAAATTCTGCATTTTTTATGTGCTTTCGAACTGCTAGGTTGGCAGAAGCTGGGACAAGTAACGGAAGCTCACCCCATTACGCGGCACTAGGGATTCGAACCGCTGAACTGCCGACCTTTCGTTTGACAAGCTCACCATTTTAGCCACTGAGCCACCGGGTCTCTCGGCTAAGTGTTAGGCATACATTTATTATGTTGTGTGCAGGGGCCTCAGGCTCAGCTCAAACCAAGTTTAGAGGATGCTGCTTTTGTCTCTTGTCTAAACAGGTAGTCTGTTTCTTACATTGCCCCTGTAATGTTTACGGCATTCTACATATTCTAGTCCAGATCAAGGAATGGATCTGCCATAAAAATTTGGTCCAGATTCTCTTCAAAGAGCAGATGCTTTCAAAAGGAGAAGATGCACAGCCACGTAAAATTTATGAATTATAGGATCTCTCTGTAAACATGTTGGATTAGAATTAAGAATTTGCTATAGGAATTTCATGTGCTCAAGTGCTGCCTGTTCAGCTGGCCACATATTATTTATGACCATGTGCATCTATTATCTCAGTAATCCTTCTAATAATGGTACAATGTAGACTCAGCATTGTTATTCTAGCGTTAGGCTGTTCCAGACATCATATTGAAGGGAGTTTGAGCAGCTTCCAAACATTGTGATTTAAGCTAACTTTGAAAAGAAAGCTTTCTGGCAGGCTATTGTAGGTTTTGCCTTGTTCTCTAGTCCTAGGGAAATATATTTTACAGATGATCCGATCCAATCCAAGAGAAATCTTGGTATGATTGTGAAGGTTGCATCTCCTGGAAAACTCAAAATGCATCTGGAATAAAGGACCCGGCCTCCATGTTTAGACTGATGTTTTTAGCAGACACATTTTTGCATTTGTTTTTTTCCCATCGGTTACTTGTTATCCCCATATTACAATAGGAATTGAGATTGAGAGAAACTGTTGTGCCCAGTTATGCACTCCCTAACTGGACATAGGTCCCTAGATATTTTTGTCTACAATGCCTGCCATTTTGACCATTTAGCTATGTGCTCTGGTACTGAGGATGCTTGGAATGCAACAGGATCATAGGATGCCAGGCTGTCGATCAAAATTTTATTAGCATAGAACTGTTACCAATAAAATTTATTCCCGTGATACGTTGATGCCACGACTATGTCAAAGATGGTTTTGAGTCTACTGAATCTTACTCCATTAACAGGTTCTGCAACTAAGCCAATGCATTTCAGCACAGTTGGTCAACAGTCTTACCCTAGAGAAGTAATCCTTAAGGGCTGATTTGCATAAGAATGGTGGCTGAAGCTGAAGGATGGATGGATGGATGGATTGATTGATTGATTGATTGAAGGTTGGTCATTGAAATCAAAAGAGTGGATTCTGCCAAACTAATTTTTTTTTTACCCCTTTTCAATATTTCTAATATCTTCTTCCCTTGTTTGTTCTTGCTGACAAGAAACATCAAGAGGAAAGACTAAATTACTTGCAAATTGAAATTAGACAGAAGTTTACATGCCATAAGACTGGGTTGCATGTGGCCCTAATGCTGAAGGCTGCTCACCCCTGAGTGAAACCAATCAGGAGTTCATTCAACCTAATTGAATTCCATGGGCACAAGAATATTTTTTTTCCTTGCGCAACAAAGGAGAAAAAAAGGAGAGAGGAGGAGAGGGAGAGAGAGGAATGGAAGAAAGGGGAAGGGGAAGGAAGAAAGAGCAGGAGAGAAGGTGAGAAAGGGGGAAAAGAGGGGAGGAGTGGTGGAGAGGAAAGGGAAGTAGGGGAGGAGAGGAGAGGAGGAGGAAGAAAGTAGAAGAGGAGAGGAGGGAGGGAGGGGAAAGAAAGAAAGAAAGAAAGAAGAAGAAGGTTTGTTGTGAAAAGAGGGAAAAGAGAGGGTAGAAGAGCAACCCCAAATGTGATTAAAATGTCTTATTTTTATGCTTTCGTTAGAAAAAATATGTATATATGATCAATTATGGATAAGAGAATGTACATTTACAATATTTACAATATAAGAAATAAAAATAAAAAAAACTTTTTTTTAAAAAAAAAAGAATATATATATATATATTGGGAGATCTTCAAATGAATGAAGATTTGCAGTGAACATCTTCAGTGAAGATCTTCCATGCATTTTGGTACAAGAAAATAGAATTCAGTCCAAATAATCCATCAGAAGTCTTTGTCAAATCTGTGAGAAGAGAATGTGATTGGATGACTTCTCTGGCTTTTCCAGAGGGACTGTGGGAAGCAACAGACAGAAATTTATCAAAAAGAGATCCAACCTAGAACAAATGAGAAATTTCCTGACAGTGAGAACAATCAATTAATCAGTGGAATGGTTTGTCTCCAGAAGTTGTCAGTGCTCCATCACTGGAGGTTTTCAAGAAGAGACTGGACAGATATTAATGATTTAGGGTATCCTGCTTGAGGGAGGAAGGTTTGGATTAGGTCCTTCCAACTCTATTATTCTGTTAAATAATTTTCCAATAATTTCATAAGCCAATAAAATTGCTGTGGAAAACAACCAACATCAGATTTTTTTCCTGATACCTTTTCTTACACTTTAATTAAAATGTGGGCTGTAGATCACTGGAGAATATATTATACATGGACATAAGACAGGACAATAGCTCACCAGAAGATTAGATTCCACCAGTGGAATTTCTCCACGGTAAGATAAGGGGAGATAAGGGGTAACCCTTCCACTTGATTAAATATTGGAGTTGCCTCCTGTGCCACCTCCAATTGAGGATTTGCTGCACCTCATAATGGGTCTGGCCCCCTATGACCAGGGGGCCTGGGGACTCACGGGGTAGTGGCCTCAGGGTCGATCCGACCACGGGTTTTAAGAGGCTACTATGGAATACCGGGTGTATCTTCCCTAGCAATCGGGGCAACTTCAATTGCACTGTGACTGGGTTGATTATCTTTACTATGGGGAATGGTCCTATAAATTTTGGTCCCAATTTCTTGCTAGGAAGTTTTAACCTCAAATATTTTGTGGCGAGGTAAACTTTCTCCCCCAATTGAAAAGGCCTTTGGGGAGCTCGGTGCTTGTCTGCCTGTTTCTTATAGGTTTGTGCTGCCTTAGCTAGCGCTTTCTTGACATTCTCCCAGGTTGCTTTCAGTGTCACCATCCAATCGGTCAAGCTGACTGAGGAGGGAGGCTCCCTTGGGTACTCAGGCATTGGACAAAGTCCATGCCACTCACTATCTTAAACGGGGTTAGCCCCATGCTACTGTGAACAGCATTATTATACGCAGCCTTTGAATACATTCTCTTTTCTCAAACTGAACGGGTAGAAGAAGAAAAAAAAATAAAGGCAGGAGAGGTTTTCTGTCAGGCATTTTAAAAATATCCTTCTCTAGCTTCCTACGTGAGCTTATAATGCTTTGTAATTTTGTCTGGCACTATATTTTCTATTTCATTCACCTTGGCTTGATCTTCCCAGATTTCTCATGCCTTTGGAAACCACGCAAGTTAACTGAGAAATCTGGAGAATGATCATCTTAACAAGGCAGTATTTTGTAATAATACTGAATTGACAAACCCTGACTTTTGGCAGATGTTCTCGATAATCTCCATTCTATAACAGAATAACAGAGTTGGAAGGGACTTTGGAGGTCTTCTAGTCCAACCCCCTGCAAACAGGGTTCCCTAACCATTCCAGCTAAGCGGTTGCCTAGTCTCTTAAAAACCTTCAGTGATGATGCCCCAGTGGTGAGTTGCTACTGGTTCACTCTGGATCGAGCAAACCAGTAGCAGTGGCAGCGGCGGGAGGCTTCGCCACCCACCCAGATATCTCTGCACATGCACAGAAGCATCACACGCGTGTGCTCACACTCGAGCGCCCACGAGTGAACTGGTAGCGGCCGAAATTGAAACCCACTACTGTGGAGCACCCATCATTTCTGAAGGCAAGCTGTTCCACTGGTTAATTGTTCTCACTGTTAGGAAATTTCTCCTTAGTTCTAAATTGGTTCACTTGTTGATTAGTTTCCATCTACTGTTTCTTATCTTTCCTTCTGGTGCTTTGGAGAATAGGTGGACCCCCTCATCTTCTTTGTGGCAACCCCTCAAATATTGGAACACTGCTATCATGATACCCCCTGGTCCTTCTAGACCAGTGTTTCTCAACCTTGGAAGCTTGAAGATGGGTGGACTTCAACTCCCAGCGCTGGCTGGGGGATTCTGGGAGTTGAAGTCCACCCATCTTCAAGCTTCCAAGGTTGAGAAATACTGCTCTAACCCATCAGAAAAGTCAGTTCTTGTCTAAAATCAGCATAATTTCCTCTCATTTAAACAAAGGAAGATGAGAGCAAAACAAGGCAAGTATAGCACAAGGACAGATATGTCTTAGTAATCCGGAATGGGACAATTTATCCATCTACGCCAGGACTTAGGGAAACTGTGAAAACCACAGCATTGTGAAAATAATGAAAATCACAGCATTTCTATCTGAGTCCAGTTTTTGTATCTGTGATATTGGGCAATGTAAGGAAAGGACTGGAATAAGGTGGTGTCTGCATCCAATCCAAATGGGGAATTCTGGGAGTTGAAGTCCACCCATCTTCAAGCTACCAAGGTTGAGAAACACTGTTCTAGACATATCCAGTTCCTGCAACCATTCTTTGTATGTTTTAGCCTCCAGCCCAGTGGTGAAATGTAAAATTTGTTACTACCAGTTCTGTGGGCATGGCTTGGTGGTGGTGGTGGGAGGTAATGTGACTGGGTGGGTGTGGCCACCTTTTTTTCTTTTTTAAAGCATTTTTTACAACCTATTCGGGTGAATAGGTTGTTAAAAAATGCTTTTAAAAGTAAAAACAAGGCTCTGATGATCACGCAGCACAGCTGTGATCATTGGAGCCCCCCCCTCTTTTTTTAACTTTTTAAAAGCATTTTTACTACTGGTTCGCTGAACCAGTAGTAAAAAATGTAAAAAAAAAAAAAGTTCCGACGATCAGCTGAGTGACGCCTGATCTTTGGACCTTTTTTAAAAACTTTTTAAAGCATTTTTTACTACCGGTTCCGGAGAACTGGTAGCGAAAAAATGCTAAAAAAGTTAAAAAAAAAAAAAAAAAAGTTCAGACGATCGCGCGTCGCTCAGCTGATTGTCTGAACTTTTTTTTTTTTTTACATTTTTTACTACTGGTTCAGTGAACCAGTAGCCTTTTTTACTACCAGTTTGGGTGAACCGGACCGAACCAGGAGCATTTCACCCCTGCTCCAGCCTCCTAACATCTTTGTTGCTCTTTTCGTCACTCCTTCCAGAGTCTTAACATCTTTCTTTTTCTAATATGATGTCCCAAACTGGATGCAGTAATCTAAGTGTGGTCTTTACAAAGTCTTTACAAAGCGGTACTAGTACTTCCTATGATCTCTTACTTTTATATTCTTCATTTAAATTCTTTGGTTTGTGGTGTGGGTGGGACAGCTGGGCTGATAGTATAAGGAGTTTTTCTACTCTCTTTATGCCTTGCTTGTTGATTCTGTTTCACTGGTGGATGAAGTGACAATGTGGGACTCAGAGGACAATCTGTTTTCCCTGATGGAATGGAGATTCTTGTTTTTCGTGAGAGTTACTCCTCCTGCTTCTGAAATACTGACTCTTGATGGATTGAGCTGGAGAAATTGCTATGCTTCTCCAGATGCTCCTGCTTAGGGAATTGGTTTGGACTCTCAACAACACCCAGCCCTCATCAGCCATACACAACACTTCTCAACATCTGCTCAGATGGTGCTGAAGTTTTTCCCCAAGTTAGGATTGTAAAGCTATTCTTCAGATAAAGGAAAGTGTCAGAAATAAAAAAAAGAAAAGATAAAGTTGAACCCATTCTTCTAATGGCTGACATGAAAACCAGAATGGGAAATTAATTTCTGGCTTCTTTTGACATAGTTCAGTCAGCTTTCACTTTCCTAACCAATTCACCAGCTCCCAAATCGTTCATTGTTTTTATTTTCACCCAACCAAACACAGAAGAGATAACGTTGCAGATAAAAAATTTTTTTATTTGATTTATATGCCGCCCTTCTCTGGAGACTCAGGGCGGCTTACAATGCGTTAAGCAATAGCCTTCATCCTTTTGTATATTTATACAAAGTCATCTTATTGCCCCCACAAACTGGGTCTTCAATTTACCTACCTTAGAAAGGATGGAAGGCTGAGTCAACCTTGAGCCTTGGAGAGATTCGAACCTGCAGTAATTGCAGGCAGCTGGTCTTAATAACAGGGTGCTTTAGACCACTGTACTACCAAGGCTCCTAAAAAAATTGTATTTTTATTATCATTTCTTGGTGTTTGATGCCCAAAGATGGCATAATTAGAATACAGATGGCATCACCAAAAGAAGTGAGTCAGAATGTTCAGCTTTTGTTTTTATTGGGGTATTTTCTCTGGAGTTTAAATAGATGTTTTAAATTTGTCTGAAGATTAACAACCCTTTCATTGTATCTAAAATAAATAAATAAATAAATAAATAAATAAATAAATAAATAAATAAATAAATAAATTCTGAAGTCTTCTGATTTTGTGAAAATCAGTTGCCAGTCCTAGGAAAGGCTTTTTTTTTTTCCTGGGACTGGCAACTGATTTGCACAAAAATCAGAAGACTTCAAAAACTAATTTTTTTTTAATATAAACTAAACTAACTACATCTTTTGTCCATCTCACTTATACTTTTTCAAAATATAGTTTTAATTAAACTCACCTCACATTTGACTTATAGGACACAAGCAGGGGTGGGCTGCTGGGGGTTTGCAGGGGTTTGGTAGAACCTCTACCTAAGATTCTGTGCAGTTCGGAGAACCCCCAAATCCCACTCCTGGCTGGCCTTGCTCCACCCACCCCGCCCCTCCCAGGAGTCCCCACATGGCCTGTTTTGGATGCAGGTAAGTGCAGGGTGCGCGCGGAGGCTCGGGGAGGGTGAAAAACGGGCCTACCGGAAGTTCAGGAAGGCCAGAAACGGGCCCATTTCCGGCCTCCAGTGGGCCTCCGGAGCCTGGGGAGGCCATTTTCTCCCTCCCAGAGGCTCAAGGAAAGCCTCCGGAGTCAGGGGAGGGCAAAAACGCCCCCCCTCCTGTGGTGCAGAAGGACAACTAGGCCACGCCCACCGTGGCTACGCCCATCCAGCAACTGGGCAGAGAACCCCTTGCTAAAATTTTTGAAGCCCACCCCTGGACACAAACTATAATAGACAAAAGAAAGGGACAAAGGGCCGGAACAAATAACTTTCTAATTCAAACTTTTTCAATGTCTGGCAACGTCTGGTCCATCTTCCTAACCCCTCTCCAAAGGTATTCCAGGAAATTAGCAATAATTTCTCTTGTTTTAAAGTATGTCAAACCTTGCCAGTCAATTCTGGCAGTAACTATTTCAGCAGTGTATTAAGGAGAGGGCCTCCTGCCTTGTTTGCCCTATAAATTGCCACCTCCTCTTGAAAAAACAACAACCATGGACTTGTTTGATCCATTGTCTGAAGATGACTCCATGTTCTTACAAGTGTTCTGTCCCCATCTCACACGCACACAGACGTTCAGGAGTTAAAAACCAAACCAGCCGACAAAATCCTTTTCCTTATGATAACGGAACTTGGCAGCAACCTAGTGGCTGCCTGCCAAGAGTTTATTACTTACGAAGGGAAGAGATAACTTCTCTCCACTTCTGGTACATCAAAGTAAAATGTTCAATAATTACAGAGTAAATCGAGTCCAAATATAATCCAGCAAAGTCTATAGCAAAAGTCCGGCAATGCAGAATGGCGTGGAAGCTTTCAGCTTTATTCGTCACAAGGCTTGACTGGCCACCACGCTCCCTTTTGTGGGGTGGGGTGTGGTCCAGTGGGGTGTGGTCCAGTGACTCAGCCTAATCTCGAGCACCGTGCGAGGATCCAGCCAAGACTCATTACTCTCATCACTGTCCACCTGTGGCTGCGTGAACGTGCTTGGCCCTGGCCCTATCTCTTGCCCTTCGGCGGACACCGAAGGCATTGCCAAAGAGGAGGGTCCTGGAGAGGAAAGCCTTGCCAACTCCTCTCCTTCACTCTCAGAGTCCTCTCCTGCCGATGACACAGGCTCAGGTAATGGAGCCACAACAACAAGGTAGTTTTCCTTTTTGCCTGAAAACCAGCACATATTTTCACATTGCCGCTCTTTCAGAAACAAATAAGAGATGCAGCAATTTCCCATGTTTTCCGGAGTTCTTGAAGAATTAGCTAGCCACTTTAACAGGCATTCCTGGATTTTAGTTATGAAAAACAGCCTTGGACACTTAAGGAAATGTTTAAACACACTCGCTTACACACTTCTTCTGTCTTTAACTTTAATCCATTTCTCTCCAGTTAAGTCTGCTCCGTCCAGCTGGTTTCAATCATTTCAAGGAGAGTGCTATTTATTATGTGTTTGTCTGGGTCAGTGTCAAAAGCTACAACGCCTAACCATTCTTTGCGGTTCATAGGCACATCAGAGGTCCAGGTGGGCTTTAAAGAGCTCTGGAGAGTCAGCAAGCAAGAATCTATTTATTACTCGTTTGGAAATTGCCAAAGAAATTGCCAATTAAGGACAGAAACTGACAATATTTGGCAACTTTCACCAATCATGAGAAGAGGAAATATCGGTATTAAGAGGAGAGAAAAATCAGAATCATGTAACCAAGGTTAAACTACCATTTTTAAAAAATTGAACAAAAATGTCTGGCATAAGTTACAAAACACGGGTTGCTCTGCTGACCTTCTCCTACACTCTTCCTGTTCTTCTCTTTCCCACTCCACCTTTTTGTTTGTTTAAAAGTCTGGGTAAAGTGAAAATCTTTTTCTCAGATGTCTGAGATACAGGTGTCTTGATATGTGATCATTGGTGAGTCTGTCAAATTTTATGTGGGAAAGAATAAAAGCAATCAGACTTCCCAAAGTAGATGAAAAATATGCATACATTCAAACAAAGGGACCAGGTTTTTCCTTTGTCTTCCTCACTGATAAATTGTTTGCAATTGTACTTGTGGAAGTTTAGAGGAATTCTAGGGAATGGAGGGACGCGATGGCTCAGTGGCTAAGACTCTGAGCTTGTTGATCGAAAGGTCGGCAGTTCAGCAGTTCGAATCCCTGGTGCCGCATAATGGGGTGAGCTCCCGTTACTTGTCCCAGCTTCTGCCAACCTAGCAGTTCGAAAGCACGTAAAAAATGCAAGTAGAAAAATAGGGATCACCTTTGGTGGAAAGGTAACAGCGTTCCGTGCGCCTTTGGCATTTAGTCACGTCGGCCACATGACCACGGAGATGTCTTCGGACAGCGCTGGCTCTTTGGCTTTGAAACGGAGATGAGCACCATCCCATAGAGTCAGGAACGACTAGCATATATGTGCGAGGGGAACCTTTATCTTTACCTTTAGGGAATGGAGATTATTTCAAGAACAAGTGGAAGCGATCTGCCAATTTCTCCCTCCCCATGATACCATATCAAAATTCCCCCTATGGTTTCTACTGGAAGGAACCTTGGAGGTCTTCTATTCTAATCCCCTGTTCAGGCAGGAGACCCTGTATCATTCCAGACAAATGGCTATTCAATCTTTTTTTAAAACATCTTGTGTGATAGAGCAACAACTACTTCATGAGGAAAATAATTCCACTGGTTATTTGTTCTCACTGTCAGGAAATTTCTCCTTAATTCTAAGTTGGTTGTCTCTTTGATAAGCTTCTACCTGTTGCTTCTTGTCCTCCCCTCAGGTGCTCTGGAGAATAGGTAGACTCTCTCTGTGGCAGCCCCTCAAGTATTGGAAGACTGCTAAAAATCTCAGCATTAGTTCTTCTCTTTATCTCAGGCTCAAGAAATCGGGAAGTAGGATTAAAACCAAACTGAGTACAAATTTATTCAATGGTACCTCTAAACAAGAATCTGAACTACTAACAGTCAAGGCAACTTGGTGGTAGATAAGAGTCAAAGGAATTCAAGGAGGGCTGGATTTAGATCTCTTGTGGGCATCAAGGGATGACATGCTTGACCCCTTCCTTGGCCTCAACCTAGTCATCTCCTACATTCCATTAGACTAGACATACCTAATTCTATCAATTGTTCATTGTAGGGTTTAGCCTCCAGACCTCTAATCATCTTTGTAATTCAGCAGTTACTTTTTTAAAAATTTAATTACTGAAATAAGTCAATCAAGAAACAAGAAAGACATAATGGAATAGAGGAACAATTCAGCTCCCTTTGAAGGGGAAGGAGAAAGAATTTCCCTGGAAGTGAAAATCTGGAGGAAATCTTAAAGTTCCCTCCCCATGTGTTGAACGTTGAAGATGAATCACTGTAGACATTTACTTTATAATTAAAAGGCTGATATTATCAATAAGAATCCATGGGTTTTATTTTTGAAGGTGCTGTCTTTGTGTAATTTATTATACCATTTCATTTAATTGTGTGTGTTTTGGTTATTGGTTTTGCAGTCATTGAATAGGGCAGGGCTGCGTGGAATTTCAATATGGAGAATACATGCCAATTAGATTGACTCTCTGCATGAATTGACTTTCTTAATCAATTGGATTATTTGATTCAGATCAAATCATCCAGTTTGGTAGGAGACCTCTGAATAGATCTGACCATTGGAATTCAGAAAATTGAATTCAGTTGATTTGATTTTCTCAATGAGTTCAGCTAATCAGATCTCATTAAGGCTCCAAATTAACAATGTGATTTGGAAGTGACCTATACATTCTTAGCCTGTTAGTTGGTGAACCATTGACTCACACATCCTTGGCATGCAATCGTTGGAAAAAGGTAAATTTTAAAAAGCAGTATTTCCTTGCATGTATTTTTAGAATAGAATAGAATAGAATAGAATAGAATAGAATAGAATAGAATAGAATAGAATAGAATAGAATTCTTTATTGGCCAAGTGTGATTGGACACACAAGGAATTTGTCTTGGTGCATATGCTCTCAGTGTACATAAAAGACAAGATACGTTCATCAAGAATCATAAGGTACAACACTTAATGATAGTCACAGGTAACATATAAGCAATCAGGAAACAATATCAATATAAATCATAAGGATAGCAGCAACAAGGTTATAATCATACAGTCATAAGCAGGAGGAGATGGGTGATGGGAACGATGAGAAGATTAATAGTAGTGCAGACTTAGTAAAAAGTTTGACAGTGTTGAGGGAATTATTTGTTTAGCAGAGTGATGGCATTCGGGGAAAAACTGTCCTTATGTCTAGTTGTTCTGGTGTGCAGTGCTCTATCGTTTTGAGGATAGGAGTTGAAACAGTTTATGTCCAGGATGTGAGGGGTCTGTAAATATTTTCACAGCCCTCTTTTTGACTCGTGCAGTATACAGGTCCTCAATGGAAGGCAGGTTGGTAGCCATTGTTTTTTCTGCAGTTCTAATTGTCCTCTGAAGTCTGCGTCTGTCTTGTTGGGTTGCAGAACCAAACCAGACAGTTATAGAGGTGCAAATATTGTAGAATTATGAAGTTATATGGCCAAATTCATATAACATCAAAACATCTGAAGATGGATTATTCCTTATTTATTTATTCATTCATTTATTTCCTGCCATTATTATTTTTACAAATACCTCAAGGGAGCAAGCATATCCAACACACTTTCAACTTCTTATTTTCCCCACTATAATAACCCTGTGAGGTAGGTTGGGCTGAAAGAGAGTGACTAGCCAAAAGTCAGCCAGCAAGCTTTCATGCCTAAGGCGAGACTAGAACTCACTGTTTCCTGGAGATTGGCCTCAAATCATCTAGCTGGCTTTCATACCTGTCATGGAATTCAAACTCATCATCTCCTTGTGATTGGCCCAGAGTCACCCAGATAATTTCCATGGCTAAGGCAGGACTTGAACTCACAGTCTCTTGCTTTCTAACCTGGTGCCTTAATCACTAGACCAAAATGGCTCTCTACATACATACATGCACACAATTGCAGACAGCATATATGCTCTCTACATGCAATGATTTTCAATGGTATCAATACATGACTTTGAGGTCTAATCACAGCTTGGTTATCTGCTGATGCATGTCACCTGAATTCTTTACACATGAGAACTGCCTACTTGAAGTTACACAATGTATGAATAGACTTCCCTTCCAAAAATGACAATTGAAGTGATGGGGATTATATCAGATTAACAGAGTTGGAAGGGACATTGTAGGTCATCTAGTCCAACCCCCAGCCCAAGCAGGAGACTCTACACCATTTCTGACAGGTGGCAATCCAGTCTCTTCTTGAAAGTTTCCAGTGATGAAGCTCCCATGACTTCTGAAGGCCACTTCTGTCCCATCGGTTGATTGTTCTCACTGTCAGAAAATTTCTCCTTATTTCTAGGTTGAATCTCTCCTTGATCAGTTTCCATCCATTATTCCTTGTCTGGCCTTCAGGTGCTTTGGAAAATAACTTGATCCCCTCCTCTCTGTGGCAGCCCCTCAGATATTGGAAGACTGCTATCATGTCTCCCCTGGTCCTTCTCTTCACTAGACCAGCCATGCCCAGTTCCTGCAACTGTTCATCATATGTTTTAGCCTCCGCTCCGCTACTCATCCTTGTTGCTCTTCTCTGCATTCTTTCTAGAGTCACAACATCTTTTTTACAGTGTGGTAACCAAAACTGGACACAGTATTCTAGCTGTGGTCTTACTAAGGCTTTATAGAGTGGTAGTAGTACCTCACTTGAGGTATCCCTTTGTTAATGCAATTTAGGATTGCTTTGGCTTTTGGATATTTGAAATGGTATGTCAGAATGACCTTGGGAGACAGAAAGAAGAGCCGTAACCAAGCAATGGAGAGCCAGTTTGGGCTAATGGTTAAGGCACCAGGCTAGAAAGCAGGAAACCATGAGTTCAAGTCCTGCCTTAGCCATGAAAGCTGACTAGGTGACTTTGGGCCAATCCCTAGAAGACTGTGAGTTCTAGTCCTGCCTCAGCCATAGTCCTGGCAATGCTTCTTGTATGGACTGCCTTGCAAGACTGACAATATTCTTTCCATTTCTATATTCCAAAGACTCCTTTGTGCCAATCTGAACTTTCAGCCCTGAAGTGAAAACACTCTTTTAAGGGAATCTAAAGTTTTTAGTGAAATAAAGAACCCATGGTTGAATCCATCGTCTTCAAATTTTGTTAAATTTGACTTGACTTTTTGGATGAGTTGCGTCTATATTTTAATGCTACGGTATAGAATAAAGACAGGAGTGGGTAAGAAGACCTAATGGTTCATTCAGGCCCATGGGAACTGGTCATGGGTTGAACTATCTGCCATAAGGAAATATTTCACTTTCTCCACTGGAGCTCATGTAAAATCTCTGTTTGTTTTCTGCTCTCCAGGTCAAAATCTCTGGAATTGTCTGTTCTTTTCTCTTTTCCCATCGCGGTTCCCTGCTGTAAAATGCTGCAGATCTACACTGCGTCCTGCGCATTTCCTTGGATTACCCCAGAGACGTGTTGATCTCTCCAGTTTTCCAGAAAATAAAACCCTGTTGTTTCATTATTTTAATCCTCTGTGTGGGCTTGTGCGAGGGCGCACAGGTTGTGTGGTCCAGAAAACAAACTCCAACATGAGACTTCCGAAAAACAGAAAGCTGCATTGTTCAAGGGTTAGGCGCTTGTTTTCAATGCAACCTTGTGTCTCCCATTTATATAATGCCACCAATTTCTCATTAATCTATTTAAACAGGCAATTTTTCCCCCTCCAAAGAAACAGACAGAAAACATCTGCCTATTGAGTCATAGTAGCCGAAGTTTGAGTCTCAAGTGACTGGCAATGCTCATTTATTACAACGGTGTCAGCTTAATTAGTTTGACATATGATTTGGACATGGGGGGGTGATGGCAGTTTTGGGATCTTCAGGACAGAAGGGGGAAAAAAAGACTTATAGGAGGAAGAAAGGAAAAAGGAAAAGAGAAGATAGGTGAGCTGTTGAGGTTAAAAAGGAACATATATTAGAGCACCCAGTTTAATAGAGTTGTTTAAATGAGATATTAAGTATTAAGCCATATGGTTTATGTTTCTGTCCTCCTCTTTTGCTTCCTACTTAGGCTGTCATGCTTTAAAATGATGGTTTTGATTCCTAATGCCTTAATGCATCACTCCTCTCTGTGCATTAGGCTAATAACTTGATTCCCTTTAAGGGCAGTGTCACCATCCATTACTCTCCATCTGACCGGATATATGGAAGCATGTAATATGCTTTTGGGGAGGGTGGGGGGAAAGAGAGAGTCTACTGAATGAAGTGTTTATGAAGCCAAAACAAGCTGAAATCATCGGCTAAAATCTGAAGCAGCTAAGCTGAAATTTCCCGTGCCTGTGTGGAAATGACACCCATTTTTCAGGCTTGGGAGGAAAATCAATTTATAGGCAATACAGGTCACTGACAGGTGGTAGCATCTAGGTGCCCTTGACCAACTTCAGAAGCTGACAAGATTGGATCTGCTTAATATTTGGATGGCACACCACTAGGAAAGCTCAAGACTGTAAATTAGAGTGAGGAGTGGAGAAAAATTCCTGGAGAAGATGCTGGCAGATATTACCAGATGGCCACCAAGAAAATGGCATAATTTGTACATATTTATGAGTAGAGATCCCAATGCAAAAAAGACTTTTCCCCCCCAAGTGAATGAATCACCTAGCTAACATTGCCCTTTACTTTCATTAGTTTTATGGTCCACAATTTCTCCATAAATTACTATTTTATTTTATTTTATTTTATTTTATTTTATTTTATTTTATTTTATTTTATTTTATTTTATTTTATTTTATTATTTTATTTTATTTTATTTTATTTTATTTTATTATTTTATTTTATTTTATTTTATTTTATTTTATTTTATTTATTTTATTTTATTTTATTTTATTTTATTATTTTATTTTATTTTATTTTATTTTATTTTATTTTATTTTATTTTATTTTATTTTATTTTATTATTTTATTTTATTTTATTATTTTTTTATTTTATTTTATTTTATTTACCGAGCTGCCCAAATCAAATGATGTGATGCTGTGTGATGTACATAAAAAAAAAATATGACCACAGTATCAATCAGTATAGATCTACATCCCATTTTTCTTCCAAGAGTTCAAGACACTTTACTTGACTATCATTTTTATCCCCACAACAGCAACTTGGTAAGGGTGTTTCATTCCATTTCAGACCTAACTTGAATTTCAGTTATAGACTCATTATAACATACACATAGCTGCACAAAGATTGATAGAAATAAGCACTTTGTATGATTGGAAATTTCACAAAAGGCTGGACCCTCATCCCCGTAGGATGGCAAAACATATCGCAGATATGAAGAGTCAACCAACATTTAATTTGGTGCATGGAAAGTGAGATGCGAAGAGTTATTTTTTTTCTTGCTTTTCGAGTTAATGCTCTCTCTACAATGGCTTTGCAACTTTCAAAGTTTCCCTCTCTCCCATCCTCCAAACCTGTCTTGAGGACTTCCCTTGAACTGTTCTTGGAGGTCACATTGAACTGAATTTACAATTAGAGCTAGGGGTGGACTTTGCTGTTCGTGCTGGTATTTTATTTATGTATTTTATTCCATGTGAATGTTTCCCCACTCCAACCAACTCTGGGCAGCTCACAACAATAAGATTTAAAAAACAGCAAAATACAGAACGTTTAACCAAAACAAAAATAGCTCCAAGGTGATCACAAGATGGCAATCCAACAACAAAGCAAATGAAACATTACAAAGAGGGTGGTCCATCCATACCTAACTCAAGGCCTGGGTAAACTAGGTTTCAACGCCTTCAAGAATGTCATCAGGGTGACAGATCTCAGGGGAAACCTCAGAGAATAGCCACCATTATAGAGAAGGCACATTTCCAGGATCTCAAAAAGTGATGCTCTTTAGTCAAGGGAACCCCAGAACATGTCCTCTCTGCTGGATCATATGGAGCATGTGTTTTCTGTTATAGATCAGTCTGAAACTTCCTTGGCTGTCATTACTTCTCAATCTTCTGGTGTCTTCCTTTGAGAATCAGTTAAAGTATCAGGGTTACAACAGGCCCCTGTAGACATGATTCTACATTGGAAACTAAGCAAGGAGAGAAGCAACTTAGAACTAAGGAGAAATTTCCTGACAGTTAGAACAATTAATCAGTGGAACAACTTGCCTGCAGAAGTTGTGAATGCCCCAACACTGGAAGTTTTTAAGAAGATGTTGGTTAACCATTTGTCTGAAGTGGTATAGGGTTTCCTGCCTAAGCAGGGGGTTGGACTAGAAGACCTCCAAGGTCCCTTCCAGCTTATTCTATTCTATTCTATTCTATTCTATTCTATTCTATTCTATTCTATTCTATTCTATTCTATTCTATTCTATTCTATTCTATTTCTACTTGCTGTACAATGTCTGAAGGGGCCACTATGGCTCAGTGGTTAAAAATGCTGAGCTTGTGAGCTAGAAAGTTGACAGCCCAGATTTGAGACTCGAGCACCGCATGATGGGGTTGAGCTTTCATTACTTGCCTCAGCTCCTGCCAAGTTAGCATGTTCGAAAGCATGCAAATGCAAGTACATAAATAGGTACCACTTCGGTGGGAAGATAACAGTATTCCATGTGCCTTGGTGTATAGTCATGCTGGCCACATGATCACGGAAGCCTCTTCAGACAACACAGGCTCCCGCTGCTAAGAAACAGAGATGAGCACTGCCCCCTAGAGGTGGAAATGACTGGACAGGGGAAACCTTTACCATTATACAAGATCCCCCTTTAACCACATTATCAGTGCAAAAACCCCATTCTCTGCACTCATTTTGGAATCCAATTAACATTCATCAGCGTGCCCAAAAAGTTACACCATCATTTCTAACATTCCTTATTTCCACAGGCAAAAGGAAAGAAATGCAAAATTTGTCTGTCCTCCTGGGGTTTCAAGCGGGATGGGAGAAACACGATTATTGTTATTCTCTGGTCACATCAATTTTTTACAGTTAGAAAATGAAACAAAAGCACTGCAGCTTGGTGGCACAAAGCTGAAAGGTGTGACGAGTCATTCACAACATTAAAATGACCAACAGTCCTCAGGGAGAAGGTATGTGTTTGGCATATACGGAAACAATTCAGACAAGATTGCAGTTGAGAAAGTGTCAATACCTAATGTGACGAAAATGGGTTTTGGAATATAATTTACCTTGAGATTTGCCTTTATGTAGGCTGGGTCTTAAAAGATTGACATCTCCTGTGGGAAGAAGAAATTCTGAAGGTGCGATCTTGAGCATTTTTGCAAAGAGGTAAATCAATGGGGTTTATGAAATGTAGGATGGTGTGTCTAAACATGCTTAGTTGCAACTACATACAGATCAATGGGATTTATTTCCATAGAGCATTGGGTAGTAAGAACTAAGATCAGAGCTTAAGGAAGATTCCAAGCCATTGGGGAGAATTTCTGTCAACTTTTATTGTTTGGGTTGATAGACTACCATTAATTTGCTTTGATTCCCATCATTTTATCTGAACCGCCTTCCCCCCCCCTCACCCACCCAAAATAGCTTTCGGTGAGATAAGCTTTGCATGAGCTCAACTGCCAAATTAAAGTAGGGATTTCTGCACTGATTCAATTTCCAGTCCAGTATATTCCAAATTTGCAAATAGTCACTGAACATGAAAAAAGAAATGTCTTGATTATCAGTTACAAATGGAACACCATTAAAAAAAAAAAAAACTAAGCTGGTGGTGTTGTTATCATTTTTAGGGACATGCAACATTTTGGATACTTTATCCAAAGGATGATAATAGAATAATAGAATTGGATTCTATTATCCAATGAATAGAATCCAATGAATAGAATCAACCAGAATAGAGCTGGAAGAGACCTTGGAGGTCTTAGTCCAACTCCCTGCTCAACATAGAATTCTTTATTGGCCAATTGTGATTGGACACACAAGGAATTTATCTTTGGTGCATATGCTCTCAGTGTACATACAAAGACAAGACACATTCGTCAAGAATCATAAGGTAAAACACTTAATGGTAGTCATAAGGTACAAATAAGCAATCAAATCATACTAGGAAACAATCAATATCAATATAAATCATAAGGATACAAGCAACAAAGTTACAGCCATGCAGTCATAAGTGGAAGGAGGTGGGTGATAGGAACGATGAGAAGACTAATCGTACTAGTAATGCAGACTTATTGAATAGTTTGATAGTATTGAAGGAATTATTTGTTTAGCAGAGTGATGGCGTTCAGGAAAAAAACTGTACTTGTTTCTAGTTGTTTTGGTTTTGCAGTGCTCTATAGCATCGTTTTGAGGGTAGGAGTTGAAACAATTTATGTCCAGGATGCAGGAGAATCTATAACATTTCAGATAAATGACTGTCCAGTCTCTTTTTAAAAAGCTCCAGTGATGGAGCACCCACAACTTCTGGTGGCAAGTAGTTCCACTGGTTAATTGTTCTCACTGTCAGGAAATTTCTCCTTAGTTCTAGGTTGCTTCTCTCCTTGATTAGTTTCCATCCGTTGCTTCTTGTCCTGCCCTCAGGTGCTTTGGAGAGTGACCCCCTCTTCTTTGTGGCAGCCCCTGAGATATTGGAGCACTGCTATCATATCTCCCCTAGTCCTTCTTTTCAAAGACTAGACATATGCAATTCAGTGGTGGGTTCCTCCCGGTTCGGTCCGGTACTGCTGAGCCGGTAGCAGTGACAATATGACATCACTGAACCAGTTCTGCCCCCCTACCCCTGCCCCCCCCCACCCCCTGCATTATTCTTACCTTTTATTTGGCCCCACCCCCAATCTATGCCCCACCCCCAATCTATCCTGAGTCCCAGCTGATTGGCTAGAGGGAAAAAAACTGTTTAAACTCTTGCTGCCTTCAAAGGGCTGCCCTACAGCTGATCAGTGTTAAAAGAAAACAAATGAATAGACCGGTGCTTGCAAAAACAAATGAGTAGACCAGTACAGTTCTGCAAGCAGTTAAAAGCCTGGTAGACCAGTACCTCTGCTACATCCTAAAGAATTGTCACATGACCATCAAGCCACGCCCACAAAATAAGCCATGCCCACAGAACCGGTAGTAAAAAAATTTAGAACCCACCCCGATGCAATTCCTGAAATGGTTCTTTGTGTATTCTTCAAATAGTCCAGTCTGTAACTCCATAAAGGACGTGCTGCTTCTTTTTTGGGGATTGTAGCTGCAGTGTGATCACAAGAAAATATTTGCCTTATTTAAAAAGTTGCAGGCATGGGCTATGTGTGAATTGCCCCCAAATCCTGACTTCTTCGAATTGAATTCAGACTTACTTGAAGGCAAGCCGCTGATTTATATACCTGTGAACTAAAAACAACATCAACGCTTTGTGGCAGGGGGAAAAAATGGCATTTTGTGACATAGAAATGAATCAATACAAATATGCAAATGAAATTAATTTGAATATTTAATGTATGGGGCTTAATTTAACCAGCTTCTAGTATAATTTATGCAGCTTGCCTTTCGAGTAATAGGGCCTGCCTTTGGCTTCTCTCCATGGCTTCCTCCTGTCCAGTTCATTCCCTGGCATAACAATGAAGCTTATAAAAAGGTTTCTTTTTGAATGAATCAGGATAATTTTCTCCTTGTTGTGTTTTAGGGAAATTATTTTAGAGGGGGAAGGAAGGGGTATAAAGTTGGAAGAAAAGAGACCAAGAAAAGGAGGAAAATTTGAGAAAAATAAAGGGTGGAAAGGACCGAGGGAGGGAGGCAGGCAGGCAGGCAGAAAGGAAGGCAAAAGAGAGGGAGGGACAGAGGGAGAGAGGGAGAGAGGGAGGGAAGAAGAAAGGGGGGGAGGAAAGGAAGGAAGGAAGAAGAAAGAGAGGGAGGGAAGGGAGGGAACTAAGGAAGGAAGGGAAAAAGGAAGGAAGAAGAAAGGGAGGGAGGGAGGGAAGGAAGGAAGGGAGGGAGGGAGGGAGGGAAGAAGAAGAAAGGGAGGGAGGGAAGGGAGGGCGGGAACTAAGGAAGGAAGGGAAAAAGGAAGGAAGAAGAAAGGGAGGGAGGGAGGGAAGGGAAAAAGGAAGGAAGAAGAAAGGGAGGGAGGGAAGGAGGGAAGGAAGGAAGGGAGGGAAGAAGAAGAAAGAGATGGAGGGGAGGGAGGGAACTAAGGAAGGAAGGGAAAAAGGAAGGAAGAAGAAAGGGAGGGAGAGAAGGAAGGAAGAAGAAGGAAAGGGAGGGAGGGAGGGAAGGGAAAAAGGAAGGAAGAAGAAAGGGAGGGAGGGAAGGAAGGAAGGAAGAAAGAAAGAGAGGGAGGGAGGGGAGGGCGGGAACTAAGGAAGGAAGGGAAAAAGGAAGGAAGAAGAAAGGGAGGGAGGGAGGGAGGGAAGGAAGGAAGGAAGGAAGGAAGGAAGGAAGGAAGGAAGGAAGGAAAGAAGGAAGGAAGGAAGGAAGGAAGGAAGGAAGGAAGGAAGGAAAAATAACACAGATCCACTAACACTCCATTTAGTTGTGGGTCCCAAATACCAACTTCAATCCTCTCTGGCCTCTTTATGCAGCTCAGTTAATGTTCTCCCCAAGGGAATGTAGCTCTCAGCCAGGAAGATTTTCTGCACCATGTCTCAGAGATGAGCATTCCTTTTTTTTAAAAAAAAAAAAAGTTTGGTGTATAAAGCACAAAAATGTTCACATCACGTTTCAGCAGGCAAGACGCTCCACTCGACATTGATTTGATTTCCATTCTCTCATGAATAAAATGGGAGAGATCTGTTAACCCTGACCTGGCTCTTATAGAAGTCATATTTTAAGGGGTTGAATAATACCCTGAAGCAAAGTATTTATAGGAAGAACATGGACGGTAGTTCCTGTATAACCTCTCAGGCTATGAAATATGCCAGCCTTCTTATCCGTGGCGGCCCATTCCTCCACCTCTCCCAATTAATGTGCTGCATTTTTCCCCCCTTCCTACCTTTTTTGCTTAGCTGTGAAGGATGGAGAGCGAAATGAAAAAAGAATAATATAAATGGAGAGGTCGAATAGCTTATTCCCAAATCTGCATTGGGGGAATAGGAAGGATGAGGTTTTCCTTACTAAACTCGAAGAAAGGTTGGTGGGTTATCTCTCAGTTGCTCTTTCATATGAAAATTGCCCCATGCAAACTTACAGGGTTGTGCGGCTCTTTTCTACAATATATTAGAAGCCCACGGCATTTTTACACATCTTGCAACGTTGTGTGGTCCAAAGCAAGAATTGTTCCACCACGTTCCACAGGGGAAGCAGTTTGTGTATGAATATCTGGTTTTCTCAGGGATTTCTTGCCTGCGAGATCAGTCGAAGAAGGCTCTCCGTTCCCCTGTGATTTATTTAAAAACTTCTCTGAGGAAGGTGTTAAAAAAAAAAACCGCCCCTTTGCAAAGGCACAAAGACTGACTTTAAAGTAGGAAGATGCAGGTTTCTGTAGCGCGCAAATTCCGATGCGTACTTTGATAGAACACCATAGAGTACCGCCTCCTTCCAATGGGGGCTCCCTGATCCTTGAAGATAAAATCTGAACGTTGGAAAAAACCTCAAAGTTTGGATTTCTTCTCAAACGAGTTGGTAGGGACTGCCAAAACTTCTTTTCTCGTACTCCCTGAACTATCTACAATTCCTTCTTCTTTTTTCCTCGTTGGTTCTCTGCTTTATCTCTTCCAATCATTTCTCCTCCTTTGCTTCTTTAAGGAGACTCAAGGCCTCCGGTTCCCTCATTTTTACCTCAGAGTTCTTAAACAAGGGCAAGTTGGCTCTCCTGTTCGGACTAGTCACAGGTCCAACCAAACGCAAGATTGCCAATCTTTTGAGGCTCCCTTGATGCTTTTTTTGGGTGTGTGTGTGAAGGCCATACTGGCGTTAGGGAATAAGTAAAGATACAATATAACTGCATATGGATTTTCTATGACCCCACCCCCACTCCTATATTTGTTGTAGGCTGTGACTTTTCTTGGGCCAAGCTTACGCTATGATTGCTGAAATACAACACAACCCTCAAAGCACAAAAGGAGCTTGTCAAAATCAGTTCTCATCAAACTTCCCATGTGCAACAAATTGATCCAATCCATTATGGCATTTACCAGAGGAGGTTAAGTATATTGTGTGAATGCAGCCAAGAGCTGTCCTGTGTTTCCTGGAAATCAATTATTGTATAGGAATGTAGTAAAAAAAAAAAAATTAGAAAAGAAACCGGGGGTGGGGGGGTGGGGGGGGAAATGTATGCCACGATTTGCAGTCATTTTGCTGAATTGCAGCGGTGCAGAAGGAAAGAAATTTGGGGCGTTGCGAAAAGGGGTTATGAGGACTACAGTTCTAAAGCTTTATTGTTAAGCAGTTGGAACTCTTTTTATTTTTTAACTTTCTTTAAACTGCAACGTTTATTTACTTATTAAATTGTTACGCTGCCCATCTTCTCTTTAAGGTGAAGAGTTGCAGGAGTTGTGGCTAATAATGGGGAGATGCAGGGGTGGGTTCTACTTACCTTTACTATCGGTTCGCAACGGTACACGCATGCACAGAAACTTCCTGATGACGTCCGGGTCGGTGGGCGGAGACTCCTGCCGGTTTTACTACCAGTTCTTGCAAACCAGTCCAAACTGGGGGCAACCCACCACTGGAGAGATGTAACTGGAAAAGGCAGGGTCTTCTCCTTCTCCTTCTCCTTCTCCTTCTCCTTCTCCTTCTCCTTCTCCTTCTCCTTCTCCTTCTCCTTCTCCTTCTCCTCCTTCTCCTCCTCCTCCTCCTTCTCCTGGCATATAAATGTCACACATAACCCCAGTCCTCCAATTTTCCCCCATAGCAACCCTGAAAGAGAGTCTGGATTGACAATCTGGCCTCAAATTGTCCAATGTATTTCTAGGGCTGTTGGGTTATCCACCATGTTGGTTAACACCATCAACATGGTGAGTAGAACTGGGCAATCAAAAGCCTCCTTTTTAAAGTTTGTTGCCTGTTTGATTTCTTAGTTGTGCTGTTATTTTGATATTCATAAACAGAGGGTTGGTATAGAAAAATACAGAGACAGCCTTGAAAAGAATATACTATATGGCAGCCACTACAAAAAATATCACCTTGGAAAAGACAGGACAGGTAAGGAAGAAACTCAAGATTGACTCCTCAAGTATAAGAGGAAGGGAAGAAGGGAGAAAGAGAAAGAAAAGGAAAAAAGAAAATTGGAGGGAGGGAGGGAGGGAGGGAGGGAGGGAGGGAGAGAGAGAGAGAGAGAGAGAGAGAGAGAGAGAGAGAGAGAGAGAGAGAGAGAGAGAGAGAGAGATCTACCAGGCTTTCAAGATTATGTTATTATATCAGTAAAAGTGAGCGCTAGTATTTCTTGTTGCTATCTGTTTCTTGACATGGTTTATCTTGCAGATCTTTTGTCTGATATTTAAGCAGTACAACACTTTGCTATTAGAGTGGGAGATTCCAGAAGCTGCAAAATGGCCAGCAAAACAAGAATATCTGACCTATGATTTAGGCAGATAAATTTCAACTGCTCGTTTTTTTTTCACATTTCAACATGCATGCATGCACATCCTGCATTTTACTTCCTTCTAAGCAATCTGCCTCTTATTCTATCTCACTTTGGACTATAAGTTGCTAAAGCACCACATCCATTTACAACGAGCACAACATGGCACATCTGACAGTCCCTTATTTGGGGACGATGATGAATTATTCCTTTCCTTTGGAAAGCACTTGATTCTTCCTCTAAAAAATGCACCCTCTTCCATTAAAAGCCTGCCTCTCGTTGCAATCTCGCCTTGTTGTCCTCACGTGAACTTTTGAGCCTGACCAAATCTTTCCTCAACTCTCTTGGCCTCTCCATCTATTGAAATCCTCCAGAGATCAGTCCATCAATGCCCCTTCCTATTATCCCTTTCCCTTTGGGCATCACCTATTAAAAAAAAAACATTGAAGTTAGCCTGGGAAAGTTATCTTGGTTACCTGGGCTATGGAAGACTCAGCTGGCAAGATGAGGCTTGTCACAATTTCCCATCAGGATAATTGTCACACTTTCCCAATTACGTTAGCAGAGAGATGCAGATGAGGCAATAGCATCCTTCTGGCTCCCCGCTCAGCTGCGTTGTGGTCCTGGTTGACGGAATTCTCCCGTCCCTGAACCTGAGCAGTCAGCAAGCTTTGCCTGCCCTCATTCTGTCATTCTTAGGGCACAATAATTCTTCACATTCAGACATGCACAGCAACCAGCATTAAGAGATCTCCCGTGACTTGGTGTCACATATGGATGAGAGATCTGGGGTGGGGAGGACCCTCGCAGTCCTCTGGTGACCAAGGAATTAAACAGCCAGAAATCCAGCTTGACTCTTTCTATTTTATTATTAATAGGTTTTGTGTCTTGGACTCCAAAGGGGATTGTCCTCACTTTGAATTGCGATCGGAAAAGCATTCAAGCATTACTTGATGTAAATGGCAGGAAACTTGGACAGAATGGCTAACGCTCCACTAGGCAATGCGAGAGGCTTCTTCGCACCCTCTCTGCATGCGAAGCTTAATGTCCTGCATGTCAAGAAGGATTGTATGAAGAGGGATCAAACATTTGCATAGGATATGTTGAGGAGTTTAATATCGCTCCTATTAAGATCCAATAACAGAATAACAGAGTTCGAAGGGACTTTGGAGGTCTTCTAGTCCAACCTTCTGCTCAAGCAGGAGACCCTATACCCATGATGGTGAACCTATGGCACGCGTGCCACAGATGGCACATGTAGCCATATCAGTGGGCATGCCAGCTCAGCTCTGGCGCGCATGCCCGTGCCGGCCAGCTGATTTTCGGGCCTTCTGTGCCCACCAGAAGTAGGGAAACAGGATGTTTCCTGCCTCCAGAGGGCCTGGGATGTGTGTGTGGGGAAGGCCCATTTTTCTTTCTCACCTGGCTCCAGATCCTCTCTATGCATCTGGGGAGGGTGAAAATAGCCTTCCCTACTCTCTCGGAGGCCCTCTGGAGGCATGAAATGGCCCATTTCCCAACTCCCGGTTGGACAGGAAGATTTTTTGCTGTCCCCAGCTCCTAGAGACTCCTAGAGAGGCTCTGGAGGCTGGAGACAGTAAAAGATGTCACTTCCTGTCCAACTGGGAGTTGGGAAATGGGCCGTTTCAGGCTTCCGGAGGGCCTCCGAGGGTGGGGGGAAGGCTGTTTTCGCCCTCCCCAGATGCATAGAGAGGATCTGGAGCCAGGTGAGAAAGAAAAACAGGCCTACCGGGCCATCGTGTGCCAGGAGGGGGGGGGAGGGGGGTTGCACGCACATGCGCAGGGTGGGTCGCATAGAATTATGGATGTGGGCATGCGCACGCGCGAACCTCCCCCCCTCCTTCCTGGCACACGATGGCAAAAAGGTTAGCCATCACTGCCCTATACCATTTCAGACAACTGGTTGTCCAATCTCTTTTTAAAACCTCCAATACTGGAGTATCCACAACTTCTGGAGGCAAGTCGTTCCAATGATTAATTGTTCTGTCAGGAAATGTCTCGTTCATTCGAGGTTGGTTTTCTCCTTGATTAGTTTCCATCCATTGCTTCTTGTCCTGCCTTCAGATGCTTTGGAGAATAGGTTGACTCCCTCCTCTTTGTGGCAACTCCAAGATATTGGAAGGTTGCTATCATGTCATCCTTAGTCCTTCTTTTAATTACACTAGACATCCCCAATCCCAGCAACCATTCTTTATATGTTTTAACCTCCAGCCCACTAATGGGAAGGGGATTATTTTTTAAAGGTAGCAATAACTATGAAAAGAAAAGATGAGACTATTTCAAGGTGCAAGAATTGACCAGAAATTTCATTGTAATAATAGTGTCACAAAGCATCTCTGGCCTGCTCTCGAGTTGCCATAGGCAAGGGGGATGGGAAACTGACAAAGCAGCACGGCAACCAAAGACAGGAGCAAATTCCAGACATATTTTTCTCAAGGCTGTCTCCTAGGGTTACCCACAGCAGCCAGAGGGGAGTGATCTCTGCAATCGGTGAAATTGCTCCGTTGGTGAGATTGCTTCTACAATCTCTCTCTCCAAAAGTTCAGCAACTCTTCTGTAAAGCTCTGAAGACCTGCCTTTTTTCCCTGAGTGTCAGGATAAAAATCTAAGATAGATTTTGTGCATTGCACACGCAACACACATAAAAACCAGCAAAGCTTCAATTGCACCATCACAACTGTTATCTTAACTTTTTCTACCATATCTTGTAAACACACATCTGCATCATAGTGTCTTCCTGCTCCTGGAAACATGGCATAAAGCCTTTAATTTGCATGCTCCTGTGCTATTATAACACATCTGATGATATCCATTCCCAGTTCCCAAGACTAAATTTGCAGCTCCTATCCATAAAGACATTGCCCAATTCTCTCTGAAGCCATTGAACTCTTAAGGATGTTTGACTTGAAATGTTATGGAAAAGGCATGCAAAATATAAATCTGGATCTTAATATTGTCTTGTTTTCTTCAATGACCTTTTCTTGATTAAATAAATCAAGTAACATTGGTAGACACACGCGCGCGCACACACACACACACAGATAGATAGACAGACATATGGACACACAAATGAACACACACACACATATTTTCCTCCTGATTTTAACATTCAGAATCCACTGGGGAAAATACCAGGTGCATCAAGACTTCAGCTGGACTGTATCTGCTGTCTTGATTTATTCAGCAATTCCAGTCCAGTATTGATCTATAACGCAAGAAGTATTAGTAAACTGGCTACAGTCCTTTGATAGCTTTAATTTCACAATGGATCATGCTTATTATGCAATAGCCATGAGCCAAACCCCATTTCCCACTGACTTTGACATTTGCTGTTTGGAACAATGGTTGAGGAAGGCGGAAACAACACAATAGCCTTTTGTGTTTCTTCATGGCCTGTGTGTCTCTCTGTGTGTCTGCGTTGTCTGTGCAAGCTCCCTCGTTTTGGAGATTTGGCTTTAGAGCACTATGTTGGAGGATGAAATCTGAAGAATTCTAGCACAGATGAGAACTGATTTTAAAAATCCCATGAAAAAAATAGTCTGGGTATGTTCATTTGGTTGTACCGGGATTCCGTTTGCAAAGCATTTCAGTCCTTTCTCAGATTGACACCATTCAGTTGTAGGGGGAAGAAGACAGAGGTGGGTTTCAGCAGGTTCTGACCAGTTCTGGAGAACCGGTAGCAGAAATTTTGAGTAGTTCAGAGAACTGATAAATACCACCTCTGGCTGGCCCTACCCAGTGATGGGATTCAAATAATTTAACAACCGGTTCTCTGCCATAATGATTTCTTCCAACAACCAATTTTTTTTTTATTTGATTTATATGCCGCCCTTCTCCGGAGACTCAGGGTGGCTTACAATGCGTTAAGCAATAGCCTTCATCCTTTTGTATATTTATACAAAGTCAGCTTATTGCCCACACAAACTGGGTCCTCAATTTACCTACCTTAGAAAGGATGGAAGGCTGAGTCAACCTTGAGCCTTGGCGAGATTCGAACCTGCAGTAATTGCAGGCATCTGGTCTTAATAACCAGCTTAATAACAGGGTGCCTTAGACCACTGTACTACCAAGGCTCTTCAGTTCACCAAACCGTTCAGAAAATTAACCACTGGTTCTCCCGAAATGGTGAGAACTGGCTGAATCCCACCACTGGCCCCGCCCACATCTATTTTCTGCCTCCCGAGTCCTAGCTGATCGGGAGGAAATGGGGATTTTGCAGTAAACTTCCCCTGGAGTGGGGTGGGAATGGAGATTTTATAGTATCCTTCCCCTGCCACACCCACAAAGCCATGCCCACCAAGCCAAGCCAAGCCAAGCCACACCATGTCATGCCCACCAAGCCATGCCCACAGAACCGGTAGTAAAAATTTTTGAATCCCACCACTGGTAGAAGATAGAGAGACTTTCTTTGGATGTTGTGGTGTTGCCTTTATTTGAACCATGGATGCCCTTGATGGTTGAGTAAGACCCAAATTGAGCATTTTCTAGGAAATCCTTCCCCCCCTCCCAGCACTGATTCCAGTATTCATTTGATAAATTCTTCAAGAAAAATCTTGTTCCTTGAGGATGTGTTCCTTGTTCTACCTGTGTACTCCAGGTAGAATCTGCCTATTGATGTGGTTCCATCAGGAAATAATGCTCTGAGGACCAGTAAGGGCAGGATGCTGTTAGATGACCCTTTCCCCATCAGTCCTGTCACTTTACTCTCCAAAGTCACAACAGTCTTCACAAGGTTGTCATCTTGAAAGTGGGTGGGGAAAAAGATCTCTTTCGCAAGGCCCTTTGGGCTAGAGGGGACAACGATGCATAGATGTGTGGTCTGTTCTTATCTTGATTTTATTAGATGCATTGTGACTTATGCTGGTCATATTGTAATAACTATAAGGCATACACAAAGTAATGATAGGTGGCCTACACATCCTTGCAAATAAATAAGGCCTTGTCAACCCTGTGAAGCAGGGGTGAAATCCAGCAGGTTCTGACTAGGTTCTGGAGAACCGGTAGCAGAAATTTTGAGTAGTTCAGAGAACCTGCAAATGCCACTTCTGGCTGGCCCCAGAGTGGGGTGGGAATGGAGATTTTGCAGTATCCTTCCCCTGGAGTGGGGTGGAAATGGAGATTTTGCAGTATCCTTCCCCTGCCATGCCCACCAAGCCATGCCCACCAAGCCACACCCACAGAGTAGTAGTAGTAAAAAAAAAATTGGATTTCACCAATGCTGTGAAGCCATTTTGAAGCGTCTTCAGGGCTGCCACAGCGAGGCTGGTTGGAGCCATGGGTACAGGAGGGGGGAAGAGAGATAGCTGGGGACTTGTAGCCAAAATAAAATTCTTTCTCTTGGTAACCAAGGACGTTCCCACCAGGTGCTGGGGAGGTGTGGACTGAAGCCAGCTGGAGTTGGGACTGTGATCTGGTTGGGCCATGTGATAGACATATCAACTGGAATGAAAGAACTTTGATTTTTTAACTTGGGTGGGGAAAACCTCGGAAATTCAGAATCAGGTTTTCACCAGATGTGCCAATATGATATGCCTAACAAATTTGGACTTTGAGGGGAACCTTGGCCTTGGAGTTTTGATTGCATTGGGTCTGTTACTTGCAACCCTGACAAGGAGATCTAGGAGAAAACAGAATGAAGGGGTTCCTGTCCATAATTTTCCCTTAAATAATTCCCCTTAATTTTCAGTAGGTTGATTTCAGGATCGCTGTGTTCCAGCCAATTGCTTCTTAAAGTGATTTCATCCCAATGGGCACAATCATAATCCCTAATCCAGGGGTCTCCAACCTTGGCAACTTTAAGCCTGGAGGACTTCAACTCCCAGAATTCTGGGAGTTGAAGTCCTCCAGGCTTAAAGTTGCCAAGGTTGGAGATCCATGCCCTAGTCCACCTCAACCAACAACAAGGAATGTTACACATCTCTAGTAAGAAAGTTCATCTAGCAGAATCAAGAAGAAAGGCTGCCTCTGTGGTGGCCCCCTCCCTCTAGAACAGGACTGTCAAACTCGTGGGCCAGATGCATCATGCGCTGGTCACACCCATGCCTGGTTTAGTGAAGGGGAAAAAAGTTGCTGTCAGGTTTCGATATCGTCTTCAAATAAAATAAATTGCATTTCCAAACAGATAGTCTTTGAAGAAATCTTTCATTTTATTAAGCACGACAATCTGGCCCCGATCGTGGCGTAGCCAACTCTGGCTTCCTGACCCCAAACCCTCCCTTTCCGTTCCCCAAATCTCTGCATCTCATTGGCCTTCTTCCAAATCACTCTCCCCATATCTACTACCTAAGCTCCCAAGAATGTCCCCCCTCCCTCTCATCTCCTAGGGGATATTATCTTCAAGGGAAATAAGTAGGTGAAATGTCAAGCATCCTCTTGCCAGCTGCCCCCTCTTCTCCTTCTTATGTCAGCACTAGAGTAAATGCAGGTTGAATTGCTGATAGTTGCGATATGTCGCATGATGCCGCGAGTTTGACATCTCTGCTCTAGAACATCATCCCTAGATTGGCCCCCCCATTTTGACATTCTTTTACAAGACCCTGAAGACCTGATTTTGCCAACTGGCCCAGGGACCTCAGAATGGGATGGAGCCCAACAAGTCGCTTATTTGATTGAATGATTATTGTTGCCAGGGGTAGTAGGCTATTGGTTTCATTGTTTCTATATTGAGTTTTTTTAAAAAAATCTTTGTAAGCCACCCAGTATAACTGAGAATGTGTTGGGCTGCCATATGAATTTCAATCGATCGATCGATCAATCAATCAATCAATAAAATGGGAAGTGGGTGGGTTCCTCCAAATGGAGGCAAGCAAGATTAGTGGTGATATAATAAGTGATGCAGTCCCTTCCCTTTGTTGAGAATTTCAGCAGGGCGGCAAATCGATCACAGTTGTGGAATTCATTAAAAGAAAAATAAAATGCATTAGCAGATGTATTGTGGTCAAGGTTTTTATGGACTACAGCCCATCCTTTTTTAAAAACAGTAATAATAGGAATAGCTATCCTTCTCAGAATGATCTTACTTCTGTCAAAGTGGTCGGTGGTTCAGGAAAACAAATGTTCTCAATAAAAGTGGGAAAACAAACTTATGATTCTTAATCCATGTATCTTTTCTTTTATGTACACCGAGAGCGTATGCACCAAGACAAATTCCTTGCATTGCCAATCACACTTGGCCAATAAAGAATATTCTATTCTATTCTAACATTACAAATCAACATCTCCTAATCCACTAATCCAAACAGAGGAATAGAATCAAGATCACGTGAAGTGTTAATACCACTTTATAATGCCTTGGTAAGGCCACACTTGGAATATTGCATTCAGTTTTGGTCGCCACAATGTAAAAAAGATGTTGAGACTCTAGAAAGAGTGCAGAGAAGAGCAACAAAGATGATTAGGGAATGATTGGAGGCTAAAACATATGAAGAACAGTTGCAGGAACTGGGTATGTCTAGTTTGATGAAGAGAAGGACTAGGGGAGACATGATAGCAGTGTCCAATATCTCAGGGGTTGCCACAAAGAAGAGGGAGTCAAGCTATTCTTCAAAGTCCCCGAGGGCAGGACAAGAAGCAATGGGTGGAAACTAATCAAGGAGAGAAGCAACTTAGAACTAAGGAGAAATTTCCTGACAGGGAGAACAATTAATAAGTGAAACTACTTGCCACCAGACATTGTGAATGCCCCAACACTGGAAGTTTTTAAGAAGAGGTTGGATAACCATTTGTCTGAAGTGGTGTAGGGTTTCCTGCCTGGGCAGGGGGTTGGACTAGAAGACCTCCAAGGTCCCTTCCAACTCTGTTATTCTATTCTATTCTATTCTATTCTATTCTATTCTATTCTATTCTATTCTATTCTATTCTATTCTATTCTATTCACTTTTTTCTTTTCTTTTTTGCTTTAATTTATATGCCGCCCTTCTCCGGAGACTCAGGGCAGCTTACAATGCGTTAAGCAATAGCCTTCATCCTTTTGTATATTTATACAAAGTCAGCTTATTGCCCCCACAATCTGGGTCTTCATTTCACCTACCTTAGAAAGGATGGAAGGCTGAGTCAACCTTGAGCCTGGCGAGATTCGAACTTGCAGTAATTGCAAGCAGCAGTTGTTAATAACAGTGCTTAGTCCACTGTACTACGGGCTCTTCCTATAAGTCTAGCTCAGTGTTGGTGAACCTTTTCGGCACCGAGTGACGAAACAGGAGCGTGCATGTGCGCCTGTGTGTGCCAGAAACCAGGAGGGAGGATGATCTTCCAGTTTCTAGTGTGCATGCACACACAAAGACCAGCTGGCCAGTGTGCATACATGTGCTGGAAATCGGAAGTACCGGGCGGCTGCTCTTCTGGTTTTCAGCACATGCATGCACACCAGCCAGCTGGTCTTCTGGTTTCTGGCATGCATGCATGCGTGAAGACCAGCTGGCTGGCGCGCATGTGTGTGCCGGAAACTGGAAGAGCAGCTGCCCGGTGCACATGCATATGTGCACCAGGTGGCTGCTCTTCCAGTTTCCAGCACATGCGTGTGCACACTCCCGTTTCGGCACCGGACATGTGAAGACCAGCTGGCCAGTGTACCGGAACATGAAAGAGCAACAGGCAATGGCTTGCGTGCCCAGAGAGATGACTCTGTGTGCCATTTCCAGCACGCGTGCCATAGGTTCACCATCACTGGTCTAGTTGCTTCTTAAGGGTCCCAGCTCTTTTAATTTGGTTGACCTAACCCAGAAATATGATGATTCTCCCTTTGAGCTGAAATAATTAATTATGATTAATAAATATTTCATTGATAACGAAATAATTATTTTAGTTTGTAAAGGTGGTTAACAGCATTGGCTGCATCCAAAATCTAATTATATGGAATGTGAACACTTGTACGTATTGGAGAAAAGTAAATGCAAATCTGAAACATTAGCAAAATGTCTGATACCTACCTATTCAATAACTTTCTTCCCATTAGTTTGTAATAATCCTATAAGAAACTAATTTGGGATTAGCTTCTATGTTCACCAAGGATTGAATAACAAAATAACAAAATAAGGGACCTTAGAGGTCTTTTAGTCCAACCCCCTGTTCAAACAGGATACCATTTCAGACAAATGGTTGTCTAATCTATTCTTAACAACCTCCAATGTTGGAGCACCCACAATTTATAAATCGTTCCTTTGATTAATTGTTCTAAGTGATATAAGAAATATATCCTTAGTTCTAAGGATTGCTTCTCTCCTTGATTAGTTTCCATCCATTCCTTCTTGTCCTGAGCTCAGCTACTTTGGAAAATAGGTTGACCCCCTCTTCTTCGTGGCAAGATATTGGAACGCTGTTATCGTGCCTCTCCTAGTCTTTTCATTAAGCTAGACATTGATCAAGGGATGGTCTACCAAGAATGGAATTCTTGCGCATAGGGCATCAATGCCCTGTTGCCAGATCAATAACCTTCTCTTTGTACTTCTCCAACCCTCTTTTATCTGATTCACCAAAAACTCAATTGTTCACAAGCCAGTTCTGGTCGAAATGTACCATGACGGAGGATGTTTGAAGGACTTGCTGAACATCTACTGGCCACATGGCACCTATTGTTTGGCTGAGTCCTTTGACAAGCCAACCTGATCCAACAAAGAAGGAGAGAGAGGTGTGTGTGTGTCTATGGGGAGGAGGGGGGAAATCCCAATGAGTTAATTAAGGGTGAATTGTCTATGATTTCCTTTTACCTTGCATGCTCTCCCTCTCTCCTGCATCCGTCTATGCAATCCAGCTGCCTTTTGCCCCTCGTGCCAAAATGATTAATGGGGGGAGCACAATGAGGTCAATTAGCTGGGGTCCATTGGAAGCTGAAAGGTGGAGCGTGTTGCTTTATTGAACACTCCGTTTGCACTCCAAACCCTGACCCGGGGTATGGTGATTTATTACCAGGGCTGCAGTCTGATCACTCTACCTTCAGCCCTTTACGTTGGCTCCAGCAATCAGGGTCTTTCTGTCGATTTTTTTTCCTTCTATTTTTTTGGCGGGGGGGGCAGGGGTAATAGAACTCTGTGTCCAATCTCAAGAGAAGAGAAAGAGACAAAAGCAGCTGATTATTTTACACTGCGAAAGGATCCTTTTTCCTTGTTCTTCCTGATTAGAAATTAGGCTGCATCTCCAGAAAATAAGCCTACCTCTTGTTCTAGTGTGCTAAAGGGAATCGGGATGGCAGAGATAGGAAGAGTAGTAGTAGGATTCAAGTAGTAGTAGGATTCAAGATCTTCAGATGCCCAGGGTCTGCTGAATAATGAAATGATGGGGGGGGGTGCATTACTATAAATTTTAATACAGTGTTTCCAAGGTGCTAATGCTGAGATCTTTCCACTGTTTCCAGTTCTACAAAGAAAACCTTTATGTCTTAATTTTAAAAAAAACTCACCATACTGGAAATCCAGTGGGCAGCTCCTCTGTTAGCACTTCAAGCTGCATTTACTCTAGTGCTGACATAAGAAGGAGAAGCAGAGGCGTCTGGAAAGGGACGTTTGACTTTTCACCTACTTATTTTCCCTGGAGATAATATCCCCTAGGAGATGGGATGGGAGGGGGGAAATTCCTTTGAGCTGGAGCAGTAGATTAGGGGTAGAGTGACTTGGAAGATGGTCAATGAGTGCAGAGGAGTGGGGAAAGGAAAGGGAGGGTTTTGGGTCAGGAAGTCAGTGTTGGCTACGATGGAGTCGGAGTTAGAATGTCGTGCTTAATAAATGGGAGTTTTTCATCAAAGACTTTGTTTGAAATGCAATTTATTTGAGACGACTTCGAAACCTGACATCCTCTTTATATACAAAGGGTCTCAGGTTCAAGTTTTGCCCCCTTCAATGAAAAGGATCAGGGAAGAGATGATATGAAATGCTCTTAGTTGGGAACAATGCAGAGAGTTTTCCAGCCAGAATAGGTTATACGGAAATAAGGAATTTCCTTATAAGGAATAAGGAAACAGCACAGAGGTGGTGCAGTGATTAGAATGGGGTTTTGCAGGTTAACTCTGCCCATAGCAGGAGTTTGATCCTGAACAACTCAAGGTTGACTCAGCCTTCCATCTTTCTGAAGTCAGTAAAGTGAAGACCCATATTTTGGGGGGCAATGTGCTGACTCTGTAAACCACTTAGACAGTGGTGGGATTCAATTTTTTTTACTACCGGTTCTGTGGGCGTTGCTGGTGGGCGTGGTGTTGCTTGGCGGGCGTGGAAGGTTACTACAAAATCCCCATTTCCTCCTGATCAGCTGGGACTCGGAAGGCAGACAATAGATGGGGGTGAGGCCAGTCAGAGGTGGTATTTACCAGTTCTCCGAACTACTCATAATTTCTGCGACCAGTTCTGGAGAGCCGGTAGAGGAAATTTTGAGTAGTTTGGAGAACCGGTATAAAAATTCTGACTGGCCCGCCCCCATTTATTCTCTGCCTCCCAAGTCCCAGCTGATCGGGAGGAAATGTGGATTTTGCAGTATCCTTACCCCAGAGTGGGGTGGGAATGGAGATTTTACAATATCCTTCCCCTGCCATGCCCACCAAGCCACACCCACAGAACCGGTAGTAAAAAAAATTGATACTCACTACTGCTCTGCACTTAGGGCTGTAAAGCACTGCGAAGCAGTATATAAGTCTAAGTGCTATTGCTATTGCCATGCCTCTGAAGGCATGAACTAAAACTGGAAGAAAGTCTATCAACTATGATCTCTCTTTGCTCCATGCATGCTGAATCTGGGTTCAACGATTATTCACTGACAAAGCTCTAATCCCAATGTTCTCATCTCCAGTACCTGCAGTCTGAGATCTTCATGTATTGAATGGAAAGGTCTAAACTGAAAAGCTTCCTTGAATTTGAACGTCTGCATCCCAACGGACAGCACAACCTTGGCAGCATTCTGGAAACTCTGCACATCGGTGCATGTCAGTGATGTGTAACTAAATGAGGTTCCAGTTGCAGTACTCGGTGTTCTCCGCTTCAGATTAAAGCCAGAGAGAACACATTAAGTCTTCTTAGAATCTTCAGACTTCACACTCTTTAATGGAAGTGCCTTTCTGGTGTACAGATAGATCAGATTGTTTTCTTGCACCTCTTACATGCCTTGAACCAAATTGTTTACAGCTCAGACACTTGGCTGCTTTATGTCTTAACTATTACATGGAGCTTTTCGGTAGGACATCCAGTGCTGTTAAATCATAGTTATGATCCAGTTTGTTGTGTAAAGGATACTGAAACTAGGAATGGAAGCCCTTGTTTTAGATCTGGGGTGTCAAACTCAAGGCCCAGGAACTGGATTCGGCCTGTGGGGTGCTTAGATCTGGCCCGTGGGGCCATCCTGGAAACAGTGAAGGACCAGCCTGTGGTACCTCTGTTAGTGAAAATGGAGCTCAGGAGGGCCGCGCTGTTTTCACTGGCAAAGCACTTGGGCCATCACCGGTGCTCCCAACATAAGTGACGTTGAGCTGGACACACCCACCCTGCCACGCCCACGCTGAGGTAAAACCAGTGGTGAAATCTAAAATTTTTTTACTACCGGTTCTGTGGGCGTGGCTTGATGGGCTTGGTGGGTGTGGCTTGGTGGGTGTGGCAGGGGAAGGATATTGCAAAATATCCATTCCCACACCACTCTGGGGCCAGCCAGAGGTGGTATTTGCCAGTTCTCTGAACTACTCAAAATTTCCCCTACCGGTTCTCCAGAACCTGTCAGAACCTGCTGGATTTCACTCCTGGGTCAAACATAACCCTGATTTTTCATCAGGTCCGCCTGATTCGCCAGTTGCATCCCTTTCTAGATCGGGACTCCTTACACACAGTCACTCATGCCCTCGTCACCTCCCGCCTGGACTATTGCAACGCTCTCTACATGGGGCTCCCCTAGAGGAGCACTCGGAGGCTCCAACTGGGGCAGAGTGCGGCCGCCCAGGTGGTTATGGGAGCGATGTGGCGTTCCCATGTAACACCTCTCCTGCGCGAGCTGCACTGGCTCCCGGTGGTCTTCCGGGTGCACATCAAGGTTTTGGTTATCACCTTTAGAGCGCTCCATGGCTTAGGACCTGGTTATTTATGGAACCGCCTACTACCACCAATAGCCTCCCACCGGCCGGTACGCTCTCATAGAGAGGGGCTCCTCCGGGTGCCATCAGCCAAACAATGTCGACTGGTGGCCCCCAGGGGGGGAGCCTTCTCTGTGGGGGCACCTACTATCTGGAACGAGCTCCCCCCGGAGATACGGAGGATCCCGGATCTGTGCACCTTCCGTCGCGCGCTCAAGACTTTTTTGTTCCATCAAGCCGGCCTGGCCTAAATCTTTCCCCTTTAAAATGTAAATTTTAATTTGTTTTTAAAATTATTGGGTGTTTTAAATTTGTCTCGGCCAAATTGTTTAATTCGGTTTTATTCTGTTTTTAAATTTTGTATTTATGTGTTTTATTTTGTGGCTGTTCACCGCCCTGAGTCCTTCGGGAGTAGGGCGGTATATAAATCCAATAAATGAAATGAAATAATGCAGCCCTCAATGAAATCGAGTTTGACACCCCTATTTTAGATCATCCAAATCACAATCACTTTCTGTTTGAGGAGTCCTTTTATATTCTTCTCTCAAGAACCTAAAAGTTTTTTTTCCCCCTCTAGCTATTTCTCCTAATTTCAGATTCCTTTTCATAGAGAACTGCTACTCCATTTAGTTTTGAAGGGCTCATGGATGTATTTTTGCTAAAGGGAAGAATCTCTCTAAGGCTGGTTATTAAGTGCAGTAGAAAATCTGCCAATATCAGTGCATCTCATTATTAGAACATAATGCAAAATTAAGCTTGATCCTGATGTCGCTCTAATCTTTATTGCAGCAAAATAGCCCTGGACATTTTCTGGATGACAATCCATGCGAGTTCACAGCACACTAAATCTCATTTAGGAAAGAGTCCCAGGCAATTCTCCCAATCTTTTATGATGCAGGGCTGAAAATCAACCTGCTGATTCTCATTTTAAACTTTTATTTCCAGCATTCATGAGCTACCTTTTATAAACACATGTAAGCAATAAAAAAGACACCCAGTAATGCAAACTAGAATAATCTTCAAAACAAACTGGAAACCTTACAGGGAAATAAAGCAAAAAGAGATTAAACAGAACAGCAGTATTTACAATGAGAATGGCACCGGAACAGAGAAAGGAGGGCAAATATTGCTAGCTGGTTGATTTTCCTTTGTTTGTTCCCAGGCAGCATAATTCAAAATCTATTTAGAATTCTGATTTACAAATCTAATGTAAGGAATGAGATTCTCCATTCAATAATATGCTTTTCCCTCTGCACTTCTCCTTCTATTCCTCCACCCAAAATACTCAAAAAGGGGTATTCTGATTTTTTAAAATTATAATAAACCCAAATAACCTTTGCTGTCCATCAAGCAACTAGTCAAGAAGACGTTGATGAAAAGTTCTCCAAAACTTTCCAGCTGGGATATCTCTATCGTAATTGGGAGAATTAGTGACCTCAAGAAAGGCATGGGATGATGGTCATAAAAAGGCTACAAGCCAGACAGATTTACAAGGAAGTAAGTTTTACTGAAAATTATTTCTCAAATAATTATTTCCCAAATATTGTATAAAGGTAAAGGTTCCCCTCGCACATATGTGCTAGTCGTTCCTGACTCTAGGGGATGGTGCTCATCTCCGTTTCAAAGCCAAAGAGGCAGCGCTGTCCAAAGACATCTCCGTGGTCATGTGGCCGGCATAACTAAATGCCAAAGGCGCACGGAACGCTGTTCCCTTCCCACCAAAGGAGGTCCCTATTTTTCTACTTGCCTTTTTTACGTGTTTTCGAACTGCTAGGTTGGCAGAAGCTGGGACATGTAATGGGAGCTCACCCCGTTACGCGGCACTAGGGATTCGAACCGCTGAACTGCTGACCTTTCGATCGACAAGCTCAGTGTCTTAGCCACTGAGCCACCGCATCCCTTATTGGGCTTCAGGTCTAGGTATTAAACCTATTGTACAGAAAGGAGTCTCTGAGTAAACATGATCAGAGTAAGTGCTATTAGTTGCTGGTTACTGAAGAGGCAGAATCTTGCTTCAATGTCATTTAAATTCATTGAGGCTGATGTAGCACGATCTCTACTAATAAAAATATTTTCTTTGATATGATTTAAAGGAAGGGAGGGAGGAGGAGAAGGAGGAGGAAGAGGAAAAAGCAGGAGGAGAAAGAGAAGTCAAATATCTTGATGTTATCTCAGTTCTGCTCTCAATACAACACCCCCCCCACACACACACACAATTTAAGGATAAATGAAAGTGTGGGGGGGATGCTTTGAGCAGGTTCTGTCCAAGTGGTTTTGCTGATGAAGGTGACAGCTGAGATGACATGCTATTTTTCCTATTCAATCTTTAAAGATAACAGGCTAATTTAGAGGGTGGTTTTCTCAGTTGCAATGTATGGCTGTGAAAGTTGGACCATAAGGAAGGCTGAGCGCCAAAGAATTGAGGCCTTTGAACTCTGGTGCTGGAGAAGACTCAAACCAGTCAGTCCTAGAGGAGATCAACCCTGACTGCTCTTTAGAAGGCCAGATCCTGAAGATGAAACTCAAATACTTTGACCACCTAATGAGAAGGAAGGACTCACCGGAGAAGAGCCTAATGCTGGGAAAGATTGAGGGCAAAAGAAGAAGGGGACAGCAGAGAACGAGGTAGCTAGATGGAGTCACTGAAGCAGTTGGCATGAGCTTAAATGGACTCCAGAGGATGGTAGAGGACAGGAAGGCCTAGAGGAGCATTGTCCATAGGGTCACAATGGATCAGACATGACTTCGCAACTAACAACAACAACAGAATAGGATGTACAATCCACGCAACTCTCTCCTCCAGTCCCTTGCCATTATTTCTTGTTTCTCCTTCAATATCTCCTTCCTGTCCACCTACCCCCATAACTTTTCATGCTCAACTAATTGATAAATGGAAAGTATGAAGGCATAGACCAATATTTATGGAATCAAATTTAATGATCATAATATAAAAATAGAGGAAAACTGGGGGGAGGGGTTATAATTATGGAAAATTATGTTATAAGGAGAATAGGTCCATATCACTAAGTGTTGTATCTTATGATTTATGATGAATGTATTTTATGATGATTATGATCATGCTTTATCCTTTGTTGTTTGTATGTACAATGAGAGCTTATGCACTGGAGACAAATTTCTTGTGTCACACTTAGCCAATAAAGAATTTTATTCTATATCATTTGACTCTTAAAGTTTTCTTCCTTGCTTGTTTGTCAGAACAATTGACAGGACCTTATATTGCGGTATTTGATGTGATGACAAAGGACATATATCAGTGATTGATGGCTGAAGATCAGGCATAGATTAACCCCCCCCCCAGTGGTATGTGAGAATTTTTTAAGACAACCCACCTACCCCAATAACTTCTTGATGTAACCCACACATTGAACCTAATGGAAGGGCTGGTTCTTAGATGGATATTGGCCATTTGATTGTAGGAGATGACCAGGTTGAACCCAAGAGTGGGGTCAAACAATCAGTCTTGAGTCATTACACCTGCAAAAGAGCCTAACTTCAGCCCGTTGTGAAGTCGGTTGACTCTTACCTGGAGCCAATTTGCACTGACCATTAGTAGATCAGATTCTTATATATAGGTAGCATGCAATAAACTCATAGTGCTTTTGAACTCTATCCTGGCTCCTAGTTTCTTGTGTCTGACACTAATATTTGTAGAAGAAGCAATGTTGCAATGTTCGTAGAACTATGATAACAAATGTTATACTTGCTGGACTGCATTTGTGAAGTTTGGGTCCAAGGGAGATGGAAATCTGACTAGAATCACCAAAGAACAATTCTTCTTATGTCTTGAAATTTGTCATCCTGTAGACAGTTATTAAACTACTATACTTTATTATTTTTTTAAAGCTGCTTTTCCATATGGCAAGGATAGGGAAGAAGGAGGGAGGGGGGGGGCGGGAATCTGTTTCTTATTGGCATGGTTTTGCTACTCATTATAATTCCGCACCCAAAGTGATAACATTATCACATCTTTTAAGTGGGTGACTTTTGTGCAAGTGTAAACATATTTCACGCTGCAAATATGTTTTGTGATATAAGGATATCACTCAGAAGAAAAGCAAGCTGTGATCAGGGACCAGAATATATATTTTTCCTAGTAGGTATGCTCTACAGATCTAGATGGCAATTAGCACCTCATCTTATCACCCCAATTGATTTTGGTGGGAATCTGGGAAAAAAAGAAAAAAGAAAATCAAAACTATTTCCTCATATCCCAAAGAAATATCTTGGCTCCTCAAGAACACCACATTTCTGGTGCTTAATGAAGTGTAAGAAACTCAGCACAGCAGAAGTATTTGAAATAACATTCCTTTTTCCCTTTTGGGGTTAAACTGCAATCCAATGGCAACTGAGAGATTATCCGAGGAGCTAAAGAATTGTTCAGATTTCTCCCCCTCATGCAGAGAAAACAGAACTTGTAATTTATCTCTTGTCAAGGGTAGTTCTTTCCAAGATTAAGATTCTTTTACCTCAGAGGTGAGACAGGGGAGAATCATTCACATGAAGACGTTGCCTCCATGTAGCACTGTGACTTAACAGTAGCTAGATATAGAACAAGGTATGAATTAAATTTTTGTGGCTCAAGGTTCCATAACTGATTAGGTGCAAGGCTAAAGACAAATCATGATAGCTTGTTTAACAAATGTTGGCTAATATTCGTCATGGCTTGGCACTTTCTTCCAGAAGACTATTGTGAAGGTTTGAGTGAAGGTCTTCCCAACAGATCACTGAGCCTCCTATCTAGAATGGCTCAAAATGCTAGAACAGAGTTTCCCAACCTTGGCAAATTTAAGACATGTGGACTTCAGCTTCCAGAATTCCCTAGCCAGCCTAACTGGCTGGGGAATTCTGGAAGCTGAAGTCCACGTCTCTTCAAGTTGCCAAGTTTTGGGAAATCTTATGTTAGAGTTAGAACTTTGCTTAAAGGTGGGAGCAGGGTACATCCATCCTTTTCCTACCGTTACATACCTCTGCATCAGGAGTGAAATCCAGCGGGTTCTGACAGGTTCTGGAGAACCGGTAGCGGAAATTTTGAGTAGTTCGGAGAACTGGCAAATACCACCTCTGGCTGGCCCCACAGTGGGGTGGGAATGGAGATTTTGCAATATCCTTCCCTCAGGTGTGGGGAGGGTATGGGGATTTTGCAGTATCCTTCCCCTGGAGTGGGGTGGGAATGGAGCAGAGGTGGGTTTCAGCAGATTCTGACCACTTCTGGAGAACTGGTAATGGAAATTTTGAGTAGTTCGGAGAACTGGTAATAAAATTCTGACTGGCCAAGCCCCCAAGTCCCAGCTGATTGGGAGGAAATGGGGATTTTGCAGTAAGCTTTCCCAGGAGTGGGGAGGGAATGGGGATTTTGCAGTATCCTTCCCCTGGAGTGGGGTAGAAATGGAGATTTTGCAATATCCTTCCCCTGCCATGCCCACCAAGCCATACCACGCCCACCAACCCACGCCCACAGAACCGGTAGTAAAAAAAATTGGATTTCACCACTGCTCTGCATGATCCTTAGTGTTGTCTCAATGTCTACTGTTCTTGAGCCTTAACTGGGTTTACCTCCTGCTTGGCCGAAGCAACCCAGTTTTCTCACTCTTCCCCTATCTTGAACATTTCTGAAAATGGTAGATGTCAGTGTGGTGTTTTGGATAATGCACATCCATACACACTTAGAAAAGGATGCTTGTTTAAAAAACCTAGGCTTTTATGCAAGATTGTGTGTGTGTGTGTGTGTGTGTGTGTGATCAGCAGAGAATCACCAGCGCCATGAATAGCACTTATTAATAATTAATACAAATAGTTCCCATTCATAGTTCTTTGTGTGTTTTTATTATTGAATTGTATTGGTTTTTAAAATTAATGTGGAGGGTGCACGTTGCCTCCACTCCTGGACTGAGGCAATAAATAAAGGTTGTGGGTAAACAAACAAACAAACAAATGTATTTTTATGCCTGCTAAATGTGTCAGACTTAGGCAATAAGTTCTATAGTTCCCCGATGGTTTTCTCCTTCTTAAAAGTCTCTAGGACGGTCTCAAAGGGTTACGCAAACATCTTCGATTTTATAGTAGCAAGAGAATGCCTGGTATGATCACATGTTATATGGCATTACTTTTCAGTGTATTCATTATCTTGGGAACAAGCCCTCAGCTGGTGGAAAATAACAGGACCCAGGGGGTTAGAGGAAAGGAAAAAAACAGAAGTATAGCTCCATTGGTTCCCCCAAATTCAAGGCTTTTCTTCTTCGTCTTCTTTTACTTGAAATTAAAACGAACTTTTTAAAAAGGGGGAAAAAATAGCATATGAATAAATAAAGCGGTTCTCTGATTTCTGGAAGGTTGAATTTTCACGAATTTTAGCCGTTAGGATAGTTAGAAAATGGAGGAGCACAGTGGTGAAATCCAATTTTTTTTTAACTACCGGTTTTGTGGGCGTGGCTTGGTGGGCATGGTGTGGCTTGGTGGGCGTGGCAAGGGAAGGATACTGCAAAATCCCCATTCCCTCCCCACTCCAGGGGAAGGATACTGCAAAATACCCATTCCCTCCCCACTCCAGGGGAAGGATACTGCAAAATCTCCATTCCCACCCCACTCCAGGGGAAGGATACTGCAAAATCACCATTCCCACCCAACTCCAGAGGAAGGATACTGCAAAATCCCCATTCCCTTCCCACTCCAGGGGAAGGATATTGCAAAATCTCCATTCCCATCCCACTCCAGGGGAAGGCTATTACAAAATCTCCATTCTCACCCCACTCTGGGGGTTTGCTGGTTCTCCGAACTACTCAAACTTTCTGTTACCGGTTTTCCAGAACCTGTCAGAACCTGCTGGATTTCACCCCTGGAGGAACAGGTACTCGAGTAACATGTAAAGAGTAAGAGTACTTTCTGATGACCAATTTCTCTGTCGCACAAGTCTTCTGGTTCAAAGGGAACCAGGACTTTAGCCTTTGTTCTAATTCATTTTCCAGGCATTAGAAGAATTGACATGTTTACTCCTGAACAAGTCGAAAGCGATTTTTTTTTCTGGTCAATAGAAGAAGCTGGAGAACTTGTAGCCAATTAGAGCTCAGTTATTTGGCCAATAACTCGTTGCCCCATCCTCTCAGCTATGCAATGAAAACCAATCACTTCTTTCTCCCAAAGAAAACAATGTGAGAAAGTAATTGTAAGTCTTTTGTCTGCCCACCATGGTGACAGACTCCATGGCATGATCTATCTATAGTTTGACCCCTTCTCCTAGTCCTAGTATCCCAGTGTAAAACTGGGAGAGCAAGAGTTGGTTAGGTGAATATCCCCTCAATGATGGTGGTGATGGTGGTAGAGTTATGGGTCTTTAATTGTGGAGTTTATATGTTGTATGTCACCTAGAATCATTATTTTATTTATTTATTTATTTATTTATTTATTTATTTATTTATTTATTTATTTATTTATTGAATTTCTATACCGCCCTTCTCCCGAAGGACTCAGGGCGGTGAACAGATTAAGATTTCATATACATATAATATTTTTAAACAGTAAATAATAAATTGAGTCAACTTGGTGTATCTGCTAAGATCTTGGCATAGTATTTAGATGTTTATGCTAGCCCTGCTTGTTGAAACAGAAAGGTCTTCAGGGCACATCGGAAAGTGCGAAGATCTGGGATTATTCGTATTCCAGGGGGTATTTTGTTCCAAAGAGTAGGTGCCCCCACAGAGAAGGCTCTCTCCCTTGGAACTACTAGACAACATTGTTTTAATGATGGTACTATGAGTAGGCCTACTCTATGAGAGCGTATTGGTTAGTGGGAGGTTATCGGTTGCAGCAGGTGGTCTCGTAAGTACTCAGGTCCTAAACCATGGAGCACTTTAAAGGTAGGAACCAACACCTTGAAGCGCACTCGGAAGGCCACCGGAAGCCAGTGCAGCTCGCGTAGAAGAGGTGAGTTGTGTGAGTTATGTTGTTATTATGTGTGAGTTGGGCAGCCAATTGAATGGCATTGCATAAAACAAGGGAATACAATGCAGGTATTTTGGCATCTCCATTCAGTTCTTCTAAACAGAAGTTCTACATTGACCTAAAATCTTGTGACTGTAGTAGAAGGAGATTGAAACTGGTGTGATGGGAACTGATTAGTAATGTTGACTGATCATACAGAATAACAGAGTTAGAAGGGGACTTCTAATCCAATCCTCTGCCCAAGAAGGAGACCCTATACCATTTTGGGCAAATGGGTGTCCAATCTCTTCTTTAAAACTTCCAGTGTTGGAGCACCCACAACTTCTGGGGACAAGTCCTTCCACTGATTAATTGTTCTCACTGTCAGGAGATTTCTCCTTAGTTTTAGGTTGCTTCTCTCCTTGATTAGTTTCCATTGCTTCTTGTCCTGGCTTCAGGTGCTTTGGAGAATAACTTGACCCCTGTTCTTTGTGACAGCTTCTCAAGTATGGGAATATTGCTATCATCAGGAGCTCAATACATTTCACGAATAAGAACTGATGAAATCTGACATAAAATAAAACATGGTATTTTCTTTCTTTCTCAATCTTCTACTAGTACAAAGTCCACCAGCCATTTGGCACCTGGTTACAATACAAAACATACATAACGTGTGTGGGGTTTATAAGAAAGATTTCTAAATACGCCTCTATATTTGTACATCAGCATCTATACATTTTCATGCAAATCGGTGTCCTGTTTGGTCATTTTTGGTAAGGCACTTTCTCTTTGCACATTTATAATTGCCTACTCTATTTTCCCCATATTTTGAAGATTCTCCTTGCTGTTTGATTTTAAAGCATTGGATCAAGCCAATTTATTTGTATTGTTATACGCAAAGTTGAAAGGATTGATTGACGCCCATTGTATCCTGTATTCAGTAACACCGTAGTCCTATATAAATTACATCTATTGTCCCTTTTTTGTTATTTCTTTTCATTTGACATATTGTGAGATATACTGGTCCAATAAAGCAGCATGGCAATAAATGAAGATGTTACTTATTTCTACTATGGCTGCATAACTGTCTAAATCAGGGCTGTCAAACTGGCGGCCCATGGGCCAGATGTGTCACACGCTGGCCACGCCCCCACCCGATTTAGCGAAGGGGAAAAAAAGTCCCGATATGTCACATGATGTTTCTGTGACGATACGAGTTTGACACCCCTGGTATAAATGTAGTCATGTATCTGGTCTCTGGAATGATATTCCCACAGAGATCCATGTAGCTCCCACCCTAATGTTGTTCTAGAAATCTTTTTAAATGTGGCTGTTCTCCTGGTCCTTGAGGGAGCTTGTGGAGTCCTATCAGTGGTAGGTGGATGGTTTTTGTCTGTGTTTTGTTTGTTTTATAGGATACGGATGTCTGGAAACTTCAGAGTCTTTCTCTATTCTTTTTCTGATTTTAAACTGTAAGCTGCCCAGAATTGTTCTAGAGCAGGGGTGTCAAACTCAGGGCCCACAGAGTGGTTGTCAGTACTTCAAGCTGCATTTACTCTAGTGCTGACATAAGAAGGAGAAGCGGAGGTGTCTGGAAAGGGACGTTTGACTTTTCACCTACTTATTTTCCCTGGAGATAATATCCCCTAGGAGATGGGATGGGAGGGGGGGAAATTCCTTTGAGCTGGAGCAGTAGATTAGGGGTAGAGTGATTTGGAAGATGGCCAATGAGTGCAGAGGAGAGGGGAAAGGAAAAGGAGGGTTTTGGGTCAGGAAGTCAGAGTTGGCTACGATGAAGTCAGAGTTAGAATGTCGTGCTTAATAAATGAGAGTTTTTCATCAAAGACTTTGTTTGAAATGCAATTTATTTGAGACGACCTCGAAACCTGACAGTGGTTAGATCTGGCCTGCAGGGCTGCCCTGGAAACAGCGAAGGATCGGCCTGTGGTGCCTCTGCCAGCAAAAATGGCTCTGGGTGGCCCTCTGGAGCTCCATTTTCACTGGCAGAGGGTTGCAGGAGGCTGTCGCAGCTGAAAACGGAACTAGCTTGGGAACCTGTTTTTACTGCCAGAGCACTCAGGCCACCACAGGTGCTCCCAACACAAGTGATGTCAAACTGGCCATGCCCACCCCGGGCCCCTGAGGTCAAACACAACCCTGATGCGGCCCTCAGTGAAATCGAGTTTGACACCCCTGTTCTCGAGTCAAGCAACCTCAAAACTGAAATAACAATAACAGTGATACCTCTAACACCATCAAACATCCATATCTGCCTCTCCCAGGTGCTTAGGAAGACCTTGATAGGTAGACAAAATTGTCAAATCCAGTCTGAACATCTGGCTAACTGTGTGAAAAAAAACCACAATAATAGTTGGACTATTATTCATATGTGTTATTCTTTTTCTTTTGTAGGAATAGAAAAGGGGGATATTCTTTTTCTTTATAATGGATCCCTTCTATCAAATGTTTCCCCTCCCCCAAAATTATGTTAGCCTTCATCTCTTGACCCTGATTTGTTCAAGGATCCCTCCCTTCATCCAAGCACAGCCAGATCAATAGAGAGGGTGGTATGGTGTTTGAGGTATTGAGGCATTTAACTAGGGCTGAGGAAAGTCGTGTTCAATTCCACCCTTAGTCAGGAAAGCACGAAGGAGTCCCAAAGGTGCTTTTTTAAAAGACAACTGAACTTTCTTTGTTTTTCCTTGAAGACGTTTCTCTTCTCATCAAGAAGGTTTTTCAGTTCTGAAGGAGTTAAAATCATTTTTTTTGTGGGAGGCTGGCTCTTATTTGATCCAATAGTATGGTCTGGTCATGTCTACTCCTCATATCAGCAGTCTAAAATTGAGGAGATGATCCGATGACTGAATGTATCTTATGAATACTCCTATTCTTATAAAAACAGTTGCTAGGCCCAGTTCCACAAACAGTTGGGTGAAAGGCCTTTGGTAATCAGTGTATTTGGGGAAAAAACAAAATAGGAAGGTAATATCTAGCTTTTTTGAGTTTCCCAGCTATTGTCAACTTAGTGGGCAACCTAGAGAGGATGGCTTAAGCAATTTAAAATATACATATTTGATACATATTTGGTGTGTGTGTGTGTGTGTGTGTGAGAGAGAGAGAGAGAGAGAGAGAGTGAGAGAGAGAGAGAGAGAGAGAGAGAGAGAAATACAGGTCTATACAATAACATATGTACTGTCTCTTCTTCTATTATATTTCACAATTTTGATTGGTTGTCATCTGCTGACCACCATCTTCTGGCCACCTCCCAACATTTTTTCTTGCATGTCCATATTGTTCTCTCTGCCAAAAATGTTGAAGAAAGAACAAAACAAGTAATTAAGGAGATTGTTAAAAGGATTCAATTAGCATATCATAATTAAAGCCCACTCAGGAGAACAAGCGTGGAAAAATAAACATGCCATCTTTTTGGCCAATCAGGGCCAGTATCAAAAACACCTTCCAATAAACAACAGTCAGCTGAGTAGGTGAGTGCCTGCGTGGAATAAACTGTCCATCTGCCCTGATTGCCCTGCAAAATTGGATGTTGACTTTTGGTTCCTAATCTTGGGACCAACACGCAGAGATAGTCTGATATTGTAATGATAGGTTGGGTTGACCTTGAGAGGCAAGGAAAAGAGAGGCACAGCCAGGGGTAAGGAGAGACCACAGGCAACGTGATGCGCAAAAGGAATGTGGGAAACATCTAAAAAGGGACTCTCCCTAATTTCTAGGCTTGTAAAAGTGCTATATTTTCAGACTTATAAGATTCAGTAATGTAGCCTTACAATAAACTAGAATTAGTCCATCTGCTCTTGCTTCTTGTCTGGGCTACTATGTTAAACTGATATCATTTCTCTCCCCTTATTTACATACTTATGTATGTATGTATGTATGTATGTATGTATGTATGTATGTATGTACGTATTGATTGATTGATTGATTGATTGATTGATTCGATTTATATGCCGCCCTTCTCCGGAGACTCGGGGCGGCTTACAATGCGTTAAGCAATAGCCTTCATACTTTTTGTATATACCTGCTTAGTAGGGCTTTCGGGGCCCCCCTAAGCGGTGTTCTTTTTTATACAAAGTCATCTTATTGCCCCTACAATCCGGGTCCTCATTTTACCTACCTTCGAAAGGATGGAAGGCCGAGTCAACCTTGAGCCTAGTAAGATTTGAACTTGCAGTAATTGCAGGCGGCTGGTGCTATTTAACAGCACTTTAGTCTGCTGCGCCACCAAGGCTCTTTTACCTTGTCTTTACAATGCAAGTAACTTGAAAGGGACCCTTGTCCCATCTTTCTTCTAACAATGCTAATTTTCTCCTTTTTTCCTTCTGTCGGATTTAGTGTATAACAGGGATGGCTAACCTTTTCCTGACCGAGTGCCCAAAGTGCACATGCAGGGATGCAAATTCTCATATGCCCAAACCCCCAAAATGCAATGCATGTGTGGGCCCCCCACATGCACCCTGCCCCCTTCACATGCATGCATGCCCCCCCCGCACATGCCCCATACCCAATGCATGCACGGCAGCGACCCGAAGACCAGCTGGCCAGTGGGAGGTGAGTGTGTGGCAGAGCTGAACTGGGGCGATGGCTCGCGTGCCCACAGAGAAGGTGCTGCATGCCACCTCTGGAAGCGTGCCAAAGGTTCGCCATCACGGGTGTATAATTTTGGCTGGCAGCGAGTCTCTTGCTTCCTTCCTTTCCATCCCTTTCTTAAAAAGCACATATCCACGAATCCTCTTTTGCTAATTTATTTTTTCTCCGCAAAAGAAAGAAGAAGAAAAAAAGAAAAGAAAAGAAAAGAAAGATCCTAGCTATTTTGATTTATTTTTTTCTCAAGGTAAGAAGTAACGAGCAGGGAGGAGGAGGAGGAGGAGGGGGGTGGCCAGTCTTTGACATTATGGTTATAATTCAAAATTGCACAGCCCACAAGCCCGCAAAAACAGAGCATGTAATTACACACTTACTAGAGGTAACAGCAGTGCTGATAATTATTCTTTACACAGGAGAATCCCTCTGATATCCCAGAGTTAGGAAGTGGGAGCTACAATATCTTTAATACCATCCTTGGAGACCTGTGCAAGCAGAGGAGAAGTATGAGGATGCACACAGGGTCCATAGCAATAACTTTCCTGCATCTGAATGTCAGAGGCTTCAGTGCAGTAGAAATCAATAGTTTCAAGTACATTTTTTTTAAAGGTACAATATTTTTTATGAGTCTAACCGGAGATAGTGTAGCTCAGGCAGAAGTATGAAAAATGCACCGAAATACAATTTTTGGGGGAGGGGGACAGGGAGGAACGGGTGGTCTTCTTCCTCCTCTTTCTCCAACACATTTCCCAAGCCTCCTCCCACACACACCCTACCCCACTTCCTTCTGATCTCTGGGTCCTTCTGGGTTTGGACGAGAGAGAAATCCTAGAATGCATTAACTAAATCAGAGCTTTTTAAATTTCTCAGTGTTTATTTGGAAGGGCAACACCAATTGAGGCAGCCCTAAGGGGAACAGAAAATACAACAACAGAAGAAGAAGATGAAGAAAAGAGATTGGAAAGATGTACAGGGGGAGAGAACGGAGAAAATCAGAAGAATGGTTTGCAATGGAAAGAATTAGTTGTCGTTCTTGTTATTGCCAAGCACATGGGAAATTTCAGAGGGCGTTGGCACTAATCTAGAATAAATAGAATAACAAAATAGAATAGAATAGAATTTTTTATTGGCCAAGTGTGATTGGACACACAAGGAATTTGTCTTGGTGCATACGCTCTCAGAGTACATAAAAGAAAAGATACATTCGTCAAGAATCATAAGGTACAACACTTAATGATAGTCATAGGGTACAAATAAGCAATCAGGAAACAATACCAATATAAATCGTAAGGATACAAGCAACAAAATTACATTCATACAGTCATAAGTGGAAGGAGATGGGTGGTGGGAACGATGAGAAGATTAATAGTAGTGCAGACTTAGTAACTAGTTTGACAATGTTGAGGGAATTATTTGTTTAGCAAAGTGATGGCATTCGGGAAAAAACTGTTCTTGTGTCTAGTTGTTCTGGTGTGCAGTGCTCTATAGCGTCGTTTTGAGGACACAGGAGTTGAAACAGTTTGTCCAGGATGTGAGGGGTCTGTAAATATTTTCACAGCCCTCTTTTTGACTCGTGCAGTATACAGCTCCTCAATGGAAGCCAGGTTGGTAGCAATTGTTTTTTCTGCAGTTCTAATTATCCTTTGAAATCTATATCTGTCTTGTTGGGTTGCAGAGCCAAACCAGACAGTTATGGAGGTGCAGATGACAGACTCAATAATTCCTCTGTAGAACTGTATCAGCAGCTAAAGGTTCCTAAACTTATCACTTAAATATAGGGAGTTTCTGTGATATGATCTTTATTACATGTTGAAATCAGCGTTGCAAATTCTCCAGTGTTTCTCTCTCCCGCAAAAAGAGATTTTCGTGTTTTATACTCAAGGTGCTTTTGAGAATTTCTGTGGAACTTCTTTTGACAATATTTGTTTCTGGAGAAGACAAAGATGCTTCTGTTGAATGTTCCCACCCCCACTTTCTGTTGTATTCCTTTGCATTTAAGTTTATTCTCTTTCTTAGCTGTCTATACTTCCTGTTCTGAAAAAGTCCCAAGGGAAAGAATTCCTTCTGATCTCTTCTTGTAGGATGGGAACTTTAGATGTCAGCCATGGACATTCCTCAAAAGAGGGCTATGCAGTGCAAGTCTCAGCATCCACACTTCCTCCTAAATAAGTTCAAGGAGATCATTTTCCACTCACAACAAATGCCATCAAAATTCTCTTTTCCTTTGAACTAAATCTCAAAAGCATCTTCATCAGATTGAATGTTTTTAATGATTTTTTTAAAAAAGATACTTTTTCTCAATAGCACCCAGAGTTTTCTTGTTGAGAGCTATCCAGAACAAGTCTTCCATCTCTTGTTTAGGAAATTAGGACTACTATAGAACTGAGCTATAAAAATCATCTGTGTATGCAAGAAATGAGTTTTGTTCTGAGCTTGGAACAAAACAGCTCACTCAAACATTTCTGTCTTAATATCTTGAGTCAGTTATATTTTATTAAAGCAAAACTCAAAATGTTTTTATTGTTCCAAGAATTAGAAACAATGGGAACTTGATATGAGCTGCTGCTTTCTTGTTTTCCATTCAAGACCAGAATTGGTGGCATGCTGATCTATGCTGAGTCCATTTGAATGATCAAATTTCAGATGAAGAATGCTTGGGACTTTTCCCCTATAAAGTTATTTTAACATTTAGATGTGGGGGGGAGGAGGAGTAAAAATCATCTTCTTGGCCAACAGGCATGGAAACTCCATTTTGATAGCAGATGGAGTCATAGAAAAACATGACTCTTTTTGAAACTACCTATCAAACCTAAACTATATACAAAAACAGCAAATGATGCAGTTTACTCACCTGGAGAGAATGTCTTGAGACATATGCAAAAAGAGGAGAAGGTCAAAGGGCACAAGGCAGGACCTGAAGAAGATGGAGAGACAACATCAAAGACACACTATAACAGCATCGAAGAAGAAGAAGAAGAAGAAGAAGAAGAAGAAGAAGAAGAAGAAGAAGAAGAAGAAGAAGAAGAAGAAGAAGAAGAAGAAGAAGAAGAAGAAGATGATCTATCAGGCACCCTAAAGCAATATTGTTGACTCTGATTATCTTAACTTTCACTGAAGTTGTTTATAGGGATTATTACTAGCTGCAAAAGAAAAAGGTTGCTGATCTTCTTATTAACTAATATTTAACAGTCAGTCCTAAAAGTACACATAGACTGTGTACACGCTCATATCAGAATTCAATAGAGTAGATCAATCCAATCTAGAATTTTTTGGGGTATTTTTCAATATAATACTTTTCAGCTCTTGAACTCGTACTATTGCCGTACAAGTTAGGCTGGGAAAACCTTCTCTAAAAGTATTCACAAGTCACAAAATCCAGAGCCCAGCTGCAATCCTTACAGTTGGCTTGATATGTTTCACATTTGGGACAGATCAGTGCTTTGTTCCAACCTTAAAACAACATTTTCAAAATCCACATTTGATTGTTTCACACTCAAAACAACTATTTGCAGATTGAAAACTATGAGGTTGAAATGTTTTGCGCTTCCATACTAACGTCAGAGGAAGCATGCGAAGGAGGGAAAATATTATTTTCAGCTCCCTATTAATATATACATACATGCCTACTACATGCATTACATGCATGCACACACTTATTCATACATGTATATACAATGCCCCTTCCTGCCATTACAGCAATGGATACCACATTCTGGAATAATGTACATTTCTTTAAAAAGGAAGGCTATGGATCAGCTGATTGAAAATTAGACTCCAAATACTTCTATAGAACAGCGTGTTTTTGCTTCTTTGCTGGTTAGAATTTCACTATCACAGAACACCTAAAAGTTTAGCTTTGTCCTCTAATTGCTACATTTGGGGCTGAAATGCACAAGATTGTTAAGATGACTTGAGATCAATTGTTCCATAGCAAAGATGCCTGTGTACTTCCTGGCTTTATTCTTAGTCTTTTGATTCAGTGAAGATATAAAGAATTGTAGATGTTTGTGCATTGGACAAAGAAATTAAGATACAATACTGGAAGCAGGGGGGAAATCCAGCAGGTTCTGACAGGTTCTGGAGAACTGGCAGCGGAAATTTTGAGTAGTTCGGAGAACCGGCAAATACCACCTCTGGCTGGCCCCAGAGTGGGGAGGGAATGGAGATTTTGCAGTATCCTTCTCCTGGAGTGGGAATCAGTGGTGGGTTGCCCCCGGTTCGAACAGGTTCTATAGAACCGGTAGAAAAACCGGCAGGAGGCTCCGCCCACCAACTCCGACGTCATCAGAATGCTTCTGCACATGCGCAGAAGAGTGTGTGCGCGCGAAGCAAGCGTGCACGCGTGGCCCCGTTGCGAACTGGTAGTAAAAGTAGATAGAACCCACCCCTGGTGGGAATGGAGATTTTGCAGTATCCTTCCCCTGCCACGCCCACAGAAGCGGTAGTAAAAAAATTTGGATTTCCCCACTGACTGGAAAGATAAACTTACTCCCGATTTTGCATAAATGGTCTGTTGATATGCATTTTCCAGCTATGGAATTCCTTTCCCTTTTCATTTTTGTTGAAAGTAACAAGCAAAAGTCTTTCAAGCAAGTTATAATATTTTTGTTTATGATAGCCCCTTCTTTTTTCTTTCCTTCTTTTTTTTCTTGTTAACATAATTATATCTGTGTATAAATATGAGCATGTCAGTATTTCCTTGCTTTTGTTGCTGCTTTTACTTGAATCATTTGACACTATGTAAAATCTTACATTTGCCTGTTGACAATTTGTTCTGCACTCATTGGATACAATTTTTCGTAACCATATATGAAATTTGCTATGCGCTATAATATGATATTAGTTACTAACGGCTCAAACATCTCAACAGTAAAAGGAATGAAATATTTTTTTTTATTATTTTTTAAAAATATATCATTCATGTATGTTTTGTTCAAAAAAAATAAAACTGTGTTTCAGTAAACATTAAATGTCAGTTTGCAGAATAAAAGTATTTTTCATGTAACATTATGCACCATAACAATGACATTTTTTTACTTTTCTGAAAATGATTTAATTTTATGGAAAAATAATAGTGGAAAGAGCATTCAGATTTCTTACATACCTTTTCTAAAAAAGATGATGGCTGTTTAGGGTATGCTTTCATCACTAAAGGCAGCCATTAATTTTTCCCTTCAGAATAATTTATTCGTTCATATGAGGGCTTAAAACATTTCCACCAAATAATTCATTACCGCAAACTCGTGTGATTAATTGATCAGGAATTCTCAGGATCCTTGCCCCTAGGTGTTAAACGTGAAGTGCAAAAAATAAAAGAGAAATTAAAAGAAATTAAAATAGATTGCACACAATGCCCTAGTGACGTGGACTGGGAACATTCACTCTTGGTAAATCCTGTGTGCGATGGATAGTTGTTAGACAGATTTGAACTAGTTTTTTGCTCTTCCAAAGTAATATCTATGATGTAGGTGGATGGAGGCAGTGTTTACTGTCTAAATTTTTGGAGTGTACATTTTAAACCGAGAGCCACTCTGGAGTAGTGGTTAAGCAGTAGGCAAGAAATCTGGAGACTGTGAGTTCTAATCCAATTTTGGCCATAAAGGTGAGTGAAACCTCAAGTTATGTGATGCTTTGTTCCAACCTTAAAACAACATTTCCAAAATCCACATTTGATTGTTTCACACTCAAAACAACTATTTGCAAATTGAAAACTATGAGGTTGAAATGTTTTGTGCTCCCATACTAACATCAGAAGATGCATGGGAAGGAGAGAAAATATTATTTTCAGCTCCCTATTAATACATGCATACATGCCTACTACATGCATTACATGCATGCACACACAAATGCACACACTTATTCATACATGTATATACAATGCCCCTTCCTGTCATGGATAATTGTTGGACAGATTTTAACTAGTTTTTTGCTCTTCCAAAGGGGAAAGTAATATCTATGATGCAGGTGGATGGAGGCAGGGTTTACTGTCTAAGCTTTGGATCGTACATTTTTAACTGAGAGCCACTCTGGTTAAGCAGTAGGCAAGAAATCTGGAGACTGTGAGTTCTAATCCAATTTTGGGCATAAAGGTGAGTGAAACCTCAAGTTACGTGATGTGATTTAGAATTGGCAAGATAGTATGGCTGTGATAGTTTTCAGATGGAAGAGCTGTATCATGATTAATATGTGATATTGCTTAATGGGCTAGGTCAGTGCTTCTCAACCTTGGTTATTTTAAGATGTGTGGGGTTCAGCTCCCAGAATTTCTTAACCTCCCATGCCACCTGGGGGAATTCTGGGAGTTGAAGTCCACAAATTGTCAGGTTTCGAGGTTGTCTCAAATAAATTGCATTTCAAACAAAGTCTTTGATGAAAAAAACTCCCATTTATTAAGCACGACATTCTAAGTCCTACTCCATCGTAGCCAACACTGACTTCCAGACCCAAAACCCTCCCTTTCTGTTCCCCACTCCCCTGTACTCATTGGCCATCTTCCATGTCACTCTACCCCTAATCTACTGCTCCAGCTCAAAGGAATTTCCCCCCTCCCATCCCATCTCCTAGGGGATATTATCTCCAGGGAAAATAAGTAGGTGAAAAGTCAAACATCCCTTTCCAGACGCCTCCGCTTCTCCTTCTTATGTCAGCACTAGAGTAAATGCAGCTTAAAGTGCTGACACAAATCTTAAAGTTGCCAAGGTTGAGAAATATTGGGCTAGGTCATTGAAACATAGTGTTTACTAAATTAGACACCTTTATTAAATAAGCCAATCATTACGAGTAGGCTTATGATTACTTTGAATTTAAGTAAGAGTATGAATTATAAAAAACTATTTTAATAGGTAACTTTATTTATTTATTTATTTATTTATTTATTTATTTATTTATTTATTTATTTATTTATTTTATTAGTCATATTTCTATGCCGCCCACTTTCCGAGGAGTCTGGGAGGCTTACACCAAAGACAGTACACTAAATAGCATATTACCCCGAACAATCTGGGTCCTCATTTTACCCACCTCGGAAGGATGGAAGGCTGAATCAACCTTGAGCCAGTGAGATTTGATCCGCTGATCTGCTGAACTAGCTTAATTTACCTGTTCTCTGACAGAGCTCTACTATGGCTCCAAAACAATGGTGTTTTTCTTATTACTAGGCACATGGATGGGCAATTTATTAATTAGATTCATCTGTAATCCAATATTAGTTTCATTTAATGGGAATAGATATATAGCTTTGTAAACCAAATAAAAAATTCCAATAAATTGTTAGAATAACAGCAAGAATATCAATTATCAGCCCTACTAAACTCAGTGGTTTTGTTTTAGTTTTTAAAGCTAGAATATATAAATACATTGATTCAATAGACTACAGTTCAGTGGTGGAATTCAAATTTTTTTACTATCGGTTCTGTGGCCATGGCTTGTGGGGCATGGTGTGGCTTGTTGGGCGTGGCTTGATGGGCATGGCAGGGGAAGAATACGGCAAAATCTCCATTCCCACCCCACTCCAGGAGAAGGATACTGCAAAATCCCCATTCCCTCCCCACTCCTGGGGGAAGGATATTGCAAAAACTCCATTCCCACTCCACTCTGCGGCCAGCCAGATGTGGTATTTGCCGGTTCTCCGAACTACTCAAAATTTCCGCTACCGGTTCTCCAGAACCTGTCAGAACCTGCTGAATAGCACCCCTGCTATGGTTGTATAATACCTAGCTTAGGATATTCTAGCAGCTGGCAGAAGCCAGGTAACAAGGGAAGGTGTATCCCTCCCTGTTTCTTTCTACTTTTTGTACTTTTTGTATTGTATATCACAAGAACATTGGATTAATAAAATGCAGAATGATTAGCACCAGCCTTTCTGGCTGCACAGAATCAACACAAGGACAGGAGAATCATAGCCATCAAAGACACCACTCCCTTCAGTCACATTTCCTTAGATATATCTTAGTTACAGATCTGTTGACAAAATCCCAAATATTGCTCTGCAACCAACACTTAGATGATGAAACTAGAACAATTAACAGTTAGAACAATTAATCAGTGGAGTGACTTGCTTCCAGAAGTTGTATATGCTCCAACACTGGAAGATTTTAAGAAGAGGTTGGGTAACCCTTTGTCTGAAATGGTATAAGGTTTCCTACCTGAGCAAGGGAGTTGGATTAGAAGACCTCCAAGGTCCCCTCCAAGTCTGTTATTCTATTAAACTGTTAATGTTTCAGCCTCCGAGATGGCTTTGCCTGAACTTGGATGATAAGTAGGGTCGGGCCCAGTGGTGGGTTCCTCCCGGTTCGGTCGAGCCGGTAGCGGTGACGATATGACGTCACCGAACCGGTTCTCTTTGTTCGGGAGCTGGGCCCTCCCACCCCTCCCCCACACCCCGACGTGTTATTCTTACCTTTTATTTGGCCCCACCCCTATCTATTGCTGCCTCCCGAGTTCCAGCTGATCGGCTAGAAGGAAAAAAACTGTTTAAACTCTTGCCGCGGGGCTTCAAAGGGCCGCACTACAGCTGATCAGTGTTAAAAGGCAGTGTGGTGGTAGACTGGTGCCTCCAAAAACAAATGAGTAGACCGGTGCCTCCAAAAACAAATGGGTAGACCGGTGCCTCCAAAAACAAATGGGTAGACCGGTACAGCTCTGCAAGCAGTTAAAAGCCTGGTAGACCAGTACCTCTGCCAAATCCTAAAGAATTGTCACATGACCATCAAGACACGTTCACAAAATAAGCCACGCCCACAGAACCAGTAGTAAAAAAATTTAGAACCCACCCCTGGTTGGGCCTGATTGGAACCTGGATGGGAAACCAACAAAGAATCCGTAACCTAGATTGGGAGTGGGAAAAGCATTCAAGAAAAAGGGAATGCAAGCTCCTTTTCTAATACTTCCAAGAAAATGGCCTGTCCATAATCTATGTAGTCACCAGGAGTCAAGAGCTTAACTTGGTGATAGGTATCTTTACTTGGTTGGAACCTGAGCTCACTAACAATGTTTTTTCTTTTTACAATTGTTTTTCTACTTTTTTCCCCCCCTCCTTTGGCAGGTTATTATAAAATATTGACTTTGTTACATTTTGGGACTGGGGTTATGCTTCTCCTCCTTTCCCTCTCTTTTGTGCAAATCTGTTTTCGCCACAGGAGCCCCCGCTGTCTCTCATGGCTACAAGTCTACTTACTAATTCATCGATTCGTCTGTAATGAGGCCCCCTGCCAATGTTTAAATAGCATTCCGAACAAAGAAAAAGGCAATGCTTCTAAAACAGCTGCCGCTCTCCATTCCCAGCATCCTTGCTTTATTGTAATATCAAGTAATCTATTTCTTCTTCCCCTAAAGTTACTAATTTATAATTTAGGTGCAGCTTGATAATTAATTGCTTGCAGAGGTGGGGTGGGGAAAATGAAGGGCGGAGATAGAAATCAGTTGCTCTTGAGTGGACACATGAAAAGCTAAATAGAGTAGCAACAACTTTGGGAGAATTTGATGTGGGTGTAGGAGAACAGCAGGAAGAGCCTGGGGGTGGAGTGAAGCAAGTAATCAGCCTTGAGATGTTACGTTCCCACAAATGTTCTAAGTCCAACCCCTCTTGAATTCAAAGAAGTTAATTTATCCATCTCAGCAAGATCTGTCAATTTCACCAATCACTTGTCCATTGTGGGTAGTGTCGAATGTTTCCAGCTCTGTACATATAATAATGGGTGGAATTCCTTTCCCCCCCTCTCTCCCTACTTTCCTACCTATTTAAAATATTTATATTGCTACCCAACTCAACTAATATGGCCCTAGACATCTTACCAAAAAAATTCCCCAATACCAAATGAAACAAATACCAAACCACAGACTTACAAATAATGATAAAGCAATAAAGCAATAAAATGTTAATTCAAATGGTTATCTATCTATCTATCTATCTATCTATCTATCTATCTATCTATCTATCTATCTCATCTATCTCTGTCTATCTGTCTATCTATTATCTATCTATCTATCTCTATCATCTATCTATCATCTATCTATCTATCTATCATCTATCTATCTATCTATCTATCTATCTATCTATATCATCTATCTATCTATATCATCTATCTATCTATCTATCTATCATCTCTATCTCTATCTATCTATCATCTGTCTATCATCTATCTCTGTCTATCTGTCTATCTATCATCTGGATATTTCTATCTATCTCTATCTCTATCTATCATCTATCTATTTATCACCTATCTCTATCATCTATCTATCTATCTATCTATCTATCTATCTATCTATCTATCTATCATCTATCTATCTATCTATCATCTGTTTATCATCTATCTCTGTCTATCTGTCTACCTATCATCTATTTCTGTCTATCTATCTCTATCATCTATCTATCTATCTATCTATCTATCTATCTATCTATCTATCATCTATCTACCTATCATCTCTCTCTCTCACACACACACTTCTCCCTCTCTCCCTCTCCCTCTCCCTTCCCCCCTCTCTATTGTCTAGAAGATGGTTGATGCATTTGCTAGACTCAAAATATAAAGGCAACTGATGGGGAACAGAAGCAAGAAAACGCAATTCATGTTTCTATGCTACGCCTCTGGACTATCTGAGGTTATCTGATTGGCTATGTGAGACGTAGGCTAGAGTCTTCATAGACCTTTTTTTTAATTCAATCAGGCTTTTCTCAGATTATGAGATGTGGTTGCAGTTAATATGGAAGGCTGCACATCAAAGACTTCACTATGGGATTCAGAAATCTTACCTGGCCAAAGTCCCTGATTCTGATGGTAAGGTTTCTCACCTCTTGATTTGGTTCATCAGCTCTGGCTTTCCTTTTGCTTCCTGCCTGTCCTCCAGCAACTGACTCTTGCTCAGTCCTGACAGTTTGCTATGGGATCATGATGAATATCGCAACAGGCATGCTAAGACCGATAAACTTGCAGTCCTGCATAATCATAGCCTTATTGGCTACCATAGGACTTATTTCCAAGTAAAACATGCCCAAGATCGAAGCAAACCTTCTCCGAGCACCTCCCCAAGCAAAAGAGCAACAAAACCCTAGCAAAATCAGTGCCAGAAAAGAAATGAAGGTTAAGCTATATTTTCAGGGGAAGATTTATGTGTGCCTTTGTGTGTGCATGGATGTGTGTGCATGTGGGCTTCGGTTTCCATGGAAGCACCGGCATATCCCAAGTGAATTTAAGAGACTGCCAAGCACTCTCTGAAAGTTGAAGTGCTTTCCTTATATTTCCACATGCATTGCACTGTGAGGGAAAGGAGAGGGTGTCAAGAGAAAATAAAAAAAATAATAAAATAATAAAATAATAAATAAATAAATAAAAAACAAACAAACAAACAAACAAATAAATAAATTGTAGCTGTTGGGCCATGTTTAACAGTTGTTTTCAAGGCACAGAGAGGCTAGTCCTAACATAATTTGGAGGGGAGAAGTATGTGGGGAGTTCTTGAGTTATTTGTAAAAGGAATCGAATCGGATAGACTAGACTAGACTAGACTAGACTAGAATAGACTAGACTAGACTAGACTAGACTAGAATAGAATAGAATAGAATAGAATAGAATAGAATAGAATAGAATAGAATAGAATAGAATAGAATAGAATAGAATTTATTTGGTGTGATTAGATATACAAGAAATTTGTCTCCAGTACAGAAACTCTCAATGTACATGCAAACCAACAGAGTAATAATTATAATATGATACCAATAAAATCCAACAATGATCACAAAGTTGCAAAAAAATTAGCCAGTTATTGTCTCTATGCAAAGCAGTACAACTGTCAAAATGGCGGCCCGCATGCACAGGCCATGCCCATCCCAGCTCTGCGAATGGAAAAAACATCACAAAACATTATGTGATGGCAACATGATGCTGTGAGTTTGATACCTGTGCCCTATACCATTTCAGACAATGGCTGTCCAATCTTTTCTTTAAAACTTTTTTTTTTTAATTTGATTTATAGGCCGCCCTTCTCCGGAGACTCAGGGCGGCTTACAATGTGTTAAGCAATAGCCTTCATTCTTTTGTATATTTTATACAAAGTCAGCTTTTTGCCCCCACAAACTGGGTCCTCAATTTACCAACCTTAGAAAGGATGGGAGGCTGAGTCAACCTTGAGCCTTGGAGAGATTCGAACTTACAGTAATTGTAGACAGCTGGTGTTAGTCACAATGCTATCAGTCTGCTGAGCCACCAGGCTCAGTATTGGAGCATTTACAACTTCTGGAGGCAAGTTGTTCCACTGATTAATTATTCTAATTGTCAGGAAATCTCTCCTTAGTTCTAGGTTGCTTCTGTCCTTGATGAGTTTCCACCCATTGCTTCTTGTCCTGCCTTCAGGTACTTTGGAGAATAGCTTGACTCCCTCTTCTTTGTGGCAGCCCCTGAGATATTGGAACACTGCTATCATGTCTCCCCTAATCCTTCTTTTCATTAAACTAGACATACCCAATTCCTGATTTCTTCCTATGTTTTAGCCTCCAATCTCCTAATCATCTTTGTTGCTCTTCTCTGCACTCTTTCTAGAGTCTTCTTTTTTCAATATCTTCTTTTACATTGTGGCGACCAAAACTGGATGCAATATTCCAAGTGTGGTGTAACCAAGGCATTATAAATTGGTACTAACACTTCACATGATAATCACGTGTGGGTAGTAGCTGCGCTAGCCCTGGAATTCTATCTGCTCACACGGGCTGTGACATCATTCTCGGACATTCTACTAGTATTTCAAGCAGTAAATATCCAACACCCAAGATCTTCACCCTTACAGACTGCCTGTGTGGGAAATTGCCCCTCTGATATTATTGCTCACTTAGGTTAGAAGGAAAAAAAAATACTGCATGGGTTATGCATGGTTTACAATCAATACCGCATGTTCTTGGAGTCTTGGCTCCAGAGCAATTTCACCGAACAAAAGTTTAATTGACCCAAAGAAGAAACTTGCTGATTTTCAAAGCTGTCAGCCCAGCAAGGAAAATAAACATTCTTTAGGTCAGCTTCCATGTTATTTCTGTGCTAAAGATTTTTCTGCTTGGATTTTTGTAGTCATTTACCTCTTGCAGTGCATTAAAAATACACCCAGTGCTTTACTGTTTGGGAATCCATTCTGCTTTCAATATTTTTTAGTAAAACATTACTTTAGAAGATGGGGAGAAAAGAAGGAGGCTAGGAAGCCATAATCGTAGGGAGTGTTTATGGGAGAAACTTTGAAAAGTTTTGTTTCATTAAGATGCTAGAATAATTTTGGTGCTGGTATATTTAGTCTACGTCTTTGGCATGTGCCCTTTGACCAACCAAAAAAAGCCAGCCTTTCAAAAGACTGTCCACACATGTTTTAAGTTTCAGACAGTTTAAAAAAGAGAGAGAATAAAGAAAATGATGGCTATTTATCCCTTTCCCCCAAATCATAGTTACATACAGAATAACAGAGTTGGAGGTATCCTAGTCAGTCTTTCTTTCTAGATTGCTTCTCTTCTTGATTAGTTTCCATCCATTGCTTCTTGTCCTGCCTTCAGGTGCTTTGGAGAATAGCTTGACCACCCTCTTCTTTGTGGTGACCCCTCATAAGGGTCTTCTCAGGCCAAGCAAGGAGTGATTGGGAGGGGAGGGCGAGGGACGGGGCCAGCCAGTGGTGGGATCACCCGACAGGGAGCCACAGCAGAGTGTTTTGTCCCCGTACCACACACACACCCAACCAGCCAGCCAGCCGAGGGTTAAATAAACTCTTCAAACACTCAACGTCAGTGATAAGGAACTTGGCAGCAACTCCGTGGCTGCCTGCCAAAAACTTTTACTCCGATAACACAGACAAAAATACACACAGTTTGAATAGTCCAGTTTGTAATTAAATCCACAGCAAATAGGTGTTGTGTCCAAAGGTGAAAAGTGCCTCGCCAGAGATTAGCTTTGTCCGTCACAGAGTCCGAATGGCCACCACACTCCCTTTTATAGCCTGTGGGGTGTGGTCCAGTGACTCAGCTAATTTCTGGCACGCCTTCCCCTCTGCTGCGCACGCTTCTCCCTGCGCCTCTGGTGAGGGTCCAGCCAGCACTTATTTTCCTCGTCACTGTCCACCTGTGGCTGCGGGGACGTGCTTGGCTCTGAGCCTATCGTTTGGCCTTCGGTGTCCTCTGGAGGCATTGCCAGAGAGGAGGGTCCTGGAGAGGGAGGCCTTGCCAACTCCTCCCCCTCACTCTCAGAGTCTGCATCTGTCGATAGCCCAGGCTCAGGCAACGGATCCACAACACAGAGGGCCCAAAGAGCCGCATGTGGCTCCAGAGTCGCAGGTTGCTGACACCCAGAATAGACTACAGAATAGACTACTCTGCTATCATGTCACCCCAAGTCCCTTCTTTTCATTGAACTAGACATATCAAATCCCTGCAACCGTTCTTCATATGTTTAGCCTCCAGTCTCCTAATCATCTTTGTTTCTTTTCTCTGTACTCTTTCTAGAGTCTCAACATCTTTTTCATATTGGGGCAACCAAACTATATTTGATAAACTATACGATGTATAGTTTTCCCACATTGTGCCGTCTGTTAAATACTTTTGATAACAAGTGGATGAGCCCTAGATACCTTCATTTATGAGGAAAACTTATTTTCTAGAGTTTCCCTTAAAGTCGCCTATCCAATCTGGATATCCTCCAGACATCTCATAACTCTCAAAATTAGCTACGATGTTGGCTGGAGAAGTCTGGCAGTTGAGTTCTGGAGTAAATAATGCATTTCTTCAATTCATCCAGCTGAACCCCAAGGGGTCCATGAACATTCCTCCTTTCCTTGTCATGTCTTACTTCTACCCTGTGCCTCTGAATGCTGCCTAACATTAATCTGCAAATTTTACATACAAAACAGTTCTGTAGAGGTGAGCGCATAGCTGATTTTTCTAACTAGAAAAACAGCTGCATATTTATTTATTTATTTCAGTGATCTCCATGAAGTTTGCATGCATAAGTTTCACATTACCTGAATTGGCTTCAACTGGAAAATCCATTCTGGGCTGTGTTTCCAGCGCAACCTTGGTTGCTATTTGTGGTTAGTTTAATAACCCCAGGATAAAAATATTTGGGGTGGGGGCTGGGGATAGGAAAATGATGACCCATACATGATGAAGTAATCACCCAAATACTCTGACTAACCTTCTTGCATCAGACATTGTGATACCAATGCACAGTTGTGGCATTTGTGCGATGATATCATTGTGGTTTGTGTGGGCGGGTGTTTGTGTGATTATTGGTTTTGTTACAGATGCAAATGGTGCTGAAAAGCTGTGTAGATTTACATAGGTCTTTTGTAGGAATATATATACCGTACAACTCCAGTTTGAATGGACAAATAGGAGAACAAATTTATATGCTTCTTATTTGTTGTATTTTGGAGTACCCAATTAAGTCAGAGGAAAGTTGGAAGAATTCCAGTTTTTGTCTTTCAGAAGTTTATTTTCCATTGTAAGAATCTCAAGCTTGTTAGGTTTAGAGATTTCTTGGCCTTTTTTATGGCCGGAGAAGCTCATAAACTGCAGTCATCTTGGGATTTGTCTAGAGATGGTCCTATAACTGAAGATGTTGATAAGAAGACACTTCTCCTGTTTTCTATTGACTTTTGTCCCTGTCAGTGGACAGATTCCAGACAAAGGTGTGGACAAGTAAAAGAAAAAAGAAAGAAACTTAATTTAAATTTAGATGTACATTTAAAATTTTAATTATTAATTAAAATTTTAATTTTAATTTAATTTTTAATTGTAATTAATGAAATCCTGGTGATGTCACAGTTCATCGTGTTATATTGATGTTGTCTTTGAAATGAACATTCAGAAAGAAAGACTTTGAAAGTCACAAGAAGTTTTTGTACTGAGAGGTTCCATTGGCTCCATCTATCATGAAGAACTTCTGATCTAAAACATGGAAATAATACGGTAAATATTACGCAGACTTTATAAGCACCTATTTTGTTCAAATATGGTGATCTACATAGCAATTTACCTAATGTTGATAGTAATGATGACACTGGTTTTTGATATTTCAGCAATATCACATTATTATTTAAGAATGGAAGTCCTATGCATGCATCATGTGTCTAAAAATAAAATATGTTTCCTTTTTTGGATTATTGATCCTAAACTTACAGTTGCTATATAAAATTATATAGTTTACTTAATATATAATTTAAAAAAAAGAGAGAAGAAAAAGAAGCATTATATTTGTTGGGCCCACTAGAATCTATGCTATTTTCATATTGTTAATTTGTTCTGGCTTCACTATAGATCCCAGATATCTGTATATCTTTATAGCTTTCCAAGTTGTCCAATTTTGTGCTGCTATGTGTACAATCCACCATTACTTAAGTTTGGAATTCTTTTTGGTACTACTTTTATTCTGTTTTATTTTATTATATTTGTTCTTAATTATTTTTTAGATCCGATAAAACTTACAGTTTTTTAATTGTTATCGGAGAAATATGTAACAGTTCTACTATTAAATATTTTATCGCATCTGAACTTAAGGCTGTAACAAACTGATTTGATTTAAAATCTCTGTTTAACTGTTACACTTACAATCACTGTAAATTATGGGTCCATGAATCCAAAGGACAAGTAATTGCACCAGTGGTGAAATCCAATTTTTTTTACTACCGGTTCTGTCGGCATGGCTTGGTGGGCGTGGTGTGGCTTGGTGGGCGTGGCTTGGTAGGCATGGCAGGGGAAGGATACTGCAAAATCCCTATTCCCTCCCCACTCCTGGGGGAAGGATATTGCAAAATCTCCATTCCCACCCCACTCTGGGGCCAGCCAGAGGTGGTATTTGCCTGTTCTCTGAACTACTCAAAATTTCCGCTACTGGTTCTCCAGAACCTGTCAGAACCTGCTGGATTTCACCCCTGCATTGCACACACACTAGCAAAATAAACATCATGATAAAAATCCTTGGGAATGTCTTTTTTAAATTCTACATCCTAAAAGGGAAGATCGTAGAACAAAGCTTGATATTGGTGCCAATCTCTGTGTGTTTCAGTAAGTAAACATAAGCTCCTATGGTATCTGTCATCTCTATGATTGAAAATGTCTTTAACATATTTGGGGGTTCACTTCACTTTCAGAAGAGAATTTTTTGAAACATGGATTGCTAATGATAGCAACACTGTCAAGCAAAATGACCAAGATCGATGTCTTCAAGTGAGCTGTTGTTTTGCAGTTTAATAGAAATGTCTAAATTCGTAAAACACAAGCTATGCTATGGCAGAGGTGTGGACTTCGGCAGGCCCAGCTTTTAACCAGTTTTAAATGAACTTGAAGGTATCTAGGGGCTTTAAGAAACTTGGTAAGGGTATGTAGATGTGTGTAATGGTGATGAGATGTTTGGATGTTGACTATCTCGCTTTGATTGCTTCTAGCTTTTAGGTTGGCCTATCTCCCCCCTCCCAAGGCTACTGGTAAATGGGGCATTTTGTAAAATTAAATGCAAGCAAAAACCTTGATGTAAAACCATTTGCAGTTCTTCTGCAAGCTGAATACTTCTTGTTTTTTTTTTTTTTAAAAAGGAAAAGCTTAAAAGGCCAAGTAGTCCTCTGGGCTTCGTGCTAAGGTACGTAACCAAAACACATTCTGGATGTACTTGTAATCAAGTTCCAGTAATCTTTTCAATAATATGAAAGGAATGTCAGATCTTAGCATACTTTTGGAGAAAGATGAGGGTAATATATTTTTTAATCATGGCATGGGAATGATATAACTGAATGAGTTGTCACATATGCAGCTGACAAGGACAAAAAACCTTAAAAGAAAAAGTTGGCTTTTCATCCAGCATCCCAAATCTTGTTCTCTTTCTCTTCATCTTTTAAAAAAGATAAGAGAGATCCTTAATCAGATCAGTCTCTAACCCATCTAGAGAACATTGGAAAGCTATGAGAGGATAGAAATGCAATTACATCCTCTCATTGTCTGGAATACAAGAGAAAATATATAACAATCAGGATTAAAAACCGGAAATATTTTAATCCATGGTCTGTTCTCCTTTTAAAGACATCCATGTTGATGGCCATCATCACATAATGTAATAGGAATGTCCTCCATGTGTCCGTAACCATTGAAAAGGAGTATTTTTTTGCCTGTTTTGGCTCTTCTCTACCATCCTTTTGCAAGGCAAAATAGTTTACCCCTGGTAGTAATATTAGGAGAAGAAGCAAAAACATTTAAGGACATGGAGGCACTCCATTTTAAGCTTGATTCAACATGAATTCAGTAAGCGAAGACTTTTTTTTTTTTTGCACCATCTATCTATCTATATAGATAGCGCTTCATGGCATAGGACCTGGGTACTTACGAGACCGCCTTCTGCCTCCGATAGCCTCCCATCAACCAGTATGCTCCCACAGAGAGGGTCTCTTCAGGGTGCCGTCGGTTACACAGTGTCAACTGGCAACCCCCAGGGGGAGAGCCCTCTCTGTGGGGGCACGTGCCCTCTGGAATGAGCTGCCCCCGGAGATTCGTCGGATTCCCGAACTTCGTACCTTTTGCTGCGCCCTTAAAACATTATTATTCCATCAAGCAGGGCTGGCCTAAAATATTATTTTAATGGGTTATTTTATTTTAGATTATTGGCCAAACTATTTAATAATTTTAAATTGTTTTTAACTTTTATATTGTTGGTTTTTATCTTGGCTGTACACCGCCCTGAGTCCTTTGGGAGAAGGGCAGTATAGAAATTCGAAAAAAAAATTTAGCAAGGGGTTTTCTGTCCAGTTGCTGGGTGAGCATAGCCATGGTGGGTGTGGCCTAGTTGGCCTCCTGCACCACAGTCGGGGGAGCATTTTATCCCTCCCTGGCCCCAGAGGCTTTCCTTGAGCCTCCGGGAGGGTGAAAACGGCCTCCCCAGGCTCTGGAGAGCCTCTGGATCCAGAAACGGGCCTGTTTCTGCCCTTCCTGAACTTCTGGTAGGCCCGTTTTTCACCCTCCCCGAGCCTCCGCATGCACCCTATACCCAAAACGGGACACGTGGGGATTCCTGGGCGGGGTGGGTGGGGAGGGGCCAGCCAGGAGTGGGACTTGGGGGTTCTCTGAACTGCACAGAATCTTAGCCTTCTCCTGAACTCCTACAAACCCCCAGCAGCCCACCCCTGCTAGTATTGTACTACAGCATTTGCCAGTAGAAGTAAAACATTCAGTGTTACAGGTTCGGGTGCTGTTGGCCAAGCTGTAGATAACCCCAGATTCTTAAATTATGCAGCAAATTAATGGAAGCACAGACAAAGGCCATCTATGCCATCTCACCTGACAGACATGGATGTGAGGACCAGAAGATTCTGAAATACCCACACGAGAAACAGATCTAGGCAGAATTCACAGAAGAAAATTTTGAAAAACTTTGCTATCAGCATCAGAGAAGTATTATTTCATGCATGATAAATAAGATAGTTTTGGAGATCCTTGGATTCTTTTGGAAAAGACAACCTGTGTTCCATCCAAAGCAAGTTATCTAATGCAGCTAAGCTATAGATTTCAAAAGATCTTCTCTTGAAGGTTTCAAAAATTATTGTCACTGGAATGTTGAAGAAGCACTTGCCTTATCTTGAACAATGGTCTTGATCAGACAGTTTCTTCAGGGGTGGGTTCTAATTTTTTTTACTACCGGTTCTGTGGGTGTAGCTTATTTTGTGGGCGTGGCTTGATGGTCATGTGACAATTCTTTAGGATTTAGCAGAGGTACTGGTCTACCAGGCTTTTAACTGCTTACAGAGCTGTACCGATCTAACCTTTTATTTTTTGCAGGCACTGGTCTACCCATTTATTTTTGCAGGCATTGATCTACTCATGTATTTTTGCAGGCACCGGTCTACTCATTTGTTTTCTTTTAACACTGATCAGCTGTAGGGCGGCCCTTTGAAGCCCCGTGGCAAGAATTTAAACAGTTTTTTTCCCCTCTAGCCATCAGCTGGGACTTAGGAGGCAGCAATAGATTGGGGGTGGGGCCAAATAAAAGATAAGAATAACGCGGAGGGTGGGTGGGAGGGGCGCAGGGAGTGGGTGGGGCGGGTGGGTGGGGCAGGTGGTGGTGGTGCAGAACCGGTTCGGTGACATCATATCGTCACCGCTACCGGCTCGGGAGAACCGGGCCGAACTGGTAGGAACCCACCACTGAGTTCCTTCCTGCCTTTCCCTTTCTTTGAATTTGTGCTATTGCACAGCCTCTCAATCAATCCCCTTGATTATGAGTTGTAGGATGTGTTCAGAAGCTGAACACTTGTGAATTAAATCCAACTACATGTGACGGGAGTACCTGGACATGCCTGAGATTTGCATATAAAGCATATGCTCTTCCCGTGAGCTATAGATCATGTCAATCATTTGTGGGTTCTATCTCACACTCGGCCTACACATACACAGAGACACACACGTGCATAAATAGACTAGTACAGGAAATAAATCCCTTATCTTTTTCATTTCCTGTTCTTTCCGGAGTGATAAAGCAGAATTTGCTTCCAAAATTTCACGAGAGAAGACAGTTTTGATTCTCCTGGGTGGAATGTGGTGCTCATTAACTTACATCGTTACAAGATGGCCAGGGGGCATGTGTGAAACTCATGGCTTTTATTGATCAATCCTCGTTCTCATTTGATTCTACAATTGCACTGCCATCCATAGCCGAACATCATGAAATAAAGGATCATTGAAGGAAACCCTGACCATCGATTCCACACTTAGATCCCAAAGGGAAGGAGAGAAGCTACCTATGGTCATTCAGGAGCTAAACCAGCCCTGGAAGGGAAAGGCGAAACAAACTCTGTAGCCAGCAGCATCTTGTTTATATCACCTTGGAGAGTTGATAATGTTCTTATCGCTGTGTCCGAAACTCAGCAGTCTAGACATTTCACCTAATTGTCTCCTCCTGGTAAGCAGCAGCCCTGGTGACATTCCAAGATCTGACCTTTGCCCTAGGAGCCCCAAAACAAGGACTCTCAGGAATCCCATAGTGTTATGTATTAAAGATTTTTCTTTAAAAAGAGGCCACCGGGTCAAGCTACTGCCAGAGTTTTCAGTAATGATCGTTATCTAGCACACACTTTCCTCTCTATGGTTTTGATTTGCTATGCCACCACAAGCAACCCACAAGGTTGTTAAGAGAGGCATTGCTCTCAGCTTCCAATTTCCAAGTGAAATTTATCACCAGAACGGATGGAAAGCTGGGAAGCAATGCCAAGTATTTTCATTTTTACTTTACGTGATATTTATATTTATTAGAGTACAACATTATTCACTTATCACAAACAATGTTCCTGATGAAGCTGGTGGCCCTTATAGAAGTTCTTCTCAAGATAGTAGAGTTGCCAGGTGTCCACTATTTGAGCGGACAGTCCGCTTTTTTCACATTATGTTCACTATTTTTTTTCACAAAATAGTGGACATTTTTTTTATTCAAAAGCTTTATGATGAAATGATACAGAATCTACAGCTGTACAGTCTAAGAGAATAAGGATAGGAGAATCGTGTTTTGTCTTTTTTTTCATAAGTTAGAATGAAAGAGCCAGCTCCGAGTTTACTGAAACTGTTCCACTATTGTGCATCAATTCCGGTATCAAATGCAAACGTTGAACGAATTTTCAGCGTCATGGGAAATTTGTGGACTGACGAACGTAACCGATTGCTTGTATCAGTTCAAAGTGAACTTTGTATATTTTTAAATATTTCTCAATGTTGTACTGAAATTAAAGAATTATTCCTTAAACACAAAGAATTGATCAAAGCTGCGCAGTCAAATAAAAAATACACACGACAGCAAAGTAAAATGTAATTTAATATTTTACATATTATTATAATATATTTGATGTTTTGAATTTTAAGTAAAATTTTGAAGTGATTATTTTAATACGTGTTAAAATGTTTGTAAGAAAATATATAATTTAATTATAATTTTTTTTAAAAAAAATTTACTACTTAACCCCCCCACCCACCCCCACCCGCTTGTCCGCTATTTTTTGGAAGCAGACCTGGCAACCCTAGACTGAACTCTTTTCTTCAATGAGAATAATTCTTCCAAAGTGAATTCTCATTCTCAGGGAATCCTTTTAATGCAATGTAAGGCTAAATAAAGTAAGGAGTATATATATGTTATGTTATACAGTGGTATCTCGGTACTCATCATTAATTGATTCTGGGGGGCGCAATGATTACAAAAAATGATGCGTACCAAACAAATGTTTCTCATAAGGAATAATGTAGTGAGTCTCATGGCAGCCAACACCAACAGGTTCTAGCTTGTACATTGAGTACCAAACAAACGATGAGTACTAGGGCAACGTTTTCACATCAAAATGCATTGAGTATGAAATTCAATGAGTTTCAAAGCAGTTGAGTACCAAGGTACCACTCAGCCAGCTGTATGCCACATACAAAAGTAATTTGTTACCAAAGTTGGAGTGGCGTGTTTTTTTGGTCAATTTTTAAAATAAGTTTTTATTATTTAAATATCCTGGTAATTTAAGAGAGGAGAGAGAAATGTTGTCTTACTTACCATGAGTGTTATGTTGATTTTCATGGGAAGAGTGGAGGAAATCAAATAATGCAATCATTCTGTAAACTTTCTTTAAAGCTTACAGATCTGAGTAGAAACACATATTTTGTCTTCACAAACATTACAGAAATTACATTCTGAGTAACCGAGGGACTTTTAGAAGATTCCTTAGTAAATTTCCAAGTCAAACCCCAGACTCAGAAGGGAGTCTGGCATTATCATGAAATTCCATGGACCTTCTCATTGTTGGTAAACATAAAACTCCCTCATCACTTCTGTATCTTTAAACTACTATTAGAGTAGAGGGTCCTGATTGAATTCTTTACTAATCTGACACAACATGTGACAGAAGTTCTGTAGCTGCTATTTTCAGAGACTAAATAAGCCATATTTGGCGTAACCCTCACCCATTTCTTCTTTAGTATGTAGGAAATAGTGCTAGAAATGTGATGTAAGACTACTGTAGACCAGACTAGATTAGACTAGATGAGACGAGATGAGGCAAGACTATATTACAATAGATGAGACTGGACTAAGAATAGAATAGACTAATCTAGACTAGACTACATTAGAATAGATGAGACTGCATTAGATTGAACTAGACTAGACTAGACTAGACTAGACTAGACTAGACTAGACTAGACTAGACTAAACTAGACTAGACTAGACTGGAAGAGGAGGAGAGAGGAGTGGAGGGAAGGAGAGGGGAGGAGAGGAGAGAAGAGAAGGAGAAGGAAAGGGGAAGGAGAAGGAGGAGAAGGAGAAGTTTTATTTTGAAATAAGGGAAGAGGGATCTAACAGAGCACTGATTAGAAAAGAAACATCGATTCTCCACACCTGCTGCTTTGCCACAGATCTCCCTTTTCTTCCCTAGGGAAGTTGGCTTGTTTTGATCATCTGCCTCTCCTTTTCTTTGAGCAAGTGCACCAAATGTATGTGATTTATTACTTGTAATTATAACAATTTTTCAATCCACGAATGTGTTTTTCCATTCAAAACTAGTAGTAACCAACCATTTTGTAAAAAAAAAAAAAAAAAATCATGCCATGTACAGATGCTATGAAGAATATAAGGGAAGCAATAGATAAGTCATTCTCCAAGATCTTTGTATATCACAAATGTTCTCTAAAGCTCCGGAGAGAATTCTATTTCTTGTTCAAAATCTTGTTGAGCTTCAGGCTAGTACTACAAACAATCACACACATCTGAAACGTCACTACCTTAATCTGAAAAAAACAAAACAAAAAACCAATTAGAGCCTTTACCACTCCTAATTCTAAAGGAATTTAGAATCCTGCATTAAAATATAATGAAATTTTTTAAAAAATACCAAACTAATCAATGCCAAAACAATCCTATGCTTTCATCTCTTTCAATGTCCAAAATATGATCTTTTTTTTAATTGGCTGATGTCAAAACATTAAGAAGAAGGAATGAAAAGGACTGTGCTATAATTCATCCATATTAAAGAGAAATAAATTATTGCACTTCCCTTGTTCAATTTCTTATTTTACTTTGTGTGCACCCAATCAACCAAGGGAAATTTGAGAAAAAGAGTGGGAGGGAGGGAGGGAGGGAGGGAGGGAGGGAGGGAGGGAGGGAAGGAAGGAAGGAAGGAAGGAAGGAAGGAAGGAAGGAAGGAAGGAAGGAAGGAAGATCTAAACAATTCCTATAGGAGGGACCTGGAAAGCCATCAAATCATTTTTTTTTTTTTTGAAGACCTTGAAGTTCAAGAGGTAGGAATAAGGATGAAGCTGTCAGTCAGAAAAATGAAAAAAAAAATAAATATCCTACAAGTCCTCAGAAAGAATGCCTCATATAACATACCAGACTTGCTCTATTTCAAAAACCCTGCAGGCAGGGTGGATTTGATTTAAATCGAGTTGATTTAAATCACAATTTAAATTATGATTTAAATCACTAGTAAAAAAGGCTTGATTTAAATCAACTCGATTTAAATCATAATTTTTAAAGAGCCACTGTCATCTCTGCTACTCCTTTGACCCGCTGTTGACTCACCGATAGTTCCAGTGTTGCAGAATATACAGCCTCATGCTATATATCTAAGCTCCATTTCATGCTGAATAAACTAAATTATTTATGTATCTTAAATAGAAAACTATCTTACGAAAGATTTTTACCCCAAAAGTTTTTTATTAAAATAAATTCGATAAAAATCAAAAAAATCCAATTTAAATAAAAAAATCTGATTTTTTTGATTTTTTTTAAAAAAATCATTGATTTTTATCCACCCTGCCTGCAGGTAATCCAGAATATATTAGTTCAGCTCCTGATCATAGCCAAAGCTATGGGATCACAGAAGTTTAGGTCTTCTTTCAAATCTTTCTAAACTGCTGTGGAACCTTCTGCAGAAATGTTTTAAAAAGGGGAGAGCATTGTGTCCATAGGATTGCCCCCAACACCATCATTTTGACCATAAGCAATATTTATCTTACAAGTGCCTTGGTGAGTGGCCAACTGAAAGTAGGCACTGTGGGAGCTAGGAATATTTCTCCAGTAATTTCCCCCAGCCCCAGTCTAGCGTAAATCACCCAAGATCTGCCAACACAACAGAGCAGTGGTCACCAACTTGTGGTCTGTGGAAAGCTGGCTGAGGAATTCTGAGAGTTGAAGTCCACAAGTCTTAAAGTTGCCAAGATTGGAGACCCCTGATTTATTTATTTATTTATTTATTTATTTATTTATTTATTTATTTATTTATTTATTTATTTATTTATTTATTTATTTATTTATTTATTGGTTCGATTTATATGCCGCCCTTTGCCGGAGACTCAGGGCGGCTTACAGTGCATTAAGCAATAGCCCTCATACTTTTTTGTATATACCTGCTTAGTAAGGCTTTCGGCGCCCCCCCAAGCGGTGTTCTTTTTTATACAAAGTCAGCTTATTGCCCCCACAAACTGGGTCCTCATTTTACCCACCTCGAAAGAATGGAAGGCTGAGTCAACCTTGAGCCTGGTGAGATTTGAACTTGCAGTAATTGCAGGCAGCTGGTGTTACTTAACAGTGCTTTAGTCTGCTGCGCCACCAAGGCTCTGTTTAGGAGGTCCTGTGAATGTAAGGGGAAAAAAATAGGGCCATTGCAAAAGAGACATCTCAACCCAGGGGAGGAGAAAGTATGAGAAAGAGATTCAGAGCAATTCCACCTTAATTATGCTAGGTATAAATTGAGCTGGAGAATTACTTTGACAGATTTTCAAAATGATCCTACTAGCAATAAAGTTCTTTTTAGTAATCTAAAGGATTCTTGTTTCCTGAATTTGCTGGTTGCAAAAGGCTTGACAATCTGATGGGTGTGTGTGTGTGTGTGTGTCTTCAGATGGTTTCTAGGGTTGATGGGAGCTGTAATCCAATCCACTTGAAGGATTTCTCTTTGGGGAAATATATTCTAACCATAATTTCATGCTGGCACTTGAAACATAAAAATGGTCTTGTTAGAAAGAAACAAAACCACCAACTTGCTTTCCTCTAATCGAAGCAAATATTTCAAGCTCTTTCCTCCCCCTCCCCCTTGCCTGAAAATGTTGTCTGATGGCTTCCTTCTGTCCCTCACAACCAGCATCGTACAATAATTGCTTGCTACATCTTTTGCTCCTTGTCAATAAAGGGTACCCCATTTGTTTGGGAATCTGACCTGTGATTATATACAGTAATTTTGAAAATTCCCATTAACATTTTGTGATTTTGCTTGTCCTACCCTCCAATTACAATCTTTATTTATTTTATTCTTCTTTTCATCACAGAGACAGTTGCGAAATGCCCTTGAGGCTACAACTCTCTTCGTTCTTCCACTTTGGCAATCACTGTTTGTTATTTTCACTTTCAGCATGTATGAGGATAGAGGGATAAGGCTTTCAGTGCAGGAGGAACTGGCCCATTAAAAGAGAGTTATAAATAGATGCTAAATTGCATGAGGTGTAATTCCCTCAAGTCAGGATCTCTAGCCTTTAGCCGTTCCCTTTCTACAAATAAAGTATCTCCCACCAACATCTCAGGTAACTTGAAAGGAGCTCTGTTGCAGGGGTCACCAACCTTTCGGACCTCAGGGACCACTAAATTCATAATTTTAAATCCCGCAGACACTAATATGATCTGTCTAATGACCGGCTGGATGGACGTGGCTAGGTGGTCATGTGACTGGGTGGGTGTGGCCAATTCAATGTCGAGGGGCACCTCGCCAGCCTCTACTCACCCCTCTCCTCCTAGTCACTCCTCGCCTGGCCTGAGAAGATAAGGGTGATGGCGGGAGATGGAGAAGTGGCCAGGGCAGAGACAGAGAGATACAGAGAGAGGGGGAGAGAGAGAGAGAGAAACAGAGAGAGATACAGAGAGAGAGGGAGAGAGGGAGGAAGGGGAGAGAGATATGTCAAAAGGATTTTGTGGTTCCCGGTGTTTTTTAACAACTGGTTCTCTGCCCTAATGACCGGCTGGGTAGGCGTGGCTAGGGGGGGTCATGTGACTGGTGGAAGTGAGTGACATCGAGTTGGCCATGCCCACCTAGGTTTTGTGGCTCCCGGTGTTTTCTTTTCTGTGGGAAACAGGTCCAAATGGCTCTTTGAGTATTTAAGGTTGCAGACCCCTGGTTTAGAGTCCACACAACCTTTGATGAAAGAGGCTTTAATTCTGTAATGGACTGGTTAGGGATTTCTTATTGTTGTTGTGAGTGCTGTGCCCTTTTCTTGGGTATAGATATGTATGTATAGGAATAAGTGGGTAGGAATAAGTGGGCACACAGTATGAAAAAGAACCTGTGACATACCTAACTAGCTGTAAACCAGTGACTGATTATGGAATTCGAGCTTCTTCTAACACCCTAGCTTACAGAGTTGTAAGTAAGCAGTGGGCATGCTTCCATGCATCCTATCATGAACTGCTTGGATGCAGGGCAGGCTACTCAATCAAATAACATAGTAATAGATGTACTCTGGTATTATATAGAAGCACTATCCTACTACTCATAATAGTTCCCCATCATTCTTGGGAACTGTTGATTATTTAGCATTTGTCTAACTCATGTCAAGTCTTCAGAAGTTTCCATGTTCTGTTCCATGTTCACTTCTTTCATGGAAATTGCAATTCCCAGATTAATGTTCCCAGAGAAATTCCAATTACAGGGTTTTTTTTTTTCCATGAATGCTGTAGCCAATTATTTCAGATAAAGGGATGACTGCAAAGCTTTCCATGGCCAATTCTACCCAATTCTTTTTAAAAACCATTGGAAATGAACTAAAATCTTTCGCCTTCCTGTCCTCCCATTGTTTCTAAAATTCTAAAATTCTTCTATTTCAATCAAATCAGGAGACAAAAAAAAATCTGTAATTTGAATAATGCCACATCTAAATATATAACTTAGTTTTGCTCTTCCTCTCATATGGAGAGGATTAATGTCCTCTACCCAGTGGGAAACAGCCTTTATCTACATTTGCTTTGGTGTCCATTCCAATCCACCCTCTTTTAAAAACATGGCTCAAATGAGATTTTCAAGGGGAAGTCACACCCAACAGTTAATGAACGACTTTTGGGGATCATGAACTTAAGGGCTTTCAGAAGCTGTGGGAAAGACATAGAGCTGGGGGCAGAAGAGGGAAAGCGAGGGTTGCGTTGAAAAGTGGGATCTTAGGACCTCAAGGCTGTGCATTTACACCAACTTCTCTTTCTGACCTTAAGTGGCCCCACTGGGATGTTGCTACCTATCTTAGCAGGACTTAATGCTTAGTCATAAATCTAGAGAGAAAGAGAGGAGGAGGAGCAGCAGGAGGAGGAGGAGGGACAGAGGGAGATAGGAGAGAGATGTGTCTTGTAAATGCTGAAGTGTCAGCAAAAGCTCTTTAACTCCAGCTTCATAACTTGAGAAATATTTTATCACCCTTGTGGAGCTGAACCTCTGAAAATCAATAGGACTCGAGAGCCAGCTGTATTGATCGGTGAACCAGGATTGTATTGAAATATTCATGGCAATGAGTGTGCTGCATGTACATGCTGCACATTGCTCTCTCTCTCTCTCTCTCTCTCTCTCCTTCCCTCCCTCCCTCCCTTTCCCTCCCTCCCTCCCTCCCTCTCTCTCTCTCTCTCTCTCTCTCTCTCTCTCTCTCTCTCTCTCTCTCTCTCTCTCTCTCTCTCTCTCTCTCTCTCTCTGTGTCTGTGTGTCTGTGTGTGTATATGTGTGCCCATGCATGGTAATAGAAGGCAGGAAGGCAAAGATGGTGCATTTTAATTTAAAATAGATGAAGTTGATTGGGCTTTTGGAAATTCTTTGAGAGGTGGCCTGATCCTCTGGCCTCCCAAACGAGGAAGAGACAGGCGTGCATTTGTGGGTTTGTTTTTGCTTCCTGAATTGGCAGAGGCATTAGAGCCCCGGTCTCTGTGTCTGCGTGGGGGGCGGGGAGGGAAGTCTGGGAGATCTGATAAAATTAGCACCACCCTCTCTGGGGACTTGATGGTGCTGCTTTGTTTGTAAAGCCAATTTGGACCCCTGCCTCTTTGATCTTCACTTTCAGTATTTGAGCCAGGACGTTAATATCACTCATTTCACATGAGATTTGGGATTCAAGTTTCTTCAACATACTAAAAAGCAGCACATTAGACAGAGAATTGTTTGCTGGCCGACTTAGAATCTCAATACCCTTGATACTAATTTGATGTGATGCATTTCACCAGATGTGTCTACCTGAGCAATGTTGGATTCACAGGAGAATTGCCTCGCTGCAGAGCCATATTAAACCCGGCTCCTTGTTCTTCCAGCCTTTCCTTCTCTTCTCCCTGGCACACACACTCACCTTCCTAAAAGCGACCGAATGAAAAAGGTCCGTAATATCTTTCTACATAAAGATGTGAGACCTTAACAAGCATCTGAAGACAAAACCCGGCACCACAGAACAAAACAATAAGTGTAGGGGTGTGTATGTGTGTGTGAGAGAGGAAACACAGAGAATATACCTCCTTTAACAAAGACATGAAAGTAAAAAATATATTTTAATTCGGGTACTGCAGGTGGATGAATTAATTGTATGGAAGTAAATTTAGAGGAGGAATTTTGATCTGACAACGGGATCGACTCCAGGGCAAGCGGAGGAGAAAAATTGGAGGCAGCAAAGAAGGAATGAAAGCAGCCCAAATTGGTTCTTGTCATTAGGTGACCTCGAGATAAACAATCATTGTCAGGAACCGCTGCGTTCTCCCAGTGGATGTGATTATTGCTACCATAACTTCTGCGTGGAGTGCTCAGCTCCATGGTATAGACAAGCGCTTTTTGAATTAGAGACGGTGGGTTCAGCCATAGCTTGAGAATGTGCGTGCAAAACCTGACTTTAAACATTCTGCATGCTAATGGTATTTAGGGTTCTAGATATTCGACAGCAAATAAAATAATAATTGCAAGAAAACCACATTAAATATGACTCATTGACTCTGAGGGCCATAGATATATATTTTTTCCCTGTTCCCACACATCCTAATTTACTTTTAAAAGAACCAGATAAATTTCCTCCAATTGTTTGGGGGTGCCCCTCGGTGGACTTTGAGATTGTTTGGAGTCCTGCTTGTGATGGATTAAACCAAGGACATCCAACATTTTTAGGCTGAAGGTTTCACTTGGCCTTGAGTGCTGGACCAGTACCAAAAGTTCTGTTTCTTTTTCATTTAATGGAAATTCGATCCAGTCAATATGCTGGCATCCCTTGCATTTAATGGTTTTCTTCTTTTATTCACTTTCAAAGTGAACATTCAGTTATATAAAATACAAAAAATCTTAAAGCTTGTAAAAATATTGCTGTATGGGTATCTCTTGGTCAATCTGTCCCAGTGAAAAAACTTTCAAAATGTCTCTTGGCCTATTAAGTTCAGAAATTCTCTCTTTAAGCCTATTACATCACTTATTCTTTTGACATTTAAAGCTTCCCATGACTGCTTTAAGGCTGAGAGTTAGTTCCTGGCCCAAGATCAGGCTGATTTTGTGCTATGGTGAGACTAGAACTCACAGTCTTCCGGCCTTAACTACCACACCAAAGTGGTTCTGAATTCAGTATGGTGCCAGTAATTCAGAATTCCTGTGTCATCCTTTCCTTCCTTAAACTCCCAAAAGCAACATATATTTTTCACTCGGCATTCTGTCTTGGGAAAGCAGGGGTGAAATGCTCCCGGTTCGGACCAGATCACCCGATCCGGTAGCAATGGCGGCGGGTGGTTCGGAGAACTGGTAGCAAAAAAACCCTGCCCCCCACCATGCCTAGCTGAGCCGCACGATCATCAGAGTTTTTTTTTTAAAGCATTTTTTCTACAACCTCTTCAGCCGAAAAAATGCTTTTAAAAGTTAAAAAAAAAAGCCTTTGATGATCGCGTGGCTCAGCTGGGATCGTCAGAGGTTTTTAAAAGCATTTTTTCTACAACCTCGTAGAAAAAAAAATGCTTTTAAAAGCCTCTGACGATCCCAGGTGAGTTGCCTGATCGGCAGAGGCTTTTAAAAGCATTTATTTTTACAACCTCTTCAACTGAAGAGGTTGTAGAAAAAACGTTTTTAACAGAATAAAAAAAGCCTCTGACAATCAGGCAACTCAGCTGGGATCGTCAGAGGCTTTTAAAAGCATTTTTTTACAACCTCTTCAGCTGAAGAGGTTGTAGAAAAAATGCTTTTAAAAGTTAAAAAAAAATCTCTGATGATCACGCGGTCACATTACCCCCCCACCAAGCCACGCTCACAGAACCGGTAGTAACAAATTTTATATTTCACCACTGTGGGAAAGTAACTCGAATCCGCTTAGCCAGACCTAGGTCTTTGCAATTTATTTATTTATTTTTAAAAATTTACATCCTATCAAAAGCAAAACAACACACCGAAGGCAACGAGCAACTCACAAACATGAATGGTAAGGTAACCAGCTGTGAAAAAGTGTTTTCAACCTCAACTCCAGTACTTGCAATATTTTCTCGTATCGTATCGTATCGTATCGTAATCTCATAGAGGCCCAATATATTTACTAAGGTCTGGTAATTTATATGTTTTGAGCTTCTTTTCATGGTACATTGTATAAACCATTACGAATTCATCAGGCTGAAATGTAATGTAGCTAGACTGAATATGACTACTACCAGATATTCTGCTTTTATGTTGTTCCTGAACTAATTCAGGCAGGATATACTATGATAAATGACAAGTAAATATATGTTGAGTCAATCTTATAAAGTATAACAGGATGCAAACGGGGTGGGGATATTCCTATAAAGTTTATATACTGTAAATATATAGAATAAAAGAGTTGGAAGGGACCTTGGAGGTCTTCTAGTCTAACCCCCCGCTCAAGCAGGAGACCATATACCATTTCAGACAAGGGGCTGTCCAGTTTCTTCTTAAAAGCCTGTTGTGGCCCCGCCCTCTGAGCCTATCTCATCGGAGGAAGAAGGCACCGCACATGAGGGAGAGGAGTCATCCAGGCCTCCCTCTCCAGGCCCCTCCCCTCTGGCACTGTCTCAGGTGCCGGCTGAGGAAGAGGAGATTAGCCAGGAGCCAGGTGTCTCTGATGAGAGCGAGGAAGGAGAGCCGTCGTTCCTGGATGCATGCCAACGAAGGCGTGATAAACGGTTGCAGCAGTTAAGGAGGCGTGCTAGGGATTATGACTGAGTCACTGGACCACACCCCAGAGACTATATAAGAGAGGGTGGTGGCTGGTAAAACTCTGTGACGAACAAAAACTAACTCTGGCTAGTCACTTGAACAACGCCTGAAGCTGCCGAAGGGATATTGTTTTGCTGGACTATTTACGATGCGTATGTAATTTTATGTTATCTGTTGAAGTAAAGCTCTTGGCAGACGGTGCTTATATTGTTGCCAAGTTTGAGATAATGACCTGTGTGCATGCCAAGTACTTTCTTAATCCTCGGCTGGCTGTGTTTGTGTGTGTGTGGAGACGGGGACAGATCAAAGCCTCCAGTGATGGAGCACCCACAACTTCTGGAGGCAAGCTGTTCCACTGGTTAATTGTTTCTCACCATTAGGAAATTCCTCCTTGGTTCTAGCTTGCTTCTCTCCTTGATCAGTTTCCATCCATTGTTTCTTGTCTTGCCTTCTGGTGCTTTGAAAAATCGATGGTCCCCCTCTTCTTTGTAGCATCCCCTCAAATATTGCAACATTGCTATCATGTCACCCCTAGTCCTTCTTTTCATTAAACTAGCCATACCCAAATCCTACAACTGTTCTTCATAGGTTTTAGCCTCCAGTCCCCTAATCATCCTTGTTGCTCTTCTCTGCACTCATTCTAGGGCCTCAACATCTTTTTTTTTTAATTTTTATTAATATAAGATATACGAACAAACATAAATACATTAAGACAACATGCCAAACAAACAAACATCGATTCAATCCCATGACTGACTCTTAAATTTGCTACATCGGTGGGTTATTTTCCTATTACTTTTATCTTTCTCTATTCGTATCTATATCTATATCTATATTTACATATTTACATATTTGTATATAGAACATTATAGTCTTTGTTTAATTTTATACATTCCTATTAAGTAGTCAATAATCATTTTTATATTCCTATTTTTCCCTCCAGCCAGCTGTACCATCTTTGCCACACTAAATAGTAATCAGTATCGTCTTTCTGTTGTAATTAAGGCGGCTTACAAAATGACAATTTCCAATACAAATCACAACAAGTTAAAAATTAAAATCAACACCCCAATTAAAACACTTTAAAATTATAACAGTGTACACCCAACGGGTGCTTTATTGCTTTAGCGGTGAGCCAGATTCCTAGATACTTTACTTACTTTACAATTTGTAATCCTAGTTTGTCTTCTAGTTTTGTCTCCTGTACCTTTGCCAAATTCTTTGTCAGTGCTTTAGTTTTTTGTTTATTGATTTTGAGCCCCGCCACTCTTCCATATTCCTCTATCTTCACTAAAAGTTTGATTCCTGTTGTTTCCGGTTGCTCCAATATAAATACCATGTCGTCAGCGAAGGCTTGTAATTTATAATCTTCTTTTCGTGTTCTCAGACCTTTTATTTCGTCATCCTTCCTAACTTCATTTAATAATATTTTCAATGAGATTATGAACAATAATGGAGATAAAGGACAGCCCTGCCTCACACCTTTTTGTATATCCAGATTGTCAGTTATGTCCCCATTAATCATAATTTTGGCCGATTGGAAAGAATATACTTTTCTAATCATATGTAGAAATTTGTCGCCGAAATCCATGGCCTCTAATTGTAATATGAGGAAGTTCCAGTTTAAGTTATCAAATGCCTTCTGTGCGTCTAAAAAAATTAAGGCTACCTGTTTATCAACTTTTTTCTCGTAATATTCCAGGACATTGATAATAGTTCTCATGTTATTTTTAATCTGTCTTCTTGGGACAAAGCCGTTTTGATCTGCATGTATATATTTGTGAATAATTATTTTCAGTCTTTGTGTTATGACCAACATGAACAATTTGTAGTCCACATTGAGCAATGAGATCGGTCTATAATTTTTAACTTGTGTGGAGTCTGTATCTTCCTTGGGGATGAGTGTGATAATGGTTTCAGTCCAAGATTTGGGGATTTCTGCTTCTAATAGTGCATCATTGAGGACTTGAAGTAGTAGCTCATCTATTGCATGCTGACATTTTTTATAAAATTCCATTGGTATTCTGTCCGGGCCTGGAACCTTATTATTCTTCTGCTTTTTCCTTGCTTCTACCAATTTGGTCATCGTAATTGGTCTATTTAATGCTTCTCTATGGATCTCCTCTAATTTTGTAATATTTGTTTTACGTAAATATTCCTTAATGTCAACATCTTTTTCATATTGTGGCAACCAAAACTGGATGCAATATTCCAAACGTGGTCATACTAAGGCTTTGTAAAGAGGTACTAATACTTCACATGATTTGATTCTATCCTTTCTATTAATGCAGCCTTCAATTGCATTAGCTTTTTTTCTTTCTTTTTTTTTTTTTTTTTTGTGGCTGCTACTACATCCTACTGGCTCATAGTTAAGTGATTGTCCACTAGGACTTTTTTTTTTTTTTTAATTTGATTTATATGCCGCCCTTCTCCGGAGACTCAGGGCGGCTTACAATGTGCTCAGCAATAGCCTTCATCCTTTTGTATATTTATACAAAGTCAGCTTATTGCCCCCACAAACTGGGTCCTCAATTTACCTACTTTAGAAAGGATGGAAGGCTGAGTCAACCTTGAGCCTTGGCGAGATTCGAACCTGCAGTAATTGCAGGCAGCTGGTCTTAATAACCAGCTTAATAACAGGGTGCCTTAGACCACTGTACTACCAAGGCTCTTGAAGACTTGAAGACCCCTCTCACAGTTACACAAAGTAACATAGCCCATGGAAAGCATTTGGAGCTTGAAATTATTTCAAAAATCTAATGTGGGCAATCTGTGGCCTCAATTTAGCTCCCGAATCCCATTTTGCAGCATATAAGAGTCTGAATCATGCTTTCAAAATCTGACAATGCTGTGTCAATTTTTTACACTTTTCAAGCAACTAAAAAACTATTGGTGTGATCCAGGGGTGAAATGTAAAATTTGTTACTACCGGTTCTGTGGGCGTGGCTTGGTGGGTGGGTGGGTAATGTGACTGGGTGGGCGTGGCCAACTTTTTTTTTTTTTAACTTTTCAAAGTATTTTTTTCTGCAACCTCTTCGGCCAAAGAAGTGGTAAAAAAATGCTTTGAAAAGCCTCTGCCAATCCCAGCTGAGCCACGCAATCATCAGAGGCTTTTTAAAAAAACTTTTAAAAGCATTTTTTCAGCGGAAGAGGTTGTAGAAAAAAATGCTTTTAAAAGTTAAAAAAAAAGCCTCTGATGATTGTGCGGCTCAGCTGGGCATGGGATTTTTGTTACCAGTTCTCCGAACTATCCGCCGCCATCACTACCGGATCAGGCGATCCGGTCCAAACCGGGAGCATTTCACCTCTGATGTGATCTGTATGTTTCTGTACATATATGCATGTTACTTAATATCCCTTTCTCTATCAACTTTCTCAACTGTTCACCTTCATTGTCCAAGATTCTGATTTTATGAGCCGTGTCTCTTTATGCACAAGAGATACAGAATTTCTTGGCGCTTATGGCAAACCTTTTGAAATTCACAGGTTTCTCCTTTGCAGTGGGGAGAGGTGATAGAGAGGCCAAGCTTGGAAAAGTGAGCTATTAAAGTATGATGCAAACACCCAACACTTCCTCAGGGTGATGCTGAATTGTATCAGTAAGTGGTTTAACTCCTGGCAAAAATTCATATCTAAATGAAAACAGCTAGCATATGGCATAAAATGTACTACACTATATAAATGCTAGTCCTATGTGTAAATAACAACTGTAGCCAGGACAGCAGGGGCATTTCTACAACTGTATTGTCACTAAGCAAATGTGTTTTATCTGGATGTTGTCCTTGTTGTGTGCTAGAATCTGCAAATATATCAGATGTTCCTGCCTCTTTCCAGGTAGGCATAACATTAGATGGAGACACAGTTCTGAAAACTGGGGAAGAAGGAGATCAGATTTTATTCATTGTCCCAAGGGTGTTTCTCCAAACGGCAATCAGACTTTCTTGCTTTCTTTTCCTTTTTTCCCTTGAAAATGTTTTGCTTCTTATCATAGAAGTTTCTTCAGGTTTTTTGGGATGAGAAATGAAACATTTTCAAGAAAAAGAAAAAAAACATAAGAAACTCTAGTTGCCTTTTGGAAAAGCATCTTTGGGAGAACCATGATCTGTTTCAGCAGTCACCAACTGGTGGTCCAAGAGAAAATTTTGGTGGCCCACAGAAAAATTATTTGCATTTTTTATATTGCACTAAATCAGGGGTCCTCAAACTACGGCCCCTGGGCCGGATACGTGCAATGAATGTTTGTGTTGCTGCAGAGATTCTCCCCCTTTGGGGTCTTTTTGTGCAGGTCAGAGGGGGACAGAAATTCCGACTTGGGGTCTGCTTCAGCCTCCTGGTGCAGAGCTTTGGGCGAAGGCTGGAGCGAAGTGTCGCTGGTGGCGAAGAGCCAGAGGGCCTCGTTCCAGTGGGACAGCATCATAGACTGGCACTGGTTGACCATCTCAGCCCGCTGAGCCTCCAGGCACCGGTACCTGGCCTTGCACTCTTGCTGGTCTTTCCTCTGCTTGGAAAGCCTATGCTCCTAGTCCTCAGTGAGGACTAGTGCTTCTGCTGAGCCTCCTTCTCACCAGATCCAATTTCAACTGAGCCAGCTGTTTTGCCAACTCTTTCTCATGGTGGCTGCTTAGCTCCAGCAACTGCTTCCTGTTGGGGCCCTAAGGAGCCCAGGCGGGCAAGTGAGGAGTAGCAAGTAGAGACTGACTGGCAAGGTGCCTCTCGACCTGAGTGACATTGAATTGGCCACACCCACCCAGTCACATGACCACCTTGCCACACCCACCCAGCTGGTCATTAGGCAAATCATATTAGTGGTCCGCAGGATTTAAAATTATAAATTTAGTGGTCCCTGAGGTCCGAAAGGTTGGTGACCCCTGATCTGGATGATTGAGAATCTCCATAGATGATTTATCCATTGTTTCAATGTTAGGATGAGAATCAAACAGGTTTGTCCATGATATACAAATACTATCAATGCGTTATTAGTGATACTTCTTCTCTGAAAACATTAATAACTGAACAAATATAAACTACATGACACACGTGAAAATTTTAATTGCAGGTTTGCTTGTTTGTCTTTTTATCTCATGATCCATTGCCAAGAAAATATTCAAAGACACATGATGGAATGTCTTTGGTTTAGCAGACAGATTTGGGCAAAGCAAGTACATGGGAATGTCCTTCATTGAATTGAATTTCAACATAAGGCAGGTTACATGACTTATGACTCTCTCCATTAGCAGAATCTGCTGCCTAAAATCATTCACTGTAGAAGAAGAGGCTGAGCTGGAAGGCGGAGTTAAAAGTGTCATCAGTTTGGAGTCATTGCAGTGCCACAAGAGACCCATGAATTCTGTTGACCTTATCTAGTGTAAATTTATCTTTGACCATTAGTTAACTAGATTTTAATTAGCGTTAGCAATTAAACAGTTCTGTGTTTTGCACTCAATGAATACTTCTATTATTTGCACCTGACATTCACACAGTTTGTACAAGGGAAGAACCAATCTTGAATATATACCAGAGTTACAAATTACATAATTCTACCCAGAAATGTGTTTAGATGTTGCCTAACATAACAATAACTATTCCAACGTCCAATCTGAAGGATTGAGGGGAGGAGGTGAAACCACGAGTTCAAGACCCTGTATAAAGAGGTTGAGGCATCGCCTTAAAAGATCCTGAAAAAATACGGTGGGAAATGTCATTGTTTACAGTTAGAGAGAAATATAACATCTTGATTAGAAGAATTCACATCCAATAGCCAACCAATGCCATTTATAGCCACATAATTCTGCAACTCCTGAAACAGCCTCTGTTCTGAAAAAAATCTGAGGACAGCGTGGGTCACTCCATCCAATGTCTATCTGCTGGCACAAGACGGTCTGCCAAATGCTCCGATCTTAACAGTTCCTGGAAACCTTGGGAAGTTGACAGAAATATACCAGCAGGACACTCCTGACGCTGCATTGCTGCAGTAATTTCTTTGTCTTTAAAATGCCATATAATTGCTAATGTAATTAGTGATGTATACAGAGGGGGCCTGTGCAATTACCAAGTCCTAAGATCAAGTAATTAATGTTCTGTCAACAAAACAGCAACTGTTTCATTAACAACTGCCTGGATCTGAGCAGCAGATATAATCAAAGACAAATCCAACCGTCCAGGACATTAGCCAATCTGTTAATTGTTGCCTGAATATGCAATGCAGATTGAAATCAAGCAGAAAGTTAGATCCATTCAGGTGAATGTTAGCAGGATAGGGTATGGGGTGTTTTTTTTAAAAAAAAAAAATCGTAGAATGGATCTGGGCTATCCTAAAGCTTAGTCCCTCCTTTTGTTTTCCTTCAGCTTTGAATAAGAATTTCTTCTGACAAAACGTTTCATTTCATTTAGAGCAGAGATCTCCAACCTTGGCAACTTTAAGCCTGGAGGACTTCTGGCTGGGGAATTCTGGGAGTTGAAGTCCTCCAGGCTTAAAGTTGCCAAGGTTGGAGACCCCTGATTTAGAGCACTTCTGTCATTGTTGACACGTTCACGCAGATGAGAATGCAAAAATTCCACAGCATTACGGAAGCAAATTTAATCAAGGGGAAATTCTATCTAAGTTTCTTTCGAGGCTCCTAGTCCCTTGTGAGCAGGTTTTAACCAAGAGTCTGTGAAATTTGCTGCCTTGGACTATAAGGCAATGGAAGATCTGTTCTGCTTCCTGACGTAGCAAGCATTCGAAGTTTACAATGGCACTGAAAAAGGTTTCTCACTTAGCAACAGAAAATTTGGGCTCAATTGTGGTTGTAAATCGAGGATTATCCATAGGGGTGGGCTTCAAAAATTTTAGCAAGGGGTTCTCTGCCCGTTGCTGGGTGGGTGTGGCCATGGCAGGCGTGGCCTAGTTGACCTCCTGAACCACGGGGGGGGGTTGCCCTCCCTGGGTTCTGGAGGCTTTCCTCGAGCCTCTGGGAGGGCAAAAATAGCCTCCTCAGGTTCCGGAGGCTCTCTGGAGCTGGTTCTGGCCTTCCTGAACTTCCGGTAGGCCCATTTTTCACCCTTCCTGAGCCTCCGCATGCACCCTGCACTTACCTGAATCCAAAACGGGCTGCGTGGGGGCTCTTGGGAGGGACGGGGTGGGGTGGGTGGGGCCAGCCAGGAATGGGATTTGCGGGTTCTCCAAACTTCACAGAATCTTAGCTAGAGGTTCTCCCAAACCCCTGTGAACCCCCCAGCAGCCTACCCCTGATTTTCCATACTCTGATAATATCCCTTTCTGAAAGGGGTTCTTCCAAATCACCTGTATCAGGATTTGTAGGTTCTAGTTGAACACACATAATTAGCCCAACTTCCAAAAGGTGTCCTAGTCTTGTCAGGTTACGATGTCCCCAACCCCATCGTAGTCAGCACTGACCTTCTGACCCCAAACCCTCCCTTTCCGTTCCCCAATTCTCTTCGTCTCATTGGCTATCTTCCAAGTCACTCTCCCCATATCTACTACTTCAGCTCACAGGAATGTCCCCCCTTCCATCCCATCTCCTAGGGGATATTATCTTCAGGGAAAATAAGTAGGTGAAGAGTCAAGCGTCCTCTTCTCTTCCTTATATCAGCACTGGAGTGAATGTAGCTTAGAGTGCTGACATCTCTCTTTAATGATCTTCAACTAACTGCTCATAAGCATGCTTGTCTTCTGTAAATGTAACTTACACCGTTAGGGAAGAAGGTCTCGTGCATTTCTATCAGTTTTCCTTTAATCCAATAAAAAAGAAATTGCTTTTGAAATTTCTTTCAAAGGATAGAATTTCAGAGAACTTTTCAAGGATGAAACATGACCCTAACCTCAATCTTAGTTTTTGGTCAGGAAGCATCCCTAACTAACAGGATTAAGAGAGATGAATTAAACTACAGTATATGCTTGATAAAGTAATTCCACAATTATTGTGACTCAGCTAATCATGTCAAATATTGGGATACAAAAATACATTATGGTGGCATTTGTATGACGATGTCAACTCAGGTTGGTCATTATTTAGGGTCATTGAGATTTTTCCTAGATGCCAGTGCTTTCCAAGGACCCTTCAGTCAGGAAGGAATGCCACTCATGATACTTATCCAGTAACAGTGTCATTGTCACCATTAAAGAAGAAACTTTGCCCTTGAGAATTTGTTGAAGGATTTCTCCTTTCCCTGGAGAAATTTGTCAACGTCATCTAGTCAATATCTCTTCCTGCAAATCTGATGGGGTTTGAAAGGCCATTTGTGTTTAGCTTTTTTTCAACTTACTAGGACTGGATAATATTATCTTCAATTTGATGAATTGCTGTAGAAACAAAGAGGATTTCATTAAAAATTACATGAGTGGAGTGGAGTGTTCTTTTGCACTTTGTGATGAGGTTAGGGGAATGTGTAGTCTTTGATTATATGCAGCCTCCATGCTTCCCCGTGGATCAATCAAATCCCATGTGAAGATCTCCAGAGGAATACTTCCTACACGGTTTCATCACTAGTGGTACAACTGGACACAGATCAGTCCTTTTGTTCTAGAAAAATCATCAATGAAATTGTTTCTCCTCAGGAGAAATTAATGGACATTATTCCTTCAGTATTTTGTGTTCACAAATTGGAGAATTTCCAAAGGTCACTTTATGTCCAGCCATAATTTTGTGTTTCATTGTACATTTTTTTCCTAGTAATCAGTATTCTATCTTGACTTCTTAGACTCAATTAAATCCCAGCATAGGAAACACGTATCAAAAAAAGGAAAACAAAAACCCAAGACAATAGAATCCGTCCTTTATTATGGCAACAATAAATTTGGAATCTGTCCTTCTCTCTCCAACCTTCTTTTAAATACTAAATCCTGTTAAATAATAAACAATACCCAAAGATTGAAATGGAGATGAAGAGACAAAGAGACCCAAGAGAAAATCTGAAACATAAATAAACTGAAAGAACTTTCAAATAAGAGATCTGATTTTTTTTCCCCCTTTACCCTTCAGTGTGTCACTTATAAGAGACAATTATTAAAGAGTAGCGGAAATTATGATTAATATACTCTAATAAACTTCAGAGAGGCTCAGTCTTTGAAGTCAGCTGCTTAAGGATTCATTTGCTTTGTCATCAAGGCATACAAATAAATAAAGAGTTGATTCTCTTACTGCCCCTTCCTCCTCCCTAAAGCTTGTGAGACAAAAATGTTCCTAAAAGCGCTGATGTTTTCCAAAAGCAATGATAAGCCTTATCTGGAGTTCAAAACAACATGAACTTTAGGGAATCTGAGACATTTGTTTTGCAATCTAGAATCTTACACAATAAAGCAGAGGTCCCCAACCCCTGTGCTGCAGCCCAGGACCAGACTGTGGCCCATTCAAAACAGGGCTACGGAAGTGGCAGGTGGGCGTGCACACAGCTCCACATGCGTGAATGGTGGGCGAGCACCCATGCAGCTCCATTTGTGGTCAGCGCATGTGCTCTTCGTTTGTACAAGTGGAGCTGTGCATGTATGCCCTCCGCTTTCATAGAACCATCCCTTCTCCTTTCTCCCCACCCCCAGTCCACAAAGCTGGAAAGCTGCAATAGCTTTCATTTCTTTTCAGTCAAAGACCTCATTAGTATCTTCCCCACATCCAACTTTTCTTACAGTGATGTTCTTTGTTGCATGGTGGAATTCTGAAACACATTCCTGACTACTGTGTCTGATTTGGGACATGCTATGGAGTAGATATGGAGTAGATATGGAGTAGTACGGATGCTAAGACACTGAGCTTGTTGATCGAAAGGTCGCAGTTCAGCGGTTCGAATCCCTAGTGTCGCATAACAGGGTGATCTCCCGTTACTTGTCCCAGCTTCTGCCAACCTAGCATTTCGAAAGCACATAAAAAATGCAAGTAGAACAATAGGGACCACCTTTGGTGGGAAGGGAACAGCGTTCCGTGCACCTTTGGCATTTAGTCATGCCAGCCACATGACCATGGAGACATCTTCGGACAGCGCTGGCTCTTCGGCTTTGAAACGGAGATGAGCAGTCGGCACATATGTGCAAGGGAAACCTTTACCTATAGCGTAGATTAGGGAGAGGTTGTCGTGGAGAAAAACTATCAATGTAATTTCCACAAGGATATTGAGAAGCTGGAGAAAGTTCAGAAGAGGGCAACAAAGATGAGACAGGGACTTGAGGACACCATCTATAAAAGCTGACTGAAGTCACTTGAAATATTCAGTGTGAAGACTTATGGGAGATATAAACATGTTTAAGCATACGAAGCAAAGCTGCCCAGAAGACAATCATGACCATATACTTGGACCAGAAATAATGGATGTAAGTGGCATTACCCAGATTTTTCTTACATATAAGGGAGGGGGGGAGGGGGGAACGGACTGTGGACCATAAGATCTATATAACAGTGAAATAGTCTACCATAGAATTTGCAAATTCTCCATCTCTGGAAGATTTTAAGAAAAGAAAAAGACACCTTTCATGGGTGTCTTCAATGGCTTTCCTGCGTCTAGCAGAGGGCTAAGCTAGACTACCTATTTGGTCTTTTCTAGTTGTACAATCCTATGCTTCTGTGAAAAGATAAATTGTGACCAGAGGTTATGGGTGGAGGAAGGATGAATTAAACTATTTGCTTGACCTTGAATGAGTTAAAATATATTCCAAATTCCAATGATTTTTTCCCCCCCAGATTTGGATTTTGTCCTACATTCCAGCACATATAACTTCATGGATACCTGTCTAAAATGGAAGAGGGGGAAGATCCTTCTCAGCATTGCTTCCTAGTCTCTCTCTATGTAGATATGTGCTTGTGTGTGACTATGTGTGTGTGTGTAGTATCACATTATTATGATTATGATTATGATTATGATTATTGGTTAACCTTTAGTGAGATTCACAGCCTTTGAGGCTGGTTAATAACTCAGCAGCTCGAGTCCTAACCAAGGACCTAGGAACTGTTAAGGTATTATTATTATTATTATTATTATTATTATTATTATTATTATTATTATTATTATCATCATTATCATTATTATTATTATTATTATTATTATTGGTTAATCTTTAGTGAGACTCACAGCCTTTGAGGCTGGTTAATAGCTCAGCAGCTCGAGTCCTAACCAAGGACCTAGGAACTGTTAAGGTATCGTCGGAGGATGTAAGCTGTTCCGAGTAAGGTGGTTTTTTGTAGAGTCAAAATGTTCAAGTCCGGCAAATTTAGAATTTCTAAATAGCGGGGTAGCCCTTTGGGTATTGCTCCAAGGGCTCCAATTACAATTGGGACAACATATTATTATTATTATTATTATTATTATTATTATTATTATTATTATTATTATTATTATTATTATTTAGACTTATATGCCGTCCTTCATCTGAAAGGACTCAGGGCATCTCACAACAATAAAAACACACAAAGTTCAATTTTTTAAAAAATACCCAATAAAACTATAAAAACCATTAAAATCCCCTCTAAAGCCCCTTCAGTCCAAGCCAGCCAGGCGGAATCGCCATGTTTTAAGGTCACGATGGAAAGAGCGAAGGTCAGGGGCCACCCGGAGTCCCAGGGGGAGCTGATTCCACAGGGTAGGTGCACCCACAGAGAAGGCCCGCTCCCTAGGGGTCGCCAGCCGACATTGTCTGGCCGACGACACCCCAAGGAAGCTCTCCCTGTGGGAACGCACCGGGCGATGGGGAGCAGTCGCTGGCCACAGATGGTCCGCCAAATACCCCGGGCCTAAGCCATGTAGGGCTTTATAGGTGATTACCAGCACCTTGAATCACATGCTCTCTTCCATGTTCTGTCTCAATTTTTATTTATTTATTTATTTGTTTAAATTTCTATACCGCCCTTCTCCAAATAGGACTCAGGGCGGTGCACAGCCTAAGTAAAAACAAAGCTGATTAGCCTGTGAACTAAAATTACTTTCCACTATGAATTTTCAACCTGGAGTAGGATTTTGGGGTTTTTTTGCTCCTACCTTTAATTGAGCCTGATAAAATGCTGGCCGCTAGAGAAAAATGGTATAATGAAACACAAGATTATGGCTGGACATTAAGAGACCTCGAATTTGTTCTGAGAATATTCACCATATCCCCATAGAACATAGAATCATAGAGCCGGAAGGGACTTGGAGGTTCCTTAAACCCCCAGACCACCAGAGTACAAGCAAATCTTGCTCCACCTCTGATAAATGGAGATCTAATGTTTCAAATTCAGAGTTAATATCCCGATTCATTTAGCCTTAAAATACCTGAAACAATCCACTCCAGCTCTCTGCCCATCTTTGCTGACATGTGGGCACACACACACACACACACACACACACACACACACAGCTCTAAGGGTTTGTTTTGGTCAGACTTGCATTCCACATTAATCAGTGGTGAAACAGTAGCCTCTCTTCCAGCCACTTAAGGGGGGTAGCAAGGGAATTGAGAAAGCAGTTCAAATATTTAACTCGGTGACAATCTACAGCTGCTGGGAAGCAGAGAATCTGAGAGCCTCTAATCACAGCAAGCAATGGATGTGGAAGTGTCTCATTAGCTCTGCTGGCAGGACTAGATTAAACTGACAGATGAGGGGCTGTTGAGGAAGGGTGCAGACAGAAAGGGCATGGAACACCTAGCAATGCAAGCTAGAAGACATTTGGGGAAAGCTACCTTCCATAACCTCCATCCCGCTCCCACTAGAGATTATCCAGACACGTGACCAAGGCTGCTTCCATCCCATTCCTAAAACTGAATCCTGTCTGAAAAGGGTCCCAAAAATCTGCTTCATGTAGAGCCCCCTATAACAATTATTTCTTGTCTAGCTCTCATTGTCCAATAAGTCAGAACTATTCCAGCAGTTTTCCTTGGTGCAACTCTGCCTCTCATGAGCCTAATACCTGAAATAAATAGTAGGTTTTAACAAGAAATGTGTTAAATTTCTTTAAAAAGAAACTTGTCTGAAATAGTATAGGGCAGGGCTCTCCAAACCTGGCAATTTTAAGACTTCTAGACTTCATCCCCCAGATTTCCCCAGCCAGCATGGTTGGCTGAGGAATTCTGGGAGTTGAAGTCCACAAGTCTTAAAGTTGCCAAGTTTGTAGACACCTAGTATAGGGTCTCCTGCTTGAGCAGGGTTGGACTAGAAGACTTCCAAAGTCACTCCCAACTCTGTTATTCCGTTATCTGTTATCCTCTGAAGCTGCTGGTTGGCCAACATCTTAATTACCTTCCTGCCCAAAAAGAGAAGTGAGATGCTGGGTGAAAGTAGTCCAGTATGGTGGATCCAGCAAGACCTCTTGAAGAGGTGGAAGAACATTCTCACCCAAAGAAAAATTCACCGCTTAGTGGCAGTGAATCCACTCACAAAACACAATCTCTGGCAGTTTTAGTTAGACAGAAAAGGCATGGATCTAGAGATCAGGTGGCTGAGCTCAGAGTCCAAAGGACCATGTCCACTTTCTCAGGCCCAACATGTTTAAATTGTTCCTAGATAACCGGGCAAGACTCTGTTTTGAGCATCTCCCTAGGACTGCAAAAAAATCCAGCATCCAACTGAGAATGAATTCAGGTGACTTTATCTCTCATTCTTGTTCGAAAAGAAATTTATCATTGGGCATCTCAGAGGATTCAGCAACAATTTTGATTATGTATGACAGTGTATGTGTTTAATTTTCTTTTTTTTTTCCTTATTGTTATGTAAAACTGACTTAAATATGACTAATTCAATAATATGACACAAATGCATATGTAAGAGTAATTTTCATTAGAAGATGTTCCCGTATGCTTTTTGTAAAAATAAAATTAAAATTAAATTAAATGGAAAAGTAAACATTGAAAATCAGAAATATCTTCATGGGCTCCCCCCTCATTTGGGGGTGAGTAGAAAACTTGGAATAAAGCCATAATTGAAACTGGCAAAGAACAAATATTTTTTCCTCATAAAAATCTCACATATTTTCCCCTATTAAAAAAATGTTTTACCTCCAACAAAAATATTTTCTCTGTTTATTTACAAGGACTGTTTGGGCCTCTTCCCCCCACTCTCTCCCCACTCCCCTGATGTATAAGTAGGTTTGATTTTTGCCTTAAAAACATTGCTTCCCCTGTATCAACAGATTGTGGTTTGCCAAGTAGCTTGGCTGATTCAATGGGCTGGAATGAACCTGCCATTCAATTGAATTTTTTTTTACTTTGGAGTAAATCTGTTGGCTTTGTAATACAAGATGCTTAACCTGGTGACTGAAATATCCCCTTTTATGGGTAATGCAAGGCATTTAACCCCTAGCTCCATGGATTATTATTATTATTATTATTATTATTATTATTATTATTATTATTATTATTATTATTTATTGAATTTGTATACCGCCCTACTCCCGAAGGACTCAGGGCGGTGAACAGCCGAATAAAATACATATAATACAAATGTTAAAAAACCATTAAAATACAATTAAATAATTGGCCCCGAAAACGAAATTTAAAACACCCCAAATTCATAAGACAAATTTAAAATTGAAGAATTTTAAAAATTTTAAAAAAGTTTAAAAGAGAGGTTAGGCTAGGCCGGCCTGCTGGAAAAGAAATGTTTTGATGGCACGGCGGAAAGCGCGCAGGTCCGGGATCCTCCGTATCTCTGGGGGGAGCTCGTTCCAGATGGCGGGTGCCCTCATGGAGAAGGCTCTCCCCCTGGGGGCCGCCAGTCGACATTGTTTGGCCGACGGCACCCTGAGGAGCCCCTCTCTATGGGAGCGTACTCTATGGGGTCGGTGAGAGGCTACTGGTGGCAGAAGGCGGTCTCGTAAATACCCTGGTCCTAAGCCATGGAGCGCTCTAAAGGTGGTAACCAAAACCTTGAAGCGCACCCGGAAGACCACCAGGAGCCAGTGCAGCTCACGCAGGAGGGGGGGGTCACATGGGAGCGCCCCGTCGCTCCCATAACCACCCATGCGGCTGCATTCTGGACCAGCTGGAGCCTCCGGGTGCTCCTCAAGGGGAGCCCCATGTAGAGAGATTGAATTCCCACTGTTTTTAATGTACAGATAGTCTTCAATTTACAATCATTCATTTAGTGACCAAAGTTACAACAGTGTTGTACAACTGTCACTTACAACTGTCATGATGTCTTTATGGTCATGTGATAAAAATTTGGGCATTTGGATGTTGATCACCATTTATGACTTTCCTAGCTGGCTTCTGACAATGGGGTAAACCAGACTGACTCAACAGCCGTGTGAGTCACTTTACAACTGCCGAAAAAAGGTCATAAAATGGGCTTGACCCACCTAGCAACAGCCTCGCTTAGTGACAGAAGTTCCAGTCTCAATTGTGGTCCTAAATTGAAGATTACTTGCACTGAAAAATACCTAACCAAGTTTACTAACCAAGCCAAGTGTCTCAAGAAAATTTTGTCTGATAGATCAGGTGAAGTTAGGTCCCATGAAAGTTCAGCTTCAGAATCTGTTTGCATGTAAATTTGTTTCTGTGAGCAGGTAAAATGGAAGCATTCTGTTTTAGTTTAGGTCAGTGTTTCTCAACCTTGGTAGCTTGAAGATGGGTGGACTTCAACTCCCAGAATCCCCCAGCCAGCAGCGCTGGCTGGGGGATTCTGGGAGTTGAAGTCCACCCATCTTCAAGCTTCCAAGGTTGAGAAACACTGATTTAGGTGTTTAGGTGTAGGGTTTCCTGCCTAAGCAGGGGGTTGGACTAGAAGACATCTAAGGTCCCTTGTTATTCTAATTCTAATTAGACACACACACACACAACAAACACACACACTGCATGACCTTAGCTAAAAGGATGAGAACCGATTCAGCTATTTCGAATTATTTCTGCTTAAGGCAGCTACATCAAACACCATTTCTCATGTCTACTCCCGCATGACCTCAACTGAGCATTCCAGGTTAAAATCCACATATCTGAAAGTTTGGAATATAGAATTATATCCTAAAACCTCAATTAGACTAGAAAGTTGGAAAGTGCTATGGGATTGGATTCATTAACTAACCTTTTCCAAGTTTATGAGTCCATTATTCAGCATGTTTGCTCAGATATAAAACTAATTGTATTCTTAAAATGCAATCAGGGTTACTTTCCCCTTCTCTTCTTTTCCTGGCAAAACCCTACAATTTTATTTGGAGGATATTTCAAAGAATTCTGGGTGCTGAAGTCCATAGATCTGTAGATTCCCAGTTTAGAAAAACTGTGTAAGCTCTAGTGGAAATAGATCCTTTGCCATATCAAAGTGGAAGTGAGCATCTGTTACATACCTGACTAGTTCAATTCCTAGTATTTAATTGATCCCAACAAATCATAACTGGACAACTCTATTCAGGTCCATATTTATGAATAGGGCATTATTAAATACAGGTAGTCCTCCACTTACAACTGTTTATTTAGTGAACATTCCAAGTTACGACGACACTGAAAAAAGTGACTGATGACCGTTTTCACACTTACGACCATTATAGCATCCCCATGATCATGTGATCAAAATTTGGATGCGGGGCAACTGCTTCATATTTATGACGGTTGCAGTGTCCCAGGGTCATATGATTCCCTTTTGCAACCTTTTTACAAACAAAGTCAAATGAGGAAGCCAGATTCACCTAACAACCCTGTTACTAAGTTAACAACTGCAGTGATTCACTTAACAACTTTGGCAAGAAAGGTTGTAAAATGGGGCAAAATTCACTTAACACATGTCTCACTCGGCAACAGAAATTTTGGGCTCAGTTGGGGACTCTCTGTAGCAGTGGTGGATGTGAGAGGCTGAAATCAGTAATGGTGAAAGTGAAGCCAATAGAAGCATCCATTCTTTTTCCCTTTGAGAAAAAGAAGGAAAAAAGGGAGGGAAAAAAAATCTTTTCTCTCTTATTTTGATTTTTAAAACATTGGGCATAATAACAGGGTAAATATCACAGCTTCTGATCCCCGATAGTGAGTTTAATTTGTCTAATATAATGAAGAAAGAGACAATATTCCTGCAACCATATTATCTTAAAATATACATCCACGTATGAACTCACCTTCCTGGCATTAATTTGATTTTTTTTTTTTTTTTTGGAAAAGGGGGACCATGAACTTTAACAACAATCACCGTGGGAAAACACTAATGTTTTTATTCCCCCTGGAAAAAAAACAGAGTTACCCTCACTGGGTGCACAGAAATTTGAAGTTCACCTTAAAATACAGGTACATATATAAATAGTATATTGTAAAAAAAAAAAAAACAATGTGATTTATAAATTTTATAGGCATATTATCAACATATGGGACTTGGATAGAGATGGTTACAATGACAGCAACAAAAGATGATTTAGAAGGCTTTAGGAAAAGTTAAAACGATTTATAAAACAGTGTTTATCAATAATCAACACATCAAAAGGGGGAGCGATTGATCAGTGGATTCAAGACACGCTTTGAGAATTTCAAGAGACACTGCCCCGACTCCTAGATCCACGCAAGTTCTGAAGCTTTGAAATAGGCACATATGGAAATCTTGTGCAGATTAAGTTTTCCCATTGATTCTAATGGTGGGACTTTTGCTCATACGCTACTATTGGCATGTCCAGAAACTGTCCCTCCATCAAACATGGAGACGTCTTTAGTGAATGAAATCTTCACTTCATACCAAGCCCATGAAATTGGTGATTTTCCAGAGAGCAAGCTTTCCCGCATTTCTGCTCCTACACCGTATTCAGAATATGCAGATAACTTATCACCTCTATGTGTACAAATGAAACTGATGATGTTTGATATTCAGACATGATGAACATGGATGATCCCGGATAAATGTTATAACTGTCCCAAATGAAGGACACGTTCAAGAGTGTCAAATTACAGGATCCAATCTGGGTTGGTCACCGAGACCAGAGGTTTAGTCTTCCAAGATTTCGGACTTGTGCTGCAGCCCATCTTCTTGGGACTTCTCTCTACCAGAATGTTAGGAGACAAAAGAAAGAACTTATTTTCTGGTACAGAGAAGTTCTCTGAGGATGGGCTCCAGCATGAGTCCAAAAGGTGACCGACCCATATTGCATCCTGCAACATTATCCCGGGACACGTAAATTTGCCTTCATTCGTAATGTTAAGTTAGCATCTCAACATTTCACTGGAGAGTTATTCTCTCTCCTAGGTAAGTGCCAAAGTTCTTTTTGCAACACAGCATAATTTTTGCTATATATTCAGAAATTAGGCAAAATATTTTCTGAAAAGCAACCAACTTGGGGGGGGGGGCGCGGGGGAGAGGATTAAAAAAAAAAAAACTGGCCTCACGATTCCCTCTTGCTCAAATTGCAACCTGAAAAATGAAGCGGGTTTGATGCAAAAAACCTGATGCGAGATTTCACACATGCCATGTAGTTACCGAGGAGAGGTATGGAAGTAAACAAGTCACACCAGTACCTGAAGCCTTAATCGAATCAAGACATGAGAAAGTGTATAATATTCATACATTAACGACGGTCCTATATTTTAATATATAGAGAGATATATGTATATATTTATATATGTATATATATATATATATAGCATTGTGTGTATAAAAAGGCTTGTGGATGAGTCCTTGGTGGAGAAGAATTCTGAGACATTTCTGTAAGGGGTTCCATCAAGAGCAGGAGAGAACTGAGCAGAAATTATAGCGTTAAGAAATTGTTGCTGCGTTTTTGCCAATTTTCATTGTACAATAGGAAAAAAAAGGAAGTCCCCCCCCAAAAGTCTTCAATGTCTACCTCTACATACAATAACTTACAAGTTTATTTATTTAAATAATTGTAAAACATCTTACATTTTTTTTCCATTTGAAAAGAGATTAAACTATAAGTCAATACACACACATACACACGTCCAACATTCCACCACTCATATCAGCATATCGGTTTTATAGGAAAGTCCCTCATGCTGGTACCCTGTTTTGAAATTTCTTTTTTTTTTTTCTGCATAAACTAAATCGGTATCTGAAAGACTCCATAGAAAATAGAAACTTCGACTTCTTCTTTTTTTTTTTTTTCCTACAAAGTAAAACAAAGAGTATCGAAAATATCAAGCTCGAATGGTTGGCCAACCTGTTCCTTCTTTGAATATTCTATAAACATTAGGAAGGTTTTGAGTCCACAGGGAAAGAAAACAAAAGGAAAACAAAAAGCTTGTGCTCCATATACAATCCCATAACCTGTATACATCTGGATCTTGGCCAATTCCCATTTTTCTTTTAAAAAAATGTTCATGAGTATTGATGTCTTCAACTTGCAACAGCCTCTTAGCGACGCTATAAAATTTCCATTCCTTCTGGCACGTGGCTTCCCCCATCAACTGAGCTTCTAGTGCTTCATTTTTTAAAAAAAGTTCCATAACAAATAAGTAGTTTTGTGCTGTAGAAAAAAAAAGGGGGTGGGGAGGGCAGGGAAGAAATCCCAGCAATGCCTTCTCTTCTTTCACATTGGAGGTACAACAAGACCAGTCATGGCTGGAAAACAAACAGACAGACAGACAGACAATATTTACATTTTCAAAACAGAAACTTGCAGAAATAACGCAGGTGTCAGCAAATGGGGCAGAGTTGGTGGAGTTTCAAAAAAGATGGCAGCCAGAATCATACCATCGAAGTCCCGCCTTCTTATAACATACGTCATAAAGAGAGGCGGAGCTTCAGTGGAATGGTTCTAACTGCCATTTTGATTTTTTGACCTTCCTGTGGAAGCTGATTTATTTATTTATTGATAGGTCACCCATCTCATTCTCAAAGCGACTCTGGGCAGTTTACAACACAATAAAAGCAAAAGTCTAAAACCATTAAAAACCACAAAAGCATTAGAAGTAACAGAGGATGAATAAAACTTAAGGACCAAGGACACAAGCAGATGAAAATAGATTGAGCCTCAGTCATTTGTACTTGTTCCTTTAACAGGTTGTGCTTTACAAAGGTTCAAAAACTTTCACTAGTCCAAAATGTTTCAGTCAGGACGCAAATTAAGAGCATACTGATTAGAACATACATTTTTCATTTTATTTATGTATTTCAAAGGTTTATATGGCCACCCATCTTAAATATCTCTGGGTGGCTCATGGTAACATTTAAGCAATAATGAAAAATTTAAATGCATATCGATGTAAGCATAAACCTACATTCAAAGTTTCTAAAAGAAGCTAGAAGCATGTGTATCTGATTTGCAGCTGTCCACTCTACAGTTATTCTTTTATAAATACAGGGAAAAACAAACACATCCTCAAACCTTCTTCCTTATAAATCCTAACGTATTTTGACACTCATTTTCCTATCATTCCAATGCTGAAAATGTTCTTTTCACCTGGGGAACCTTCAATGCACCCCTTCTTCTTTAATTTTACATCTAGGTTTCAATGTTTTCAACAGCTTCTAATGTTTACAATGCAATCCTATATTTGTCTACTCAAAAGGAAACCCTGTGGAATTTAGAAGGACTTACTCCCAATTAAGTAAATAAATATAAGATTGCATGGTTTATTTCCCATTCTGACAAGGGAAATAAGAGCTATTCCACCATTTTGGTTATATTCTATCTTAAGTTATGAATAACTTAGATGCTAAATACTAAATGAAATATTAGCCTTCTTCAGACATTTTTTAAAATTCATATGCTGGCAGACAAATGGTGTTTATTCTCTGCTCCAGCTCATTTTTATTAGTTTTTGGTAATCATAGTGGGAGATTAGTAATTAATAGTCATCCTTTTTTTTTTTTTTTGACTTCTCAAATTTATAATACAATCATATACAATTAGTGTGTGCATGCAGGGGGGAGGAGGAATGGAAATCCACAAAATACACCCGCCCCCCAAAAAGCAGTAACAAAAATGGCCAAAAGAAAATAAATTGAAAAGGAGGAGGGGACAGGTAGGGAAAAATCTGAATTTCAGATTTGTAACACAAGTTCACCAGGATGAACTTGAATCTCTCCAAAGCATAGCCAATATTGGGCTTCAACTCTTAGATAGGATGTGGGGGGGATTTTTTTATTTATATCCCACTTGTATTATTATACAAATAACTCAAGGCAGCCAACATATGTAACACATATCTTACTCCTTCACAACAACCACCCTGTGATGGGCTGAGAGAGAATAGCTGGCCCAAAGCCACCCAGTTGGCTTTCATGGCTAAGGCAGGACTTGAACTCACAATCTCCAGCTTTCAGGTCTGGTGCCTTAACCACTAGACCAAACTGGCTCTCCATATGAAATAGGTCTTGTTTTCTCGGCTTTTCTCTTTTAACACTCTCAAATTGGTAGTCAGGGGAATTGCCAAACTGTTTTTTAGACTTCCTCCATGAAAAGGGTTAGGGGAAATTTGTTTTCCTCCAACGAAACGAGAAATGATAAGAAAATAAATGTCCATCAAGGAGGCATGAGTGATTAAAACCAGAAAGGATATTTTTGATGAAAGACCAGGAAAGATAGCAATTGCTTTGGGCCAGCTCGATGCTTGCTTCGCTGCCATAAATCCCTTTCTAATACACAGCTTCTTCAATTATAAAATAATTGAAGGAATATTAATTGATTTCTAAAATGTCAAAATCTTTCCTGGTACAGAAGAAGGTGACTTGGTGGATTTTTGTAGCTTGGCTTTTGTTCTCGGAGGCTGTTCCCCCCCCACCTCCCACCTCCTTCGGGGCTCTGCTGTCAAAAGCCTATTTCCCAGTCTGCACTACTTTTTATTGAATGTTTGTGAGCTTCGGATTAAGGTCTTACACCACTCGCAAAGCTGTAATTATTTTTGCCTGTATTACTATATATTGAATCGATGTAACTTTTCAATAAAGGTGGTTCAATGCAGGACAAGGCATTCGGTGATGAGTGGGGAATATAGGAACTGCCGTGATTATCCCTCAGGGATCCAGTTCTCTCTCTCTCGCCTTTATTTTACTTTATTGGAGAGAAATGGAAGAAAGAATTGGAGGTGAGCTGCATTGTATTAACCTCCAAAGGCAGCCATTATCAGATGAAATGCTTGATTAAACTTGTCAAAAATCAGCCAGAAGCTAAGGTGATGGGCACATCTTAGGCACTAATAATGCTAATAAACACATCTCTGAGAAAGAAACTCTTGCTTCTTTCCTTTTTTAAAAGGAAAAAAAAAACACAGAAAGTTTGAGCAGAATGGTCCTTAAGATGCAGCTAAATGAAGGAATGGAAAGAGAGATGAGAATGTTTTTTTAAAAAAGTGCATTTCTGAGGGTGGAGAAAAGCTGCCACCATGTTCAAAGTTGGCTGCTTCTCTCGTCCAACATCAGTGGTCTCTGATGGCAAGTTTCTCAGCAGATTCCTATCAGATGCTCCACCAAATTGAGTTCCCACAATTGAATGAGGTAGCATGGCTCCAGAAGCTTAAAATGATGGGTTTAGATCTCATGAAGAATAGAGACGATGTGTAGCAGAAAGGAAGCAAATGGTGCATGCATTAGCACCCATGGATCATTGTTAGTTGCCTAAAGGCAGGAAGTTGCTCTGGGCCTCCAGGTACACAGACTATGGGCTACTTCCAAGTAATTACAACCTTTAACCAGAATCAGACATTAAATAAATGTCTTGCAACTTGCTAATGAAGGTGCTTCCACGTTTACAATTGTTTTGCACATCCTCCATATTTTTTTTTTTTGCAGTACACATTGCATTCATTAAATGTGGACATTCCTATGAGAAAGTTAATTGTTTCATTCAGTAGATGCCCTCAAATTCCTAGGTATTTAACATCTTTCTGACATGTTCAGGTAAATGCTGAACATGCATTTTATGTGTTACATAAAATTCATTGCAGCAAAACCATTGTGGAGCAATGGATTTCAGTTTGTCCATCATGAACCAATAGGGCCATGTCAGTTTTTAATATACAGATTTGGTAATGGTCAACTTTCATTGCTGTAAGGTGGAAACATCTTGGATGAAAAAATACAAGGAAATTCCAGAGTTATGGACTAAGCTTGGACATTTGGAGGGAAGGCAGAGAGATAGAAAACAACGACAAGCTCCTTGCATATTGTTTCGAAGAATATTATATTTGCAGATCATTCATTATGCAATCATCAGGAGTCCAGTTTGATTTGAGGAAGTTTTTATTTAAAGAATTCCTTGATATCTCTCTGAATTTGGGACTATCCACCGTTCACTGGGAACTGGCTGATTTCTTTCAATATTTTGTGAGATCATTCACTGGGGCAAACTTACTGCTCCAGAGGCAATCAAATTTCGCAAGAGCTGAACTCAGTAATGAAAACAGGAGAGAGTTGAGTGTAAGCCCTTTCAAAAATCAGCCATACTTATTTAAAAGAAGAAAATGCAATGGCGTGTAACACTTCCTCTTTTCATTAGCTGCTTCTGACATGGCCTCTGAGGGATACTCCAGTAACTTGTTGGAAAAGGGAAAGAAAAACAGCTTTCGTTTGGTAACAAGATACATGATCACTTTGGACATGCATTGCCCAAGTTCTATCAGCTCTGAAATTTCTTTCATTACTAACACCATCACGTCTTCAATGTTTTTTTTCTTCCTCTTGGTAAAAGCCTTGTATCAAAATTGTTATAAAATGTACTTTGGGAAGCATTGTGGAATTCCAGGGTGCTGGTTTCCTCCCCACCAATCTCTGACACACCTAGCATCTAAATGCCCTGGGCCCAATGAAGAGAAACTGAGGTGTGATGGCCTCATTTTGTGTCCATTTCACAACATCAGGCTATGCATACTTCAGTTTGCTGGACACATGTGATTGTGTTACTTTATGGTTATGGGGCACCTAGGGATGAACTATGACTGGTGCAAGGGCATAGCTTTCCTGCAATGGCAATGTGTGTGATAATATTGGTTTGGGACTCCTAGAAAACTAACAGTCCCCAAAACTGGTGGGGGGCAAGGGGGCAATCTGTGTGGCACAATATCACAGTGCAAAGGCAACCCCTTTTGTGTATGCTTGTAACATAAAAGGCAATGCTTACGTTGTAACCTGGGGGGGAGAGATGCATTGTCAGTCTAACAAAACTTCAAGATTCAATGCATGGCTATGACGGCAAGTAGAAAACAAACTGGGAGTAGATCCACCTGGCAGTGGATACAGGATTGTTTTGCAGAAAGGCTTTTGAAACCTAATTTATTAATTAAAAGGGTCCACCTTTTAAAATTATTACAGGATGCTTTGTTGAAAAGAAATGAGAAGAAATTCAGAAATTGATGTCTCTCTCTCTCTCTATATCTCTTTCTCTCTGTGTGTGTCTCTGTGTGTGTTTGTGTCTCTCTCTCTGTCTCTCTCTCCCTCTCTGTCTGTCTCTCTGTCTCTCTTTCCCTCTGTCTGTCTGTCTGTCTGTCTGTCTCTCTCTCTCTCTCTCTCTCTCTCTCTCTCCCTCTCTCTCTGTCTCTCTCTGTCTCTCTGTCTCTCTCTCTCCCTCTCTGTCTGTCTCTCTGTCTCTCTCTCTGTGTGTGTATCTCTCTCTCTCTGTCTCTCTCTCTGTCTCTCTCTCTCTCTCAGAGAGACAGAGAGACACAGAGAGAGAGAGAGACAGAGAGATCATCAATTGTTTTGCTATTGGGCTCAGTATGCAGGATAATAAATGATGTTCTGCTCCCATTATTTAATCTACTTATCTACTTGCACTGTTTTGAACCTCATTGTGTTTTTTAAAATCCCACATGGATGGAAAGAGAAAGAGAAAGACAGGAAGGAAGAGAGGGAGGGAGGGAGGGTGGAAGGAAGGAAGGAAGGAAGGAAGGAAGGAAAGAAAGAAAGAAAGAAAGAAAGAAAGAAAGAAAGAAAGAAAGAAAGAAAGAAAGAAAGAAAGAAAGAAAGAAAGAAAGGAGTACAGCAACCTGACCTGGGATTTCTCCAGCCCAAGCCTCATCATGTATCAAGATCCAGCTAGAAAAACGCCTCTTGTCAGTTTCAACTCCCTTGGACTCCTGGCAGAGGTGAAACTGACAAGGAGCTTCTCCAGATTGTGCCTCCAGGCCTTTCATCAGCTTTCACCTCCTGCTGCATCCCACAAGGTAGGAGCTCTCAGGCTCCAAGTAATTTTATTGGGAGATGCATAGCCAGATGTGATCCCTTTGCCAGCTACATGCCTGCAGATAAAGGCAAGAGTTTTTTTGCTTTTTCAGCTGCCAATTCAAGCTACGGAGGTAGCAGGGAAGTAAATTAATCTCCCCTCCTACGAAGCACCTTGGAACCAAGCTAGCAAGTAATTATAATATTACAAGCTAAAAGGACTTGCATTCTTCTGTCACAAAATGAATGGATTTTATCAAAAAACAGATTGCAGCACTTTAAACCACAAACTGAGAATTTGGAGAAGAGTCTCATTTTTGCTATTCGGGACAAAAAGCTAACATTATATATCACTTTTCCAAACAATTTTCCCCACTATGAAATATTTTGAATGTGTTACCCTAATAAATACAATTTTGTGTATTATTTAAATTTGTGGGTTTTAATGGTCACAGTCATTCTGGTTTTCTATACCACTTAGAAAGGTGCATTTGACAACAATGGCAATATCAATATCAATAGCATTTTAGATTTATATGCTGCCCCATAGCGCATTACATCACTCTCTGGGTGGTTTACAATGTAAGCATTTGCATATTGCCCCCAACAATCTGGGTCCTCATTTTACCAACCTGGGAAGGATGGAAGGCTGAGTCAACCTTGAGCCCATCAGGAACAAACTCCAGGCTGTTTTCGCGGGTGTTTGTATGTAGGTCTTTGGTTATTCGGGTTTTCTCCCGTGTAAAATTGGAGGTGTCTTAGCAATGTTTCGACGAAGTCTCATTCGTCATCTTCAGGCTGGTGTTCTCGGCTTCGTGCTTCTAGGAGCAATGTGAGATCACAGCTGTTTCTTCCTTTTAACTGCCAGTGGGGGTGTGAACTGATTGGGTGGGAGCTTGGCTGTGTTCTGATTGGGTGGAGGTGTGTTCTGATTGGTTGGGGGTTTGGCTGTGCTCTGATTGGATGGGGGGTTGGCAGTGCTCTGCTTGGCTGGGTGTGTGTTCTGTTTAGGTCCCACCTAGGTCCAAGCTCCCACCCAATCAGTTCACACCTCCACTAGCAGTTAAAAGGAAGAAACAGCTGCAATCTCACATTGCTCCTAGAAGCACGAAGCCAAAAACACCAGCCTGAAGATGACGAATGAGACTTTGTCGAAACATCGTCAAGACACTTCCAATTTTACGCGGGAGAAAACCCGAATAACTAAAGACCTACATACAAATACCCGCAAAAACCTCAGAAAACAAATATATATATATATATATAATCAGACAGAATGAATTTTTCTGCCATCTGCTTTCTTACTAAAGTCTGAACTGATCTGCCAATCTACTTCTATCAAAAGATCTCTGCTTTGAGTTTCTCTTCTATTCTGTCTCACTTTTGAACTTTAACACGTGTAATCATCATTAACAATAATACAGTACAAAATTCTGCGACAAGCAATCTTTGATAGCCCTGCTAGGTGGCAGCACCTAGCTGACCTTAGTTAAGTATGGCTGGATTTGTTAGTCCTTGGCTGGATTACCACCAGGAAATTCCAGAGTTGTAATCTAGAATGGGAAGTTGAAGAACAAACAAACAGAAGAAGACAATCACAAATAGTTCCGTATTACTACCAAGAAAGCTACATGGACATACAGGTAGTGTTCGACTTACGACCACAATTGAACTCAAAATTTCCACTGCTAAGTAATACAGTTGTTAAGTGAGTTTTGTCCCACTTTATGACTTTTCCTGTCACAGTTGTTAGGGAAATCATTGTAGTAGTTAAGTTAGTAACCTAGTTGAATCTGTGCTCCTCATTGACTTGGCTTGCTAGAAGGCCACAAATGGTGACACATACCCCAGGACACTGCAACCGTCATAAATATAAGACAACTGACTGAATTTTTAACACATGACCATGGGGATGCTTGCAATGATTGTAAGTGTGAAAAATGTTCATTAGTCACTTTTTTCAGTGCCATAGTAATGTTAAATGGTCATTAAATGAATGGTTGTAAGTCAAAGATTACCTGTATTTATGAAATTATCAGGAGTTGGGCATGAAATGGAAATTTTCATCTTAGTTAACCCAAATGTCTACATATAATCTTATACAATAATTGGATAACCTCTCTCCATAAGATTTTCATGATCTCACCCGCATCTTGTAGATCTCAAGATATTTTATCAATGTTAAAAACAATAAACTTACTATTTTTCAAATTTAGTTTTGGGTGGGTACGGACTCTTTTATATGGAACTTTTTGATAGGTTGATATGGAACAGACCTGAACGAGCTTAGTATGATAAAAAACAAACAAACGTAGAGTAAACTATTACAAAATAGTTTACATTCCTCTTTGTCTCTCTTGGCAATTCCCTTGAATGCAGAATTTAGGAAGAGAGAGAGATTGGTTTGTACGTACGCACTACCTGGGGCTTTGTTTCCTTCTCAATGTCTACACCAGTGTTTCTCAACCTTGGCAACTTGAAGATGTGTGAACTTCAGCTTGTAAAATTCCCAAGCCAGCAAGCTCACTGGAGGATTCTTGGAGTTGGAAGTCCACACATCTTCAAGTTACCAAGGTTGAGAAAGACTGGTCTAGATCATCAAGAGGCTATCAGATTTTGTGGACCCTTGTTTTGAACTGGACTTCCCCCAGTTATACCCAAATTGGCTTAATTCTATGCTTCTATAGTTCAGCCATGTCCAATGTAAGCTCAACAAAACAAATGATTAAAAAAAAAATTCAGACTTCTGATTAGCATCTCAATTTTAATAGAAATAGTTACCATTACTATTATTAAGGTAACACACTCCCACGCTTAAAAATGGAAGTTACATTCATACCTGGTACATAAATTGGTTACATCTTAATACATCTAAATTAATACATCTTCTAGATTTTCACATAGACTGAAATATAAACTAACCAAACAGCAGAATCTACCCAAGACAAATCTTTAATGAACATTAATAACGACTGCACTTAATGTGCAGAGACTGGATCATTAAGACCTGGTCAAGCATGCTTCAGAAACCCAGCAATGGATCTCCCTTCTATCCTGCAAATCTAAAGTGATCCAATCTATTTTACAACCTCAGAATTGTGTTCCTGCCTTGTTCCTGCCCACAAAGCCTTGAACAAAACATCGCCTGTGCTCCAGTTCATTATCCCACGCTCCCTTTCACGCAAAACTATAAAGCTGCTTCGATTTAGAAAGTCCTATTAAAATTTGGAGAACGCAGTTTGATCCAAACTGCCAATCTGGTTTGGAGCGTCTAGTTCAAAAAGACAGATTCAGATGGCCAATCCAACTTGGAAAGCTGGTTTGTTTCTGAAATTCCAACTGACCCAAATCACAGCAAAGCTTGGTAGGGCCCATCATGGCTACCTGCTCTCTTGACCAATGAAAGGCTTTCTTATAGCAAGAGAAGCAACAACAGCATTCAAAGATGAGGCCTCAGAAACGGTAGGGATGGTTTTCCTGTTTAGAGGAACAAAGTAGCCACAGGCAAAGGTGGCTTAACCATTTGCACGGCTCCAGCAGTTTCCAATTTGCTGCTTTCCATCTGTGCTGAGGTGATTAGACACCGGGGTACTCATCACTCCGCTTTGCGTCATGTCACATTACATCTTCTCCACACTATTTTTAAGCAGGCTAAACGTCCAACGCAAAATCAGTGCCAGGCGTCTCCGATCAGGACACCTGCAATCCATTTGGAGTTGCTGACAAAGACGAGGCCCTACCGTTCCTAACCTACCTTGCCTGGCTGCGGAGCAAAAAAAAAAAAATTAGAGCAGATGGCATACAGGGAGTGAAAAGCAGGAACGCCTGGCACTAGACAGGTCATCTAAGGGTGTCCACATGTCTTTCCCAACACCACTCAGGGAGCCAAGTTTCAAATAGGTTTCCTCCCTTGGGTAACATTAATGAGAACCATCAAGCAGCATGTTCTTCGTCAAGGATTGGTAATAAAATCATGCAAATGCTATGCAGAACAGGTGAAAATCCAGAGTGGTTCACCTAGTCCAACATCCTCTTGGCACAATCGCTAGTTAGGTGATGTCTCTAGGAAGCTGGCAAGGAGATCTTGAATGCGGATGACTCCTCATGGTGTTGGCTTCTCTTCTCTCTCCAGAAAGTATACTAAATGACATGCTACGACTATCAATTTTTACATTTTAGCATGGCTAAACAATGGAATCGCTAACCTAGATTGCTTTTAGAATGCAAAAATCCATAATTTTATTAACCAAGTTTTTCCTGGGGTATGCTCAACTCAATTCTAGCATGTGTGAAGAGCCCCATGTTTAGTGCTAAACAATAAAATGGCCTGCCTTTCCCCAGCCCTATGATTCTGAAAAAGACTGGGATTTTTGCTCTAAATCAGGGGTAGGCAACTATGATAACCATGCCAGCTCAGGAATTCTGGGAGTTGAAGTCCATAGGTCATACAGTTGCCATAGCTGCCCACCCCTGCTCTAAATGGATAGTTGGATCATTGAGAAGTAGAGAACCTAATGCATATTTCTACCTTGGGTTCAAGATGGCAGATGGAAGCTTGGACACCACACTCTGATTATCTCACTAGGACTTAGGCTGCTTTGAGCTTTCAAAGTCTGATATAATGCTAGGTGGGGGAAAAGGAGGAGGATAAACACATTGTTGTGGTTCCGTTGCCTGAGCCTGGGCTATCGACAGATGCAGACTCTGAGAGTGAGGGAGAGGAGTTGGCAAGGCCTCCCTCTCCAGGACACTCCTCTCTGGCAATGTCTCCGGAGGACACCGAAGGCCAAGAGATAGGCCCAGAGCCAAGCACGTCCCCGCAGCCACAGGTGGACAGCGATGAAGGAGATAAGTGCTGGCTGGATCCTTGGCAGTGGCACAGGGGGAAGCATGAGCAGCAGAGGGGAAGGTGTGCCAGAGATTAGCTGAGTCACTGGACCACACCCCACAGGTATAAATGTGGGTGTGGTGGCCGGTTCAGTTTGTGATGGGCAAAAACTAGAAATAATCCATGATCTCTGCGTTACTGGAGTTCTGCCTGCCTTGTCGGACTGCATTTGGACTAATCCTTGTATTGCTGAAACTTTGCCTGCTTTATCGGAATGCTTGCAGTCTAATCTTTGTTTTGTGTGAGTAAAGTCTGAATTGGCAGCTAGCCACTGGGTTGCTGCCAGCTTTATATTCAAAGATTTTGTTGTGTGGCTTATTAACTCCGGGCTGTCTGTGGGGGTGCGTGTGTGGGACGGGGACAGAACACATAAACATCTGGCTCACTGCAGAGGCCAGGTAAACTTGATAGGAACTTATGACCTTCCTGACCAAAGAGTAGACCTCATTACATCCAAATGGATATTTACAATCTGTTTTGTTTGCCAAAAGCTCCAGATTGAATTCTATCTACAGGGAAGGTGGTAAATGTTCCTTTGAAGTTCTGGAAAGATGGCATTCACCAGTGTCAGTAGTACCATGTGAGATAGCCCCAGGAAATGGACTCCTATGTTTTCTCCCAGTCCTCAGTATAAACATGTTATTTAGGCTAGAGAAAGCTACATGATGTACCATAAAGTAGATTAAACGAACCTTTAGTTTATCATACTAAAATGCTCTATAATTTCATATAGTCTGCCACATACTAACCTCTATCTAAAGTTCCTGCCCCTGCTTTTGTAGTCTTTTTAGACTCTTGTTCTTATATATACATTCATTTTTAAATATTTTAGCTTTTAAAGTTATTATTACCAAGACCTTGATGTATCTATTATATTTTTTATTGTATTAAAAAATACATTAATACATTTAATACATTTAATTGTATTAAAAATACAATTTGCCCTCTTGATGCTGTTCTATGACAATGATAAATATTTGATTTAATCTGACATGTCACTTAGCCTGGAGAAAGTTACATCTTCAGGACCCGCGCTGAGCTTCTTTGGAGTAACTTGATTCAACTGAAAATCACTGTATTGGAACAGATCTGTGAAGCAAAGTGGCATTTTCACTTTTTTTTTTAACTTTTCAAATTGGAGTTGATGCTTTGCTCTGCTTTAGCATCTTTGGCCTTGCCATGGTTTTCTGAACATGTGCAGATGCCACCTGCCTTGAAGCAAACAACAGAAGAGGGCAACGTTCATCCACCACCCTCAGATGCTTCCCCTCAGAATGGAAGCTTTGCCCTTGGACACAGCAATAAATCATTGACAGACTGACACCCCATCCTTAGCTCAGCTTCTCAACTTGAGTTGGCAGAAGAATCATTGAAGGCTAAGCTACATTAGGGTCTCTATGGCAGGCAAGAAGGAAGCTGCATTCACAACAGTTGAAAGCCTACAGCCAGATAAAGATGCCAAGAACTTTATATATCTTCAAGGGTTTAAACTGGAAGCTTCTTTCTCTGGTCCTTCTGAACTAATCATATTTGGTGGAGAGCTAGGTAGCCTTAAATGCAAGCAACTGTGGCAGGTTGACAGAACAACATCTCTAGCTTCAGAACTGCTGTTTTTTTGCTCAATCTGTATAGTGAGCGCCGAGGCAGATCATGTCACCTCTGAGATTTGGAGCAAAGCTCCAAGGCATATATTACCCAATTGGCAAAAGTCTGATCTTTGGAAATGCCTACAGACTTCTGTCAATGGACTGCTTTGCGTTCTGTTGACTGGAATAGGGGAGGCAGGGGGAAAAAAAAATCAATATGGCAGCGCTGGAGAATACAATTTATAGCATGTCACACAATAGACCACTCTGTTTCCCTGCCTCTATTCCACTGTTGGAATAGGGGTGAGGAGTGGGGGGGAGGCTGGAATAAGGAAGAGGAAGGGTAAGAAAGGCACAGCATAATGAAGACCTGTCTTTCGATTTCCAAAATTGGAGATTCTTGCACCAAAGACTTCAGTTGTTCTACCTTATCTTTAAGGGGTTTGAGAATGTCTTTCAAATTTCTTTGACTGGTGTTTTTAAATTTCCCTTGTTGTTGGAGGTACTGGAAGATTCTATTTCACATGTTCTCATCATTTGCTGCCCTCACTTGCCAGTTTGAGAAACAGTTTTTACAGGATGCTTTTCTTCGAAAATTGAATTAAAATATGAGAAGTCAAAAAGGCTACAGATGGCAGAAGAGGGAGGACACTGTGGTGAAAGACAGTGTATTCACATATATTCTCTCCCCACCCCCAATTTTTTTCCCCAGACTCTATTCATGAGATTGGCACTGTAATTTTTAAAAAGATTTTTTTAATCCTTTTTTATTACTTTTTAAAGTAATTTAAGGTGCAAGCATTACTCCTTCCTTCTCCTCTTTTCCACACAAAATCCCTGGGAGGTAAATTGGGCTGAGTCCCCCAGCCAGATTTCATGCCTAAGGAGGATCTAGAATTCCACGTCTCCTGGTGATTGGCCCAAAATCACCCAGCCAACTTTCATGCCTAAAGTGGGATTAGAACTAGTTTCTAGCCTAGTGCCTTAACTACTCAACCTTGGTCTTAGGTTTCTAAAGCAAATCCCCTTTAATCAAACTGAATGAGAACACACAGGAAAATTAAAGATGTGATCTTTTTTCTGAATGAATGAATGAGATAAATAGAAAAAAGATTTGACTGATGATTTAAATGCAGATGGAAGTGTTGTGTTTCCACATTGACTCATATAAGTTATTTGTACATCAGATTTAGATATATCTATAACAGCTTTTTTTTTATTCCTATCCATTTTATGTAGTGACCTTTTGAAACAATATATGGCAAAGCTTTTTTTTAATATAAAAACAGAAATTGATATTTTCTCAGCTGCAGGTGCAATTACATTGTCTGATGCAATGTTCTGGGAATTCAAATTACTTTGATCATTTATTCATTCATTTGTATTAAATAATTACTTTGGAACAGCCCAATACTTAAGAAAATCACTACGGCCAGGCTGTTCAGAAAGACCTGGGGATTGATGCCTGATGGGATTCTTCATTGCAGTTAGTAATTATTTTTATTTTTATTTTATACTTTATTATTTGCAAGTGACTTAGAGCCTTTGAGAAGAGATTAAAAACATATACTTATTGTAAGGAAGCAATAATGAAAGGAAATGAAAGGAAATGATTGTTGCGCTCACAAATTTTGGACAGTTTTGATCTGAGGTTTTGCAAGATATGAGATGACTAGAATTCATAAAAGCTCTTGGTATTACTGCAGCTCTTGCAAGCTGACATCTCATGAAAAGTTTTCTATACCACTCACAATGGAGAAATACTTGGCAAAGATGGGAAACTTGTGGAGATAGCTAAAGTACCTTATTTGATTAGCAAAACCCCCCAGTATTTACATTTATCATTGACCAAAAGCTCTATTCTGCATAAAACAGAACAAAATGCATTTACAATTTCTGATTCTGCTTTTTTTCTTTTTTTCTTTTTTTTTTGTAATCATAGTAAGAGATAACTTTATAATTGTATTTATATTTGCTGCAAAGGAGATTTGAAGCTTTGTTCTATTTCTCTTTACTTTACTTTGTGCACTTTAATTTTATCTTCCTTTCCGGCTTTTACTCTTTTATTATTTTTTGTTAGTTAGGATCTGGCTTTCTGTGTAATCAAAGACCGTGGGAAAAACCTAAGAAGGATAATGGGATAGGTGAGAATTATATGGGTACAATTCTGTGTACCACACTCCATTTTTAGGAGATTGCTTTGCACATAGGAACTGTGTGCAAAGTCCATGTTGAGGCATGCTCCCCCCATTATAGTACCTTTGAAATAAAACCTATGACATATATAGAGATGAAGTTCTGGGAGAATGGTGGGTGAAGGAAGTATATTTTTGCTTACCTCTAAACCCATTTCCATTGCCAGTGGAGCACGCTGGGGAAGGGGACCCCTGGGGTCGGATGACAGGAGCAAAGGCACTCTTTTGTTTGACAGCAGGAAAGACAGAGGAGGAGAATGGAAGGATGGAGGAACTGCTTGAAGAACCAACTGTGGGGCTTGAAGACATCACTGAGAGGGAGGAGATATCAACTTGAGTTAGAACAAGTAGGGACTTGGAAAGGCAAACAATCACAAATTTGCACAATCACATCACCCTTAAGAAGCATCCAATTGAGACTTCCATAAATTCCATAGATTCAATAAATCTCTTTGGGTCCTAAACATTCAATTTCATTGATGATTGATTGATTGATTGATTGATTGATTGATTGATTCATTCATTCATTCATTCATTCATTCATTCATTCATTCAAAGCAAATGAATGTCCCACAACAGATCTTTAATTCCAAGGATGCTACTGAGCCCCATATTATATTTCTAGAACATTTTTAAAATGTCAGTTGACTACAGACCAATGTTTTGCTTAAAATTGAATTTCATTGATTGATTGATTGATTGATTGATTCATTCATTCATTCATTCATTCATTCATTCATTCATTCAAAGCAAATGGATGTCCCACAACAGATTTTTAATTCCAAGGATGCTACTGAGCCCCATATTATATTTCTAGAACATTTTTAAAATGTCAGTTGACTACAGACCAATGTTTTGCTTAAAATTGAATTTCATTGATTGATTGATTGATTGATTGATTGATTGATTCATTCATTCATTCATTCATTCATTCATTCATTCATTCATTCATAGCAAATGGATGTCCCACAACAGATTTTTAATTCCAAAGATGCTACTGAGCCCCATATAATATTTCTAGAACACTTTTAAAATGTCAGTTGACTGCAGACCAGAATTTTGCTTAAAATTGTATCTCCCTGCCCAGCAGAAGAAACAACAATGATGAGTAGTAAAATGTATCTTGTAAAGACAAGTTAATAGTGAGGCAAACAACAGTGGGAGTGTAGCCAGAAGGAGGCAGTAAATAATAAAAAGAGTATATCCATGCATGTGTATGTAATTTTAGCTATATTTGGTTATATTTGTATAACTTGTATTTTTCATGCACTGTGGGCACATGTATATGATACGACCCTTACAGTTTCAATCTCAAGTTTGCCATGTTCTTGATTATGTATTTCTTCTTAAATTCCTTAGCTTTAAAAGGTTGGGGAGCTTTGCAATGCTAACTGATTTTGAATATTAAAAATAATACATAGAGGAAGCTGAATATATACCAAACCCTTACAGAATTTGGTGTTCAGTTATATTACTAATTGATTGGGTTCACCTACTATGCAACTTCAAAATGTGGTTTGCTTCTTTTAAACCTAGTGTGATGTGTGTCAATCAGTCATTGTGATGATTGGGCTATATTAGCCAAATCTAATTATTTTTCAAGCTTCAGCAGGCGGCTGAACTTGTCTAGGCTTAAAAGCTAAGTAGGAGCATACCTGGTCATTATTTAGATGGGAAAACCCTAGGAAATATCAGGATGGTTAATCAGATCAGTTCCATAAAGTCCAACTTTAAAATGATTGGACTTCCAGAATTTTCCAGTCAGCCTGGAAATTCTAAAAATTGAGGTCCACCCATTTTAAGAGTTGACAAACAATAAGTTAGATTGTGATGCTAGGGGGGAAAAAACCCTCAGAGCAACATAATGGCAAAATACCTTGAAGATACTGCTGAGAACATTACCCAGACATGTCCATGATGTCCCCTACAACCAAACTCAACTCAAAGGAGACTTCATCTTGTTCACTAACTTTATAAACATGGTGAATAATAAATCTTGTATTTACAACTGTGGTCCAGCCACAGTTAAAATGATAATTTAAGCTAAAATGATAGAAAAATTACAAGAATACTGTACAACAGGGGTCTCCAACCTTGGCCACTTTAAACCTGGAGGACTTCAACTCCCAGAATTCCCCAGCCGGCTGGGGAATTCTGGGAGTTGAAGTCCTCCAGGCTTAAAGTGGCCAAGGTTGGAGATCCCTGCTGTACAATATATATCATTAAATATTTATTTATGTTCTATATCAGTCTTGACTTCAGGCAATTCTATGGACAAGTCTATGTAGTTTCTTTGCCAACATTTTCCTGCCAAGAAATATTATCATTTTCTTTTTAGGATTGAGAGGCCAGGATTACCCCAAAGTCACCCAGCTGGATTCTGTGCCTAAGGAGGCTATGACTTCTAGTCCTGTATCTTAACCATTAAATTGATGTATTATACATTTACAATCATCATAAGAAATAATATTTAGGCAAGTATAACATTCTGGTTAAGGCACCAGGTTAGAAAGGAGGAGACTATGAAATTCTAGTCCCAGCTTAGCCATAAAAGCCAATTGGGTGACTCTGGCCCAGTCCCTTTTTCTCAGCCCAACTCACCTCACAGGTTGTGTTGTGTTAGGGAAATTAGGAGGAGGAAGATGTATTGGATATGTTCACCACGGTGAGTTATTTGTAAAAATAATAAAGGTGGGGTACAAATAAATAAATAACCTGATACCTGCATTCTGATTTTATTAATCACAACAGGTTAAACCTACCACCTACCATTTTACTGGTCATTTACTGTACATTTAACAGTCATTCTCAGCATCTAGTCACAGCTGTTTCCACCAATCAGTCTAGATCAGGGGTGTCAAAAATTCGATTTCATTGAGGGCCTCATCAGGGTTGTGTTTGACCTCGGGGGCCAGGGTGGGCGGGGCCAGGGTGGGCATGGTCAGCTTGACATCACTTGTGTCGCGGGTGCCTGTGGTGGCCCAAGCACTCTGCCAGCAAAAACGGAGCTCGGGGGGCAACTGTGGCCCTCCTGAGCTCCATTTTTACTGGCAGAGGCCCCGTGGGTCGGTCCTTCACTGTTTCCAGGGTGGCCCCCCAGGCTAGATCTAAGCACCCCGTGGGCCGGATCTGGCCCCCGGGCCTTGAGTTTGACACCCCTGGTCTAGATTATTAAATAAGTAAGTTTTCAAATCTCTCTTAAAACATACAAAAGTGGGTGGAACCAGATGAGAAACTAGAAGAGAATCCCATAATCAGGAATCAGGTCCTGAAATGTATACTATCTGAATGGAGCAGCTCATGAACAGGGAAGGGCAAGAATCCTTTTTCCTATTAGTCATGTACCATAAACAGGATCATGCCAAGGCAGGATAGATGCAAAGGCCTAACCAAGGTTAGCCGAGCCAGGGTAAAGTTCTGTGAAGGGAGGAAACATGGGGAAATGAGGAGGCCCACAATGTTGTGAAATACAAGATAATCAAGATTTCTAAACGAATATTTTTAAGCAGATTTCCCCAGCTTGATTTATTTATTTATTTATTTATTTATTTATTTATTTATTTATTTATTTATTTATTTATTTATTTATTTATTTATTTATTTATTTATTTATTTATTTATTTATTGGTTCGATTTATATGCTGCCCTTTTCCAGAGACTCAGGGTGGCTTACAATGCGTTAAGCAATAGCCTTCATACTTTTGTATATACCTGCTTCGTAGGGCTTACGCCCCCCCCACCCCAGCGGTGTTCTTTTTTATACAAAGTCAGCTTATTGCCCCCCACAAACCGGGTCCTCATTTTACCTACCTCGAAAGGATGGAAGGCTGAGTCAACCTTGAGCCTGGTGAGATTTGAACTTGCAGTAATTGCAGGCAGCTGGTGTTACTTAACAGTGCTTTAGTCTGCTGCGCCACCAAGGCTCTTACTCTTGATGCATTCTACATGAGCTGATTACATTTGCTATCATCTCCATAGGTGGGCACAGTGGGAAATGTGGTCCGATAGATCTGGACCAAATTTAAAATGAGCAAACAAATTTCATTTTGGGTTAAGATGCTTCCATTAATCTGTGGCACACCTACGGAATCACCACTATACTTCACATTGCTGTATATCTCCTCTAGCTTTGAATGATTCTCTAATTTTATTTTTCTCAAGGATCTGTCTGCATCTCATTGTAAACTCTGATGGTCAGGAATATATAATTCAGCTGTTTTGTTTTTTGTTTTTTGTTTCTTTTTCTCTGGAACTGAAACTTGGCACACACAATTCAGCCAGGAAGCAGAATTTGTAAGTTTTCTCGTTTCTTTAAAAAAAAAAAAAAAAACCCAGCAAACATCTGTTTGGCCAACTTTAAACTCTCTGTGCAAAAGCAATCAACATTTCAGATTTTTTTTCTTGGTGACTTTCTTTTTCTTTTTCCAAACGGGCCATTTATTACTAAAAAATTCAAAATGTTCTCATCCTATAAGTGCGGACAAGTGTGGAAAAGAATTCAATACTGCCACTGGTTAATAAACATGTTATATAATTGGATATAGACATGGAAGTAGTGCCTGCTGGTTTGGGATTTATCCACCCTGGGTGGGTGGATAAATCTGTCCTCAAAATCATATATCAAACACAAACACACATACACACACTCATACATGCACACAGTCCTTTTTTCCTGGGAATATCATCCACTTTATTCTTAGGGTGCTTGAGAATGTTGTTTTAATTTTCCTCCCGACTCTGAAATCAATCCTAGCACATTCGCTGGAATTTAATCTCACTTTTACAAAACTGCAGTTATTTGCTTGTTTATACCAATAGCAATAGCATTTAGACTTATATACCGCCTTACAGTGCTTTTACAGCCCTCTCTAAGCAGTTTAAAGAGTCAGCCTATTGACCCCAACAATCTGGGTCCTCGTTTTACCCACCTCGGAAGGACGGAAGGCTGAGTCAACCTTGAACCTGGTGAGATTCGAACTGCCAAATTTCAGGCAGCCGGCAGTCAGCAGAAGTAGCCTGCAGTACTGCACTCTAACCACTGCACCACTGCGGCTTTATTTAGCCTTTGAGTTGATCTTGATTCCTGGTGACTACCTGGAGAAGACCATTTGACATTCTTGACAATGTTTTTTGACGTATTTCACCTGGACCTTCTTCCTAGGACTGAGAGAGAGTGACCAGCCCAAAGTCACCCTGTTGGCTTCATGCTTAAAGTAGGACTAGATTTCACCGTCTCTTGACCTCTGTCTCTCTCTTCCCCCCACCAACCAAATAATATGTTTTTTTTTTTTAAAAAAATGTAGTTAATAGTGGCATCAAAGTCTATTATCACTAGCTGCAGTCTCTTTATTGATGGTCCTGTTGCTATTATAATAAGACCTGGTGTTGACCATGGCATTCTTTGCAGTGGTGGAATTCAAATTTTTTTACTACAGGTTCTGTGGTGGGAGTGGTGTGGCTTGGTGGACGTAGCTTGGTGGGCAGGAGGAGGATACTGCAAAATCTCCATTCCCACCCCACTCCAGGGGAAGGATACTGCAAAATCCCCATTCCCTCCCCACTCTGAGATCAGCCAGAGGTGGTATTTGCCGGTTCTCTGAACTACTCAAAATTTCCGCTACCAGTTCTCCAGAACCTGTCAGAACCTGCTGAATTTCACCCCTGATTCTTTGCCAGAAAAGCAAAGTTTTAATCGTTCTTCTAGATTCAATGGTATAGACAATGAGATATTTCCCCCCCACCCAGTCCTAATCCATGACTTCTCGGCAATATTCAGAAGAAACCTCAATTCTTACCCCATTCTACTCTAGTATCTCCAAGGAAGCAAAAAAGGACCTGGAATTCTTTTGCAGCTGAGCCCTGAGTAAAAATTTAAAAAAGGGGAAGAGCTGCTTTTCATAGAACAATGAAAGTTATTTTGGACTATCCTTAAAACATACACATCAACATGGAAAAGATGTTTTTAAGGGACTTATCTTTCATATAGGGATCTGATTTTTGCAGATCTTGATACTTAGTCTAGTTGTCCCACAAAGTGCCTGAATTTCCCTAACTTGTTTGCCCTGGCTAAAACAGAGTTGGCCAGTTGCAGGCTAGTGTGCTGCAGTCCATTCAAACAGTAAAACTGTTATACGTATAAAATTGGAGGGTGGTAGGAAAGGAAAAAGATAAATGAAAGATTGAAAACACACACACACATACACACACCAGGGCTTTGGATAAAGCACTTTGGAAGGTTGTCTTCTTTCTTGATGATCTCTCTTGGAACTGTGGCTTTCTGAGAAGAAAGCTGAGAACAGATTTCCTGTAAGGGGGCCACCACTACTAAGCCCAAGGCATTGTGGACATGAAAATAACAACATCCAACCACGTACATTAACTGCACACTGATTCCTTTTGTATTAAGGAAAAGGTAAAGGTTCCCCTTGCACATATGTGCTAGTCATTCCCAACTCTAGGGGGCACTGCTCATCTCCGTTTCAAAGCTGAAGAGCCAGCACTGACCGTAGTCATGAGATCACATCTCCGTGGTGATCTGGCCAGCATGACTAAACACCAAAGGTGCACAGAACACTGTTCCCTTCCCACCAAAGGTGGTCCCTATTTTTCTACATGCTTTCGAACTGCTAGATTGGCAGAAGCTGGGACAAGTAATGGGAGCTCACCCCGTTACACAGCACTAGGGATTCGAACCGCTGAACTGCTGACCTTTCGATCGACAAGCTCAGCATCTTAGCCACTGAACCACCACGTCACTTGGTATTAAAGGAGACAATAATTTAGGAACAACTGCTGATGGATATTTCTGATAATGGAGGACTACATATTTCCTCTCCTTTCGGTTTTTCCTTTTCTTTCTCATCTGGGAACATTCTCATGCTCTCTGTTCTTTCTCTCCCTCCCCATACACAACTTCAAAAAAGTTGTTATAGTTAAAGGTTAATAATAATAAAATCAACTTGTGGCCAACTTGGAGCTTGGATCTGCTTGTGGGCCACTCCTGGCATTGGAGATCAGAACAAAACAAGGAGAGCAGGGCAGACAGAAGTTATGGATTTTGATGGGCTATTAGATTCCCAGCTGCTGGTGCTGAAGAAGTGGTGAAATGTAAAATTTGTTACTACTGGTTCTGTGGGCGTGGCTTGGGGGGAATGTGACTAGGTGGGTGTGGCCAACTTTTTTTTTTTTTGACATTTTTAAAGCATTTTTTTACAATCTATTCGGGAGAATAGGTTGTACAAAATGCTTTTAAAAGTAAAAAAAGAGGCTCTGACAAGTGACCGTCAGAGCTTTTTTTTTTTTTTACTTTGAAAAGCATTTTTTTACAACCTATTCCGGCGAATAGCTGGTAAAAAGATGCTTTTAAAAGGTAAAGAAAAGGCTCTGACGATCACAGCTGTGGCGCACGATCGGTAGAGCCTTTTTTTACTTTTTAAAAGCAGGAAGTAATGACACCCGGGTGAGTGGGTGGAGCCTCGCGCCACCATCGCTACCGGTTCTCCGAACCACCTGCCACAATCGCTACCGGATTGCCCGATCCGGTCCGAACCAGGAACATTTCACCCCTGTGCTGAAAGATACCAAGATCTAAAGTTCCAGAGAGACAGAGCCACCTAATACATTTGTGGCAGATAACCACAAGCAGTTGACAAAAGCCCTCCTGTGTTCTTGCAAAGCTTGCTCTGCAGAATTTTGGGGCTTAATTGTCTCATTACAAAGTTGAGGCACCTTCTGGCAGATGACCCAAAGAAAGGAAATAAACATTTTCTGACAGATTGCCTCTTAACTTAAGCCAACCCCAAGGTCAGCTGGAGCTGGAGGAAGAGAAGAGAAGGAAGCTACTCACAGCCATAGGGCGATCCTGTGGGAGAACCGTTAATAAATCCAGGTGAACTGGGAACAGTCAGGTTGGACATGGGGACATTGCTGTAGCCGTTCATGCTGTTACTGGGGGTGCTGTAATTAGACTGCTGAGGGGTCGTGCTGGAGGAATAACCTCGTGGGGATATGCTGCTTGTGTTACGGATGTAGCCTGCAAGAAATAAACATTTCACCAAGCGTCCATCAGTAAAGATAACAGGATGGTCTCTCTTAGACATGCACTCTTCAGTTATCTGGATCATGAATAGATTCATTCTTTCATTCAATCTTTATTATGGTCATGGATCAGCACAAAAAATTAAGCACATTTAAAATAAAGCAAATCTGATCAAAACCAAACAAGTAGTTTAATTTTGCTGTTGGTTTCATCTGTTGACTGTGGCTTTTTTCTGTATAGTTGATAGATGTCATGCCAAATACTTTGGGTAAACAGTGTTCTAGAAATTTTATAAATTGTGTGGCCTGCATCACAAGGGGGGATTATTATTTTTTGAAATATATTTATCATTATTCAATTAGGGGGACAATTTATATATAGGTTTGTTTTGTTTTTCCTTTTTGAGGCACATTATTTTCTCTTTGTGTCGTCTTGTCTAGTTTCATTTCACTTTTATATTTCCTTTCCTTCCTCCTCCCCATTTTTTTGGAGTTTGTATTTTAACGTTTTAAATTTAAAAAGAGGGGGGGGAGAGGAAAAATAGCATGAAAAAGTGCCCAAGTATACAACAAAATAACATTTCCCCTGGAATCAGAATCCTAAATAATGATGAAAAAAAAATCATTCTCTTAGCTTCGTCGATCTAAATAGAACGTAAGGGTTTACTTTCACTCTTTTCCAAAGGAGAAAAGAATTTCAATTTAATCCTCAAGGGTGGACTATGGCATTCTTATTTAGTTACCAGATGGCCGAGAAGTGTGTGTGAATGCTACATTTTTTTTTTTTAATTATACAATCCTCCTTCCAGCAGTCTGCAGCCTCTTTGGTTCCTCACACTTCAGTTAAGTCCCAGAGAAAGATCTCAAGAAGGAACTTCTTTCATGGGGTTTTCAGTTTGGAAGTGAGAATGGTGAGGGGGGATTGTGAGAGCGATTGAAAAATATGTAAAAGAAAACAACCATTAGGATCATTTTCTTGCTCCTTCAAAGCAATATGCGTGGAAAAGAAAGGGAAAAAAATATGCATTCAAAAATGTAGATAACGGTAGAAAACAGACCTCATTTTCCATTGGGAAAGAAACCGAATGCAAAATTTGGCATAGTATTAGTTCAGCTTAAGGAAATCGAAGCCCTGGCTGTCCTTTGGAAAGACAGATACCGAGACTCAAGCTCAAATATGTTGGTCACCAAATGAGAAGAGAGGACTCATTGGAAAAGGCCCCAAGGTTGGGAAAGATGGAAGGCAAAAGGAGAAGGGGATGGCAGAGGATAGATAGTGTGATTGACACAATTAATGTAAGTTTTGGCAAATTCCAGCAGATAGTGAAGGACAGACTCTTGTGGTCCAAGGGGTTGTGGAACAGTCAGATATGACTTAGTTACTGAACAACAACAAATAATTCAGCTTATGAAGTGAAATATAGAATTCCAGAGTTGAAAAAAAAAATTGGGGAGTTTTGTTATAATGTGGGCTGTCATCTTGTTAGATGATTGTCCAATCATGAAAGAAAAAAGGCAACCTCACCAAGTCAAGAAGAAATTGTTTGATAGTCAAACAGCTCCTACTATTGGGAAGTCTTACTTAAACTTACACCGAGCAACCTCCCTCTAGAGCCTCCAGTTCTAGTTTTGTCAAGCAGAGCAACAGAAAATAAAAGTTTATCTTTAGAAAGTTACCTCTTCTAAGCTGCTTCACTGATATTCCTACTCCAAACATCTGTTTTATCAAATCAGGCTGTCATATTAGGAATCTTCTATTATTTCGTGTGTATCTAGCCATTTATGTATGTATTTTTAAAACTGACAATGTTACCTAGTTGGGTAATAAAACATCTGCAAGCAAACAATGGAGCTCAGCTAGCACCAATTCAACCCTAAGCTACAAATATTTTCTATTGATAAAATTATTATTGTCAAAGATTGCATAGTATGCAAGAAAGAAAGAAAGAAAGCTCAAAGACCATCAAGGACCCTTCATGTCAACCTTGAGCTACAAATATTCTCCTTTATTGCATAATATGATGTGCTAATACAGGGGTTGTCTACAACCCTCCAAAACCTCTTTTTACAATGTGTAGTTAAGATACATATCTGAAGGCAGTGGTTGAGCTATATTTTCAAATGGATACAGCACGTACTTTGAATTATAAATACCCTTTCACAGTATGGTGGATATTGTTGGGTAAATCACATCCACTTTGAGAGACTATAAATCCATTCAGGATTTTATAGATCCGTTCAAAATCTTCTTTAATTCTGCATAGTTTTTCATTTCTCTCTAAGATCAGAGTCCTCAGATGATTAATCACGGGGTTTGTATTTCAAGGTTAAAAGCCAAATAAGTGTGCTGATGCTGCTACTAACTCCACAAATACAGTTTTGCAGGATAAAACATAAGGTCCTCTCTAAAGATCTGTTGCAGCCTCTCACCCTCAAGCAAGCTCCACTAGTTGACAAGTACTTCACTTTGTTTGACAACATATGTACATTTCACCAATCAGATCTGCATGTTGAAAGAATGTGAAAGGGTGTTGTTTCAAGATCTGGAAAAAATTAGCACACTTGTGTTTTTAATATTTATAAGTTTAACATGGGATTTGCTGCAAATTGTGGTCAAGGCTGCACCTTCTCTAGGGTTTCGGCAGAAATCCATGGTCAATTCTTTTCCCCCCACAAAGGATGGATTTTAAAAGGTAAACTGTTTGAAAATTGTAAGAGAAAGAAATGGATTTATACAACACGTGCATATGAACTACAGGGACGATTAAGGCTATGGATGGGCAATGTTTTAGAAGAAAATTAAAAAGAGAACAGTATGACATGGACAATACTGAAACCAATTTTTTTATATAAATAAAGAAAACAATGTATTATTATGGTGGCCTTGGTAATTAATAAGGACTACATCTTGATTAAGCCATGACCAATATTTCCTAGTTTCTGGCCATAATCTTCTTGAAGCGAAACCTTCATTCAATGTGCACCTTTCAGTTCAGCACTTTTACCTTGATTATTCCCTTGTGTGGACTCAGAGATGCTGACTCCCAACTGGCTGCCATAGGAGTTGATGCCCATCATGGCACTGTGAGCAGGAGAGCTGGACAAAGCAGGGATCTGGCCTGGATTTCTTGGGACACTGTAAAGAGCTTCCGCAATATCAGCAGCTCGCTTCAGAATAATGTCCTGAAACAAGCAAACAACAAGAACAAAAATCAGCATAAATTTTATTCCAGGTGGACTGATTTGCTTTACAAATTAAAAAAAAGAAGAAGAAGAAAAAAATCCTCCCCAGATGTTCAGCAAATATGTGTCTTGAGATGAAGAGGGACCAGGTAAGATGTGTAAGAAAATACCAAGATCAGGTCTGCTGATACTGCTGTTGTTATTTCTAATTTCTAAGGTTTCATTTCAAATAGGCTCTCAGGCTAATTATACTTGGCTAACTGGCTAATTTAAAAGTCCTCTTCCTCCAAGGTTTCATACTGTAAAGAGTAAACTGTTCCTTTCTGCTTGGCCTCTCTGTGCAGTGGAAGTCTAGCAAAGTAAAAGGGTATCAGAAGGAAAAAATAAAGGAGAATAAAGGAGAAGATGCCAGAAAGAGAAAAAGGGGTACCCCCCCTCACTTGCCTCAACTCCATCAACTTTTGACATCCGAAATAGCTCTCCTTGAGGGAGATGAATGGTCTAGAAACATGAAATATAAATAAATAAAGTCACTCTGATGAGAAATGTAGAAAAAAATACTACTCACTCCTCACCTAGAGCCCAGATGAACCATCTGTGGGTCCTAAGAGCTGCAACACATAATAACCTAAAAAAGCCCTGTGGATCTGACACTTGAGAACTCTAACAGGTGTTATCTGTCCCTGTTTTGGGAGGGCACTGAATGGGAGGGAGAGAATGGGAAGAATGAATAAATATCATAGAAAAAGAGGACTAGAAAAACTGGTAGATCGAAGGCAAAGAAATAAAAGGTAAAGGTAAAGGTTCCCTTTGCACATATGTGCTAGTCGTTCCTGACTCTAGGGGGCAGTGCTCATCTCTGTTTCAAAGCCAAAGAGCCAGTGCTGTCTGAAGACATCTCCATGGTCATGTAGCTGGCATGACTCAACGGCAAAGGCGCACGGAACGCTGTTACCTTCCCACCAAAGGTGGTCCCTATTTTTCTACTTGCATTTTTACGTGCTTTCGAACTGCTAGGTTGGCAGAAGCTGGGATATGTAACGGGAGCTCACCCCGTTATGCGGCACTAGGGATTCGAACCGCTGAACTGCCGACCTTTCGATCGACAAGCTCAGCGTCTTAGCCACCGCGTCCCCTAAAGAAATAAAGAACGGGCTAAAGGAAGATCTCCAAAATTACAAGCTTTTAAAAATGCTTATAAAACTTTTTAGAAGTTTCTGTAGAAGCCAACCTTCTCTGTTTGCAGACTATCTGGATAGAAATAAAATAACCCAATAGAGAAGACTAGAAATTAGCACACCAGAAATTTCATCAGACAGGATGATGGGGGAGGAACAGAACTAGCAGGTTATACGCCCATCCTCTGCAAACAGAGTTTGGAAGAAGGAGAGATTGTCTCCTTTGAATGGATTACTGGACTGAAATGGCAGATAAATTCTGTACCAGAATGAGAAAGACCTCCCCAGTACAACTGTAGAGGAGTCTTAATGGAGCATTAAGCCTCATCAGTTCCACTCAAGTGGATCAGGTGAAAAGGTGACTCGGGAGAAGCTGCAAACACAACACCTTCTTTACACATTCACGGGATTAAAAAAAAAGAGAGAGGAACTCTAACCTGATTGTTATGTGGTGTCCCATAGAGTGCTTCAACTAGGTCAGCTGCTCGTTTCAAAAGCATCTCCTGCAAGCAGAAAGGAAGGACAACCAAGGATGTGTCATGCATTGAAAAATGTGGTGGCAAGAGCTAGGCAAACCCAGTGTGAGACACAACAGACCCTGAAATCAAGCAGGACAAATGCTAGCATTTTTTTTTAAAAAAAATATTATTTAAAATATTAAATAATTTTAAAAATATTAAATAATATTTTTTAAATATTATTATTTATTAGTAACTCATATCTCACCATTCTGTTTATGCACTCCCAGTAGCTTTTCGCCATGAAAACAAATAGAGGGAAGAGCACACTTAACCAGACTTCCTTAATTCAATCATGTTCTGAACATGCTAAGCCTGTGATGGCGAACCTGTGGGCACACGCCTGTCGCCAGCTGCTCTTCTGGTTTCTAGTCTTCGCGGGCACTGGAGTGCTGGAAAATAGCCTGAAAATGGCCCAAGAAACAGGTCTTCAAGTTTCGAATGCACGAGCATTCTGGTTTGGGCACTTGGTGCTGAAAAGGTTTGCCATCACTGTGCTAAGCCATAAAGCATGGTTTACAAAAACACTATGTTAAACTAAATCAAACCAATCCATCAGTTCATATATACAGTTCACTAAGTCTGCACTACTATTAATCTCCTCATCGTTGCCACCACCCATCTCCTTCCACTTATGACTGTATGATGGTGATTTTGTTGCTTGTATCCTTACTATTTATATCGATATTGTTTCCTGATGTTTAATTGTTCCCTATGACTATCATTAAGTGTTGTACCTTGTGATTCTTGATGAACGTATATTTTCTTTTATGTACACTGAGAGCGTATGCACCAAGACAAATTCCTTGTATGTCAATCACACTTGGCCAATAAAAAATTCTATTCTATTCTATATCATGAGTCTGCCCAGAGTCAACCAGGATTTACTCAATTATCTCAAATTATTTCATCTGTTTTATTCAGTGTATGCTGTGCGTTGTATGACTTTTATTTTTATTCACTTTAGAGTTCTTTTTTTTCTTCCTATTGTGGATGTTTCAACCTCTATCTGTTCTGTGCGAGCCACTGACTGTCTCTTTGGATTGTGGAAACACAGAAATATGTTTAATAAATAAATAAACTCACAATATACTGCGCATACAGAACTGAGGGGCTGACATACACTGTGCAGGTAGTCCTTGATTTAGAACCATTTGTTTAGTGACTATTCGAAGTTATAACGGCACTGAAAACAAATGACTTGTGAGCCATTTTTGACACTTGCAGCATCCCCAGAGTCACATGATCAAAATACAGATGCTTGGCAACGGACTCATATTTATGACGGTTGTCGTGTTCCGCTGCAATCTGCCTTGCAATTGGGTTGTTATGCCCAGTCTGGCTCAATGGGGAAGACACATTCACTTAACGACTGTGTTACTAACTTAACAACTGCAGTGATTCACTTAACAACTGTGGCAAGAAAGGTCATAAAATGGGGCAAAATTCACTTAACAAATGTCTTGCTTAATGACAGAAATATTGGACTCAGTTATGGTCATAAGCCGAGGACTACCTGTATTGTGCATAAATTGGCTACACAGATCAGGGTTGGGTAAACAATGGTAGAGCAAAACATGGGAAGTTGATTTATGAGTCAGAAAGCCAGACTGATGCAGCCATTTATCTTGTTATGTGAGTGAAGTCAATAGGTGAGGAAGGGATCTTTACCTTTGCTAGTCGTTCTGGATCACCTGGATGTCTCGGGATGACCTTCTGGAGTCTTTGGAAACCATAGTCTATGGTCGGCTCATTTAAAGCTGAAAAAGAGGGTGGGAAAAAAGTAACAAGTGAAATTTTTGTGGGGGACGGAAAAAAATTCAAAGGTTGAAAATTACTTTGCACTAAAAAAAGAAAAGGAATAATGGAAAAACCAGTTGGTTGAATAGAACCATTACAATGCCACTTCCGAAGAATTACAAGAAAGAGAAGAATCAGATTATTACAAAATATGGAATAATTGGTATAATTGGTTAAAAATAGAAATATACAAAAAATAAAAGGGGAAATATTACCAATTTAAATATATATATATATATATATATATATATATATATATATATATATATATATATATATATATATATTGTTATTAGATTAAGGAGAGGTGAAGGAATATACTATAAGTAGAATTGTAGAATGTCACTCTGAAAAAATGCTTAAGAAGAAATTATACTCTTTTTGTGTATATGTTGTATAAATGTTTGTTGTGTATATGTTATGTATGTCTTTTTTAATATTTATATTCAATAAAAATTATTTTTAAATACAATGCCACTTCCCAAGATGGCTTCCAGAAGACGATCAGGGATCTCAGAGTTGTAGAGTAGATGGGAAGTTGGACAAACATCTCATAAGGAGGCAAACCATTTTAGCACAGCTTCCAAAAAAGCCACAAAAATGTTCCATGGAGTCATCAGGAGAAGAACTCAAGGAAAATCTTTGTTTACCAAGTAGCAAGTAATTTGCCACTTGAGCATGTCCATCTTGCTCCCTTCTTCATTAGTTCGTCAGGTCAGTAAGAGAAACTGAAAATGGCAGACATTTTTGCAATCCTCTGCCTGCCATTAATAGGGCCATCAGGGAATACTTGGCCAAAGAGATTGTCCAACCATTTCTGACCCATATTAGTTTCTTAAAGTTTTTTTTGAAATCTATTCCACTGCATTTCTCCATTCATCTGCTTTTCTTTTTTTTTAAAAAAAAAATGGTAGTTAATTGTGGATTTATGAATTTTTTGCACAAGATACATATCATGCAATGACATTGTTTTCAACTGCAAACATTCTGATAATGTTAACCTTCATAATTAAAAGATGACTTATCTTCTTCTTTTAATCAGCATCTCACAATTCAGAGAACTACCAAAACAAAAAGAGCTCCAGGAGGTACAAACTGGAAATGGTCATAGCATAGCGAGCAAAACCCTTTAGCATTGCAACTTTGCTTTGTTGGAATGTGAAGTTAAACCTGGTGCCAATTCAGCTTTTTATCTGGCCTTAGATTTTCCCATCTGGCTGTCTTTAGCAGAACAGAATGGAAGTAACCTACGTAGCCGTAATAGGCTCTGGTGACATGGATTTTGATTTATTTTAATGGAATAATGATGGGCCAGTTTAAAGATTGTTGGATGGAATCAAATGGGGGTTGAATGGGAAAGACTTAGACCTAAGAATTTCAACTTTGCTATACTTAGAAAATTTTTTCGATGCCTATTGGGAAACATTCTGGATCGCTTAAGAAGTTTAATAATACACATTTCAACTGCCATAGAATCTATTTCCCTTCTGGGAGCAGAGCAGAGAAATTGTGCCAATAATCGTGAGAATTTGTCAGAAGCCTCTTGAGATCTTATATATCACTATCTGCCATTTCTCTTGTTCATTCCGAGCCTAATAGTTGAAGTAAGTTACATGTCTTGGATCAAGCTACAGGGATTATAAATTGGAGGACCTTTTTTTTAAAAAAAAAGGAAAGGAAAAGAAAACCCAATGATCTAAATGCACATACTTAACCAAGAATATCTAATGGGAATATTCAAATTTGTAACTCAGGAATAAAATCTGACTACTACTCAATATTAAATTTTGAAGAAGACTACCTTAAATATGGATTTATTTCATGGTGGTAACCTGTAAAAACTAGGTTTAGAATTATAAGCATTTAATTCTTAAATATCAAAAAATTGTAGCTTTCAGCCTTTTCTAAAACAATAATATAGATGAGAGCTGTTTCTAAGTCTAGTTCAGGTTGTTGCATTTTTATTTTAAAATGCTAACAGTTTGGGATTAAGGGCCAATTTTTACCTTGGCCATGCAGATCAATACAGGTAATCCTCAATTTACGACCGCAACTGAGCCCAAAATTTCTGTTGCTAAGTAGGACATTTGTTAAGTGAGTTTTGCCCCATTTTATGACCTTCCTTGCCGCAGTTGTTAAGTGAATCACTGCCAGTTGTTAAGTTAGTATCTGGCTTTTCCATTGACTTTGCTTGTCACAAGGTTGCACAAAGGGATCACATGATCCTGGGACACTGCAACCGTCATAAATGCACGTCAGTTGTCAAGCATCTAAATTTTCACCATGTGACCATGGGTGTCAACTTCAAACCGAACCTGGCAGAAGCCATTTTGTTGGTTCTCAGTTGCCACACAGTATGGGAAGCGGGAGGAGGAGGCTGGAATGCACTGCCAGACACAACATCGCTTTATCTCGTGGGAACCAAGGTCATCTCCACAGGTGTCCAATGAGAATGGAGTGGAATTCCTAGGGATCCCGCCTAGGGAGTTCCTAATTGGACAAGCTGACCTGTGACACTTGGGGAGGGGATCATTTATGATTTTAAGTGTACTGAAACCATGGGAAATATTCAGAATTGGTTTTACATTTAATCGTGCCAATATGATGTGCCCAATAAAGACAGAATCTCCTTGAGAGAGATTTGAGTCTCGGAGTTCTGATTTGCTTGGACTCATTAGTCGGAACCTTGTCAATGGGAATGCTGTAATGGTCGTAAGTGTGAAAAACAGTCATAAGTCACTTTTTTTCAGTGATGCTGTAACTTTAAATAGTCACTAAATGAACTGTTGTAAGTCAAAGATTATCTGTAATGGTATTGAATGCCAAAATGGATGAGGTCAAAAAGCAAGATTTTCTTCAGTGTGACTTCCAGGTTCTGGCATGTTAATGCAAGTAAATTGAACCTGGTTTCTTTATTGCTAGTTTTTCAGTGCAATGAAAAAAATCAACAATCACTGGGATTATGATGAGGAACAAACGAGATCTTGGTCCATTCATAATCATAATCATAAATTTATTTGTCACGCATATATAAGATAACAGGTAAAAGTATAAACATAATTTGAATACATGAAAAGAGTAAGTAAAAAGGAATATTAGGACAGGGACTGTAGGCACGCTGGTGCACTTATGCATGCCCCTTATAAACCTCTTAGGAATGGGGTGAGGTCAACAGTAGACAGTTTAAGGTTAAAGTTTTGGGGGTTTGGGGAAGAAACTACAGAGTCAGGTAGTGCATTCCAGGCATTGACCTCTCTGTTACTGAAGTCGTATTTTCTGCAATCGAGTTTGGAGCGGTTTACCTTGAGTTTGTATCTATTATTTGCTCCTGTATTGTTGTGGTTGAAGCCGAAGTAGTCATTGACAGGAAGGACAATGTCATGCACTCATATTCAGCTTTACCTCTCATCTCTTACTCTTTGTCTGTTGCTATTGATGGTTTCAAGGTGAGAGATCTCCTTTCTGAAGGTTCAAGATCTCTTCCAACTATAATTTAAAAATCAAACACCTGAACTGTCTGTTGCAAACTGGACTGAGTGTACAGCAAACTTTCAACTTAGTAGACCAACAGGAGAGTAAGGTTTCTCCATAAAAGCAAAATATCTCTTAAACCTGAATGGGATTTTATTTATGCATTTTACACATGTACGTATGGCAAGCAAGATTTTGCATACTCATGCACAGAAGTATGTAATATATGGACAGATTTTAGTTTGTTGCCTCTGAAACCAATGGTTTAGTGGTGTTAAATTCCTTATTTTTCCCAAAACAAAATCAGCAGGGACATATTTTTCACGATTCAGTCCGTCGTTCCAGATTTCAAATCTCCACAAAGAGCTGTCAAACTAATTAAGCCACGGAGGGGTTTCTCCCACCATACCGGGCAGGAGGAAAGATGCCCAGCATGATAACCAAGTGCTTGGCACTCTGATCCATCTCAACATTGTCATCCACAGAACCCTGATAGATGCTCCCGTGAAAAAAATTGCTAGCAGATCATTAACTAGAGCAATGCTAGCATGGCATCCTTTGCCATAACCTATTAAAAGTACCCATCACAGAGAACATATGCATACAGATAGCAGCTCCCCTGTTGACATTTAGAGGTACACTTGGAATTTATCTTTAATTTTTATAGTTGTCTTTTTTTAAAAACAGTTTATGGGTCTTTCTTCAAACAAGCTGTCTCGGTGCTGTTCTTGTTCTGCTAATGCCTAATCAGTTGAAACATGAAATGAATATTGGATTTGGTATTAAATATTGAAGGACCCTCCTCAGATCTTCAGCAGCTGAATCATGAACTCCTGAGATCCTTGCCTTGCCATCTACATCTGCTTGCTAATAGGAACAGGACAAGCAAGCCTTTGTGGCAAACTCCCTTGGGTGCTGCTGACTGGAGCCTTGTCTCAGCCTGGAGATTGCTATCAGCTTCCCAGAGCTCAGGCACTGATCAGATTAAAGCATGCATCCAAAACTTTAGCCGATCTCTATCCCTGGTCAGGAACAATAGCTCCAAATATGATAGAAACAAATATATGCTAAGAGACGAGAAATGGAATATTTGCATTTCTATTGGCCTGGATTTGCTCAGAAGTAAACAAGAACTGAGCATGGATTTAGCAATAGCCTGTTTCTACCAGAGATACCTTTAGATTTTAGTGTGGAATGACCCATCTTTGCTTCTAAAAGGAAGCAACGTGTTAGGAGTGCTCCATTATTCCATTTTTTCCACATGAGCAGAATTGCATGAATCTGTAGTTTATTAGAATTTAGCACCTTCCGTTCATCTATCTTACTTTCTTATTATACATGATCAATGTGTAGAAGGATAAATGCAGCCCTAACTAGCATGTCTGAGAATTGCATCAAGAACTGTTGATGTAATATACATAGCAATAGCACTTAGCAATACACTTAGACTTATATACCACTTTAGAGTGCTTTACAGTCCTCTCTAAGTGGTTTACAGAGTCAGCCTATTGCCCCCAACAATATGGGTCCTCATTTTACCGAGCTCAGAAGGACGGAAGGCTGAGTCAACCTTTAGCCTGGTGAGATTTGAACTGCCAAATTGCAGGCAGCCGGCAGTCAGCAGAAGTAGCCTGCAGTACCGCACTCTAACCACTGCGCCACCGTACATATGTTTTATCTGGGTGTATCTTTCTGTGCAAGGATAAAACACTGTAATACAAAGGCAGACTTGATTTGATTTTAAATACAGTTCTATCAATATTTTTTTGGGTGATGTGCTGTGTGCACTGCACCAGTAAAACACTGCACCAAAAAAATAAAAGCAAACAATGAAGAAAAAGAGGGGGATAATGTCACATATATAATAATATTAATTTGAAGGTTGCATCTTTGGCCATTTTTGAATGGCTGGTCCTCAAGGATAAACTATACGATTTTATGTCATGTTATATTTTAGCAGATATTTGTCCTGTCTTGCACTGATTAAAGAAAAGTCAGGCAACTGCCACATGATAAAAAATGTGCAAGTCAAACAGATTAAGAATAATCAGAACCCATGTACATTTGAGCATTATGCCCTATAATGCTCAAATGTACATAGAAATTACAACTCTAAATAAATTAAATTAAAAGAAAGACATTAAAAAAATATAAATTTGCATGGGCATAAGAGTCATCTTGCTATGATGGACCGAAGACCCTGTTGAAAATAAGCAAAGTTAGGAGATGCAAATAGCTGAAAAAATATTGATGTGGATGCCTTTGAAGCAGTGGTGAAATTCAATTTTTTTTTACTACCGGTTCTGTGGGTGTGGCTTGGTGGGCATGATGTGGCTTTGTGGGAGTGGCTTTGTGGGCATGGCAGGGGAAGGATACTGCAAAATCTCCATTTCCACCCCACTCCAGGGGAAGGATATTGCAAAATCTCCATTCCCACCCCACTCTGGGACCAGCCAGAGGTGGTATTTGCGGGTTCTCCGAACTACTCAAAATTTCCGCTACCGGTTCTCCAGAACCTGTCAGAACCTGCCAGATTTTACCCCTGCTTTGAAGGCTAGCCATCATTTGGGAAGGACTGCTTGCCTGGTGAACTTCACCGTTTTGTAACCAGAGTTTCTGTTTGTTTTCGGTCTTTCCTTGTTCATATATATCTCTTCTCCTCCATCCAATTTTTCCTCCCATTTCTCTTCCTTTACAACTGTTCCTTACCCTCATCTCCTATTCAGCCATTCTCCTCCCCCCCCCCAATGATGAATGGAGAAAGAGGAACGTGTGTTAACACACATACTTGTTAGTTTCTATGAATGAGAGTGGTTGGTATGAGCAAGAGAGAAAGGCTGGTTACATGCAGATAAATTAATTTTTTAAATTGCCTTTTTCTTTTACAAGCAATGAATTAATTTTATTTATGTACGGGGTTCTTATTTTACAGGCAATGAATTAATTTTATAATGGTTACTTTATTTTATAGGTAATTAATTTGATCCAGTGGTTATTAATTAATTTTTATTTTGTCCTATCCATGCCCTCTTCTGGAGTGGGGTTTCATACACACATACATACACAAATACAAGTCTCATGCCCATTTAGAGAGGGAGAAATCCCTAGGATGGATTTCACCTGGAATAACAATTTTAAGTTAACAAGATGGAAAAGCTGGGCGCGTCGCAGGATACTTTCCTTGTATTTATAGTTTATTTTTCCTTCTATTTTCTTTTCCCTTTGAGATGAGAGGACTTTCGTTCGCGCTAGTAAATATGGCATTACCCGCCCTGCCAATTTAATATTCCTCTGGCAATTTTGCAGGAAATGTGTGGCATGTTTTCCAAGATAAGACAGGCTTGGGTTATAGAGAAAAACATTCTCCTGCTTCGGGCAAAAAACAAAGCAAAAAACCAAAAGCAAAACAGAATAATGAGTAGTTTCTTCTTTTAAAGCATACCATCATTGTTAATAATGTAATCTATAGCTTGTTAAAAAAAAAAAAAAAAAAACTACTTTCGTCATAATAGGTTCTGATCACTGCTGATACAGGGAACGGAGGAGACAAACAACACACCAGGTTAATTGCGCAGCTTGGAAGTTCTTTTATTGTTCTGTGTCTTTCTTGAAAGCATTTTGCTACGAGCCCCAGAAAGAGCTGGGGGAATTGGTTACACCAGGTGCAGCTGTATTTAATAGTTGTGTTTATCACTTTGCTTGTCATGATCTACTTAGACGGAGAGACTGAGAAATTGCTTGATTTTACCCTTGCTAATTTTGGGAAGCATCTTCTAGCAGATACCAGCAAAACAACTTTTTTGCCCCCTCTCTCTCCTTGGGTGAACCTAACAAAGAATCTCCACCAATTTCCTTGCCTTCATTCCTCTGTATGGCCAAACGGCAGCGGTGGAGTGAAAAACAACCACCATCCACTGATCTGTTTTTCAGTCTTCCCTGGATTTCAGATTGGATAGATGCTCTGGTAAACACATCCATTAAGTACCAACGTGAGCATTATGTGGGACGACACTTACTTTTGGTCTGAAAGTTGCAGCTGGTAAGAACTAAAGCAACCAGGACTCCTTAAATACCCGTCAAAACAGTCTTCCAACAACTTGAGCTGGCTGCTTCAAGGTTTTTATTGTGCCCATACAGACAATTAGGGATCAAGATTCTTGGTGGAATGACTTTAAGTTAGATTTGGCATTCACGAATGTCCTTTAACATTTTTTCTAAAGGAATAAGATTCCTTTAAAGTCTTATTTCTGCTTATCAGCAGGAATATTGAGCTCATGGGAGACCCACTTTTGATTTTCCATAAGTCGATATTTCTCTGTTCATCCTTTTTAAAAAAAAAAAAAAAACAGGTAAAATATGTCTCTGCCAAGTTATGTTTAACTCTGGGGGTGGGGGATGAGGAAGGTGTTCAGCATTGGGAGCCAGCATTGTCCAAAGATGCATCTGTGGTTGTGTGTCCAGCCTGACTATACTCAGTGGTGGGTTGCCCCCAGTTCGCACCGGTTCTATAGAACCGGTAGTAAAACTGGTGGGAGGCTCTGCCCACCGACCCTGCCGTCATCAAAATGCTTCTGCACATGCTCAGAAGAGTGCGTGTGCGCGCGAGTGAAGCATGTGCGTGAGTGCGGCCCCATTGTGAACCGGTAGTAAAGGATAGTAGAACCCACCCCTGACTATACTCCAAAGTGCACGGAACACACTTACTTTCCCACCAAGGTGGTACCTATTTATCTACTTACATTTGCATGCTTTCAAACTGCTAGGTTGGCAGGAGTTAGGGGTTCATCCCTCTACATCCACCCAAAAGTTAGGGTTCTGCACAGAGGTGGTATTCAGCCGGTTCGGACCGGTTCACCTGAACTGGTAGTGGAGATCGTGGGTGGGCCCGGCCACCCACCCTGGCGCTATGCCATCCTATTCAGGCATATTTTTGAGGCCAGGCACATGCACTGGCTCCCGATGGTCTTCCAGGTGCGATTCAAGGTGTTGGTTACCACCTTTAAAGCGCTCCATGGCTTAGGACCTGGGTATGTACGAGATCGCCTTCTGCCATTGATAGCCTCCCACCGACCAATACGCTCCCACAGAGAGGGACTCCTCCAGGTGCCATCGGCCAAACAGTGTCGACTGGCGACACCCAGGGGGAGAGCCTTCTCTGTGGGGGCACCTGCCCTCTGGAATGAACTGCCCCCGGAGATTCGCATGATCTCCGATCTACGTACCTTTCGCCGTGCCCTTAAGACTCTCTTGTTTCAACAGGCCAGGCTGGCTTAGAAGATGAATTTTAACTGGGTGTTTGTAGCTTTTAACATAAGGGCCAAATTTTATATATTTTAAATTTTAAATTGTTTTTAAATTTTATGGGTATATGTTTGTTTTAATATGGCTGTACACTGCCCTGAGTCCTTCGGGAGAAGGGCGGTATAAAAATTTAACAAATAATAATAATAATAATAATAATAATAATAATAATAATAATAATAATAATAATGATGCATGGAAGGTATGCGTGCATGCAAAGCACGTGCATGGAAGGCTGGACACATGCGTGGAAGGTGTGCATGTGCACAAAGGGAGCATTCACGCATACGGCAAACCAGTGGTAACAATATCTGAAACCCACCGCTGGTTCCGCATTCCCTGGTAGCCAAAGCTGAAATAGACATGGAGCCCAGCCACTTTATAGTGGGATGCAGTCCGTCAGTGAACTAACTGAGGTCCTCTGAATCGCCAAAGCTCCTCCTCCTTGGTGTAACGTAGAAAGTCCTCAACTTCAACTCTCCATAGGGAAATACATCATTCTCCTGCCAGATCTGGTTTCAGTATGCCCCAGTACAGAAGACAGGTTGGTAGAAGACCAGTCTTCAGTAAATGGAATCTCAGAATCAGGGCAAGGAGCTGATCTTTTCCTTCACAACCATTCATCTATTTCTTTTTTTGTTTTCTTGGCTTTCCTAATTTCTGTTAAAGCTTGGAAATCCCAAGGGAAGTGTATTCCCCCATCCTTCCACCACCAGTGTAAACAATCAGGGAGACTGTGCAGCAAGTGTTGTAGGAAATAACCTACCAATAGAATGTCCCAACTATCACCACCATCTCTAACAGAAACAAATTTATTTATTTATTTATTTATTTTATTTTATTTCTATACCGCCCTTCTCCTGCGGGACTCAGGGCGGTATACAGCCAAGATAAAACATTGCATATAAAATTTAAAAACAATTTAAAAAAACAATTAAATAATTTCGGCCCAAAATATTAAAAACAACCCAATTAAAACCGAATTCAATTCAACAATATTCGAATTCAAATAAACAAAGTAAGTTAAAAAAAAATACTACCTACTGAACTTCAACAAAAATTATCTATAAAAGAAAAATCTGTTCTGTTTTTACAAGGTTAGAAAACTTTTGAGAATTTGCAAGATCTTTTAATTAAGGTTACTTCATTCGGACTAATTAAAGGAAAGCTCAAAAACAAGGCATGAAAATCCTCATGATTTTTGTCTTCAGAACTTGATACTGAGAGGAGATCTAACTTGGAAACACGGAATATAGTTTTTCAACAAGGACATCACGTTCACCAAGAAAAACTGTAAACTCGTTCAGACATTATCTGAATGCATGGATAATGAAAAGCATTCTGAAAAAAATATCATAAAACGACAACATTTGAAAAAAAAAAAACCTTGATTAATTCTTGAAATGAAACTACAGTTATAACCCTTAGTAGTTCAAGAGAAGGAAATAAATGAAGTCCTTCCACAGTCTCGACTTTGCAGTGTGATATTTTCACATACCTGTATAAATAAATCTACCAGGAGCTCCTTTGCAAAATTGTTTGGATTTGTACGATAATGTTACTTCAACCACACCAGGGATGTGACGAGGAGGTGTTTGGACACGGATGGCATGTGGGGTGATCAGCTGAGAATAAAAAGAGACATGTTGAGACAGTTATGAACATTGTGATTTTGCCAGAAAAGTAGCATCCATTCTCAGTGTCTGCCTATTGATGAATCTGTAGGTCAAAATTCAACCGAAGGGAACTTTCCCGGTATTTGAAAAAGTGCTGAGTTATTTCGGTCAGCTTCAGATAAGCGTCTCGGGTCAACAATTAAACAGGAAAAGGTTTTGCTAGTATAGAAAATCCCAGAAAATTCTCAGATGGGGAAATAAACAAATGAAATCCAAGAAGAAGGGAGAGAGGGAGGGAGGGAGGGAGGGAGGGAGGGAGGGAGGGAGGGAGGATGGAGGGAAGGATGGAAGGAAGGGAGGAAGGAAGGATGGAAGGAAGAAGTGGGAGGGAGAGAGGGAGGAAGGATGGATGGAAGGAAGGAAGGAGTGGGAGGGAGGGAAGGAGGAAGGAAGGAGTGGGAGGGAAGGAGGAAGGAAGGAAGGAGTGGGAGGGAGGGAGGAAGGAAGGAGTGGGAGGGAGGGAGGAGTGGGAGGGAGGGAAGGAAGGAAGGATGGATGGAAGGAAGGAGTGGGAGGGAAGGAGGGAGGAAGGAGTGGGAGGGAGAGAGGGAGGAAGGAAGGAAGGAAGGAAGGAAGGAAGGAAGGAAGGAAGGAAGGAAGGAAGGAAGGAAGGAAGGAAGGAAGGAAGGAGGGAAGGGTCAATAAGAAGCCACTTCTGTAAATGTCGAGAAAAATAGCCCGATTCTATCTGTGTCATCAACAGGAACCAATCTTGACATGAAGACATCTTTAGCTAATTAACTGTGAAGGGCTTGGAAACGGTTATTCAGGCTTTGCATATATCCTGATTTATTCTTACATTGTGCTTTTTGTACAAAGTAAGAGCCTCTGGAAACAATATTGGCCCAAAGCCAGTGGTGGGATTCAAATAATTTAACAACCGGTTCTCTGCCCTAATGATTTCTTCCAACAACCAGTTCACCAAACTGCTCAGAAAGTTAACAACCGGTTCTCCGGAAGGGGTGCAAACTGGCTGAATCCCATCACTGCCCAAAGCTATGCTGTGAACTAGTAGGTGTCACTAGTAGATCATATCACACTGGGGCTAAGAATTCTCCCAGCACAATTTAAGGTATTTAACATTTGAAGCCTTTTAAATGGTCCAGATTCTGATTATCTTGAAAGATTCATTCATTCATTCATTATGAATCTGTCCAGGCATTAAAATCAAGGAAAGCCCTTCTGAAAATGTACTCACTTTAAGAAACCAGTTTCTTAGCAAGCATAAGACAATTCTTTCCCTGCGTTTCCATCAACCTATAGAAAACATTCCTTTCTGACTCCTCTTTAGAATATCTGTTAAGGCACATCTCTTTTGCAATTGCTTTTGTTTTATCTGTTGAATTTGGGGTGTCTTTTCTTGCTTTTGCCTGTTTCTTAGACAAAGATGTAAGCGAGTGTTCCATTGGAATAGAAAGATACTAATAAAGGAGAGTAATTTGCAGCTCAGGGTTGACATGAGGGCTCCTTGGTGCTCTCTGAGCTCGCTTGTTTTCTTCCAGATGTTTCATTACCCAAGCTAAGTAACATCATCAGGGCTAGCGATCAGTGCTTTTAATACCTAAAAAGATAGGTCTTGAAACTTTAAGTAAATAAGAATAAAGAATAGTGTATGAGTTTGTGAGCATCCACACATACAAACACACGAAGAGGAGGACAATCTGAAGTTCCAGATTGGAAATACTTCTGAAATACTTCTTCCCCATTTTCCAAAGTAGAATTAACATAATTTGGAATTCCCCGTGGGTTTTTCTTTTCGATTTTATATAGCACCATCAGAAATGGATATCTTACTGTATTTATTTATTTATTTACCTTGAATTCTGACACTTTATGAATGATTCCTTTGACTATAACTTCTGGTTTTGTCAAGTATGCTTTACTCATGCACAGAAGTACAGGCCTATATGTAAAAGACAGTGTGTGTGCGTGCACACGTGCCCATGCATATGGATGTGCATGCTATCTGTAATCACATCCGCATTGTATTTCATTGTTGTTTGGAAGATGGTAATCAATCTGAATGAAGGAAAGCATGGTCATTTGCACTTAGGTAAAGGTAAAAGTTCCCCTCGCACATAGGTGCTAGTCGTTCCCGAATCTATGGGGTGGTGCTCATCTCCGTTTCAAAGCCAAAGAGCCAGACCCCTTTCAAAATGCAGGCTTTAACCATAAATGTCCTTATCAGCCTGCTATGAATTACAGAGATTAAACAAAGTCCGACAAGGGTTGGCAATCAGCCCAGAAACCAAGTTGTAACAAAAAACTCACTCTCAAAATGGTCTGCGTAGGACCAAATGTTGTTTCCAGCAACGTTTGCTATCTATGTGTGAACTTAAATAGGCTAAGGGAGTGGCCAATTAACCCCAAGCCTTACTCTCGAGAAGACCTCCTCCTGAGTAACCACTCCTGCCTTTTGGCAGCGCTGCATGCTCGAGCATTGAGAAGAGGCTCCTCCACTTCACTCTCTTCACTTGAAGGAGCCTCTGGAGGTTCTGAAGGCCCTGGCTGAGTCTCTGTCTCTGGCACCACATCCTCATCAGCCTCCTCGCTATCCGACTCGAGCGCCGGTTGCACAGGCTGCTGGCGTGACACCACACCAGCCTCCTCGTCGTCGGGATCAGCCACAATCCACGCAGGCCCCTGGCGGGCCACAACACTAGGTTGGCAGAAGCTGGGACAAGTAACGGGAGCTCACCCCATTACATGGCACTAGGGATTCGAACTGTTAATCTGCCAACCTTTCGATCGACAAGCTCAGCGTCTTTGCCACTGAGCCACCGCATCCCTTCATTTGCACTTATATAACATATAACTATGTAGACTGGACTCAAATTAAACAGAAAGAGAGCAATGAAGAAGGTTATGAAACTTTGTTCTACATTGATGCTACCATTTGCATTTTATTCTCTGAGAAACAATGAGGGCAATTCCAAACTACCTTGACTGTTTAAGAACAGCCTGGGGGGAGGGGGGGGAATACAGCTAGGAAGCAAGCGTGCCTACCTCACTCCATACAAGCATGGTCCCAAATACGACTTGAAGCCCATCAAAAAAGTTGTCTCCTATAATGATCACCATAGCTCCGCCTGTGGTCCATCCTTCACTTGGACTAATAGCTTTGATGCATGGAGTGGCTAAAGAGAAAAGTTACAAGGAAAAGAAAAGAAAGGGAGAATAGAGTTAGCTTTTGGAGGAAGCTCCTATGAAGACTTATTTTGATGGTTCTATGGCTCCCAATTTCTCAGCTATCTTTCCCCCCCACCCCCCACATTAACAGCAATGTAGCACAAGGCACGATGATAACTTTTATAGGAACTCTGTAAACATAACATTAAGTTACAAATGATTAAATATACATATTTAATAATACATGTGTTGGTAGCAGCAAGAATTGTATTTGCACAATACTGGAAAAATGAAGATATACCCAGTGGTGGGATTCAGCCGGTTCGCACCTATTCAGGCGAACCGGTTGTTAACTTTCTAAGCAGTTCGGAGAACCGGTTGTTGGAAGAAATCTCCTTTTGTTTTTTTCCACTTTACAGGGCTAATCCTGTAAGGAAGGTAGGAAGGAAACGTTCTGGTGTTTCTAGCCTAATCTTTATTGCCCTGCTTACAGAAACTGCCTCTATGGTTAAACCTTATTACATTGTAACAGCTAAGGCAAAGCGCCCATCGACGTGAGTGATGTTGAGTTGGCCACGCCCACACGGTCACATGACCACCAGCTGGTTATTAGGGCAGAGAACCAGTTGTTAAATTATTTGAATCCCACCACTGGATATACCTACAGATGAAAGTATAATTAGAAAAATACTAGACTGTGTGGAGATGGATAGACTGACATCAATAATAAAAGATAAGGAAGAAACAGAATATTTTTTAACATGGGATATGTTTTATCAATGGTTGGATAAAAGAGGTAGAAATTAGAGGATGAAAGATTACTGAAATATAGAAGTAAATGAAGTAAAAAAAATTACTAGAAAAAGTATATTGTGGTATTTTAACTATGGATATTATAATTACTACTTTTATTACTAGTTTATTAATATTCTGTATAAACAAATTGATCCAGACAATACACTGTTTATTAAGCACCTATGTATTTTAAAGAAGAAAAAAAAATGTATAAATAAAAATCATTTTAAAAGTTACAAAGGATTAAACACACAAAACTCATGAGATCCCCCAACCTCGAGAGCTTCCTGTAGTCATGAATTGCAATTCATGAGACTTTAAGTAAGAATGCCAAAATCTTACACTATATGGTGACCCATTTCAACCATTTAGATTCATTTTCATCAACATTAGTTTGTCCTGGGCCCCTGAAGAGACTGTTGAGCTTTCTCGTCCTGAAAGATCTCAGCCAAGAAGTTGTTTCTGGATAATTTTGGAAAATTCTTTTGCTTTTCAGTGATTGTCCATCTTCTATGCTGTCAAGCATTTAGGACAATTCACATGAGAATTTTCATTTGGTTTCTATGGTTCGCCACCTCCCTGCCTACTTCTCCAGTCTGGGTCTGGGAACTGAAGCTTGGAGAAATACTGAAGAGTCACAGTATGTGTTTTGTTGCCTCGCTGGAATTAAGACATTGGCTTAACACACAAAGAGAAAGCAAGATTTCCTCCATCATAGTTACTGAAAGGTAACCACAAACGACTGGGTCCATATAACACATTAAACCACAAAGAAACAAATTAGTGTTCTATGTAGCCAGGGAGAAAGAAGTCAGGTAAATTGGGATGATAAATGATGATTATGATTTCCTGCATTTAATTCCTCTGAGATCTTGAGTTGAGGTACATGGGAAGGATTCATGCAATTTGCCCCTCAATGAAATAGCTATGAAGCAAGGGATGGCAATGGTGACAATGATGAAGAGAGAGAGAGGGAGAGAGGCAGAGGGGGAGGGGGAAAGGGAGAGCGGAGCGGGGGAAGTCTTGCATTGAATTCCCTGCAACTAGGAACTAGATGGTGGAGTCACTAGTCCAAATTCTGTGCCTGAATTATTACATGGCACCTGTTCTGCATAATATCAATAGCAATAGCACTTAGACTTATATACCACTTCACAGTGCCTTACAGCCCTCTGTAAGAGGTTTACAGGGTCAGCCTATTGCCCCCAACAATCTGGGTCCTCATTTTACTGACCTCGGAAAGATGGAAGACTGAGTCAATCCTGAGCCACTGAGAATTGAACTGCCAAACTTCTGGCAGCTGGCAGTCCACAGAAATAACTTGCAGTACTGCATTCTAACCACTGCGCCACCACATTGCATAAGTGTTGTCTTATCAAATTTTACTGGGAAGAAGGCACTGAATGATTTGTAAATCATTTGAATTATAAATGAAAGTGTAAATTACAGCTGGTAAAAGCATTTTTAATGTTACTTCAACCCTGGCAACTGTATATTGCCTTGCATTCTCAGCCTCCTAGTTTAGGTTAGAGGTGAACAAACCACAGCCTCAGGACTGCCTGTTGCTCCTGAAATCCTTCTCCATAATGGCTCCAGAGACCCTTAAAAGTTGCTACCAAGTTGTAATCTGGTTAGTGATCGGGTAGAGAAATAATTAAGCAGGATATGCAACGTTTCCTTTTCGTTCTGTTCCAGGGGTGGGTTCTAAAATTTTTTACTACCGGTTCTGTGGGCGTGTCTTATTTTGTGGGCGTGGCTTGGTGGGGGGTAATGGTGGGGTGGGTGGACGTGTAATTTAACAACCGGTTCTCCCAGGGTCAGATTGGGCCATGTCTCTCATGACAGACAACCTGACCCTGGGCGAACTTTAGTTTTACATTATTTGAATCCCACCACTGGCTATAAGCCAGGAAACGGTATTGATTTGGACTAAGCCAAAACTCGAGCCTGCCTGAAGGAAAGAAGGAAACAGATCTGAGAAACATTTGCAATGAAATATGAATACTCTCAATGGTAGATCATGTGTATTTCTCTACAGAAATGCCCAAGGGTTTTAGGTAGCCAGAGTGAGAATTCCACCTGTGTCTCTGGAGAGTAGCTACCACTCATATCAGTCAGTACTTGATTAGACGCCTCACTGAATCTTGAACTGGATTAAAGTAGCGATCAGCAAAAATAAAGGACTCCGTCAGGGAAGCGAATCATGGCTGCAGTACTTGCCAATTTCATATAAAGCATTTACAGCAAATTCTTCTGTTTAGTTGCTTGCTCATTTCAAAAAAAAAAAGGCACTCCCAAAGTGGCTGATACGGCAACATCATGGAATAAATCACTGATCATAAATGCTTCCCTCAATCGAGGAAATAAAAGTTATAAAAAGAGAGAAGGCCACTAAAAGAGCAGCAGTTTTTAAAACATAGCTCGAAAGGAAGATTTCAGAAATAGGTTGAGATTCCGTAAAATAGAGGTCATTTCTGATACATCATGTTTTCTTCAGCAATAAACTCCATCCTAATATCCAGAATGACAGCTTAAACAACCCACATTGCTCAAACTTCGATACTTTCCAATAGCAGGATTTTTTTTTTTTAAAAGGATGGTTTACTTTTACCTTCATATTTAGATTTGACTTGATTTTTAATTAAAAAAAGACAACCCTATATATCACTTTGAGAATCCCACCAGACTAAAAACAATAAATACTTTTAAATAAAATGAAATTAATAAAATATTCATGCTTGGAACACATAAAATCAGTAAATAATCCAACTGCCTTGGCTCATCATCCTTTCTAAAATTCTGTACCATGGGCTTAGGTCACCACCCCAAAATACCAAAAATAGTTTCTTCTGCCTCTGCTGTTAATATCTTCACATTCTGTTAAATCGAAGAGACCAACAGAAGTTTGCATGAAAGTCAATCGCGGTAAGGGAAAAAAGTGCCTAGAAACTGGTGGGTTTTTTTGTCTGTCTCCCAGGGTATTACACCTGAGAATCATCCATGTACAGTAAACGCAGAGAAATTCAACACAGCTGCTTCTTTAAATAATATACAGTATAGATAAACTGTGGAATTTCCTGCATGAGATGCGATGATAGCCACCAAGTTAGAAAAAAATCATGCAGGATCTTTCTAACCAATGGCTACAAGCCTTGAGGGAATCGCAAGCAGCAGAGTTTAATTATTAGCTGCTAGGGAATGGCAATGGAGAAGACCTATATCCATCTTTGCTGTAGACCTCTTCCCACAACAGGCTTATCTGGGACAATTAGGGACTTAATATGTTGTGATTAAACGACCCAGTTAGCCAATCCCCAAAGGAACACAGTTAACCCCAAACAGGCTCAAGTTATGCAAGGTGAAACTAATTCCACCCACTCAGTTGTCACATGAAACATTTAAATCCTAGTCTACTAAGAAAAACAGATGATGAAGAAGAAGAGTTTGGAAAAGTAGATTAGATTAGATTAGATTAACAGAGTTGGAAGGGACCTTGTAGGTCATCTAGTCCAACCCCCCACCCAAGCAGGAGACCCTACACCATTTCTGACAAATGGCAGTCCAATCTCTTCTTGAAAGCTTCCAGTGATGAAGCTCCCACAACTTCCGAAAGCAACTTCTGTTCCACTGCTTGATTGTTCTCACTGTCAGAAAATTTCTCCTTATTCCTAGGTTGAATCTCTCCTTGGTCAGTTTCCATCCATTATTCCTTGTCTGGCCTTCAGGTGCCTTGGAAAATAGCTTGACCCCTTCCTCTCTGTGATAGCCCCTCAAATATTGGAAGACTGCCATCCTGTCTCCCCTGGTCCTTCTCTTCCCTAGACTAGCCATGCCCAGTTCCTGCAACCGTTCTTCGTATGTTTTAGCCTCCAGTCCCCTCATCATCCTGGTTGCTCTTCTCTGCACTTTTTCTAGAGTCTCAACATCTTTTTTTTTATAGGGTGGTGTCCAAAACTGGATGCAGTATTCTAGGTGTGGTCTTACTAAGGCTTTATAGAGTGGTATTAGTACATTTCTCCATTATCAAATTCACTTCTAAGACCTAGCAGTACAGATCCTTCTTTCAAATTCAGAGGAGTTGCAGCAACAAGATCGTGCTATAATTATAAGACTGATGTCAGGAAACCTTCCTAATCTCCTCGTGTAAAAGTTTATAAGACATTTGTTAGCAGAAGCAGTCAGGGATAGACTTTATATTCCCAGAATGGAATTCCCAAAAGGTAGAATTGAAAGGTAGAAAAGAATTGAAGCTTCTTGGATGAGAAGCAAAACATCTTCAAGGAAAAATAAAGAAAGTCCAGTTGTCTCTTGAAAAAGCACCTTTGAGACAACCATGACCTGGATGACTGAGAATCTCCATAGACTCCCAGAATGGAACTTTGACTTATTTTGATTGTGTATGGCCTGAATCACTAGTAAGGAGATCTTGCTGCAAGAGGAAACAAAAAGTACAACAGTATTCTTCAGCAACAAAAGCACAACAAAATTAAACTAAATGCAAAGAGCCCTGGTGGTGCAGCAGACTAAAGCACTGTTATTAACATCAGCTGCCTGCAATTACTGCAAGTTCAAATCTCACTAGGCTCAAGGTTGACTCAGCCTTCCATCCTTTCTAAGGTAGGTAAAATGAGGACCCAGATTGTGGGGGCAATAAGCTAACTTTGTATAAAATATACGAAAGTATGAAGGCTATTGCTTAACGCATTGTAAGCCGCCCTGAGTCTCTGGAGAAGGGCGGCATATAAATCAAATCAAATCAAATCAAATCAAATCAAATCAAATCAAATCAATGCATGATTAGCCCTTAGAAGGGGGCAAATGACAACAGGTAAATGGTGACATCATACAAACGAACAATTTACTTATATCAGATATATATGACCATTGCAATTAACTACATAATTGCAATGTTTGCGCACAGACTCAATGTCCTCTTGATGTTATGGAGGCTTGTTACAGATGCCTACACCACCATCTTGCAATCAATAGGCCACAATTCAACTAGAAGCCACAGAAGCAATCCATTTAGGATGAAAAAAAAACAAATGGTAAATGAATGCAACCTTTTTATTCATGACTGCAAATCTTGGTGGAAGTTAACCTGAATGTACTTATTAGTTACTTTAGTTTTTTTTTTCCCAGAGATACACTTTGATCTTTTTGATATATGACATTTATCCAGTTTGCTTGATTTTGGTTTAGTCTTTCACGTGAAGTCAGCTACTATGGTTTACAACCAGTGGTGGGTTCCTCCCGGTTCGGTCCGGTTCGGCCGAGCTGGTAGCGGTGACGATATGACGTCACCGAACCGGTTCTCCCCCCCCGCCCTCCCACCCCCCCCATCCACCTACGTTATTCTTACCTTTTATTTGGTCCCACCCCCAATCTATTGCTGCCTCCTGAGTCCCAGCTGATGACTAGAGGGAAAAAAACTGTTTAAACTCTTGCCGCGGGGCTTCAAAGGGCTGTCCTACAGCTGATCAGTGTTAAAAGCAAACAAATGAGTCGGGTCGTAAGTGTGAGGACCTTCCAGAAATGACTCTGACCATCTAGCCATGCCCATCTAGTCACATGACCTCCAAGCCACACCCACAAAATAAGCCACGCCCACAGAACCGGTAGTGAAAAAATTTAGAACCCACCCCTGTTTACAACCTATGGTTGATGGCATGTAAAAAGGGCGGTCATTGTAGTTAAATAATTAAACTATGATTACGTACTCTATGATGTGCAAACTCAGCTATTAACTGCAGTTACATACTTCCAGTTTTCTCTTGACAAAAATACATATTTTCCTGTTTTCTTCGTTCTCCTTTTCTCTCCTTTTCTCCTTAGCATGCTCTTCCTCATGATTAAAAAAATGCTATTGTCTGTCTCTTTGAGTAGAGCCCAAGTTTATTTGTCATAATCTGATGGCTCCTCGAATTGTTTTGATTAAACAGAAATATTTCTTTTTCCTCCGGTGCTAAGTGTTGAAAACGAGAGTTTTACTGATGGCTTGAATGTAGTGAAAATCCTCCCATTTCATCCCAATTTAACTCACGCTAAGCACGCCTGGTTTTTATAAGATAGGGTAAAAAAACCCCCATATTTCCCCCCCCTCCCTTCCCATCCATTCAAGGCCTCTGGACTATACATCCCATCAAGATCCCAATATGGTTTTCCAGTCCATAACCAAAGTCAATCCATCACTCGATTCCCAATGTTGACAAGGTCAAAGGTGGCAGGGAGGTTTGGCAGAGTTCCAAAACTATAAGACTCCTTTGAACAGACAGTCAATCACATTCAATCAGTCAAGGAAAAACTGGAAAGTTTCGTAGGCTTAGAAGCTTGGGAGTATTCTTCTACCATTTCACTGCCCGCTGGGGGAGAATTAACACTGCTCTGAATTCTTCACTGATTCAATCATTTTTCTTCCAGTTCATTAATTCTGCTCTAGGTTGAGGCAGGGCACATTTTAACAGGAGAGTGGGGGGCAATGCAACAAAACAAGCCTAATGAAATAATAGACCAACTTGTCTCTTCTAGTAACGTCACAAAGCCTTCTCACTTTCACTCGCTACAGGGAACGGCCCAAAAGGGGCTTCTCCGGGATTCTTTTTTTTTTTTTAAGAAAAAAGAAAAAAAAAGGAGAAAAAAAAAACTGGTGCCAGAATGGGGCTTGGCGAGAGTGGAGGCGATTATCCAATTTGAAGCTTAGCAGATCCAACGATTTGTAATTGCTTGAAAATACAGCCTGCAGACGACGGACGATGCCTCGCTTAGCCAAACAAACGAAAATCAATTAGTGTCAGTTTCCCTTCTGCGCATTGTTATGTTTCGCGCCGTTTGTTTAAGCGAGTGGCTGACACTTTTTCATACACATCTTGCATGGGTCCCATTTCTGTTTAACTAAGATGTCAATGAGGCTTGATTTGCTCGAAGATCAACTCCAGCCCAGCTGAGCTGAACATTTGACGTTACCTAGCATAGTATATATGTAGCATGTCACCTCTTGGCTGTTCCAAATTCAAGGAGGAGATTTCAATACTTTCTTAACGCATGTCCAATGAAACTGTTTTGCCTTACCTACGTGTCGAGATAAGAGATTAACACTAAGTGCAATGTCGGGTCTGGTCCAACTACTAATGTACAACAGTGACCCAATAACTGAACGATAAAGTGTTTGATCCTCGAACTCAGGACTTGCTTCTTGTGTCAAGTTATGAAAATCTGTTTGCATGGGTGTCTTTCTTGTGTTAGCATCTTTCATGTTGCAATGATGCAAAATTTGTTCAATTTTATCTTCTTGTGAAAGACTAAACCCCTTCTGTGTCTTTTCAATCTGAACACCTAAATAAGTGCTAATATGACCCAATGATTTCAATGTGAAATATTGATCTGTCCCCATCCACACACACACACAAACACAGCCAGCCGAGGGTTAAGAAAGTACTTGGCACGCACACAGGTCGTTATCTCAAACTTGGCAGCAATATAATCACCGTCTGCCAAGAGCTTTTACTGCAACAGATAACATAAAATTACATACGCATTGCAAATAGTCCAGCAAAACAATATCCCTTTCGGCAGCTTCAGACGTTGTTCAAGTGACTAGCCAAAGTTCGTTTTTGTTCGTCACGGAGTTTTACCAGCCACCACCCTCTCTTATATAGTCTCTGGGGTGTGGTCCAGTGACTCAGTTCTAATCCCTAGCACGCCTCCTTAACTGCTGCAACCGTTTATCACGCCTTCGTTGGCGTGCATCCAGGAATGACGGCTCTCCTTCGCTCTCATCCGAGACATCTGGCTCCTGGCTAATCTCCTCTCCCTCGGCCGGCACCTGAGACAGTGCCAGAGGGGAGGCGCCTGGAGAGGGAGGCCTGGCTGACTCCTCTTCCTCATGTTCGGAGCTTTCTTCCTCCGATGAGATAGGCTCAGAGGGCGGGGCCACAACAAATATCTCTGCAAAGCTTTAGCAAAAATTTCACTCATTTGCTTATTTGGACCAATATAAACAATATCATCAACATAAACAAGAACTATCTCATTTGCATTGTTAGATCTTTTTGTGAACACGCACTCATCAGTTTCGGACTTAATAAAGCCCATTGAATTTAGTTTGTCAGTAAGACAAAAATACCACATTTATGGTAGGAGGAGAAAAGTCAGGGGTAACCCCAAGCTTCTTTGGCACAATGGCTGCTGCAAATTCAGAGGCTATCGACTTTGTCTACAAGAAATATCTAATTAAGTGAGTAAGATAACAGTCCAGCAGATGGAGTTTAGTCACGGCCAACGAGCCAAATTCTTGCTGCCAAAGTGCACAACTGAATGCAAAAGAAGAAGATTGCAAAGTGTAAGGAGGGAAAAAACTGGGTCACTTCTGAATATATCTCCACCACTACTGGGCAATTATGAACTTGTCACTGGGGAACTGTTTCTTTCCTTGACCCTCCAATGCCCAGAATTGAACTACGGTAGCAGAGAAGTTGTGTGATTTTTTTATTTTTTTTTGGATTGGATGCAGACACCACCTTATTCCAGTCCTTTCCTTACATGGCCCAATATCACAGATACAAAAACTGGACTCAGATAGAAATGCTGTGATTTTCATTATTTTCACAATGCTGTGGTTTTCACAGTTTCTCAAAATCCTGGTGTAGATGGATAAATTGTCCCATTCCAGATTACTAAAACATATCTGTCCTTGTGCTATACTTGCCTTGTTTTGCTCTCATCTTCCTTTGTTTAAATGAGAGGAAATTATGCTGATTTTAGACAAGAACTGACTTTTCTGATGGGTTAGAGCAGTGTTTCTCAACCTTGGAAGCTTGAAGATGGGTGGACTTCAACTCCCAGAATCCCCCAGCCAGCAGCGCTGGCTGGGGGATTCTGGGAGTTGAAGTCCACCCATCTTCAAGCTTCCAAGGTTGAGAAACACTGGGTTAGAGCAAGTGGGAAATCTGGAGGCTTCCAGGTCGCCTCTAACTTCACTGTCATATTTCACGTTGACGGGGTAACATTTAAGTACTGAGATACAAGTTCAAAGAGAGCTCACACAGTTTTAACGGCAAAAGAAAACCTCTCTCTACAAAGCAGGAAAAAAAAGTCCTGCCCTGTTCATTTGTATGGTATGACCACAAAGATTTGCCTGGCCTGATTGATATAATTATGGTGGAAATACCAGGGGACGTACAAACACTGAGCTTGTTAATCTAAGCCATGGTGCAGGTGGATTTGGGCTTAGTACAGTGTGGAAGCCAGCCATTTCAATTTGCAAATCATAATTTAGGGCCTCACACCAACCATCAACATCGTCTATTCAACCCATCGTGCTTCATTAAGCCCTGGGATGTGTGAATTTAGATACTGTTTTCTAAATCATGGTTTATAGTTTAGTATCACATATAGGCCGCTATGGCTTGTTTAACAAATCCATGGTCTGGTTTATGGAATGCACACAACTCAAGGAGCTCAGAGTAACATGCGTTTCTCGGTCGGTACCAGACTGTGAGCCAGGAGTTGGGAGCCCCTGCTCTAAAGGAAGCCTTAACATATAAGATGTTAGGGCTTCCTTTAGGAAGGTCCTGATGGCTCAGCAGATTGATAGCATTGTGATTAACACCAGCTGTCTACAATTACTGTAAGTTCGAATCCCACCAGGCTCAAGGTTGACTCAGCCTTCCATCCTTTCTAAGGTAGGTAAATTGAGGACCCAGATTGTGGGGGCAATAAGCTGACTTTGTATAAATATACAAAAGAATGAAGGCTATTGCTTAGCACATTGTAAGCCGCCCTGAGTCTCCGGAGAAGGGCGGCATATAAATCAAATTAAAAAAAAAAAAAGATGTGAGATGAGACCAAAAGTGATTGGCAGAGAGAAAGAGGGAGAGAAAGGAAATGTCTGTTCAGACTCATTTTAGAACAATAGAAACTGAGTCACTCAATCAGAATAAAGCTGGAAGGGACCTTGGAGGTCTTTTAGTCCAACCCCCTGCTCAAGCAGGAGATCCTATACCCGTGATGGCGAACCTATGGCATGTGTGGCACAGGTGGCATGCAGCGTCCTCTCTGTGGGCACGCGAGCCATGCACGAGCACCTCCCACCAGCCAGCTGGTTGTCGGGTCTTTGCCGCGCATGCAGGGTAGTGCATGCAGGGAGCAGGGCATGTAGGGGGGCACATACATGCATGGGGGGCATGGTGCATGCAGGGAGGCTGCACACACATGCCCATGGGGGCAGGGTGCATGTGTGGGGGCAGGACACGTGTGGGGTGCATGCATGTGTGGGGGCAGGGCGCATGCATAGGGGCTGCACGCGCATTATATTTTGGGGGTTTGGGCAAGTATGTGCTTATTCTCGCACACGCACACTTTGGGCACTCGGTCCGGAAAAGGTTAACCATCACTGCCCTATACCATTTCAGACAAGTGATTGTCTGTTGTGGCTCCGATCCCCGAGCCCATCTTATCGGAGGAAGAAGGCTCCGAACATGAAGGAGAGGAGCCGGCCAGGCCTCCCTCTCCAGGCCCTCCTCTCTGGCAATGCCTCAGGTGTCTGCTGAGGGAGAGGAGATTGACCAGGAGCCAGGTGTCTCCGATGACAGCGATGAGGGGGATAAGTCGTTCCTGGATCTATGCCAACGAAGGCGAGATAAACGTTTGCAGAAGATGAGGAGGCGTGCCAGGGATTAAGTTGAGTCACTGGACCACACCCCACAGGCTATATAAGAGAGTGTGGTGGCCATTTAGACTCTGTGACGGACAAAGCTAACTTCTGGCTAGTCACTTTGTACAACGCCTGATCTGCTGACGGTTTCATGTTTGAGCTGGACTGTTTTGAAAACTGTGTGTATTAGTTGATGCTATCTGGTGGAGGAACACTCCCTCTTCTTGTAGTAAAGCACTTGGCAGACGGTTATCGTATTGCTGCCAAGTTCCTGATAACGAACCTTGTGTGTGCCGAGTACTTCTTTAACCCCTGGCTGGCTGTTTGTGTGTGTGTGGGGACCGGGACAGAACACTGTCCAGTCTCTCCTTAAAAACCTCCAGTGATGACGCATATGGCAGAAACGTATAGCTGCAGTTTGCCAATCTTGGCAGGCATAGAATAGAATACAGGTCAAGAAGGAATAAGTCCCATGTGGAAGGGTCTACACTCCTGGTCCCACATGATGAGAACTAGGTCCAGGACTGGAGACCAAGCAAGTGGTAAAGAATAGGAACTGAGTCAGCTGTGATCCTTGGGGTTGGTTTTGAGTGCCTGCCTTTGGGCTTGTCCTGCTCAAGCATTGTCGGTCTTCTCAAGTGAACGAGATAGGAAGCATGACTAGATGAATTAATTCTACTTGATTGTGAGGCGGCTTTAACAAAATCTCGCCAGCCTGAAAGTGCATACTTCCTGCTGCCACTTTTAACTGCTTTATCCACTAGGGTGGGTCCCTTCCAGTGGTGGGCTGCCCAGTTCTATAGAACCAGTAGTAAAACTGGCAGGAGGCTCCGCCTACTGACCACGATGTCATCAGGAAGCTTCTGCGCATGCGCAGAAGCGCGCACAGGCGCGCGAGTGAAGCGTGTGTATGCAGCCCCATTGCAAACCAGTAGTAAAGGTAAGTAGAACCCACCTCTGGTCCCTTCCTAAATTTCTTCCTCTGTTAAGCCACTGGGGGCTTCCTGCCTCTCTTGTCTGATTGCTTCTTAGGTAGCTTCTCTGTCTTTCATTCCCCAAGGTCATTCACACAGTCCATTACAAGCCGAGAGCCATTTCTTTCTCTATTTCTATTCAAGAGACACAAAACTTCAACTTTCTTAAATATGGTTGTGGGCTGCCAAAAATGACTTAGAGGTCCATGAGACTGGGCCTTGATATCAAATAAATTATACCAATGTTCTACTTTATTAAAAAGTAGATAACTGGCCAAAATAAAACGGTGGGGAAAATAATTCTGATTTGCAATAACTATTTTTTTTTAACATATTTTTTTTCTGGGTATATTTTTTTAATTCCGTAGAAACTGTTACGCTAATGTATGAAAAAGCTTTGACGCTGTGGCCCCCTGACTACTGAACTGGCCCTCCTATGTGACAAGATGAAGTTCAAGTTAGTATGATGTTTAAATATGAACAAAGAATAATGAAAGATTAAAGAATTAAGAATTAGGAAAGTTTAACGATAGACAATGATAGCTAGTCATAATAATACTATACAGTATGTCCAGAAGATAACAAGGATAGTAAAAGGTTGGAGGCCGTAGTGGGTTTCAATTCCATTTCTTCTTACTTACTTCTTAATTTGATTTATATGCCGCCTTTCTCCGGAGACTCAGGGCGGCTTACAATGGGCTAAGCAATAGCCTTCATCCTTTTGTATATTTATACAAAGTCAGCTTATTGCCCCCACAACTGGGTCCTCAATTTACCCACCTTAGAAAGGATGGAAGGCTGAGTCAACCTTGAGCCTGCCGAGATTTGAACATGCAGTAATTGCAAGCAGCTGGTCTTAATAACAGGGTGCTTTAGACCACTGTACTACCAAGGCTACTGGTTTGCTACTGGTTCACTCATGGGCACGCACGCACAATGTTTCTGCACATGCGCAGAGACATCTGGGTGGGTAGGTGGGCAGAGCCTTCTGGGGCGAATCGGTAACAACCCACCACTGGTTGGAAGTCAATTCTGATTAGAAAAGCTGGAAGTAACCAGTTATGCATAGCCTGAAATGAGGGATGATTAGAAAGAAATTTGGAAGACATCTTCAGACATTTAAAAGTTTGTCGGAAAGATGATGAACTACATTTGATTTATGCTGAGCCACGGTATCCTTCCCAAGATGATATTTCCACAACTTTCCTCATTTCCAGACAGAGAGCCCATCCATATCTTTGTCTTGGTCACCCCTTGACCAAGGCTGTAGTTTTCTGATATGTTCTTAAACAGAACCATCAGTTTCAAATTAGAAGATATAGAAGATATTATACAAGATATAAATTGAGAGAATTTCCTGCTGGGGTAGAGTTTTTGGGATGACTCAAACTGCCTTGGACATTTGATATATTGCACACATAGGCTTGATGATACCTTCTAGAGATTTGCAGCTACACGTTTCCTTTATCAATGAGATGATGGACCATATGACCAAATGGTCCGGACCATCCCCACCCTATTGGCCTTCCGAAAAGCGGTGAAGACCTGGCTCTTCCGGCAGGCCTGGGACCGTTGATCTCGCTGCTGCGATTTGACGAGATCTGGCCATGAATGGTGTGAATGGGTTTTAATTGTTTTTAATGGTTTAACTTTTAATGTTTTATATATGGTTTTTAAATGCATTGTAAGCCGCCTTGAGTCTTCGGAGAAAGGCGGCATACAAGTGGAATAAATAAATAAATAAATAAATAAATAAATAAATAAGTAAGTAAGTAAGTAAGTAAGTAAGTAAGTAAGTAAGTAAGTAAGTAAATAAATAAATAAATAAATAAATAAATAAATAAATAAATAAATAAATAAATAACTTGGGAGTTCTTCAAGATAGATTTCAGGAAAATCAAGCTTCTCAAAGTATAGTTCTAGCATAAACCTAGCATTGGATATACAGTGGTACACAAGTTGGTACTGCTTTGAACCTCATCGAATTTGGTACTCAATGCATTTTGACACAAAAATTTTGCCCAGTACTTATTGATTGTTTGGTACTCGACACAGAAGCTAAAAATCGGTGTCAGCTGCCTTGTGACTCACTACATTATTCCTTATGGGAAAAATGTGTTTGATGCTCATTCGATGAGTACTGAGGTACCACTGTATATCCAAAGTAGACATACAAATATGTTCACCAATAAATACTTCTACAGTATTCTTTATGTTCTTAAAATGTCATGCATTCTGGTGAAACGTAAAAATAGTGCTCACTAAGAGCATTTGTTTGAATGTATGCCCACCACTCTCATGACCAGGAGGACTAATAAGGCACTCTTGATAAGAACGAAAGAAAAAGAAAGAAAGAAAGAAAGAAAGAAAGAAAGAAAGAAAGAAAGAAAGAAAGAAAGAAAGAAAGAAAGAAAGAAATGTATTCAAATGTGTTCTCAAAAGACATCCTTGGAACATTTTAGGATGTGCGAAAAACAAGTATAGGAATGTGCAACTTATCCCATTTTGGCATTTGGGAGGACCTGGCAAGTGGCTGGCCAAAAATAGTCCACAAGGCCAGGAGAGAAACTCAGTTCAATTTGATCTCACTGATCTTAAAAATGTATTCAAATTAATCACAATTAAATTGATTATTTTCCAGTTATATTTGAAAATAATTTTTCCTTCCTACCCCTTGATAAAAATTACAACTTGGCATCAGGTTTTGGAAGACTTTGGGAAAAAACTTTATATCCTGAAGGAATCTAGGTGTGTAAAAGTATTGGGATGGAGGTTTATGGTTAAAACTCATGCCACCAGACAAGTTATTTTGCATTCTTTTGAAGGTAGCCTGTCTTGGATGACTTCTTCCACTATCATTCTGAAGACCAGTGAAGTAAACTTACCTTCTGAAGGATCAAGTCTCCTTGCTCTTCGCCCATGTTTTGAGTTGTTGTGAACAAACATATTGTCTGATACTGCCAGGACATGCCCATCAACATTCACTGTTGTTGATAACACAACCTGCATGTTAAAAAAAAAAGCAAAAAAGAGAAAGGCAGGTAAATTACATCTCCATGGTCCATGTTTCATTACCTAGTCAAGTTTAAGCTCTCATTCTAGTTTTGTAAAAGTAAATCCAGTCCTTATAAGGATTAACCTATTAAATGGCAAAAATAGCATATTTATCTCGATTGCAATAATAGTAGCAATGTGTACTTGCCCAAGATGAAATGAATCAACATTTTGATTTTTGACAGCTGAATTGATTCAGTTTGGATTGTCCATTCAAACAACCAAATAAACGTGATTTTATCTGGTTCATCAGTTTTTCGAAAAAGTGTGGGGACATTTCTGTGAAAGTCCAACTTGATCACTGAATCAATTTGAACGGACTTGATTTAATTCAATATGCCAGACCAGTTTTAGTACAAAGAGATGAGTTGATTTATAAACCAAATATTTGAATTGAATCTTCATGTAAAACAACTAAGCCTGTATTAAACATCACATCCTAAGGACATAAACAACATTGTCATGCTTTGATGCAACAGACTGTAGGTAGCTGTTCCTAAGTTTCTTAGCAGACAATGTCTCCAACTTCCTTTTGAAAAGCTGTGAATAGGTAGAAAGGGAAGATCCCAGTGTGAAGCAATGGTAAAGACACTAAAATAGGACCACGGATACTCATATTCAAATCACATTCAGCCTTCCAGAGCAGAGTTGATGTTATGCGGAAAAATAAGAGAAAAGGTTTCTCTATCTGCCACCATGAGCTCCTGGTGGAAAGATGGTACATAAACATAACAAATGCACGACATCTCATCGCACATAATGCCAATGTCATACATGCCAATCATTTTACCCCAAACGTTCAGATAACATGGTGATGAAAATGTTGACTGAATTAAGAAAATGGTCGCCCTTCTCTAGTTTCCAGTAATTCAAGCTATTTTCCAAAGCACCTGAAGGCCAGACAAGGAATAATGGATGGAAACTGATCAAGGAGACATTCAACCTAGAAATAAGGAGGAACTTTCTGACAGTGAGAACAATCAACCAAAGGAACAGAAGTTGCCTTCAGAAGTTGTGGGTGCTTCATCACTTGAAACTTTCAAGAAAAGATTGGACTGCCATTTGTCAGAAATGGTGTAGGGTCTCCTGCTTGGGTGGGGGGTTGGACTAGATGACCTATAAGATCTCTTCCAACTCTGTTAATCTGTTAATCTGTTAAAGAGAGTCTTCCTGGAGCAAATTTACTGAAGGTTACTGTGCATTATCTATGTCCTGTCTGAGATGAAATTTATAGAACTTTGGAACAATCTTCCCAGTGATATTTATCCGTCATCACCACTATCTTTAAGAATTGAACGAAACCATCCATTCTTCTTTGTTTTCTTTCTCCTCCTCCTTAGATGGATATGGTCATTTCTTTATTCAAAGTTGCTTTCCTAACTGGCTTCTAAAAACAATGCAACTCAAAGGAAGAGGAATGGAGACAGCAAAGGAAAGCAGCCCTTGTGTTATAAAGCTGTAATGGTTTGCGAATCTGATCATAACACTCTTCTGAGAGATGCACTAGTTAAAGACAGAATGGAAACGGCTCAAAGTCAGGAAGAAGCCAAGGCACCGATCTCACTGCTGTGCTAACACAGTAGTTACAATTCCTGCCTTTCCTATTCCTGGTGTCTGATGGGGCAGCTTCAAGATTACAAGTAGGGGAGAGGCAGGGTTTGATGAATTGGCTTCTCAACAGAGCAGGTATTGTCCCTGGTTATTGTTGAAAAAGGTGCTTTTTCAAAAGGCAATGGGACTTTGTTTTTCCTTGAAAACATTTTGCTTCTCATCCAAGAAGCTTCTTCAGTTCTCTTGGATGAGAAGCAAAATGTTTTCAAGGAAAAGCACCTTTTGGAACAACCTTGATGACTGAGAATCTCCATAGACATTTGTCCCTGATTTTATTCTCTTATTTTGCTGACACCTGGTGGAATGGCTGAAGAAAGTATGTCAGCGGTTTTCTTGCCCAAAGTTTTATCCTTCGAGTAATTTGTTTTTTCTTCTTTGTGTACTTTACTCGTTCTCTTTTTTAATCACACTAAATAAAGTGCTTTGAATAAAATAATCAATATTTTTTTAGGCTTGAGACAAAGGGTTGCTTCTTCCAAAAATCTGAAAGTTGAAGAGGCCTTTAGCATTCGTGATGGGATTGTGTCTTTCTCCACAGTTCTAGTCCCACCTTAATAGGCTGGCTAACTTTGGGTGAGTCATTCTCTTTCAGTCCATGATGTCAAGCTCAGGTGACAAGCTAGTTGGTCAATTCCTGTTGCAATCAAATGGACCAAACCTTGGTTGATCAAAAAAAAAAATGTGGACCCTGAAGTTGCAGGAAAGTGCTAGGAAGGGGGAAACAAAAGAAACTGCCTTACTGCGAAATATGCAGGAAAAAGTATCTCCACAAAAGCATTTTGCATGCAGAAAAAATATCACGGCTAGAAAGTGAGAGACTGTGAGGAAGGAAGGAAGGAAGGAAGGAAGGAAGGAAGGAAGGAAGGAAGGAAGGAAGGAAGGAAGGTAGTTTCCCAGTTGGTGCCCATCATTACATCTTCCTGTAGTGAGTTCCACAGGCTAATTGCTTCCTTTTAATCTCTGTCTTCCATCATTCATCTCCCCTTAATCTGACCTGAATATCCTCTCATTCAGAAACACTCCTTGTTTCTAGGTGTCTAATTGAAGCATCTTGTGTGTAACCCATCATAGAATATTAAAGAGACAAAAAGAGGCACGGGGAAGCCAACACTTGTAAAGGAAAGGAAATAGGTGGTTAAGAAATATGAAATATGAATAAATAAAACTGTTTGACAACAGATGAATATCCTAGAAATATAATGAAATGCTCCATTTCCAAGTTAAGAGCAGGCAAGACAAAACTGCAAAAAACAGGAAGCTGTATGGATAAAAAAAATATCGGAAACATCCTCAGATTCAGGAAAACAACTTGGACATGATAGTTGTGAGCTTTTAGTTCATGTTTGTGACAAGAGAGGGAGGAAAAAGTAGGACTGGGAGCGAATGACGGAGAGAAAAGAACAAAAACTTCACAAGGAGCCTTGGTAGTACAGTGGTCTAAAGCACCCTGTTATTAAGACAGCTGGTTATTAAGACCAGCTGCCTGCAACTACTGCAGGTTCAAATCTCGCCAGGCTCAAGGTTGACTCAGCCTTCCATCCTTTCTAAGGTAGGTAAATTGAGGACCCAGTTGTGGGGGCAATAAACTGACTTTGTATAAATATACAAAAGAATGAAGGCTATTGCTTAACGCATTGTAAGCCGCCCTGAGTCTCCGGAGAAGGGCGGCATATAAATCAAATTAAAAAAAAAAAAGGTGCAAGGAAGATTGCCTTAATCCTTAGATATCCCGTTGTAAAAGAGTCTTTAACAGCTGATAAATTATTTCCTTTCCTTTCTCCTCCCTTTCTTTGGAGAGGGAAGGGATCAGGGCAGGAAAATCGCTTTTTCTTTCGAAACCATTTTTGTGCTGACTGAACAAATGCATGCTCTCTCTCTCTCTCTCTCTCTCCTCAATATGAGTTTACTTCATTCCAAAAGGCACTTGTCATACTTTACATTAAAGGGTGCCTTTGCATTCCTGCCCCAAAACGTGTTGCTTTTGTGTGCCAAAAAGGTTTCGTCATTTGACAGTCTAGGTGGAGTTGGGACCTTGTTCCAAAGTGAACAGTTCCCCCATGACACGTGAGAGCTCCAGCAGATGCAGTTCATTATTTTCCCTTAAACAATGGAAATAAATTTTAATCTCTCGCTGGCCAGCCCAGGCCACACTACAGCAACAAGGGAATAAGGCTGAATTATTCCAGTGTCTGAAATATTTACGAGAGGATTTTAAATTGTAACCAAATGTAAAAGAGTGGGTTGTTGCACCTTCCTATAATCGACACAAATCTAACCACCAAACAGACAAAACACTGCCTTCTAAACATCCATGGGGATAAATAGCCAACCGCGTAACATGTTAATATATTTTACATCCAGATTAAAAATGTATACACTGTATAGTTTAATTCCTAAGAAGCAGAGGAGGAAGGCATTCAGAAATCTCAGTGATTTGGCATCAGGGAAGATGCAATGGGAGGCATGGTTCACATCTTATAATGTTAGGTAGAATTTACTTTCCAGTATGGAAGATAGGTTTAGTAGATGTCCTATCATATTTTTCGGAGTTTTTGGGGAGGAAAATAAGAAAAAAGCTGATTAGCAGGTGGATCAGCCTCCCAGAATACTCCCAATCAGCTGTTCCCAGAGGTGAATTTTAGCAACAGGTTCCTTGGTTGTGAGCTCTGTGCCTTGCTTTTTTTTTTTTTTTTTTGCCTTTTTTTCTGCCTCTGAAACTCTGTTTCAGAAAAAACTTTATTTTCTGCCTCTGAAAGCCTCCGAAACAGAGCTTCAGAAAAAAAGCCTCTGAAGCTCTGTTGGGGGGCTTTTTTTCTGAAGCTTCATTTCCGATGCTTTTTTCAGCCTCTGAAACCTCAATTTGAGAAGCTGGGCGGGACTACATTCGGAGTATAAGACGCACCCAGATTTTCACCCTCTTTTTTGGGAGGAAAAGGTGCGTCTTATAGTCCGAAAAATATGGTAATTCTTCTGGTTATATTAATGAAGGATTTCCTTCCCCAGTCTGGAAGTCACATTTAATCCAGAACATAGCACTATAATTATTTAGGTATTAAACAATTTATTATGGCTGCCCAACTCATACATGGTGACTATGATGTAGGGCAGGACTAAGGTCCAAACCCAGTGAAAAGTCAGTAAGATCCAATAAAGTTCGCTCCTTTATTTGGTGTTACATAATGGAGAGAATCTTGCCAAACTAAAATTATAACTTTCTAACCTGCTAGATACATCCTGAGAGATTCTAAGGTCTGGTTACCCTTAACCGCTTCCCCCTCCATCATCCAGTTCTGGACTGTTGAGAGTCTCTTAATCTGGATCTCTTTCTGAGGCGGCTCTGGATCTCTTTTTGAAGGTCCAGCAAAATATTCCCCCTCCTGCCAGGTGCAGGAAATCAGGAATCAGGATAAAGCTCAAAAGCACCGTGAGTGTATTCCATGCAACCTATACTCAAGAATCTGATCTACTAATTGCTGTTGTTAGTTGCGAAGCCGTGTCCGACCCATTGCAACCCTATGGACAACATTCCTCCAAGCCTTCCTGTCCTCTACCATCCTCTGGAGTCCATTTAAGTTCGCTGCTTCAGTGACCCCATACAGCCACATTGTTCTCTGTCGTCCCCTTCTTCTTTTGCCCTCAATCGTTCCCAGCATTAGGCTCTTCTCCAGGGAGTCCTTCCTTCTCATTAGGTGGCCAAAGCATTTGAGTTTCATCTTCAGGATCTGGCCTTCTCAAGAGCAGTCAGGGTTGATCTCCTCTAGGACTGAGGACGGTTGGATCGCCTTGCAGTCCAAGGGACTCGCAGGAGTCTTCTCCAGCACCATCGTTCAAAGGCCTCAATTCTTTGGCGCTCAGCCTTTTTTATGGTCCAACTTTCACAGCCAGACATTGCAACTGGGAAAACCATAGCCTTGACTATACGCACTTTTGTTGGCAGGGTGATGTCTCTGCATTAGCGCTCTACTAATGGTCAAGGCAAATGGGTGCTGGATAAGAGTCAACAGACTTTAAGGGGAGCTGGATTTAGGTCTCTTTTGGTTGTGTATGAACTTATGTTGCATTTGACCCTGTCCTCAGGCTTAGCCTGGTCATCTCCTACATCTCCTCTGCTGCTGCAGGTGCATATTCCATTACAACTACTCAGTATCTTTTGTTCAAGGGCTGCTCTGGTTATTAGTCTGCTGCTGCACAGAGTTCAAAATATTGATGACGACGTTTAAATTCTGAAGAATGTAGTCTCCAAATACTTTGGCAATGACCTTCTAAAACAGACTGCTCATTCTTTTAAGATCTGATGAGCATTCCCTACTCTGTGTCTCAAGAGTGGTGGAGGAAGAACCTTCTTGATCTCTGCATGGTAATAATCCATGCCTTGATGGATCATCTAGGATGGCTCTTTGCCATCATCTATCACTGGCTTTTTGCCAGTTTAGAGATTAGTGTTGTGCAAAATGTTTAAAAGTTTTTGGCCGAAAGAAGACAGCTCCTAGTAATGAACAATGTTCCTGAACTATGCTTTTGATATTAGGCCAAGAGCCACAAATTGCTCACCTCTGGATTAAAAGCCATAGATCGCTGAGTGTTGGATGTTAAAGAATTTGCCACTAATTAGGGCTACAACATATCTTATTCATGAACTCCAGATACATTTGACTGGGAAATTTTGGAAATGGGATGGTAGAAGAATCTTAGACCTAATCTAGCAAGGCAGCTCCATTTGCAAAGGATCTGGCTTTTGATTTCCTTTCACTATGATGCATTGTCACCATAATTAGAGGTGCCTTAACTGTGGATTGCAATGGTTATTTAATCCATGCACATTGCTACTGAATCATTTGTTGAACAGAAAGCATCGCTGAACAGATATTATATATTGAATAATTGAAAGTGCATAGTTGTGTGTGTGTGTGTATGTGTGTGTGTGAGAGAGACTGTGTGTATATGTGTGTGTATAAAGGAAGCAGACATTCTTCCATAGTCTCCAGCTCCCAAGACCTCCCCTTCCACCAGCCAACAGCTTTCCCCCAGTGAGTATTTCCTGGGTCATGGAGGGTGACCCTTTCCATCTGGAATCAATCAGTCAACTCCTGACAACTTCCTGAAACACCTCATTCCATTTCCTGTTCTCTCCCCCCTTCTCATCACCCCCCCAGTTAGCTCCACTCTTCAAAACTATAGGCCACAGCAGCTTAATGTTAGTGGGTCAGCCACAGTTAGACTCCAAAACACTACACAAGAACACCTTTGACCTTCAGAAATCTTTACATCTTAGCTAAACAAATCAAGGTCAATATTTCTTACCATTACCTTGTTAACCATTTAGATACTTTCTCCTTCCCTTTTTTTAAAAAAATCAGACTCTTTGAATGGCTTATCCATCAAGACCAGTGGTCCATCATAAAGTGTGACATGTCTTTGTTTCCTTTAAAGGCCTTTGGGGCTGGTGAGGCCAATTGGCTTGAAAACCCCAAAGATGTCGGCCTCTTTGGATAATTTTGTTATCTTAGTTACTTAAGCTAGCAGAGAAGATGCTTACTGATAACAAACATTGCCATGATGAGGGCTTTTTGACTACAATATTCTCTGTAGCTTCCTAGATATCAGTTCTGGTAAATGGAGTACCCTTCATCGGTCAAGAATAAGTCACTGAAAACATTATACCCATGCATTCACATGCATTATTTTCTTGGCATTTTCAACTTTCCCAAGCTTCTCTCTTATGTCTATATAGAGATACTCTATATAGTACCATAGTACCATAACCAGGTCATGGTTGTCCCAAACATGCTTTCTGAAGAGGCAACTGGACTTTCTTTGATTTTCCTTAAAGATATTTTGCTTCTTATCCAAGAAATTTCTTCAGTTCTGAAGAAGCTTCTTGGATGAGAAGTGAAATGTCTTCAAAGAAAAACAAAGAACGTCCAGTTGCCTCTTCAAAAAGCACCTTTGGGACTTCTTTCTTATGTTTCATCATGACCTTCCATAGGAAATGGAGCACCTCCTCTTCTCCATCATCGGTATGTCTTTTCAATGACTGCATCCCTTCCAGCAGAGCTTAGCCTCACTGTGGATTTCCATCCACGTCAGGGTATCCATTGCAGCGTAAAATAATCTCTTCAGACCTCCCCCCCCATATCCATCTTAAACAAAGTGAATTGATTAAAAATAAAAGGATTTTAAAATATAGAAACCCCAATAGAACGCTTCATCTTTGAAGATGTTGATATCCTCACATGAGATGGTGGCATCCTCATGTGAGTTGCTGCAGCAATTGAGCTCCCTGAACTCTAGTTTGGTAATCTAGTTTGGGCAATTTTCACAAGACTCCAGCAGCCTATATAATATTTAAGATGCCTGGGACATTGGGCAAAATTGTGTGATACTGCCTGAGGCCTGAGAAAGCTGCTAACTCATATCCAGCACATGCCCAAAGGCCCAGTCTATGGAAGTGTGCATATTTATACCTTCAGAACAGACATCTTGTATCAAATCAGACTGTTGTTCCATTTCACTCACCAATTTTGCCTGGAGGCAGTTTCCTGGTCCTCTTAACTGGATAATCTTATTATTGACCAGGGGACATTCTGTATGCGCCATAACTAGACCAAGTTATATCCCCTCCTTAAAGTAACCAGGTTTCATTTTAAATTCTAGCATTCCAAACATGCCATGTCCAACTTTTACCTGACATTCCTCAATTTTACACAAGCCTTCTCCTGTTGTAGCCAGTCTTTTTCTTTTTATTTGCGTGTTGCTGAAATGTTTCTTTCACATTTCTCCTGGTTTTGTTTCTGAAGTTAGTAATGAACATTGGGAGTTATCTTTTAAAAAAAGAAAAACTTGCTGATTTTTAATAGGGAGCATCAGCAAGAATCATCATCAGCTCAAGGGAGCCTTTATTTTATATATTATATTGGAAACAGCGCACAAAAATTCATATATTAAGCAAATTGCTTATGAGAATACAGGCAGATTTTCTTTTTAAAAAAAAAATACATTTAATGGAATGGAATAATATGAAGGTCACCATATCCCTGCCTGTATTCCTAATAATCTCACTAAGGCACTTGGGAAAGGAAAGCATATTATTTTCTTTTCTTTCAATAATGCCATATTGCAATAGCGTTCCATATTATAACTTTTCTCAAAGATAGCCTTAACTAACAAAAGACTTCATTTTCTTTCTTTTAATTTTCAAAGTGACATATTCTGCCAGATCTAGAGAGCTTCTCAGATGCAGAAATCACTCTTGTGTTTTTAGTTGGTCCAGATCGTTCACTAATTTAATTTGAATCTAACTAGCTAAATTTTCAGATGGATGGATGGATGGATGGATGGATGGATGGATGATAAGCAATTACCCCAGTAGTTATTGAAAGTAATGGGGTCAGTGTATTCTAAAACTATTTCCTTGACAAATGGACATAACCTAAAAGAAGATACCTTATTGCTTGTGTTAAGTGCTTCAAAGTTGGTGCCATTTATTTGTTCTCTGCTATAATGCAAAGTAGAAATCCTTTAAAACTCTCATCAGAAACAATACTCTGAGCAAATTTCTGAGGTTTTTCTTCATTTGCTATTCTCTGGAAAACAAAAACAGTCCACTTTTCTGGAATTGCCTTGATATTTCTCATCTTTTCTGTGGGAGATGGTAATTTTTAATCTTTTTGGGAATAATATTAAATCAACGGATTTTAGATAAAGAGGAAAAAAAAACATGTTGCTAAAACAGTTGCTGTCATTGCCATTTGCAAGGGCAGAAATAAAAACCAACCAGGATAGGGACCTGAGCTGAAATCATTGTACTGTAGTGTGCACCAGAAGAGAGAAAGACAATTCCTCTTGCATCGGGGAAAAATTGGTCAACTTATTCTCCTCATTCTGAATGAGAAACTTTGCATACAACTCTACTTCCAAAGGAGGGGGCAAAATCATCCAACATCTGGAAGCAATATAAAATGCCCAATGTACATTCTTCTTTATAGCTGTACAGTTACACTAATGTGATTTTCTACTTGAGCTAAAGTGATATATATTCAATATAAGTAGGAGAAAAATGACCCATAGCAGTCTTCCTTTCTGTTCCCCCTCTCCCTTTTTCCCGGCAAGTTTCCCAGAGATATTAGTAAGGATTCTGCTGTTAGGTGGAAGAGATAAAATAAAGGATAAATTGCCTTTATGCGTGTGCACAGATTAGTTAATAAGGATTAGCTCATCTTTAACACTATTCATTTGGAGGATATACAATGGGTGAGGTTAAATCATGGTCAAAAGAGAATGGAATTCAAAGGCCTGACTAGATGTAATTCCAGTTCCTCCCAAATTTGAAAGTAGTAGTTTATTAGTTGTGGACAATGTTCAGTAACAATTATGATAAAAGGAAATTATGTAAAAAAAAAAATGAGGTGCTGTTAGATTTTGGAAAGCCCATGATTAAGATGGCCTTTGGTAGAACCTGATGGACAATAGGTTCATTTCAAATTCTGATGGCACTTTACTTCATCCCATATCACGGAACCCAGCTATCCTTAAAAAAATATTTTTAACATGGGAGTTTTCCTTTTCATATTTTCAACTGCAGAGAAATTAGTCCTTGTTGAATCCAATTTGTACATCCTGGAAGATGTGTGTACAAAATATCTGTCTTAGGTATTACATTCTGAATTATGAACTAATGGCATGTAAGCCTTATGCATGTAGGATCTCAGCCAATGTTAGGGATTCTTCCCAGTGTGTAATAGCTAAAACTAGGGACACAGTTCAATCCATCATTACTGTTGCAGTTCTCAGCATTCTCGTAGATACTAAGCTTCTTTCACTCAGGTATTTCATTATTCTATATTGAGTAGGCAGTTAAAGCAGGGATATCAAACTTTTTTGGAGTTGGGAGTTCCTCTTTGTCTTCTATGTGCTACAATCCCATCTCGACTTTCTTCCTTCCAAAATGAAATCCTTACGCTATAAAGTTATATATTGATCTCTAAGTGCTGGGATAGCAAGAAATATACTGTATCTGTCTCCAATCTAGATGATACAATTGTCTCATCTACCTCTTCAACCCTGCCTGTTAAGAATATTCAGGTTTACATATTTATGATACCTGAGAATACATTGTGGGATTCTTTCTCCAGAATCTAGGAAGCTTTCTGGATTATAAAATTTAGTCACAGTCATGATATGTGTTGCGAAAGTTGGAAAGCTGTGCTTCTTCTTCATATATGTCAACCTTCTTTTTCATGCACACAAATTGTCCTCTCAGAGGATGCTATAAAGAGGCATGGCAAAAACTCTGATCTAAAATGATATAGCCAAGTCCTAGTATGATTGGTATGTGATACTAGGACTTGGATCCAACTTAGCTTTGTCAAAAAAATTCATTTGGTCCAGATCCAACTAAATTGTGTCCTAGAACTTGGGGAATGGAATGGCAGGCAAAAGTACGATGTTTGTTATATTGCAGTTTTTTGGGAAAAAAATGGACCATGTTTAAGAGGTTAGGAGTGTAGCATAGTCTCTTGACCTCTTGAACAATCTCATGAGTGATGAGTGATGCTGTGATATTCTTAGAAGAGACAAGGAAATATCTGGAAAGTAAAAGACAGCCAGATGAATTTTTCTTCTTCTCATTTCTATCCTTAAAAACTGAAATCTCTGAAAGATAAGTAGAACCCTAGAAATGCAATCATTTTGTCACAAATTTGGGTAAACTTAGGATGCTGGAAATTGTATACTGCTCATAGGCTGTGGTTTGCTCATCCCAATATAAATATTTAACATTTGTTAAAAAGAGTTTTTTTTTCCCCTTCTTACTTCATTTAGCAATAAAGGCCATTCCATGTTCTGGCTCCTATTAAGTTCTGGGTCAAAGGCTGAACATTTCTGACTTTTCTAAAATTTGTTTACAAATTGATTTCAGTTTCAGCAATTTCCTATCTGACTGCTGAGATGTATGCAAAGCAGATGGTCTCACGGACTGAAAGGAGAGGCTGTAGACCCTTGGCCAAAGCAAAGCAGTTGGGGATGGAGTAAGTATATTTGGGGCGAGGGGAGAAACTAACTAAGAAACCAATCTGAATATCCCAATGCAAGAAAGTAGGAACATCTTTGGAATAAATAGCCTCTACTAAGGGAGCGTGAAATGTGAAATTCTTCAGATATTGTCTATGGAGATTCTCAGTCACTCAGGTCATGATTGTCCCAAAGATGATTTTTCTTTGAAGATGTTATGCTTCTCATCCAGTAAGAGCTGAAGAAGCTTCTTGAATGGGAAGCAAAATGTCTTCAAGGAAAAACAAAGAACAGTTGCCTTTTGAAAAAGTACCTTTGGGATAACCATGACCTGGATGATCAAGAATCTCCATAGACATCTTGTTTGTTTTATGGTTTGTTTGTTTTTATTGGATTTATATACCGCCCTACTCCCGAAGGACTCAGGGCGGTGAACAGCCACAGAATAAAACACATAAATTCAAAAATTTAAAATAGAATAAAAACGAATTAAATAATTTGGCTGAGATGAATTTAAAATACCCAATAATTTAAAAACAAATTAAAATTTACATTTAAAAGTGGAAAAGATTTAGGCCAGGCCAGCTTGATGAAATAAGAAAGTCTTGAGCGTGCGATGGAAGGTGCGCAGATCCGGGATCCTCCGTATCTCCGGGGGGAGCTCGTTCCAGATCGTAGGTGCCCCCACAGAGAAGGGTCTCCCCCTAGGGGCCGCCAGTCGACATTGTTTGGCCGACGGCACCCGGAGGAGCCCCTCTCTATGGGAGCGTACTGGCCGGTGGGAGGCTATTGGTGGTAGCAAGCGGTCCCGTAGATAACTAGGTCCTAAGCCATGGAGTGCTCTAAAGGTGATAACCAAAACCTTGAAGCACACCCGGAAGACCACCGGGAGCCAGTGTAGCTCACGCAGGAGAGGTGTTACATGGGAACGCCACATCGCTCCCATAACCACCCACGCGGCCGCACTCTGCGCCAGTTGGAGCCTCCAAGTGCTCCTCAAGGGGAGCCCCATGTAGAGAGTGTTACAATAGCCCAGACGGGAGATGAACATGAAGCAGAGGCTTAATACAACTATTTCCCCAAACATCCATATCCCAATAATTGCCATCTCCCAAAGGTGCTTTTTCAAGAGGCAACTGGACTTTCTGGTTTTTATTTGAAGACTTTTCGTTTCTCATCCAAGAAACTTCTTCAGCAGAGCAGAAGAGCAGAGACTGGACAGCCACTTGTCTGAAATAGTATAGGACAGTGTTGGTGAACATTTTCAGCACTGAGTGCCAAAATGGGAGTGTGCACCAGAAACCGGAAGAGCAGCCGCCTGGCACGCAAGCGCGCACTGGGAAGATGATCTTCCGGTTTCTAGCACATGCATGCATATGTTGTGACCAAGGCCCAAATAGTGATTACCAAACACAATTCAGTCCTCAACAAACTTATTTTATTAAAACAGCTGAGAATTAATTCATTCTCAGCTTAGTCCAAAACAAAATTCTTAATAACCAGTCCATCAGCCTTATCACCAAACTTTGATGTCTTTGGCAACCTGCCATAGGCTTTTCTTGGGAAAAACTCCACAAAGTTCAAAAGACGCTGACAAGAAGCACTGGAATCAAAGTTGCTTTTCTACAAAGAACCCAACAGCTCGTTGCTGCTCTTTTAAGCCTTCTGGGAGCGGCCAATCATCTTCTGGCCTTACTCCTGAGTTGTCCTTTATTCTTCAGCTGCTCTTGCCTTCTGGAAGCTCTTTTTTTTTTTTAATTTGATTTATATGCCGCCCTTCTCCGAAGACTCAGGGAGGCTTACAACGTGCTCAGCAATAGCCTTCATCCTTTTGTATATTTATACAAAGTCAGCTTATTGCCCCCACAAACTGGGTCCTCATTTCACCTACCTTAGAAAGGATGGAAGGCTGAGTCAACCTTGAGCCTTGGCGAGATTCGAACCCTGCAGTAATTGCAGGCAGCTGGTCTTAATAACCAGCTTTAATAACAGGGTGCCTTAAACCCCTGTACTACCAAGGCTCTCTCTTTGCATGTGTGCACTAGGAACAGGCTCCTCCTGTTCCTCTGCCTCTCTGCTGTCTGCCTCCGGAGGCCCCGGAGTCCGCACATCACTCCCAGATGGCCCCATCTCTGCCTCCGACACAGAGCCCTTGTCCAGGCCTTCCCCTGACTCCAGGACTGGCCCATGGTCCTCCCCAGCCTCCTCACTGTACGACTCCGTCGCCAGGTCCGCAGGCTGCTGGCAGACCACAACAGCACACCAGCCACTTGGTCTTCCAGTTTCTGGCATGCATGAGTGCACTGGAAACCGGAAGAGTGTGCACTGGGTGGCTGTTCTTCTGGTTTCCAGTGCTCCCGCATGCGTGAAGACCAGCTGGCTGGCGCACGAGAACCTGGAAGACGAAGGGCAATGGCTCACGTACCCAGAGAGATGGCTCTGCATGCCACTTCCGGCACGCGTGCCATAGGTTCGCCATCACTGGTATAGAATCCCCTGCTTGAGCAGGGGGTTGGATTAGAAGACCTCCAAGGTCCTTTCCAGCTCTTTTCTGATTGATTGAGTTTGAGAAGACTGTTTCTCAAGACGTGGCCTCAAGCTCCACACTGACTCTGCCTGTCCAGGATCTTTTCTAACACAAGAAATACGAATTTAGCATCAGTACTTAGCATATGTACTTCCTGTACTGATTGATGTTTGCTGGAATAAGAAAGGCTTCCTGAGCAATGGTTTATTTTTCAATCCTTAGTTATTATTTGGGCTTGAGTTATGCCTTAGTTCAGCAGTCCCCAACATTTTGGACCTCAGGGACCACTAAATTCATAATTTTAAATCTCACGGACCACTAAGATGATCTGCCTAATGATTGGCTGGGCGGGCGTGGCTAGGTGGTCATGTGACTGGGTGAGCATGGCCAACTTGATGTCACTCACATCGAGGGGTACCTCACCAGCCTCTACTCGCCCCTCCCCTTGCGGCTACTCCTCGCCTGCCCGCCCAGGCTCCTTAAAGCCCCAACAGGAAGCAGTTGTTGGAGCTGAGCAGCCACCACGAGAAAGAGTTGGCAAAACAGCTGGATCAGTTCAAATTGGATCTGACTGAGAAGGAGGCTCAGCAGAAGCACCTCACTGAGGACTCTCCAAGCAGAGGGAAGGCCTGCGGGAGCGAAGGCCAGATACCGGCACCTGGAGGCTCAGTGGGTTGAGATGGTCAGCCAGTTCCAGGCCATGATGCAGTCCCACTGGAACGAGGCCCTCTGACTCCTTGCCACCAGCGGCACTTCCCTCCACCCTTCGCCCAAAGCCCTGCACTAGGAGGTTGAAGCAGACCCCAAGTTGGAATTTCTGCCCCCCTCCGACCCACACCAAAAAACCCTGAAGGGGGAGACTCTTCAGCAACACAAGCCTTCATTGCATTTTTCCAACCTAGCAGCTCTAGTTTGAGGACCCCTGATTTAGTGCAATATAAAAAATGCAAATAATTTTTCTGCGGACCACCAAAATTTTCTCATGGACCACTAGTTCACAATCCCATCCCTCAATTTATAAGTCCTAATTTTGTGGCCTTGGCCTGACTGGTGGCACTGTCAATGTTTTTAAACCTATTGGGTCCCAGTAAACATGACAGCATGCATTCCACCACTCATATACTTAGCTACTGTGAAAAGACAGTGTTTTAAATAATTCAGGGTTAAATCCATCAGCTAATATGCAGCAAAAAAAAAAGAGGAAAATGCCTATAAATCATCAGCTTGCGCAATCAATCCAAACGAATTGCAGCATTTATTCCAGAATTCCAGACTATTTCATCTGTATCAAATCTATCCAGGACAATGATTACTTTTCCCTTTGTTCTGAAATGTGTCTGCACAGAAGCTAAATACATTAGAAAAAAAATATTTACTTTTAAAAAAAAAGTTTTCAAGGTCACGATTTGTCTCTTGTTGCTTCTGCTGGTAGGTTATTCAACCAGGCTAAAAGATCCATTCAAATACATTGCATCCAACTAGATTAATGAAATAATTTGCATAACTTGTTCTCCTTCCAAATTACAACCAGGAAGGAGAAAAAGGCCAAATGTTTTAAGACAAGAGCCTTGATAGTACAGTGGTTACGCACCCTGTTATTAACACAGCTGCCTGCAATTTACTGCTGATTCGAATCTCTCCAAGGCTCAAGGTTGACTCAGCCTTCCATCCTTTCTAAGGTAGGTGAAATGAGGACCCAGTTTGTGGGGGCAATAAGCTGACTTTGTATAAATATACAAAAGAATGAAGGCTATTGCTTAACGCATTGTAAGCCACCCTGAGTCTCCGGAGAAGGGCGGCATATAAATCAAATTAAAAAAAAAAAAAAGATAGTGGCAAGATATTCTCTCACACACCATATGCAGGTAATCTTTGATTTACAACCATTTGTTTAGTTGTAACAGCAATGAAAAAAGTTACTTATGACCTTTCCTCACACTTACGACCATCACAGCATCCCCACCATTATGTGATAAAAATGTGGATGCTTAGTAACCAGGATGTATTTATGATGGTTGTATGGTAGCCATTTTTGAAGCCAACCTCCCCAGTTGGCTTCTGAGAAGCAAGGCTAATGGGGAAAGCTGGATTTGCTTAACATCTGCAGTGATTCACTTAACAGCTGTGGCAAAAAAAAAAAGACTGTAAAATCAGCTGCAACTTACTTAACAACCATCCTGCTTAGCAATGGGAATTCTGGTCCAAACTGTGGTTGTATGTTGAGGACTGCCTTTATGTACTTCAGTGTGCACTGATGGGCAAATTACTCTTGTATTCCGTGTACAGAAAAGCATGTGCATGTTGTAGTCTGCCAGCAGCCTGAGGACCTGGCAGCGGAGTCGGACAGCGATGAGGCTGACAGTAGAGAGGCAGAAGAACAGGAAGAGCCTGTTCCTAGTGCATGCATGAGAAGAGCTGCCAGAAGGCAAGAGCAGCTAAAGCAAATTTATTTTATTTATTTATTTTATTCAATTTCTATACCGCCCTACTCCCGAAGGACTCAGGGCGGTACACAGCCAAACAATAAAAGAGGTACAACTCAGCGGTACACAGCCAAACAATAAAAGAGGACAACTCAGGGGTAGGGCCAAGAGATGATTGGCCCCTCCCATAAGGCTTAAAAGACCAGCAACGGCTCTTGGGCTCTTTGTCGGAAAACAACGTTGATAGATTTGTTTCTTGTCTTGTTGCACTTATCTCTGGTCGGCGTCTTCTGCTTCTGAACTTTTACCAAGAGAAGGTTTGGCAGGTTGCCTAATTATACCAAGGTTGGTGATTAGACTGAAGAATTTGTGTTAAGAAGAATTTATTTATTTATTTTATTATTTTATTGAATTTGTATACCGCCCTACTCCCGAAGGACTCAGGGCAGTGAACAGCCATAGAATAAAACATATAAATACAAAATTTAAAATAAAATAAAATGAATTAAATAATTTGGATGAACAAATTTAAAACCCCAATAATTTAAAACCAAATTTAAAATTTCCATTTAAAAAGGGGAAAGACTTAGGTCAGGCCAGCTTGATGAAATAAGAAAGTCTTGAGCGCGCGACGGAAGGTATGCAGATCTGGGATCCTCCGTATCTCCGGGGGGAGCTCGTTCCAGATAGTAGGTGCCCCCACAGAGAAGGCTCTCCCCCTGGGGGCCGCCAGTCGACATTGTTTGGCCGACGGCACCCGGAGGAGCCCCTCTCTATGGGAGCGTACTGGTCTGTGGGAGGCTATTGGTGGTAGCAGGCGGTCCTGTAAATTTGTTTTAATTTAGTTTGGACTACGCTGAGAATGAGTTAATTGTCAGCTGTTCTAATAAAGTCTGTTTGTTTTGGAACTGTTTGCGTCTAATACTACCTACTTGGGCCTGGGTCACAACAGTGCAGTCAGATACATGTAGAAAGGGGTGGGATTCAAAAATTTTAGCAACTGGTTCTTTGTCCGGTTGCTGGGTGGGTGTGGCCATGGTGGACCATGGTGGAGACTCCTGGGAGGGGAGGGGTGGAGTGGGTGGAGCCAGCCAGTCCTTGCAACTACCGGTTCGACAAACCAGATGTTAAATTAGCATCCGGTTTGCCTGAACCGGTCCGAACCGGCTGAATCCCACTCCTGCATGTAGATGATATATTCAGAATTTCTGGTAATATTGTCACTCACTGGTACTTTGGGGGAGTTATTTATTCTGCTGCTATCAAGCTCAAATGAAGTCTTTTTCTAAAAAAAAAAAAAAAAAAGCCAAGATTAATTCTTTGGGATGCATGAAATTGGGACGTGTGATCTATTCTCAGCTGCACATTATTGGCAAGCTGACACATACACACCCAAAACACTTAAGATCCGAGAGCTAGATCATTTTAACATAAAGATATATCGTGTGTGCACGTCTTTCTCTCTCTTTGTGCGCAGATATATACACTGTAAAGCATTGAAAATGAAGTAGCTCTGAGATTAACTCCAGCCAAAACATTTTATTTTACGCTGTCATCAAAGCAGCTTCATTCAATCAAGACTCTAAGCTATAGCCCCATTTATCCTTCTCTTCTGCCTGGATGCAACCTGTATCTTTTTTATCAGTTCTGAGTTATTTTATTTCTTGGACTGACAAGTGTCCTCAGTTACCTGAAGCAAACCCATTAAACAATTTATTTGTTTTTTGTTGATGCTGAGGGCTGGTCCTGGGATGAAAAGTAGCAGAAGGTGTGTGTTTTAGAGTGCAGAAGGCATAACAATCCTTTGGGAAGGCATTCATGTTAAAAACACTTGACCCTGTGTGAAAGGCTGAGTGGTACCTTTCAGATCTTCAGATTAAAAGCTGTTTTAACATTTGTTCATTTTATACCGAAGAACAAAGTGCAAACTGTGATGTCGTCAAAATCATAGCATCCATGGAAAAGGAGATGATAGCAGAATTAGGAGATATGGAAGTTCTTAAAGGAAATGTCTAGTTTAATGAAAAGTAGGCTTGAGGGAGGGGGGGTTGACATGATAGCAGGGTTCCAATATTTGAGTGGCTGGAACAAGAAAGAGAAGGTCAACCAGCCTATTCTCAATAACACCTGAAGGCCGGAACAGAAGCAATGGATGGGAAAGTACTCAAGGAGAGAAACATTTCCTAAGAGTGAGAATAATTAATTTAATTGTTGTGAGCCGCCCTGAGTCCTATGGAGATAGGGCGGCATACAAATCAAATAAATAAATAATAATAATAATAATCAGTGGAACAAGTTGCCTCCAGATGTTGTGGCTGCTCCAACACTGGAGATTTTTGAAAAGAGATTGGGTAACAGTTTGTCTGAAATGATTAACCAGGGAGCTGGACCAGAAGACCTCCACTCATTCGTAGTGAGACCTTTGCCTAGGAACTTATGTCCGTTATCGTCAAATGCCATGTGAACCCAGAAAAAGACGTGGCTCTTTATGGCACTGCAGAAAATGCTCTGGACAGCCCTCCTAGTATGGCCCCTTCTTGCTTCCCGCAGAGACAAAATGAAACTTCAGGAAAGAGGAGAAACAACTGCCTAAATTATTCCAATCTACCTTCTCTGCGGAGATGCAGCTTTGAAAATTAGGGCTTCACAAATCATTGAGCTGATATTTCACTTGGATGAAAGTTGGGTTCTCCTTGACCATAAAAGCTTCTTTCAACTGGTAGGGTTAGAAGAGGCCTTGTGTGTGTATCTGTGTTTTATGTGTGTTTATGTGCAAGTGAAGCAAACTGAGATACTTCCTGGTGCTTCACTGAGGTAAGCATAGCACAACCAACTTATAGAAGCCTAATAGAAATGTTCATATCACTGACCTATATAAATATTGCAGATGTCTGCAATTTTTGGCAGATTTCCCTGGTTTTTAATATTTACTTCCAATTTCTCTCTCTCTCTCTCTCTCTCACACACACACACACACACACACACACACACACACACACACTCCCATTGGGCAAACAGACTTGCTTAATAACCACTATGTTCACTTAACAACCACTGCAAAAAAAAAAGTTGTGGAATTGGGAGCAGTCATATGTTAACACCCTTAACCACGTAACCTCCTCCACAAGTTATGATTATAATTCCACAGAATGGAACAATTTGCCACAGCCTGTGAGACAATTTAACAATTCTATTTCATTGTTCAAAATAAATTGTAAAAAAATATTTTAATTTTTGCCATTCATATTTCATTCTGTCCCTCCTTTGGCATCCTTTCTTTAATGATTCTATCCCACTAATTCTTGGATATTAGAATAGTGTAATTCTTGTCCTGTGGCGAGCCAGTTGGCTACAACAAGTTGGCCGTGGTGAATTGTCATAATTCCAGGCTGAATTACAGTTTCTACATTGAGGAATACCTGCATCAAGCAATGATAACCAGACTCGGCAAAAAGAGTTCAGAACCATTTATAGTGAGAAAAGAGAGGGGGGGGAATCACTGCAAAAGTCTTACATCTGTGCCACCAGGCTTAAGCGATTAAGGGGTGTCAAAGAGAGAGAAAAATAAATAAGATTTAGTGCCTACATCCTCTCAACCCTCTTCCCCATCCGCCTTACCTCCCTTCACCAGAACCCTTCACTTCCTCCTGTGTTTTTATTAGCCAGTATTTTCAATTCATCAGCATCAGCTATGATGAAATTCGTGGCGGATATTCCTCAAAAGCAGCTGAGTCAGCCTCCCATGAGTCTACTTCCTTTCACTAGGGAGAGTTCTTAAAAGTGACCTGGGCTGGAACAGCTACATTTAATTTGTATACCGCCCTTCTCCCGAAGGACTCAGGGCGGTGAACAGCCAACAATAAAATACATACATACAAAATTTAAAAAACAGAACTAAAATCGAATTAAATAATTTGGCCCAGACAGATTAAAACCCCAATCAATTTAAAACAGATTTAAACTTTGAAAATTAAAAAAATATTAAAAATATTAAAATATATAAATTGTTTAAAAATTGTTTAAAAAGAGGGAGAAAGTTAGGCCAGGCCCGCCTAACTGAAATAAAAAGGTCTTTAGAGCACGGCGGAAGGTGCGCAGATCTGGGATCCTCCGTATCTCCGGGGGGAGCTCGTTCCAGATAGTAGGTGCCCCCACAGAGAAGGCTCTCCCCCTGGGGGTTGCCAGTCGACATTGTTTGGCCGACGGCACCCGGAGGAGCCCCTCTCTATGAGAGCGTACCGGCCGGTGGGAGGCTATTGGTGGTAGTAGGCGGTCCCGCAAGTACCCAGGTCCTGAGCCATGGAGCCTAAAGTGTATGTTGTGGAAGTATACAACTTACTGGCACATTAAGAAGGCTATTTTGAAAAATGTGGAAAGATCTAAGTGAGGTTCCCGTATGCAGACCCTGTTACATGCAGGCGTCTTACTTTGGAGTGTCAAATCAAATACGCATCTCCAGTTGGTGCGATATCTCTTGGGGATTTTCCTCCCCCCCTCCAAAAAAAATGGGAGGAAGCAAGGATTGAACATGATAAACAGAGAGAACAAAAACCTTCCACAATCTATGATGGGGGTTATCATTTACTGTCACCTCGTTTATTACCTGCAGCATCAGTGATGAGCAACAGAGAAATACTGCCAGGAAAAGAAAAAAAACACCAGACAACTTACTTAACAGCCGATCCCACATCACTTACCTGGAATCGTCGCATATCTCGAGGGTTTCCGGCGGTCTTCAGACAGTTCTGGTTGCACTTGAGGAAGAATTTTAAGAAGAATCTGCAAGGGGAGGAAAGAGAAGAGGCTTGACATCTTCCGTTTTTAAGAAATTAAAGTCTGATATCATTTAGTTGCTTTGTGCCAATGTGTTTGTGCCCTGTGGCTGGAACCATCAGGGGGATATCAACTGACTGCCGAAAAGGAAACTGTCAATTAAAACAGATTAAAATGACATTTCTGGCTGCATCCATAAAGCAAGATCTGAAATGATCGGGGAACCAGAGATTTTTCCAAGCTCTGTCACCCTGGAGTCATATAAGGAAAGATCGAAGGAACGCAAAGAGAATGAATTTATATATGCAAATACGCAGTCAGAACCTCATTCCCTTTTTTCCTGAGTGTAAAGGACATTCAGACATTACTCTGTAGCAAAACTGACTTTCCCAGTGAAGGTCCCTACTGAAGCTAGAACTCCATCAGAATACTTTGACATGTTCATCTTAATGACAGAGACGTTTTCAGGGGTGAAATGCTCCCGGGTCGGATCGGACCGGACCGCCCGATCCAGTAACGATGGCGGCGGGTGGTTCGGAGAACCGGTAGCAAAAATCCCTGCGCCCCCCCATGCCCAGCTGAGCCGCGCAATCATTAGAGGCTTTTTTTTTTACTTTTAAAAGCATTTTTTCTACAACCTCTTCGGCCGAAGAGGTTGTAGGAAATAAAATGCCTTTAAAAGCCTCTGGCGATCGCAGCTGAGTTGCCTGATCGTCAGAGGCTTCTCAAAGCATTTTTTTTCTGCAACCTCTTCGGCTGAAGAGGTTGTAGAAAAAATGCTTTTAAAAGTAAAAAAAAAAAAGTTGGCCACGCCCACCCAGTCACATTACACCACCACCACCAAGCCACGCCCACAGAACCGGTAGTAACAAATTTTAGATTTCACCCCTGGTGCAGCTGAGTTGTAGAGCTCTTTGTGGGGTGAGAAGGAAGTCCAAAATCTATTTACAAGGTTCAGTTCCCTCAAGTTAAGAGGGCCATAGTTTGAATTCTGTTCACTTTCATGTTTTGTTCAAAAAAATTATTTCCCATTCTGTAAGATTTTCACATCAAGGCACAACAAAAACTGCCTGTATTTTTTTGACACCATTTCTCCAAATGTTAACTTTTTCTCTTTCCTTCTTTTGTTTTTCAAATATATCAACCCAGCATTTTGTAGAACAGATTCTTATTTCCTTTCCTCCAGTGGTGAAATCCATTTTTTTTTCTGTGGCTTGGTGGGCGTGGTTTGGTGGGCGTGGCAGGGGAAGGATACTGCAAAATCTCCATTCCCACCCCACTCCAGGGGAAAGATACTGCAAAATCCCCATTCCCACCCCACTCTGGGGCCAACCAGAGGTGGTATTTGCTGGTTCTCTGAACTACTCAAAATTTCTGCTACCGGTTCTCCAGAACCTGTCAGAACCTGCTGGATTTCACCCCTGCTTTCCTCCTCTCATGTATCCTCATTTTTATACTTCCCCTAATTTTGACAACATTTTCTCCTAATTTGTACACACTCCCCACACCCTCTCTTACTTCCAGCCCATGCATATTCTGGAAAATATGCTTTTCTTTCTTCTGTGAGCTTCATAAAATTTAGCAAAGAAGCATGCATAATGTGAAGGGAAGATAAAATGAAGAAAAAGCAGTGACATCCAAAAGCTACTATGGATGGGATGTTGAGTGCCCGTCAGGGACAAAGGTTTAAACTTCTACCGAGCATATTATGTTCATTATGTAGCCTTGGGCAAATCTCTGCATTTCACTTTAAGCCATTTTACTAGACTTCTGGGAATTTAAATGATAAAAATTCATACATCCGTTGCTTACAGAGGCTTCCACCCACATATATTCTAGAGGGTTGCCTTATTTTGTGCTGTAAGGTAACATTTATAACACTCCCCTTCTAATTTTATCTTCTTGATTCTACAATTGTTGGAAATTGGTATCTGGTATTCTCAAATCCAGGCCTAAATGTCTATGGAGATTGTCAATCATCCAGGTCATGGCTGATCATGGTTGTTTTTCAAAAAGGCAACTGAAGAAGCTTCTTGGATGAGACATGGAAAAGCACTTTTGGGTCAAGTCCAGGTCTTTAAATACCACAATACTATCTGTACGAAAGCAACTTTATTGTGTTGGTTGAATATTCACACATGAGGAATGCAAATTTGTGATGTGGGAATTAGGTGTGGCTCTGCTTAAGAGTTAATTTGAAATGTTAAATATGTTGGATTAAGATAGATGAATTCTAGATTAGAATTCCCATCAGGAAAGTGATAAGCTTCTATTAGGTCAGGTATTACTTTTTGGCCTAATAAGTGGAATTGTGGTAGGATAAATATGAGTGGAAACAGTCTCAAGACTGTTTGAGACTGGCCAAATTTGTCTAGGCTAAAAAAAATCTGATGGTTTAGATTTGGTTAGTACTTGGACAAGAAATCTCCAAAAAATGCAAAAGGAGGAAGGAGGAGGGAGAAAGAGAAGTAGTAGTAGTAATAATAGTAGTAGTAGTAGTAGTTGTTGTTGTAGATGATGATACATTATTGGAGTCAATGAAGATCAAGGTTTAATTGAAGAATAAAATAAAAAATGTAGTAATAAATATGAAAAGGAATGTGGTTATACAAAGTATTTGTTTTCATCGTATGAAGCTTCAAAAGTCAGACCACTGGAAGTTAGCTGAAGGTCTTTTCACGTGCCCGAGCTAATCAGTCTTAAAATCTTTTATGACTTCTTTAGTTCTTGCACAACTATTATTGCAACTGCCTCCATCCCCCTATATTTTTAACCTTTGGTTCTATTCCATTTATTTGAACTTAATTTAAATTTTATTATAGGTGTTTTACTTTTTCTAATGGCACTTATATTTTATGATCAACTGCCTAGAGAATATTTGTTCTGAGTAGAAAGATGGTACTGTAAATCAAGGGTAGGTGAGTTAGCACACTGAGGCCCTCAGCCAATTTAGTTCTTGAGTAAATTCCAAGCTTTCTGGTAGGAGTTTGAGAGCTCTGGGAAGAGTTCTGTGTCTATTGCTTGAAAAAGAAGGTAAAGAGAGCAAGAAAGAAGGAAAAATGGGAAAGTCAGAAATAGATATCTCTGCCTCCCTCTCTTCCTCTGCTTTACAGTCCCAACGAAAAAGGCTGAAGGAATATAATCCTCAGCAGAAACAACATTGTCCACTGTTGCTGTAAATAAAAGACATATAAAAGAAACATATTAGTTCTATGTAATTTCATTTATTCATGTTTTACAAGAGAAAAGCCCCCTTTACTATTCTGGAATCTTCTCAGTAGTAAATGGTCTAAAAAAGAACAGATGAAGACAAGTACTCGAGACTTGTGCTTTCAAAAAGCCAAATGCAGAAGTACTTACTGAGTCCTTTAAACACAGAGCAAAATAAAAGGTAAAGGGTAAATGTTCCTCTCACACATATGTGCTAGTTGTTCCCGACTCTAGGGGGCGGTGCTCATCTCCGTTTCAAAGCCGAAGAGCCAGCGCTGTCTGAAGACGTTTCCGTGGTCATGTGGCCGACATGACTCAATGCCAAAGGCGCACGGAACGCTGTTACCTTCCCACCAAAGGTGGTCCCTATTTTTCTACTTGCATTTTTTACGTGCTTTCGAACTTCTAGGTTGGCAGAAGCTGGGACAAGTAACGGGAGCTCACCCCATTATGCGGCACTAGGGATTCAAACCACTGAACTGCCGACCTTTCGATCGACAAGCTCAGCGTCTTAGCCACTGAGTCACCGCATCCCCCCAGAAAATAATAATAATAACCCTAGCAATATGAAAATGGACAATACTGGAAGACTTCCTATCAACAGAACAGACAGCTATTTCCCAATAACTCACTATATTATATTTTGTCGCTGTTCAACATCACTTCATATAAAGTTTTCAGGAAAGATTCCATTATTAGTCAGAACACAGTTAAGTTATTAGTAAATATTTCCTCTTTTAATTTTCCTCTTTTTATATAGAATGGATGCATTGAGTTATTCTATCATCGGTATCTTATCTATCCTGACCATCTGAAGGCCTTGGGTCTTCGGATATGCTAAGCGTGCAATAGCTAGAATTTCTAGGCAGTTGGAAATTCTGAAGGTTCAACCCCAAACATCTGGTGAACACTAAGTTGGGGAAGACTGCCTAGAGATGAATGCAAAGGAAATACATTGGAAATAAATCAGGGTGGATAAAAATCAATGATTTTTTTTAAAAAAATCAAAAAAATCAGATTTTTTTGATTTAAATTGGATTTTTTTTATTTAAATCGGATTTTTTTTATTTTTATCGAATTTATTTTAATAAAAAACTTTTGGGGTGGGGGTTCACGACTTGAAATTTTTAAAGAACTACCTCCTAAAATGCTGAAAGCTAGAAAAGAATTTGGTTTTCTTGTTAAGGAATTGAAAAACTTACAGATACCCTTCCGGTGGGACGCACCAGCTGGGATAATTTTTAGATATAAGGGAGAAGGATATCGATTGAATACCGTGGAGAAGGCACAACACTTTTATAGTACTATTCTTAAGGAAAGAACACCATCTCCACGTACATCTACAGTTTTGGAGATTAAGGAGAGTGAAGAGAGGCAATTGAAAGAACAGTCTAAGCAGGAATTAGAAATAGTGCAAGGTGCAGAAGGAGGTTTTCTGAGTGAGCCCTTGCTGGATTCTTCTCCAATTTTGGATTTGATTCAGTTGACTGAAGTTAAAGATCAACGTATAACTAGAGCTCAATCCAAGCTACTTAAACAAAAGCAACAACAACAACAGGAAAGACAAGACAAGAAGGCAGTTAAGAGTACCGTACAAGAGAGTGGCGCTATGGGAGGAGCGAGATTGAAGCTCTCGGATGAACTTCAAATATTTTGCTCTGCGTTACAGAAAGAGGCTGATGACCTTTAAATGTCTATCTTGGAATGTTAATGGGTTGAATTCAGCACAGAAAAGGAAGAAATTATTTACATATTTGAAACAATTTAATAATGATATAATATGTTTACAAGAAACGCATATCACAATTCAAGATCAAAAATATTTGATAAATCCAAAACTAGGAGTACATTATATATCTTCAACTTCGCAGAAAAAGAATGGTGTGGTTATTTATGTAAATAAAAAATTAACAGCGAAAGTTATAGAAGCAGATCAAGATGGTAGGTTTGTAGCAATTGAATTGCTTACAGCAAATGGACAAATTCTTTTGATTGGAATTTATGCTCCCAACCAACAACAGGACTATTTTTATAAGATGTTACATACTAAAATATTGCAATGGGACTATAGATCTATTTTAATTATGGGAGACTGGAATGGAGTAATTGATTCTAAACTAGATAAAAAGAGCTTGGCAAAGTCTAGAATTAGACTACCACAGACTTTTTTTGATATGAAAGAAGATATGGAACTAAAAGATGTTTGGAGAATACATAATCCAAATGAATTGGATTACACTTTCTTTTCTGATAGACATAGATCCTTTTCTAGGATTGATTTTATTCTGTTGTCAAATGATCTACTTGTTAAGACAAAAAGAACAAAGATTTTTCCAAGAACTTTGACTGACCATAGCCCTGTATGGATAGAAATTGAGATGGATAAGGTTGAGAGACGTTCTTGGAGATTAAATGAGAACTTGTTTAGATATGAAAAAAATACAATAGAACTTAAAAAGCATTTGAAAGAATTTTTTGAAATAAATTTGAATAAAGGTACCCCAATTGAAATTGTTTGGGACGCAAGTAAAGCCTATATGAGAGGGGTACTTATCTATATGAATTCTAAACATAGACTGCTCCGACAAAAGAAAAGATCTGAGTTGGAAATGGAAATAAAGAATAAAGAACAGTTACTTATTAAAAACCCATCAGATGAAAGAATACGAAGTGCTATAAAACTTTTGAAAGATCAATTTCAAATGCTTATGGCGGAACAAGTTGCAACAAGCCTACAATACGCGAAGCATAACACATTTTGCAACGCTAATAAACCGGGCAGATGGTTGGCTTACACATTGAGGAAAAAACAAAGTGCACGGATTATCGATCGTATTGATATTGGAGGGAAAGAAATCTTTCAACAAAAATTAATTAAAGAAGCTTTTGTGGACTATTATACTAAATTATATGCCAAAGAAGAGGTGCAGAATGGACTTATAGAAAAATATTTAAATGATAAGAGAGTTACAAAAATTACCGATCAACAAAAGGAAAGAATGAATTATCCTATAACAGAGGAGGAGATAACAGCAGCAATTAAACAGCTAAAAACAGCCAAAGCTCCTGGCACGGATGGTTTGACTGCAGTGTATTATAAAACTTTACAAGCTGAAATGGTGGGACAACTTAGAGATTTATTTTGCAATATTCAACAAGGGGGTAAAATACCCCCATCTTGGACAACTGCTTATATATCTTTGATACCAAAAGAACAAGTTGGTCCTAAAAAACCAGAGAATTATAGACCAATATCTCTTTTGAATACAGACTATAAAATTTATGCGAAGGTATTAGCCAACAGGTTGATGCCAGTAATCCAAAAGGTGATTCATGAGGACCAAGCGGGATTTATTGAGGGTAGATATATGAAGGACAATGTAAGGCAAGTAATAGACTTATTGGAATATCTTGATAAGAATAAACAGATTCCTGCAGTGCTGGTTTTCTTGGATGCAGAGAAGGCCTTTGATAGAGTGGATTGGAATTTTCTACTAAAGACTTTAAAAAAGATGAACTTTGGGGATCAATTTATACAGGCGATTGCAGCAATTTATCAAGAGCAAAAAGCACAGATTATTATTAATGGAAGTTTGACGACAGAGTTTAAAATTGAAAAAGGAACAAGACAGGGATGTCCGTTGTCCCCACTTTTATTTATTTTAACATTGGAAGTCTTGTTAAATATAATACGGGACTCTAAAATTTTGAAAGGCATAATGATAAGGCAAGAGGATTATAGAATAAAGGCATTTGCAGATGATCTGGTCGTTACCCTATCACAACCAATGGAATCAACAATCCTGATGAACGACATTATACAAGACTATGGTAGAGTTTCAGGTTTTAGACTGAATTCAAAAAAGACTAAAATGATAGTTAAAAATATGACACAAGATCGTAAACATGAGCTTGAAAGGAGGGCAGGCTTTGAAATTGTACCTAAGGTAAAATATCTTGGAGTTCAGGTTGCAGAATCAAACATGAAATTGTTTCAAAATAATTATGAGGTGTTGTGGCGAGAGGTTCAGAAGGATATGGAGACTTGGAAAAAGCTGCAACTGTCTCTACTTGGAAGAATAGCAGCAGTTAAGATGAACATTTTGCCAAGATTTCTGTTTTTGTTTCAAATGATTCCGGTGCTTAAAAGTGATAAACAACTGAAAGTCTGGCAGTCTGGTGTGAATAAGTTTGTCTGGAACGAGAAGAAGCCGAGAGTGAAATTGAAAATTATGCAAGATGTTCCAGAAAGAGGAGGTCTTAAACTCCCAAACCTACAGTTATATTATGATGCAGCAGCTTTAACTTTAACAAGTGATTGGTTTGGAAGTAAAAAGACTGGAATATTGAAAGCAGAAAGTTTTGACCTTGAATTTGGATGGCATGCCTACTTATTCTACGATGACAAAGTTGATAAAGTATTTAAAAGTCATATACTTAGAGACTCTTTGATGAGAGTTTGGAAGAAGCACCGACTCAAATGGGATTACAAAATACCGCTATGGCTGGATCTTGGTCATACTTTGTGGAATACAAATATAATGTCACTCGGGGGGGGTTTATACAAAGAGGTTCTTTTTACAGATGCGGGCAGATGGCAGCTGAAGACATTACAGACACTGTTGGATGAAGGGCTTAATCTAACTTGGTTACAATATAATCAATTACAACTGAGATGGAAAGAGGACCAAAAAACTGGTATTATGTTGCATGAGGAAGAATTGGTTAGACATATAAGAGAGAAAGGTCCAATGCATATTAAAAGGCTTTATAATGTTTTGCTAGAAAGAGATTCAGAAACTGAATTAGTTAAAGACTGTATGATTAAGTGGGCACAGAATTTTGAAGAACCAGTGATGCTGGAAACATGGGAAAAAATTTGGGTTCAGAATGTTAAATTTACACAGTCGCAAAACCTGAGAGAAAATTTTTATAAAATGTTTTATAGATGGCATTTAGATCCTAAAAAGTTGTCATGTATGTACCCTAATGTTCAGCCAAAATGTTGGAGATGCGAATGTTTGGATGCTACGTATTATCATGTTTGGTGGACCTGTAGGAAAGTTAAGGCTTTTTGGATAAAAATTTGGTGGGTCATGCAGAATGTTTTGAGGAAAAAAATTCAATTTTCTCCACAGTTGTTTTTATTGGGTATAGTTAAGGGTTTTACACGGGGTGAGATAAAACTGATATTGTATATGATAACAGCAGCAAGATTGTTGATAGGTAAATATTGGAAGAATGAAGCTTTACCCACTATCGAGGAATGGACTTTGAAGATGGCCAGTTTTGCTGAGATGGCGAAGATTTCAGCATATTTAAAAGACTGTTCACAAGAGACTTATGAATGGGAATGGAAAAGGTGGATAGAATATGTTCAGAACAAATACCAAACTAGAAAGTATCAAATAGCTTTTATTTGAAAATAATGTATTAGAAATATTTTAATGTATTAGAAATATTTTAATGTAAAGAGATAAAGAGGAAAAATTATACAGGGGGAGGGATGGGTTTAAGCTTGTTTACTAGTGTTATTAGTTATGAGTATATAATAGGGAAGTCTGGGGGGGGAGGGTTAGGGAGGGTTAGGGAGGGTTTGGGGAGGGAGGTGGGGGGGTGAAAAAAGGGGTGAAAATCTAATTGTAAAACTTTTGCAATAAAAAAAAAAACTTTTGGGGTAAAAATCTATCGTAAGACAGTTTTCTATTTAAGATACATAAATAATTTAGTTTATTCAGCATGAAATGGAGCTTAGTTATGAAGCAGGAGGCTGTATATTCTGCAACACTGGGACTATCGGTGTGTCAACAGTGGGTCAAAGGAGTAGCAGAGATGACAGTTGCTCTTTAAAAATTATGATTTAAATTGAGTTGATTTAAATCGAGCCTTTTTACTAGTGATTTAAATCATGATTTAAATTGTGATTTAAATCAACTCGATTTAAATCAAATCCACCCTGAAATAAATACGTTGGAAATAAAATAATAAACATATCGCTTTAAACCAAATGTAAACCGTTTTAAATTTGAAACAATTTAAAAAATTGTTTTGTAATATAGTTGTCAAAGTTTGGAATATTCTCCTCAATTCAGTTATATCAGCTACTAATTTTTATACGCCACTGGGTAAGGTCTATAAAAATTATAGACCTTAACCAGTGGCGGGATTCAAGTAATTTAACAACCGGTTCTCTGCCTAATGATTTCTTCCAACAACCAGTTTGCCAAACTGCTCAGAAACTAAACAACCGGTTCTCCCGAAGTGGTGCCAACTGGCTGAATCCCACCACTGACCTCACCCCATATGTAAGAGGTCCTTAAGCTGGCGTGGATAAATGTGCCTTAACGTCCCTGTCACATTTTTTTTTTTTCATTTTGCTTGTCTGAATTTGTAATTTTTGTTTGATGAATAAACATTAAACAAACAAATATGAAATAAATATGTTGGACATGACTGATTGTAATTTTGTTCTGTAAGCCATTCTATAAAAAAAATTAAAGGAAAACAAAACAAGAGCTAGCTGAAGTAGGTAGCTACGTTTAGCTAAATTTGGTTATTCCCCTAGAATCTAAATAAGACAAACTTGCAAAATCCAAGGAGGCTGGATTGGGAAATAAAAATAAACCATTGAAGACAATAATGGCAAACTATTTTCATATTGCTGCCATGGACACGAGATGTGGAGATCAAGACTCAAAATCACCTTGAAGGAAACCTTTAGCTGTTCAACAAAAGCTAAGACAATCCATGGCAACTCAGACCACACGTCTTCTGAATAGTTTTTATCCCAGAGCTATAATTGCACTCAACAATGAACTAAAGGGCCACCATCAGTGAGCTGTTGGACACTATTACTAGGTCTGTTGTGTGGATGTTCGGGTGGTTGAGGGGTGGGGAACTGTGGTGGGTGGGAGTGTGTTTGGGGATTGTTATGTGTGTGGGACCTGGTCTTTGGGTGTCAAGTAAATTTCGTTGTATGTGTATACTGTGTATACACATACAATGACAATAAAGTTTATTTATTTATTTATTTATTTAATGCTCCGTTTTTTGGGCATTGCTTGAGCTACAGGGACTTGTATTCTGGAACATCATTTTTGTATTAAATATATGCCTGATCGAATCTCAAAGCATGATGCCTAGCCACAATAGCTACACACTACGATCCAAAAGTTGAAGGCGAGTCTGGATTGGTGGGGTGGACAAGAGAAAAAAGTTCGCATCTTGCAGATTTAAAGATTTGACTGTTAATTTTTCAACTGGTATCTGCATAAATATATCCACAGTAAAAATATGTTCCAAGAAAAATGAATATTTTCCAGTCATTATAAACTATGAACGTTATTCCATAATTTGGGGGTGTGGATCTATAATATCTGCAATAGAAACAACAGAATATTATTCACATAATAAGGGGAGCAGGGACGTTAAAGTGTGAATAGCATTTTGTTTGGTAACCTACAATCTTGCACTATATTAGCTATGCATGGGGAAACTGTAAAACTGAACATGGCCTCGGGGGCTCTGGATGAGCCACTCTGGGCTCAGGAGCTAAGCAGGGTCAACCTTAGTAGGTATAGGAAGAGAAACTATCATGCAAAACTAAAGCTTTAAGATGGACTGGGATATTTTAGGCTTTAGGCTAGATTAGGAAGGCGAAAAGCATCTTGGATAAGCACAATGGCAAACCATATCTGTATTGTTCCCAAGCAAATTATGCAGAAAGGGTCTTAAATGATCATTTCCTTTTTATCTGAATTGTAAAAGCCAATTGAACAGATTCTGCTAATATATATATATTATATTATTCAAAATGCTGCAGAGAATAGGTTCCTCTCTGTTTGTTTAGGACTGTCTTTCTTCTATTGTACTTGGAAAAAATTTTTTTCGAGAGAGACGATGGGGTGTGGGAGAGGGAAGAAGGGGGAGAGAAAGGGAAGGGAGGAGGGGAGAGAATGTGAGAAAAAGAGTTTATTCCGGCATTTTAGTGGTGCATTTAAATTGCAAGGGGGTGGGGGGGAAAGCCCACAGATTTAACTGGGACACAGAAAATTTATGAAGGCTGCAGGACAAAATAAAATGCATATATAGAAGAGGGGAATAGTTGGAAGGAGGGGTGGGTATTGAAAGTCAACTGGGAACTCAATGAACAATTTATTTATTTATTTCCCTTGCTGAGTGCTTGTCTAAAAAAAAAAAAAAAGCTTTTGCAGTAAGTTAAAGTCCCAGGTGAACTAGGCCTAGTTTCCTTTCTGTTACTATGACAACGAATTTTTACCGCAGTCCCAAAGTCCCTCTAGAACTCACACATTCATGCTTTGAATTAGAACTTTAAAGGAGAAAGATATATATTTTTCCCAAGGTTTACCAACAAGAAAATAAAACATATATACATATACACACAAACACAAAAGAAATGAAAAAAAGGGAGAAAAAAATGTATCCCTGCACATATTAAAGTCTTATATCTTCAATAAAATTCCAGTTTGTCAACTTCCCAAACTATAAATTTAAAAAAAAAACAAAACCCAGACACAAAGGAAATACGACGTATCTGAGTCATTTACAATTATTCTTAAATAAATAGCAAATGTCATTAGAAGGAACAAAAAACCATCTTTAAAATGATATAATATATTGTATACATAATTCTTGAAAACATTGACTCTTTTTTTTTCCCACTGCATAAATGAATTTTGATTTTCGTTACAAATCAACAACAAATAAAAACAAACTAAAATCTGCAAAGAATTCAGAAGCAATGGGCAACAAATATAATTGTGCGACAGTGATTGAAATATTTACTTGCAGTGTTCTGGAGTTTCATTGTTTAAATTGATGTTGGAAAAAACTAAGCAAGCAAAACCAGGCAACATTAGAGAAGGGAGAGGTTGCATTTTTCTGATCTCCAGTCTAAAGAGCTGGGAATCTATATTTTGATTTCATTGTTGAGCGTAGTTAGATGAAAGGAGGGGGGCACACTGGTGGAGCTGTTAAAATGGGCTTGTCAACAGGAAGCTTAGCAGTTCGAGACCAAGCATCCCTTGACGGGTGAGCTCCTGTTCTTGCTTCAGCTCCTGACAACCTAACAATTCAAAACCATGTAAATATAAGTAGATAAATAGATACCACTTCGTGGGAAGGTAACAGCATTCCATGAGCCTATGGGATATTGTCATACTGGCCACATAGAAGCATGTTCAGACAATGCTGGCTCGGTCAGCTAGGAAATGGAAATATATATGTTTATATGCTTACCGTATTTTTTGGAGTATAAGATGCACCTTTTTACCCCCCAAAAGGGGGTGAAAATTTAGGTGCATCTTATACACCAAATGTATCCCTGCCCACCCACTGGCCCCCACCCTTTGGCCTGTGCCTCGCAACAGTTACCTCCTTGCAAGCAAACAGCAAGAAAAAACAGCCCCTTTTAGCTTCAGCATAGGTTGTTTAGATCAGCCTCCCGACTCTCAGCTGATTTGCTCTCAGCTGTTTTGCGCAGGGCTTTGCTGGTAGCTGCAAAGTGCTGGAGCAGATTTTTTTTCCCCCTAGCTATGCTGAAAAAAACGAAACTGAAAGTAAAGCAGGCTGTGCTGCAATGAGGCAGGAAGCGATTTCTTTTTCTTTTTGCTCACCAAAAAAGGTAGGTGCAAACAATGGGAAATTTAGGGCAAAAGAGGAGAGTTCAAGATTTTAAAAGACAAAAGAAAAAAAGCTCTATTTAACTAGGGAATTGTAATAATTGAGATACTATTAACTGTATATTGTGTTGAAAGCAGAAATGGTTAAGTTGTGGTTTGGAGGAATATATGGGGGAAATTATTTGGTTTATTATTATTGGTAAATATAATTAATTGATTTGTAAGAAATTGGATTGCATGGAAATAATTGGAATATTCATGTTCATATTGATTAATATACAAAAAAGATAGTTATATAACTAATTGATTTATATTAAAATGTTGAATTTGTATTAAACAATTGTAATATTAAATAATTAACCAATGTGAGGGTGGATATAAAAATAGATGACAATGGGAAGGGGTATAATATAGAATAGAAGGGAAAAATTGAATTTGATTAAGATTAGACATGAGAATGAAGGGTAATACTGTTTTTTTTAAAAAAAATAGATGAGGAATAAATATGGCAAAAAGGAAATATAGAAATTGTAAATTTAATTGAAATGACTAAACACTGTTTAAATTTGTGAGCCAGCCAAATAGTCTGTTCAAAGAAAATACATTATATGTTTGTATGTGTGTTTGTCTAAAAAATTTAAAAAAAAAATTAAAAAAAAAAAATCCAAAAAGGTAGGTGCATCTTATACTCCGGTGCGTCTTATACTCCGAAAAATACGGTATATCATACACTCTATTAGTCGGCTCACTAGCTTGTAGCATTAGACCCAATGGTTCGCAAAAGGAGCGTGCGCACATGCGCATCCTTCGCTCACACTTCTGCACATGTGCAGATCATTCATGATGACGTCTGGGCAGGTGGGCGGAGCCCTTGCCGTCATTACTACCAGTTCACAAGAACCGGACTGAACCAGGAGGTACCCACCACTGCTCCATTCCCTCCCCACTCCAGGGGAAGGTTACTGCACAATCCCCATTTCCTCCCATCAGCTGGGACTCGGGAGGCAGAGAATAGATGGGAGCAGGGCCAATCAGAGGTGGTAGTTACCAGTTCTCCGAACTACTCAACATTTCCACTACTGTTCTCCAGAACTGGTCAGAACCTGCTGAATACCACCTCTGGTCCTTCTCCAAAATGGTCTGGAGATCACCCCTCATTCCCTTTGGAGGAAGTGGCACTATTTCCAAAATCAATGGACCACCTCCACAAAAGGGTGTCTCCACCGGGATTAAGTTGGCACCTGACCTCCACAAAGGAATTATGGTCTTGATGGATCACCCAAGATCTCAAAAATAAGAGTGTTAGCAGACACAGAAGACAAGAAAATAGAGCAAGTAGCTTTGTTTGGCTGATTCCTTCCTCATAGCTCAAGCTTGGCTCCAATTTAAGTTAAAGTTGGTTGTAACTTAATACCAAACTAGGTACGGTATTTTATTAAAGGCATTATCGTTTTAAACCTCTGAGAGTTTACGAAGCATATTGCTAATTTGAATCCCTCATTTTTATCTCATCACATCCTAAATCAATATAAGGGGTTTTTTTTCCTAAAAAAAAGTCAATGGCTTAGCAAGCAGGAGCATTTGGGAAAATCCCAACTACTGGAGTAAATCTTGGGATTAGATTTTTAATTTACTAGGCTGATTGCCTTGAATGAAAAATATCAATCCAGCTGATCCTTTCATATGCTGAACCATATTTGTATGAAGTCTGGGGAAATAAACCACATTGTTCTGCCCCTTAAAAAGTGCATACACTTAATATCCCCTTACCTGGATTACTCCAATGTGTTACATATGACACTACAGCACACTGAAGATCACTCACAAACTTCAACTAATACAGAATGCAATCAGATTCTAACTTTTATATCTGGCTTCCGGATTTAACCCTGAAATCTCCAGGGACAAGTCAGTTGGGGGTACAACTATCACCTTCTATTGAGCAAAGAAGAAATACTAGCAAAATTCCTTCCTTCCTCCCATGGAACTCAATACAGCAAGATGTAATGATGCCCATCAACTTGGAAATTCCCTTCCTTCCTTCCTTCCTTCCTTCCTTCCTTCCTTCCTTCCTTCCTTCCCTCCCTCCCTCCCTCCCTCCCTCCCTCACTTCCTTCCATGAAAGTCAACTTTGGAATCCCTTTTCAAGGGGAAGCTGGACTTTCTGGTTTTTCTTTGAAGACATTTCATTTCTCATTCTCATCGTTGTTTTTTTTTAAAAGAAAAAACCCCAGAAAGTCTCGTTGCCTCTTGAAAAAGCATCTTTGGGACAACCATGACCTGGATGGCTGAGAATCTCCAGACAGTCAACTTTGGAACTTGATCCATCAACTTCCTCAAAGAGCCTGGACAGCTCAGCAGACTAATAGCCTGTTATTAACATTCAGCAGCCTGCAATTACTGCAAGTTCGAATCTCGCCAGGCTCAAGGTTGACTCAGCCTTCCATCCTTTCTAAGGGAGGTAAATTGAGGACCCAGTTTGTGGGGGCAATAAGCTGACTTTGTATAAAAAATATACAAAAGTATGAAGGCTATTGCTTAACGCATTATAAGCCGCCCTGAGTCTCCGGAGAAGGGCGGCATATAAATCTAATTTAAAAAAAATGCCATTCTAAAGAATAAAGAAATCCTTATACACACACAATTGTTTGGTGTACTCTTTTTTCTTTTTCTTTTCTTTTACAACTTTGTTGTAAAGTTCCTTCTTTTGTTTTTGTTGTTGTTCTATTTAATGGAAAAAAGACCCCACTCTGACCTCTCCCTCCAAAATAAGAGGTACATTGGAATAGGTTATGAGTGTCTAACAAAGTTTATTTAGTTGGAGAATTGAGATGGGACTGAGGGCACTTGATATATTCAGGCATGAAAAGGAAAGAGAAATAAAAATTATACCTCTCTCCATAATAGTTCAGTTCTATATGCAGGGGAACATTTAGTATAAAAATCCATCTTCCAGCATAGGAGAACCACGTATAACCACATGCCTTGTTGACTTTGTTCAGATGTTAAAAAACAATGTAATTTCCTACTATGCAAACAAATGTGGCCTTGCACCATTTTCTATTTGATGTTTTGCTGATTTCTCTTAGTAATTTCCCAAAAGTTTTCTTCCCCTGTGAAACTGGTTTTTGTTTTAATCTCTAGGGTGCTCATTCCGATAATGATATTACTCATAATTCCCAACTGGAAAACGTAAAAAAAAGCAGCTTCTTTCCTATGAAATTTGATAGACAATGAAATACAATACAATGAAAGACAGGACATTCCCAAATACCTCTCGGCCATTTTGTCACTTGATGGTTATAAAACTGCTACCTTCCCCTCCTGAGAATGTTATCAACATTCCCTTCTCCTTTGAAAGAAATTTCAAAAGCTAATTCTCTTTCAGCAAACTGAATGAGAACAGGTAGGGGAAAAAAAGTGGAGAATTTTTGCATAATATTATTATCACTCTTCTTTCCTTTTCTTTTGTATGCTAGAAGATTCCGATTTTTAATTGACAATATTCCCCATGATATCCAAGCTATGATTTGCTTAAACCAGAGTTTGACATGTTTTATTGCTTTTTTAAAAGTTTTGTAAGTCTTTTCATCTCCTGGGTGAAAAATGGGATATGTAAAATAAATACTAAAGCAAAGCAAGATTTGAGGGTGTGTATTGATCCTGGTTTGTTATTGGCATTACAAAAAACTAATTATGTAATACTTTGACTTTGAAATATTTATTACAAAATCATGGGGAATATGAAAGATTGAGCATTAAAAATTCTATCATTTCCTTAAAGGCTTATTAATTACTCCAGAAGCAATATAAAAGAAAACATAATGCTGACCCTTAAGGAGAATCTAAAGAAAAACCAATTTATTTACCTTTACAAACTGTCAAATCCACAAAATTTATGGTCTTTCCTGATGCAAAGGAATAATGGGTGTGTTTAAGAATAATTCCTTCTATCACTACATATTTCAGAATAAAATTCCTTTCTTCAAACTAGATGACTAAATATGCCTTTGTAAGACCACACCTAGAATACTGCATCCAGTTTGGGTCGCCACACTATAAAAAAGATGTTGAGACTCTAGAACAGGGGTCTCCAAACTTGGCAGCTTTATGACTTGTGGACTTCAACTCCCAGATTTCCTCAGCCAGCAAAACTAGCTTGGGGATTCTGGGAGCTGAAGTCCACAAGTCTTAAAGTTGCCAAGTTTGGAGATCCCTACTCTAGAAAGAGTGCAGAGAAGAGCAACAAAGATGATTAAGGGATTAGAGACTAAAACATATGATGAACGGTTGCAGGAACTGGACATGGCTAGTTTAGTGAAGAGAAGGACCAGGGGAGGCATGATAGCAGTCTTCCAATATTTGAGGGGCTGCCACAGAGAAGAAGGGGTCAAGCTATTTTCTGAAGCACCTGAAGGCCAGACAAGGAATAATGAATGGAAACTGAACAAGGAGAGATTTAACCTGGAAATAAGGAGAAATTTTCTGACAGTGAGAACAATCAACCAGTGGAACAGCTTGCCTTTGGAAGTTGTGGGAGCTTCATCATTTGAGACTTTAAAGAGGAGACTGGAGTGCCATTTGTCAGAAATGGTGTAGGGTCTCCTGCTTGACCGAGAGGTTGGACTAGATGACCTACAAGATCCCTTCCAACTCTATTAATCTGTAATCTGCAATCTGCTCTCTCTCCAAGCACACAGTAAATGGAATGGAAATCTCTTCTTTGAACTTATCCTTTCTGTTCTATCAGCTGATACACTATTTTTTTATTTATTTTTTTAAATACAAACTAGACAAAACAAATAACAACAAAACATACAAAACATGTAAACATATAAACAAAAATTCAAATATATATCCAGTTTATCGCAACTATACTGTATGTTCTTATTTGTGCTTTTGACTCCTCATTGTTTGGTCTTTCTCTTATGTCTATCTTTGTGGTTCATTGTTAACCTGTATTCGTAGTTTATGTTCCTATTTCTGTATTAGGTCATCACTCCACTTACTTCCTATTCTTTTTTCCCTTTTCTATCTTCCAACCAGGTGTACCACTTTTCCCATACTAGATAGTAATCGTGCTCCTCTCTATTTTGCAATTCCTTTGTGAGTCTGTCCATTTCTGCACATTCCATGATTTTGCTAATTACTCTGTCTTCCGTTGGTATGTCACTACTCTTCCAATTTTGTGCAAAAATTATTCGTGCTACTGTTGTTATATGAATGATTAAGTATTTTATTTCCTTTTCATATTGTCCATTTATTATGCCTAGTAGAAAGGTTTCTGGCCTCATTTCTATTCTTTGATGGGCTATTTCTTCTATTTGTTTTCTGATCGTTAGCCAATATTGTTTTGCCATTGGGCAGGTCCACCACATGTGATAATAGGTTCCTGTATGGAATTTACATTTCTATCAGCTGATACACTATGATGATGTTATGACCAGGGACCCAGTTCGCAAAGTTAGAAAAGCTATTTTTCAGTTGCCGCCAACTTTCTGGAATTCAATAGACAAAAAGAGGTCGCCCTTGGCATTAAGTTATATGAACAAGAAGTCCATACAGCTCACTCTGAGAAAGTGTTGCGTGGACCTCTTGTTGCTTTCATAGATTTTTAAGACCATGTAACATCTGGTTTCCAAAGTGTAGCCAGAGCAATACAAATATACTGCTTGTCAGCCTGAAATAGATGATAAAAGTACTACATATCGGGCTTAATTTCATTTGCATCTCAAAGGTCTTACCCAACTTTTGGGAATTTTGGGCCTCTCTAGGAGTCTCTGGAGGCTGGGGACAGCAAAAAAATGTCACTTCCTGTCCCACCGGAAGTTGGGAAATGGGCCCTTTCAGGCCTCCAGAGGACCTCCGAGGGAGTAGGAAAGGCTGTTTTCACCCTCCGCAGATACACAGAGAGGATCTGGAGCCAGGTAAGAAAGAAAAACACACCCCAGGCCCTCCGGAGGCAGGAAACCGCCTGTTTCCCTACTTCTGGTGGGCCCAGAAGGCCCGAAAATCAGCTGGTCAGTGCGCGCATGCACGCCAGAGCTGAGCTGGCATGCCCACTGATATGGCTACATGCCATAGGTTTGCCATCACGGGTCTAGATCCTTGAAGAACTAGGATTGGCATACATTATGGACCTTCTAACCCAACCCACTCCAAATCCATGAATGTGGTGCTCTCTGAAGATCATCTTTATTTGACTTAGACCAAAGGTTAGGTTTAGAAAGAAATTCCATGGTTTATGACTTTTTTTTTTTTAATTTGATTTATATGCCGCCCTTCTCCGAAGACTCAGGGCGGCTTACAATGTGCTCAGCAATAGCCTTCATCCTTTTGTATATTTATACAAAGTCAGCTTATTGCCCCCACAACTGGGTCCTCAATTTACCTACCTTAGAAAGGATGGAAGGCTGAGTCAACCTTGAGCCTTGGCGAGATTCGAACCCTGCAGTAATTACAGGCAGCTGGTCTTAATAACCAGCTTAATAACAGGGTGCCTTAAACCCCTGTACTACCAAGGCTCTTTAAATAGATCCCCAGCATAATGCCCTTCTATTACCATCAAGTGCGCTTTTAAAAAAGAAAAAAAAAACCAATAACTTCGTTGTGGAATGTGGATACTATTGCAATTTCATGTTAACATAGGACAGGAAAGTGAAAGGAACAGGCAGCCTCCATAGAGAGTTTAGGGGATCAGTTTAGGAGAACCCGCATGAGATAGTAGCAGAGCAGAGCAGAATTATTACAAACCAGATATTGGGGAGCAGGGATAACTAAGGATGTTAGCTGGCATAAGGCAGCTTTCTAGCTCCCTCATTAACATACTTTAACAACTCTCTTGCCCACAAATCCAGGGTGTTTAATTGGCAGAATGGTGGGCGTTGTTTTTGTATTGACACCTCAGATATAACTGCAGATGTTGGCAAGCAATGTGTCATTCCTACTTAGATACTTTAGAAACCTTAAATAAAACAGATCCATAAATATTTCACCCACAAATCCATTTATTTTCCATATCAGTAAGTCTGGAAAACAGAAGACCATTGCTCTTATTTCTCTCTATAAACTTAATTGCTATAGGGCAGGGATGGCTAACCTTTTTGCCATCGCGTGCCAAAAGCGGGGGGAGCGGGGGGGCATGCATGTGCATGCCCACACCCATAATTCAATGTGTCCCGCTGCCCTGCGCATGTGCACAACACCCCCCAACACTCCCCCCTGCTTTTGGCACGTGATGGCCCGATGGGCCCGGTAGGCCCATTTTTCGACCTCCCCAGGCTCCAGAAGCTTTCTTGGAGCCTGGGGAGGGTGAAAACAGCCTTCCCCACTCCGCCCGGAGGCCCTTCAGAGGCTGGAAATGGCCTGTTTCCCAACTTCTGGTGGTCCCGGAAGGTCCGAAAATCAGCTGGCCAGTGTGCACATGCATACTGGAGCTGAGCTAGGGCAATGCTCACGTATCCACAGATATGGCTCTGCGTGCCACCTGTGGCATGCGTGCCATAGGTTTGCCATCATGGCTATAGGGTAATACAGAGACATTACCCTGCCAACAAAAGTGTGTATAGTCAAGGCTATGGTTTTCCCAGTTGCAATGTATGGCTGTGAAAGATGGACCATAAGGAAGGCTGAGCGCCAAAGAATTGAGGCCTTTGAACTCTGGTGCTGGAGAAGACTCCTGCGAGTCCCTTGGACTGCAAGGCGATCCAACCGGTCAGTCCTAGAGGAGATCAACCCTGACTGCTCTTTAGAAGGCCAGATCCTGAAGATGAAACTCAAATACTTTGACCACTTAATGAGAAGGAAGGACTCCCTGGAGAAGAGCCTAATGCTGGGAACGATTGAGGGCAAAAGAAGAAGGGGACGGCAAAGAATGAGGTGGATGGATGGAGTCACTAAATGGACTCCGGGGGATGGTAGAGGACAGGAAGTCCTGGAGGAACGTTGTCCATGGGGTCGCAATGGGTCGGACACAACTTCACAACTAACAACAACAACACAGAAAGGAAAATCAAGGGTGCCAACAATGCTCCACATTTTAGGACAAGCAGCTCTGGACAGTTTGTCAAGGTGACAGCAGCCTTAGGTCATCTGAAGTTTTTTATTTATTTATTTTAATTTGATTTATATGCCGCCCTTCTCCGGAGACTCAGGGCGGCTTACAATGCGTTAAGCAATAGCCTTCATCCTTTTGTATATTTATACAAGGTCGGCTTATTGCCCCCACAAACTGGGTCCTCAATTTACCTACCTTAGAAAGGATGGAAGGCTGAGTCAACCTTGAGCCTGGCGAGATTCAAACTTACAGTAATTGCAGGCAGCTGGTCTTAATAACAGGGTGCTTTAGACCACTGTACTACCAAACTCTATAGGAAGTTAGAGAACTTCCTCAGTTATATCCTCGCAGTCAACTCAAACCATCAAGTAGTGCCCCGGAATCTGTGTATGGCCAATGAGAGCCTTGAATACCACAGGTAGTCCTCGACTTACAACAGTTCATTTAGTGGCCATTCAAAGTTACAATGGCACTGAAAAAAGTGACTTATGACCATTTTTCACACTTACAACCATTGCAGCATCTTCATGATCATGTCATCAAAATTCAGACACTCAGCATCTGATTCATATATATGACCGTTGCAACGTCCCGGGGTCATGTGATCCCCTCAGGTGACCTTCTGACAAACAAAGTCAATTGGGAAAGCCAGATTCGCTTAACAACCGTGTTGCTAACTTAATAACTGCAGTGATTCACTTAACAATGGTGGCAAGAAAGGTCGCAAAACGGGGCAACATTCAACAAATGTCTCACTGAGCAACATAAATTTTGGGCTCAGTTGTGGTCGTAAGTCGAGGTCTACCTGTAGCAGTCTTGCCCTTTGCTGATCCCTTGTTAGTTGTCAATGAGACCAGTTCAGATGGCTGCCATTCAAACCTGGTGACATTTTCTAATTTTAAAAAGTGCACAATTGTGTCAACGTTGAACAGTTAGCCAGAACTACATTTTATGGCCTTCTCTCTCACAAATACACACACACAAACACAAACACAAAGTATCCATCTGAAGGAAAGGGAAATTTAAGCCTTAAACCCAAATACAATATTGTATTCCACCCGGTGGTGAAATCCAAATTTTTTTACTACTGGTTCTGTGGGCATGGCTTGGTGGGCATGGCAGGGGAAGGATACTGCAAAATCTCCATTCCCACCCCACTCCAGGGGAAGGATACTTCAAAATCTCCATTCCCACCCTACAACAGGGGAAGGATACTGCAAAATCTCCATTCTCACCCCACTCTGGGGCCAGCCAGAGGTGGTATTTGCTGGTTCTTCAAACTACTCAAAATTTCTGCTACCGGTTCTCCGGACTGCTCAAAATTTCCGCTACCAGTTCTCCAGAACCTGTCAAAACCTGCTGCATTTCACCCCTGATTCTACCATATTTCCCTTTCCCTCTTTTTTTCCCTGCATATTTATGTCTGTCTGTGTAGATACTATTTCAGGAAAGTATTTTTAATCTATTAGCTAGATACGTCCGTATCATTAGCTAGATACGTACAATGTGCTAACCATAAATCAAAGTTAAGAAAAGGGAATTGCATTAAAGGCAAAGTATTTGAGGTTTTAACCATGGTTCACACAACATGCTAATAGCTTAGTACCCACTTCAATGCAAAGCAATACAATACACTGTAGAAAATACAGAACATTGTACTCAAGAAAGTATCTTCAGTAACAAGATAATTGTTTGGAGTTTTCCACACACACACACCACACCCCTCCTCTTTCTAGTTTTCATCTCTTGTTTTTTTAGCAGAGAGATTGAACTAATCATCCCTCATTAGATTGCAGGCACTTGTTTTGTTGCAAAGATGGTCATTTGCCACTCCAACACTTGCTGGAAGGAAAAATCTCTCCAAGGAAAACGGCCTTGTTTTTGCACTCCAATGAAAATCTGACACCATTAATAAAAATAATAATTGAACTCCATGGGCCTGCCTTGAAAATGAAACACTAGTCTAACAGCATGCTTATAATTGCAAATGTTCTTCCAAAAAGTCTTCAGAGAGCGCTTTGCAAATATGAGCAGTTTGCATTTCACAGAGCGGGCTTCTTTCTTTCTCTCTCTCTGGACATCCCCAGTTATAAACATGTACACATACACAGAAAACTTTTTACCAACTTGCAAGCAAATAGATGGGAATATGCAAACATGAGAGGTTTGGGTGGAGGATAATTTCGTTCCAGAATTTCAAGGCCTGCTCTGGTTCACATATCACATATTTCACATATTTCTTTATCCGTGATTTACTCAGTAAACCATAATTGGCTGACCTCAACTCATCTTGAGCCATTATTTACCTAACCACAGTGGTAAATGCGTTCACATAACATGCTAAAGAAACCCAAACAAACTCTATTATGGCTTAGCTCAGGGTAAGAGACATGGCATATTTTATAATTAACTAGCTGATTACCCAGCATTGTATTTATTTATCCCAATCCTCAGAGGGAGCCCCCTTGTGGAGTATTGTGAAGCCGTTACCATGGCAACTCCACTGTGCTGTACAGTAGAAGCCATTTTAAGGCACAACAGGCTGTATCTTAACAGAACTTGAATCCAAAATGCACACTATGACCGTCAAAAGTACTGTTATTTGACACTATAGATATAATTCATTCCTTTTCATTTCAGCGGCCCAGGCATTCCAGATTTATGCTGGAACATACACACACAGACACACACAAACAAACAAACCCCAAGGGGTGTTAGGGGTGTCTTATTCCCACAATACTTTTTTCCAGAGAGTAAGTCATCTGTGTACCAAGTTTGGTTGAAATTGCTCAAGGCGTTCCAGAGTTATGCTGGAACATACACAGACACACACACAGCCATTTTTATATATATAGAAGAAGTAGGAGTGAAGCAACGGAGCTTTGTATATGGAAGAACAAGGCAAGCCACTAACTCTCTGGCAAGTTCTGTCTTCACAATAATAGTTTTTTTGGAGATTAATTATTAGAATTATTCAGGTTCAATCTCCAAAAGATGTTTCATAATGCATAGGAGTATGAAAACAGTGCCTATTTGCAACCTCTTATAGCAGCCACATCTTTTCCAGGAATGATACAACTCTTGAAAGATATAGCTTCGTTAAAATGTTGCAAAATGTTGCCACATATCCTCATCCTCCAAAGGATTTTTGAAGAGGGAATCCAAACCACTGCAAAGTCCAGGTAAAAATCTTAGTTACTTAGAAATTAAGAGAGGAGACATATCCCTCAGTTTCAGAGGTCACACACTAGTTCTTAGAAGGTCTTGAGATGTTCACCAAGATATATGAATAGTAGAGTTATAGGAGAAGAAGAAGGGACGTGGTGGCTCAGTGGCTAAGACACTGAGCTTGTCGATCGAAAGGTCAGCAGTTCAGTGGTTCAAATCCCTAGTGCTGCGTAACGGGGTGAGCTCCTGTCCAGCTTCTGCCAACCTAGCAGTTCGAAAGCATGTAAAAAAATGCAAGTAGAAAAATAGGGACCACCTTTGGTGGGAAGGTAACAGTGTTCCGTGCGCCTTTGGCATTTAGTCATGCCAGCCACATGACCATGGAGACATCTTCGGACAGCGCTTGGTCTTTGCCTTTGAAACGGAGATGAGCACCACCCGCTAGAGTCGGGAATGTATGTGCGAGGGGAACCTTTACCTTTATCTTTAGGAGAAGAAGACTCAGAGTTTCAGAGTTCCAAGCATTAAATTTGACAGGTTCATATCTACACACAAAAAGCCAGAAAGTTTCCCCTATTGATACAGACGTTCATTTATTCTGCTATTCCTCCAGAAGATCAGGGTAATTAAATGAGCATTTTGCCCATTTAAACCCCATAATAACATCCCTATAAAATAGATTTGACTGAAATAAAGTGACTGGCTGAGAGTAGACTGAACTCTGGATCTCCCCGGTTCACATCTTTGAATGGACTGTACAGACCAGTAGCCCCCAACCTTTTGGGTGCCAAGGACTGGTTCCATGGAGAAAAGTTTTTCCATGGACCGGAGGGGGTGTGGTTTTGCGTGCTGCCTGCATCCCGTGGATGGGGCTTTCTTGTTTGTGTGGCTCACTTTCTGGCATGCCATGGACCAGTGCCACCCACTGACCAGGGATTGGGGACCCCTGGTGTAAATGACCTTGGGCACCAGAAGAATAGACCCTGCCTAGGAAACAATCACAGAAAAGAGGCAGAAGATTCCAGTGGCTTACCAATCAGAGAAAGAAACCTAGGAAGAACCTACTCAAAGCAGTTAAGAATGGCCACAGTAAATTTGTACTTTCAGATTGCAAAATTCTCTTAATGTAGCCTTACAGTAAAGTGGAATTAGTTCATCAAGTCATGCCTCCTGTCTGGTTAACCTAGGAGGCCTGGCACATCTCAACCTCCTTGCCTCCATGAATCTACAGTTTTCCAGATGCCTCTCTCAAAAAGGGGCATCTTCTTTGGGGTAAAGTCGCATTGCTTGATAGGCAAGTTCAACATTTGTTAGATGCATGATACCTAAATCCCAGCACTGCTTGATATTTGTTAAGCTGGTATGTGATTTATGACCATTTTTCATGACCGTTGCACGTGATAAAATTCAGACACTTGGGCAACTGACTCATATTTATGACCGTTGTTGTATCCCAAGATCATGTGATCGCCTTTTGCAACAAGCAAAGTCAACGGGGAAGCCAGATTCACTTAACAGCCGTGTTACTAATTGAACCACTGCAGTGATTCACTTAACAACCGTGGCAAGAAAGGTCATGCAATGGGGCAAAATTCACTTAACCAATGTTTCGCTTTGTTTTGGGCTCAGTTAGGATCACAAGTCAAGGGCTACCTGCAGTTTTAAAAAAGGTCAGGCCACTGTTACAGAAATTAGTAACCCCTTTTGCAAACTTCACTCCCTCCTAACCAATGTTGATTATGTCCATCCATCATGGAATCCAACCTTTTCAAGGGAATCCCCTTTCTTCCCCAAATCTCTACGGAAGATTGAGCACTGATTACTAATTGCCTCCACCCCTGACAACTTCACCCAGAGACCCACTGACTTGGTCCAATGGTTTTACTATTGTGGCCAGATGGTGAGGACAACCTATTTAGTGCGCTCAAAGTTGGTAATAACTTTCCTGTAACTCCAAGAGAGAGAGAGGGAGGGGATGAGTTAGCTGTGGCATGAACATTCCAAAGACAGAATCAAGGTTAGCAACCTATTTTACACCTGCCAGAGCATATAACGCTCAGATAAAAGCTTTTGCTTCAACACAAGCCAGGAGCTGTTCTAGTCCCTAAACTGCCATCATACCGAAAGAAATATGCATAAATTTGCTAAGGGAGTCAACCTATAATCAAGATTCTTTGGTCCACCTATATTTTCCCCTCATCTCTGAAAGAGTTGTTGAGTTGGTGTTTTTATACCTACTTTGATACCATATTGACCTTGAGTTTGAACATTGATGTAACATTAGACTCTGAGGACAGATTTATAGAATAGCCAAGATGGGTGCCTTCTCATTCCTGAAGACAGGACAGCGTCCAATGTTTGTTAGCGTCATTAAACTAAAACTGACTTTTCACCTGCTCCCATACCATATGCAGCTGCAAATTTTTAAATTAAAACTATGAAGCCATGCATAAATTTACATATATTACAGACTAGCCTCTCCATTTAACATGCAAATGTACTCCAATGTTTCAGAACACCTTCTGTCGCTAATTAATTTGCTGAATTATAATTAGACTAATCCTGCATAATTAATAAGCACAGATTTTTTTTAATTTGTAAGAATCTTGATGAGATCATTCACTTTTTTTCCATAAACTGCTAAGTAAGTGTTACCAAAAAAAATAATTTTAAAAATCCATACGTGAAAAAAGTTTTGTTTGGTGCCGCATACAAATTCAAACATTGTGGAAAAAATTGAGGTAAGTCAAGATCAATGTAGAGGTAATGCAGTTTAGATCACTGAGGTAAATTATTTTCAGGAGCAGAGATAAAAACATCTTCTGTTGCCAACAAGTTCCTTCTGACAATATTCAATTCACTGGATTTCACATAGCCATTTAGCAACCCAAATATGGGTTGGAAATGATCACAAAACTGTGGCGTTAAGAAATGACGTAATATTAACACACCCTTGCATATTATCATGCATTTGCCCTGGATACGCTACGTTTCCGCAAGATCTTTTGATGGCATTTGAAACTGTTTTCATTCTGGCTGCCAAAAATAACAGACAGTGTTCTAGTGGAACAATTAAGCGTCATTAGTATTGGATGTATTCAGTAATAATTAGAATGAAGGGGATCACTTTAATGCTTGGAGAGCTTAGGCTCAAAGAAACATGTGGCCGATGAATTCACTTTTTAAAAAAGTGCAATAGAGAAAGTAAAATCCAGCCCATTGCAGTTTTTGATGCTCCCTAAAAAGGAGGCATTTAGAGCAAACAACTGTGGATCCACTGATCTTTGGAGTGTCTTTAAAATGCAACATAGATCTGATAACCAGTATTTTAATTATTGAAATTGGAGAAATGTTTACACATGCCCCACATAAATCAGTTGTTTAACAGCAACTATTTCTGAACATTAAAAAAAAATCACAACCTTCTAAATTGGAAATGATACATGGCAATCATTTTTTCTTTGCTTTCTAATTTTCCATTTTCTGTTTCATCCTTCTGAAGATCTTATTTGTCGAAGTCAGCACTGAAAGTGTGTGTGTATTTGCTATGTATTTTTTTGCCTGGTGCTTTTAAAATATGTTTTTAATATACTTCATGAATACACACATTTTCAGCACTCTTGTCTGTTTTGTATGCCTTTTTGTTATTCTTCAGAGAATTGCACTGATTTCCGTCTTGCACACTGATTTAGCTAGTGTGAATTTAGTCAGTTTGCATTGCAATGTGAGCCAGTAGGCAGATCAGGTTCCAGATTATATTATTGGCATCAGTTTTTTTTAAAAAAAATCCTCAAAATGCTCATTTTTTTCCTGTAAAATGGTATTTGATCCCACTTTATCAATAGAGAGGGAGGGAGGAGGAGAGAGTGCATAAGGATAGAGAGAGAGAGAAAAGAGACAGACATAGATATAAATAGATGGTAAGATAGACGATAGATAGATAGATAGATAGATAGATAGATAGATAGATAGATAGATGATAGATAGATAGATGATAGATAGATAGATAGATAGATAGATAGATAGATAGATAGATAGATAGATAGATAGATAGATAAATAGAATAGATACCGGTAGGTTGGATGGATGGATGGATGGTTGAATAGATAGATAGATAGATAGATAGATAGATAGATAGATAGATAGATAGATAGATAGATAGATAGATAGGTAGGTAGGTAGGTAGAAAGAAAGAATAGATACCGGTAGGTTGGATGGATGGATGGATGGATGGATGGTTGGATAGATAGATAGATAGATAGATAGATAGATAGATAGATAGATAGATAGATAGATAGATAGATAGATAGGTAGGTAGGTAGGTAGGTAGGTAGGTAGGTAGGTAGGTAGGTAGGTAGATAGATAGATAGATAGATAGATAGATAGATAGATAGATAGATAGATAGATAGATAGATAGATAACCGGTAGGTTGGATGGATGGATGGATGGTTGGATAGATAGATAGATAGGTAGATAGATAGATAGATAGATAGATAGGTAGGTAGGTAGGTAGGTAGATAGATGATAGATAGATAGATAGATAGATAGATAGATAGATAGATAGATAGATAGATAGATAGAATAGATACCGGTAGGTTAGATGGATGGATGGATGGATGGTTGGATAGATAGATAGATAGGTAGATAAGTAGATAGGTAGATAGGTAGATAGGTAGGTAGGGGTACGGAGGGAGGGAGAGAGAGAGAGGTAGCTATGTAGGTTGGTAGCAGGGGCTTGCTTCGCTCACATGCACGCACGCTCTTCTGCGCATGCACAGAAGCGTTTTGATGACGTCAGGGTCAGTGGGCGGAGCCTCCTGCCGGTTTTACTACCGGTTCTATAGAACCAGTGCAAACCAGGGGCAACCCACCACTGGTAAGGTAGGTAGGTAGGTAGGTAGGTAGGTAGAGAGGGAAGGAGGGAGGGAGAGAAATAGATAGATAGATAGATAGATAGGTAGGTAGATACCGGTAGGTTGGATGGATGGATGATGGATGGTTGGATAGATAGATAGATAGGTAGGTAAATAGATAGATAGATAGGTAGATAGATAGATAGATAGATAGATAGATAGATAGATAGAATAGATACTGGTAGGTTGGATGGATGGATGGATGGATGGATGGATGGATGGTTGAATAGATAGATAGATAGATAGATAGATAGATAGATAGATAGATAGATAGATAGATAGGTAGATAAGTAGATAGGTAGATAGGTAGATAGGTAGATAGGTAGATAGGTAGATAGGTAGGTAGGGGTACGGAGGGAGGGAGAGAGAGAGAGGTAGCTATATAGGTAGGTAGCAGGCACTTGCTTCGCTCACATGTACGCACGCTCTTCTGCGCATGCACAGAAGCGTTTTGATGATGTCAGGGTCAGTGGGCGGAGCCTCCTGCCGGTTTTACTACCGGTTCTATAGAACCAGTGCAAACCAGGGGCAACCCACCACTGGTAAGGTAGGTAGGTAGGTAGGTAGGTAGGTAGGTAGGTAGGTAGGTAGAGAGGGAGGGAGAGAGAGAAATAGATAGATAGATAGATAGATAGATAGATAGATAGATAGATAGATAGATAGATGATATAATAAGAGAGGAAGAGAGGGTGGGAAACAATCCATGAATCAGTTTAGGAAGTACACTTTGAGTCACTGAACAATATGAATCAGATCAGGCAAATATCCTGAAGGATCGTGATTCATTCTCCAGCATTCTCAACAAGCCTGTGGAGATGCTGCCAGCCAGAGTAAACAAAGTAAAGCTAGATGAACTAAAGGGCTGAGCTGGAATAAGGCAGCTTCTTATGCATAAAAATCTCATCACGCTTTCATCGTCCTGCAGTGTGTCTCTGTCAAGAGCAATTGAATCATCCAATTACAGATGATATGTGGACATGCTAGAATTAATTCCCACCCTTTTGTCACAATGCCTGATGAAAATGAAGAAAAAAGCAGTACAGTAAATCACACATAGCTATGACAAGAGTCCTCCATGGGAAACGCTCATTATATAATGCACACAGCTCAGCTGATTCTCACAAGGTATTTCGCCTATTTCTAAGGATTCTGTTCTGGTTTTGGGTTTGGGGGACTCTTCCTGGACATTTTAAACAGGTGGGATGCAGAAAAAACAATGTGGCTGTCAACCTTTGTTAAGGATTACAATGCCGCACTGAACAAAATTGAATTGTTTGGGTCAATAACAAATTTTTAAAGCGCTTATAATTTAAACAGGAGATGGCATTTCCACAGCAAGCCTTCCACTTTTTGGACATGCCTGTGGATTCTAGTTGAACAGCTGAGAAGTCACCTGGAATTTTTCAGAAGGCCAGAGTTGGTCCTCCTCATAGGTAATTCTTCCTCTCACTTGATATAAGCTTTTAACTAACTCTCTTCTTCCACATCAATTCATGTTTCTACAGGATTATATGCGAACAAAGTAATGAGAATGGTACATGGCTTGTGAGTCCTAATAGGGGTGTCCACAAAGTTGGGGACAAAAAGATATGGCTACCATCTTGCTCTTTGTTCACATAATGTAGAAGAGCAGGCAGAGCTGGGGGTGGAGTTAAATGTGTCATCAGCTTAGAGTCCTTACATTGCCACAAATGATCCAAGTTCAACCCATCTTGAATTCCATTGACCCTTGTCTGGCACCAGTTTAGTATTGAACTTTAGCTCATCAGATTCTTGGGTGTAGGCTTAAATCAATCTTCTGGGCTGCATCCTGATTCTTTGTGCCCGACACAACTCTACTCTCATGTCTAGGCTTGTTCATCTCTGTTTTACATTTTGGAACATTATCAATTGTACTTGTGTGATTCTTTGTTGAGAATATTGATATTTAGTTTGTACATATAGAAAGGGGCAACAGTGAGTTTTAGTCCTTTCACCATGATGTTCATCTTACCTGAAGCTAACAAATTTGGTAACAAATATCTGCTGCTAACAAAAAATTTTTTTAATGTTTCATGATCATGTTTTAATGCTTCTCAAAATTATATTGCTAGAGCCTTTTGCTGGATCGTGTAAATTTGGCATCTATTCCTAGTTCAGTTTCCTCCCTCCCCCCAGCCCCAATCATAAATCTTAGGTGAAAGGTGGGGGGTTAAAGGAAAGCTTTGGATTACATGCAATGCTTGCTAGATATTTCCTTGGCTTATTTCATCCAGATGTTTGCATCTTCAATAATTAAGGAGCTGCTAGAAGAACGAGACATTAAGGCAAATGGACAAAGCCAGCAAGGGAGTAGAATTATCATTAGGAAGAGCTTGTCGGATGAGAAATTAGACTAAGGACTCAGTGCTTTATTTGTCAAAGTGGGTTAAGGAATGAACACATTTGGCCTGTTAGAGGTCATTATTCATCAAGTCAAAACCATCTAAAGACTTCTAAAACAGCTAAGCAAGTTTCCTTCCTTCTTTTTCAAGTTTCATGAATCTTCTCTTCGCTATCAAAGTTCACAGTTCCCGAGTTCCAGGTTAAACAGAACAAGTTCTAAAATGAATTGGACCAAGCACACATTTCTTTCCTTTCCACATGACCCAAATGTATGTGCACAGGCATAGCTAAAATTATGATTCTTCATAGAAGAATTTTTCAAAGTGTTTCTAGGTGTTTGCAAAGCACAATGCCCAAAAAACCCCAATACTGCCAAACGCTTGTATACAGCAAGATTATTTGAGTGAGTATTTTAGCCATGTATGAATGAGCTAAAATAGAAGTGTATATATCTTTCTTTCTTTCTTTTTTTTTGCTGGGAGTCTGTCATCAAATAAAATGGAGTCGCATTTTTTAGAAAGCATAAGAAAACAAAACAGAATTTGCACCTAATCTAAATTCCATTTCATTTAAAAATTAAATATTAACTATTAAAAATTCAATATAGTTGAACTTTTGGGGACAGACCGCACCAGAGATGTTTGATGGCACTTGAAGGTCTGGGAATTTATGTTATACATCAATGAGTGGAACAGAGAACTATTTGAGGGATCAAACTTCAGTTCCACCAACCTCCTGGTGGATTGAGAAGAGATAATTTAGTTTTGCAGTGATGTTGCTAGAAAGGAACAATTTGCAACCAATGTTTTGCTCTTGGGCTGCGAGGTTGTAAAGGGAGGGGATGGGATTACATGTAGCTGTCGATTTAGAATGGTTCGTTTAGTGACGGTTCAAAGTTATATCAGCACTGAAAAAAGGCACTTATGACTATTTTTCACACTTACAACCAGTGGTGGGATTCAAATAATTTAACCACCGGTTCTCTGCCCTAATGACCTGCTGGGTGGGCGTGGCCATGGTGGGCGTGGCCAGGGGGTATGACACAGTGGTGAGTTGCTACCAGTTAGGTCCGTATCTTGTGAACCGGTAGTAATGGCAGTGGGAGGCTCTGCCCACCTGCCCAGACGTCATCATGGACACTCTGTGCATGCGCAGAAGCACCGCGTGTGCGTGAAGCAAAGGTGCGCACGTGCGCGCTCTCATTGTGAACTTGTAGCAAAGGTAAGTGGAACCCACCCCTGGTGTGACAGGCAGCACTCGGACTCCTGCACCCCCCTGGGAGCAAAAATGGGCCACAGGGGAATGTGCCACCCTCTGCGCCCCGTTTTGGGCCTAGTAGGCCTTCCTGAAGCCTCCTGGGAGCAAAAATGGGGCATGAGGGCCCACCCCACACCCTGTTTTGAGCCTAGGAGGCCTTACATGGGAGCCAAAATGGGGCACGTGCAAACTCCTGAAAGGGGCGGGAAGGGGTGAAGCGGGGCCACCCAGCGATTTAACCACCGGTTTGCCCGAACCGGCCTGAACTGGCTGAATCCCACCACTGCTTACGACAGCATCCCCATGGTCCAGGGGTGGGTTCTACTTACCTTTACTACCTGTTTGCAACGGGAGCACGCGCGCAGAAGCTTTTGCACATGCACAGATCGTCAATTATGATGTCCAGACAGGTGGGCAGAGCCTCCCGCTGCTTTTACTACCAGTTCTATTGAACCGGACAGAACCAGGAGTAACCCACCACTGCCATGGTCATGTGATACAAAATTCAGATGCTTGGCAAGAATCATGTGATCAACTTTTACGACCCTCTGACAAGCAAAGTCAATGGGGAAACCGGGGTGTGATGCTAGTTCACCTCCTCGTGGTGCACCCTGGATAGCACGGAAGTGTGAACCAAACAACTAGCAACAATCGGCAGCCAGACTACATTGAGGAATTGGCAGTTAACGACAGTTGGCCATCAGACATCTTTGTAGAACTCCTGGCTCTCTAAATACATGGCAACGGATAAACGAAATCAAGAGCTTACATCAGCCCAATGTCTGATTTTTTTCAACATGGAGCACCCTGTCCTTGAATGGCTGGGTGGACTGGACATTAACATTTGAACTACTATAAGTCCATGTATTTGCCATACGCTAAATAAATAAATAATTTAAAAAATGGGAAAACCAGATTCACTTAACAACCTGGTTTCTAATTTAACAACTGCAGTGATTCACTTAACAACAGTGACAAGAAAAGTCGCAAAATGGGGTAAAACTCATTTAACAAGTGTTTTGCTTAACAACATACACATTGTTGTTGGGCTTCATTATGGTCGTAAGTCGAAGAGTTACCTACAGTGGAACTTTGGAGTCAGTGACGGCTTAGAACATTAGAAGAAGTAGTTCAGAACTCTAAAAGCTAGGTTTTGGTGGAGAATTCCAGAAACATCCCAATATGTAAGACGATTAGGGTATTTAATGTGTGGATAGATCTCATCTAGCCATGCACACTGATGAATATGCAGAATGATTATACGCCCAGTGGAATTGAATCCCAAATATAAAAGCATTGCAGTCTTCAATTCACAGGGGGCTTCAACATCACTGTGAACTTACACGGGGGATGATCAAAACAGCTGTGCCATTGCAGTTATTTCTGTGCAAAGTTCTGACTATTGTGATCTTCAAAGAACATATTTTCATTGGTTAATTATTCCAGTTACACAAACTGCCAGTAACAAAAAAAGACTCTTTCCCAGCCCTCCTCAGAAACAATAAGAGATCTTGGGGTGTTGCACAAGCAACTAATAATGTGCTCTAGCCTTATAAAATACAATACTATGCTGTAAGGGACGTGGTGGCTCAGTGGCTAAGACACTGAGCTTGTTGATCAGAAGGTCGGCAGTTCAGCGATTCAAATCCCTAGCACTGCGTAACAGAGTGAGCTCCCATTACTTGTCCCAGCTTCTGCCAACCTAGCAGTTCGAAAGCACGTAAAAAATGCAAGTAGAAAAATAGGGACCACCTTTGGTGGGAAGGTAACAACGTTCCGTGCGCCTTTGGTGTTGAGTCATGCCGGCCACATGACCACGGAGACGTCTTTGGACAGCGCTGGCTCTTTGGCTTTGAAACGGAAATGAGCACCATCCCCTAGAGCCAGAAACGACTAGCACATATGTACAAGGGGAGCCTTTACCTTTACGCTCTTATGATCTGGCGAGATCTGGCCAGGAATGACGTGAATGAGTTTTTAATGTTTTTAATGTTTTTAATTTTTCAATCTTTTTTATAATTATTTTTAAAAATGTATTGTGAGCCGCCCTGAGTCTTCGGAGAGGGGCGGCATATAAATTTAATTAATTAAATTAAAATTAAATTTAATTTAATTAATTAAATTACTATGCTGTACTTTGTGATTTCAGAACAACTGGAAGAAGATTTGTATGGTGTCCTCTACTGAAGATAGTGTGCTGTAGTTGTAAGAATAAGGGAGATTTAAAAGATCCTTAAATGAATGTACTAGGTGAGAATTAGTAGATCATAATGCAAAACTGCCAATTGTATTTCATTGAGGAAATATTAATTTATTTAATATTTTATTAAATTAAATTAATTAATTTATATTATTTATTTAAAACATTTATGTAGCCACCTATCTTATAACAGATACAGGGCCTGGTGGCTCAGCAGACTGATAGCATTGTGATTAACACTGTAAGCCCCACTGTAATTACTGTAAGTTCGAATCTCACCAGGCTCAGGGTTGACTCAGCCTTCCATCCTTTCAAAGGTAGGTAAAATGAGGACCCAGATTGTGGGGGCAATAAGCTGACTTTGTATAAAATATACAAACGTATGAAGGCTATTGCTTAACACATTGTAAGCCGCCCTGACTCTCCGGAGAAGGGCGGCATATAAATCAATTTTTTTTAAAAAAATGCTGGGTGGCTCCAAATCGAGCAATAGACAGCTGCCATCCAAAATTCTCAATCAAATAATTGTTCTCCTGTTCTTCTGTATCAGCTTTTCCCACCTCTGTTTGGGAGAAAGAACCAAATGACCACTAGTCATGTCCTGTTTTATTCAAACAATAGGACTAAAGAAAAAAAGTAATTAAAGGAATGTTAAAAGAAGTGGAGAAGTTATCCCACAATAAATCAGCCAAAGAAATATCCTTTCCCTCAAATGAGGTTGTTTGTTTGTTTGTGTTTGTTTGTTTGTTTGTTTGTTTGTTTGTTAGGTTTTTACACCACTCACCTCCCCTACGTGGTGATTCTGGCCTCCTTGCTTTTGACCAAAAAATTCAAAATTAAATCCATACAATTAAACAAGGTCTATGATTATTCTTGATCAGCAATAAGTAAAAGAGAAAAATCACTTGGGAAAAAAAAAATCAAATTGGTAGATCACTACAAAGAAGTTCAAATGATGTGGAGAAGATACTAGGACGGCTTCATTTATTCTCAAATAACCTACCGTGTTTCCCCGAAAATAAAACCCTGTCTTATAGTTTTTTTGAACCCTGAAATAAGCGCTTGGCCTTATTGCCATGCTCTCAAAAGCCCGATTGGACTTATTAACAGGGGATGTCTTATTTTGGGGGGAACAGGGTATATGTGTGAGCCAAGAGTCAAAATTAATCTTTAAAGATGTGAAGATAATAGAACATAGAACAAGGATTGATAGGGACCTCAGAGATTTTCTAGCCTAACCCCCTGCTCAAGGCAGGAGCTCATACCATCCCTGTCAAATGCTTGTCTAGTCCAATTTTGAAACCCCCCAGCGATGGAGCACCCACAGTTCTAGGAGGCAAACTATTCCATTGATTAACTGTTCTCAATGTCAGAACATTTCTCCTTACTTCTAGATTGGATCTCTCTTTAACAAGCTTCCACCCATGTCCAGCCCTTAGGTGCTTTGGAGAGCAAGTCAATCTCCTCTTTTCTGTGTCAGCCCCTCAAATACTGGAAGACAGCTATCATGCCCACCCCCCACACCAATCCTTCTCTTTGTTAAGATGAACATACCTGGGTTCCTCAACTATTCATCATATGATTTAGCCTCCAGATCTTTATCGTCCTTTGATGTTCTTCTCTCACACTTTCCAGGGTATAGAAATACCATACAACGGGATGGGGAAGTGGGTGATGTTTTGCTGTGACTAATCTTCTCCAGCATTCAGATCTGAGCAATAGGTACATTTAAGAAGGCACTTCTGGAGAGCAACAACAGGGCAGTTCTGAAAAGTTACTAATGGAAATCCCTGTAGAAGTACTGTCCCATTTAACATTTACATAGGTAAACAGAGTCCCGGTGGTGCAGTGGTTAGAATCAGTGGTGGGTTGTCTCTGGTTCGGACCGGTTCGCAAGAACCGGTAGTAAAACTGGTGGGAGGCTCCGCCCGCTGACCCGGATGTCATCAGAAGTGATCTGCGCATGTGCAGAAGCTTCTGCGCATGTGCAGAACAGCGCACATGTGCACGAGCAAAGCAAGTGCACAGGCATGATGCAAACTGGTAGTAAAGGTAAGTAGAACCCACCCCTTGGTTAGAATGAGGATTCAGATTGTTGGGGGAAATATGCTGATTCGGTAAACTGCTCCGAGAGGGCTGTCAATCTCTATGGGGTGGTATGTAAGTCTACAGTAAGTGCTACTGCTATTGCCTCCTTTGTTAAGACAACATAGCAAATTTGTCCCGATATCCGACAGCACAATCTTCTGAAAAGTATCCCATTTTTTTTCCCTGCAGAAATTCAAATGCTATGTCAAGTAATGTATGGGGGAGGGGGGGGACTCTCAACTTGATTAAATAAATTTTGTATTAAAGAAAAAAAAAATCACTGGAATTCTCCTAGAGGGAATTAATTGTTCTTGTGCTTCTTATGAGCCAAGGGATCTATGAGTCAATGTCTTCTCTTTCATTGTGCTATCATTTCCCAAGGGATCTGCAGCCTCCCTAGCATTCCACTCTTCAATTCAATCATGGAAGGTAACATCATGAAAGACCCCTTCCTATGGGGCTCCTACAGATTGGAAAGTACAGAAATTTTAAAAGCATCTAGACCAACGTTTCTCAACTTTGGCAACTTGAAGACGTGTGGACTTCAACTCCCAATAGCTGACTGGGGAATTCTGGGAGTTGAAGTCCATCCAAGGTAGAGAAACACTGATCTGGACAACGAAGCTGAAAAACCCACACTTTTTCATAAGGGAAGAAAATATTTGAAGAAACCAAGGCAGGTTTCAACAGAAGATTAAGCACCTCCTCTAAGGTTCTTCTCATAGCAAATCTGTAAGATCGCTTCAATCAGGAGACTGGTATAGCTGATTAGGGACTGAGCGTGCTTTCCCTACTTTTGGCTGAATATATTAACAATGAAACTACACTGCCTCTCCACTCAATTTCCCTGCAAAAAAATCTCTGAAATATTTTCCCCTAAGGTTGTAATTCTAAACACAGATACATGTAAGTAAATCCAACTGAAAGCTGCGAGTTTACTTTGGAAGAAAAGAAATAAATTTCCTCCCTTTCTTACCTGACTAGAAAATGTGAAATATTTCCCATTATCGAAAAATGCCTCCAATGTATGAATGGAACAGGAACTCAGTGTTTGGAGAATCACCTGATTTATAAATTTCCTCCCTTTCTCCCTCCCCTTTCCTTTTTTCTTTTTTTTTTAAAAAAATATTTTGATGGTGTTTTTCAAAGAGGTGTGGGAGAAGAGAAGAGAAGAGAAGAGAAGAGAAGAGAAGAGAAGAGAAGAGAAGAGAAGAGAAGAGAAGAGAAGAGAAGAGAAGAGGCCTTGAATGCACTGGGCATAAATCACTCCAAATTGCTACTTTGATAAATGTGGACAAGAGAATAAAATTTGTCACCAACATAATATTACCATCAATGTTTTGTCTGGCTACATTCCTTCCAATTTAAAAACAGTTCAATACCTCTTTTACCTTCAACTAGCAGCACTTAATAAACAGTGATGGATGTTTTTTTATTTCCATTCCTCCCCCTTCCCCCTCCCCTCCTTCCAGACTTCCCTATCTTTGTTACAAGGGGATTGTTTAGCTCGGAGGAAATGTAGACCTTCTATCCTTCTTCCATTGACATGCATCCCTCAAGAAATGATGGCCATATATAATTCATAATCCCCTTTGGCTTCACAAACATACAACTTCCCATCAATTAAGCAACACAGAGATGCTGTTAAAAATCAATGAGCTTATTATTAAATATATTTTCCTTTCATATAACAATCAGAGTTATCGGTGCGGCTGTGTTGGGCTCTTAAATGATTTTAAAAGCTAGCCAAACCAAGGCATAGAGAGAGAGAGACCCAGACACAAAGCTTATTTTAATGGGGCAACACAAGAGAAGCTATTTTTAAAACACAGTGTAGTGATTTACAAGTAAAGTGTTGCTTATTATCAAGACTTGATCTCTGTGTGATGTATCAGATGTGGTCAACATCAGCCACTTAAACCTGTTCTCTTTAAAATTTAGCCTAAGCATGTGCATGGATTTTCCTTGCGGTGTGTTTATTAGAAATGATTGGGGTATCCTTGCCATGTGCTACCAGAGCAGTCACTCCTTGCCTGCAAACACAGATGATCAATTGGTGCCAACTCATTCAAAGGTTAATTTTTTTTAAAAAAAACCACACAATTCAACACACACCGCACAAATTTTGGCATGTGTGCTTCATCAGCCTGGCCACAGCTGATCTGAAGCAAGGCCCGTAATTATGGGAGAAAGAGGAACAGGTTTCCAGCTAATTGGAAAATTCTGCAAATGGCATCACTGGAGTAAATTGACAGTCGTTAGAGTATTAGCAAAATGAGGAAACTGATTAGGAAAAGCTCAGATGTGAACTCTTTAAAAGCTCACCCGCACGGAGCTTAATTTTACTGAGCAAATTGAGAATAAAAGTCGGGCATAGAGTGGTTATGATTTAACTGGCTAAGATATATGATGGAGTTAATTGTTTGAGTTGTTCCTTTCGTGGGACTGTTATCGTAACAGTTCGGGGGAGTAGCTGAGAAATCCTTATTCCTGCTTTGCAGGATAGGGTAACTCGGGCCAAAGAAAAGTATCATAGCAAAACTTAACAATGTGAGTTTACAGATTAAAAGTCTCATGCGCCAGGCTCCTGCCTCCACCAGCTGTGTTCTTAAGAGGACTTTAAAAACTAAATACAAATGGCAATCGATGTTCATTTGCTCATCTGTTTTATGCCCCCACAGACACCCACACACAAAACCCTAGGAAAACCACGACAAGTCTGAGTTCATGATCCACAGTGCGTGTAAACAATGTAAACTTAAGCATGGTATTATTTTTTACCCTGTATCCTGAACTACATTTGATTCTATGCCTGTTTGGTGCTAGGGTTTCAGGTGTTCTTTTTAAAAGTATATAAAAAACAATAAATCCCTATCCTTTTCATTCAGCTAAATTACCTAAGAAAGATGTGGTCAACCTGCAGCCAAAATCTTTTTTTTTTTTGTGTGGTCCCCAGAATGTGTTCTCATTCCACTGTTATATTTTAGTTGCGTAATTTGCTGAAAATTGTGTTGCATTGGCTGAGAGAGAGTGTCTGGTGGCCAAAGTTACCCTGTAGGCTTTGCGCTTAAGGTGGGAATACTTTATTCAAAGTTTATCTTATTAATCCTTCTTCTGTCGATTTGTCGCATTTCTGTAGATAGCCATTGAATTGGGTAATGATTGTTGTACTACCTTATTTAATTACGTGGTGCTAGAGAGTCTTGTAATAGGAAATATTTTTCATACAATAATACCTTGAATGACTGTCACTACTGTCCAGAATTTCAGTATACACATTCCAACTTTTATTGAGAAGTTACTCTGAATCAGTTACTATCTTTACATTGGCATCCTCTAGTATATCAGTTCAAGGCTGAAACCTTATTCTGAGTTCCTTTTTCCATTTTCTATGCCTTTACAAATGTCATTGAAATATTGCTTCTTGTCTCTTCTAATAGCTTTTTGAATTTTTTTGTCAAGGTCCTTCCTGAAATCTTTGTCTTTCTTGGCTTTGCTTCTGTTCTTCTTCTCTTCTTGGCAATTTTGCACCTTTGTTCATATATCCATTCTGTTTTCTTTTGTTTCTTGGTCTTTGGCAATCTTGTTTTCATCCTTAACACATTCTTTGATTTCATTTTACCGCTCTTCTTGTTCCCTATCACTCTCCTATCAGTAAGATTCAGAACCTCAGAGTGATTCCTGATGTTCTCCTTGAAAATGTTGAATGTATGATCTAGTTCATATATGGTAACCTCTAGGCTGTGTACTTACAAAATAGCTTGATTTGCATACAAGTAGGTAGTTAGTTATCTATTCCACAGTCAGTTCTTAGCTACATATTTGCTGTCATTACTCAGGTAGTCTACCGACATTGTAGGATCAATCAAACCAGTTGTTTGATTTCTGTGTATTCCATCTTGTGATATCTATTTATATAGGTTTCATTTTGATTGCTTGAAGAAATGGTTAGCAATTAGGAACTCACTGGACCAGCAGAAACTGTTAGGTCATTATTCTGCTTCTTTTCTGTTTCCTAGTCCAACAACTTTATTCTTCTTACTCTTTCCAATTTTGATGCTCTAGTCTCCAACCACAAGCCGATTATCTTGCTTGCAAATTCTGTCAATTTCAGATTGAACATGACCATAAATGAGGTCAATTTCCTATTCTGAATCAGTGGTTGAAGCACAAATTTGGTTGTCCTTGAACTCTAATTGATATTATTCATTCATTGGCTGCATTGTATCCAAGTATTGTCTTTGCTGTGTCTTCCTGACTATGGAACATCATTACTTCTTTGTTTTTCATGTGCTGAGTAGACATTGTAGGAGGAAAGCCATATTAATCTATGGTGGCAAAAAAAAATATCAAGAATCTGGTAGCTACTAACACCTGATTGGGACTATGTCAGACTCCAGTTGGGTACTATGAAAGTCTCCAATCCCAATCCATTTCAATTCTTTGATGCTTAAGATATCAGTGTACATTTAATTCTTTTTTTTTAATTAGTTCTGTGTGGTATTGAGATGGGTGGCTGTATACATTGATTTAGTAAACAAGAAAGATGCGGTAGAAAAACATAGAATAATAATTGACATGAATATAATCCTGCACTGGCTTCTAAACTTCTATAGGTTCAGACATTAGGAAGTTAATGTAAGAAGGATCCATGACAGTGGTTGAACTTGCAATCCTTATATAGTTGGACATGACAAAAAAGGTTGGTTTGATCAAATGCATGTACCCCCATCCATTAAATTACCTCTTTATCGACATAATGGAAAAAACACAACAGCATGGCTTGTGTAGTTGAGGATTAATTGTTTTAAAACTGAACCTTACTCCTTTAAAAAAATAGATAATTGCTGTATTCGATCCAGTTATCATTTAGCTTGGGTTTGAGTTTGGATCTGGATTTAATTTTTTCTCCCTTTTTCTTTTTCTGTACTCACATGTTTAGGGTTTTTTTTATGTATTGAAATAATAAAATAACATTATTATTTTTTTTAAAAAAAGGCTGAAAATAAGATAGGCTTTGCAACAACTAGAAATGGGCTCAACGGTTCTTCTGCTTTTACATGGAAGACTAGACTAGACTAGACTAGACTAGACTAGACTAGACTAGACTAGACTAGACTAGAATAGAATAGAATAGAATAGAATAGAATAACAGAGTTGGAAGGTCTCTTGGAGGTCTTTTAGTCAAACCCCCTGCTTAGGCAGGAAACCCTACACCAGAAGAACCAAGATACAAATTGCAAAGACTTGAAAGCAACCTACAGATCAATTGTATGCACATGCGCTAAAATAAGCCTCCCCAAAAAAATAAGACCTCCCCAAAAATATTTAAACGCAGAACTGGAAATCAGGTAAGACAGCAAGAGGATCCTCATCTTGCTCCATGCGCCCCAAAATAATAAGATCTCCCCAAAAATAAGGCCAAGCGCTTATTTCGGGGTTCAAAAAAATATAAAACAGGGTCTTATCTTCGGGAAAATACGGTAGGACCAGCAATCTCACTCGGTAAAAAGTGACTTCCTATGATCCTAAAATTATATGAACAGAGAACAATTGTTCCTTGTGTTCATAAAGAGGAACAGGTGGTAGCATATTCAGGTGAGAATAGTCCATTCTTGTCTGACTTTTTGGATTGACTATACAATCTCCATGAAGCAAATGTGGGAAGTTACTGGGAAATTCTACATATAATTCTGAAACACAATGCTTTCAGTTTCCGAATGACTACTCCCTAAACAGTTCCTCAGAAATCTTTATTGCACATAAGCTTTTAATCTGGAGAATAATAACATCAAGCTTATTTTAGTCATCCAACTGAAAAAAAAAAATAAATCTAATCAACCAGAAAGGGGGCTTATTAGAAGAGAGGCAGAGAGGGATTCAGATCAAGGAAGTGACAGATGGCAAAAGGGTTAAATTTCTCCCCATCTCCAAATCACATTATTTCTCCAGAATGATTTCCTTATTTTAAAAGTGCAATTGGGTTTACACTGTGCTCAGTGGTCTAGTTTGCATCTGCATAATGTAGAAGTCAACATTCCCCTTAGTGAAATGAGTGGGATTTAACGGTACTTAATTTGGATTGGATAGTGCATGCCATTGTTAACCATCTACTTTTCTGCAATAATCCTATTAATTCCAATTTAATAAAATTGGTTTTGTCACCTTGGGAAACGAGCTATGGGACCAGCTCTCTATATGTTTTTGCATGGGACCTCCAGCTTGTACCTAGGTATTGTTTTCAATAGTCTATTAAATAAATTCACTAATTAAAATAAAATACATGTTGATCCATCAGAGGCAGATGGCAATGTTTGGAGATCAAGTTGCCATCTTTCTACTCATTTAAAGCCTGAAAACTTGGCAGAAATCATTAGATTTCTTGGAATGTAAGAATATTTAGAAATCTCTCTTCCCTGCTATTGCTCTTCCCTCTGGAACATCTCCTCCTTCTCCCCCCCTCCCCATGTGAGGTTGGCTGTCCTATCCTTTCATCAGGGCCTAAAGATCTGGCTCTGCCAGTTGGCCTGGGGTCCCAATGGGGAAACAGCACAGTGGAGGTGGTTGATCAACTAACAACAGATCCCACCTCCGCCTCATTCCATCTCTGCTCTCCCCACGTGTCCTTAGATTTTAATCTTTGGTTTTAATTTATTTATGTTTTAATGTAGATATATTTTTATGACTGTAAGCCACCCAGAGTTATCTTATGGTAAATTGGGGGGGGGGGCAATAAATTTTATAAATTAATTAATCAATCAATTAATTAACTTTATTTTCTTCTTGCAATGTGTCAGCTTTACTATGGAGACCAGGGGTGAAATCCAGCAGGTTCTAACAGGTTCTGGAAAACCAGTAGCGGAAATTTTGAGTAGTTCGGAGAACCGGCAAATACCACCTCTGGCTGGGCCCAGAATGGGGTGGGAATGGAGATTTTGCAATATCCTTCCCCCAGGAGGGGAGGGAATGGAGATTTTGCAGTATCCTTCCCCTGGAGTGGAGTGGGAATGGAGATTTTGCAATACTCTTCCCCTGCCACGCCCACCAAGTCACGCCCACAGAACCGGTAGGGAAAAAAAATTAGATTTCACCCCTGATGTAGACCAAGCAGGAAACATGACCAGATAAACTAATTCTACTTTGTTGAAAAAAAAAACCCCTACATGAATAGATTCGTACAAATCTGAAGGTACCATTCTTCCCCTCATCTCCTTTATAGTCTGAGAAACTAGGAAGGGTCCCATCTCAGCATCTTGCCCTGCCCACTATGCAGCCACAGACTATGCTGTCTCTTATCCGATCATTCTGATCATTCCATCATTCCCTGGGTGGCGTTTCTTCAAGGTCTTTTTCACATACCATTACACAATATAAACGGTGCAAAGGTCCCTTCACAGGATTAATCCTATTAATCACTCATTTGTGATTAGTAATCCTAATTTCTAATCACAAATTAGTGATCCTGATGTCAACTTGCAGAAGACATCATGTCATCTTGCAGAAGACATCCAAAGGGCTGTCAGAGAGCTTCTGGGTTGGAAGGAACCCTAACTTTCCAAGTCCCATTTAAAGAAAAACAGAAGGAGATTGAACCTAGGAAGTGTTTTGAGGTCACTCATCCACAGTTAGCGCTTGGAAAGAGCATCTCTGGAGATTCTCAGTCATCTAGGATCATAGTTGTCTCAAAGTTGCTTTTTTTTCTTCAAAAGGCCACAGGACTGTTTTTTCCCTTGAGGAGGAAGAAGAAAACACATCACTTCTCATCCAAGAAGCTTCATCAGATCTGATGGCGGGGGAGGGGTGGGGGTGGGGGAATGGAATGATATTGACATTTGAGACCGAATGGTAGGAGGATGGAAAAATAGGTGTCGATAGATGGTGTGGAGGATAGAAAGATCATATTTCTTTGCAGTCATCTGGTTGTTAACTGATGGATACCATTGGTTTCAAAGAGAGTAAAAGAATCCATCTATGTTAGAACTGGACACCCCCTCCCTCAACAGATGGGGGGACACCACCTAATTCCAGTCTACAATGCATTCCTCGCAGCAGTTCCAAGAAGATTCCACAACCAATCGCACCCTGATTTAGTTGACTCTGAGGCAGTGGTGGGTCACTCCCGGTTCGGTCTGATTCTGTAGAACCAGTAATAAAACCAGCGGGAGGCTCCGCCCACCCGCCACGACGTCATCATGGGTGATCAGCACACGCGGTCCATTGCGGACCAGTAGTAAAAGTACCGGTAAGTGGAACCCACCCCTGCTCTGAGGGCACAGATAAACCCCCAAGTGGCCTTAACAGCTCTCAGAAAGTACTAACAACCAGATGACTGCAAAGAAATACAATCCTTCCATGCCCCTGCCATCAGAACGGATGAAGGTTTTTGAATGAGAAGCAAAATGCTTCCCTCTTCTTCTTCCAGAAGGAAAAAGCACTCCAGTTGTCTTTTGAAGAAGAAAAAAGCACTTTTGAGACATTTGGAAAAGAAGTGAAAGAGAGAAGCGTATGAATCTGCCATCCTTCTTACAGGAGATACACTCTGTTTTTATATACAGTGTTTTCTCCAAAATAAGACCCTGTCTTATATTTTTTTTTGAACCCTGAAATAAGCTCTTGGCCTTATTGCCATGAGCTCAAAAGCCTGATTGGGCTTATTATCAGGGGATGCCTTATTTTGGAGGAAACGGGGTAAATTCCATTAATTCCACCTAGAAGTGTGCCTCTGTGTAGAAATTAGCATGGGTAATTTTTTTTTTTTATCTTACTCTCTATCATCAATTTTTTTTAATGGCCAACTAATTGTAGCTGGATACTATGCCTTCACTTTTCTTAGACTGGAAAAAGTCAAGTCAATGCAAACTAAACAAACTCTCAACATATGCAAAGAAATGCTCAGTTGAACAGTACACACCCCAGCATCCAATGTGACATTTTGCCTCTGGACAAATAATTCATCCAGTCCTGTTCTCATTAAATTGCCTGAATACAATTGAAGCAAAGGGTGATGTTTAACAGTGCAACAGCAGTGACTTAAAAAAACACACACACACACTTAACTTTGGAGAATTTTCAATTTCTATGACTGACATTCAGATAGCTCACAAAGGCTGAAGACGAGAAAGAGAATAAAACATGCAACCCATTCAATATGCGAGCCAGTTCGGTAGAAGTTACAATGCGAAGATATTTTGCATCAGAAATCAAGCAGGAACATCTCAAACGGAGTACAGCAATGCAGCAATGGAAAAGGCCAGAGAAATTCTGAGTGGCCTTAAGAGAAGCAGCGTGTTGTGACCCAGGCCCAAGTAAGTAGTAGGAAAATCAGTCCGTGAAAAAACTAACAAACTTTATTCGAGCAGCTGAGAATTGCTTCATTCCCAGCGTCTTTCAACTAAATTAAAGCAAATTCCTCCCAACACAAATTCCTCAGTCCTATCGCAAACCTTGGTGCAATTAGGCAAACTGCCAAAGGCCTTTCTTGGCAAACATTCAGATGTCGCAGATACAAAAATAAATGCAAGACGTAGATGAAGAAGACGAAGCTACCAACGTTGTTTTCCTGCAAAGTGCAAATGCCGTTGCTGTTCTGTTTTAAGCCTTATGGGATGGGCCAATCATCTCTTGGCCCTACTCCCGAGTTGTCCTCTTTGCTTGAGTTGCTCTTGCCTTCTGGCAGCTCTTCTCATGCGTGCATTAGGAACAGGCTCCTCCTGTTCCTCTGCCTCACTCCTATCAGGCTCTGGAGGCTCTGGAGTCCGCACCTCACTCCCCAATGGCCCTGGCCCCATCTCTGCCTCCGACGCAGAGCCCTCATCTGGGCCTTCCCCAGCCTCCAGGACTGGCCCATGTTCTTCCTCAGCCTCATCGCTGTCCGACTCCACTGCCAACTCCGCAGGCTGCTGGCGGACCACAACACAGCGCGTCCAGTTTCACCCGCTAACCCCACTTAAAGTTCTTGTCCGGCTTGCAGCATCACATACAGAAGATGGAACAGGATCAGTGGTCCCTTAACTGAATGACCAAAGATCTGGAAACCCAAACTTCGTCTATGGTGAACAGTTACGTATTAGAGACCGCACCAGAGAAATCTCAGTGGAAATACAATTTATTTATCTATTTATCGAATTGGCACACTTCCCATCTCACCTAAGTGACACTTGATCATGATAATGTTGTATCAAGATCTTGTCAAGTGCACGAGGAATATTCTCTGTTGAAACTGAAAGCAGAACAAGGACCAAAGGGTTGGAATTAAAAAAAAAAAAAACAGGCTCAAAAATTAAGACTTTCTTCATGCCAGGGGCTATTAAGGAATGGAAGAATTTATTTAGAACAGGGTTGCTCAACCTCATCAACCCAGCAGGCTATCCGGGGAATCCTGGGGATTGAAATTCATGCATCTTAAAGTCGCTGACATTGACAAACACCAAACTACAACCATGGAATTCAGTAGTCTGCCTTGAACGGAAGAGTTGTTCTCATGAAATATTTCCAAAGGGTTGTACAACCACCTGTTGGGGATGGTTTAGTGCAGGGGTCTCCAACCTTGGCAACTTTAAGCCTGGTGGACTTCAACTCCCAGAATTCCCCAGCCAGCTTTCTGGGAGTTGAAGTCCACCAGGCTTAAAGTTGCCAAGGTTGGAGACCCCTGGTTTAGTAGATTAAATTATCTACTGCTAGTGGCGTTGAAGTAGATGAATATAGGATCCTTTCATGTCATACGTTTTATTCATTTATTAAATTTGTACGCAACCCATCTCACTATCGAGAGTAACTCTGGGCACCTAATAATAATGCATGTTATGATCCTATTGCTATCATTTTTAAAAAAAAAAAATCAACCCAAATCTACTTCTTGCGTATCTTTTATTCTGAGCATTTTACAGCACAACATCACATTTTATTTTGGGAAAGAAAATCTGATAATTCATCTTTGCCTTGAAAAAATCAGCGTAACATACCATTTGTTAGCTGTCAACACTAAAGAGCCTCCGGGTGGGGCATTTATTTTTATCCTCAAGATTCCCCAATTAAAAACTCTTTTATTCCACTCTAGTTCGTTAATATTTTTAAAAAGGAGGAAATAGCGTGATTGCCTAGCAAAGACAAGCCGACAGCAATCCGAAAACTTGCTTCCAATATAATTAAACTGTTTGGGAGGGGTAGAGATTTTTTTTTTTAAAAGTCACTTTCAATCAAGTGTCACACCTTTAAATAGTGGTTAAATCTTTGCATTATGCAGCTCATCCCTTTTACAACATGGGGTTCCCGTAGAGAGTTCCCTGTTTACACTGGAATCCCTCCAGGAGTGCATCTATAAAGCTGAACAGATGTCAGGGTGGAATGCCAGCGGCAGTGGCTGTTGTCAGGGCTGTTGGGAAGGAGAACGCGGCAACAATAAGACACGGCATCTGCTGTACAAAGCTCTTACGAGTGGATCAGGGTTTGAGAGTGCTCCTCTCCTTTGTCTGGGCACACTGCCTCCCTTGTTCCTGGATGACAGGGGCCGACACGCATCATCCATCCCCTATCAGAATTTAGAAGCGCTATTTCTTTCAGTCATGCATAAGAGCTGGGGCGGCTTCCCCTCTCCTCTTTCTCCTCCTTGAAACATTGCCAAAGGGAGAGGAGGAGGAGAAACTCCTGGCTCCTACCTTCCCTAAACTTGGGACCTCCTACTACACAATTGCAGGATGCACTTGGTGTCCAAGTGAGGATGTCCCTGTCTTTTAAATTAGAAGGGTGGTGGATGACAGTTAAGGGCGACTGAGATTTAAACGCATCTTGAAGAAAAGGTTGAGTCTTCACCGTTCCAACATGCTAACTGCCACTGGCCAATTCTTCACCCTGATGGGAACTTAGAAATAAATTGCAAACAACTGGCAAAACAAGAGGCAGACTTGAACAACTGAAGCCAAATCAGTTTTACAGATAATAGTAATGATAAATAATGCAAGCACTTTATTTCCATCATGTCAAAACACACTTAATAGAAATATATTTTGTGTGTGTGTGTGTGTGTGTGTGTGTGTGTGTGTGTGTGTATGTTTTTCTTCTAGCCAGGTTTTCCGTATGTAACCAAGGTTTTTTGTAGCTCCAGCTCAGTAGAATCACATCTACTCGGTTCTGGGCTTTTTTCCTTTCTAACAGCTAGCAAGCTCTAACTGCTAGGTGGGAGAGCTTGCTAGCTGTTAGAAAGGAAAAAAGCCCAGAACCGAATCTCATCTGCCATCATCAGGCTTATATATATGTCTTTTTTCCTTTTTCGTAGGCTTTTATGTGCATAAAACCAAGCTGATTTGGGCTAACTTAGTTTCTACATGCATTCATTTAAAGACTATAATTACAGCTCTCTATAAAAATCCCTCAAATGTACTTAGGTTTGGGAAAACAATAGATATATAAATCAAATTACATGGAGAAGCAAACAACAACAAATTACATGGAGAAGCAAACAACAACAACAATGCTGTTCTTCCATGCAGCAGGAAGGAAACTTTTTTGCAAGCCTACTAAAATCTTTAAATTGGAATCTTACAGTAAGTTTTTTCTTAGGAGTGTTCTCTTTCCTCCTCTTTTTTTGACCCCCCCCCCCACACACTTTTCTTAAAAATCTGCTATTGTTAGACCTCCTTGAATCAGTTGTTCTTGCTAGTTGAATACCGCCACAAATAAATAAAAATAAAACAAATAGAACCACAAATTCAATACAATTATGAAAGGTCATTGTCTAAGCTCAACCAATCAATTACAAAGCCCTCGGCAAATAGACCAGTTAGTTAGGATTCTAGACTTCAAAACAACTTCCAAAGCTGTGGATGTGATGAAAATTCATGTCAAGTTCCTAAACTGATTTTTCAGCTCCTACTAATCCTATAGAGACGGAAGTTCTATTAAGTTCATTTCATTGTCCACAAGCTTGGCACATGAGGAACAATGACTCCGGTGAGATTCGAAGCGTCAAAGGATAGAAAATTAGATGAATTCAGAAACAAAAACCAAACTGGGAAATTAACATACTCCCAAACACATATATAATTTGGAAAGTAAGATCTGGGTTCACCCATGTATTGTTTAGACACTTGCATAATGAAAAAACTATGCTGCTAAAATGTATGAAAACTATGTCTCCATTTTTCCCTAAGTGATTTTGAGGAGTGAAAAGTAGCACTCCACTGCTAAATTAAAGGGAATCCTTTCTGATTCCTCACAGGCATTCACATTTCACTGTGGAGTCCAGAAATCATAATGTATTAGCTTGCAACTTAGCATTATTTTTCAGTAGATACCTTATAAACAAACACAGGCAAAACTCTCTCTCTTTTTTTTAGAAGGGAAATTAAAACACACATACAAAATAATAATATGCCTCATATTAGGCAAGGCTTGTTTTTCCATTTGACAATTAGAAATTGTTTTTGGCTCCACTGTAGCTCAGGGAAAAAAAATTAAAAAGCTAATTGGCCTTGTACTGTTAAATACTTTATTCAGATGGTTGATTAATGAGGTGCCATATACATAAGCTACGGACTTTATTTTTCTTTTGGAATGGAGCAAACGAGAAAAGGAGAATAAAGCAAAGAAAGTTGTAGAATTTGTTTGGGCAAACATTTCTACCCCTCCCTTCCAGCCCCTCCGGGAGAATTAAGAAAAAGAGCTCCTGAAATCCAATTTAGGTACCGATGCAAATAAAATTTAAATAACCAAATTATTAACGTCGCACAACAAAAAAAGGAGAGAAATTATGTTGGAACAATGAGTAACATGGACATTGTCTGCCGGTGCTATGTGAATGTATGTATGTATGTATGTATGTATGTATGTATGTATGTATGCATGCATATATGTATGCATGTGTTTGTGTGTGATGTGGGTAAATATATATAAGCTTTGCTGTGCTGCTGATAAAAAAAGGAAAACATATAAGGCATCCTTTGCACAAGAGGCAAGTTTCGTGTATATTTTTCTAAAGCTCGCAAGGGCACAAACCAGAGGAAACCCTGATAAATAACTCCTTTCCTGGTTTCTTACTGCTTATGAAACAAACCTGATTGGCTGTGTTTGCCATTCTGGTGTATTTGTCACAATAAACCCCAGTCCCATTATGTTTATAGAGGTCCTTCAAGCATGTCACTACTGCTTGGAAATCTGACTGGTTCCATCACTGTGTACATTAAATAGTCATGTACTTACATTAAACAGTGGGGAGTTCACACATTGCGAGTTTTAAAACAGATGTGGGCATTCTGTTGCCATGCTAGAATGGAGGGGGTGGGCTTGTGAAAATGGGTGGGGGGGGAAGGAAAACTTGCAACAGTTTGGTAGGAATTTAATCACCCCATGATTGAATGTTCATTCTTTATTCCCTTCCTTTTCTTAACCCGGCCAACACCCTAATGTTGGAATTACAGAAAAAAAAAAATCTAAACAGAGAAAACACAACTTTATTGTTATTATTACCATTGTTGTTGTCAGTAAATGAGATGGGGATGGGGAATAACAGAACAGATTCTGAATTTGGAATTCTTTGTGGCTTGGAATATTTTTTAAGCGGGGTGGGCCAGCAAGGGTACCCTGGGATTTACTGACAGAAGAATTTTTGACAGTTGATGGACAAATGAATTCCGTCATGGAAGCGTTAGTCGAACGCGGCAGGGCCAGATGGAAAATTGCAGCCCTCACAGCTTGTCTTTAATATTAATATTTTTTTCTCTCTCTCTTTCTTTTTTTGCAGGAGATCAGTATTCCCTAATTCCCTAAAATGTTTCAATGCATCTTGAGATATTGGGGATTTTTTTTCATACCTTTCACCACCTACTCTGGGTAAGAAGTGCTCCTTTGTGCTAATGTAATTTTTCCACTCTTCTGCTCATTAAAAAAAAAGAGAGAAATTGCAAATAACAACAGAAAATCGGCACAGCTACAGAGCTGTTGAAAATTCTATCCACCTCTCAATGAGTAATATCTTAACCTTGGACTCAAATTTAAGGGCTTGCATCAAGCTGTTATTACCAACAAGTTTCCCCTTGCAGAAATAACACTTCATAAAAACCTCCAGGGAGGTAGGGGTGGGGGGTGTCTCATATAGGTTGTGTATCCAGGTCTTTATCATCTCTTCCTCTTCTTCTATAATCCATACGGTTTCTTCTCCCCAGCCTTCCGAAAATACTTCCATGCTCTCTTTATCCGGAGTTGGTTCCTCAAAACACAACTGGGGGAAAATAATAATCATGCCAAATAACCCCCTCCTTTCACCAATGGAAACCCTTGTTAAGTTTCTCTGTCGAGGATTTTAAAGAAAGATAGAAAATATACTGTTTCATTGGGGAAGACGAATTAAAAAAAAATAGGGGCATGATCATGTAGTTGATAAAAAGAATCTCCAACGTAGATAGGTGTCATGTGGATGGCTTGCTCATCACTCTGCTTTCCTTGGGCAATTGTGGGCAGCGTCACATCTGCCACTATGTTCACGGGATAATGTAGTAGGTGTGGCAATGGCTTATTAAATTCATTTGTAAAATTCATGAACATTTGGTAAGTCTCTTAGAGGACCCACCGGCTTTATTAGAGATACCCAATTTGTTCCTCTCTACCTTATAGGAGTGCCTCTTAATGTACCTTGGGTGCAATTTCTCAAAAGGGACCTATGGTAGGATAACCAATAAAAAAGAATACTTTTAGCTGAGGGTTGAAACGAAGGATCCTTGATGCTCTCTGAGCTTGGTTGTTTTCTTGCAGATGTTACATTAGGTAACATCATCAGGGCTATGGCAGGAAAAGAATTTGCTATGAAATTTAGGAAGGGATTTCTGTGGCTCCCCCAGTTTCAGAATGATGTTAGTTGAATCAATTATTCTGTACAGACATGAGCAATAAATCAGCTTAACTGGAATTTAATGTGAGGTCCTGATTCTTTGCACCCGATACTGGTGACACAAGATTCACTCTATCTGGAATCAAACATGGTCATGTCTACAGCAAAGTGGAAGGAATGAGACAAGCTGGCAATGATTCACTTTAGCCAGGATGATTTGAATGCATATACTCAAACTATGGCTTAGCAGAGATCCTAACTTTCTGTTTTATGTTTTACAAGAGACACTGACTAGCAAATAGGGGTAAAGGAAGAATTACCTTTTGAAAGATAAACCAACTTCACATATGTAGTTGAATATTGCAGGCTGAGCATTACATGTTATCTTCACTCCTGAAACTTTCACATTAAGACTGGAACAGAGGCCAATTTTAATATTCATGTTAAGACTGGAATAGAGGCCAACAGGCTCAAGCTACATAGGTGCAGCTATCTAGAGGTTTGTGAGAAATTCTGAAAAAGCAAAGCTCCTTTGAGGTTTAGAATGAATGCATAACAATAGCCATATCAATAGTACTTAGACTTATATACCACTTCACAGTGCTTTGCAACCCTCTCTAAGCTGTTTAGAGAGTCAGCATATTGCCCCCAACAATTTGGGTCTTCATTTTACTAACCTTGGAATGCTGGAAGGCTGAGTCAGCTAGTCAGGATCGAACTCCTAGCAGTGGGCAGAATTAGCCTGCAATACTGCATTCTAACAACTGCACCACCACAGCTCATATATATGGAGCAGACGCTGGATATGCAACACTATTGACCCCACTCTTTGTGTTGATCCCATCAAGATTAGTTGCCTGAAAAATGGTGGTGAGATTGGCCTTGTTTGCTACCGTATTTTTCAGACTATAAGACACACTTTTTTGTCTCCCAAAAGGGGATGAAAATGTCTGTGCATCTTATAGACTGAATATTGCCGAAGCCCCGCCCACCCACCAGCTGATTTTTTTGCCTCCGCATGCCCCATTTTGGGGCCTTTTTTCGGCCTTTTTCAGGCCTTTTTCCAGCCCATTTTCTGGACCTTTTTTCAGCCCATTTTTTATGCTTTTTTCAGCCCGTTTTCAAAGCTTTTTTTGGCCAATTTTTTGGAAAAAAACAGCCTGAAAAAAGCCTCAAAAACAGGCCAAGAAACCCTTGAAAATGGGCTGAAAAAAGCCTCAAAAATAAGCAGAAAAAAAGCCTAGAAAACAGGCAGACAAAAGCCTTGAAAAAGGCCCAAAAATGGGGCATGCGGAGGCCAAAAACTTTTTTATGCTGATTTTCTCTTCTAAATTTAGATGCGTCTTACAGTCAGGTGCATCTTATAGTAAAAAAAAATACGGTAGATTATTTTCGTTGTGTTAATAAGACTTGCTACTACAGCAAATACAACCCAATTATGTGTATGCATCTTCCATTTATCAACAGATTTTAAAATGATTAATCTCAGCAATTAATTGATTAAACATCATTGTTCTGATTAAAAACCCAGCCATTAAATTACAGGGGTGCATCATTCATGATCAATGGCAACCTATTTAGATTTGGCTCTTTGAAAGTAGTTCTAGAAAGTGTAAAGTACTGTAGCTTGAGAAATTAGTTCTAAGCAGAGGAATTTGCTTCCACATGTATTCTCAAAGGAAAGCAGCCCCCTCTGTATTTCTCAGTAAACATTTATCCTTCCCTCTTGAAAAGAAACAGCTCTTGCAAATATATCTTCAACAGGCAAAAGGGGGAGAAACTTAGACATTTTGTGAAATGTGGCAGAGGTTACGGTAGAATAAAATCCTTGGCACAGCAGAAGCAAACAGTTAAGTCCACCATTTACTTCTAGCAAATTCCGACAGAATGGTGTCACTATCTAGGAAAGATTTAAGTGATTAAACCTTTATACAAGAACACGGAATGTTTACAGAGAATAAGATCTTGTCCACAGAATTTCCATCAAAACTTTTGAATTATGGAAGAGGGAATAAAACATAGTCTCAGACTCATGTCATGAATCTGGAGCATGCAAACTAAAAGAAGACAGATTGTCTTCTTGAATTGAATTGGCCAGAAACTTCTGGTAATTGATATTACAACAATTTTCTCCCATATGAAGCATTTCAATGCTTCATATGGCATTATTATGGCATTATTAACCTCCTAGCTACAAATGGCATTATTAACCTCCTAGCAGAGGTGGGTTTCTGCAGGTTCTGACCAGTTCTGGACAACCGGTAACGGATATTTTGAGTAGTTCGGAGAACCGGTAGTAAAAATTCTGACTGGCCCCGCCCCCACCTATTCTCTGCCTCCCAAATCCCAGCTGATTGGGAGGAAATGGGGATTTTGCAGTAACCTTCCTCTGGATTGGGGAGGGAATGGAGATTTTACAGTACCCTTCCCCTACCACACCACCAAGCCACACCCACAGAACCGGTAGTAAAAAATTTTGAAACCCACCACTGCCTCCTAGGTAGGGATTATAGTACTTCAGGGCACTTCTTGACGAATTTATCTTTTCTTTTATGTACATTGAGAGCATATGCACCAAATTCCTTGTGTGTCCAATCACACTTGGCCAATTAAAAAAAAAAAGACTATTGATTGAATTGATTGACTAAGTTAGTATGGCTGCTGCACCTATTAGCTTTGCAAAATCTCAGTTTTGGGGGAGGTGCCTTTGAGTCAGTGTTGACTCCTTGCAACTGCCTGGACAAGTCCCTAAACTTTCTTTGCCAAGGTTTTTTCAAAATGGCTCACCATTGCCTACTTTCCGGGACTGAGAAAGAGTGACTGGCTCAAGGTCACCGAGCTGGTTTTGTGCCTAAGGTGAAACTAGAACTCATGGTCTCCTGGTTTCTAATCTGGTGCCTTAAGCACTGTATGAAACCGATTCTTTTTCCATAGATTTTTACAAAAGGCCAGGAAAAAATGTTTTCTTCTGAGCCATCTAACTTATTGGGGTTAATTTCACCTGATTTTCAGAGGGACCACTTTCAAATGAGTAGCACTGAACTCTAGCTCTTCAGTTCTTTCTGGAGGCTTCTGGCCACCTGTTGTGGCCCATCAGCGGCCTGTGCAGCTAGTAGCTGATTCCGACAGTGAGGAGGCTGGTATGGTGCTGCGCCAGTAGCCTGTGCAGCTGGCACTCAAGTCGGACAATGAGGAGGCTGGAGAAGATGTGGTGCCAGAAGCGGGAATTCAACCAGGGTCTTCAGAACCTCCAGAAGCTCCCATAAGTGAAGAGGAAGAAGAGGAGGAGCCTCTTCTCGATGCACGGGCACGCAGAGCTGCCAAAAGGCAGGAGTGGCTCCTTAGGAGGAGGTCTCCTTGAGAGTAAGGCTTGGGGCTAATTGGCCACTGCCTTAGCCTATTTAAGGAAGGACAATGACTGAGGCAATTTGCAGGGAACAACTTCGTTCACTCTCCTTCGCGTCTTGATCTTAGTTCTCTTATCAGTTTCCTGCAAATTGCTTCTGGGCTTTCTGCCAACCATAGTAAGATTACGATTATTTATTCTTTGGATTCTTGTAGGCTGTTAAGAAAGTTAGTTAACAGCCTTTGTTTGAAAAAGACTGATTTAATTTAGTAAACTAAGGTTTGTACAGACTTTGTGAGTGCCGCGTTCTTTGGGGTCCGTAGTTGGGGCAGAACACCACCATGACCTCATAGGTAGCCACCTACTTCTCAAAAGATCTCATTAGAATAATTGTACACTATTTGAGTGGCTTTGTGGAAGATCCTTCCCCAATGCCTTTGCCATCATCTATGTGACAACCTTTGCATATCTGAGAAACATTATAATCGCCATATTCAGGTGTTTGTTCTTGTCCTTTGTCCACAAACCATCCAGGCATATATTAATGAAAATTATACCTTTTATCTTTGTTGGTAATGACATATTCAGAAGAGTTTTGGTAAATACGCTTGCATAAATATACAGAGAACGATATGCATGGCAAGATCACTTGCAACCTCCGATACAAATCCTGCACAGAACTTTATGCTAAAAAAATAAGATTGGATTATCTGATGCCCATCAAGTGTTTTTAATTCTCAGGACCACTTAATAGTAGCATGTTGCTCAGGAATAAAGGCACCAGATTATTACTACCTTATTGTAGTTAATATATCTACATAATCAAGTCATACATGGAGGGTTTCAAAAAGTATGAACTGTGCACAATGCATAACTGTGCAATTGAAGCCGTAGTCTTTTTTAATGTTTAAAAGAGGATGGAGTTGCATCTGCCATTTTGACTCTTTTCAACTGCCTGGATGGATGCTCTAATACAGCGGTTCTCAACCTGTGGGTCCCGACCCCTTTGGGGGGTCAAACGACCCTTTCACAGGGGTCGCCTAAGACCATCGGAAAACACATATAGCTGCGTTTTCGGCTTGGGAACAGCTGTCTCGCCAGGGAACGGGCCAGTAACTGGTTGTCCTCCAGTAAGAGGCACGCCGGCCCTCTTGGAAAAAGTTGAGGCACATGCATGGAGGGTACGCACATGCGCAGAGCAGATGCACATGCGCAGTGTGAGATGCATGTGCATTAGGAGCATGGGGGGGTCATGCGCGCATGCTCAAATGGGGTTGCCCATTGCACTTTGGGTGCTGGCACACGAGAGCGTGCGAGCGCTCGCACGCTCGGACTGTTGGCATGCATTTTATGGCTGGGGGTCACCACAACATGAGGAACTGTATTAAAGGGTTGCAGCATTAGGAAGGTTGAGAACCACTGCTCTAATAGATCAAAAGAACGGAGCGAAATGGAGCGGAACGGAATGGAGCAGAACGGAGCGGAGCGGAGCAGAGTGGAACGGAGCAGAACGGAGTGGAATGGAATGGAGCAGAATGGAATGGAACAGAACAGAACAGAAGCAGTGATGGCGAACCTTTTCGGCACAGAGTGCCCAAACCAGAACACACGCGTGTGCACTTGCCAGCTGGTCTTTTGGTTTTCACCACTCTGGCGCGCATCTAGACTAGCTGGCTGGCATGCATGCACGCGCCGAAAACCAGACAAACAGCTGGCGACGGGGCGCGTGCCCACAGAGAGGGCTCTGTGTGTCACCTCTGGCACATGTGCCATAGGTCCCCCATCACGAGAATAGAGCTATTTCTGCATTCCATGGACTATTTAAGATTGTTCCATTAGAACTGTGCTAAAATCGACACTGCAATCTCTTAAATTTTCTCTTCCCCACCAAAGAAGGTTGTTTTTCCACCTGACTCTCAAGGTGCTTAAACATCTATTTTGAGTTTTCCTGAAGGGGCCTTTCTGTCTAGCTTTGTGTTTGCAATCAATGGAAAAGAAAATTCTTTCCATCTGTTTGCAGCCTCCCTAGCTGCCCTCACTTCTCAATCCAAAGACAAACCGAATTCCTTCTTGATGTCCCCTCTTGGGATTTCATCACAGGGTGGAAAGCCAGAGTGGCTGCTGATCACTGGAAAAAGGACTGGGCAGTGAAGAAGGGATGCTGTTGACCAATTCAACAATAAATTAATGGAAGACCACTGTATGCTATCCATGGAAATTTCTCAATTTTTCATATTTTAATATCTTTAGATTTTTTAGCATTTTAACTTGTGTTCACCGCCCTGAGTCCTTTGGGAGAAGGGCAGCATATAAATATTTGTAAATAAATAAATAAATTAATTAATTAATTAATTAATTAATTAATTTTGATCACGGGGATTGACGCCACTTATATTCGTGGACAATTTTTAACACACACCCCTTGGAGGCAGAAAATTGAAGAAAAAATGTACTATTGTGGCAAAAAGACCTTACTGGAGAGGAAATCACATGAACTCCAAACCAATGTCTTTAAGATTATAACTCTTTTTCTTGTTTTTTTTTTTTTAATTTGATTTATATGCCGCCCTTCTCCGGAGACTCAGGGCGGCTTACAATGCGTTAAGCAATAGCCTTCATCCTTTTGTATATTTTATACAAAGTCAGCTTATTGCCCCCACAAACTGGGTCCTCAATTTACCTACCTTAGAAAGGATGGAAGGCTGAGTCAACCTTGAGCCTGGGGAGATTCGAACTTGTAGTAATTGCAGGCAGCTGGATGTTAATAACAGCCAGCTGCGCCACCAGGCCCCTTCTTTTGGGGGTAAACCTGTATAGAAGAAGGAACACTACAGAAAATAAGGTAAGTTCAATTCTAGGGAATCTCCTTTTATATGTCCATATAAGGAAAGAGAAGCAAAGGGAGGGGGTAAATAATGCAATGAGATTTACATCATCATGCTGTAAGCTTTACCCATTTTGTATGCGTGTTGTGATACAGCATGCATATACGAAAGAGATGGAGCTTACAAGTAGTCCTTGTTCATTGCCCATAGTTTGAACTTGAAACTCAATCATTAAACAAAATGGTTGCTAAGTGAAACCAGGACTGTGCTTATGAGCTTGCTTCATCTTTCTTTTGCTTTACAGATCTGCAAAGGTTGTAAATGCCAGGACTGATCGTAAAGTTACTTTTTCATCACTGTTGTAATTGCAAATGTTTATTAAGTAAGGCAGTTCCTAAACGAGGACTATCTGTACATTGCAAAAGCCCATCATCATTTTGATGAAAGAAATGGGTCTTGCTACCAAAGAATTTTACTCTAGTGTAATGTAGTGTAGTGTAGCATGTAGTGTAGTGTGAAGTGTATTGTGTTGTCCTGTCCTGTCCTCTCCTCTCCTCTCCTCTCCTCTACTTTACTCTACTCTACTCTACTGTACTCTACCCTCCTCTACTCTACTCTACTCTACTCTACTCTACTCTACTATACTATACTATACTATACTATACTATACTATTACTATGCTATTACTATACTATACTATACTCCCATATCGCCTGGCACGCACAGGGTCGCCCGTTCCTCTTCTGGGTTTCTGGCGCACATGTGTATGCGACGATCAGCTGGCCTTTTTGCGTGCGACAGTGGCGGAAACTAGAAGAGCTGGTCTTCCATTTTCCTGCCTGAGCATGTGCGCCGGGCAGCTGATCATCGCACTCACATGCACACCAGAAACCCGGAAGAGTAGCTGGCTGGCGCATGCCCACACTGGCAACCAGAGGTTCATTTCCGGGTGCACACATGTGCCCTGGGCAGCTTCTCTTCCAGGTTGTCGCCCAGACGATCATGCACACACTCCCTTTTTGGCACTCAGTGCTGAAAAGTTTCACCATCACTGCTATACACTATACACTCATCTTCCTATTTTCAGACAATGAAAAGTATAGGGAGTGGTCTATCACCATTCCAGAGTTACCCATCCTTTTCTGTTCTTTTTCCCCCTTCTTGAAACCTGATGAGAACCTCTTAGGCCCTAAGCTTCTTCCAAGATATAGTTGTCTACTGTTGGTTGATGTCCAGAATGAGTTCCAGAGACATGGCTCCATTTCCCCTCGCACATATCCCCATATTGTGTTTGCATAAAATATCTGTTGGAAGATGTTTAAAAAACAAACTAATGCAGCAAACGAAGGGAAGAGATACAGCTCAGTGGCTACGTTCCCACCCTGTGTTTAGTTGGGAGGTGACTAATGTCTCATAGAAACTTCTAAAGCCTGTCAGTGTTAAGGGTGGAAAGAGCAGTCTAACCTCAAAGAGCAAAAGGTTTCTTTTGAGTCAAAGCAGCTGAATTACAGAAACAATTTAACTCAATCCGATATGGGATTCTTGACTGACCTACAAGTCAGCCTTCCCAGAAATAATGGCTGGAGCCCCAGCAGACCTGCAAAAATGAGGTTCCCCATTATAGAACTTGCTGGCAGATATTTGGCAAACACTGAAAATGTCTTTAAAACAATAACTGGCTACAAGCTCCAACAAAGTCATAGATGCCCCTACTCGGACTGCTTGCCAATGCCCCACATAGGAGGCCTTGCCACCAGCAAGCACTAATAACCCACAACAGGGTCATTGACACCTACATTCCAGAAATATAGGCATCACTCCCACCTACTCTCAATAACAATGCACCAAAGAGAAGCTCAGTCACTGCTTGAAAGATTCAAGCCAGCATTGATGTCAGGCATAAAAACTCAGGACCACACAAAATTCTCGTTGATTTATTCCTCATGCCCATACACAAGAATCTATTCAACTAACAGTCAGCGCTAAACTGGCCCTAGATAAGAGTCAATAAAATTCAAGAGAGGTTAGTCTTAGACCACTACTGCAATGATTTCTACATGGGGCTCCCCTTGAGGAGCACCCAGAGGCTCCAACTGGCGCAGAGTGCGGCCGCACGGGTGGTTATGGGAGCGACGTGGTGCTCCCATGTAACACCTCTCCTGCGCGAGCTGCACTGGCTCCCGGTGGTCTTCCATGTGAGCTTCAACGTTTTGGTTACCACCTTTAGAGCGCTCCATGGCTTAGGGCCTGGTTATTTATGGGACCGCCTGCTGCCGCAAACAGCCTCCCACCGGCTGGTACGCTTTCACAGAAAGGGACTCCTCCGGGTACCGTCGGCCAAACAATGTCAGCTGGCAGAGCCTTCTCTGTGGGGGCACCTACTATCTGGAACGAGCTTCCCCCAGAGATACGGAGGATCCCGGATCTACGCATCTCCCGCCGTGCTCTTAAAACCTTTTTATTTCATCAGGCCAGTCTGGCCTAACCTTTCCCATTCTTTTTTAACGTAAATTTTAATGTAAATTTTAATTTGTTCTTAACCTGGGGTTTTAAATTTGTCTTGGGCTAAATTGATTTAATTCGATTTTACTTCTGTTCTTAATTTTTGTATTTTACGTGTTTTATTCTGTGCCTGTTCACTGCCCTGAGTCCTTCGGGAGTAGGGCGGTATACAAATTAAATAAAATGAAAAAATAAAATGAAAAATTTGTGGGAACGTAATGATTCCAGGCTGATTGCTCTCTTGACTCCACCTCCAGACTCTGCCTGTCTTTCTCCTACAATTGGTTCGGCAAGACTCCTTCAGACATGTTTGCTTGGTCCCAAATCTGCCATGATCATCTCCTTTATAGGACATTCATGGATAGAAGAATCCACCCATCACATGGCCCGTGTAAATATCCCCAACATCTCCAATCCAACACATAACAAAATCAAAGTATCAGTCTCTTTTTACCAGGCAACCTCTCCAGTGGTGGGTTTCTACCGGTTTGCCCCGGTTCGGATGAAGGCTCCGCACCCCATGGCCAGATGTCATCATGAAAGCTCTGCGCATGTGAGAAGGTTCTGTGCATGCACAGAAATGCCACACGTGAGCACTCACAGTTCCGAACTGATAGTGAAAGTAAGTGAAACCCACTACTGAACCTCTGTTGACCCAGGCAAATAACAACAACAACAACAACAACTTTATTGTCATTGTACGTGTATATACAATATACCCATACAACGAAATTCACTTAACACCCAAAGACCAGGTCCAACACACATAACAATCCCCAACACACTCCCTCCCTCCACAAATTCCCCTCCCCTAAACCACCCAAACATCCACACAACAGACCGAGTAATGCTGTGACATCCAGAATGATGAGGAAGGGACCAATGATAACATGAAGGTGAATCTACTGTTTCAGGAGCAGATACAGTAAGTGATCAAGAACTTCTATGCTAGAAAAGACCTATCACTCTCAGCCCCCAACATTTGATTGATTGTGATGGGTACAAATCACAAGCATAAATAAATAAACTTCCTGGGGAAAAAAATTGAGCAGAAATTCTCTACTCCCCTTACGGAGACTTTTAACCCAGTTTGTGTGATTATGTGATGCCATAATTACCAGTAAGGAGGTCTGACTGCATTCCTAGCTGAATATCCAAGGATGTCATGGAAACCCAGCCAATATTTTGGATATGCCTCACCCTGTTTAAAACTGTTTATTAATTGTGCATAATATAAGTGGTTCCAGACTATAAGTTGTTGGTTGTTGTTTTTTAATGGCTAGGTAACAGGTTCATTCAAACTGTTATTCAGAGAAAAGAAATGATGTTGGTAAATTCCAATTTTAATACTAATAAAAAATGTTTTGATTTTGTAATACCAGAATGGAACTTTATTCTGAATAAAGCTGCAACTAATTGCAGTTTTTATTATTTTATATTTTTAGGTGATCGTTTCATATGTTATATTTACAGTTGGTTAGAAATAAATTTAAGAGAAGAAAAACATCTAAAGAAGCATAATTTCCTTACTTGGTTTTCTAAGCGTGTATTAAGATCAACAACATATTTGCAGTATATACTGGATATAAGAAACTGCAACTGTACAAAAACTCCTCTCCATCTTATATATAACATTTCTCTCTCTCCCCCTCCCTCTCCCTCCCTCCCTCCCTCCCTCCCTCCCTCTCTCTCTTTCTTTCTTTCTATTATGTTCCTTTCTTTTAAGGAAAACTAATTTTCCCTAAAATTCTCAACTCCATTTTAAGAAAAAAAACCTGAAACATTCAAATTGACTGTTTTGCATTTTTGAATCAATACATCAAATAAAATTCACTATCATTCAAAGTTCACATTTTGGGGAATACAATGCAGTTCATTTATTTGCCCATCTTAAGAAGAAAAATGGAAAAATACAAATGGAAATAATGCAGCATATTATTTATAGTGCAGGAAATGCAAACCGTTTGAAAAGTCATACATCTGATAACATTATAAGCATACAGTACACATTTGGCAAAATGTGTACCACCAAATACATTGAAATCTTAGTCCAAATTTAAAAAAAAATCCAATTCAATGAACTGAGTTTGATAAAAGCCCCAAAATGAAAACAAAGTAAAACTGAAATCAATGTATTCAATCATCCCTACTGTAACATTAATCTACAGCTGTTTCCAAGCTGATTTCTTCCCTGCTGGTTATGGAAAATCAATGCATGGAATGTCAGACCCAGGATATTGTAATCTAATGCCAGCTCCTGTGTTTTTTCTCGCTCCTCGTTCAATGTCATAAAGGAATTTTTGCTTCTGAAAGTTTAACTCGAGAGAAAATTTCCATGGATGGCATACCATCATCTTGCACTTCCATAGAGAACAAAGGACCAATCCATAGATGTGAATGCCTTGCCTTTACTATACAATCATATTTTAGCCACCCAAGCTTCAAAAGAACTTTGGATGGCTTGTCCTCCTAGGCGATTTCATTTTTTCCAACCTACGGAATGGAAAGATATTGTTCTCCAAGAGGTCAAGATTCATCGACCAACCAGATGCTTCTCCAAAAGCAGAAATGAACACCATTAGATCTGATGAAGAGAAATGTTGGTCTCCATTAAGTCAGGATCTAAAATAGACTGAATCAATGCAGAGGCTGCAGAGAAAACATAAATCCTGAAAATTTCTTCCAACACATTCTGATGGGCAAGGCAGTTGAGTTCAGAACTTTGATAGCTGCTCCTTCTTAAGTCCTCCCCTCTCCCCTCTCAATCTAGCTTCCAACTGTTCTCCCTTGCTTTCTGGCAGAAAACAACTACACCAACATATACACAATGCTGCAGAAGCCACAGAGTGTAAGTCTTGTTTTCAGGTAGGATGAGACTGTCACAGTGAAAGGGGGGGTCCTTGCTTTGTGATGTTATTTTCCCTTGGAGACAATCATGGAATTAATCTGCCCAACTTCCTCACCCAAAAATTCAATGAATTTCAAAAAGGCTGCTTGGAGCAGCTTAGAGAAGCTCTACTCTAAACTAGTCTTGGCACCTATTCTTGAGCCCAAGAAGCTAAGATGCTAGAATTTGAATGGAACAGACAGAAAGAGACACATTTGATAGATCCAGCATGAATCCTAGACCAAGATCCTAACATAAGATTTGCTGAAGAAGCAGCTTCTGCCTACCAGTTATGGCAGCTGACTTAGCTAGAGGTGCCTCTCCTCTTCCTTGAGGAAGAGCTTAGACTTCAAAAGTTCCTTTTTGGGAGAAAAGAAAGAAGCCGTAAATTTATCACTAACCAGGCCTTGCAAGATAAAAGTTAGGACCGTCATGTCCGCCCAGAATCATGGACAGCGTTGCATAAATACACCTACGCTTAACATGATTTCTTCTGGATGCTGTTTTCTTCCATCCCACCACAGTCTTCCCCCGCACGTTTTCCCTTCTCCGTCCCTTGTTTGCTACATCTGTACTTTATTCAATGAACACATCTGCATTCTTTCTCTCTGTTTTCAGCCAGAAACTCTATCCAGCCCTTATCACTGACACCTCTCTGCAGTTTCAAATTCTGACCTTGTGCCAAATCCCCATTTCCTGCTGTTTAATTTCCATTCATTTACTCTTGTTTTTGCTTCTACTGCCATTCTCAGCATGGGGCAGCTCTAACCCAGCTTCTTCTAATTTTTTAAGGAAGGCTCCCTATTGAGTGCTATTGGAATCTGATCTGCTGCTCTGCGCCAATGGCAGTCTGTTGTTTATACTACCTAACAACAGTTGCCAATATTACGTCTTTCCCTCTCTTTGTTTCGCTGTTTAAGTGTATGTGCTAAGGCCCAAGAGGACGCTTCTCCACATATGGTGACCCATTAGGTCTACCTTTATTATTACTTCTGCAGAATCTGAAGTAGCCCCTATATTTAGAAGGGAAAGAAAGAAAGAAAGAAAGAAAGAAAGAAAGAAAGAAAGAAAGAAAGAAAGAAAGAAAGAAAGAAAGAAAGAAAGAAAGAAAGAGGGAGGAAGGGAGGGAGGGAGGGAGGAAGGAAAGAAGGAAGGAAGGAAGGAAGGAAGGAAGGAAGGAAGGAAGGAAGGAAGGAAGGAAGGAAGGAAGGAACTCCGTTAAGGTAACGAAAGAATGATCAGGATTCAAAAATAGAGTGAATGAAGGCAGAGGCTGGAAAGAGGGGGGGGGAGGAAGAGGGAGGGGGAGAGAGAGAGAGAGAGGAAAAATATAAAACCTAGAATTTTATTTACATAGGACTTGATGATCAGCTTCTATTCCTTCCCTTAGAAATCAGAAGCTTAGAAAAGGTTGAAGATCTTTAAAGTTTTGAGTTGTTTTGCTTCATAATACAAAAACCCTTTACATTGCTGTTGTTTTTAATTGTGCCCATATAGTTACTGGTTTGGAGGCTCTTTATTATTCTACTTTTGATATTTAGTGTTTTGCTGATCTGAATATGGAAACAAAACATATATTTTAATTGCTGTGAAAATGCTACTGAACGCATAAATATTCAGAAGAAAGTTGTGTGGAATTTACTGTACTGATAAAGATATAGGAGGGCAGCTTAAATTCTCTTGAAGACCATAAAAAATTAAAGTTGTGAACAAATCCTTGAAAGAAAGAAAAATGATGTCAATTCTCCTAAAGAATTAAAACTGATTAATTTGAACTACCTATTTCTAACCCAGCCTCTTAGCCTAAAACAGGCATAAAAATGAATTTGCTTTGTTCCTCGTCACCTTTCAAGATGGTATTTCCAGGGGCAATTCTAATAAAAAGCCAAAAATAAAACTAACGCTAGATGCATTGCTGACACATTCTGCATCTCTATGAAACGTGGCATCTTGCATGAAACAGGAAAGTTACCAATATCCCTACAGTATCTAGTCCAGTGATGGCTAACCTTGTTGCCGTCGCGTGCCAAAAGTGGGGTAGCGCGGGGGGGGTCACGTGTGTGTGTGCCCACACCTGTAAGTCAATACTCCCTGCCCCCCCCTGTGCATGCGCACATGACACCCCCATGCTCCCCACGCTTTTGGTACGCAATGGCCCGGTGGGCCCAGTAGGCTGTTTTTTCGCCCTCCCCAGGCTCCAGAGGCTTTCTGGGAGCCTGAGGAGGGTGAAAACAGCATTCCCCACCTCCCCGGAGGCGCTCTGGAGGCTGGAAACAGCCTTTTTCCTGACTTCTGGTGGGCCCAGAAGGCCCGAAAATCAGCTGGCTGGCACACGCATGCGAGCAGGAGCTGAGCTAGGGCAAAGTTCCCGTGCCCACCGATATGACTCTGCGTGCCACCTGTGGGTTCGCCATCCCGGATCTAGTCGCCATAGGTTCGCCATCACGGATCTAGTCCCTGTGGCCAGGAATGTGCAACTGATATTTGCAGGTACTTACCAAGTGATGCCATCTAATCTACTTAGATGGTGGCGCAGCAGACTAAAGCACTGTTATTAACACCAGCTGCCTGCAATTACTGCAAGTTCAAATCTCACCAGGCTCAAGGTTGACTCAGCCTTCCATCCTTTCTAAGGTAGGTAAAATGAGGACCCAGATTGTGGGGGCAGTAAACTGACTTTGTATAAATTTGCAAAAGTATGAAGGCTATTGCTTAATGCATTGTAAACCGCCCTGAGCTCTGGAGAAGGGCGGCATATAAATCAAACAAACAAAACAAAAAAACTTAGGTTGATCTTAGAAGCCAAACTGGCCTTAGCTCTGGTTAATATTTGGGGGCAGCAATTCCAGGGAATAGAATAACAGAATAACAGAATAACAAAGTTGGAAGAACCTTGGAGAACTTCTACTCCAACCCTATGCTCAAAAAGGAATACCATTCCTATACCATTCCAGAGAAGTGGCTATCCAGTCTCTTCTTAAAAACCTCCATTGATGGAGCACCCACAACTTCTGAAGGCAAGTTGACCCACTGATTAATTGTTCTGTCAGGAAATTTCTCCTTAGTTCTAGGTTGCTTCTCTCCTTGATTAGTTTCCTTCCATTGTTTCTTGTCTTGCCTTCTGGTGCTTTGGAAAATAGATTGTAATAACACCCTGGTTGTTACAATAGATTATTAGATGGGAAGGTTAAAATGCCTCCCAGTAGAAGGCAGTGGCAAACTACTTCAAGAATGTTCCCGAGAGAACTACATGAATCCAGTTATCAACTGTAAAAGCTGGACATGATGCTTTTTACTTTAAAATTTGCAGGCAAATGGGGGGGGGATTAAGGGAAAAGTAGAAAGCTGGGTGTCAGAGTCACAATTAGGGCTTACATTCTTGGATACAGGTCAAGAGGTCCCTATTTTCCTAGGGGCCAAAGCTGAGCCCTGCATAATGTTTCTCCTACACAGTACAATGCCTTTCCCCCCACCCCACCCCCACACACCTCTCTGAACAGCCAGATAGCGATGCAACAAAGAAAACAAACAACAGGGGAAAATTCAATACTTGAACTATATCTGGGTGGTGACAGCAGTAAGAAAAATATATTGGGTCCCTAGGTGAAGGCATTGTTGACAGGAACAAGAAAACTGTGCGCCTTTCAAAGGGTCTTCCACAAAGAATGTGCGCAAAGTGTAACACAAAATGGTAGCATGGAAATCTCATAAATATAAGCATGGAATGTCCGAAACTAGCTTTCTAATAACGGTTTGTTGATATAGGGTTAGTTCAAAAATTGGCAGGGTTCATCCATGGTGGGTTTATGACTTGTTTAGGGCCTTGCCTGTTCCACAAATCCAATGACTGTGGTTTGTAAATTCTGATTTGTAGCTTAGCAAAGAGTATGAACAATTTATCCCCACTGAGATGTGCTTACAACTTGAATCTTAGAGAGAGGTTTGGAGGCAATACTAATTCCATACACAGTCTTACCCTGTCATGTGAACTCTGGATCTGATATAGATCATATGCTGGATATATATATGTTTGTGTGTAATTTATTTATTCTTAATATTAAAGTACTAAACATATACTAATAGTGTTATAATATTATAATATTATATTAGTATATATATATAATACACACACACATACACACACACACACACACATATTTGTTTTCTTTTCGTAGGCCTTTATGTGTATTTCTCTTTAGCCAGGTTCTTCCTACATAAACCAAGATTTTTATGCAGCCCTAGTTCAATGAAATCACAATCCACTAGTTTCTAGGCATTTTTCAAGTAGCCAGCAAGCTCCCTGCTGCCTATTGGGAGACTAAGGAGACTAAGATAAATCTATTTCAGACTTATTAGTCCTCATCAGTTAGCCACACCCTCATCCCATGTATCCTCCCTGTAAAGGTACAGTATTTGTTTTGTTTTCTTTATCTATATCTATATCTATATCTATATCTATATCTATATCTATATCTATATCTATATCTATATCTATCTATAATCTATCTATCTATCTATCTATCTATCTATCTATCTATCTATCTATAATTTTATTTGCTATTAGATTTTTATTCCACCTTTAGATTTGATCAACTAGAGGTAATGAACATACCTAATACTTTGACCCAGAGGTGGGTTCTACTTACCTTTACTACCGGTTCGCAACAAGATTGCGCGTGCGCCTTCTGTATGCGCAGATCGCCAATGACAACATCCGGGGCAGTGAACGGGGCCTCCCACTGGTTTTACTACCGGTTCTTGTGAACTGGTCCAAACCGGGAGCAACCCACCACTGCTTTGACCTCCTCTTTTCCCCACAATAACAACCCTTCCTGTGAATCTCCTGGTTTCCAACCCAGGACCTACACTGGAACATCAAACTCCCTCCTTTCCTTCCTTCCTTCCTTCCTTCCCTCCCTCCTTCCTTCCTTTTCCAAAGTACAACCCAAAGCTTATTTGGAAGGAATTCAATATCAATGTTCATTTTTAACCCTGGTTGTCTAACCTAGATTGTTTTTTTAACTCATTCCTTCCCCATTCCACTCTTCCCTCTTCCTTAGCTAGAAATTTCACTCACCCACTCCCTTCCGCATTCAAAGTCCAAGAGGAAATTTCATCCCACTCAGTCCTGTGTGCCGGACCACATTTTCCTTTGGCCAAGACAAGAATGATGTAAGACACATCAAGGTATCAAAAGGAAAAGTGTTTCCTTGTAAGATTTTATGAGCCAGATGTGTTGCACATATCCTATTCATATTATTAAGATCTTATGCCCCGCATTTGGGATTTCAGTTCCAATCTCTCTTCTTGCTGTCTTGTTGCATGCCAACTAGAGTTCTCCCACCTCACAATCTCCCTTTTATCTCCTCAATAAACTGTGAGTTACACAGGAAAATACGAACTGGACAGAAATCAGCCAATTGAGCTCCCATGGCTGAGTAAGGATTCACACTTGGGTCTCGCCAGTTTTACTACAACTTTCTAAACACAGCTTTACCTTCACACTCAACATGGTCCATATGTTTTTTGTCAGGTATAGGCTAGAAAAGAGGTAAAGCATTCCTGAGCTAACTGGAAACCCTTTATAGATTTTTTGCATCAAATGGGGGGTGGGGGGGATGAAATTGTAATATATGGATTTGATGATTAGGGAAAAAAATGGATTATAGAAAAAATGTAAGTCATGCTGTAACTATAGAGATTAATTTGCATCTATCCTTATAACTGCTGTAAAGAAACTATTTCTGTATATATTTACTATTTACTATTTTTCTTTTGCCGCTATTTACTATTCTTTCTTTTGTCTTTGGCCTTCTCGGTTCTCTTTTCTAAATATTAGCTTCTAGTAGGTTTTATCTTTCTTTTTCAATTTAAATAAATGTATATAAAACAGAAAAGAAAGGAAGCAGGATGGAAAGATTATAGATTATTTTGAAGTTTGATGATTGCTAAGACTCCTGAGAATACCATGTGCAGCCAAGAAAAGAAACTAAAAGATCATTGAACATATCAACATAACAGTTCTCATTCAAGGTACAAATGATCAGATTTTCTAGAGTCTCAACATCTTTTTTGATATTGTGTCAACCAAAACTGGATGCAGTATTCCAAGTATGGTCTTTTTTTTTTTAGGTTAACCTATAGCCTTCCCTTTTAATCCGGAAGTGGCCTGTTTATGGAGTGTACTCTGCTGAATTATAGAAACAGAGTTAGTAGAAGGAAGGTTTTACAGGTCATCTCACATCAGTCTCTGCTCAGGGCAAAATCTTCAGTGCAAAGGGCAAATACATTATCTCTGATGGACCTGTTGTTTCTGTTAAGACCTCTATTCTCGGCAGAATATTATACTCCCGAATGCAAACCATCAAAGTGGTTTTATTGCTAGGAATTCCCTGCTGTAGGATCTGCTTCCTGTATGGGATAGAGGATTGAAGAGTGGATCTCCAAGGTCCTTCTAAACTTTACATCTTTCATTCTTAATGTCATCCAAAATCTATTTCCTGGATATTTCCAATTAGTGGTTCTAATTCTGCTTTTGATGCCACACCAAACAGTTTTCCCCTATAGCAACAGCTAAGCCAGTTAAGTCACTTCCTTTTACTCCATTTTTTTTTAAAAAAAAAAGAGTTTGCAGTTAGGATTAAGGTTACCTCTCCTCTCTTGCTTCCAATGGGGGAATAGCATTTAACAGTAACAGAGTTGGAAGGGACCTTGGAGGTCATCTATTCCAACCCCCTGCTCACACAGGAGACCTGTACTAGGGATTCGAACCACCAAACTGCCAACCTTTCTGATCGACAAGCTCAGTGTCTTAGCCACTGAGCCACCTAGTCTGGTGATCCTAATCTATAGGATTAATCTATAATTTAGGTTATTATTATTGTTGTTGTTCTTGTTGTTGTTATTATTATTAATAATAATAATAATACTTCAACCTGGTCATCGAAACTACATGGCTATGAATGAAACATGTAACAGTGATACCCAATGTCATCGGGGCACTTGGTACCATGTCCAAGAATTTTGTAAGATACATCAACAAATTGCAGCTTCCTGCAATAACACCAGCAGAACTTCAAAAAATTGCGCTACTTGGAACATCGTACATTTTAAGAAGGTACTTGGTTGATACCTAGGATGCTGGCAGCAACCCATATCAACCATTAGCACCAGTCAGTGGTATTTGTGATGCATTTTTGAATGTTCAGTTGACTGAGTTTCATGTTTAATGAATAACAATAACAACAACAACAACAACAACAATAACAGATATAATCTAGATCCATGGTGGCGAACCTATGGCCCGTGTGCCAAAGGTGGCACACAGAGCCATATCTGTGGGCATGCAAGCGTTGCCCTAGCTCAGCTCCAGCACACATGCATGTGCCGGCCAGCTGATTTTGGGGCCTTCCTGGCCCACCGGAAGTCGGGAAATGGGCCATTTCTGGCCTCCAGGGGAGCAGGGGAGGCCGTTTTCGCCCTCCCCAGGCTCCAAAAAAGCCTCTGGAGCCTGGGGAGGGCAAAGAACGGGCCTACCAGGCCCACCAGTAATCTTTTTGCTGTCAAGTGCCAAAAGTGGGGGGAGTGCAGAGGGGGGGGTCATGCTCACATGCGCGGGGCGCAGGGGAGCATTGAATGATGGGTGTGGGCACACACATGAGTGATCCCCCCGCACTCCCCCCACTTTTGGCACGTGATGGCAAAAAGGTTAGCCATCACTGATCTAGATAATCCTAATCTATAGAATTAGGTTTACCTGTGAAGCTTTAGAATAGCAAGTAACTGATGATGCTGTGGTTATTATTGTGGTTACCTTAAATATTTAGCATAAATGCTGGCAACCGTCAGCCCAAAATTAGCTGCACCTTGTAAAAGGGTTGTTTACAATCTCCTAAAATATTTGGCAACAACAAAATCTCTTTTTCTTTGTTATACTTTAGCATTCTACTGGCTACCAGAATATAAGCAGCTCAGACAGGGAAACAAAGCTAAGTATGGATACCAAACCAGAACAATAATGTGATAGCTTTTTTTTTTTTAATTAAACATATCTCACAAGATCCTGGTTAAATTTACCCAAAGAGCTAAGATCAAAATCAGATGTAGGTTGGTGTTTTTTTGGAGACAAGCCAGCATCTTTCAGCAGAAATTCACTGCAATAAGTTTGTGTCATTAAGTAAAATCTGTGTCTATGCCAAAGGATTATCCTTGAGTGGGGCTAATGATTTTCATTGCCACTAGTTACAAAGCACACAACATGGAGATAATTCTCTTGAAGTAAGTGTACAATATAACCTTAATTCCCTATCTAAGATCTTTTAAACCTTTGTATCCTCCCCAACTGAAAGGGAATGTTGGAAAGAAATGCATAAAGGGTTCAGAATTCAGTCTGTCCTTCCTTCCATCATAGGTTAACTCTCCAAAAACTGGATGGTGAATCAAGTTTGGTGTGGGGAGACAAGTCAGTAAAAGGAATTTTGAATTCCGATAATAGAAAGGAGACTGTAGTTATGGAGGGAAAAAAATCCAGAACAAAATCCATCAACACATCTTCATGGGTGAAGAGTTCAGCAGCAACTTAAACTAAGCCTTAAGAGTTGGATTGACTCTTAACTAATCTGAGCTGAAAAGGCTGAAGATATAAGAGATGACCAGGTAGAGCAGGGGTCATCAAACTATGGCCCATGGGCAGATACAGCCCACCAAAGCCATTAATCCGGCCCATGCGAGACCATGAGGCTGCCCCCCCACATTGTCCCACCTACCCGCCATCCCCCACCCACCTTCTGGAGGCTGAGGAAGCCAAAAACGGGGCCATTTTTGGCCTCCTCAGCCTCCGCGCATCCCGTTTTTGGCCTCCCTGGCCTCCAGAGAGAGGGAGGGAGAGGGAGGGAGAGAGACAGAGAAAGATACACACACACATTTAATCAACTGCTAAATTGGCCATGCCCACCCAGTCACATGACCACGTAGGCCACACCCACCCAGTCACATGACCACCTAGTCATGCCCACCCACTCAGTGGCCCTCCAACAGTCTGAGGGACCACGAATTGGCCTCTGTTTAAAAAGTTTGAGGACCCCTGAGGTAGAGTTTGTTAAAGCAGAAAGGGAGAAGGGAGGAGTGAAGAGCCAAAGAAGTGTCCTCCATAACTTGAGAGCAGACTTAGAAATTATTTGCTAGTTTCAGCACAAGTGGGTAAGCTGCAGTGCCTCTCTCTTAACCATTTTCCTCCTGGGGCACCCAGGAGAAGTGTCTTCTCTGTAGTGGCATCTATCCTTTGGAACAGCCTTCCACTGAGCTCCAGATAGTGTTGACCTCTTATTTATTTTTATTTTATTTTATTTTATTTTATTTTATTTTATTATTTTATTTTATTTTATTTTATTTTATTTTATTTTATTTTATTTTATTTTATTTTATTTTATTATTTTATTTTATTTTATTTTATTTTATTATTTTATTTTATTTTATTTTATTTTATTTTATTTTATTTTATTATTTTATTTTATTTTATTTTATTTTATTTTATTTTATTTTATTTTATTTTATTTTATTTTATTTTATTTTATTTTATTATTTTATTTTTATACCGCCCTTCTCCCAAAGGACTCAGGGCGGTGAACAGTCAGAATAACATACATATAATGTGAAATAAAAATTTTCAGGAGGCCATGAAGACCTGACTCCTTTTTCAGGCATTAAGGCCAGAATATTAACAGAGCTCAGTTTCCTTGTTGGTATGTGAGTGCTTTTGAGTCACTTTAGTTATAGTTTATTGATCATTCATAATTGTATTTAGCGCTGTTTTATACTACTTTCCTATTAATAGGATTTTTAGGTATTGTTTGTCACCCAGCCAAATTTATTTGGCAGCCGAATACATTTTTCAAATCAATCAATCAAATATCAATCAATCAATCAATCAATCAATTTATTATTACAGTCTTAGACCAGAAACAAATAAAAGCACTCAGGATATATATACACTTAAGAATTCTAGTATAAATGACAACTAAATCTATAATAAAATCCGGTGTCCATTATACATGGTCTGACTATACGATAGTTGCAGTCCCCTAAACTGTGTGGCCCGTTGTGGGTTCAACGCTAAAAGGGAAATGACTGAGCAACGCAAGGGTTAACCACAATTGTTATGTACATCGCTATGGTGAAGAAGACACGTATTTGCAGCGAATCCCCAGTGCTGCTGTGCAGAATCTGGCCACCTGTGCTGTAGTTATGGACTGTTCATCTTTAAGCAGCCACTGAAGATAGGTAGTGTCGGAGTGGCCAAATCCTGTCCTCAGAGGTGAGGAAAGCCCCCCATCTCTTAGCCTTCCACAATGGGGTCAAAAACATGGCTGGGCAACACAGAGGCCCACACAACCATGGCAGGGGTGGGTTCTAATTTTTTTTACTACCGGTTCTGTGGGTGTGGCTTATTTTGTGGGTGTGTCTTGGAGGTCATGTGACTAGGTGGGCGTGGCTAGCTGGTCAGAGTCATTTCTGGAAGGTCCTCGCACTTACGACCCGACTCATTTGTTTGCTTTTAACACTGATCAGCTGTAGGACAGCCCTTTGAAGCCCCGCGGCAAGAGTTTAAATTGTTTTTTTTTCCCTCTAGTCCTCAGCTGGGACTCAGGAGGCAGCAATAGATTGGGGGTGGGACCAAATAAAAGGTAAGAATAACGTGGGGGGGTGGGGGGGGTGGGAGGGCGGGGAGGAGAACCGGTTCGGTGACGTCATATCGTCACCGCTACCGGCTCGGCCGAACCGGACCGAACCGGGCGGAACCCACCACTGAACCATGGGCTGGTTTATGAGAACCCCCACACACCTGTATTAACAACTGCTAACCATTGCATTAACAGCTCCATAACCACTGTCCCCTCTTTCTTTTCAGAATTCAAAAATCTTGGCATTGTTCACCTTTTGAAATTTTATATTATTTTTTTTATTTTTTTTCTTAAATTATTCGAATTTTAATGTTAATTTTATTAATTATATTGTACACTGCCCAGAGCTCCTCTCTGAGGGAAAAGGCAGTTAAAAATATGATAGATGATAGATAGATAGATAGAAGGGAGGGAGGGAGGGGGAGAGAAAGAGAGAAAGAGAGAGAGAGAGAGTAAATAAATAGATAAATGGTTTCCACCAGACCTTTAAAATTTCATTTTGGGCTTTGGAATGAGGAAAAGTTCATGCTAAAAATTATCTTAGTGTGTTAAAATTATAAACCATAAACATATATTTTAGCATTTTCTGAGCCATTTTAACCTGCAGATAGGATTGCACTAATGTGTTTTGAACGTAAATTTTTGCAGACAGAACTGCTGTTAAAGACACCATAGCAGTGTAGGACACTTCTTTCCTGACAGAACTGACAATTTTAGTGAACATTTTAAAACTGGGAAAGCAGATTTGTGGGTTAATTCACTTTCTTGTTTTCTGTTAAACAATAAAACAAAAACTAGATCTACTTTCGTTGATGACATTCAGTGTGTTAAAATGTATCTTACAATTATCCTTTTTATTTAATTCAATGAGAACAGGTAAGAGAAAAGATAGAGAAGATTGTCTCTACAGCTCCAATTATGGTGTGAATCGTGTATGCAAAAGATCATGAGATTTGTTTAATGGAGCAAACAGCTGCTTGGAAAAATGAGTTCATTTTACAAAAATAATGGGGTAAGAGAGAATGAAATTTTATCGGGTTTTTTGGGCTTTTTATCATGATCCACTTCCTCCTTCCATTGCCCATTTTTAAAAGCATTTTTTTAAAAAAACTAAAAATCAATTACGGAGTTCCAAATAGTCCAAATTTGGGGAATTGTTGACAGACACTTTTATTTATATCTACATAAATATACACTGTTTTTGTATTTGAGTGTACATTTGACAAACAATTCATTTTTCATTACATGTCCTTGCATGTTTTTAAAGAAATTACATTTAAATGGTTTTAAGACTTTCATGAGTGAATCTTATTTATTGTCAAGATGGTGGCCAAAATAAATTATCGATGGAAAAAAATGGAATATATCTTAAAAAGAGATTTAGTTTTCCTCAAGGAAAGCAGATTTCAACATAAAAAAACATTTTCTTTTCTTTTCTTTTTGAAATCTGATTTTAAGAGACACATTTTTTAACCCTAAGTCTCATTTTTTTCCCTTCTACACATTTAAAGCAATAAAATAAAAGTAACACTATCATTTTGGTGATATTGTTAAATCCACAGTTTATCAAATGCAACCACAATCTTTCTGGAATCCTATTACAGAAAAACACTTGACATATGAATATGTCAACATTTAACTTGACATATGAATAAACCTGAACCTTAGAAGCAAATTTTTAGAAATTTAAAAAACAAACTTGCTTAACATGGTAATTTCCAAACGTCTTCCTTTACATTACAAATTTCACACAGACACACCACTTTTAATGAAAAGACGTATAGAAAAAAGACGTGTGCACTTTTTCTAATGTTTTACGTGCGCTCTCTTAATTCCTTTCAAGAGTTTCAATTCAAGAGATTATTTTTGATCAGAATATGGCTATTCAGGCAAGAACAGAAAAGCTGGAAATTCTACAAGGACATTTCTCTGCTTTTTTGCTGAATATCAATGCTTCGTGAGGGCAAGTACGGACTTGATTAACATTTCCCCACAATACTTGGTTGCCTGTATTTTTGTCGCTGCCCTGTCCCAAGAGTCTGGAGCCAAAAGAAGGGGGGGATTCAGCCAGCCACCCTCCGTATTTTTTCTCGATAGACTCAGGAAAGTCAATCATTCTAAGCTCACTGCAGCAAACAGAAATGAAGACCAAGCTACTTTCTCCAGTTCACCGTGATTTCAAAAATGCATTTGTTGGGTGGTTAAATTTTTTAAAAAAGATCAAGCTATCAAAATATCAAACAGTATGTTAATGTCAAGGCTTAAATAAATGCTAAAGAGTTCAGCTGAAGTGTATGGACAACTTGCCAATTAATGCAAAGCAGGTGTGGGGGAATGAACCTTCTTAAATTAGGCAATTTTTTTTATAATTAATAATGTTTACTTGTAGTATCCCTTATAATAAGCCTGTGGGTTTAACCTCTGGTGAATTGTAATCCTGCATTAAAAAAAAAATCCAACTGGGACTTTTAAAAGGGCGAGGGGAGAGAGAGAGAGAGAGAGAGAGAGAGAGATCCAATTTCAGAACAAAATAATTTGCAGGCTGTATAGTCCATGTAAATACTATTTTCTCCTAGTTGGCCATACCAATTGATTCATCTGGCAGCTTACAAATCTGAACAAACTGTAATGCAAAGGCTGAATTTCCCTGATGTGCATTCTTTTTAATAATCAAAAACTAACCATTTCTCAAATGCAGCATTCAGAACAAGACCAGCAAGGTTAATAGCTCCAAAGCTTCACATTGTCAAACTCCCTTTTTTCTTTCTTTCTTTCCTTCCTTTCTTTAATTGCAATGCTATAAATCACGATACATTGTATTATTTCATTGCAAATCTCAGTGTGGTAATGTTTATATAATATGCTTCAAAATTATTAACATTCTGTTGCTTCAGGGATTGAAAATAGAAAGAGAAAAGATTCTATCAGTATTAATGGCCATCGATGGCCAACTTCTCATTTTCAAATTAAAAAAGAAGAATCTGTACAATTCACATCGAAGTGTTAGTTAGAGGATAACAGTTTCAATCTTGAACTAATTACTTAATATTAATATCTCAATTGCATTGTTACTTATATGAGCCAGCAACGTCAGTTTCGTACCCCTAAAGGAGTGTGCTCTCACTAATCCTTTTTAGATATTTTAGAACAATTCTACTTTTTATTTTTTATCCCAATTGACTGTGACTGTTGATTTTTATCTGCTGATCTATGACTGAATAAAAATCGATTGATTAATTGACCGATTGTGCTGTCTCTCTCATTTTCCCAAAGTATAAGGAACAAGTTATTATTTATAGCCCTAGTTTTAAATCCAGCATCATGTCATCTTTTTTAGAGTTTTTTGACTACTCGGTTCACTGCCAGTTTGTTAGCCAAGCAAAGGAGAACCTCTTACAGCACAACATTACTACAGCATGACAGCAAACAAAATAGAAGGTACTTAACACAGTTAAAAAGGACGCGGTGGCTCAGTGGCTAAGACGCTGAGCTTGTCGATCGAAAGGTCGGCAGTTCAGCAGTTTGAATCCCTAGTGCCGTGTAACGGGGTGAGCTCCCATTCCTTGTCCCAGCTTCTGCCAACCTAGCAGTTCGAAAGCACATAAAAATGCAAGTAGAAAAATAGGGACCACCTTTGGTGGGAAGGTAACAGCGTTCCATGCGCCTTTGGCGTTGAGTCATGCCCACAGAGACGTCTTCGGACAGCGCTGGCTCTTTGGCTTTGAAACGGAGATGAGCACCGCCCTCTAGTGTCGGGAATGACTAACACATATGTGCGAGGGGAACCTTTACCTTTACTTTTAACACAGTTCAGGATTTTAAAAGACTCCAGGCAGTCACTTGCCCTTGCCCTATAGATAAACAACTCTCAATGCATTATTCTTCCTTAGGAAGTTCCAAGAGCATCCTAAGAAACAATGGCAATCGTTTTATGTGCCTCCACATTTCTAGTTTGAAGTTGACCTTATTGACAAGTGAGCTGGGAGTGCCAGCTGAGCTGCAGCCAGGAAACAAACAATAATATATTGTCTATCTCAAAGCTGTCACCAGCCAGAGCCTAGAAAAACGCAAAGTAGTGGAAGATCAGAAGATGTGGAGAGATCTGGTCCACAGAATCGCCAGAAGTCAGATAAATGGATAACATCATCATCATATTGTCTATCACGCAGACACAAACTTTGTTCCAATTGCGTGTGTGACAGTGTGTATATGTGCTGTGTGTGTGTGTGTATCAGCCTTCTAAACATGACGGAAACAACATTGTTTGAAAGTGGTGCAGGTGGCAGGGTAAAAATGTTTCTAAAAGAAACATTAGTATTTTCAACTGTTCCTTTAAAAAAAGAAGTGATGGGGGTTCAACCAGAGGTGGGTTTCAGCAGGTTCTGACCAGTTCTGGAGAACCGGGAGCAGAAATTTTGAGTAGTTTGGAGAACCGGTAGTAAAAATGTTGACTGGCCATCTATTCTCTGCCTCCCAGCTGATCAGGAGGAAATGGGGATTTTGCAGTAACTTTCCCCGGATTGGGGAGGGAATGGAGATTTTTAAGTATCCTTCCCCTGCCACGCCCACCAAGCCACACCCACCAAGCTATGCCACGCCCACCAAGCCACACCCACAAAAATTTGAAACCCACCACTGGGCTCAACAGTCACTAGAATTGTGTGTGTGTGTGTGTGTGTGTGTGTGTGTGTGTGTGTACTATAACAAATGAAGTACAACCAAAAATAAAACAGTACTTTTAAAATCAGAAGAGAATATACGGAATAGCGATTAAATAAGTGGCATTTGAAGAAACTAAAAATGTATCCATAAAGTGTTAATCTAGAACTAAGACAATTGAGGTTGCATTTTTTTTAAAGAAAAAAGGAAAAGAAAGGAAAGGAAAGGAAAGGAAAGGAAAGGAAAGGAAAGGAAAGGAAAGGAAAGGAAAGGAAAGGAAAGGAAAGGAAAGGAAAGGAATAGGTTTCAAGCCTTTTTATTTCTCCAAAAGAAACCTGAGATTTGTACCCAATTTCTCCATTTATCCACTGAATTGCAGTGAAAAAAATTTGAAGAAGTCACAAAGTGATAAAAATGGACCCAGAAGAAGAGCAACCTCAGGGTATGGTTTAAGAAGACAAGATGGCGGCTGCAACATATAGAAAGTAGGCAGGGCTTTGATCACACTATTGGAGTTGCCATCTTGACATTTTTTACCATATTATGGGGACAACTCTGCTTAGGGACACAGCGAAAATATATGAGACACATTGCCCGCCACTGTCACAACTATATAAAGAATATGTGTCATTTCAAACTTAAGCAAGAACAAAACGTCTCCATGACGCATCCAGATAGACGAACACAGTTTGAAAAAAACTTAAAAATCTAATCCTCAGTGTTTCAATCAATTTATCTCTATAGTTCCATATTCACTGTAATTGCTCAATTGCTCTATTTAAAAAAAAAAAACTAATCTCAGAATTCTTAATATATGTGTTCTTTGCTCTCAGTATTGTTTTAGGGGTATACAGCATCTGGCCAGCTCTTTAAATAATGTCAAACAAGGTTGAGAAAGGCCATGTTCAGACAGTACTAAGTCATAATGTGGTCTGGTGAGTTATGACTTCATGCAAATGTGTGCATTCAGCCAACTGTGGTTTATTCAATAAGTCGTGGTTTAACAACCTCTGGCTTAGGGAAGTGTGCAAACTGAATCTGTGTTATGGAACAACGGTGAGGTTTTATACTTGTTCCATAATACTAATGCATAGCACATGGGCCAGGGGGAAGCTAGTGAAGAAAAGGAGAGTTAAAAATTATAGGCGTTCAAAAGGTTTATTCCCTTTCAAACTTCAGTGACTATCATGTATTTTGTGCAGATACAAACTGACTCTGCATCTTCCGTTCTCTGGGAACCAGAACAGCTGAGTCTCTCTTTGCCAATCTCATTTCATAAAGGCATAAATATAAATAAATAAACACACACTCACACATACCCCAAATCTCCAACATTAAGATTTTTAGTTGAGTGATTTTGGCAGTTCACAGAGAACCAATCATCTGATCCAAGGTTGCATTTAATGTCAAACTTTCTTTCCAAGAAGCCAAATGGAAGGAGTAGAGAGAGAACGGCCACAGATGTAAAAACAGACCTGGCATATTTCACTGACATGACATATCTACTGCATTTAATTAAAGGAGGAATGTATGGGAACAATGCATCCTACTCAATCCAAATCGGAGGAACAAAATAGGCCTGGATTAGATAGGACAAGTCAACTCCCCTAAGAGACTTCCCAATTTAATGGGAGCTCCACATGTTTGATATGGAGAGTGGGTGTTCTTGGATCCACTCCACTAATCATCATAATGGTTCAGCCATGCTCATTCCCAACATTGAGTTTTCAAACCATATGTGGAATATTAAAAATCATTTAATGTTAAAATGAAAGGAAGTGGTTCATCTGAGACTCGGGCCAAACCTCTTTTGCAAACTCACCATTTATGCTGACCCCAAGATGGCTTAAGGTGATGATGCTCACATCCCAACCCACATATGTCCAGCTAGAGCTGGACATTTTGCTGTTCAGTTGCTACGTTGTGTCCAACTCTTCATTACCCCAAGGACCATAGCTCACCAGTCCCCTCCCCATCCTCCACTGTCTCCTTGAGTTTGCCCAAATTCATGTTCATTGTGTTGATGACATTATCTAGCCATCTCATCTTCTGCCGTCTCCTTCTCCTTTTGCCTTCATTTTTTCTTAACATCAGAATCTTCTTCCCCAATGAGTCCTCTCTTCTCCTTTGGTAGCCAAAATATTTGAGTGTCAGTATCTCTCATTCCAAAGAACAGTCAGGGTTGAGTTCCTTTAGAATTGAGTGGTTTGATCTCCTTGAAGTCTCAAGAGCCGTCTCCAACACCACAATTCAAAAGCATAAATTCTTTGCTGCTCAGCCTTCCATATGGTCCAACTCCAGGGGTGAAATCCAGCAGGTTCTGACAGGTTCTGGAGAACCGGTAGCGGGAATTTTGAGTAGTTTGGAGAACCGGCAAATACCACCTCTGGCTGGCCCTAGAGTGGAGTGGGAATGGAGTTTTTGAAATATCCTTCCCTCAGAAGTGAAAAGAGAATGGGGATTTTGCAGTATCCTTCCCCTGGAGTGGGGTGGGAATGGGGATTTTGCAGTATCCTTCCCCTGGAGTGGGAAAGGAATGGGGATTTTGCAGTATCCTTCACCTGGAGTGGGGAGGGAATGGGGATTTTGCAGTATCCTTCCCTTGGAGTGGGGAGGGAAATGGGGATTTTGCAGTATCCTTCCCCTGCCAAGCTCACCAAGCCACACCACGACCACCAAGCCACACCCACAGAACCTGTAGTAAAACAATTTGAATTTCACCACTGTCCAACTCTCACAGCCATACATTACTACTGGAAAACCCACAGCTTTGGCTATATTGGAAACCATAGACATTGTCATATAGAATAAAGGAGAATAAATGGACTTCAAAATCCTTTCACAACAGAGAAGAGAAGAAGTCCCCCAAGTCATACAGAAATAATATTCTTGAGACCAAAGCATTTTGCACATAAATTCTTTGTACAAACCTGTCTTGAATCTGTGGGTATCTCAGGCAAGGTACACACCTCTGCCCAAATTATAATATGGTTTGCACGAATGGTAAAGCAATTACTGGTACTTTGGTTTCTAACATTGGCCAAGGACTCCATATGAGATTAAACAAGATGCTCAAGTTCAAAAGGAAGAGGGCTAAGTTACCTGTTCCTACCTGGATATTTGAGGGTAAAATGGACTATGGTTTATTTCCTTTAAATCTGTGCTTTAGGACTTATTGTCAGGGTTCCAAGTAACACCCCCAATGAAAGCAGACTCCAAGGCTAAAAGTTCCTCAAAGTTCCACTTTATTAAAGATGTCATATTGGCACATCTGAGAAAACCCGAATCTGAAAGCTTCCAGGTTTTCCCCACCCAAAAGAAAGTCCAAGTCCTTTCTCCCTTCACCCACATATCCATCACATGGTCCAATCAATGCACTGTCCCAATTGGAGATGCCTCCCAGTCACACCACTCCAGGTGCAGGCAGAATGTCCTTGACTCTCAGAGAAAAGAATGTTGTTATGGTTATATATCTCTACCACTCCATGCAATTCTCCCTCCTCCCAGTTTCCCACAGCACTAAGTGTGGCAGCCCTGAAGATCCAAAGAAAAAGATGGCCTCCAGGGCTGACACTTATGCTTCGCTGTTCATGGGCCTTCTGACTGAAAACTGACAGAAAGTAATATTAGCAAATTACATTGTAGTAATTTGAGAAGACTCCAGGGATAGGGATGTCTCGGGATGCCTGCCTTATGGAATAGCCTTCGTTCTGAGACCTAAAGGTCCATAACCTTTCCGTTCTTTTCTTCATACTTCAATACAGTTTTATTGGGGTCTTTTTTTCCTGGTCTACGAGTCTCCAAGAATGGAATTACATTCTAAGTGCCACTGAAACTTTTTAAAAAAACCTATCAAACAAGGGACCACCATAGTTAAGATTCATACACTCAGCCAGTCATGAAACTCACTAGCTGGTCTTAGTTTATGAGACTGAGAACCCTGTGACTAAGACATGTCAGATATCTGTTTCCTGATCAAAACTTTTCAGCTGCATGGAGGATCCTGCAATTACAGATTTGCAATGTGCGTGACAACTCTCAGGATCCAAAATTCTCTAGTTCTTGTGATACCACAATTGTCAATGAATCTAATCCAGCCATTTTCCTTCTTGTTCATTGTTCTTTGAAATCTCAACCTCAGCAACTTTAAACTGTGTGGACTTCAACTCCCAGAGTTCCCTCCAGCAAGCATGGGAATTGAGGTCCACACAGCTTAAAGTTGCTGAGGTTGAGAAACACTGATTTGGCGCATCGTCATCCTTTATTTATTTATTTTCCCCATCAATTTATTTCCCAGATGCAATAATGTACTGTCTCTGCTTCCGTTGCCATTCAATTAATCACAGCCTGGCCCTAAGTGGATGGAATTTAATTTCCCATAAGAGAAATGTTTACTTTGGTGTAATTTGGTTGGAACTTGGTGTACTCATACAGCCTATAAAAATTTACTGAAGGTATTTCTCTAAGCAACATTAAAGCTGGTGCTGACAGAACACATCTTGCATTAGTTGCCTTCAGTGTAGAGCTATTAAAAAGTCTTTGCTACAGAAAGTTTGTCCTGTGTAACAACAAAAATTGTATGTAACTTTTAGCCAGGGGTGAAAATGCTCCTGCATTGCAAGATCTCACTGATCAGTGGGCATTCCATATATCAATTCACTGGCCTTATGGTCAACCCTTGGCAAAGTAATATGACCAGATTACATCTATTGCCTAACTCCTAAGGACAGTCACATCACTGCTTGACCCCCAGGCACCTACTGGTAACTAGAGAAGGGACTGTTCAGCAGGCTAACTCTGAGGGCCAATTGTCTGAAGGGAGATCATAATTCTTCCATCAGCCCCATCAAATCATTTGCTTGTGAACAGTCTAACATTGTGCACTCCTACGGTCCATCTTTTGCTCATTCCTTGGGGAGAAAGTCCATCCTGCCTCTTTAGTCCATAACAGAGAAAATGATATCACTTTACAGCTGTATGTCTTGGCAGAAATCTTCCAGTATGATTCCCAGACTGTGGCCTTGGTCCAACATGGTATATTTAAGCCCACTGAGATCCTGAGGAAAAGTGCCAAAGTTTTTTTGTTTTTTGAGGGGTGGGGAGCACTTCGCACAATTGGGGAACTCAACCACCCCCCCTGGCTTGATTCTTCATCTCAGCAGCCCATGAAGAGTTCTGAGGAACACTTGTCCTTAATCTGGCCCGTGACCAGTTGTAATTTCCTTTCTTGTGGTTTGCTCACTTCAAAGGTCATAGGAAAATGCAGAAGTGATTGAAAATTCATCTGTTCTACCCCACTGTTTTTACCATCTCCTCAGATGTTTGGAACTCAAAAGCTTGCACTTCCAAAAGCTTGTTTAAGAATCAATACACCCACCATTGTTTTTCCTAGGTTGGAAAAATCCACTTTTTTTCCTTCTGTGAAAATGTTATATTTCCCCAGCAATCGGGCTTAATATTGTGTCTCTAAGAAAGTTCTTCTGCTTTAGATAGCTATTAGCTGAGACTGTTACTCTTGTGAAGAATGAAGTTATGCCGATGTTGCAAGAAACTACACAGCACTAAAGGTAAAGGTAAAGGCTCCCCTTGCAAATATGTGCTAGTCGTTCCTGACTCTAGGGGGCGGTGCTCATCTCTGTTTCAAAGCCAAAGAGCCAGCGCTGTCCGAAGACGTCTCTGTGGTCATGTGGCCGGCATGACTAAACGCCAAAGGCGCATGGAACGCTGTTACTTTCCCACCAAAGGTGGTCCCTATTTTTCTACTTGCATTTTTTATGTGCTTTCTAACTGCTAGGTTGGCAGAAGCTGGGACAAGTAACGGGAGCTCACCCCATTACACGGCACTAGGGATTCGAACCACTGAACTGCCAACCTTTCGATCGACAAGCTCAGCATCTTAGCCACCGAGCCACTGCGTCCCTCCTCTACACAGCACTAGACCTTCCCAAAGCAATGTTACCCACACTTCCATCATTTGGTTGTTGTTGTTTTTTTCAGCAACTGTTCAAGTCTGAATCCAAGAAGCTCTCTAAAGAATCAAAATCAACCAGAACAACAGCCTCACAATCCATAAACGCATTCTTAATTTGTTTCTACTGATTAAATAGAACCAACATATTATATTATCCAGTGGTGAAATCTAAATTTTTTTACTACCGGTTCTGTGGGCGTGGCTTGGTGGGCGTGGTGTTGCTTGTTGGGCATGGCAAGAGAAGGATATTGCAAAATCTCCATTTCCACCCCACTCTGGGGCCAGTCAGAGGCGGTATTTGCCGGTTCTCTGAACTATTCAAAATTTCCACTACCAGTTCTCCAGAACCTGTCAGAACCTGCTGGATTTCACCCCTGATATTATCCCTTGTATTACAATGGAACACATACAGTAGCTACTTTTCTTTACTTGAAATACTGTGACTTCTCACCTTTTTTTTTCTTTTTTTCAATCTCCCCAAAATTTGCCACCAATATTGGATGGTAAATTGGCAGGCAAGTGAAATAATTTTGTATTTTTTTCCCCCTTCAAAATTAGAAGCCATTTCAGGACTAATCCTGCTTTATGGCATTTATGGAACCACCAAGAGTGAGGTGGGGAATTTTAAAAAATAATAATAAGTATGCACATTGGCCATCCCAAGGTTGCCTATCTTAGTTCAAAGCCTTGGTTCATTTCAATCATGATTTAGTAATAAGATATGGTTGATTTGACAGATGACATGTAGCTCAAAACTCCATTAGTGTTTACTGTAATATATAGATCCATGCAATGAGGTGAAAAGATGCTTGACCCTCAGCACAGAGGGATAATTCAGATGACTCCATGACAGGTGGCTGGGGAAGATGCCACAGTTGCCATCATATGGAAGCAGGGCATTTTGGGTGGATGTGCAGAAATTCATCAGTCCCATATATCACAATTATGATTGGAGAAGCTGAACTGGCTGGATGCAATCAGTCATCAGCAAGCATAAAACTGAATGATGGAGACACAGTGTGATGCCTATGTCAAAGTAAGACGTGAATCAAAGCTTTTACGGCTAACAAGAAGCAGAAAAGGAACAGCCTTTAATTTACATTTCTCACAGTTTTGCAGCTTAGATAGGAACTCTCAGCATCTTCATTCTTATTTTTACCTAAAAGTGTTTATTATTCCCCAAAACAATTTGCTTCCCATCTAGTTCACCTTTTCTATGAAAGGTCAATAGAATACTGATATGCAATAGAATGCTGATATCAGTGAAAGGGTCAAGATGGCAGCTGTGTCCTTGGGATTGAAGCCCCGCCCCTTTTTAAATTTACCCAGTAGGGAACCTGCTACTTCCAACTTTGCAGACAAGCATCTGAGCGGCCATATTTGGAAATGAGAAAAAGAGCTTAGCAAGCCAACAAGACCTTATGCAACCCAACTTTGACCCAATGATTTGCTACAGTTCAAACCATCCATAGTTTTATGCCCCTTGAGCCAAAAATGGGTAACTGTAGATAGGGCGCGCAACCTGGGCGTCCTCCTGGATTCACGGTTAAATTTGGAAGATCACGTAACGACCCTGACCAGGGGAGCATTTGCCCAGGTTCGCCTAGTGCGCCAGTTACGCCCCTACTTGGACCGAGATGCCCTACGCACAGTCACTCATGCACTCGTCACCTCTTGGATTGACTACTGCAATGCTCTCTACATGGGGCTGCCCCTGAAGACCACTCGGAGGCTTCAGCTGGTGCAGAATGCGGCCGCGTGGGTAGTGATGGGAGTATCCCGACACTCCCATGTTACACCTCTCCTGCGTGACTTGCATTGGCTGCAGGTTGCCCTCCGGGTGAGATTCAAGGTGCTGGTGATTACCTATAAAGCCCTACCTGGCCTAGGCCCAGGATATTTGGCAGGCCATCTGCAGCCAGCAACAGCTTCCCATCGCCCGGTGAGTTCCCACAGGGAGGGCCTACTCAGGGTGCCGTCGGCCAGACAGTGTCGGATGGCGACCCCCAGAGAGAGACCCTTCTCTTTGAGTGCACCTACCCTTTGGAATCAACTCCCCCTGGGGCTCCGGTTGGCCCCCGACCTTTGTTCTTTCCGCCGTGGGCTGAAAACTTGGCTATTTCACCTGGCCGCCTTGGACTTATGGGGGTTTTAATCTGGGTTTTATTGAATTTCTTAATTTTAACTTGGACTTTTTGTTTTAATGGTTTGTTTGTTCTGTTTTAATTGTTGTGAGCTGCTCTGAGTCCTGTGGAGATAGGGCGGCATACAAGTCCCATTAAATAAATAAATAAATAATAAATAAATAAATAAACTGAAACTCATGGGTAAGTCACATTCAACTACGTAGCAACAATAATGAAAAGACTGACCATGTGGGAGTTAATGAGAAAAAAAGTCTGGCTCCTGAACCTGCAGATGGCTACCACTGCAAATTTCACAGTGTACGGTAGTGGAAGAACCATGGTGGCGCAGTGGTTAGAATGCAGTATTGCAGGCTACTTCTGTGGACTGCCGATTGCCAGCAGTTTGGCAGTTTGATTCTGTAAAATGAGGGCCCAGATTATTGGGGGACAATATGCCAACTCTGTAAACCACTTAGACAGGGCTGTAAAGCACTATGAAGCAATATATACTGTATTTTTCAGAGTATAAGATGCACCTTCCTCCCCCCCCCTAAAACGGGGTGAAAATTTAGGTGCGTCTTATACACCGAATTAGCCCCGCTCACCCACTGGTCCCCACACTTTGGTCTCTGCCCCCTTGTAGTTTACCTCCTTGCAGCAAGCAGCAACAGCTCGTTTCAGCTTTAGCACAGCCTAATTAGCAGAAGTTGATTGGATCAGCCTCCTAACTCTCAGCTGTTTTGCTCTCAGCTGTTTTGCTCAGGCCTCTGCCTGCTTGCCGCAAGGAGGTAATTGCTGGGAGCAGATTTTTTTTTTCTTGTGCTAATCAAGCTATGCTGAAAATGAAAATGAAAGTAAATCAGGCTGTTTGCTGTTTGCTGCAACAAGGCAAAATTGCTGGGAGGCAGAGGCAGATTTCTTTTTCTTGTTTTCCTCACCAACAAAGGTAGGTGCGTCTTCTATTCCAATGCGTCTTATACTCTGAAAAATACGGTAAGTCTAAGTGCTATTGCTAAGTGTTATGCGTGTGCATAAACAAATACATACCCTTACACACGTGCCAGTCCTAGGGTTTATAAGCTGGATGGAAAACAGCTGGGAGGAAAAAATAATTTATAGCACATATTTCTTGAATGATTCTTCAAGGCAGAGGAGAAATGAGCCTGATAAAAACAGGGGCCAGAAGGAAGGAAGTATGCAATCTACTACAAATTGAAAAGGGATGCAATTGTCATAGACAATAGCCTTAATGTGGGAACTCTGGCCAGTTGTTTGGCAAAAGGTTGTATGCAAAGGAAAGCCAAGTATCTAGGCCTAGTGATGTCTGCAAATTTAGCAGGAATATAAGCCCCTTTGTGCTCTTGGAAAATTGAGCAAAGACTCAGCTTTGCTCAATGCCTTCTCAGCAGTAGACCATAAAGTGGCTGTTTCGGAGATTTCAGAAATGTGCCTTGAAGAACAGCTAAACTTCAGTTGAAAGCAGCTCACAAGCCAAGATGAAGACCAGAGGCATTGGTGGTGATGGTGGAAGGGATGTCCAAAAAGCTAAAATGGCAGAAATAAGTGTACAAAACCCATTGCATTTTATATTCAATACATCAAAGGTGGGGAGATGTAATCGCATGGTCACAGACTCTATTTTTCTCCCTCTCTCTTCCATGTTTTTGACTAAGAGCAAATGGTCTATGGAGATTCTTAGTCATCCAGGTCATGGTTGGCCCTTCTGCCACCAATAGCCTCCCACCGGCCAGTACGCTCGCACAGAGAGGGCCTCCTCAGGGTGCCGTCTGCCAGACAATGTTGGCTGGCGACTCCCAGGGGGTGAGCCTTCTCTGTGGCGGCGCCCGCCCTCTGGAACAACCTCCCACCAGAGATACGTACAATACCAGACCTCCGGACTTTTCGTCGGGCCCTGAAAACTTATTTATTTCACCTAGCCAAGCTGGCTTGATCCCACTGTTTTTGGTTAAATTTAATTGATTTTAATTGGGTTGTTTTAAATTGCGGCCAAAATATTTAATTATTTTTAAACTGTTTTTAAATTTTGTATGTTCTGTTTTATTTTGGCTGTTCACCGCCCTGAGTCCTGCTGGAGAAGGGCGGTATACAAATTAAAACAAACAAACAAACAAACAAACAAACAAACAAACAAACAAACAAATAAATAAATAAATAAATGTGTTTTTTTCAAGAGGCAACTGGACTTTTTTTTTTCTTTGAAGACGTTTTGCTTCTCATCCAAGAAGCTTCTTCAGCTCACCATCCAATCAGAGCTGAAGAAGCTTCTTGGGTGAGAAGTGAAACATCTTCAAAGAAAAACAAAAAAGTCCTGTTGCCTCTTGAAAAAAGCACTTTTGGGTTTGACTAAGAGCATTTACATTCCTGACCTGATAAAAGGGCACTTAGTAAACAGAAATGACCGAACTCTTTTATCTTTTTAATTTCTTGCCAGTGAATTTACACTGGCAGACAAGAAAGTGAATTCACATTACAAACTTCTGCATGGCTATATAGGAATAAGCTTTTTTCCCAGACAAAAAAAGCTTCAGCCTAAATAAATTGTAAACTAATTCTTCACCACCATCACTATGTTGGGTGTAAAGATGATACAGGATTAAGGATTGTTTTGTCGGAGTTTTAGTCTTTTTCTCAGAATCCCACAGGGAAAGTGCTGTCAAATGGAGAAGACTGGATTGCTGTGGCAGTAACTGTTGCTCAATAACTCCTATATCCCCGTAACTCAGTAATTGCAAGAAGAACATGAAAGCTTTGGTACATGGGGATTTTACTTACTGCTTTCGAACATGCAAGTGATATGAAAGGTCTTCACCCAAAACTGCTATGAAGAGTTAATAGACAGCTAAATAAAACCACAAGGTCTTAAAACAGCACGGGTGTATGAATCAGGGGACCAATTCAAAGGGGAAAGAGAAAGAGATTTAGTCCTCGTGAAAATGTCCGCTCCTATTCTGGAATAGAAGAGCTGGGTTTGGAAATCAGCTTCAGTTCAATCGAGTCTTCTTCGATTTGCCTCTCCAAAACTTGTAGGGCTCTTTCAGAGTAAAGACTGTACAAGGGGGGGAAAGGAGATTGTTTGGTAAAGTCTTAAGAATTTTAACTATTGATTTCACCTTCAGAAGATCAGGTTCTTGAAGGGTTGTCACAGAGAAGAGGGGATTGACTTATCCTCCAAAGCACTAGATCAGAGGTCTTCAAACTTGGCAGCTTTAAGACTTGTGGACTTCAACTCCCAGAATTCTCCAGCCAGCATAGCATAGTTTGAAGACCTCTGCACTAGATGGCAGGATAAGAAGTAATGGCAACTTGTTAAAGAGAGATTTAACCTAGAGCCATGATGGCCCACCTATGGCACGCGTGCCAGAGGTGGCACACAGAACCCTCTCTGTGGGCACATGTGCCATTGCCAGCTGATCTTCGGGTTTCCAGCGCTCCAGCACATGTGAAGACCAGCTGGCCGGCACTCATACATGTGCCGGAAACCTGAACATCAGGTGGCCGGCACATGGATGTGCACCAGCTAGCTGGTCTTCAAATTTCTGGGGCTTCGGCATGCACACACATGCATTCCAGTTTGGGCACTCAGTGCTCTAGGTCACCATCACTGACCTAGAGGTAAGGAAGAATTTTCTGAAAGTGACAGCAATTAATGAATAAAATAACTTCCCTCCCAGAGGTGTGGGTGCTCCATCAATGGAGGTTTTAAAAAAATAGACTGGGCAACCATTTATTGGGATGGTAGAAGATCTCCTGCCTTGAGCAGGGTGTTGGAGTAGACCTCTAAGGCCCTTCTATGATTCTATGTTCCTCTGAGTTCTAAGGTACCACTTCTCTATGTCTCTAATGACCTTTGATTGGCTGTGTCATATTCCTGCTTAGTACAGAGCTGCATGAAACCTCAACATTTTGGGGAGGGAACTATTTTAATGAATCCAGGACCTGGTCAATCCATGCAAAAAAAAACCTCCAACTTATTTTTTTATGGTTGGGAATATCTCTGAGACTCCATTAGATCCCATTTATCATGAGATGACCGAATTTCAGTGTGTCTCCATAGCCTTCTTTTGCTGCCCCCACTTAACTAAAAAACTAAAAACTAAAAAAAAATCCTTTTAATAGAAGGTTAATCTACTGCAAAGCAGAGTAGAGCACTAATGTCTAGCACTATGTCACTTTGCAGAAGTACCTTTGTCAAGGAAAGTCCCATATAAACTTTAATGGAACTTGAGACTGTAAGTTCCATTAAATGAGTACATTTATGTGTCAGCGTTCCAGAAGAACCCAACTCCAGTTAAAACTCTGCGACGGGTATTTTCTCAAAGTTCCCATTTATTAGAGTAGGTATACTGGCACAGCTGGGAAAACCCGAATCTGAGAGTTTCAGGTTTTCCCTCAGTAAATGAAAACCCCAAATCCAGCCCCTGCACCCATCAGTCCATCACATGATCCAATCACCATCCGTCCCATCTTGAGACACCACTTCATCCACTCTTCTCCAGATGCAGGACTGCCTTGACCTTGACCAAAAAGAAGAATGCGATTTTGTCTAACTACATCTCCGCTACTAAATCCTCCCTCCTAATTTCCCATGCACAAGAAGGTGGCAGCGTGGAAGCTTCTGGCGTTAATATGGCTTCCAAAGCTGACATTATGAATATAAATTCCATAAATATAATAGATAATCAAATATTATCATCATAAGAAATAAAGTACAGGGGCTAATAATAAGAATTATCCACATTTTGCCGAGATGGCAGACTGCTTTCCTCCTTCATATTCTCATCCATAGTTACTCTGTGACCTCAACTTACTCTTCTTTTTTGCTCACTGACTCCTAAGGACTGTATTGTGTGTTGTCTGCACAACTGTACCTTGGTTCCTCAAAAAAGTGGGGTGCATAGTTGAGAACAAGGATTCTGCTCCCCTCTCTTTCCAAGCTTTGCACAAAGAGAGATGATGGGATCCATTTCTCAGAGACATTTGATGAATCCATAGAACTGAGCTCATTACTTGATTAATGAGATCAGCATGATTAAACGGTTAATCCTTCTAAATTGGATTTTAGCTGGATTATCACTGGGATGATAACCTGTTGGAGAATATTTGGCACTGCTAGAATTATTGTCATGAAAAGCCCCACATAAGCTTCAATGGCCCTTGAGAATACAGTACAAACTCCATAAATGTAATACATAATCAAACATTATCATCAGATCATCAGGCTAACCATAAAAAATACCCTGTGCTTATGCATTGTATTAAGCTTGCTTAAGTATGGTTCATTGAATAAATACACCTACCTATATCTATAAATACAAATTCCTTATGTGTCTAATCACACTTAGCCAAACAAAGTATTCAATTAAATAACTGGCCCCTCAGGATAGGAAGGAAGTTATGTTGCAAGTCCCATCTATTAGGGATAATCTGGTGGGGCCATGAAAAATGGCCTCTCAATTGTGGCCCCTTGCCTACCATTTTACCCCAAAATATAATGAGGCCCCACCTTGTTGCTTCTCCAAAAAGCCCTGAAGATTTTGTCAGCAGGCCTGAGAATCCAAAATGGAGAAGAATCTGATCAAGTGGTTGATATGATTATGTTGTTGCTGCCACGCTGGGGGGGAGGGGGGATATTGTGGTTTTAAGCCATCATAGTCACCTTTATGAGAGCTGGGTGGCAATATAAGTTTGTTTAATTAATTAATTAATTAATAAACCACATTTGACTAGGCCCACATAACATGTTGACTGTAAGGCATTATCTAGAAAAAATACAAATGGTGGGGTTTTACAACATGCCATGGCAAAATCAAAACACTTGATGGCATAATGCAGTGGGTGAATCTGGATTGATTGATTGATTGATTGATTGACTGATTTTATTCAATTTGTATACCGCCCTTCTCCTAGTGGACTCAGGGCAGTGCACAGCCAGAACTAAAACACATACCAATACAAAATTTAAAATTATTAAAAGAATTACATACTTTGGCCCAAATTTAAAACAATTCGAATTAAAACCCATTGACAAATTAAAAGCTAAAAAACTAAAAAACTAAAAACTAAAAAAGGGGGTGGGTTCTTTCTCAAATAGGAGAATCTAATATTATGAGATGCAAATCTCGATCGATAATTTTCATTGTAGAATTTGGAAAGAAGCCCATAGCAAGGGATGATCCATTCTGAATTGCTCCTAAACAGAATTCTGTAAAATGCATCCCAGAGCAAAATAGGAGAATTCCCAGTTGGCTGTGGTTTTTTTTTTTTTAAAAAAAAAAACATCACATTCTTATTTACGTACTTTGTTTCTAAGGCTGCCATCCAAATCATACAAATTTAGGATTGAACTCGATAAAAATAAATTCCTATTGTGTTTATTTTGGAATGACTGATTACAGTGATCATTCCTGTTCACTTTCAAAAGAATTTATAAGAAAAATCAAAAGTTTGTTTATGACTTTCATATTCTTTGGTTAGGCTAATTAAAACTGAAGGAAAAGGGGGAAATATTATTTTATTCTTGCAGCCTAAGAAATAGATTTAACATCAGTTCCAAAAGAAAATCTAAGAAAAAACTTTGTGTCAAGTTAGAATTGCATAAAAACTGCACTGTGCCATATTCCATTACAAACTAGGAACTGTTCTCTAATCCATGAAATAGGTTAATTGCAGCAAAATCCAAGAACTGACTATACAATGTATTTCTAACCTGAACTTTGTTAATTCAGAATTTACAATTCAGATGTAGGTTTTCAGATGACAAATTTCAGGCTTCAGGTGGGATGCTGAGGGTACCAGAACTATGTAAAGAAAACTAAGGGGTACAGGAAGGAGAAGATAGAACGCAGAAAATGTATAATATAGAACATAACAAACATACAATTATTAATGTTGAGCCACAGAAAGATTTAAATTGGAACAAAATTGTCCCCTGCTTGCAGATTCAAAAAAAATCTCTTCCTGCTCCCTAATCTTTCTAGTCTTATGAGACTTGAAATAGCACTAACACTTAGATTTATATACCGCTTCACAATGCTTTACAGCCCTCTCTAAGCAGTTTTACAGAGTCAGCCTCTTGCCCCCAACAATCTGGGTCCTCATTTTACCCACCTTGGAAGGATAGAAGGCTGAGTCAACCTTGAACCTGGTGGGATTTGAACTACCAAATTGCAGACATCCGGCAGTCAACAGAAGTAGCCTGCAGTACTGCACTCTAACCATTGCGCCACCGAGACTTTGAATCCCTCAAACCCCCTCAAAAGCAGGTGTCAATATATTCTAAGTCGTAGCAAAACAATTTAATTAAGTAGACCTCCGATTCACAAAGCTTCTCTTCTTTAACTAATAAAATAAAATCACAACAAACAAACTGAAGTTTGGATGAATACGTTTTCTGGTAGCTGTCACTGTTGCTGTTCTTAAAGAGCAGAACATAGCTTGAAAAACTGAATTTGTTTTGAACGGAAAAGAAGGACTAGGGGTAATATGATAGCAGTATTTCAGTATTTGAGGGGCTGCTACAAAGAAGAGGGGGGGGGTCAACCTATTTTCCAAAGCACCAGAAGGCAAGACAAGTAACAATGGATGGAAACTTGATTAGGAGAAAAGCAACCTGGAATTAAGGAGAAACTTCTTAACAGTGAGGATAATTAACCAGTGGAACAGCTTGCCACCAGAAATCGTGGGCATTCCATCCCTGGAGGTTTTTAAGAAGAGACTGGACAGCCACTTGTCTGAAATGGTAGAGGGTCTCCTGCTTGACCAGGGGTTGGACTAGAAAACCTCCAAGGTCCCTTCCAACTTTATTCTGGTTGATTGACAAAATTTATTATCAATGGAACTTTATTACTTTTAATGAGTCTAGTTTGGATTCATATTGTTGGGTGAAAGACCCCTTAAGGAGTTTATTCAAGAAAACTCTGATACTCATCCCTCATTTTCTACCCTCAGATTTCGTCTTTCTGAAGAGGAAAAAGAGAGCAGTGAATGTATTGTTGTTGTTAGTTGCGAAGTCGTGTTCGACCCATCGCGACCCCATGGACAAAGTTCCTCCAAGCCTTCCTGTCCTCTACCATCCTCTGGAGTCCATTTAAGCTCAGGCCTACGGCTTCAGTGACTCCATTCAGCCACCTCATTCTCTGTCGTATCCTTCTTCTTTTGCCCTCAATCTTTCCCAGCATTAGGTTCTTCTCCAGTGAGTCCTTCCTTCTCATTAGGTGGCCAAAGTATTTGAGTTTCCTCTTCAGGATCTGGCCTTCTAAAGAGCAGTCAGGTTGACCTGCTAGGACTGACCGGTTTGATCGCTTTGCAGTCCAAGGGACTCGCAGGAGTGAGTGTATTAACCAGCAATAAGATAGTGGTGATACGGGGAGAATCAGATGTCATCTGAATTTGAAGGTGGGTGTTTAGGTAAACCACTTTTCCTGCATTTTTTTTAACATGTTCTCATCCACTTGTATCTAAAACTTCTTACAAAAGAGAAGAGAATTTCAAAGAAATGTTAAGGGCTGGTTTTTAGTAATAAGATAGACCCTAGGAGTTTGCAAATTTTGTACCTTTCGTTATACAATCCTCTCTCCATTAATCTGCAGTCTCTTTTTCTTCCGGAAAGAAATACTGTCAAGAGAGCTTTTTTAAAAATAAAAAATAAAAATAAAATAGCACTGCTGCCTTCATAACTGAGGGAGAAACCCTGCCTTTGAGAAATTGGCAGATAATTTCTTTATCCTCTGGAGAAACATAGAGAAATCACTCACTGTATTTCTCTGCCAAGAGATTTTGTGGCCGTTTGGTCTCCCACTCAATTCTTGTGGTGTTGACTTGAGCTTGATTTGACTCTGGGCTCTAACACATGGTTGGTTCTGACGGTACAATTCTTGAAGCATCATAATCATAAGTTTATTTGTCAAGCTTATTTGTATAGGATAACAGGTAAAAGTATAAACATAATTTGAATACATGAAAAGAGTATGTAAAAAGGAATATTAGGACAGGGACGGTAGGCACGCTGGTGCACTTATGCACGCCCCCTTATCGTTTGTTCTAACCAAATAACTATCAAAATAGTAGGAAGACACACAAATACACGCACCTCAAATTCTCCTGGCATTTGTTCTCAGGACTTTTATGAAGATTCTGAGAGCCTTTATAGAATATTGTGAAGCTTTAAAGATAGAAGAATATGGGGAAGTTGCAGGACTGAGAATAAATAAAGATAAGACGGAGATTTTAGTTAAAAGTTTCACAGATACACAAAAAAGATTAAAGAGGACAATTATATGAAACTGATGCGACAAATTAAACTAAATTTGGAGAAATGGAGAGATATGCAATTGTCATTAACAGGAAGAATAGCTACTATAAAAATGAATATTTTACCAAGACTATTATATTTATTCCAAACAATTCCAATAAAATTGGGGGGGAATATTTTGTAGAATTAAATAAAATAATATTGTATAAAGATAGATCTGCTAAATGTTGGAAATGCAATCAAATACCTGGTTCATATTACCATATGTGGTGGACATGTCCAAAAGCCAAAAAATACTGGACGAAAATACATACTTGTTTGGAAAAAATGATAAAACAGCATATTAGACATGAAGCCAGAAATATTTTTATGGGGCATTCTGTTGGAAAAATATGACAAAGGGACTATATACTTGATTTTACATGTATTAATTGCAGCTACAATTGTATATGCTCAACAATGGAAGTGTGACGAGATCCCGACAGATCAGAGTGTAATTAAGAAAATATTAGAATGTGCAGAAATGGATAGACTAACCCTTACTATTAAGGACAAAGAAGAAACTGAATACTTTTTGACATGAGACTTATTTTACCAATGGTTAGACAATAAAAACAGAAGTTAGAAATGCAGGGACATAAAAAGGATAAATGTTAAAATGGAAATTTGATAAAATAGACAAGCTAAATATTACTGTTATTATAGTATCAATGTTATTGTGATGAATGTTATTGTAAGCATTTTGATTATGATTGCCTAAAAACAATTGTACCCAGACAACACACTGTTTGATTGAAACGGAATTTTTACGTTATTCAAATAAAGTAAATAAAACATTTAAAAAAGAATATTGTGAAGCTTTGTGGTGCCATAGGTTTTGAGTGGGACTTCAAGGTACATGATGTAGATGTATTGATCAAAAGATTGACTATTCCCTTTAGCTTAATTCCATTCGATTAGATAGCACTTCATTTTGTTTTGCTTTTTTAATAAAACAGTGGAATGGTGCCTCTTTAGAACAATTTGCTATATCTGCTGTTCAATCTGCTTATGTGCCATTTGGGGGTAATATTGAAATCAATTGGGAATAGTAAATTCCATCTGGGTGTCTTATGTAATCTATTCTTCTGTTCTTTAAATCACTGCTACTGATCTGGAACCTCCAAATCTCCAAATGGAAATAACTGAGGAGTTATTACCAGATCATTATATAGAGCCAGTAAAACCCTATTTTAACAAAGGGTTAAACTCATTTGAAATCAAAATGGTGGAACAACAAACAAGATACTATAATTCCAACAAAATTCCACATGGAAAAGAAAAATCTTAAAGAACAACTTAGGTCAAGACAAAAGCAACACATTGTGGATTTTGATTTATGAACTTTGACTGATACAACAGTGGGAAGATTCAGCAGGGGAAGTTTACAACAGAAATTATTGTTGCAAAATGTCTCTGGGAATTTTTAAAATGCAAACAGTTGAAACATTCGTTTCTTAAATAAAGAAACACAGTCTCCTGCTGATTGTCATATATTACAGGTAGTCCTTGACGTATGACTGCAATTGGAACCAGAATTTCCATTGCTAAGTCATAAGTGATAAGTGGGATAGTCATAAGTGCAAGGACCGGTCATAAGTCACTTTTTTCAGTGTTGTTTTACCTTCAAACATCACTAAATGAATAGTTGCAAGTCAAGGCCCACCTGTATTGTTAATAGCATATACTTGTTTGTTAACCGTTCAATGAGACAAGCAAAAAACATTTTATGTCCTTTTAAGTCATTGATTTTAAACCAGAACCTGTCTTTCAAGTGTTGTTATTGTCTTAGTTTTTGAAGAACAAGAGCTTCAAGAAGTTTAAAGACATTTAAACTGAGAACAATCACAGATCTAAAGTGACGTTTCAAAACACACAAAGAAGATGCATTCCCAAGTAATCTTAAATAGGTTTTCAAAAAGTGATGGAATTGGCTTTACAAATTGTCACTTTCCTGGATTTTCTTATTTTCCAATAAGAAATAGATGTTAAATCAGGAATAGATAAGTTAAATTTTAAAAAAATGAAAGGTGGGTGGATAGAATGAAATAAAATGTCTTTCCATTTAAACTGCACATTTAAGAATTATCAGTCCATTAACAACTAAAATGCCTTGGAGGGGGTATAATTCATTCAACTGACCCAGGAAAATCTAACTAGATTTAACCAAAATTCCAGAGATAATTTAAGGATTAGGGCTACAGCTCCTTCATAACTAACTTCCACAAGTTTTAATATGATTTTCCTTAACTGGTGCATTCCAGATAAATCAGGTCACATCTATCTTTAATTTCTAAGAGGATATAGATTGTACTTTCCATGAATTCGAAGAACTCCAGGTTAGGAAAGCTTACTCTAATGGGAAGACACTTATTTATTTACTTTATATTCCATCATTTCTCTATTTGCCCAAGGCAGCATTATTTTTAATCAATGGCTAAATGCTAAAAGCAGAAAGCCAGCTGATCCTGGCAAAGACAGCTCATTTTCACAACTGAAATTGGATGTGCCACTGAGGGCTATACAAAACTATGTTGCTTTAAATCAGGGGTCTTCAAATTTGGCAGCTTTAAGACTTGTGGACTTTAACCTCTATGCAGCTAAGCTATGCTGGCTGGAGAATTCTGGGAGTTGAAGTCCACAAGTCTTAAAGCTGCCAAGTTTGAAGACCTCTGCTTTAAGTTGTCCAGCCCAATCTATGCAAATGCTAGCCATCTTGCTTTCATTAACCAATTAGGGACAGCTATTGAAGGAGGAATGAGCACGGGCCATTGGTGGTTGTATGGCAATAGCATTTTTGAAAACACCGGATAAAATATCTAAGACCCCCAATTCTTGGTGGGAAAAAAGAAGCCGTCCCTGGATCCGGCAATATTGGCCAACTATCGTCCTGTCTCCAACCTTCGCTTCCTGGCGAAGGTTGTTGAGAGTGTGGTCGCGCGACAGTTTCCACAATTCTTGGAGGAAACATCCTATCTAGATCCGTTCCAGTCGGGCTTCAGGCCTGGACACAGCACGGAAACGGCATTGGTCGCGTTGGTTGATGATCTCTGGAGGGCTCGGGACAGGGGTTGTTCCTCTGTTCTGGTCCTGTTAGACCTCTCAGCGGCTTTTGATACCATCGACCATGGTATCATGCTGCACCGGCTGGAAGAGTTGGGGATGGGGGGCACCGTATTACGGTGGTTCTCCTCCTTTCTCTCCGACCGGTCGCAGTTCGTGTTGGCAGGTGGGCAGAGGTCGACCTCAAGGCCTCTTATATGTGGAGTGCCTCAGGGGTCGGTCCTCTCGCCCCTCCTGTTCAACATTTATGTGAAGCCGCTGGGCGAGATCATCCGTGGCTTTGGGGTGAGATACCACCAGTACGCTGATGACACCCAGCTGTACATCTCCACCCCAGGCCACCCCAACGATGCCCTTGAAGTGATGTCCCAGTGCCTGGAGGCTGTGCGGATCTGGATGGGGAGGAACAGGCTCAGGCTCAACCCTTCCAAGACTGAGTGGCTGTGGCTCCCGGCATCCCGATATAGTCAGTTGACTCCATCACTGACTATTGGGGGCGAGTCGTTGGCCCCCACAGAGAGGGCTCGCAATCTGGGAGTCCTCCTGGATAGGCAGCTGTCCTTGGAGGAACATCTGACGGCTGTAACCAGGGGGACCTTTTGTCAGGTTCGCCTGATCCGCCAGTTGCGGCCCTTTCTTGATCGGGATTCCCTGTGCACAGTCACTCATGCCCTCGTCACCTCTCGCCTTGACTACTGCAACGCTCTCTACATGGGGCTCCCCTTGAGGAACACCCGGAGGCTCCAACTGGTCCAGAATGCAGCAGCGCGGGTAGTGACGGGAGCAGCCTGGCGCTCCCATGTAACACCGCTCCTGCGCGAGCTGCACTGGCTCCCGGTGGTCTTCCGGGTGCGCTTCAAGGTGTTGGTTATCACCTTTAAAGCGCTCCATGGCATAGGGCCTAGCTATCTTCGAGACCGCCTGCTGCCACCGACAATCTCCCATCGACCCGTGCGCTCCCACAGAGAGGGCCTCCTCGGGGTGCCATCAGCCAAACAGTGCAGGCTGGTGACCCCCAGGGGGAGGGCCTTCTCTGTGGGGGCACCTACCCTCTGGAATCAATTGCCTCCAGAGATAAGGAGAATCCAAGACCTCGGTGCCTTCCGCCGTGCCCTTAAAACCTTCCTTTTTCAGCAAGCCGGGCTGGCCTAATTTTTTAAGTGTTTTTAAGTGTTTTGTTTATTGTTTTTAATTAATGGGGCCAAATTTATATATGTATATTTTAACTGTATTTTAATATTTGTACTTGATGTTTTTACTTGGCTGTTCACCGCCCTGAGTCCTCAGGGAGAAGGGCGGTATACAAATTCAAAATAAAATAAAAATAAAATAAAATAAAAAATGACAGCAGAAATAGCCTGCTGTTTTCAGTCCATTGTCAATGACTGTGCATTGGAGAATATTTCTAGGAATGCATCCCAATGTTTGATCACAACATTCTTCTTCCAAAAGCAGCAACAGGATGTGAATGCCAGCACCAAAGAGCAAAAAAAAAAGAAGAAAGTGGGCTCTTTTATTAAAATAAAGCAGCACATGTGGAAGGAGAGAGACATAAAATCATGCAAGATTTTCTTTATTGAACCAAATGTGTAAAAATCACAGTAGTGATTTTTAAGGTAGTTTTTGAAGAACTACATTCCCTCCCCCCCCTCCCTCTTTGCTGGCATTTTAGGTCTGCAGAGAATGTTATGTTTGCCACACTCAGCACTTCAGAGTTCAAAGGGGTCAAGGTACCATTATCCCCAATGGACAGCGGATAGTTCATCCAGAACATTCCAGCTACTGGTTGCCCCTCCTCGCTCGTTATCAAGCTGACATTACGGTAGGAGTTTTAGCCCTTGTATCTTGAAAGGCAAAATCCAAAGGCAGAAAGATTAATTAGATAAGTTAAGCAACCCTAAGAATTTGGGGTTCTAAATCTCTCAGACCATGGCTTTGAGAATCAGGGACACTGATTGCCAAAATGGTAACGCCAGTACCCTTGAATTCTATCACCAATTATTAGATAGTTGCAATCCTGCTGACAAATTGGCTATCAATGGACACATAGACATAAACAACATCTACGTACTGTACAAAAGGGACAATCAACAAGCCAAAAAGAGAACAAAAAGACCAAAACATCTCCCCACCAGCAATCAACACCCAGATGAGCAGAGATTAACATTAGACCAACTATCAAGAAGTAAGCAATATGCCAAACAGCTAACAGTAAACAGTCCAACCCATAAACCACGGAGTCCACTCCCACCAACACTGACAGGGCAGAGCCATAGAATATAAACTGAGAGCAAACCCCGTTCCTTACTAGCACTAGTGATGTTACCTAGTCTGGGTAATGAAACATTTATAATAAAAACACCTGTTCTGACCTAGGCTCCCTTAAAAAGTAGGAAGCAGAGTCTTGGTCCCTGTGAAACCTTTTTTATTTACACGACTGTGAATTCCTTTCATTCACAGTCAGCAAGGCCTTGTCCAAACAATTTTTCAAAGGAATATTTATCAACACAGACCTTATCTTGCTTGGAAAGGCAGGCAACTAATTTCCAAACGCAGTACAAGGCCAAACTTGGCACAGAGTCTCTCAGCGTCACGGAATGAACAAATTGTTTCCTGCAAAAGCCCACTCCCCGTTCGCTCCTCTTTTGTTTCCTATGGGAGGGGCCAATCGCTTCCAAGTTGTGGCTTTACTCCCAAGTCGAACCTGCTTTCTTAGTTGTTCTTGTCTTCTGGTAGCTCTGCACATGTGCACACTGGGAACAGGCTACAGCTTTTCCTCTGCCTCACTGCCGTCTAGCTCCCTCTCTGCCTCCAACACAGAGCCCTCGACTGAGTTTTCCCCAGCCCCCAGGACTGGCCCAAGTTCCTCCCCAACCTCCTTATTGTCTGACTCTGCTGCCAGCTCCACTGGCTGCCGGTGGGCCACAACACAACCAAGCTCAGAGAGAACCAAGCAACCCCTCATTTCCAGCCTGAGCTACAATATTCTCCTTTATTGGGACCGTTTATTCAAAGATATTTTGCCCTTGTGGATCCAGTGAGGTGGAAATGCTGACCCATGTTCCTATGACACCCCAAGGCATGCTCTGATTGCCCAGCCTCTTACAAGGGCCATAACAGATAAATGTTATGTTTATTATTTTCTAAAGGATGCCTACACTTGCATATCAAGTGTCAAATATTTATACAATTGCACAAAAAAATTAATTAGATATGCCGTTTTCTTCTATTCTTTTTTCTTTCCCCAATAACACATTGCTGTATTCACTATGTCTCTTTTTACTGTACCTTTTTATTGTAAAGGTTGATCAAACACCATAATAAAGGGATCTGATTTGATCTGATCGTGACTTTCTCCTCCTAGAAAAACAGGATGGATGGAAACCTTCCAAAACTTGCATAATTTTCAAACAGTTTTGCAGAAGCAAGTTTGCATTCCTTCATAAACTTCTATGAGACTCTGGATTTCCTTGGAGAAGTCATGATTCTTTAAAAAAAAAAAACCTCCCTGCTTTCATTCTGTACATAGAGTTAAAAAAGCAAAATAACAAGATACATTTTATTCCAGTTTGGAATAAAATATAGAACTCTTCATCTGACCAATCATAAGATGGTTCAGTTTATTTATTTATTTATTTATTGGTTCGATTTATATGCCGCCCTTTTCCGGAGACTCAGGGCGGCTTACAATGCGTTAAGCAATAGCCTCCATACTTTTGTATATACCTGCTTAGTAGGGCTTTCGCCCCCCTCCCCCAAGCGGTGTTCTTTTTTATACAAAGTCAGCTTATTGCCCCCACAATCCGGGTCCTCATTTTACCTACCTCGAAAGGATGGAAGGCTGAGTCAACCTTGAGCCTGGTGAGATTTGAATTTGCAGTAATTGCAGGCAGCTGGTGTTATTTAACAGTGCTTTAGTCTGCTGCACCACCAAGGCTCATTTTTCAGTTTGTGAAAAATGTGCTATAACCCCAGCATCACACACACACACACACAATGCTTCTGTTCCCACTATTCTAGCATTTAAGTGTATTTCACAATCCCTAGAGTAGGGTTCTCAACCTTGGCAGCTTGAAGATATGTGGACTTCAACTCCCAGAATTCCCCAGCCATCCATGCTGGCTGGGGAATTCTGTAAATTGAAGTCCACGTACCTTCAAGCTGCCAAAAGGTTGAGAAATGCTACCCTAGAGTTATAGCACCTGGTGGAGCAATCCAGCTTGTTGTGAAGAAGTCTGTCTCAAACTCTGTACTCCTGGATCGGTAACCATTTGAGTTCTACATATTTTGGTTGGAGGAGGCTGACCAAGTACTTGTGACTCAAAATCAGAAAGAGCCATATGGAATTTAACCGTATCACTTAAAGGGCATAGTCAGGTCTTCTGTGTGCACACACAATGCACATGAACATGTGAGGATGACCTTGGGGGATGAGAGAAAGAGATGCTATCTAGGAAATAATCAGACAAGAGAGGTACCAACCCCCAGTATTTATTTATTTATTTATTTATTTTATTAGATTTCTATACCGCCCTTCTCCCGAAGGACTCAGGGCGGTGAACAGCCAAAAGATAAAACACAGGAATACAAAATTTAAAATAGATTAAAACAGATTAAACAATTTGGCTCAATTTTAAAAATATCCCATAATTAAACAAATTAAAATTAGTGTTTAAAATTTAAATTTAAAAATTTTAAAAGGGAGAAGATTTAGGCCAGGCCAGCTTGATGAAATAAAAACGTTTTAAGCGTGCGGCGGAAGGTGCGCAGATCCGGGATCCTCCGTATCTCCGGGGGGAGCTCGTTCCAGATCATAGGTGCCCCCACAGAGAAGGCTCTCCCCCTAGGGGCCGCCAGTCGACATTGTTTGGCCGACGGCACCCGGAGGAGCCCCTCTCTATGGGAGCGTACTGGCCGGTGGGAGGCTATTGGTGGTAGCAGGCGGTCCCGTAGCTTAACTGTCAAAGGGAGAAGCTTAAGGGCCTTCTCTGTGGGGGCACCTACCCTCTGGAATCAGCTGCCCCCTGAGATAAGGAGAATCCAAGACCTCGGTGCCTTCCACCGTGCCCTTAAAACCTTCTTTTTCCAGCAAGCCGGGCTGGCTTAATATATTTTTTAAATATTTTTAATTGGTTTGTTATTTTAAATTGGGGCCAAATTTATATATATATATATCTTTTTAATTGTTTTTAATGTTTGTATTGTATGTTTTTATCTGGCTGTACACCGCCCTGAGTCCCTCGGGAGAAGGTGCGGTATATAAATTCAAAATAAAATAAAATAAAATAAAATAAATTAAGGAGGACTGGCCTTAATTATGTGGTTAAAGTGGCAGTAGAAAATTTGTACCTTCAGGCCTGCAAGGTTCTGTTAATATAGCCTTACACGAAAGTAGAATTGGCTCTTGTGGTTGTGCTTCCTGTCTGGTTTACCAGGAGTGACAGCATGGGAGGTTTATTTAAGCTGTACTAATATGCGAGTTTTGGTTTTGTTTTGTTTTTAAGTGCTTGCATTATGCTGTCCGTTTTTCTGTTGTTGTTATTATTAAAGTTTCAGGATTGCAATGTAGCATCTGCATAATTCATTTCTGCGCTTTAGTGCAAAGAAACTAGGACGACTCATCAGATGAGTAGGAGGGGATCATTACTGGATGTACTCCCTATTCCTTTATATTTATTGGTAGTAAGAGCCTTGGTAGTACAGTGGTCTAAGGCACCCTGTTATTAAGCTGATTATTAAGACCAGCTGCCTGCAATTACCGCAGGTTCGAAACTCGCCAAGGCTCAAGGTTGACTCAGCCTTCCATCCTTTCTAAGGTAGGTAAATTGAGGACCCAGTTGTGAGGGCAATAAGCTGACTTTGTATAAATATACAAAAGGATGAAGGCTATTGCTGAGCACATTGTAAGCTGCCCTGAGTCTCCGGAGAAGGGCGGCATATAAATCAAATTAAAAAAAAAAATATTCCTCTTGCCAGTCTCAGTCTTTCTCTAAGCAGGCTGAACACTGAAGGGATAAAAATACTGAAGAGAAGGCAAACTTACTTGGGCATCTCATCAGCTACACCTTGCTGCCTGCTCCTTGTCCCTTTTCTTTGACAAACCTGCTTGCTCAGGATAGCTTTATCCTAAGGCTCCAAACTTGCAATCACTGGCAGATGGCAGGAAGAAGTTAAGTTTTCTTGTTGCCACGTCCAGTGGTGATCCAGATTCATTAACACCTATATGGCAATATTTCCCCCTTTCTGCTGCCTGTCCTCAATTGTCTAAACTTGGAGGGGGGGGCACTGGGGACCCAAACAGAGACAAGTGAGGGATTTTTTTTTGTGGGGAAGGAGAGTCAGAGAGTTCCCCCTACATACCCCTGCACAAGAGCAATATAAGCATTTGCGTAAACATTTTGCAAACTGGAATGCACACTTATTTTGCTCGTTTTACATCAGAGCTGTGCAACCTCAAAGCAATCTTCAGCTATTGTGCCCACTGCTAAATCACACCTCCCCTATTACTGTTATTCTTGGGCTTTGAAGCAATGAAAAAGAAGGCTGTTTAAGTCAAACATATTCACAAGATTTAAGATCTCATCGCAGCCACACCAGAAGCAATTATATGGCCAGCTTCCGTTGATCTCAAATTATAACTTTAATTTTATGGCTCCATATTATCATGATTTTATTATATATACATATATATATACATAATAAGCAAGTTAGGGTTGCATTGTGTGTGTGTGTATATATATAAATATATGGCAGGTGGACCAAGGCAGTCACAGAATGGATCCCACTTGATAAAAAGCATCCACAAAAGAGACCTAAAACAAGATGGATCAATGACATCAGCAAGTATCTATTTCTATTTCTATTATTTCTATTTCTATTATTTCTATTTCTATTATTTCTATTTATTTCTGTATGTATGTATGTATGTATGTATGTATGTATGTATGTATGTTATAAGCCAATTCTGATCAGAGTGGAGGAAGAAAAGAAAAGTGTAAAAACTCCAATAATTCTGTAAGCAGGAAAACACAACCCTAATTTGCCTTTCTTTGGCAAGTTTTTGGAGCATATGGACCGACGGCTGTATAATGAAATAGCTTAGTGCATTTCATAATCAGATTCTTCCTATGGGAAGGCTACGCAAAGGTTTTCGACACGTGTTCCAGAACTTCCCCATTCTCCGAATTGTGATTTTTGTTTTTTAAAGGCCTTGGTGAGTATCTGTTGCCAGATGCTACTAGAACAATCCCAGATAATAATCTCCATCCTACAGTTGGGGAATGTAGGCCAGAGGCAGAAAAGTTCAAACTGAAATCTAACATCTGGCAAGTCCTGCCAGTAACACTGTGACATGGCTTACATCTGAAAAACCTCCGAGCCATTGCAAAGAGTGGGCGGTTCCCCCCTTCGTCTCCCCTCGAACGAAGGCGCTGGAGCCGACCTCTCCCCCTCGCCTCATTTCTCAGATCCTCTCCTTGTCATTTTTAGAAGCGTGGAGGAAAAAAGAATAAGATGACCCTTTGTCACTTTGAAGGGGAAAGTAAAGCACCATGAACCCCGTCTGTCCGGCAGAAAAGTCACTCGTCACAGACCGGTGGGCAGCCTGGCCTCAGCCCCCCAGCTCATAAGGACAGTCTGTCATGGAGCACTGTCACTTTGTGCAAATGGGAAGAAGCTGTTACACATGCACGAGTTATCCTTCACTTTTCTCTCAGAAAGAGAAAGAAAGAAAGAAAGAAAGAAAGAAAGAAAGAAAGAAAGAAAGAAAGAAAGAAAGACCAAGACAAATTCAGAAAAATAATCTCTCTTGCCTGTCTACCAATCATTTGAAATCATGCATACATACATACATACATAATGTACATACATACATACATACATATATACATACATACATACATACACAAGATTTTTCCTCCTTGCAAAATCTTCTGAATGGCCGTTCTTGGCATCAATCTCTTTTCTCTCAAAACCATACACTCCCAAGATAGCAGCCATTTGTTTTCCCTTCTTCTTCTTCTTCTTCTTTTTTTTTTTTTTATACTTGCTAGATGACTAGCTATATCCCTTAAGCAATTTGCAAAGCAGCCACACATCAAGATGGCTGGTGGGAACAGCAAGGCGCCAAGTTACTCAAATTAGATCAGGGACTCCGTTGGCAGATGCTGGCAGAATCTGCCTGGGTCATAATTCCCTTGTACTGTAGTGGGGAAGGAGGAGGGTGAGAGGATATAACTGTAAGTTCCTCTTGTTGAAGAATGCGGGGGGGGGGGGGAATATTGGAATCAGGGCATCAGAAAACCCAAATACATGAACTAATATTACACCAAAACAAACAAGCACCATAACAACAGGGCTGAAATTCAGCAGGTTCTGACAGGTTCTGGAGAACTGGTAGCAGAAATTTTGAGTAGTTAGGAGAATACCACCTCTGGCTGGGCCCAGAGTGGGGTGGGAATGGAGATTTTGCAGTATCCTTCCCCCCTGGAGTGGGGAGGGAATGGGGATTTTGCAGTATTCTTCCCCTGGAGTGGGGTGGGAATGGAGATTTTGCAGTATCCTTCCTAAGCCACGCTTACCAAGCCACACCACACCCACCAAGCTACACCCACAGAACTGGTAGTAAAAAAAAAAAAATTGAATTTCACCACTGCATAACAGCCTATCTACCAGATTGTATTCAATGTCTGTTGCATACAGAAGTTGCTTGGCATTGTGTTCCCACAAAAGGAGAAAAGCACGTTGGTGAAAATATTCATGGGTGGAATGTATATTCTTTTACTTCAAATGATGGACAGAAGGAAGGGAGGAAGGGAGGAAGGAAGGGAGGAAGGAAAGATGGAAATGTAAAGTATTTTGAACAATCAATGACTGACTTCACGAATGGAGAAGGAACTGATCAAATAATGATTTGATTGTGTTGTTACAGCCATGGTGGGTGGGATGATTTTTTTCTTAACTGGGACTTATTATATGATACAGTTTTTAATTTTTTAAAAAATTTTGTAAGCCACCCAGAGTCACCCACGTGGGAGTTGGGTGACTAAATAAACTTGTTTAATAAATAATAAACAAATGAATTAGTTAACCAATGCAAAGTATTCTAATTTATTTATTTATATCCGCCCTTGATTTTTAGAAATTAACTCAAGATAGTGAATATATCCAACATGCCTTCCTCCTCCTATTTTCCCCACAACCTCCACTCCGTAAGATGAGTTGGACTGAGAAAGTGAGTGATTGGCCCAAGGTCTCCCAGGCAGTTTTCATGCCTGAGGCGGGATTAGAACTCACTCCTGCTTTCTAGCCTGGTGTTTTAACTTCTCGACCAAACTGGGTCTCATTTTGCAGGTGTAAAGATGGCAACCCATCTTCAGTCATGATTTTCCAAGACCTTTATATGAAAACTAAACTAGAAGTAAAGTTTATCCCATTGTTTTCCCGTCCCAGTTGTTTTCATCAAAATCAGAGATAGCTGGCGCTTTTGTCCCCTACTGATGACGTAGGCATAAATTCCGATGGATAAAGATCGGGAAAAGAGTTAACATACATACACCTCCAATAAACATTCCCCGGTCCTCTCATCATATAAAATAACTGAAATTGCCAAAATCTTGGGAGATTTCAGCAATCTTAACGTCAGAAAACCCATAAGATTTATATTATTTCTGTCTTCAGTACAATACGGAACGATGCCTTATCACCCACAAAAGTTTGGCAACCTCTGAAACAGACTCCAGATCCCGTCAGCTTCTGCAATAATATAACAATTCATTTTCATAGTGGAACCAGATTATTGAACTTTCTGTGTCGCTAACACAACTCTTATATAATTCTCTTCTGATATTTGCAATAATCTGCTAACAGATTGTTGCAACAATATTGTGTTACAGTCATATTTAAATACCTGGAAAACTGCCAGAAAGGGAACGTGTTTATTGATGGGTATGTAGATTTGTATACATATGGTCTATTAATTTTAATATTAGTTTTAGTATTATCCACTGATAGCATCTTGCCAAAACTCTTATTTACCACTGGAACACATAGAGAAGCACACTAGCAAAAGTTTTGCATAAATTGGGATTGTGTTGATTATTTATTTTCTAGGATTTCTTTATTTCTTTTCTAGTCCAACCCCGCACCCAAGTAGGAGACCGTACACCATTTCTGACAGATGACAGTCCAGTCTCTTCTTGAAAGCTTGCAGCAATGAAGCTCCCACAACTTCTGAAGGCAACTTCTGTTCCATGGGTTGATTGCTCTCAGTCAGAAAATTTCTCCTTATATCTAGGTTGAATCTCTCCTTGTTCAGTTTCCATCCATTATTCCTTGTCTGGCCTTTAGGTGCTTTGGAAAATAGCTTGACCCCCTCCTCTCTGTGGAAGCCCCTCAAATATTGGAACACTGCTATCCTGTCTCCCCTGGTCCTTCTCTTCACTAGACTAGCCATGCCCAGTTCCTGCAACCGTTCATCGTATGTTTTAGCCTCCAGTCCCCTCATCATCCTGGTTGCTCTTCTCTGCACTTTTTCTAGACTCTCAACATCTTTTTTAGTTGCATGCCATGTCTTTGAACCATCATCTGTCTGGCAGGCTGCAGATCTTCCCAGGCTTGAATTAAATCTCACGGCCAGGCATGAACTCCTCACGTTGAGCAGGGGCAGCCAGAGAGGCTGCAAATGGACATTGCATTAAAATCCACAGCCCTCAGCCATCTCAGCGTAATACAAAAATCCCAGACGCAGCCTGCCAACAATACTATGAAGCCTTTTGATAATCAGGAAGATTAGGCTTTTTTTTTTGTCAGAGGGACGACGTTTTTGATGGAACCCCAGGATTGATGTGGCGGCACTATTAGGAAAAATACGGAAGGCTTAAAAATGCTCATTCAAGGTCAGCTGGATGGGAAACAGCCTACTGAAACACCTGGGCTCACCAGCCTCAATTGATCTCTCCCTTCCCCATCACCTTAAGTAGCCATTCCCAAAAGTCACCTTCCTGCTCTGCGAGGTTCTCCGTTACTTTGTGACAGATGAAAGCTCAGGAACACACATATTGTCCCTTTCAACCCCTAACGGATGTTCTCTGCTGGGCAAATTAAAGAGCCATGGTTCAGCTTGTTTTATGATACGTATGATGAACCATATGTTGCCAGAATAAACTGTCACAGCTGAGGGAGAGGGCTGGGGGGGAGGAGAAAGAAGAGGGGTGAGGCTGTCTTCGGAGAGGATGCTATTATTTAAAGTCACTTCAGGGGCAGAAAGGAAACAACAACCTATTGTCATCTGCCGCTGCAGTGGCAACAACAATTTGGTCCATCCTGAGCATCCACCTGTGTGAAAGAGCATCCTTCCTTCCCACCCTGCTAATGGAATCAGGCTGACGATGCAGATGGACAAGTGCATTTAAAAAAAGCAGAGGGAAAACAGCACTGGAACTAAGCGGAGTGCTGGAAGGATTTACACGCAAAGTGACATTGTCCTAGTGTAAATCAAACCACTTCCATGCTTTTAATTTTCTTTTCTTTTTTTGCTTTTTTCCTTTAGGAAACGCTTACAGGCTGCATGCAAGAGATGATTTTATTTACTGAAGTCAGGAAATAATTTGAGGGGGGAAAAAATCTTTGTGTTATTATTAATAAGTATCCATTTCTTCTGGGTAAACCCAAAACTTCAACAGCACTAGTAACTCAGAACAGAAACGTCATTTTATGTTTTTTTTTTAAATTTGATTTATATGCCGCCCTTCTCTGGAGACTCAGGGCGGCTTACAATGCGCTAAGCAATAGCCTTCATACTTTTGTATATTTATACAAAGTCAGCTTATTGCCCCCACAAACTGGGTCCTCATTTCACCTACCTTAGAAAGGATGGAAGGCTGAGTCAACCTTGAGCCTTGGAGAGATTCGAACCTGCAGTAAATTGCAGGCAGCTGTGTTAATAACAGGGTGCTTAGACCACTGTACCATCAAGGCTCATGTTTTTCTCCTTTGCATTCTCCCAAGTTCAGTACAATGCTTGATGAATCGGTCCCTGAGAATATACAGAGTCCCCGACTTACAACAGTTCATTTAGTGACCATTCAAAGTTATAACAGCACTGAATAAAGCGACTTTTGAACATTTTTCACAGTCGCCACCTTTGCGGCATCCCCAGGGTCATGTGATCAAAAGTCAGACCTTTGCCAACTGACTCTTATTTATGACTTTTGCAGTGTCCCGGGGTCATGTGATCCCTTCCAAATTCACTTAACAACCGAGTTACTAACTTAACAACTGCGCTGATTCACTTAACAACTGTAGCAAGAAAGGTTGTAAAATGTGGCAAAACTCACTTAACCAATGTCTCACTTGGCAACAAAAATTTGGGGCTCAATTGTGGTCGTAAGTTGTATATACAATACATCCGTGTGAGAGAGTGGTGCAAGTGCTAAAAGCCCCATTGTTTTCCTTGTTACACGAAGATAGAATCTGAGGTGAAAAGGAAAACAAAGCTTGAAAGGTTGAGAGGATTCTGCAGAATCATGCATGGACGGGATGTAGTTTACCGTTGATGTAGAGACGGCAGGGGAACAGGCTGCAGCAAAGGAAATCTCGGGAATTGCAAAAGGGCTAAACTTCATGTGATTTTAACCATGCCGTTTGCCCTCGAGTGCTGTGGCATTGCCTGAGTTTCTTCAACCCTGAAGAGATGCTCTCCAGGGACACCGGCGTGTATTTTGAATCTCTCAGCCTCTTTCTTTCTCTACCGCCAACCTCCAGCCCCAACATTCATCCTTCCCAGTATGCACACACACACAATCTCTCTTCCCCCCCTCACTCTCTCTCTCCCTCACTCTCTCTCTCTCTCTCTCTCCTTCCCTCACTCTCTCTCTCCACATTTATGAATGAGGGCTAATATACGTGCCCCAGGATAATGTGGCACTTTTCTTCACGTTTTCTTCCTCTGCTTGTTTTTCAAAAAGGCAACAACCCTTGAATTGGATGACGACAACTGGCATCACTGCTAAAATGCAAGTGTTTTCTTTTGCCAACTGCCTGGTGTGAGAGAAAATATGTGTGTGTGGTGAAGTGAACTGAATCAAGACTAGGGGTGGGCTTCAAAAATTTTAGCAAGGGGTTCTCTGCCCGGTTGCTGTGTGGGCGTGGCCATGGTGGGCGTGGCCTAGCCAGCCTCCTGCACCAGGTAGGGGTGGGGGTATTTTTGCCTTCCCTGTGCTCCGGAGGCTTTCCTCGAGCCTCTGAGAAGGTGAAAATGGCCTCCCCAGGCTTCTGGAGCACTTCCAGTAGGCCCTTTTTTCACCCTCCCCAAGCCTCCGTGTGCACCCTGCACTTACCTGCATCCAAAATGGGACTCCTGGGAGGGGCAGGGTGGGGTGGGAGGGACGGGGCCAGCCAGGAGTGGGATTTGGGGGTTCTCTGAACTGCACAGAATCTTAGCTAGAGGTTCTCCCGGTTGCTCCCGGTTAGGCCCGGTTCGGCCGAGCCGGTAGCGGTGACGATGTGACGTCACCGAACCGGTTCTCTCTGACTGGGAGCTGGGCCCTCCCGCCCCCACTTTATTCCTACCTTTATTTCTTGTTATTTAGCCCAGCTGATAGAGGCAGCAGAGTGGATTGCCACACCTCAGCTGGGCAGAAACCTAACGCACTTTTGCAGAGCGCAAGTTTGGTGCACGTGCGAGAGAAGCGGGCATGCACAGCGATTGCGTGCAAAGCACGTGCGCGAAGAGACCCGGTGGTAACACCGGTTGGAATCCACCACTGTCTCGAACCCCTGCAAACCACCAGCAGCCCACCCCTGATCAAGACCAGAGAATATGAGAGCAGATCCATTTTTAAAACTAGGCAAACATTTAAGTCTTCTATGCATTCAAGCTCTCACTAAGGCCCCCAAACAGGTCAAGACAAATGCCTATATAAAGGCAGATCATGCCAGCAATAATCATAGCATGATAGTATGTTTAATAGTATGATATTATGAATCATATCATAGTGTGATTAATACATACCATAATTTGCTGCTCAGAGTCATCTATATGAGATAGCTATATAAATCAGAAAAACAGACAGATGGACCGACAGATAGTTTGGCCCCAAAATTATTACACAGAGTCCAAACCTTGATCCATTTCTTTCTTAATCAAAGTTCTATTTGAAATGTATTTGAATATAAGCTCTATTTTTTAGGCCATCTTTTGGAACCAGATGCCCTGATTTCTGAGGAAATACTGAAACCCATAACTGGATTACTCTATCTGCTTCAAAATGGGGTCTTAATCCTAATCCAGATTAGGATCAAAAGGAGACTAGAACCACAAAAGGTGCATAATCCCCTTAACTGGGTTATATCTGGAATGAAAAAGTATAGAATGGAAAGATTAGAGAAAGAGAAAAAGAGCAGAGCAGAGAAAGAAACAAAATCCATATTTCAAACTTGAAACTCTTAACGCACTGTAAGCCGCCCTGAGTCTCCGGAGAAGGGCGGCATATAAATCAAATTAAAAAAAAAAAAAAAAAAAAAAAAAAAAACTCATGATGGGCCAAGTAAAAAATTCAGTTTTGGTGACTTAGCCCAAGTATCTTTTTTTTTCTAAATTCATGCAGCAAGCAGAAGCCAATGATTGAATTAATCTACTTTCTATGTTTGAATACTCTGAATCATAAATGAATAACGTGAGCTGGTTTCATACAACACCCTAAGCCTCTTTCAACTAGCATTTGCGCAAACACAACCACTAAGTCTTCCATGGACCTGCTTGCGCATCTCGTGTGAACGTTGATGGCCGAGTGTTGTTGTTTTTTCGTAGCCGATTTTGCAGAGAAACCACAAAACAGCCACATCATCCCAGGTAAGAGGCCCTCGGTTGTGAAGTCACAACCACGGGGGATATTTCTTTTTTTCCACATCAGCTTCTTCAGCTTGCGGTCTATGATGTTCTTCCTCTACTATCAAAAATTCATAAAGGGAATCAGCATTCTTCTCCCAATGGGTCCCTGAGGTGTGATAGACCTTGTCGGAAAGAGAAGCTATAAATATAGAATTATACACCACTGGGGGAAAAAGATGGGATCGGAAGCTTGGCTTTAAACTGGTAGCTCAGCCCCTAGGGAGCTGGGGAGTCCAGGGCAGCAAGGAAATGGGTCAAGTATGTCGATTTCTAGACTGCTGACCTCTGGCCTTTCTAATGACTCCAGGGCTCCACCTCTACGACACTCAAGCTTCCCTTCCAAGCACTTAGAAGCAAGCAAGAAAAGAGGAGAAACTGTTAGAGAGAGAGAGAGACGGTTGCATTATGATCCAGCTGTCAAAGTTAGTTGAAGAAAGTGTTTGAGTCCCTGATTCTTCAGATGATTGCTCTCGGTTAACTCCGGGGGGGTGGGGGGGTATCTGCCCCAAAGTGATCCCTCTTACCAGATTTCCAGTACGGGTAGTCCTCGATTTACAAAAGTTCATTTAGTGACCATTCAAAGTTACAACAGCACTGAAAAATGTGACTTATGCCCATTTTTCACATTTACGACTGCTGTGGCATCCCCATGATCATGTGACCAAAATTCAGATGCTTAACAATTGACTCATATTTACGACCGTTGCTATGTCCCGGGGTCATATAATCCCCTTTTTACGACCTTCTGACAAGCAAAGTTAATGGGGAAGCCAGATTCACTTAACAACCAGGTGAAATCCAGCAGGTTCTGACAGGTTCTGGAGAACCGGTAGTGGAAATTTTAACCAGTTCAGAGAACTGGTAGCGGAAATTTTGAGTAGTTTGGAGAACTGGCAAATACCACCTCTGGCTGGCCCCAGAGTGGTGTGGGAATGGAGATTTTGCAGTATCCTTCTCCCAGGAGTGGGGAGGGAATGAGGATTTTGCAATATCCTTCCCCCAGGAATCAGGTGGGAATGGAGATTTTGCAATATCCTTCTCCTGCCATGCCCACCAAGCCATGCCCACAGAACCGGTAGTAAAAAAAAATTGATTTCACCACTGCAACCAGGTTGCTAATTTATCAACTGTAGTGATTCACTTAACAACTGTGGTAAGAAAAGTCATACAATGGGGCAAAACTCATTTAACAACAGAAATTTTGGGCTCAATTGGTTTCATAAATCAGGGATTACCTGTATCTGATTAATAAGCTCTTCTTTTGCATGATCTATAGCCCCATTTTTTTCCCTTGTTACAACTGAGTTCAAAGTAATGCAAGAATTAAGGCTGAGCACCGAGAGAGCTCCCAATACACTTTTTCTCATTCAACTCAGTGAAAGTGAATTTGTTATTTAAATTTCTTACCAGTGAGGAAAGAACGCAGAAGGATTAAGAAGAGAAGATGCATGGTACTCTTGTACTTGTTTAATGATAGGGTGGCCAAAACATTTGTGCTTCATCTCTCCATCAACCTGCAATTTCCCGGATTCCCCACACTTCCATGACATCTGTCCAGAGGTGGTATTCAGCCGGTTCGTATTGGTTTGGCTGAACCAGTAGCAGAAATTTCAGGTGGGCCTGCCCCGGCTCTATGCTGTCCTATTTAGGTACATTTTTGAGGCCGGGCACATGCGCGGAAGGCGCGTGCGCAAGCAAAGCACATGCACAGAAGGCCGGGCACATGTGCAAAGGTGAGTGCGCACTCTCACATTTTCTGTGCTGGACGAACCGGTAGGTAAATTATGTGAATCCCACCTCTGCATCCGTCTCATGTGCCTTCTCCAGAATCAGGGCTCCTGCTAGCAGGGTGAGCCCTGCCTTGTTGATTGCCCCAGATTGTGGGGGGCAATATGTTGACTCTGTAAACCCCTTAGAGAGCGCATATGAAGCAGCATATAAGTGCTATTTCTATTGCTATTGGTAAGCTCAAAAGCTCACTGAGTGAGTAAGTATATAACACTGTTATTTTGGTCATGCTGAGCTCTATCAGGGTCAAAACCAAGAATGGCAGGTGGCAGTTCTTCCAAGCTGAGCTCTTTATTGTTTCACCTATAGATAAATCTTGCCAGACTGAGGACTCTACTATCTAGAACAGGGATCCTCGAACTACGGCCCACGGGCCGGATACGGCCCGCCGAAGCCATTAATCTGGCCCACGCGGGACCACAAGGCTGCCCCACCCACATCACCCCACCTACCCACCGGCCCCCACCTGCCTTCCCGTGGCCAAAAATGGGACTTACGGAGGCCCCAGGAGGCCAAAAACGGGCCAGCCTCCAGAGAGAGAGGGACGGAGAGAGGGGAGGGGGAGAGAGATACACAGACAGACACAAACAGAAGTCCCTTCCCCCTCCCCCCCAGGGCAGCCACATCCCTTCACTAACCTGCTTTCCACCCCCAGGCGCATAACAAATTAAAGTCTAATTTGTGTGTATTGTTTAATGGACTGCTAAATTGGCCACACCCACCCAGTCACATGACCACCTAGCCACACCCACCCAGTCACATGACCACCTAGCCGCACCCACCCAGGAGGTCCGGCCCCTCAACAGTCTGAGGGACCGTGAATTGACCCCTTGTTTAAAAAGTTTGAGTACTAGAATACACTCTGTGAACTGTTAAGGAGGGGCTGCCTTCACCCTCTTTCTCTAACACATGATATCCAGACTGAATTGCCGCTTACTCCTCTCCTTTCATCACAGCTCTTAAACCAAGCATGGCATCATCTGAAATCAAATGGGCCTGGTGTAGAGCTTGTGGTAACCCAGTACCTGTACATAAGCTTTGTGGCAGTGTTAAAAGTCCTCATTTACAGAAACTCCAAATAATCTCTATGCCATGTTCAGGCAACATGATATACCATGGAAATACTGTAGGTTAAAGAGAGTTTGCATGAGGGGATAAAATAAAGACAACCTCATGTTTGTTTGCTCTTTTACCTGATCGACTCCTGCCCGCATAGCCACAATCTCATTAAAATATTCTTTTATTCATAGCCTCGGTCTACGAGAAACAGTCCATCACTTCTATTCCTGCCATTCACCCTTTTCCAAATATATTTGTTTCTCAAGTACATAACACCCTGCATTTGTGGAATTGCGCTGCAGTTTTACAAAAGCCTTTGTCATAATACAAGGGGTCGTTTTAAAACTGTCACAGGATAGTTTTCCACATCTGTCCCCAAGAGACCACCCCAAATGTAATGCTGCTTTACATCCAAATTGCACTTTCATTTTTAAAACTCGACGTTCAACCAGGCGGCTAATAACTCTCCCTCTATTTAAGCAAGCTGCTGGGTAATTAGAAAGCCATTTTAGTAATACAATTCCACTTCTTCGGCTAGCTGGGTGAAAGTTTTATTTCAAAAGTTGGGAAAGCAGGGGTACCAGTGTTCCAATATTTGAGGCACTCCTACAAAGACAAGGCGGCCAAAGCACCAGAAAGACATGGATGAAAACGAGGGGTGGGCTCCTGGGGGTTTGGCAGGGTTCTACCAGGGTTCTCTACCCAAGGATCACCGGGGTTTGGTGAACCCCCAAATGCCACCCCTGGCTGGCCACGCCCACCCCACCCCTCCCAGGAGTCTCCACACGGTCCGTTCATCATTCCAGGTAAGTGCAGGGGCCACACAGAGGGTCTGGGAGGGCAAAAAATGGACCTATTGGAGGTTCCGGAACTCCGGAAATGAGCCTATTTCTGGCCTCCGGAGGGCTTCCGTACCCCAGGGGAAGCAGTTTTCACTCGAGAAAAGCCTCTGGAGCCTGGGGAGGGCAAAAAACACCCCCATCCCCCTGCTGTGGTACAGGGGGCCAACTAGGCCACACCCACCCACCATGGCCACACCCACCCAGCAATGGGGCAGCAAACCTGTTGCTAAAGGATCTGAAGCCCACCCCTTGATGAAAATTAACCAAGGACAGAAGCAACCTAGAACTAAGGAGAAATTTCCTAATGGTGAGAGAAATCTACCAATGGAACAACAACTTGCCTTCAGAAGTTGTGGGTGCTCCATCACTGGGGGCTTTCAAGAAAAAAAAGACTGGACAGCCATTTGTTTGACATGGTATAGGGCCGTGATAGCGAACCTATGGCACAGGTGCCATAGGTGGCACACGGAGCCATATCTGTAGGCACGTGAGCGTTGCCCCAGCTCAGCTCCAGCATGCATGTGCGCACCAGCCAGCTGATTTTTGGGCCTTCCGGGCCCACTGGAAGTCGGGAAATGGGCCATTTCCGGCCTCCAGAGGGCCTCTGGGGGAGGAGGCTGTTTTCACCCTCCCCAGGCGCCAAGGAAGCCTCTGGAGTCTGGGGAGGGTGAAAAACAAGCCTACCGGGCCCACTGTTAACCTTTTTACCGTCACGTGCTAAAAGCGTGGGTAATGTGGGGGGTGGGGGGTGCGCATGCGCGAGGGGGTGGGGGGCATTGAATTATGAGTGTGGGCACGCGTGCGCACAACACACACCCCCCACGATCCCCACACTTTTGGCACGTTGGCAAAAAGGTTAGCCATCACTGGTATAGGGTCTCCTGCTCGAGGAAGGGGTTGGACTAGAAGACTTCCAAGGTCCCTTCCAACTCAGTTATTTTATGTTCTGTGTTCTTTGTGCCTTTACAGAAAGTCCCACTCAGCTGGATTCTCTGCTAGCAATTCCGTTAAACTCGATGCAGTTGTTTTGAACCACCTCTTTTTTGATGGCAGCAAAGTTCAAGGCAGACAGTGTAATTTTTCGTTCTTTAGCCAAGAAGGGGGCAAGCTGAGCTGTTTTAGCTTGAGGGCTGCCTATTCCTTTTGCAACCTGCCTGGGCCATCAAGGGCATGGTGAATAATTCCTTATTCACAGAGGACATGGAGGTGAGTAATTCCTTATTCCAGAACTGCTATGCACTTGAATGAATCGTGACATCTTCCCTCCATGTAACAAATAGCCAAGTTATTCTTTATGATGTTAGCTTCTTGGTTCTTTTAGCTTCAGACTTCTTGAGCGTTTCTTGGAACCACAGTCAGAAGAGCAACAAGATAGCTTCTATCTATCAAGTGGGTTTATAGCCCAGGACTACAACTGTTGAAGACAGTGGTGGGTTTCTACCGGTTTGCTCCGGTTCGGGCAAATTGGTAGCAGTGGTGGCAGGAGGCTCCGCCCACCCGTTCAGATGTCATCGACGTTCTGTGCATGCGCAGAAGGTTCTGTGAATGTGCAGAAGTGCTGCGCACGAGCAAAGCAAGCACGTGCGCACTCACATTTCCAAACCTGGCTGGGGAATTCTGGGAGTTGAAGTCCTCCAGGCTTAAAGTTGCCAAGGTTGGAGACCCCTGCACTAGTATATGCCTTTAATACAATCTTTCTGAAGGAATTAAACTCTGTTCTCAATTGAGACTAGATCTATTTTTTACACCTGTTCTGAGATATGAAATGAAGAATTGACAAATGCTCAAAATGTGTTATATACTGTTAATCAGGTAGGAAGCTTCGGTTTAGAAATTAGATGCAGAGATTATTTAAATTAATCTCTAAATGGAATCAGTTTTCAAGGACAGTGTTCTAAACTGAATTGTCAGGCTGGAAGGCCTTTTGTAATATATAGGGCAGGGCAGGGGTGAAATGCTCCCGGTTTGGACCGGCTCGGGCAAGTAGGTAGCGATGGCGGCGGGCAGTTCAGAGAACCGGTAGCAAAAATCCCTTCCCCCCCCAGCCTCCAGCTTGCTTACCTTCGCACGCCTGCCTTGCTTCGCTTGCTGTAATCCCTGCAATCCATTGCATCAGCAAGCAACTGAATCTCCCTGCCTGCAATCAAGCTCATCGGTGAGCAGCTCTATCTGCCTGCCTGACTTTTTCCCTTCAATTGGGTAAGTTTTTTTCCCCTTTGGGAGCTTTTAAAAAAAGTTAATTGGGGTTTTTTTTTAGTTGTTCTTTTTTTAGACCTAGCCATTTAAAGTTTAGGAAGTTTTAAAGTTAGCTGCTTTTATATAAAAATAAAAATAAAATAAAATAATATTTGTGCAGTTTTCTGAGATTTTGTGTGTTTCTGTAGTGTTTCACTCTAACTGCACAAACACACAACATCTCACAAAGCTGTATGTGGAATTTTGTGTGTGTAAAGTGTGAAAATTGGTTTTTTGGACTTTTTGTGGCTGTGTGAAGTTCCTGCTTGTTGCAGGGGCCATTTTGCCCCCTGCTTTTACATTGTGGGTGAGCCAGTTGTGTTGTGTTGTGTTGTGTTGTGTTGTGTTGTGTGTGTGTAAAGAGTGAAATTTGGTTTTTTGGCCTTTTTGTGGCTGTGTGAGGTTCCTGCTTGTTGCAGGGGCCATTTTGGGTCTAGCACAGCTGCTTTTACATTGCGGGTGAGCCAGTTGTGTTGTGTTGTGTTGTGTTTTGTAGGTTAAAAAAGGGCAAAGAAGTGATGTTGACTTGGCCACGCCCACCTGACCAACAAGCCATGCCCACCCAATCACCTGACCACCAAGCCACGCCCACAGAACCGGTAGTGAAAATTTTTAGATTTCACCCCTGGGGCAGGTGTCAGCAACCTGCAGCTCCGGAGCCGCAGATGGCTCTTTGGGCTGTCTGCTGTGGCTCCTTGTTGGGTGATCCCACCACTGGCTGGCCCTGCCCCTTGCCCTCCCCTCCCAGTCACTCCTCGCCTGGCCTGAGAAGGTAAAGATGACAACAGGGGATGGAGAAGCAGCCTGGGCAGAGACAGAGAGATACAGAGAGAGAAGGAGAGAGAGAGACAGAGAGATACAGAGAGAGAAGGAGAGAGAGAGAGACAGAGAGATACAGAGAGAGGGGGGAGAGGGAGGGACGGAGGGGGAGAGAGAGAGATGTCAAAAGGGTTTTGTGGTTCCCTGTGTTTTTTAACAACTGGTTCTCTGCCCTAATGACCGGCTGGGTAGGCGTGGCTGGAGGGGGGTCATGTGACTGGTGGAAGTGAGTGATGTCGAGTTGGCCACGCCCACCCAGATTTTGTGGCTCCCGGTGTTTTCTTTTCTGTGGGAAATAGGTCCAAATGGCTCTTTGAGTGTTTAAGGTTGCAGACCCCTGATATAGGGTATATGGGAGGGGGTTTTGTGTATGTGACTCCTCCTGGCTTCTGCTTGGAGTAGTCCCTGAAGTTTTCTCAGCAATAATTTCAGAAGTGGATTGCGATCGTCTTCTTCCCGGGGCTGAAAGAGAGTGGCAAGCCACCCAACTGGCTAGAAGTCGTGATCCCTAGTTTTCAGCCTGGTGCCTTAACCACTACACCAAACTGGCTGCCTTCTGCATATATCCAAAAGTCCCTTTAAAAAATAAATAAAGCTTAGCTACCTAATAATAAGCTTTTGACTGCAACATTTCGAGAAGGAGTGGACTCATTACTCTCTGAGAGCACATCCCTTCTGGGAATCCAGCTTTCTAGAGGAATTTTTAAAAGATTCCTACTGCAATGCACTAAAACAAAGATGTTTCTGAAAAGCTGTACAGTATAATGGGGTATCGGATGCTGCCCAATTCCTGGAACCTGTCCCTGATCACATATTGCTTTAAATTGACACTTACATAACAGTGGTGGGTTTCAAAAATTTTTACTACCAGTTCTGTTGGCGTGGCTTGGTGGGCGTGGCAGGAGAAGGATACTGTAAAATCTCCATTCCCTCCCCACTCCAGGGGAAGGTTACTGCAAAATCCCATTTCCTCCCGATCAGCTGGGACTTGGGAGGCAGAGAATAGATGGGGGTGGGGCCAGTCAGAATTTTTACTACCGGTTCTCTGAACTACTCAAAATTTCCGCTACTGGTTCTCCAGAACTGGTCAGAACCTGCTGAAACCCACCTCTGTTACATAAGTATAATCCTTTCTACTCTCTGCCTCCCCATATATCCAGAAAAAGCCAAAGAAAAATAAAACTTTTTCTTTCTTTCTTTCTTTCTTTCTTTCTTTCTTTCTTTCTTTCTTTCTTTCTTTCTTTCTTTCTTTCTCTTTCTTTCTTTCAATTTTAATTTTAATTTTAATTTTAATTTTAATTTTTTAATTTTAATTTTATTGAATTTGTATACCGCCCTACTCCCGAAGGACTCAGGGCGGTGAACAGCCATAGAATAAAACATATAGATACAAAATTTAAAACAAACTAAAACGAATTAAATAATTTGGCTGAACAAATTTAAAACCCCAATTTTAAATTTCCATTTAAAAAGGGGAAAGACTTAGGTCAGACGTAAGTTTTCTCTTTCTTTCTTTCTTTCTTTCTTTCTTTCTTTCTTTCTTTCTTTCTTTCTTTCTTTCTTTCTTTCTTCCTTCCTTCCTTCCTTCCTTCCTTCCTTCCTTCCTTCCTTCCTTCCTTTCTTTCTCTCTTTCTCTCTCTTCTCTCTTTCTTTTTCTTTCTTTCTTTCTTTCTTTCTTTTTCCCTCTCCCTCCCTCCCTCTCTCTCTCTCTCTCTCTTTTTCCTCAGGACAGAAACACTTCAGTTCTTACAAATAAAGAAAAGCAGAGGTGTCAAAACACAAGTGCTGAAAGCAGCATATTCCAAACATATGAGTGATACTGGGAGCTTTAACCCCAGTCAGCTGTGTTTGATAAAAATTTAGCAAATATGGTTTACAAAAGACAAGTAAAACAGCAACAGACCCCAGGAGAAGCCTGTTCCTTATGCTGTTTTCCTTGTAGCTGCAAGATGGCTTGGAACAAGCCAAGACATTTTATGTTGTAAACACCACATTTATTTAGCTCTTTCCATGGATAATGGAAAAATCCTGCTCAAATCATCACTTCCTCCCTTGGAGGAAAAGAAAAAAAGGACTAAAATCTGGAATCACATGCAGTATAGAAAACTCAACTGAAAGAGTTGGAGCAGGAGCATAAACCTTCATCCGAATGCCCCAGGCTCATTTGCGGTTAGTTCAAAATGTGCCTTAAAGCTCTCCCAACTTGGAAAAATACCAATGATGGCGAGAACATCTCTGCTGGTAGGAGGTCTGTGTACTCTTTTGTGTGCTTGGTAGACTAAATAGGATGATGCCAGACAAGGATGGAAATCTTGGCATAGATAGGGTTGAAAAGTGTGGGGAAACACGGACCCCCATTGACAGTGGGAGCAGAAGTGCCTATTTACATTCTAAATGTATACCGTGAATTTCTTTTAACCATCAAGGAATAGTTAGGTGAGACTCTATATTTTCCTGAAAAAGATGAGAAGATAGTAAGGTAAAGGTAAAGGTTCCCCTCGCACATATGTGCTAGTCGTTCCCGACTCTAGGGGGCAGTGCTCATCTCCGTTTCTAAGCCAAAGAGCCAGCACTGTCTGAAGACGTCTCCGTGGTCATGTGGCCGGCATGACTCAATGCCAAAGGCACACGGAACGCTATTAGCTTCCCACCAAAGGTGGTCCCTATTTTTCTATTTGCATTTTTTACGTGCTTTCGAAATGCTAGGTTGACAGAAGCTGGGACAAGTAACGGGAGCTCACCCCGTTACGCGGCACTAGGGATCCGAACTGCTGAATAGTACATACACTATAAATGATCAGTAATCTTTAACTTATGACCATTTGGTTAGCAACTCTTTGAGGTTACGACATCCCTGAAAAAAGTGATCTATTGTTCTGCCCCAGCTATGAACCCCAAAGAAAGCAGCTCACACAAAATCTGGACAAACCTTAGTTTACTAAATTAAATCAGTCTTTTTCAAATAAAAGCTGTTAATTAACTTCCTTAACAGCCTACAAGAATCCAAAGAATAAATAATCATAATTTTACTATTGGCAGAAAGCCCAGAAGCAATTTGCAGGAAACTGATAAGAGAACTAAGATCAGGACACGAAGGAGAGTGAACCAAGTTGTTCCCTGCAAATTGCCTCAGTCGTTGTCCTTCCTTAAATAGGCTAAGGGAGTGGCCAATTAGCCCCAAGCCTTACTCTCGAGGAGACCTCCTCCTGAGGAGCCACTCCTGCCTTTTAGCAGCTCTGTGCACCCGTGCATCGAGAAGAGGCTCCTCCTCTTTTTCCTCTTCACTTAAGGGAGCTTCTGGAGGTTCTGAAGGCCCTGGCTGAATCCCCGCCTCTGGCACCACATCTTCTCCAGCCTCCTCATTGTCCGACTCGAGTGCCAGCTGCACAGGCTGCTGGTGCAGCACCACACCAGCCTCCTCGCTGTCAGAATCAGCTATTTAGCTGCACAGGCTGCTGACGGGCCACAACACTTATAGCTGGCCCTCACACCTATTATGGTCACAATGCCCCTGCGGTCATCTAAACAAGATTCAGGCACTTGGGAACCAGCAGTTAATTATGATGGTTGCAGCATTACAAGGTCATGTAAACACCACCTCCAACCTTCCCAGCTCGCTTGCGACAAGCAAAGTCAATGGAGAAGCCAGCAAGAGGTCCGAAGTGATGTCTCACATAAAGATTGTGACAAAAAGGTTGTAAAAGCAGGTGCAGTCATGTGAAGCATCAGATTATTACACCACTTAATGAACTTTCTGGTCCCAACTGTGGTTGTAAGTCGAGGATTACCTGTAATTGAGTACAGTGGTACGTCAATACCCATCATTAACTGGTTCCAGGAGGCACAATGAGTCTCAAAAATGATGAGTACCAAACAATTTTTTCCCATAAAGAATAACTAGTGAGTCACAAGGCAGCCAACATCAACAAGTTCTAGGTTGTGCGTTGAGTACCAAACAAATGATAACAGAATAACAGAGTTGGAAGGGACCTAGGAGGTCAGACAAGTGGCTGTCCAACCTCTTCTTAAAAACTTACAGTTTTGGAGCTTTCACAACTTCTGGAGGCAAGAAGTTCCACTGATTATTGAACATGAAGACCAGGACAACATTTTTGTGTCAAAATTTGTTGAGTACCAAAGTCAATGAGTCAAAGCAGTTGAGTACCAAGATACCACTGTATATGATTAGCACTATAGAAAACATTATAGTGTCATAAGAAGATAAAACATTTATCTTTGAAAATTTTAGATCTCTGGTATTTTGATAGCCCTGGCTTCAAGATCAGTTGTTGTGGTCCGCCAGCAGCCTGAGGAGCTGGCAGCGGAGTCAGACAGTGAGGAGGCTGGGGAGGAACATGGGCCAGTCCTGGAGTCAGGGGAAGGCCCGGATGAGGGCTCGGCGTCGGAGGCAGAGATGGGGCCAGGGCCATCTGGGAGCGATGCGCAGATTCCAGAGCCTCCAGAGGCAGATAGCAGAGAGGCAGAGGAACAGGAGGAGCCTGTTCCTAGTGCATGCATGCGAAGAGTTGCCAGAAGGCAAGAGCAGCTAAAGCAAAAAGGACAACTCGGGAATAAGGCCAGGAGATGATTGGCCCCTCCCAGAAGGCTTAAAAGATCAGCAACGGTTCTTGGGATCATTGTAGGAAAGCAACGTTTCTACATTTGTTTCTTGTCAGTGTCTCTTGCTTCTGGACTTTTGCTAAGAAACGCCTTTGGCAGGGTGCCAAAGAAGACAAAGGTTGGTGATAAGGCCGAAGGACTGTTTATGAAGGATTTGTTTTGGAATTAATTTGGACTAAACTGAGAATGAGGTAATTCTCAGCTGTTCTAATAAAATATGTTTGTTTAGGACTGATTGTGTCTGGTAATAACTACTTGGGCCTAAGTCACAACATCAGTATTGCTGAGCCATCCATAAAATTCTGCAATAGACTGGCAGGCAATGAATTGGAACCCTTTAGTACTGCACATACCTAAGGCAGAAGAACATTAGAATTTGATTCTACACATTTAGACTTTTAAAAAATCAACTTTGGAGAGCATTGTGTAGAAGGATACAGTGAAGACAAAATCTTGAAGACTTCAATTCCTCTAAGTTCTTTGTTGGAACAAATGCTTATTGGTTCCAGCATCTGATGTCTCCGGGTGAGCAACTCAATGAATTTGTGAAATTCATGAAAAGGATACAAAGCTAACTTTTTATGGAGAAGGAAAGCAGTGTACAATTAATCTTTCAGTTTAAATCAGCCTCATAGTAACCTTGGTGGCAGGATTTAAATAGATTTCAACCTAATGGAATCCAGGAAAATGAACCACCTCTGAGCAACTCATTAGATCAAGTCCCAGTAGTAATTATTGTGCTGTGTGATTTAAATTTGCGTGCCAAAAGAGTGAGTGGGAGGATTGGATGATGATCAAAATGAGTTAGGAGGCTAGTAGATATATACTAGATCAGCAGTTCTGTTGGATTTGTGTGCAGAAATCCAGCTGTGGGTATTCACTATCCAATACCCCAAAGTAATTGGACCCCTAGAATTTGCTTCTAATGGATGAGAAAGATAAAGTCTTTTAAAAGATGAATGATAAGCACTCTATAATATAACCACCAGACAAATATTTTTATAATATTTAGCTGCAAGTTTCCAGTTGAAAGTCTGAAATTTAGAAAAAAATAATGCTTTGTCAGCCATTGCCCTGCATTATTTAAGGATTTTTTTTAATATTAAATCCCTACACATGTGTGGACACACTGCCAGCTCAAAAACCAAGAATAACACATAGTGGTCCTTCCACACTGAATACTTTGTTGCTTCCACACCAGTAGACAGAATCTTGCCAGACTGAGGATTTCTACTATTTGCATCTACAGTATACTCTGGGAACTGTTAGGGAAGGACTGTCCTCACTCTTTTTTTTTTTTTTAATTTGATTTATATGCCGCCCTTCTCCGGAGACTCAGGGCGGCTTACAATGTGCTAAGCAATAGCCTTCATCCTTTTGTATATTTTATACAAAGTCAGCTTATTGCCCCCACAACTGGGTCCTCAATTTACCTACCTTAGAAAGGATGGAAGGCTGAGTCAACCTTGAGCCTGGCGAGATTCGAACCTGCAGTAATTGCAGGCAGCTGGTTTTAATAACAGGGTGCTTTAGACCACTGTACTACCAAGGCTCTTTCTCTCACACATAACATCTGACTTAAGTTGTCTCTTATTTCGCTGAAATGCATCCTCTCCTTCCTGGAATTCAGTCCACTCCAATGTTGTTGGAGCCATCCTGGAAAATGTAAGGGGCAAGCCCGCGTTGCTTTGGCCCGGGCTACTCAGTGCGAAGAGGAAACATCAGGCCAGCAGTTTGGGGAGTGGCATCAAGCTGACCATACCCACCCAGTCGGCCACAGCAGGATGGCCTACGGAGCTGTCCAGGACGGCCCATGGAGCCATCCTGGAAAAGGTAAGGGGCCAGCCTGCGTTGCTTCGGCGTAGTCTATCCAGTGCAAAGAGGAAACATCGGACCAGCATAGCTTCAGCCCAGTCTATCCAATGCAAAGGGAAAACTTTAGGCCAGCAGTTTGGGGAGTGGCGTCAAGCTGGCTACGCCCACCCAGTCAGCCACACCCACCCAGTCAGCCACGCCTCTGTTAATCTGTAATCTGTAAACTCCCTTGTTGTGAATGCTCTCAATACTACCAAATCCTGCCAATTTACAACCAGTTTTTTTTTCCCAATTTTTATTTATAAGTACAAACTAAACAGAACAATGAAACGTACAAAACATAAAAACATATAAACACCCATTTCAATACATGTCCAGTTTGTCACAACTGTAATATACATTTCTCTTTGTATTTTGACTCTTCCTTATTTGGTCATTCCCTTTTGTCTATCTACTATTGATCTTTGTTGACCTATGTCTGTTCTTTGTTTCCATCATACTATATTTGGTCATTTTGTTTACTTCCTATTGCTTCATCTCTTTCCTATCTTTCAACCAACTATACCACTTTTCCCATACTAAGTAAAAGTCATGTTCTTCCCTATTTTGTAATTCCTTTGTGAGTCTATCTAATTCCGCACATTCCATAATTTTATTGATTACTTTATCTGGTGTTGGTATATCATTACTCTTCCAGTGTTGCGCGTATAGTATTCGTGCTGCTGTTATCATATGTATAATTAAATATGTTGTTTCTTTTTCGTAGTGTCCATTCACTATGCCTAGTAGGAAGCTTTCTGGTCTTAGTTCTATCTTTTGGTGTGTTATTTCCTCTATTTGTATTTTGATCCTTTGCCAATATTGTTTCGCCATTGGGCAGGTCCACCACATATGGTAATAGGTGCCTTTGTGGTGGTTGCATTTCCAACATGTTGATGGCGTGCCGGGGAACAACCAGTTTTAAACTCAGGCAGTGATGTTTAATTTGTTATTAGCTTCATAAAGGTTAACTAAGACACAACTTAAATGATGAGTTAAGGGAGAAGATGTTACAGTGAAGCAATTAAAGGCCATGTAGGAGCTGCAAGAAGAGATTGATCTCTGATTACAGCAAAAGCATGGAAGAAGCAGGGAAGAAGATTAAGTACAACCAGACAGCAGCATCCAAGTTGGCTCTTTAGAAGATGGACGCTCAACTTCCATCTGCAGGAAACAAACATTTTTGAAACTTCTGTACAAATATTTTTGTTTACTTGGATTTTGTCCTGTTTCACTTTATTTTGAAGCTGAAATTCCTTTGCTATTTAATATAGATTCTTTGTTTGGTTTAAACTATGAACAACACTTTTTTTTTACTTCAAATAATGGATAAGAGCAGCCAGGAATGTGAACAGGATGCAAGATCTGGAGTTGTAACTCCATAATGTATGCCATTGTCATGGTTTTAGAAGGGCTAAAAGGCAGTCATTTTTTGGGGGGGGGGGGAATCCTGAAAATGTTTCCTCTTGTAAGTGCGGAAACTCTACAATAATTTCCACTGAATCCAGAGGATAGCAAACAAATAATACGTTTTGCTATCCCTAATCCTAGCCACTATTCTAATTCTACAAATCCCATTAAATGCATTGCATTAAATGATACGAAGTTTACACACCCAGAAAAACCAGGAAAAGTAATTTTTAAAAAATATCTACAAGTTGCCTGACTTACTATTTTCAATACTAGTTTCCTTGACAACATTCATTTTGCAGATCTTTGGAGGTTTTTTCCCCCTGAATGCAAAGCTTTTCCTCCCTCTCCCCCTCCCTCTCTCTCTCTCTCTCTCTCTCTCTCTCTCTCTCTCTCTCTCTCTCTCTCTCTCTCTCTCTCTTTTTCCATCACCATTACCATTTCTACATAAGTTTGAGAAGTTCTGCAGGGGGCTGATCAGAGAAAGTCGGATGCTGACAGCCTGTATTTAACATTGTGTCCTACTGTGCAAACTCAGTTGGGAGCAGATGCTACACAACCCCTCTCAATGGAATCCCTGGAAAGCTGGTTTGTTTGTTTGTTTATTATTTTCATTCCCTGTCATTCACTTCCCCTTACCTTCTAGAGTTTTAATGTATTCACCCTTCTGACAGTTCCTATATGACGGATCCAGAGATGGATTCTCTCTCTCTCTCTCTCTTTCTGCCACTGCCTGGGAGCTTCCAATCCCCTCTGGAGTATCGTCCGAGCTGCCTGTTGTATTCTGCTCTACCTCATCACCCCCACCAGATAGGCAAGCCAGCAGCCACACAGATGCATTCGTAAACAAATGTCCTGCCAAGAGGCAGTAAATTGAAGAGCAAAAAGAAAGTCATAAAAGCGCCATGAAGATTGCGGAATCCACAATTTTATTGCCCAGTAAATTTCCAACGGGTCTCAGCTACCTAATGACAATCTGACAGAAAGCTGGGTGCATTGGATTCCTGGCTCTACGCAGATCAATGCCCCAATTGTAGTGAGAAAGGAGAAGTGTGATAACCCCTTGACCCTTCGACCATGTCACGCTTGAAATCATAACAATATGAGTTGTGAGCATAGGCATGGGTTTCTCTTTCTTTGCACATACTGATTGAATCCCAAAGTGTTACCTTAAAAGAATTAAGTTTGCAATGTTTTGATGGAGTGAAGAGATCTATGGCAGGTAGGGTAACACAAAGTGAGCAAAACTGGGATTGTTCATTTTTCCCTGGGTTTGGAACAGGGGTGAAATCCAGCAGGTCTCACCTCTCCTGCGTGAGCTGCACTGGATCCCCGGTGGTCTTCCGGGTGCGCTTCAAGGTTTTGGTTACCACCTTTAGAGCGCTCCAAGGCTTAGGACCTGGTTATCTACAGGACCGCCTGCTACCACCAATAGCCTCCCACCGGCCAGTACGCTCCCATAGAGAGGGGCTCTTCCGGGTGCCATCGGCCAAACAATGTTCAACTGGCGGCCCTAGGGGGAGAGCCTTCTCTGTGGGGGGCACCTATGATCTGGAACGAGCTCCCCCAGGAGATACGGAGGATCCTGGATCTGTGCACCTTCCGTCGCGTGCTCAAGACTTTCTTATTTTCATTAAGCTGGCCTGGTCTAAATCTTTTCCCCTTTTAAATGTAAATTTTAATTTGTTTTTAAATTATTGGGTATTTTAAATTTGTCTCAGCCAAATTATTTAATTCGTTTTTATTCTATTTTAAATTTTTGTATTTATGTGTTTTATTCTGTGGCTGTTCATCGCCCTGAGTCTTTCGGGAGTAAGGTGGTATATAAATCCAAGAAAGAAAGAAAGAAAGAAAGAAAAGAAAGAAAGAAAGAAAGAAAGAAAGAAAGAAAGAAAGAAAGAAAGAAAGAAAGAAAGAAAGAAAGAAAGAAGAAAGAAAGAAAGAAAGGTTCTGACAGGTTCTGGAGAACTGGTAGCAGAAATTTTTGAGTAATTCAGAGAACCTGTAGCAGAAATTTTGAGTAGTTTGGCAAATGCAACCTCTGGCTGGCCCCAGAGTGGGGTGGGAATTGAGACTTTGCAATATCCTTCCACCAGGAGTGGGGAGGGAATGGGGGATTTTGCAGTATCCCTCCCCTGGAGTGGGGTAGGAGTGGAGATTTTGCAATATCCTTCCCTGCCACGCCCCACCAAGCCATGCCCACCAACCACACCAAACCCACCAAACCATGCCCACTGAACCGGTAGTAAAAAATTTGAATTTCACTACTGGTTTGGAAGGGTAGTTTGCCTTTTACAGTACATTACGTTTACTTCAACAATTACAGCGCACTCTGTACATTTTCTACTGCAAAATGGCACAAAGCAGAGTTATTTCAGGAGTCTTCATCAGCTTTAGATGCTCCCAAAAAATAAAATAAAATAAAAAGATGGTTTTGGTTGGGATATGGTCCTGGATCCATAGGCTACTCTCATTCCTGTTTTGACTATAGTAAGAAGGTAAAAAAAGGGATGCGGTGGCTCAGTGGCTAAGATGCTGAGCTTGTCAATCAAAAGGTCGGCAGTTCAGTGGTTCGAATCCCTAGTGCTGTGTAATGGAGTGAGCTCCCGTTACTTGTCCCACTGCCAACCTAGCAGTTCGAAAGCACATAAAAAATGCAAGTAGAAAAATAGGGACCACCTTTGGTGGGAAGGTAACAGCGTTCTGTGCGCCTTTGGCATTTAGTCATGCCAGCCACATGATCATGGAGACGTCTTCGTGCAGCGCTGGCTCTTCAGCTTTGAAATGGAGATGAGCACCACCCCCTAGAGAGTCGGGAACGACTAGCACACATGTGCGAGGGGAACCTTTACCTTACTCATAGTTCATGCATGCAAATCATATCCATTAGCTCCTGTGTGTTCTAAAATAGTAGGAAGGACAGATTTCTGTTTGTGCTGAGGAGTCTTACACAGTCCTATTTAGATCATTATTCCACATTACCATTTGTTAAGAATGGTATATGGTCTTGGTAGCTCTTATGTGTTCACTGTGACATGCCTCAAGTTCTCAACTCAAACACATGTAAAATATACATTCTCATTCAATGCATGATATTAAATACAATGAGTGTGTTGATGCAAAGGACGCAGCAGCAGAGGGACCCCCAAATACTGCAGAAATGATTTTCTGCATTTTGAAATAATAATATACACTATTTTATTAAAAGAATATTATGATGAGCTGTGGTAGCACAGTGGTTAGAATGCAGTATTGCAAGCTACTTCTGCTGACTGCTGGCTGCCTGCAATTTGGCAGGCTCAAGGTTGACTCAGCCTTCCATCCTTCAGAGTGGGTAAAATGAGGACCCAGATTGTTGGGGGCAATTGTTGTGATCTAGGCTTCCTGAGTCATTAAAATACATGAGTAGTCCCAAAAACTTCTTTTATTGCAACAGCCGTGAATTACGTTCATTCACAGCTGAGTCTCAATTAGTTGCAAAGAGTCCTTCGGGAGAAGTCCTTCAGGATAATCACCAACCTTTATCTCCCTTGACACGCTGCCAAAGATCTACTTGGCAAAGCCACACAGAGTCCAGAATCAAACAGAGATGCCAACTGGGAACAGAATTAACAACGTTGCTTTCCTGCAAAGGGCCCACGTGCCTTTGCTCCTCTTTTAAGCCTTATGAGAGGGGCCAATCAATTTCCAGGCCTTACTCCTGAGTTGTCCCTTTAGCTTTAAACTGTTCTTGCCTTCTGACAGCTCTGCGCATGCACACACTAGGAACAGGCTCCTCCTGTTCCTCTGCCTCTCTGATGGAGGCTCCGGATGTCCGCACATAACTCCCAGATGGCCCTGGCCCCATCTCTGCCTCTGATGCAGAGCCCTCCCCCGACTCCAGGGCGGGCCCATGTTCCTCCCCAGCCTCCTCACTGTCCGACTCTGCTACCAGCTCCACAGTTTGCTGGCGAACCACAACAGCAATATGCTAACTCTGTAAACCTCTTAGAGAGCGCTGTAAAGCACTGTAAAGTGGTATATAAGTCTAAATGCTATTGCTATTACCTCCAGACTCTAGAGAGTAGTCAGCTCTGAGAAGGCTGGCCTAGATTAAATCCTATGCAATTAAATCCTTTTAAATTAAATCTCATGTAGATTAAATCCTATGCAAATTTTCTAGGCTACTGCTTCATGTTGAAACATGAAAGTTGGTGTTTTCAGGGGTGGATACAAAAATGGACTACACCGATAGCCAGCACGACACACAGCAATAATATGTATGTGTCTCTATATTGTTGGGGTTTGGCATACATATATCATTTTCATTAGCAAACCATTGAATCCCACCTGGCCACAGACAGAGGAATAATTTTTTTTTCCAGCATTCACAGTATTGAGTATAGGAGAACATATTGATGAAATACTCTGTCATTGTTAACAACAAGCCCATCAGGAGGCTGACAGCAACACACTGTCTCTTACAGCTGAGCCATGAATTAGTCAAGGTGGGGAGAATGACGGGAAGCAGAAGGCTCACTAACAACAAAGATATGGCTCCAAATTTGTATTTCTGCTGCTGTACCATCGACCCAAAACTCTCGTCTCCAAAGGACTCAGGCAACCAAGGAGAGAAGTGTCACTCAAGCATCATCAGGTGTAAGCAAGTAAGCACTCTGAAAAGAGAAAGGTAAGAAATGTGCAACTCTGTGTATCTTCTGGGCAGGACAAAAAAGGAGACCTGTTCGAAGAGGTTGATGGCACATTTCTTCCCGCCTCAAAGTTTGTACATCTAAATGAAAGGATGTCTTTAGAGTTTATCAGCTGTTCCATGCTATAGCTAAGTTCTCACATCACCTCAAACCATGATGCATGGTTTGGCTGGAGCCTTACATCATGTATTTTTGTTGTTGTTAGTTGCGAAGTCATGTCCGACCCATCGCTACCCCCATGGACAACGTTTCCTCCAGGCCTTCCTGTCTTCTACCATCCTCTGGAGTCTATTTTAAGCTCATGTCTACTGCTTCAGTGACTCCATCCAGCCACCTCATTCTCTGCTGTCCTTCTTCTTTTGCCCCTCAATCCAGCATTAGGCTCTTCTCCATTGAGTCCTTCCTTCTCATCAGGTGGCCAAAGTATTTGAGTTTCCTCTTCAGGATCTGGCCTTCTAAAGAGCAGTCAGGGTTGATCTCCTCTAGGACTGACCGGTTGGGTTGCCTTGCTTATAAACCTACTTATTATGGTTGTGGTCATCATTTATGGACCTCAACTTTTATGTATGTATCCTCCTGAGCTTCTTCTATAAGGCCACATCACAAAATGCCAATAATAAAATGATACGTTTTTTGATGATTAGGCAAGCTAGATTATTTTAAAAAAGAATAGGATGATGTAATTTTATAGAGAGGTTAAAATATAGTTATATGGTCTAATGACTTTGAAGAATACCAGAAAGTATTTTTCTTCTCTTTTCTCTTTTTTCTTTAACTTTTTCCCTTTTTGTACTTTTTTCCTTTGGGTTTTTCTTTTTCTTTCTTACTTCCTTACTTTAACAATTCATCAGTGGAACGTCTTTGCCTCCAGAAGTTTGTGGGGCGGCCCAACACTGGATGGTTTTTTAAGAAAAGATTGGATAACCATTTGGCCTGAAATGGTATAGAGTCTACTCAGAGGGTTTGACTAGAAAGACCTCCAAGGTCCCTTCCAAGTATGTTTCCGTTCTGTTCTGATCATTTGTGTTAGTTTTTATCTTTTTGTTTAAACGTTTTAATAAGGAATTATTTACATAAAGCAGGTTCTTTATCAGCCAGGCGCATTCTGCATCCAGGTCAGTGCCCCAACTCCACCCAAAAGCTGGGTCTACATTGCTGTGTAAGAGAAGGAAAGAGCAGCAAAGGGAAGAGACATAAGGTCCTCTCCCAGCTATACGAGTTGCTGTGAAGAGTTCCAGATGTGGATCTTCTTTCCCTTTCCCCCTTTCCTTCTCTTCTCCATTCCTTCCTTCCTTCTTTCCTTTCCTTTCCTTTCCTTTTCCTTTCCTTCCTTTCCTTTCCTTTCCTTTCCTTCCTTTCCTTTCCTTTCCTCTTGTCTCCTCTTCCTTTCCCTCTCCTTCCTTTCCTTTCCTTTCCTTTCCTTTCCTTTCCTTTCCTTTCCTTTCTTTCCTTCCTTTCCTTTCCTTTTCCTTTCCTTTCCTTTCCTTCTTTTCCTTTCCTTTCCTCTTGTCTCCTCTCCTTTCTCCTTCCTTTCCTTTCCTTTCCTTTCCTTTCCTTTCCTTTCCTTCCTTTCCTTTCCTTTCCTTTCTCTTTCCTCTTGTCTCCTCTCCTTTCTCCTTCCTTTTCTTCTTTCCTTTCCTTTCCTTTCCTTTCCTTTCCTTTCCTTTCCTTTCCTTTCCTTTCCTTCCTTTCCTTTCCTTTTCCTCTTGTCTCCTCTCCTTTCCTCCTTTCCTTTCCTTTCCTTTCCTTTCCTTTCCTTTCCTTTCCTTTCCTTTCCTTTCCTTTCCTTCCTTTCTCCTTTCCTTCTTTGTCTCCTCTCCTTTCTCCTTCCTTTCCTTTCCTTTCCTTTCCTTTCCTTTCCTTTCCTTTCCTTTCCTTCCTTTCCTTTCCTTTCCTTTCCTCTTGTCTCCTCTCCTTTCTCCTTCCTTTTCTTCTTTCCTTTCCTTTCCTTTCCTTTCTTTCCTTTCCTTTCTTTCCTTTCCTTTCCTTCCTTTCCTTTCCTTTCCTCTTGTCTCCTCTCCTTTCTCCTTCCTTTCCTTTCCTTTCCTTTCCTTTCCTTTCCTTTCCTTCCTTTCCTTTCCTTTCCTCTTGTCTCCTCTCCTTTCTCCTTCCTTTCCTTCTTTCCTTTCCTTTCCTTTCCTTTCCTTTCCTTTCCTTTCCTTTCCTTCCTTTCCTTTCCTTTCCTCTTGTCTCCTCTCCTTTCTCCTTCCTTTCCTTTCCTTTCCTTTCCTTTCCTTTCCTTTCCTTCCTTTCCTTTCCTTTCCTTTCCTCTTGTCTCCTCTCCTTTCTCCTTCCTTTTCTTCTTCCTTTCCTTTCCTTTCCTTTCCTTCCTTTCCTTTCCTTTCCTCTTGTCTCCTCTCCTTTCTCCTTCCTTTCCTTTCCTTTCCTTTTCCTTTCCTTTCCTTCCTTTCCTTTCCTTTCCTTTCCTCTTGTCTCCTCTCCTTTCTCCTTTCTTCCTTCCTTTTTCTTCTTTCCTTTCCTTTCCTTTCCTTTCCTTTCCTTTCCTTTCCCTTTCTTTTCCTTTCTTTTCCTTTCCTTTCCTTTCCTTTCCTTTCCTTTCCTTTCCTTTCCTTTCCTTTCCTTTTCCTTTCCTTTCCTTCCTTTCCTTTCCTTTCCTTTCCTCTTGTCTCCTCTCCTTTCTCCTTCCTTTCCTTTCCTTTCCTTTCCTTTCCTTTCCTTTCCTTCCTTTCCTTTCCTTTCCTTTCCTCTTGTCTCCTCTCCTTTCTCCTTTCTCCTTCCTTTTCTTCTTTCCTTTCCTTTCCTTTCCTTTCCTTTCCTTTCCTCTCGTCTCCTCTCCTTTCTCCTTCCCTTCCCTTTCTTTTCTTTTCTTTTCTTTGTTTATTTATTTAAATTTATATGCTGCCCAACTCACCATTGGGTCATTCTGGGCAATTTACAGCAAAGTAAAAAAAAAAAAAGCAATGAAAACATGAATACAAATATTAGCATCAAGATTAATACAGGTAGCCAAGAAAGATGGGATAAAAATCAGGCCAGTCAAATATCTACAGAAGTTTTGCTGTTAGGGATGTGTAAAACATTTTCGAATCGATTTTGAAATGCCTGTTCAAGCAAACACGCCCTGTTTCGTGTTCTGAGCATGAAACTGGCTGGCGCCAAACATTCTGGATGCATTTTGTGCATTGAACATAATGTCTCTCCTGCCCTTGAAACAGAGCACAAAACACTCTTCTGAATGCAATATGGCCCACTTGAAACAGAATATTCTGAATCTGAAATGTTTTCATTTGAAACATTTTCTACATCAGTATTTTCCATTGCAGTATATTAATTATTACTGCCCTTCCCATCATTTTACATTTGTAGATCAGATTTTTGCAGTGCTCCTTGGGCAACATCAATTTATAATTGTTATGCCAGGGACAAATATAACCCAATGACAAAGCCTAGTTGTGATATTGAAGAAAGACTACACAGAAGTCTTGGTTGGGAATTATTCAAGTCTAAAATTCCAGATATTTTATTAATTTATACCCCACCTTTATTATTTTTTTACAAATAACTGCAGGTGGCAAACATATCCAACACATTTTCCTCCTCCTCAACAACAACCCTGTGAGTTGAGTTGGGCTGAGAGAGAATGACTGGCCCAAGGTCACTCAGCTGGCTTTCATGGCCATGGTTGGACTTGAACTCATGGCTTTTTGCTTTCTAGCCCAGTGCTTTAGCCACTAGACCCGTGATGGCGAACCTATGGCACACATAGCCATATCAGTGGGCACACCAGCTCAACTCTGGCATGCGCCAGCCAGCTGATTTTCGGGCCTTCCGGGGCCACCAGAAGTAGAAAAACAGGCTGTTTCCTGCCTCTGGAGGGCCTGGAGGGCTGTGTGTGGGGAAGGCCTGTTTTTCTTTCTTACCTGGATCCAGATCCTCTCTATGCATCTGCGGAGGGCAAAAACAGCCTTTCCCACTCCCTCGGAGGCCCTCCCAAGGCCTGAAACGGCCCATTTCCCAACTCCCGGTGGGACAGAAAGTGACATTTTTTGCTGTCCCCAGCCTCCAGAGACTCCTAGAAAAGCTCTGGAAGCTGAGGACAGCAAAAAACGTCACTTCCTGCCCCACCGGGAGTTTGGAAATGGGCCGTTTCAGGCCTTTGGAGGGCCTCCGAGGGAGTGGGAAAGGTTGTTTTTGCCCTTCCCAGGTAAATAGAGAGGATCTAGAACCAGGTAAGAAAGAAAAACAGGCCTACCGGGCCATTGCGTGCCAGGAGCGGATGTGAGGGGGGGTTGCACACACATGCACAGTGCAGGGCGCATAGAATTATCAGTGTGGGCACGCACATGTGTGACCTTCCCCCAACCCCCCTCTCCTGGCACGCCATGGCTAAAAGGTTAGCCTTCACTGCACTAGACCCATGATGGCGAACCTATGGCACATGTGCCACAGGTGGCACACAGAGCCCTCTCACAGGTGGCACACAGAGCCATTGCCCCAGCCCAGCTCCACCGCGAATGCACATGCGCCTCCAACCGGCCAACTGCTCTTTATGTCTCTGCCATGCATGCACGGGGATTATATGCGGCGGGTACAGGTTGGTGCAGGTTGGTGCAGGAGGCTTTCCATGCCCAAAACAGGGCATGGGGAGCCTCACAGGGGCCCCACGGGGGGCCCCGTGCCCCATTTTGGCTTCCAGGTTGGTGCAGGAGGCTTTCCGGGGCCAAAAAGCAGTGCAAGGAGCCCCGTTTTGGGCCTGCAAAGCCTCCTGCACCAACCTGGAAGCCAAAACGGGGTGTGTGGGGGGTGGACGCATGCGCAGGGGACACATATGCATGCATGGGGACATACGCACATATGCGGGGGTGGACGTATGCATGGGGGGGGCTCGCATTGCATTTTGGTGTTTCAGGCACGCACACATGTATTCATGCTAGCACGCGCTCGCTTTGGGCACCCGGCACCAAAAAGCTTAACCATCACTGCACTAGACCTAATCTGGCTCTATTTTATTATGATTATCCAGATCATATGACTTTGAGCTAGGTGGACAATATATCCTAGTTCAACGGCTGGATTTGAAATTAAACCATAACGTGTTTGTCTTTACAAGAACCAGACCATTATGGCTTTTTTTTTTTAATTTATTTATTTATATGCTGCCCTTCTCCGGAGACTCAGGGCGGCTTACAATGCGCTAAGCAATAGCCTTCATTCTTTTGTATATTTATACAAAGTCAGCTTATTGCCCCCACAAACTGGGTCCTCATTTAACCTACCTTAGAAAGGATGGAAGGCTGAGTCAACCTTGAGCCTGGGGAGATTCGAACCTGCAATAATTGCAGGCAGCTGGTGTTAATAACAGGGTGCTTTAGACCACTGTACTACCAAGGCTTCCTCTGCAAGTGACAGTTCAATAAGCCATAACTTGGCTGATGTGAACTTAGTGAAATGTAAGCAATTTCCTATACTTATCTTCATTCTGTACTCATTGCTGGCCCAAGGGGCTGCATGCAAGGAAGAGAAGAGAGAATAAGTAACAAGCTCTGTCACTGAATTCCATAAACTGTGACCAAGCCAAATGACTTAGTGTATTCATGTAAGTGGCAGAATCTTCTCTGGGTTTAGAGATGTACAGTAGCTGTGCCGGACTGGGAATGTAAAGGCTGTAGGCTAGGAACAATCAAAGAAAAAAAAAAAAAGGAATGGCAAAGTATTTCCATCTTCCAGCCAAGAAGCCAAGTTCCACTTGAGGGCATGGTTATCTTTACAAGGTTTGTGCAGCACACTAATTCCCTCCTGAGTTGATCATATTGTGTGAATAAGACCAGAACTGAGCTGAACATTGAACTACAATGTTCCCCTAACCCGTTGCTCAGTTGCCTATCAAGGCTTATCCTTAAGCACATCTCTCTGCTCCGTTTCTAGAGGACCACAATTTGGTTGTCTTCCCTTTAAAGACATCCTGGGGCTATGCCTTGCAAAATCAGCTGAAGATTTAAGCTTTACATGCTGGCTTGTCCCAGTGGCTGTGCTGCAAACCTGCCAGGATATTCCGATATGAGCCTGTTTTGGTACAATTAGAGCCTTTTTTATTGCAGAGACAATGTGCCAAATGAAACTTTATCAGCTGTTTAATTAATACTCGAGCTGCCAGTTCAACTTGCCAGACTTTGCAAAGGGACAATCCCTGACTTGTATGTGTTGGGGAGAGAGATTGGAATATTGCTGCCAACCCAGCTGATAACTTTTTAGAGCTACTCAGTGTAGTTAAGACAGAGCAGCTTGTCTATTGGCCAAAACTGCAACAGCCTCCCAATAAGGAAGGGGAGAAAAATGAAAAAATATTAAGAGGCCCCAGAGGGTTACCATCTCATTTACTACCCTTCTGTGTTGATTTGCAACCTTGAGTTTACAAGAACTCAACGTTCGTTCTGTAAACAAATAGAATAGATGTCCCAAAGGCAATGGGACTTTCTTGTTTTTCTTTGAAGATGTTGTGCTTCTTACCCATTGAGTTTTAGCCTCTTCAAAAATATGTCCTTGCTAATAATTAAAAGTGAATCATAAATTAAGCAGCCATCTTCACTGGATGAGATCTCTATCCATCCCCAAATTGTAATTCTTTTGCCCTCTTTGTAGAAAATAAATGACAAAAATATCATGAAAGTTGTTCTTTTGGATTTTCTACATTCTATTGTAAAGTGGTGCTTTAATTCACTTCTCCTTTACTGTTCTGAGTTGGAGTGGTTTTCAGCAGCTATTTTTAATGGACAGTTTTATTTGTCCTCTGTTTATTTATCAGCACTTTGATTATACATTGCTTTGAGAGCTGTTGCTTTAGGGCAACTCATGGGTATTAGAAATAAATAAACATCTGTGGACCAATTTTAGTATTTACTAGGGCTTCAAAAAGCTTAAGTCATACTTCTGACTTCCTGTCCAAAATGAGAAATTACAGCTGCTTCTACATACTATATATTAAGTTTTGTAAAGCAGTGGTTTGTTGCATGAATCATAGATGGTTGATTTAGTTTCTTTCTAGTTAAATTTAACACTTACGACTTGACACATGTACCGTATTTTTCAGACTATAAGACGCTCCAAAGCATAAGACACACTTAGCTTTTGGGAGGAAAACAAGGGAAAAAACCTCCCTCTGCCTCCCAACAATTTACCTCCTTGCAGCAAACAGCAAACAGCCTGGTCAGCTTCAGCACAGCCTGATGTAGCACAAGCAGCTGATTGGCGGTTGGACCAGCCTTCTGGAATACCACCTATCAGCTGTTCCAGGCTCCAGGGATCATCGTTGCCCATCGCTGCCATCGCTGCCCATCGCTGCCCATCGCTGCTGCCACATATTGCTGGCTCTGTGCACTCTATTTTTGGCCTCCGTGCATCCCATTTTTGGCCTCTGCGTATCCCGTTTTTGGCCCACTGCTACCGCCACATATCCCTACCACCTGGAATGGGCCAAAAACACGCACAGAGGCTGAAAGTGGGGCATGCTGAGGCGGCGATAGGCACAGCAGAGATGGACAGCGACAGCTGCAACGGGCAATGGTGATCCCTGCAGCCTGGAACAGCTGATCGGTGGTATTTCAGGAGGCCGATCCAACTGCCAATCAGCTACTTGTGCTAAATCAGGCTGTGCTGAAGCTGATCAGGCTGTTTACTGTTTGCTGCAAGGAGGTAAATTGCTGGCAGGCAGAGGCCAAAGGGTGGGGGCTGGCAAGTGGGCGGGGCTTCAGCAACATTCACTGTATAAGACACACAGACATTTCCACCCACCTTTTTTTGGGGGGAAGTGCGTCTTATACACCGAAAAATATGAGTAATTTTTTTGGCATCCATATGAAAATGATTTGCCATTATTCTGCCTGAGCAGGAGATGCTGTACCAGTGGTGGGTTGCCCCCGGTTCGGACTGGTTCTATAGAACCGGTAGTAAAACTGGCAGGAGGCTCCGCCCACTGACCCCAACGTCATCAGGAAGCTTCTGCGCATGCGCGCAGCCCCATTGTGAACTGGTAGTAAAGGTAAGTAGAACCACCCCTGCCCTGTACCATTTCCAGACAAATGAATGTCTGGTCTCTTCTTGAAAAACTCCAGTGATGGAGCATCTACAACTTCTGGAGGCAAGCCCAGAGGAACCGATTCATTGTTCTCACTCTCAAGAAATTTCTCCTTAATTCTAGTTTGAATCGCTCTTTAATCATCTTCCACTCATTATTTCTTGTTTAGTTTCAACCTCCTCTGACACGAAGCGTCCTTTGTTGCTTTTTCAATTTTGTTTTAAATGATCCCCCCGTTTCATAATTGTTGAGGACTCACTTGTGTCTTTTGTAAGAGTCTGATAAAATTGACCCCCACTGAAGGACATGCAGTATATAATTTGAAGCAATACAGCATCGTTATAATTAAGGCTATCACCAAATTAAAACGGCTGTGCTGTTACAAGCCATACAGATGAACTTTCATGTCAAAGAAACTCAAATTGAAAAAAAAACAAAGAAAAAGGTTGCCTTTTTTATATCATGGATAAAAAAGCATTGTTTATCCTTAATATATCCGTACATTAAAGATCCGTTTCTGATTGAATCACATTTAGAGTAATCTAGAGAGAGAGAGAGAAATGAGTAAAGAGATACAGTTGAGTAAAATAAATGTAGTTATGCTTGCTCTGGTAAGTAACATTTAAAAAGAATTGTACTGAAACATGTAATTTTTCATGATGTGCATAGAAAGAATATTAAAAAGAGGGCAGATTCCTTCATTGCTATTTTTGTTGATTGAAGTTTTTCTTTAATTGACCCTCTTAACAAATCCATCAGTTAAACACAGCTATCTTGCTTATTCTATAAATAGGTGATACCATCATGGACCGGAACCGTGGCACGGTGTGCCATTCTGTATTTTGCAAAAGAAAGTATGAGTGTACATGAATATACACCCAAAGCTTGCCATATTCGTTTGCAAGCAAGGTTATAAGAGAGTGTCCACTGTTATTGAGCTAATGACCTCGCTCTGAAATATGAGCTAAAGACAGCTCCCTGGTGGCTGATGATTGTTACACAGATCCGAGGGGAAAGCCCTTTCTAGAAGTCCATCAGTGCAAACTATGGCTGACAGCTTGGAACTTACACAACTCACAGATTTATTTCACAGACCGCCACAGACGAGAATTTAGCACCCGAAACTGGTCTCCTGATTATCAGAGGAGGTGTTAAAATGCAACCAAGAGAGAGATCTTTCTCTCTCTTCTCTCTCTCTCTCTCTTTCTCGCAATATTTTTCACATCTCCCTTGCGCAAAAGATAGAAGCCCCATAATGATGCAGTCACCTGCTCCGAGTGACAAAACGCCCACTGGCAAATGAAGAAGGGGGGGGGAAAAAGATTGGGAGGAGTTTATAAATATGTGCACAATAATCACATTTATGGTATCCACTGGAAGAAAACCAATGCTAATCTGAGAGATGCCAGTTGGGGAGCTCGGCTCCTGCATTCCAAATTTTCCAAATATTTTGCATAACCTATTTGTAGCACATATTAATTGATTTGCACACATCCAATGTTGTGCTTATACCTGTTGGCTTGGCGGGGGCTTTATCCTTCAAGTCAGAGCTTGAGAACCAAAGAGAGGAACTCCCTTCCAGAGATAATGTTCTCTTTTAAAGTGAAATCTTTTTTTCCCTTTTTTTTCCAAAGGGTTTTTTTTTTTAATAAACCACAATTGGCAGCGTTCCCCACAGCACCCCAAGTTATAAACCCAGAGGCAGACTCTTATTGCACTAACTCACAACTATCAACCCATGTTGTTATTATCATGGTTCGTCGCACAGTCAGCTAGATGTTCAGACTGAATTTGGCATTTTAATCCACATATCGAGTCCTTCCCAAGGTGCTTATCCTTATCTTATCCCAAGATAAGCAGATGTTGATGTTTGATGGCATTAGAGATACCGTTGTGGTATGTAAGCTGTTCTGAGTAAAGCTGCCTTTTGCAATTGACTGATGGCAATTTTGTCAATGCCGATAGTGTTCAAGTGGTGCTCCAATTGTTCTGGGATTATTATTATTTTATTTATTTGTATCCCAGCTTTATTATTTTTACTCTAAATAAGCACACTGCATTAAGCCCACGTGAAATATTGGAGTAAAAGATGAAGTTATTCTACTAGGGTAGCTGATTTTAAGTGCTTCCTAAGGTGAACCTTTAACATCATCTAACTCAGTGATTATCACTCAGAAAACGGTATTTTAGATTTACCAAGGATACAAGTCCAAAGCACTATATACGAAGGATGGTATATAGCGACATTCATTCTCAGAGTGAAAGTAAGAGAGAATCAGGCAGTGGGAGTTGTCAAGGCAGAACCTTATAGTACAAAAAAAAAATTCAAGAGAAATTTGGTAGCATCTTTTCTGACTAATACATATGATTAAAAACAAGCCATTTTCTCATAAATTTGCAGTTTAGTTTATATTTTATTTATTTATTTATTGGTTCGATTTATATGCCACCCTTCTCCGGAGACTCAGGTGGGCTTACAATGTGTTAAGCAATAGCCTTCATACTTTTGTATATACCTGCTTAGTAGGGCTTTCGGGGAGGCCCTAAGCGGTGTTCTTTTTTATACAAAGTCAGCTTATTGCCCCCACAAACCGGGTCCTCATTTTACCTACCTCGAAAGGATGGAAGGCTGAGTCAACCTTGAGCCTGGTGAGATTTGAACTTGCAGTAATTGCAGGCAGCTGGTACTATTTAACAGCACTTTAGTCTGCTGCGCCACCAAGGCTCTTATAGACTATCACAGAAAATAACTATGTCTAGTTTCATACAACACAGTTATGGGATTAACCCATTTTCTGGACTTATACATTACACTACACTGAACCATGACTTAACCAAATGGGCTTGGTTCATGCACCATTCTAGACCATGGAAGAGGGTCTATTATAATTCGCCATGGCCAACTTGCCACGCTCAACTCATCACAGGTCAACTCACTCCAGGACAAGAGTTACACTAATATCAAAGAAATGGTAGAATAGGATCATTAAAGAAAAGATGCAAAAGGAGAGGCAGAATAAAATGATGTAGCTAAATAAATTTGTACTTTGAGAAACAGGAATGCTTCAGAGTTCAATTTACAATGGATGCATTACTTGGAACCTGACACTGAATGGCAAAAATTAAAATATTTTTTTTATTTATCTTAAATAATTAAATAGAATTGTTAAATTGTCCCACAACGAGTTGTCTCCCACTGAGTTGTCTGTGGTGAGTTTGCCGCAGTGAGTTGGCTGTGGGAAGATGTCCCATTCCTCATGGAAGGAGAGGGACTGGACTAATCAAGAAGATGCAAAGTCTTTACTTGTGGCCTGCAGATTCTCTTTCGATTTGGAAGAGGAGGGCACATGTGTGCCGAAAAAGGTTATTTGATTGCACTGTGCTTAAAGACTTCAAATCAAATTAGACACTCTGTTTCTTAATAACTTCCCGGAAAATTGTAAGTGAATGAGTGAGTGACAAAAAAAGATGTGTATCTTTGAGCAATTCAACAATGAAAGCTATTGACTAGAGAGGTGGTGGGCTATCCTTGGGTGGATATGACAAAGTTGGAAGGGACCTTGGAGCTCTTCTAGACTAACCCCCTGCTCAGGCAGGATACGATCAAGCACATGTGGCACAGCCGTCAACAACAGATGCTTTAACTGGAGATTTCTGCACTGAGCAGTGGGTTGGACTAGATGCCTTAAATTGCCCCTTCTGACTCATTTGATTTAATCATATCATATTTGATCATAGTATCAGCTTAATGTCAGATGAAGTGATATTGGACCAGCCTTCTCAAGGCTGGTATAACTCCCAGAATTTTGAGCCAGCCTGGAGGATGCTGTGAAAGCCTCTCTTTTATTTATTTATTTATTCATTTATTTTCTTTATTGGTGACCCTCACCTCTGGGGCGAAGATGTGCCATAGGCTAAGGGCAAAGCTCTCGTCCTAGTTCCCACTGGCCACTCTGCACCAGCTGTAGCTTCCGGATACTTTTCAAGGGTAGTGGACATTGCAGGAGTCCGTATGGGAAATGACCAGTGTGCAAAGGACAGAAAGAAAGAAGAGCTTCTCGATCCAGGAAGGGGCACAAATGAGGGGTGAAATGTTACTGGTTCGCTCCGGTTCAGGCAAACCGGTAGTGATAAAAACTACCAGTTCAGGAGGGAGGAGAGGGAGGGAGAGGGAGGGAGGAAAGGAGAGGAGGAAGGGAAGGGGACAGGAGTAGGAGTGAAGGTGAGAAGGGGGGAAAGAAGAGAGAAGTGGGGGAAAGGAAAAGGAAGTAGTATGAGGTAGGAGAGGAGGCAGGAGAAAGTAGGAGAGAAGAGGAGGGAGGGAAGGGAAAGAAAGGAGGAGAAGAAGAAGGTTTGTTGTGGAATGAGGGAAGAAAGAGAAGAAGAGCAACTCCGAATGTAATTAAAATGTTTTATTTTAATGCTTTCTTTAAGGGGAACATGTATATGTAGGATTTATTATGTACAAGAAAATGTATATTTTCTATTATGTGGGGAGGGGGAAAGGGTGGGGGGGAGAAAATTGTTTGTATTTCTTATAAAACTTTTCAATTAAAAAAAAAAAACTACCAGTTCGGGCGAATCGGTAGTAAAAAAAAAATGCTTCAAAAAGTAAAAAAAAAGTTCCGACGATCGCAGGGCACAGCTGTGATCGTTGAAACTTCTTTTTTTTTTACTTTTTTAAAGCATTTTTTTACTACCAGTTCTGGTGAATAGGTAGTAAAAAGTGCTTAAAAGGTTAAAAATAAAAATTGGCCACGCCCACCCAGTCACATGACCAAGCCACGCCCACAGAACCAGTAGCAAAAAAAATTACATTTCACCACTGGCACAAATGGGGCACAACATAAAGCTGAGCAAAGGTCCTTCTGACCACGACTGCCACCTACTCTTTGACAGAAGTCATGAGTCCAGGAGGAGCTTCAGATTATGCACCAAGTCCATCTACGGCAGTGCGACCCCATCCCCATTTATAAATCTAATGCATATCTGAGTCCATCTGGAACCATCCTAATATTTATAATAATCTGCAGGATGCGAAGCTTGAGGGAAGGTAGCTGGCAGGAGGGAGAAGGAACATAGATGGAAGGTTGAGAACATGTGATGAGCGCTTTCATAAAACAGCATCCATGGGAGAATTGCTATTTATAAACTGGCTCCATGCTGGGTATGGACAATCATATACATACAACCCAACACACACACACACACACACACACACACACACACACACACACACCTTTTCCTTAGAAAGTAACCCCTCGGGCCAAAAAAATCTCTCTACTTTCTCCTGTCACTTTCCTTAGGCCCCCAAGGTACTGCTGCAAAATGAATCTGACGCTAGAAGCTTGCCTCTGCCATATGGCCGTTTCTGCTTTAAACTGTTTTTTTTTTCCCCTATGAAAAGAATCTTTTAAAATAAATAGTAGTAATGGTAGTAGTGGCGATAGTAGTAGTAGTAGTAAGTTAGGACCCAGTGTCTTAACTGTCATTAAGGAAAGGCAGGGAGTAAACTTTCCTAGCTCTGATTGACAAAATAAAACACACCAGACGACAAGCCCTAGATCCATTGAAGGAGGAAAATATTTTGTATTCCGTTCCAAAGCATCCTTGTTCATTTTTCCCTTCCTAGGGGGTACAAGCATTAAGCAGCAGCCCCAGTGGCTCTATAAAAGAAAGAGAGGCCACGTCCTGGGCTCTTTCTTCATCCTAACTCACCCTGCCAAAAGCTACCCCAGCTTCTACATGCAACATAATATTCACCCTTTTAGGTTGATATATTTTTCCCTCCTCGCTCACGAGCCACAGGGGGAAAACAGTTTTTCTCCTGATCTGAATGAAGAAGAAAAACAGTGATCCTAATCAACCATTTACCCTCAGTGGCTTCCCTAAACAAATCTGGGGAAGAGCTTAAAAGACTTGGGAATAGCCTCGACCCTGTTTGATGCACTGTAATAACCCAACCTAATTATACTGATATAAAAACTAATTGGAAAGATAGCAAATGTCAGAGTAAGATGCAAATTGTAGGGTGTTAATTGCTGAACAGGTGCTGGAATAGAATTAAATGAGCATCCTGATTAGGAGAGTGGAAAAAACAAATGTGGACCCAGAAATCAAGTTGGTCCTGTGAATTATTTAGCAACCTCCTTGTACTAGCAAAAGGTCATGTTGATGTGACCTCTGCTTTGTGACAGGAGGGCTGAGAAAACAATGGTAAACTCAAAGAGAAAATACGGTTTAATAAGGAGGACAACCCCATGAAAAAAAAAACGGGGTTACATTTGCAGTATGAAGCAAATCTTCTTTTTTTTTAACCACAACAGGACAAAAATCTGAATTAATCAATCAAGGGGTGATGTTTTCCATTCACTTCAAAGATTGCATCGTTTTACCCGAAGAAAACAGGGATGCCGTCTCCTGAACTGGAAAAATGGGGAAGCGCTGTTGGTTTTGAATGAGCTTTCGTTCTAGGTTCTTACTAAAGGGGTAACGCTTTATTTCACAACCTCCGGGTGTCATAAGGAAGCTGTTCCCCATCAGCTGTGGAAGGGGAAGAGACAGTGCAACTAAAACCGCACATTTAACTACAATTTCGGACTTTGTTCTTCCTCGAAAAGGCAACGAAATCTAGCCAGAATCCCCAGCGCTGTGTTAAAAATCTTCCTTGCAATTTCTCTACAATATTCTTTCTCCTGTGCAGGGAAGATGCTTATATTTTTCTACTACTAAGGGGTACTTGATGATTAATTTCAACTCTTGGGGTGTTTGATACATAGGGCTGCAGGGGGGGTTATTTCCCCTTGGGAAAAAGGGGTGTTAACACATCTTTCCATCAGTCTGAAACATCTCTAGTTATCTGAACTTCCCCATCTAAAAGAAGCCAATAGCACTTAGACGTGTGTGTACCGCTTCATAGTGCTTTACCGCCCTCTCTAAGCAATTTACAGAATCAAACATCTTGCCCCCAACAATCTGGGTCCTCATTTTACCCACCTTGGAAGGATGGAAGGCTGAGTCAACCTTGAGCCTGGTGAGATTTGAACTGCCGAACTGCAGCTAGCAGTCAGCTGAAGTAGCCTGCAGTACTGCACTCTAACCACTGCGCCACCTCGGCTCAAAGAGTTTTCTGGTGGCTTTTCTTGGGCTTAATGGAAATATGAGAAACCAGTGAGATTTAAGGTAAAGGTTTCCCCTGCCCGGTCGTGTCTGATTTTAGGGGGTGGTGCTCATCTCCCTTTCATAGCTGAGGGAGCCAGGAATGTCCAAAGATGGGATCCTCAGCCAAATCTTACAGCATGGAGTTGGGCACCCACTAGTTGAATTCAATCAACAAATGCTCCCTTTTGTTTTTCCCTCACTGCCTGGCATTGGGGTGCTTTCAGAGTAGATGCTCCCTACTGATTTTTTTTTTTTAATTTATTTTTTTATTCTATTTCTGCCAATCTCAGGGCTTCCCCAGAGTTGATATCCCCCCTCCTGATCATTTGTAGTTTTGTCTGGTTCAAAAGCACCAACCCTCACCCTCTCTGAACATTAGAAAAAGAACAAAATGGCACATACACTTTCTTCACATAATTTGGCATGCCCATACTGTTAACTGCTCCTGCCCAACTAACTAACAGTTCGAAATCATGCAAATGCAAGTAGATAAATAGGTACCATTTCAGTGGGAAAGTAACAGTGTTCCATGCACCTTTGGCATATAGCCATTCTAGTCACATGAACATGGAAATTGTCTTCAGACAATGCTGGCTCTCTTGGACAAGAAATGGAGATGAGCACTGTGCCCTAATGTCGAGCACAATTGGACAGGGAAACACTTATCTTTTTTTATATTGTTAACTGAAATGCATTAAAAAGGTAAAGGTAAAGGTTCCCCTCGCACATATGTGTTAGTCGTTCCTGACCCTAGGGGGCGGTGCTCATCTCCATTTCAAAGCTGAAGAGCCAGCGCTGTCCAAAGACATCTCCATGGTCATGTGGCTGGCATAACTAAATGCCAAAGTTGCACAGAACGCTGTTACCTTCCTACCAAAGGTGTTCCCTATTTTTCTACTTGCATTTTTTACGTGCTTTCAAACTGCTAGGTTGGCAGAAGCTGGGACAAGTAACGGGAGCTCACCCCATTATGCGGCACTAGGGATTCGAACCGCTGAATTGCCAACCTTTCGATCGGCAAACTCAGCATCTTAGCCGCTGAGCCACCGCTTCCCTTTTTTTTTTTTTGCATTAGCCATATGCAAAACTAAATCAACCCAGCAAAAGACTCAAGAACCTTTTATCCAGAGATACATTATGTCTAATGACTTGGAAGCAAGAGAGCCGTAGAACTCAGCTGAATGCATCTTTAGCCAAAAAAAAACAACAACAAAAACCCCCCAAACCCCAAGATATGATATTAAATGCCACATGTAAACACACACTAATAAACTTCCCTTGGAAATCAAGAAATGTCAGCCATTTGTGCATGCCAGGAGAACCTTCTGTGGGGTCCATCATTGACCTGAGTGTGCAAATCATCACATAAGATCAGCCAATGCTCTGGGTTCCTCCTCCATTGCCATCCCCGTCAGGAACACAACCACTAATCCAGTTAGAAATACCTCTTGAGGAAACGGATTCTGTTTCAAAAGAAGAGGGAACCTTTGCAGAGATTTTGAGAGGGGGAAAAACCAGCGAACTTGCAAAGATTTATCGCTAGGCAAACCGAAGCCTCTTTTGTAGCTGAGGGGGTCTGGAAGAGTCGAGGTGACAGCAGAATGGAGTAGGTCTCTACTGAAAAATATGCCCCCTCCCCCTCGGGGGATCAAGGCAGCAATTCATTATCCTCTCCTCTTTCCACCTGGGGGCCTCTTCTGACAGAGGAGGTGACTGCCAATCACCCTCTCCTCCTGCAGATTTAGGTTTCGTGTCGGCCCAGATGTGGGCTTCCAAATAGGGGGAGGTCAAGAAGGGGATGCTAATTTCTCAAGTTCAGATCTATGTTTCCAGGGGTGAAAGGTCAACCCTCATCCAAGTTGTTTTACTGGTGGGCTTTCGGTTTCTCCTTCTTTGCTCGGGCCCAGCACCAGATGAGTCACATTCAAAAAGAGTCTTGAGAAAAACAGCTGTAATCATCCTAGCGGGGAAATCTGGAAAAGTCTGTGCTTTTGCCTGTGCGTGTTTTAAAACCGTATTTTGTTACACGCACCTTAAAAGTTTTGGGGGGAAGGGAGTCCTTGCCTGCAGAAAACCAGCATGCATGATTTTAAAATAGAATAAAATTAAATGGAGACAAGCTTATGGGTCTCAAATACCATTAAGGGAATGTCTCTTTCCCCTTCCAGAAAGAATTGTTACTTAGTTTAGGAAGACAACCAGATTATGCCTACAATGAATATACCAATCCTCTTTATCAAAACACTTCTTTCTTTCTTTCTTTTCTCATTTGCTTCGCCACTCTTCAAAAAAAGTTTTCAAAAGGAAGTCTGCCAAACAGGCAGGAAATCTATCTATCAATAAATTTGTGGTTTCAAGACAAAGTAAGGCAAGTTCCAGTGAAATGAGTGGGAGGCAAAAACATGTTGATTCGATTTGTCAGGACTCAAATTTTATTTTATTTCGGGAAATAGGGCTATGTTGCTCTTTGAAGAGATTCTTGAAGAGATTCTTGAACCTTCTTGAAGTTGGTTCCTGAAGAAGCTAAGAGCAAAGCTGAATGAGAGGAAGGGGTCAAGCTATTTTCTAAAGCACCCGAAGGCCAGACAAGGAATAATGGATGGAAACTGAACAAGGAGAGACTCAACCCGGAAATAAGGAGAAACAGTGAGAACAATCATCCAATGGAACAGCTTGGCTTTGGAAGTTGTGGGAGCTTCATCACTTGAGACTTTCAAGAAGAGACTGGACTGCCATTTGTCAGTAATGGTGTAGGGTCTCCTACTTGGGCGACGGGTTGGACTAGATTTATTTATTTATTTATTTATTTATTTATTTATTTATTTATTTATTTTTTATTTATTTATTTATTTATTTTTTATTTATTTATTTATTTATTATATTTCTATACCGCCTTTCTCCCGTAGGACTCAAGGTGGTGTACAGTCAAGAAAAATATAGATACACAAACATCATAAAATTGCTAATTAAAATTATTATTATTACATAGTTTGGCCCAATTAAATAGAACCTAAAATTAGATAACATTTTAAAAACATTCACATGTTCATATGTTTAGCCCTGCTTGTTGGAACATCAGGGTTTTGAGGGCACGGCGGAAAGCACAGAGATCAGGGATATTTCGTATCTCAGGGGGCAATTCATTCCAAAGGGTTGGAGCCCCCACAGAGAAGGCCCTCCCCCTGGGAGTCGCCAGTCGGCATAATTTGACTGACAGTACCCTGAGTAGTCCCTCCCTGTGAGAACGAACTGGTCGGTGGGAGGCTATTGGTGGCAAAAGACGGTCTTGTAGGTACCTAGGTCCTAAGCCATGGAGCGCTTTAAAGGTGATAACTAACACCTTGAATCGCACCCAGAAGACCACCGGGAGCCAGTGTAGCTCGCGTAGGAGAGGTGTTACATGGGCACAATGAGCTGCGCCCATAATCACCCGCGCGGCTATATTCTGGACCAGTTGGAGTCTCTGGGTGCTTTTCAAGGGGAGCCTCATGTAGAGAGCATTACAGTAGTCCATATGGGAGGTGACTAGGGCATGAGTGACCGTGCGCAAGGCGTCCCAATCCAGAAAGGGACGCAACTGGCGGATCAGGCGAACCTGATAAAAGGCACCCCTGGTCATGGCCGTGGTCATGATCTTCTAAAGATAGATGACCTACAAGCAGTGGTAAAATTCAGCCGGTCCTATCCGGCTCGGGCAAACCAGTAGTGCCAGTGGCGGGAGGCTCCACCCACCCACCCATACATCATCACGTCCTGTTTTTGACCCTCTGCACATGTGCAGAAGGCTCTCGCATGTGTGGAGGAGACACGCGTGCTCACATTTGCAAATCGGTAGTGAAAGTAAGTAAATTTCACCCCTGCCTACAAGGTTCCTTCCAACTGTGTTAATCTGTAATCTGTAATCCTTTATGGGGAAGTATTTCGTGTCTGATTGAGACAAATTGCATCATCTCATTGCTTCAGTGCAGAACATCAGTCACTTCCACAGCATAGAGTCCTTCGAGCGAGCTTCCTTGCACAGCCCTTTTAGGAAGCCATAAAAATGATTCTTCTATATCCTAAGAATGTCATTCTTTCGTAGGCATCACCTGAAAGGGTGGGTGTGTTGCTTTTAGACAATAAAACTCATTTTAAAACTCACAATACCCAACACAGAGATGTCAGCAAAATACCATCCAAGTTGTTAAGCTTGGGAGCCTCTCATGCATTGCTTGAGTTCACTCAGATGTGCTTTCATCCATCCTTTCAGAGACAGAAGGAGGGCAAGCGTAGAAAGAAGAAGAAGAGGGTGCAAGAACCCACACGGAATGATGTCCAAACTCTTTTGCTTGCAAAATGGTTATGGTCACTACTTCCGAAGAGCAGCCATACCTCAGGCAATTTTCAGGCAGGGCCCCCATTCTGACATGCTAGTTGGTGAAATAAGTAAACCCCAAATAGCAGGGAAGGAGGAATCCAATCCCTGGTGTTTTTGAAAACACCAAAGTTAGTGGGGGTGAGACGTCTTAAAAGGATATTCAGGGAAATGCTTAAGGATAAAGGCTTTCTTCAGTGGTGAAATCCAAATTTTTTTACTACCGGTTCTGTGGGCGTGGCTTGGTGGGTGTGGTGTGGCTTGGTGGGTGTGGCTTGGTGGGTGTGGCAGGGGAAGGATACTGCAAAATCTCCATTCTCACCCCACTCTGGAGCCAGCCAGAGGTGGTATTTGCTGGTTCTCCAAACTGCTCAAAGTTTCTGCTACTGGTTCTGTCAGAACCTGCTGGATTTCATCCCTGGCTTTCTTCCTTGCCCCCTCCCTGCGTGCCCATTCCTGGTCCTCCTCTTTTCACAGAAAAATCCCAAAGCAGGGGTCACCAACCTTGGCAACTTTAAGACTGGTGGACTTCAACTCCCAGAATTCCTCAGCCAGCAAAGCTTTCGTGTCAGCTTTGCTGGCTGAGGAATTCTGGGAGTTGAAGTCCACCAGTCTTAAAGTTGCCAAGTTGGAGACCCCTGTCCCAAAGGATCGGAGACTGACACTGCATCCTTCTCTTTGAATGGAAGGCTTTCAACAGACCAAATGGGCAAAAATGGACAAATGGACAAAATCCTTCTCTGGTTTCGCCGAGTAGAAGAGTAGATGGGCGTGTTGAAGGAATTGTTTCCAGGCAAGGAAGAGGGAATGCAGCCGGCAGTCAAAGGAGCAAAGATCTGGAGTAGTGAGTCTTTCCAAAGCTTGCACAAAATCATCTGTCAAGTTTTCACCAGCTTTCACAGGAGACGCTTTTGCATGGGGGCACAATTTTTCTTGTGGCACTCTAGTAACCTCTAAAGCAGGAGGACACAAGAAGCTGTGGCCCCAAATACTTCATAGCTAGTTTCTAAAGAAGCGTAAACTTGAAGGAAAGCCTCTCACGGGGACATTCAGGTATCTCAAGACCCAGGACGCGGCAGAATTGTTCTAAGGGTAGTCCTCGAATCATGACCTCAAATGAGCCCAAAATTTCTCTCACTAAGCAAAACATTTGTTAAGTGAATTTTGCCCAACTTTACAACCTTTCTTGCCATAGTTGTTAAGTGAATCATTGTGGTTGTTAAGTTAGTAACACAGCTGTTGAGGGAATCAGGCTTCCCCGTTGATTTTTGCTTGTCAGAAAGTCATAAAAGCTGATGATATGATCCCTGGATATTGGCAAACGTCATAATTACGAACCAGTTGCCAAGCCTCTGAATTTTGATCACGTGACTATTCGGATGCTGCAATGGTCATAAGTGTGGGGAAACAGTCCTAAGTCACTTTCTTTTCATTGCCATTGTAACTTTGAATGGTCACTAAATGAACTGTTGTAAGTTGAAGACGATCTGTAACTGGGCAGTCTCATCAGAAATGCCCCCAAATTCTGTCATCTTAAGCTCCATCCATTAAAAATAGCCAAGATAGGGATGCATCAAATATGGATTTATTGTTGTTCTTATCCAGGGGTGTCAATGTTTGTCAATGTCTTTCAATGTTTTCCAATGTTTTTCATGTTTTTACCTGTCACAGGTGTGACATGTATATAATATAGGTATATAAAAACACGCCCGTAGTCGAATGCAACGTTGTGTCAAAATTTGAAAGCAATCGGTGAAGAACTTTCGGAGATGTGCGGTTATGTGCAAACGGACATTTACATTTTTATTTATATAGATTATACATAATATACAGTACCATTATATATTATATACCGTATATATCATATACCAGATATACTGTATATTATATGCCTAGAATAGCTCCAAAGTAAATAAAGCTTTATTTACAAGCTAGGCAGTAAATAAAATTAACAAATAAAATAATAATAATAATAATAATAATAATAATAATAATAATAATAATAATAATAATAATAATAATAATAATAATAATAGTTGAAAAGAAAAAGGTATGGTTCATTGACATTGCAATACCTGGTGATGCACGAATTGAAGATAAGCAGCAAGAAAAAATCACAAAGTACCGGGACTTACAAATTGAAGTTGAGCGACTGTGGAAAAAGAAATCGTGTGTTGTCCCAATTGTAATTGGAGCCCTCGGAGCAATACCCAAAGGGCTACCCCGCTATTTAGAAATTCTAAATTTGCCGGACTTGAACATTTTGACTCTACAAAAAACCACCTTACTCGGAACAGCTTACATCCTCCGACGATACCTTAACAGTTCCTAGGTCCTTGGTTAGGACTCGAGCTGCTGAGCTATTAACCAGCCTCAAAGGCTGTGAATCTCACTAAAGATTAAATAATAATAATAATAATAATAATAATAATAATAATAATAATAATATCAGAAGATCAAAGCAATTGTCACATTCTTTTTTCATATCAGATATTTGACCATTAGGGATCAAGGAAAAACCAATGAGGGAGCAGAGTCTTCTGTTGGCCATAGAGGGAGTGAAAACTGTGTTAGCATTTCAATCCCATGCAATAAGTGGATTGCATGTTTTGAAAGGCAGCATACACATCCCAATCATCCATTGACTAATAAATTAATTAAATCTTTGGGGCAGAGGGGTCCCAAAGGCAAACATTTGTTGCACCACCTGCTTCTAACCAAATAGAATAGAATAGAATAGAATTTTATTGGCCAAGTGTGATTGGACACACAAGGAAATTGTCTTGGTGCATACACTCTCAGTGTACATAAAAGAAAAGATACATTCGTCAAGAATCATAAGGTACAACACTTAATGATAGTCATAGGGAACAAATAAGAAATCAAATCATATTAGGAAACAGTCACTATAAATCATAAGGATTCAAGCAACAAAGTTACAGTCATACAGTCATAAGTGGGAGGAGATGGGTGATAGGAATGATGAGAAAATTAATAGTAATGCAGACTTAGTAAATAGTTTGACAGTGTTGAGGGAATTATTTGTTTAGCAGAGTGATGGCGTTCGGGGAAAAAACTGTTCTTGTGTCTAGTTGTTCTGGTGTGCAGTGCTCTATAGCATCATTTTGAGGGTAGGAGTTGAAACAGTTTATGTTCAGGATGTGAAATTAGAATATATTAGATTATACAGCCTCAAAAGTACCGGTCCAGTCATCTCCTGACCCAAACTAGTTTCATTTTATTTCTGGTGTTCTAACCAAACGAGATTTAGCCAAAAGAAAAAAGACAGCAAGAAATAGCCAAAACGAAGATGCTTCACAGTATTGCATATCTAATTCTATTGACAGATTGCAGATCCTTTGCTTTCTGGGCTAAGAGAGTTCAGTATTTGTCCATGTCCCAGGTGTTCAAGGACTGGGACGAATTTCAGGAGCCTTAAAAATCAGCTTCAAAGTTGTGTAGCTAGGGGACTGTATAGATGTGTTTCAGTAGTAATTAACGTCAAGAGCCTTGAAGGAAAGAAACACAACAGATAATCCTTTGCCTTCTGCTGGTGTTCTGACAGCCACCGCACCCCACCCCCACTCCTTGACGTAACAGAAAGCTTCATCTATGTAACTTCATTACATAGATGTAGATTTTTTTCTTGCATTCAAACAATCTGCAGAAAGACAAAATGACTTACAGCTAGAGTACAAAGCAATGGGTTAATAGTGCCTCACCTGCTAGTTTAACTAAACTCGTCTCTGTTCTTATTACAATGGATGTCTAATCACTCTAAAGTTCCTCATGAAATCTGAAAAAAAATAATTTGTGGTTTTATAGGAATGCTAAATTAGAATATGTGTTGACAAATCAAGACTGCGGTTTGCCCTTTGTATAGACTCATGGTTTATTGAATAATTATCAGCATTCACACACAATAAGCCAAAAGCAAGCTATCTTGTGGCATTGCAAGATATGCAGATCTCACAACTCGTCCCCATTTTACGTTATCCACTACGGAAGTCTTCTCACACAGGGAATTTACTATAATGAAAGCTCTCCAAACGAGTAATCAAAACAAAACAATATTCTTGATACTCAGTATCCAGGGAAGCAATTATTTCTCAGTAGTGCAGACATTTACAGAAACTGAGTCTAGATAATATGACAGATCCACGGGAAACAGAACTGACTTGTTCCCGCTGCGAACCGGTAGTAAAGGTAAGTGGAATCCACCCCTGGTCACTAGAGGAATGGTTGTAAATTGAGGACTATCTATACCAGTGGTGGGTTCCTCCCGGTTCGGGCCGGTTCGGCCGAGCCGGTAGCGGTGACGATATGACGTCACCAAACTGGTTCTCTTTGTTCAGGAGTTGGGCCCTCCCAACCCCATCCCCGCGTTATTCTTACCTTTTATTTGGCCCCGCCCCAATTTTTCGCTGCCTCCCGAGTCCCAGCTGATCGGCTGGAAGGAGAAAAACTGCTTAAACTCTTGCCGCGGGACTTCAAAGGGCTGCCTTACAGCTGATCAGTATTAAAAGGCAGTGTGGTGGTAGATCAGTGCGCTCGAAAAACAAATGGGTAGATCAAAATGCTCCAAGAACAAATGGGTAGACTGGTACATCTCTACAAGCAGTTAAAAGCCTGGTAGACCAGTACCTCTGCTAAATCCTGAAGAATTGTCACATGACCATCAAGCCACACCCACAAAATAAGCCACGCTCACAGAACCGGTAGTAAAATAATTTAGAACCCACCCCTGATCTATACTCAAATACCTACAAGATCTAGCCAATAAGGGGAAACTAGAGAAAGGACAAAACAGGAACACCAACTTATCAAAAATAAAGGGATAAAGAGCCTTGGTAGTAGAGTGGTCTAAGGCACCCTGTTATTAAGCTGGTTATTAAGACCAGCTGCCTGCAATTACTGCAGGTTCGAATCTCGCCAAGGCTCAAGGTTGACTCAGCCTTCCATCCTTTCTAAGGTAGGTAAATTGAGGACCCAGTTGTGGGGGCAATAAGCTGACTTTGCATAAATATACAAAAGGATGAAGGCTATTGCTTAGCGCATTGTAAGCCGCCCTGAGTCTCCGGAGAAGGGCGGCATATAAATCATTTTTTTAAAAAAATAAATAGGAAAGCTATTACAGTGGGACATTCAGCAGTGTAGAGCATGACACTTTTGCTAAGACTAACAGCTACCCTTGCTTCCATTCTGCAGTGTGTGTTTTTTCCTGAATTCCTTCCTTGATTTCTTCACAGTCACTGCAACTCCAATAAGCTGAGTGTTTAAATAACAACTCTGGAGCCACAGTAAAGATAGAAAATTATGGCTTCCTCTCATGGCCAAATATTAAACACAGCAGACACCTAATGACTCTATTACTCTCCAGGGATAGAGTTTTATGAACAATGGAGTCCCAACATACGTGCGCCCAGCTAGGGCTTGCAAGCCTCGTTATGAGCTCACTCATCCAGCACAATTTACAAAGCCGGTGGAGCCCACTTGAAGGGGGAAGGGGGGTGTTTAAAGACATCCAGGCACATGGGGAAGGAGGAGTCAAAAGCAATTTGACCATGTATGTAAATTATGTAAATGTGAAATGCTTGGGTCTTTGTAGTGTGAAAAATCAAATAAAATGATGAAGAAAAGGAGAGAAGAAATGCGTTAGAGTTTTTTTTTTGTTGTTGTTGTTGTTGTTTATTTATTTATTTATTTATTTATTTTTCATATTTGTATACCGCTCTACTCCCGAAGGACTCAGGGCAGTGAACAGCCAAAAATAAAATACAAAGACATACAAAAGTTAAAAACTATTAAAAACAGATTAAATAATTTAGGCTCAAAAAATTAAAACATCCAATTTATCTAAAAGACATTTAAAAGCCAATTTAAAAGCCAATTTAAAAGGGAGAGTTAGGCCAGACCAGCCTGTTGGAATAAAAACGTTTTTAGGGCGCGGCGGAAGATGCGTAAGTCTTGGATCTGCCGTATCTCCGGGGGGAGCTCGTTCCAGATGGCAGGTGCCCCCACAGAGAAGGTTCTCCCCCTGGGGGCCGCCAGCCGACATTGTTTGGCCGACAGCACCCTGAGGAGCCCCTCTCTATGGGAGCGAACTGGTCGGTGAGAGGCTACTGGTGGCAGAAGGCGGTCTCGTAAGTACCCTGGTCCTGAGCCATGGAGCGCTCTAAAGGTGGTAACCAAAACCTTGAAGTGCACCCAGAAGACCACTGGGAGCCAGTGCAGCTCGCGCAGGAGGGGGGTCACATGGGAGCGCCACATCGCTCCCGTCACCACCCGCGCGGCCGCATTCTGGACCAATTGGAGCCTCCGGGTGCTCCTCAAGGGGAGCCCCATGTAGTTTGAAAGATGTATATAACTACCCAACTTATGTAAACATGACTTCGGGATGGCATGTGTCAAATAACACCCCCAAAACAACATTACAAAGAACACCCCTGAAATAAGAGGAAAGCATTACTGGGAAGCAACTATTTGAGTTGTGAACCAGTTTTATAATAGATTTAGGAGGATTGAAGGAGATAATGTTGGTATGCACTTAAAATTATACTGTGAACCAGCTCAAATAAGTAAGGTTAGGAGTGGAGGAAAGCATCGCTGGAAAGCAATCGATTAAGATGCAAACCAGCCAAAAAATAAACTCAGGAGGAAGTGGAGGAGACAATACTGGAGAATAGTTAAGCCAAACTGTGAAGCAGTTAAATAAATAGTGATAGAAGTGGCGGAAAACACTGTTGGGAAAAATAGCTATTTAAATTATGAATCAGTTAAATATTAGACTTTAAAATAAAGTATTTTGGGAGTGACAAATTCTAGATGGAAATGTTGATTGATTTAGAAACAATTAAGAGAGGAGGAAAATATTCTTTGTCAAGATTATGGATACTAGTTGCCATTTAAAAGAGGTACAATATAGACTCGATGTAATAGGTCTTAGAAATGAGGAATATATATGAAATATTGATTGTTAAAATGACAAAGATTTGGAATGATGTCTATTTGGAAATAATTGTTTAGAATCTAGGGTGACATAGTAGAACGTTTAAAATCTAAATGTTTAGAATAAGATTTTTTTTCTTTTTTTTTAAGAGGTAAACGGATAAAATTTGGAACAAAATTGGTTGAGGGAATGTGAGTAATTGTATTTACTTTATACTGGATCAAATCCTTGCTCTAAAAAGATGTATTTTATGTTTTATGTTTTAAAAAAAATTTTTTTTCAAAAAAAAAAAAAGAACACCCCTGAAATAACAACCAAAAACAAGTCCATAAATCATACAGTTGGGACACACTAGAAAATTCCTCCATCACCTAAAACAAAGGCTTATCTGTCATCCCAGCCCTACACTCAGGAGAAGAAAACATATTAAAGCAGATTGTCCAACCTTGGCACCTTTAAGACCTATGAACTTCAACTCCCAGAATTCTCCAGCCAGCCATGTTTTAACCTGATAACTAGGAGAATATCTGGGAACTGATTGTATCAAGTTCAAACATATTTATCAAATCAATATGCCTTCTTATTCTGGTCCCACCTTCTTCCATCCCACCTATTTTTTCATGATTCAGCATCTAAATTCCAAAAGCGTGGACCTCAATTCATACTCCTTGGAATACTGTCTATAGTTCTGGTCACCGCAACACAAAAAGACGCTGAGATCCTAAAAGCGTGGAGAGAAGAGCAGGGACGATAAGGGGTCTGGATTCTAGATCATATGATGAATGACTGAGGGACCTAGCTATTTCTCCAGCCTATTGGGCAGAAGAATTAAGGGGGGACATGATAACCGTCTTCCAATACTTGAGGGTCTGTCACAGAGAAAAGGGGGTCAACTTATTCTTCAAAGCACCTGAGGGCAGGACAAGAACTAACAGATGGAAGCTTATTAAAGTGAGATCCAACCTAGAAAGAAAAATGAATTTTCTGAGAGTGCCGTGGAAAAGCTTGCCTCCCTGAGCTATGGATGTTGGAAGTTTTCAAAAATAGACAGGACAACCATTTAATCTGGATAGCATAAGTTAGTCGCCCCCAACCTTTTGGGCACCAGGGACCGGTTCCATGGAGAGAGCTTTTTCTGTGGATCAGAGGGGGCATGGTTTCACATGCTGCCTGCATCCCGCAGGTGGGGCTTGGCTTGTTTGAGTGGCCCAGTCTGGGACCCATGGTATAAGGTCTCCTGCCTTGAGAAGAGAGTTGTACCAGAAGACCTCTGAGATCCCGTCAGGTCCTATGATTCTATGTTCTATTTTCCTAAATCGGATATCTGTAAGGTTCTATCTCCACCCACCCATTCACATACACACACACACACACACAATTTAATTCTGTAGCTTCCAAAACATTAATCACCTTCTCCTACCTAATGTCGTGAAGACCTCTAATTATCATCCAGGATTTGGAAATCCAGCACAGTCAGAGAGAAAATAGCTGGGGAAGCCCGAGAGGAGCCTTGGTAAGCAATAGTCAAGAAAAGAAAAAGGAAGGAGCCAATTCATAAAATGGGTCTTTGACAGATGCTCAAGTGTAACAGTTTGAAAGGAGAACTAGAGATTGCATTGGAACTAGGGGATTTACCTCTGAACTTTGTTCTACTTTCAAACTATTTTTAGAAATGGGAAATACTCAGAGGACCGGCAGCAGAGAAGCTGTGTTTCTATTTTCTAGACTCAAGCTGCAAGCAACTTGAGATGGGGAGAAGAGACTTTGTAAGCAAATTTTTTAAACTTGCAAGAAAAATCACATTAGATTTCCTGAACGGGTGGCATTTTAGCCTTCTTAGACCCAACCAGGTGACCAGTTCACCAAAACGAATGTTTTCAGTCTGAATTGGGGATGTTTTGTTAGCTAGGGGGGACACACTAAGCCAGGGGGTCAAACTCGCGATGACACGTTGTTGTCACAGGATGTGACTTTTTTCCCCTTTGCTAAACTGGGCGTGGTTATTAAAAAAATAATAAACCACCCAGAGTCATTTGGAGTCAATCAGCCTCAAAATTTAAATAAATAAACGGAGTTCTTCCTTCCATGCGTTTCAGCTGCAGACAGGATCACTGTGATCTGTCCCCGTCCACATACACACACAAACACAGCCAGCCGAGGGTTAAGAAAGTACTTGGCACGCACACAGGTCGTTATCTCAAACTTGGCAGCAATATAATCACCGTCTGCCAAGAGCTTTTACTGCAACAGATAACATAAAATTACATACGCATTGCAAATAGTCCAGCAAAACAATATCCCTTTCAGCAACTTCAGACGTTGTTCAAGTGACTAGCCAAAGTTCGTTTTTGTTCGTCACGGAGTTTTACCAGCCACCACCCTCTCTTATATAGTCTCTGGGGTGTGGTCCAGTGACTCAGTTCTAATCCCTAGCACGCCTCCGTAACTGCTACAACTGTTTATCACGCCTTTGTTGGCGTGCATCCAGGAATGACGGCTCTCCTTCACTCTCATCCGAGACACCTGGCTCCTGGCTAATCTCCTCTCCCTCGGCCGGCACCTGAGACAGTGCCAGAGGGGAAGGGCCTGGAGAGGGAGGCCTGGCTTACTCCTCTTCCTCATGTTCGGAGCTTTCTTCCTCCGATGAGATAGGCTCAGAGGGCGGGGCCACAACACACTGAATTTCAAGACCGTCTGGATAAACACGCACAGGTTAACAATATTGTCTTTCACTGCTGAATCTTCCCAGCAGATTTATATATTCTAATGGAGTATTTAATTTAATAATTAAAATGTGTTTGCATGCTTCAGTCCTGCTACACTGGTTTTTGCTGGTACTGGGATAGCTAGCTTAAATTGAGTTTGAAACTGTTCAAACTAGTATCCAGTTTCAAACTCAATTTAAGATCAAGCTATACACAATCTCACAAGCAAGCTTATCAGGGGTGGGTTCCAAATCCTGTCGCTACCGGTTTGCTCGGGCGTGCACGCGTGGCACTTCTGCGCATACGCAGAAGCGTCCAGGCAAGTGGGCGGAGCCTCCTGCTGCCACTGCTACCGTTTTGCCCAATCTGGTGCGAACCGGTAGCAACCCACCAATGAAGCTTTTCCTTAGTTCACCTAACGCAAAATTTTTCCTTTATACATTGGTTGAACAAACCCATGATGTTTGTTTGAACTTAAGCACCGTGATTTATAAAACATGAAGTTTTAGAACTTCATCATGCCCCCTTACTAGTTTCCCATACCCATGCCCTCCAGAAGTGTAGATAAATGGCCATTCTGATGAGAAAATCCTAGATTGTCCACACCACTAGAGGGAACCTGCTTGGCAAACTTGCCATGCCACCACTCATAGGTTTTTATCTATTTTGTAAATGTATATATAACATTAACTATGTTGAGATTCTACACTCAACATACTTCAGCTGGCTACTAAATTCAGCCACTTTCTGGATGTGCATATTATCCCGAACCAGAAACTAATCCAAAGGGATGGATTTGAACAATATGCTAAGACATATCGTTGATTAAAATTAACCAAGCTTGGCATGTAGATACTAATATATCTACTAGACCATTACTGTCCTGGATAAGTGTGTTGTTGCGTGAACACAGGCAGCATCCCCTCATTTAGATGGGGTCCAGCACATGAAAGAAAGCTCACGCATTCAGAGGAAAGTTTGATTATCAAGGCAGTGTGGAGACAGATATGTGGATTTTTGTTGCTAGCCAACAAGACTGTTAAAGCAAGTTGATGTTGTAGCCTAACTGTCAGGTGCAAAGTCTCAAGACCTAACATTAAGTTCCAGTTAAGTTGATTTATTGCTCACACCTACATACAAGAATCTAGTCAACTAAAGGTCAACACTAAATTGGTTCTAGATAAGAGTCAACGGAATTCAAGAGGGGTTGGACTTAAGTTGCTTGTGACAACGTAAGGATTCCAGGCTGATTGCTCTCTTGACTCTGCCTCCAGGCTCTGCCTGTCCTCCTGACATTAATAACATCTGGAGGACAATCCTTCTGGCAATTTGAAAGCTTTGCAAGCTTTATTTTACCGAATTAATTAGGGCATCTTTCCGAAACTTCACACCTTCCACATATTATTGGATTTCATGGTTTAATTGCACTCCTCGTCCTCTTTTAATGACCCCATAATCCCTTGTGGGGTGGAGTCTGGGTAACTGAATGGAGCTGAATGTTTACTGGTCGGATGCCCTTCCTGTCGCCAATGCGGAGCTTTGTTCAGCAGATATATTCGCAGTGTGCCCCGAGAGAGAAATATCTGCCTCTACCTAGGCTCGAACTCACAGCCTCCTGATTGTGAGGTGAGACCTCCACCTCTAGGCCACCGCACTGCTCCTCACGGTCTTATTGCACTATTCCAGATTAATGGATAGAGTCTAGGCAGGGTAAAAAAAAGCCACAAAGGAAGATATGACATCCTTCCACATTGTGAAGTGAGTTGGTTTTTACCCAAAGCAACTATGGCCATGATCATCTCATTAGGATGTGTCACTTCTTGTCTCCTCTTGTACTTATTTCCTCTTTAATTAGATGCTTTCCATCCTATGAACATTTGAAAATAACTAAATAAATTAGATCATCAACCAGTTCAACCCATTTGCTTTTGCTATTCAAAGAAAGGCACAATCAATAGACATCCTAAGGTTTGGATCACCAGGCCCTGCAGCCTAAAGGCCTCCCAAATTGAGTGTGATCTTTTTTTTTTCCTTTAAACAGTGACACTGTTCCTGATGCTCAAACTCTCTTAAAAGGGAAAGGAAAGAAAGTAAAAGGTTAAGAAAAAGGGGTCTGGGATATCGGGTTTCACCATACAGAAGTAAGTAGGTTGAGGGGCACCCTTTCCATCTATCTTCCATCAGTACCATTGACCAAGATGAAAACTGATTGCAACAAAAATTCATCTTTGTATGGCATTCAGTATCTATGAAACTTTAGAACGGGTGTCCAAACTTGGCAACTTTAAGATTTGTGGATTTCAGCATGGCTGGCTGGGGAATTCTGGGAGTTGAAGTCCACAATTCTTAAAGTTGCCAAGGCTGGACACCCCTGTTCTAGATACTCTACCGTACTATCACTATTACAAAAGAGCAAGGTTTATAGGCACCATCTAGTGATTGTTAAGGCCTTGTGTACAATTCAAGGCATTATGGATTGTCATTGCTTGCTTGCTTGTTTCATGAAACATCTTGAAACAACCCTTCCCCCTTGGTTTCCAAGCCATTAGCTTTTCATCAAAGGTGCCGTCTTTGAGTTTTCTCCTGGAATATGAGATGAGTGAGTGAATCAAGCCACCAGTAGCTGCACACATAAGACAGTGAACACTTAACCTTGTTGTTGTTCCCAGCAGTTTCCATTTTCAGGGTTATTGCTTCAGGTAGGAAGGTAGGAAGATATGAAGATAGGAATGTAGGTAGGTAGGAAGGAAGGAAGGAAGGAAGGAACGGGAGGGGAAGAGTCAAGGAAAGCATACCAACAGCCTTTAAAAGAGACTAAGGCCATCATTTATCAAATGACAGGACAAAGCACTCCAACTTACCAAGTCCTTGCAAAAACATCTCTGGCTACTAAAAAATTAATCGGCACCAGATGGCACAACAGCCGCTTGTCACGGAGCCAGGCTTGAGCCACAAACAAAAGCCTTTTGCTCCACGGGAAAAGTCAGAAGATCACTGGAAGATCAGGAGGAGAGAGCAGCAGGGGTGGCAGGCCCCCGAAGATAGCCACGGAAAAGACAGGGAGCCACTTTGATTGTCTGACACTACAGCAGGTAAGAGTGTCCTTGCTGTGCGCAGAGAAGAGAAAGGCAGCTACTCAGGATTCAAAGAACGGGCTCAAACATGCCATAGTTCTGTGTGTTCATGCTACTAAAAGGCACCGATTGAGTTATCTTATTGCATCAAGCCATTGGTTCTTCAATCAGCATTTATCACATAGATCATGATTGACCATTGGGTTCATACATTGCAATAAGGAATTCTAGGTCCCCAAGAATCAAAGCTACCCTAAAATCAAAGAAAGCAGAAGGAGCATATAATGCAATGTACGAATGCAGTTCCCTCTGCTCAATGTTAGAATACTTGGGATGGGAGGAAACTCCAGATAGAAACTCTGGAATGCTGTTATTAGTGAGAAGCATCCAGTTTTCTTCAATCTAATGCTTTTGAAAAGGTTTGGGTCTATAGCTATCAAAATTCTCCTATCTTTCCCCCTAGCTCCAGAAACTTTAGAAGTTTTAGCCCTAATGAACCTGTTATCACTTCAGGAGAAAATCATGTTGACGGTATTGCCCTCATCAAATCAACAGTCTGATTTGGAAGAAGGCAGCATCCTGTGCCTTCAAATTCCTTGGTTTTAGGCCAATGCATACAAGGTGTCACCTCCTCCCACATCTTTATTTGCATCATAATGGTGAGTGTTTTCTTTTTCTGAAAACTCTTCTGTAGTTTGCCTCATTGCATCAAGCAATATTCTGGAAGAAACTGCAGAGTGGAGTGGAACTGAAGAAAGGTGTGTGAATTCAGTTTGAATTATGAACTTAGTTCTCCTGTATTTAATTATTTAAATGGCGACCGTATATGTCTTACTTGGAAAATATTTTGCTTTAGCAAAAGGTTCCAGATTTGAAATATTCTCTGAGGGAACAGCTTAATGGCCTTAGATGATACAGATACAGATAAAAATTAACAGAGTTGGATGGGACCTTGTAAGTCATCTAGTCCAACCCCTGCCCAAGCAGACCATACACTATTTTTGACAGATGGCAGTCCAATCTCTTCTTGAAAGCTTCCAGTGATGAAGCTCCCACAACTTCTGAAGGCAAGCTGTTCCATTGGTTGATTGCTCTCACTGTCGGAAAATTTCTCTTTATTTCCAGGTTGAATCCCTCCTTGTTCAGTTTCCATCCATTATTCCTTATCTGGCCTTCAGGTGCTTTGGAAAAGAGCTTGACCCCCTCCTCTCTGTGGCAGCCCCTCAAATATTGGAAGACTGCTATCATGTCTCCCCTGGTCCTTCTCCTCACTAGACTAGCCATGCCCAGTTCCTTCAAACGTTCTTCATATGTTTTAAACTGGATGCAGTACTCTATATTATATACAGTATATAATATCTGTGTGTGTGTGTGTATGTATACATATATATACATACATACTTACATACATATATACATATCAGGTGAAATCCAACAGATTCTGACAGGTTCTGGAAAACCGATAGTGGAAATTTTGAGTAGTTTGGAGAACTGGCAAATACCACCTCTGGCTGGCCCCAGAGTGGGGTGGGAATGGGGATTTTGCAATATCCTTCCCCCAGGAGTAGGGAGGGAATGGGGATTTTGCAGTATCCTTCCCACAGGAGTGGGGAGGGAATGGAGATTTTGCAGTATCCTTCCCCTGCCACACCCACCAAGCCATGCCATGCCCACCAAGCCACATCCACAGAACCAGTAGTAAAAAAAATTGAATTTCACCACAGACAGATAGACAGACAGACAGACAGACAGATAGAGATAGAGATAGAGATAGAGATAGAGATAGAGATAGAGATAGAGATAGAGAGATAGAGAGATAGAGAGATAGACATAGAGATAGATATTATTTTCAAATTAACAACCTTGACTTAGATTTCAATAATTGTAATATGACTAATTGTCATTAGTTGTCAATTACTAATTCAAGGAAGCAAAAGTAAGCAACACCAACTTTAGTAGGCACTGATATATCAATCCACTTACAATTCTAAATGACATTACTAACCTCCCAGTTGTCATGCCCAAAATGTTGTCCATGGTCCAACCCTCGCTTCATTGTAAATTGAGAAGCTCTCAGTTTAGAGGAATGAAAGATTTGCAATACTAAGCAATAGCTTCTCTTTCTCCGTAATCAAACCTAAGTGTCAAGTGCCAGGAAAATCAGGAGACTCAGACAGTTCAAATGGGTATAAAGATTTATTGTAAACTTAAGATCGCTACCAGAATTTGAACTACTAACAACCAAGGGAAATTAACAGGAGATAATGAGTAGAAGGAATTCAAGGTGGGCTGGGCTTAGATTTCTCATGGGAGCGCAGGGATTCATGACAGATGATGTGTTTGACCCCTCCCTCAGGTTGAGCCTACATTAAGGTCAGCCAAGATATGATTTAATTTGCTATTGCTAATTGTGTCTATTTTACTCTTAATGTTCCTCACTTCCAGAATACAAGCAAATCCTTCCTGCTTCTCCACATCCTTGTTCTAACATCTTTTCACAAGTGGCCCTCCATGAGGTAGGGGGAGAAAATCCAGAACAGCAAATCAACCGTTCATATTTCATTCCCTGCTAAACTAAGATTAGATGTCTGCAACAGAACTTCAGTTCTCTTAGGCATATATATCATCAGGATTCTACTAGAGAGATCATCCCAAACCTTTAGTATTTGTGTATGGAAAAAATCTATATAAGGCATAATCTCACCTTTGCTGGAGTATCATATGAATAATAAGGCACTGAGTAATTAGGAGACATGATTTCAAGGCATGGCCAACGCTTAACATCCATCTCTCAATTACACATTTCATCAGACAACTTTCTTGAATATTCAGACCGGATCCCTTGGTTTTCATGTTCTACATAGTTTAACTTTGATATAATTATACCTATAGTAAGGTAGATATTGTACAGAGTCACCCGACAATGAGATGGGCAAAGGTAAAGTTTCCCCTGTCCAGTCATGTCTTACTCTAGGAGCCAGTGCTCATCTCCATTTCTTAGCCAAGGGAGCCACTATTGTCCAAAGTTGTGGTTATGTGGCCAATATGATTAATCATTGAGGTGTATGGAACGCTGTTAGCTTCCCACCAAAGTGGTACCTATTTATCTACTCACATGTGCATGCTTTCGAACTGCTAGATGGGAAGGAGCTGGGGCAAGTAATGAGAGCTCACCCCATCATGCAGTGCTCGGGTTTCAAACTCAGGCTATCCATTTTCCAGCTCAGAGCCTTTAACACTGAGCCACCGTGCCCCCTCATATATACATATACAGTATAGTACTATATATTAGGCAATGTATACTAATGTACACCTTACTAATAGATTTTATAGGGTCCAGTTTCTTGTCAATTCTAAAAAGGTCATCTGTTTAATATTTCATTATTCATTTAGAGTTCGAACTGCCTAGGTTTTTAATGTGTCTACTATGTGTTCTTATCTCTTATTCTTTAATTAATATATCTTTATTACTATCCCGCCCTCAGTTTTTAAGTACAAAATAAATCACTGCCATTATTATTCTTTCATGGAGATTTATATGAAATTGTAGTAGAGGCATAATCCTATCTATTTCATCAAGCACAAGAAAACTTTCTTTGATAGTCTGCCCAGTGAATGCAAAGGGACTGCAGTAGCACAAACACTGACTTTTGGTTTAATTGATATAACATTGGATTGTATTTTGTCTTTTTTATTAAAAAAAAAAAAAAAACCAGCCATCTGTTCTTATAATCTTCCTGTGATGCATTGATTTCCCTGACCAACGCTGGAAAATATCTAGCAATGAACCTATCCTAACTGGTTTCTAAGAGATAGCTTTTCTTTCTATCATGTAGTAGCCTTTATATCCCTACCTTCCCCCATTATGCCTTTAGGTATCCTAAAAAATATTTTCTTTATAAATAGAAATAGCAATAGCACTAAGATTTATATACCACTTAACATTGCTTTACAGCTCTCTCTAAGCGGTTTACAGAGTCAGCATATAACCCCAACAATCTGGCTCCTCATTTACCGATCTTGGAAGGATGGAAGGCTGAGTCAACCTTGAAGCAGTCAGGATCAAACTGCTAGCAGTGGGCAGAGTCAGCCTGCAATACTGTAGTCTAACCACTGCCCCACCTCGGCTCCTCCTCTTCCATAAAGAGATGATGATGATAAGGATGACACGTCCATTTTTCCAAATCTGACCTGTGCCTCAGAATAGTGAAGCCTGGATAGTCGACTTTGTTGAAATATAGATTTGTAGTTAAATTTAAATTTACCGACAAAGAATTAAAGGTAGAAGCGACTGCCTACAAAGGCTCTTGGATTGGGGCTGAAAGGCAAAAGTGGAAGCCGTATGCTCCATTCCATGTTTGGGTAGACCAGGTTGCCCTGATAAACCAGTCTCACTAGATAGATTTTGTAGGATTTTGAGAAATGCTATGGATAACCTAGGGCAGTGATGGCTAACCTTTTTGCTGTTGCGTGCCAAAAGTGGGGGGAATACGGGGGTGTAGCCCGTGTGCATGCCCTCACCCATAATTCAATGTGACCCACCCCCCACACATGCGCATGCGACCCCCGTGCTCCCCCCACTTTTGGCACGTGATGGCACGGTGCGCCCGGTAGGCCTGTTTTTCACCCTCCTCAGGATCCAGAGGCTTTCTTGGAGCCTGGGGAGGGTGAAAACGGCCTCCCCCACCCCTCCGGAGGCCCTTTGGAGGCTGGAAATGATCTGTTTCCCAACTTCCACTGGGCCCAGAAGGCCCAAAAATCAGCTGGCTGGCGTGCGCATGAGCACTGGAGCTGAGCTAGGGCAATGCTCGCGTGCCCACAGATATGGCTCCACGTGCCACCTGTGGCATGGGTGCCATAGATTCACCATCACAAATCTAAGAAAAGGAAGGCTCTACTCAATGAAATCACAATTTTAGAACCCGCCAACATATCTAGGTTACGAGTAGCAGCCTATAAATATACATAATAGAAATACAGTGGTCCCCATTTTCTGAATGGTGAAGATAAATCCTTTTCAAAGGATAAGAAGGCTGCTAGCACTTACTTTGGATACCTTATTTCAGTGCCTCAGGGCTAATGAGAGTCCTACATTTTTCAGCGGGAATAAATCTCATTGAAATGACGTATTTTTGAAAAGGCATAAGGTTATATTACAAACCATCTGAAAATGTTGTCCATTGCATCCAATGCAAAAAATTTACATAATGCTCACCAGAATTATAATTGTGGTGGCCTTGGCTTTTGAGAAGAAACACTTGCTGATAAAAAAAAATTAAGAGATGAACGGAAGGGCCCCAACTGCATCCCTGGAATGACAGATGCTTCAGAAACATTTTGTGCTGCGGAGGAATTTCTGGATGGTGTTCAAGGGGAGACTTGTTGAGAAGATGAATCTGAGCATTCCTACCAGATATTCTCACTAACCCTTTCCCTGGCCAATTTTTATAAAACTGGGAAAAGGGAAGAAGAACCAGCCTATCTCAAGCAATGATCACTAATTCATAGTACTGGATGACCCTTACTAGTGGGATTCATCAAATGCCAGAGTTGGAGAAGGGTGGAACCAATCAGAAGAAACAGGGGAGGAGACTAAATATGAACATAATCTCTATTATATTCAAAAACCAGTGTTGGCTAAAAAAAAACTTCTAGTGGAATATACCACCATATATTAGTCACTTAAAACTGACATAACACATTTTAAAACATACGAGTCATCTAATCCATCCTGAAAATTTCTGCTTCCTATGAAAGAGAGACTTCAGTTTTTCTTCTTCAAATTTTGCTTGGTGTTTCTGAGCTCATTGGAAAGTTGGATATGGTTGAGGGTTGTGATGACCAACTTTAAGAATGTTTCTCAGTCTGACAAAAATGTTTAAAGATAAATCAGCTAAACGTTGGAAATGTCACCAGCTACTGGGGTCGTACTACCATATGTGGTGGACATGTGTGGAAGCTAAGAAATACTGAACAAAAATTTGTATGCGGTTGGAGAAAATGATACAACAACGTATTGATTTCAAACCTGGGTTATTCTTGTTGGGGATTTTACCAGAAATTTATAGTAAAGAAAATGTATATCTGATTATTCATGTAATAACTGCAGCTAGAATTGTATTTGCACAAAATTGGAAAAGTGAAGAGATTCCTACGGATGAAAATGTTATTAAGAAAATATTAGAATGTGCAGAAATGAATAGATTAACACTTGCAATTAAAGAAAAGGAAGATTCTGATTATTATAGTATATGGGAGTTATTCTATCAATGGTTAGAGAACAAATATGAAAATTAGAAAGAAAAATAGAGAAGTGAAATATGGGAAATGTTTTAACAACGTTATATAAGCTAAGGATTGTCATAACAGTAGGTATGCTAGGTATTAATAGTAAGAATAGACAAAATATTAAATATGGCTGTAAATCTTAATTGTTATTGCACAAAATATTTGTACCCAGACAACACACTGTTTAATGAAAGATGAAATGTTTGTATTAAAATAAAAAAAGTAAAAGTAAAAGAATGTTTCTCAGTCTCAGAGCCTTTTAAGATGGGTGGACTTCAACTCCCAGAATTTCTCTGCTAGCATTTATTACAAATTAAAATTTAGTTATCATTCAGCTTTCCTACCATTCCTTCCTTCAAAGAATATGTTTATTTCCTTTTTTTTATTCATGGGAAAAAAGAAGAAAAAACTAAAAGGCAAAATTAAAGCAACAAAAAAAACCCACAAGAAATATCTTTTAACCAGTGCTTAAAGAATTCATTAAACCTTGGCCACACTATACAATATTTGTTATCATCTTTACATTAGCCAAAACCAGAAAGCAAACTTTTATCTGTGATCCAGGACTACAATTTTCCATCATTTTTATGCTGTATTGGGTGCTTTAAAAAATCCATAGGTCTCCGTATAGTGAAAAATTCCAGATTCAGAAGTATATCCATATCCTCTAATTGTAAAACCAAAGGAACAATTTTATGGACTTCCATCCAAGCCAGAACACTTAATAGAACAAGCCAACATTATATGGACAAGACTCCGCTAATCTAGTTCACACTTCCAACATAATGACTTCGATAAACCGCCTTTTAAAAATATTCTCTAGTGCATTTTGTAGACATGAAATGGCTTTCTTTCAGTCAATCTCCTCTTAAGATCATCAGACATACACTTAATAATTTAAAGTCTCTTTGCATTGATTCACTGATACAAAATATTCCAAATGAGTAACTGAATTCTTAGAAATAATTAGTAGGAGGAGGAGGTGTTATTGCAAATCCCTGACTAGAATTCTACAAGATTCAAAAATAATTAAAATAATTGGTTTCTATATCAAATAAAATAAAATGCAAATATAAAATTGTAACTAGATCATTGAGACAATAAAAGGACACCCAGCTTTATGGATACTATAACAGAATTTAGCCACATTCAAGGAAACAGAATTATACTTGTCTCATCCCAAGAAGGGTACATAAAATAAATCTGAATTCTCTGAGTGTCTTTCCAAATAGGAAGTCATAAAGTGGACACTTATGTCCTTATAGAAAAAGCAAATATCACGGGAATGAACTAGCAATTGACTGGTTCCTTCTTCACAAGGGCACCATCTTAGCTCGTAAAGGGTTTTTTAATATTTGCCCTTGAGAACAGCTGTTAGGAGGATATTGAAAAGTGCTAATGTTAGTGCTCCTTGGAATTCAGGGAGAGCTGCTTGCTTTAAGTGTCTTGCAGCATAAAATAAGGGGCATCACATCGCCATTCAAGAACACAGTCTGGGATAGGGTAGATTGACCCAATTAGACTTCCAATTATCTAGCCAAGTATCATACTGCTTGTATGGGGTAAACTGGTAGTCCTCACCTTGCAATATTTGTTTAGCAACCATTAGAACAGTGGGGGCGAACCTTTTACTTGCCGAGTGCCGAACAGGAACGTGCTTTGCGCGCTGGGCGTGCTAAAGTGCCATCGACGCTAACACGCGGCTCCTCCCCATGTGCTACGTGCAGAACCACACCATCTGCGCATGTGTGTGGTTTTTGCGCACACAATGCACATGCACGAATGCTGTCTGCGCAGGCGCATTATGCACACCAGTCGTCTCACACGCTTGCGCAAACGCACACATGTGCAGGAGAGCTCCAAAGACCAGCTGGCTCTCCTGAATTGCACGCTGGGTCCCCTGAATTGCGCGCATGTGCACGAGAGGCCCGAACACCAGCTGGGACATGCATGCATGCGCAGTTTCAGGTTGATCTGTCCCCGTCCACACACACACACACAAACACAGCCAGCCGAGGGTTAAGGAAGCACTTGGCACACACCCAGGTCTTTATCTCCAACTTGGCAGCGATATACACACCGTCTGCCAAGTGCATTTATTTCCACAGAAACAGAAAGATAATACACTCAGCGTACAAGAGTCCAACAGAATTAATATTCCTCTCAGCAGTTCCGGACGAGGCTTTAGTGACTATCCAAGGTTTATTTTTGTTCGTCACAGGGATCACTGGCCACCACCCTCTATTATATAGTCTCTGGGGTGTGGTCCAGTGACTCAGTTCTAATCCCTAGCACGCCTCCTGAGCTGCTGCAATCGTTTATCACGCCTTCGGAGGCGTGCGTCCAGGAATGATGTCTCTCCCTCACTCTCATCCGAGACACCTGTCTCCCGGCTAATCTCCTCTCCCTCGGCCGGCACCTGAGACAGTGCCAGAGGGGAGGGGCCTGGAGAGGGAGGCCTGGCTGACTCCTCTTCCTCATGCTCGGAGCTTTCTTCCTCCGATGGGATAGGCTCAGAGGGCGGGGCCACAACACAGGTGAGTTTGGCGATGGCTCGCGTGCCCGGAAAAATGACCTTACATGCCACTTCCGGCACGCGTGCCATAGCTTCGCCCTCACAGCATTAGAAGTTACAACAGCACTGAAAAAAGAGATTTACGAGCGGTCCTCACACTCACAACTGTTGCAGCATCTCCACAGTCATGCGGTCAAAATTTGGCCACTTGGCAATCAACAGGTATTTACAGCGATTGCAGAATCCCGGGATCATAGGATCACCATTTGTGACCTTCCCAGCTGACTTCCAACAAGCAAAATCAGTGGGGAGATTCACTTAATGACTGCATGATTCACGTAACAATGACAGTGACTTGCTTAACAACTGTGGCAAAAAAGGTCATAAAATCAGGCATCACTCATATAACAACCGTCTGGTTAATAATGTAAATTCAGATCCCAGTTGAGGTCTTAAGGACTATCTGTAACAGGGGTGAACTGCTCTGAAGTCTGCTACTGGTCCGCTTCACTACCGGTTCACTTTGTGCGTGCATGCGTGGTGCGCACCAACTGTGCACTTTGCGACATGTGCACCACAGGTACTACCGCGCAGCACTGAAAAAGGAGGATTAAGAAGCCTTTTCTGAGTCTTCAAAGGTAAGTAGAACAGCAGGGGGGGAAACAGCTGTGCCGTGAGATTTAAAAGCAGGATTTCCTGCTTTCTAGCAAATATAAATCACGCGGCACAGCTGATTGTCAGAAATACCAGTTTGCCCGAACTGGTAGCATTTATTACTACTGATTCGGGCAAACTGGTCTGAACTGGTAGCATTTCACCCCTGATCTGTAAGGACTTGATTACAGCCCATCCTCAGAAGTTATACACATGCCTTAGTCAGATGTTGCTTTAGCACTGCTGGAATACTGTGTGTATCCCTCTGCTTAAATGGAAAGATTATTCTGCTGCAATGTTATGAGAATAGAATAGAATAGAATAGAATAGAATAGAATAGAATAGAATAGAATAGAATAGAATAGAATAGGATGGGATGGGATGGGATGGGATGGGATGGGATGGGATGGGATGGGATGGGATGGGATGGGATGGGATGGGATGGGATGGGATGGGATGGGATGGGATGGGATGGGATGGGATGGGATGGAATGGAATGGAATGGAATGGAATAGAATAGAATAGAATAGAATAGAATAGAATAGAATAGAATAGAATAGAATAGAATAGAAGAACAGAGAACAAAACAGAATATAGAGAACAGAGAACAGAGAACAGAGAACAGAACAGAACAGAACAGAACAGAACAGAACAGAACAGAACAGAACAGAACAGAATAGATGGAATAGAATGAAATGAAATGGAAAATAATAATATAACAGACAGAAATGCATTTTGAATTACGGTGATACCTCTCTACTTGACTGCTTCAAAACTCATCAAATTTGGTACTCGACACATTTTGACATGAAAATGCTGTCCCGGTACTTGGTGTTTGTTTAGTATTGGATGCACTGTGATAGGAAGAGGGGGATGGTTGCGGAGAATGGACAGGAAGTCGGCCATGCTGGGAAGCTCTCTCCAAAAGGAGAGGGATAGCCACAGTGGGTGGACAGGAGGTCGGCCATGCTGGGAAAGTCGCTGACTTAGGAAAAGGGACAGACAGAAAGTTCTTCCCAGCTAAAACAAAGGGTCACATGGTAAGTCACGTGACTTGGTCAAGACTCATCCTTTTTAGTAGTTTTCACACCTACTGGAACTAATGAACACAGAGGTACCACTGTACGTAATTTTCATGGCTTTGTGTTTGAAGGCACTTGGAAAAACTCAAGCTTTGTTGTATTGCCTGATCCCCACCCCCACCCTGAGCATGTATTTTAGGTCACTTTGCTAAAACATTTATTAAGAATTTTATTTTAATGTAATCTCAAGTGCTTTCTTAAGAGGGAAAAAAATGGCTAGGATACGCCAGCCGCTGCTTGTGATTGAAGCACTACATCATCTGTATGCAATAAGATTACAATGTGTTTATTAGCTACTTTAGAGTCGGGGGTGATGTTCCAAATTATTTATTTCGGCCACAAGAGGGGTTATGTGCTAATGGAAAAACATGGGAGGCTAAATGCATTCCTGTCTTATTCTTCTTTAATTTGGAATTTCTTTAATATAGCGGCTTTCGGTGCCGCAACAAACTTTTACACTGAAGCTCCCATGGCATCTGAACATTAACAGAATTAACTATCTATCTTTTGTGGCATGCATGAATTTACCCGTGATTTTATTCTGGAAATGAGAGCAAGTGTAGCCCCAGGGGTGGGCAGCTGGGGGTTTGCAGGGGTTCAGGAGAACCTCTAGCTAAGATTCTGTGCGGTTCGGAGAACCCCCAAATCCCACTCATGGCTGGCCCTGCCCACCCTGCCTCTCCCAGGAGTCCCCACGTGGCCTGTTCTGGATGCAGGTAAGTTCAGGGCGCACACAGAGGCTCAGGGAGGGTGAAAAACAAGCCTACTGGAAGTTTGGGAAGGCTGGAAACTGGCCCATTTCTGAGGGCCACCAGAGCCTGGGGAGACCGTTTTTGCCCTCCCGGAGGCTCAAGAAAAGTCTCCCTGTCCCGGGGAGGGCAAAAATGCATCTCCCACCTGCTGTGGTGCAGGAGGCCGACAAGCCCACGCCCACTGTTAGGATATGGTTTGAGCCTAACAAGTCGTCCAGGCAATATATATGTTCTGTGACTTTAATATGAATGTGTATTGTGTGACTTTAAAGTTTTACTGCTGATTCATTGTAATGCTGAGTCATGCTGTAATTAGATAATCACTGGTTGTGAACGTATTTAAGAAAGGTACTGTAAAGTACTCAGTTGATGATAAGCTACCATAGTGTGTGGAGTTGCTATCATTGTGCTGTCATCGTTGGATGGATCTACTACCATCGTGGTTTGTGAACCAGAGTGAGTTTGTTATTCTAACCAACAACTGTTTGTGTGGTAAGAAGATTTTTGTATCACTGGACTGATTTAACTGGCAAAGACTTGGATTGATTTAAAGACTATGAGATTGTTTTTTCACTATAAAGTAAACTTTTGATAAACCGGTTTGCACATCTCTTATTCATTGCTCTCAGCAACGTTTCTCTGTGCTCTACACTCTGCTGGTTGGTAACACAACAACAATATCCTTAACACCCACCCAGCAACTGGGCAGACAACCCCTTGCTAAAATTTTTGAAGCCCACCTCTGTGTAGCCCTGAAGTTGATGAATGTGGTACATAATACCAAACCTGGCTGACATAAATATTGTGGTCTGACGTTGAAATATAAGGATGTGGCCTAAGGAAGGCTGCCCCACTCTAAAACCTGCCTGTTTATTTGCCAAACATACCCTGAACTGACCCAATTGGACAATTTATTATATAAGTGCTTGGCATAAAGCTGACTTATTATACTTAAGAAGTTGATATGCTGGTAATTAGCAGGCAAGTCTTGATTGCTTTTTCCCATCATAGTGATATTTCATTAATTATAAAGGAATAGTGAGGCTCCATTATTGTTAAAATCTGCTGTCCTCTCTTAACCTTTTAATTTTTAAAAAAATGAATAGGTTAATTGTTTTATAGTCTTATTTAGGCCACCCGGAACCACTTTTTCATGAGATCGGTGGCCATATACTGTAAATTTCATGAATAAATTAATAAGTTGGGGTTATCTAAGGCAGGGGTCTCCAACCTCGGCAACTTTAAGTCTGTGGATTTCAAATCCCAGAGTTCCTCAGCCAGCAAAGTTTATGGCTCTAGATTATGAAAGAATTCTGGGACTTGAAGTCCACAAGTCTTAAAGTTGCCAAGGTTGGAGACCCCTGATCTAAGGTTCCCTGCAAGGCTCCTAATCCAGGAGTTGTATGTGATTCTAAGACATCTGGCCCAAATCGTGAGCTGAAGAGGACTTTTAGTTTAATATCACGCAACGTAGGCCATCTAAATTTCTCCCACAATATTATGACAACGAATTTTTCAGAGAAGCCTGGTTCATATTCATGAACAAGTCTACAAATAGAATATGTTAGGTAAATTGTTTGAAAAACTGTGAATGGCAAACAAAACTGCAAACCCAAAAATATTTATGCTAGATGAAACATGCACTAAGATATGTGCAAACTTTTTTTTTTCCGGGTGGGTTTCAAACAAATATGAAAATAGAAGGAAGGAAGCTTGCAAATGAACACATAAATTTAGAAAGAAATCAAATCTCAGCTTAGACTGAGTTTCTGAGGCTCTCCATCAATTCTCCAGCTGATGATACACTTTTCTGCCCTCTGGAAAACAAATGCAGGCTTTATACAAAACTATGGTATCGGGCAGTCGTTTTCTTTTGTATGCTGCTTTTAATCATGGATAAAATTTCAGAGGAAACTTTCTCCAGATCATTTAGAGAAGATTTGTCTCTAGACATCTCCTCCAAACGTACACCATTTTCTACGAAGCTTTTGAAAAGAGAATTACAAACACCAACAGTTCATATGCATTTATTCTGCTTGTGCTACACCCATTTCATTCTTAAACCTGTGGTAGATTTCTTCTATATCCCTAGTGTGCATTAAAGCACAGATGCATGCACCATTTGGGGCTTCAATAGTTTTAGATTTTTCTTACCTACCATGCCTCAAGTAAGAGCAAAACATGAAAAAGCATTCTCTGTTTTTATCTTAGGACTGCATTTTCCCAGTGCATAAAAAGTTACTCTGGTTTCAAGTACCAACAAATGTGAATATGCAATAGTTTATGCAAAAATCTATTACAGCTCTAGGTACTGAGGATTTCAAACCTGGCTAACATGTTTCCCACAAGAACATGACCGCAACTTCATTATTCAACCATACAGCACATATGAACTAGCAGGACTATTCCGATAGACAATTTCCTCTGGATACTATTTTTCATTGAATGGAGAACATTTGTGATACTTTCATGAAAGGAACATTTTGGCAAGCTTTAAACAGGCAACTGGGGGATCTTATGTAACAACAAGACCAACCACAATCTCAGCAATAATATGCAGACCTTCCTCTAAAGAAAGTCCAAACATTTCGAGAACATTTTGCAAAAATATGGCATTAACAATATTTTACATACACTGTCAAGATAGTTGAACGTGTCCAGCTGCAAGGAATACGACAAGTAGGACTTTTTGATAGCTTTCTTTAAAAAAAAAAGAATTGAGGTTGTGTCTCCTACCTATCAATGATCACGGGATCTGAGGGAGTCTCATTACGGTTTCCACAGCTCTTCTTTTCACAGCAACGACTGATGAGGAAATAGCACAAAAGGAAAAAGAATTCAGTAATTATAACATATAGTGCTACATAATTGTTTTTGGGGGATTTTCTACTCACTTACCTTAATTTAAAGGCATTGGGTGGTTCGTGCTAATGAATTTTTTTTTTTACTGATAAAAGTGCACAAACCACATTAACTGGGGAGTGTCATAGATAATAGGCTTCTGCTAAAGAGCAGCTTCAACACTGCTTCCTAGCCATCCACAGTCCTGGTGCTAAAACAAGGGTGTCAAACTCAATTTCATTGAGGGCCGCATCAGGGCTGTGGTTGACCTCAGGGGACCGGCCAGGCGTGGCCGACTGGGTGGGCGTGGCCAACTGGGTGGGTATGGCCAGCTTGATGCCACTCCCCAAACTGCTGGCATGTTTCTTCTTCACACTGGGTAGACCTGGCCGAAGCCATGATGGCCCGATGTTTCCCCTTCGTTAAAGAGTATCAGAGAAGACGCCAATCTCCACCAAACTGAGATTATTGCTGAAGGGGTAGAATTTAATCTAGGCATTTAAATAGCAAACCACAAGAAATTAGACATTAAATACATGGATAAATGCCAAAAGTTTACATTCTCATGTGCTACTATATATTCTGAATTTGGATCATACATTAAATTATAAATTAATCACCACTAATTGGATTCATGTAATACAGTGAGGCTTAAAGAAAAGTTAAAGCTACCCAACTTAATGTATTGAGTGAATGCAACCTCTAAGCCTGGGAATACAGATACCTCTCTTAGCGCATACCAACTCCTACCACAACTGAATTTTTAATTTTTCTTTTTTTAAAAAAAAGAAGGGGCAAGAATACCTCGGATTCCTTAGTATTCCTACTAACCCTTCTTAGAAATTTAAAGGACAGTCGTGGAAACTCTTTAATTTACATGACCAGAAACAGGACAAGGGGGAGCTGGGACAGTCAATAGTAATATGAGATGATCATTGCCAAAACACATAGCATTTTGGGAAATTGAAGGCGTGTGATTGGTTATACCTCTCAAATCAGCTCTTTTATATAAATGGGCAATCCTTCCAGAAATGTAACTGGCAATAGGAATAACCCTGAGGAACAGGAAGAGGAGACACAAACAAGACAATAGTCAGATAAAATAAATCTGAGTCTGTCTGGGGCAGAAACGTAATTTAAGAAACATCTCAGACTTGACCTTCCTTAGTTATTATCGTAAAGATATAGGTGGTGGGGAAGCATATTCAGACTCGTAAATTTCTGTTACTTCCAATAAAAGTGGTATCAACATTCATATCTCTGGTTTCCTGGTCTAGTCTATCACAAAGCACTGAAAAGCTTGTTAAAGGAGTCAAAACAGGTTTGCCATATTCCAAATGGACCCAGCAATCAGAAATGGTTAGGGATTCCAACTATTGTTAAATATGTGCATGTATAAATAATTACCATAATTTACAGTACTCAATATTATAATGGGAACAATGTTCACCAGATGGCCTATGGGACAGTTCAAACCTTCTGCTTGGACATAATGAGTGATGGTCAACCTAAGCCTATTCCACCGTCTTATGGCTCTAGATTATGAAAGCCAATTTGAACAGGGCAGACTAAATTATAAACCATGGCTTACAAAGTCACAATGGCTGGGTACGCAAACTCTGCATTGCCAGGGATTGAAACATTAGCATGCAAAGCATACTTTAGGTCCCAAATGAAGCAAATAAAATGTTTTAAAAGTCATCATATTTATCAGTGGTGAAATCCAAATTTTTTTACTACAGGTTCTGTGGGCATGGCTTGGTGAGCATGGCAGGGGAAGGATACTGCAAAATTTCCATTCCCTCCCCACTCTTGGGGGAAGGATATTGCAAAATCTCCATTCCCACCCCACTCTGGCGCTAGCCAGAGGTAGTATTTGCCGGTTCTCCGAACTACTTAAAATTTCCGCTACCGGTTCTCCAGAACCTGTCAGAACCTGCTGGATTTCACCCCTGATATTTATGTAGTTGCTTACGAAGCACATCTAAATTATATTAAAGTAACAAAAAAAATATTTACAATCCCCAAAGCATGTCACAACTTTTGAGTACCCCTAATGTTTGGAAATTGAAAGTTGAAAAAATTGACACACACACCCACACACACACACACTAGAAGAGGAAACATCATGTAACACGAAGCCCAGACACAGATGATATCAGGCTCAACACTCTGTGAAGAAGAATGTTAATTTGCTTTTCATGGATTGGGATTATTCAGTGAAACTTTTCTTCTACCAAGAGCCTTGGTAGTACAAGAGTTTAAGGCACCCTGTTATTAAGCTGCTTAAGACCAGCTGCCTGCAATTACTGCAGGGTTCGAATCTCGCCAAGGCTCAAGGTTGACTCAGCCTTCCATCCTTTCTAAGGTAGGTGAAATGAGGACCCAGTTTGTGGGGGCAATAAGCTGACTTTGTATAAATATACAAAAGGATGAAGGCTACTGCTGAGCACATTGTAAGCCACCCTGAGTCTTCGGAGAAGGGCGGCATATAAATCAAATTAAAATAAAAAAAATAAAAAAAATTCTATCAGGGTCCAATTGGGATCGGTCACCGGGACCAGACATTTTGTCTTCTGAACTTTCAGATTCATGCTGGAGCCCATCCTCAGGGAACTTGTCTGTAGCTGGAGAGAAGTTTCCTGAGGATGGGCTCCAGCACGAGTCCAAAAGCTCGGAACACAAAGCCTCTGGTCTCGGTGACCAACCCAGATTGAATCCTGAAACATGATCCTGGGACATGTATATTCACCTTCATTCATGAGTATAGATGAGGTTCATAATAGTTTTCTGAATCCTTGCCCAGTTCAAGCCTTGCATTAGCATAGCTTGGCCATATTGCATGGAAAGGTATGTATGTATGTATGTATGTATGTATGTATGTATGTATGTAATTTATTTATTTATTTATTTGACTGCCCATCTTCTCACAGAGTTATGAGCCTCATATGATCTGTGTCTGTCCTTCGAGGTACATGATGTCTCCTCTTATATAAGGACCTAAATGATGCGTTGATGCCAGCCTTCAATCCCTGGTAGTGCAGGAAAGATTGTGAAAAACCCATCATGAAATTCTGGAGACCCTTAGCCAGCTACTCTTAGCCATGAATTCATACATCTTTCTAAGCTTCAGACAGGCTGCACGCATTGAGCTAAGACATAATCTAGTTTGCTTATCTTAGGTTTGTTGTGTTGTGTTGTGTTGGCTCAACCATTATGGAGCATGGCTAAGCAAACCATTGCTACCTCGAAGGTGCGATCTGTTCTTTGGAAAACATAAGTTGTTTTCCAAATATTAACATCACTCTAGTCTGTTCAGACTTGGTTAGTAAATCATGGTTGATATAAATTCAAATGTTTGTGAATATATGAATCTAGCCAATATTAAGCAGGTTCTTTTCTTCATTTCTAAGCTTAGCTGCTGTACAGTAGTGGCCAAAATTGTTTAAACCTTTTGGGAAAAGTGTATTTTCTAAAACTAACTAATAACACCACTTTTGTTTTTTTGGAGTAGTCCCATAAAATTATATATTAATGGAAAGATAATCAAGAATGTAATGTAATAACTTTTATGAAGGATTTGCTATTAGAATAGCAGTTACAGTATAAGAAAAGTGAAACACGTAGAAAAAACGAGATATACAAAAATTATCACCATGTCAGTTAATACTTATTTTGGTAACCTTTAGCATGAGTTACGACCTTACAACGTCTTCCCATGGAGTGAACTAAGTCTTTTAGTTCTGCAGCTGTTACAATGTGAAACCAAGATTGATTGAATGATTGTTTCTATTAACTGGGTTTTATTGCTGGGTCGCTTCTAACTAACAAGTTTCTTTAATCGGCTCCATAGATTTTTCAATTGGGTTAAGGTCTGGGCTATTCTCAGACCATTCCAGCAGTGGAATAGGATTATCTTGAAACTCCAAATAAAAAAAAGTGGTGTTATTAGCCATCAAACCTCAAAAATACACTTTTCTCAAAAGGTTTCTACAATTTTGGCCGCTACTGTAAGTTGCAGGGTTGGAGAAGGTGACCCAGTTTCCAGATGAAGATTTAATGGACACCTTCACTGGACCAATCTCTATCTGGATTATGAACCTCATGTCAACCTTTTGCTTTATTAAAGCAAATATTAATAAATTCTAGATTATTATTTTTTTAATGGTGTAATATTGTGTTTTAACAGCAGGCTATTATACACACGCCCAGGACTACACAAAGTATAATGTGAAGAACCAGGATGTCCAAGAAATCTCCGTTGCTCAAAGAAAGTTTTACATTTTTTCCCCCTTCCGGGAAAAAAAAGGTTTTAAAATTCAGCTTTCAACTTAAAAAAAAAAAAATCTGTCTCTAATTTCAAACCGAAATAAGCCCCCAGCATGGTGGCCTTTGTTTTGTTTTCTTCTCCTCAACTCCTCCCTGGCATTGCATAACAAAAGTGTCTAAATTCACACCATCTGGCCAATAAAGACCTAAAGCTCGCTGGCTGACTGGCTCAGCCGATTCTGTCTGCTGCTGTCTAGTCTGAGCCTCGTGGCGAAAGTCACAGCTGTGGGTCTCACTTGCGCTCAATGCAACTCTGTTATTAGCCAGCTGTAGGCCTCGAGACTACTTCTGTTCACATTATAATACCTTTTCACCCCCCCCCACCCCCAAGCATCAAGGGCAGAGAGGCTTCTGGCAACAGCTGAACGAAGGATGCACCGTTTGCATCTTGCAAATACTTGGCAAGCAAAGGGGAAAGGATTATTCCAGGGGAGATGCCTTGTTTTTATTTATATCCATCTGACAAACCAAGAATATGCACCCATATTCTGCTCCTTGAAGAAAGCATCGCGGCCCGATGCATCTTAGTGTCTCCATGCTACCTAGTTTTGTTCAGATGGGAGTTTCATTAGAATCAGTGGGACATCGGAGAGCATGAACTGACTTAGAGGCAGCCATCAATAACACGAACAGCTCGGCTCCACCACGGAAATGCTAAACGAGAACGCTAATTATTGTGAAACAGAGATTTTTTCCTTTTTCTACCAGTGACACATCACTGCATCTGCATAAATATTTAGACAACATTCTTCCCAGACTCGCATCTGTCACACGGAAAAAGATGTAGGGATTCTGGATACACTTGTCTGCACCCAAGCAGAACAGTCACAGCGTACTATATGTCAAATCAAAAAGATGTTTATTTTCCAAGGAGGCTTGATAAGAACGGTCTGTCATTGCAAGACAATGGGCATCCGCTTTTAGCAGCAAGGGTGGTACGTTCAATTTTGATATACTGTTATACAAATGCAGACTAAACTATCAGCTTTAAAAATTGATGCACCACTGAAATCTGCCCGTAGCAAAATCCGATTGTGGTGCCAAAAAATAATGTCAAGATTAATTTCACTTCGAAGTGTTTTTTTTTTTTACTTAAGTCCAAAGCTAAGATATGCGATAATGTGTAAAAGAAAATAAACAAATTAATAATTATGAATACTATCCAAGTAAGGTGATTTCAAATCAAGTTGTCTTATTGATTCTACCAAGTTGTTGTATCTCCTGAAAAGAGTATCATGTTTCTTAGCTGATTTATAAACCAAGATACCTTCCAGCTAACAATTTTTTTATATATAATTATAAAGTTCAGGTCTTACACTAACTATGTGCATAGAATAGAATAGAATAGCATTTGTGCAGCCTGTCACATAATCATAAATCTCTGAAGGGAAAATGCCCGCCTCAGTTTGGTATTCTAAGAAAAATGATGCTTTCTGAATTTTCTTCCCTCCTTGTTTTCTAATCATGCTATAAAATTATGCTTATGTTGCAGCGTTCTTAGGAAAAGCATCTCTGTTTCTAAAACTGGGCCAACTTTCTCCAGAAGTCAACAAGTAAAATGCAAAATATGAATATTGTGTCTAAAGAAGGCACAAATTAATTGCTAATTTCATAGAGCTAAATCTTGAACCCATGAAGTATCATATTTACCACTGCATAAAGGAACTAATTTTTTCCAACTAACAGCTGCATTTTATTTTATTTAGTTTCCAGACAGAATAATATCAAAATAGTTATGCCTCCTTTTTTGGCCAATTTCTTTCTGTTCCCCCCCCCTCTTTTTTTTTTTTTTCAGTTTTGGAGGGCATTTAAAACAAAATAGGTTTGTTTAAGTCTAGCGAAGTCTTAACAAACTTTCTTTTGTTTGCTACTTCTTAAAAAAACAAAACACTAAATTAAGCTCAGTGAAAATGATTTAAAGATGGGTTTAACTCTCCAATGGGATTTGATACCTAGTTACATAGCAGCAATTAGGTAAATGCTGATTTGGGTATCTAAGAAAGGTTGGAGCTGATTAGTACGTGGATAGGAGAAATCTCAAGGTTAAGTAAAATATACTGGGAGGAAGCTGAAAAACAATATTCTGAAAGGAGATGGGATACTGTTTCTGCTATATAGAAACCTGTTGACCTTGGTGCTCTCTGAGCTTGATTGTTTTCTTGAAGATGTTTCATTACCCAAATTAAGTAACATCATCACAAACACTGATAATGTTACCTAGTTTGGTAATGAAATGTCTTCAAGAAAACAACCAAGCTCAGAGAGCACCAAGGACCTTTCATTTCAACCCTGAGCTACAAATATTCTCCTTTATCTAAGGAGATAAATACCTGCCTGAAATCACCAAAAGTTGAGTTCATTTCAAAGGAGAGCTAACCTTTTTACTGGCATCCATTTTGTGTGTTTTCATCACTCATCCTCTGATATCATTACACTAATTTAAAACAGACAATTTAAGCATGCTTCACTTGATAAATTAGTTTTATTGAAATTGTGCGTGAGTAGATTGTGAGCACTGAAAATATAGTTCAGCTAATGAGGTAAGAAATAATTTCCCCAAAATTGTTTTTCATTTTGGCCGAAGTTTAGATTTTGGACAGCTAAGGCCGAGAATTTGCTCTCTCTGCTCCTAGTCAACTAGAAATCTTTATCTTAATAGTCAGTTATTAAACTTGTAGCTCTCCTTTTCAATAACGATAGTGCCATGGGATATTGACAACAAAATACAGATAAAACAAGAGCAACCATTACATAACTTTAAAATTCTAATTGTGCTATATACACACACAAAAATCAATAAGAAAAATTCTACCAAATAGGAGAGTTAAGTCATACATGTTACTCTGATTTCATTTGACAAATCCAGGAAAGGATGCACTAGCTTTAACTGCAAATACATTCTTGCCCATCATCAAACCCGAACCTTCAGATTCAGAGCAAAATCCCCAGAATAGCCAACTGAAAACTTCAGTCTACAAAGAAAACATCATGCCATCATCCACTGCAGCTTGAATTCCCTATTCTCTCGGCAACCTTTTGATTGACAAAAGGCACCACTGTTTTGTCTGGATTAAATTTCCATTTGTTTGTCCTCAGCTAGTCCATTTCTAACATCAGACATTGACTTGGAAACGTCTGATGGAGTGAGCTGGGTAGGATCAGCATTTGGGGGCATCAAATCCCCCAGCTCCTAACAATGTCTCTTAGTGCTTTTGCATGTGTGTTAAAAAGCAGAGGGACAAGCTGGAATTTTCAGGGCATCAGAGCCATATAAAAACATATGAGAGATTCCCTTGATAGCATCTTATGAAATCATGCCCCCCCCCCAAAACACAGAAACAGCCTCAAGAAACAGCCTCTTTTAGTTCTCCAAGTTCCATTCCAACTAGACAATCCAAAAGACATTGAGATTCTAGCACCATGATGGTGAACCTATGGCACGCGTGCCAGAGGTGGTGCACAGCACCCTTTCTGTGGGCACATAAGCCGTCACCCCAGTTCAGCTCCACACACATGCATGTGTGCCTCCTGCAGCCAGTTAGCCTTTGGGTCTCTGCCACACATGTGTGGGGGGGTCGTGCATGTGTGGGAGCATGCATGTGTGGGGGCATGACACATGCATGGGGCCATGCACACATGCACGGGGTGGGGTGCATGTGGAGCACAGGCATGCGTGGGGGGCACATGCACAGGGACATGCACGCATTGCATTTTGGGAGTTCGTGCGTGCTTTGGGCACTCAGTCCAGAAAAGGTTAGCCATCACTGTACTAGCAGAACCAAACAGAATATATTCTACCCAGGGCCGGATTTTCCTATAGGCTAACTAGGCTTCAGCCTAGGGCCTCAAGATCAAGAGGGGCCTACATTCAAATTGTTAGCAAAATTAAAATTACACTTTCACTATAGGTGAAAGGGCCTCATAAGTGGAATAGCCTAGGGCCTCTTTTCATCTAAATCCGGCCCTGATTCTACCTATTTTCTGGAGGGACGCAAAACTGTCTTAAGTTTAAAGCCAGACTGAAAGAGATCCTAATATTTATTTGTTTAATTTTTATGCTGCCCAGCTCACTGTTGAGCGACTCTGGGTGGCCAATCATGCAAAATGGGTTTGCATAACATTGAATCACACATTTCCAAGATCAGCAGGTTAGATGTTATGGCAGGTCAGGAGGCTCTTAACTGAGTTGGAGGAAAATGTATTTAAATAACCTCCTTTTTTGTTAAATAAAATTTAGTAAGGGAAGCACATGATTAACCATTGGGAGGCTTGGAGAAAATGGATGCAAGCCTGGCTTGCATGAATTTGTTCTTGGAAATAGTGTGTGCGTTCACACATTTGTGCTAAGCGTGAGTTCGCCATGTTACCTAACTTCCAATCTGTTGGGTTTTGCTACACCATATTCCTTAGTTTATAAAATAGAAACGCTAAATTCACCAGCTGAGATAATCCAAATCAAATCAGCTGCATTATGGTTCAACACGATGTATGAATAATCCTGTTTGCAAAGTTCTGCAGTGAGAAACAGTTTATATGAAGAGGAGGAGGAGGAGAGATTTCTGCAGAGAACTATTTAGAACTGTATTATCTAACACAGTGTTGGCGAACCTTTTCGGCACCGAGTGCCAAAATGGGAGCTCGCGTGTGTGCCGGAAACCAAAAGAGCAAATGCTTGGTGCACATGCGCACGCCGGGAAGATGCATATTCTGGTTTCCGGCACATACATCTGCACCAGCCAGCTGGTGTTCCAGTTTCTGTTGCATATACACACGCGAAGACCAACTTGCCATGCGAATGCACGTGCCAGAAACTGGAAGATCATCTTCCCGGCGCATGCATGGGCACAGGGCGGATGCTCTTCCGGTTTCCAGCGCTCCCACGCAGGTGAAGACCAGCTAACCAATGCACCAAAACCTGGAAGTGCAAACGGGCAACAGCTTGCATGCCCAGAGAGATGGCTCTGCATGCAACTTCCGGCACGCGTGCCATAGGTTCACCATCACAAAACTAACAGATTCATTGTACAGGCAGTCCTCAACCTATGACCATTATTGAGCCCAAAACTTATGTTGCTAAGTGAGACATTTGTTAAGTGAGTTTTGCCCCATTTTACGAGCTTTCTTCCCACAGTTGTTAAGTGAATCACTGCAAGTTGATAAGTTAGCAACATGGTTGTTAAGTGAATCTGGCTTCCCCCTTGACTTTGCTGGTCAGGTGGTTGCAAAAAGCAATCACATGATCTTGGGATACAACAACGGTCATAAATATGAGTCAGTTGCCAGGCAGGCATCTGAATTTTGATCACACAATCCTGGGGATGCTGCAAAGGTCGTAAGTGTGAAAAGCGGTCATAAGCCGCATTTTTCAGCACCGTTGTGACTTTGAATGGTCACTAAAGGGACTGTTGTAAGACGAGGACTACCTCTATATGATAGTTCAGATGCCATGCTAACAAGAAGAGGAAAAAAAGTAAAATGTAGTTATAGCTAAAGCTACCCAGTATTTATTTCTTATTTGTTGATTTGTTTCAGTATATATCACTTACCCGAATACGACTGCATTGAGCCCTGCAGAATTTCCTTCTGAGTGACATGCATAGGATATAACTGCCCCATTGTTGCATTAAATGCAAGCATACTCATCCCTTGTTAAATTGGGGCAACATTGACAAAGGACAACACTCTGCAATTGTTGACACTATAAGACAAAGGTGATAGGATAGGACTGCCGTCTTCATGTGACTTTAGACTTGTATGCAGAGATGTATAAACTGATTGAGAAGCTGGAGTTGGGAAAGTTAAATAGCTAAAGTTCAGGAAAATATGGATTAAACCTTCTCGTTAGAAAAATCCCAGTCCCTTAAGAGAGCAGAACCTCCAGCCAAGAGTTGGGTGAACATTCCCAGGTCTTAAGATCATCTGGCTAAATATTATCTAGTGTTCCAGCCCTTCTCTGGAATTTTCCCCCCGTTCTCAGGAAATCTTTAAAAAGGGAGAAATTGGCTGAATTGCTACTATTGCAGGCCAGGCCAGCCAGAGCACTCTAGAACGGGGGTCTCCAACCTTGGCAACTTGAAGACTTGTGGACTTCAACTCCCAGAATTCCTCAGCCAGCTTTGCAAAGCTGGCTGACGAATTCTGGGAGTTAAAGTCCACAAGTCATCAAGTTGCCAAGGTTGGAGACCCCTGCTCTAGAAGTTGCATCCCTTTATTTTCTTTTCCTACTTTGTTGGAAATATTCCTTGATTTAAAAAAAATACAACAACAAAAAGCTGGAATGTCCATTTGGGTGCGCCTTTTCTTTCCTGTCCAAGAAATTTAGAGGCAAGGCTGACGCATAACACTAAGCCAAGTTTCATTATCCTTTTTTTTTTTTGAACAAGCTATAATGGATTTGGTCTGCAAATAAGGCAAAGCCGCAATTGAACAATGGACATTAAAAGCCAGCGAATGCCAGGCTGAACAGAGAGAAGGCGGATCCATTGCCGTCTTCCCAAATATTATGTTTTTTAAAAAAATTATTTAGAGCATTAATTAAAAACGCTTCCAGATTTTGCTTCATGAGGTGACCTTCTCATCTCCTTGACTGGATAATTAGCCTTCACACTGGTGAAAATTGTTCATCACCCTTTCATCCGGGGTGAAATGCTCCCGGTTCGGACCAGATCAGGTGATCCGGTAACAATTGTGGCAAGTGGTTTGGAGAACCGGTAGCAATAAGGTTCCGCCCATCCACCTGGGTGTCATTACTTCCTGCTTTTAAAAGGTAAAAAAAAAGGCTCTGAGAATCACAGCTGTGCCACGCGATCGTCAAAGCCTTTTCTTTTACAACCTATTCACCCGAATAGGTTGTAAAAAATGCTTTAAAAAAGTAAAAAAAAAAAAGTTGGCCACGCCCACCGTCACATTTCCCCCCCATGAAGCCACGCCCACAGAACCAGTAGTAACAAATTTTACATTTCACCACTGCTTTCATCCAAATATCTCCCATTTCTTTTCCACCTCAAAAATCTCAGCAACAGCAGCATGTAGGCCTGTTTAGCTACTAGAGTGTGATTGTCACATGCCGCTTCCGTGAACGTAAAGGAAAAACATTGTCTTACCCAAAGGTGTGCACCTTTGGGACAACCATGACCTGGATGACTGAGATTCCCCATAGACCACATTGTCTTACCTGCACATAACTTCATGGGTGAGCAGAACTCTGCACATTTCTGGATTCTTGTTTTGTCCTTCGTAGGCGATCGGCTATAAAGAAGTGGAGAATATGGGCGAGTCAGTTTAAAACAAATAAGACAATCTTTTCTCCGCTGTGATTTATCAATCTGAAAATAAAAACAGGATGAGGAATTGCAAATCTTCAAGAACAACCTTCTCTGACTGTGTCCTCTCCATTTACAGACTGGGATCCTGGGAGATGCAATTCCAATGTGATCAAAAAAATAGCGCCAGACCTAAAGCATCGATTTGCATGTTGCAAGTGAAGTCTCCAAGCCTTCCTTGAAGCAGCCTTCATGGAAGATACAAGCTATCCCTGATAAGGTATGATGACTATTTCTCTGAATAATAAGAAACACAGATAGGCTGAGGTTAAAGGATGGGAGCAGAAATCTCACCTGTTTTGTGACTGAATCAATGAGTCTGACAAATAGATCTTGTTCAGTTCTGACACCTACAGGGAATAGAAAGAAAAAAGGATGAGAGAAGGGACTCTTTCAAAGGATTTGTTCCCCACTATAGGCTGCCTTCTCTCACAGGTAAGCTGTTTAGGGAAGGAGACACCAAAGCACATGATGCTAAAGCATATACACATAGCATTCATATACAGACACCTTCATGATGCATCACATCTATCTTCCACAATCTGGACCATCCATATTCAGTAAATGATAATCATAACTTCTAGGAGATATAATCAAGACTAAAGGATAGTTGCTGTATATCAATAACTCATTCTTTTCTAACAATCTTTATCAGCCCGCATTTCTTTCCACTCCAATTTTCCCTTCTTCCTTCCCTCTCCCATTTTTCCATGGTGACCTCTAAGCAGGACTCTTTGGGGCAAATGTGACATTCAGCAGAATAAATCAGGAGGCCTTCAAAATGTAGGCAGGCTGCCTTACCATGTTTTAATAAATTAATAATATGTCATTGGATCCAAACTAAGTCATACTTGGAATAGTTAAAAATAAAATTGCCCTTAAATCAAGGAGGACTGCCTTCATGAAGCATTCTCGGTAATTACCAACATGGTCACTGCTTTTTTCCAAAAGTTGTTTATTTGTTCATTCCCAGTCTTGAAAACAGCTTCAGAATTCCCAAGACGTCTCTCATCTCCAGTCCACTTAATTTCTAAGATCAACCAAAATTGGCTAGGTGCTGCTTCAAATAGACCCATTACAATCAATGGAGCTTAGGTTATTCACCACCAATTTAAGCCTCATTGATTTCATTGGCTCCAATCCAAGTATTACATCTGGATCTAATCTTTTGCCATTCCTGGTTCAAAATCATCTAGTCCCACATCTGAAATTATCAAACTGAACCATGACTAATAGATTCACTATCCATTCTTTCTCTGCTTACGTTCTACAGACTGTACTAACCCAAACTGTGATTTATTTCTTTGTTACTTAGTGTATTCTATAAATCCAATTGTTGTGTTTTGTAAGCCATAGTTTAGGGATCAGTGTGTTACTGGAACTGAAACGTATTTAGTAAATCATACTTAAACAAGGTAGGTAGGTATGATGTTACCCACCAACTAAGTTACCCACCTACAAAGAGAGATGTGTACAGTATATATGCACTTGATCTGTTGAGTACTTATTGGAATCGAAGGTTCTGATGGTTGCGAGACCAGGTGATGCTCCTCAAACATACCCAAACAATATAAAATACAGAGGGCATCCAGAAAATAAAAATATAAAGTCATCCAAATTTGTGAACAGGGTTCAGGAGAAATGATGAACTGTGAGTTGGAACCTTTATGAAAAGCAGTTGCTTTGCTCCCTCTGAATATAACAGGTGTGGTCAGGAAGGACAAGTGTTTCCAATAAAATGCTGTGAAGGTAGGCTGAAGGTCAGCCTCACAGGCTGCAAATTTCTAAAAGTGGTAACCTTTGTTAGAAAAAATGAAAGTGTGATCACTCTTTTCTTGTTCTTTACTGGATAGTAACTGTTATGCTCTCCAAACAAAAAAAGGTAATGCAAAAATCCCTGATTATAAAAAGGAAACTCCACTCTGGATTTGGTACAGTAAAAAGTGTTGCTGATGCCAAGTAGCATCAAAACTGAAATTGACTTGAGATGCAACAGGGGCTCTTTGGGTGATTTTATTCATTTATTGGCTTTTTGCAAGTCGTTTGAGGTAGGCATAATGCCAGACACCCACCTCCAATACCTGGGTAAGTATTCCTCCACCCAGGGCCACCTTCCTTTGTAGCTTTCCTAAACCCACATTCCAAAAGCGGTTCAAAACTATAGCATAAACCCCTGGGGAGATATCAAAACCACATATGTATTGCACAATTATTGGCATTCATACCAAGTTGTATGTTAACACATAAAAGGGCCTGGTGGCTCAGCAGACTGATAGCATTGTGATTAACACCAGCTGTCTGCAATTACTCTAAGTTCGAATCTCACCAGGCTCAAGGTTGACTCAGCCTTCCATCCTTTCTAAGGTAGGTAAAATGAGGACCCAGTTTGTGGGGGCAATAAGCTGACTTTGTATAAATATACAAAAGTATGAAGGCTATTGCTTAACACATTGTAAGCCGCCCTGAGTCTTCGGAGAAGGGCGGCATATAAATCAAATTATATAATAATAATAATAATAATAATAATAATAATAATAATAATAATAATAATAATCTGACTTTGTATAAAAAAGAACACCGCTTGGGGGGGCCGAAAGCCCTACTAAGCAGGTATATTCAAAAGTATGAAGGCTATTGCTTAACGCATTGTAAGCCGCCCTGAGTCTCTGGAGAAGGGTGGCATATAAATCAAATTTTTTAAAAAAACCCACATATATTCACATTTGTCACCTGATGGAGACTAGGAGACCGACTCCACCATTAAAAAAAAAAAAAACCAGTGTTCCATATTGCCTTGCCTAAGAGCAGCAGGATCAATCATTAACCCTTCCCCAATCTAATGCTTTCCAAGATGTATTGGAAGACACATTGAGGACAATTGTAACACCCCTCCCATCATGCCCAGCCAGGATAATGCCCATACTGGTTACAGGTGATGATGGAACCTTCAACTAAATATTCTAGTGATTTTTAGTATATAAGCACCCGTCTCTGGTCATAGAAGATAAGCAAAGTTTGAACTGGTTAAAAGTTTGGGTGGAGGACAAGTAGAAAAGTCCAAGATGTAAACTGAGAAGTTTTTAAAAAAGGAAAAGGCAACAGCAAAGAATTTCCATTTTGCTGCCAAGAAAACTATACAACCTGACCACGAAGGTGTGTCCGTGACATCACCAGGAGTTGACAGGTAGCTTTGCCTTTTTCACACCTGGAGGGCACCAGGTCAGGGGAAAGCTAACCCTGATAATTAGCTTACTCCTTCGTGGCCCTTTGTTGAGAGTGAGTTGGGGAAGGACTTACCATTGCTGTACAGAAGCTGCAATTTGTAGTGTGTCCCATTATTTGTTTTTTCATTGCCTTGCTCCTGAGAAGTAAAAGAAAGGAAAACTGTTTCAGGAAGAATCTGGGTTCACACACCACACTAAGCCCTTAATGGTGTTAGTCTAATGATTTAGTGAATAAGGTGAGTTGCCACTACTAGAAACCGTATCTTATAAATCACAATGGCTAGCTTGGCACAACACATTGAACCAGATCTAAACAAGCTACTTTATAGTTACTGGGATGTGTGAATCCAGCTAGAGTTTTTCCAGAAATAAGCTCAGTTCATCAGTCCTTGCAGCCACAGAATTAACAGCAGCATCCCCATCTTTCCTATGGCTTGTTCAGAAGTCCCAATAACTGTGTTTGTCAATGCTTACCCATGCAAAACTGAATTGTGGTTTATTCAATTAATCCAATTTGCTCAGCTCCCCCAGCATGCTGAATTATAAACTAGACATACCACACACACGAGTTGGAGGTTTAATGTGAGCCATAAATCGCAGCCTCTAAGCTCAATAGAAGCTTAGTAGCATGGCAACCTGGGTTTAAGGAAATTCCTTTTTAACGCTAGTTAACTCATGCAAATTGATAAGAGTTTGCTGAAAAGTTGGTGCTATTGGGCTCCTGCTCCCAAACAACTCTACATAACATTGTCCCGATTTAAGACACCCAGGAGGGAGAATTCCTGAACAGGAGGCAGATTTTCCCAACTAGTGTTACATTTTACTGTCAAGAGCCTTTCCCCAAAGGCTGCATATGCCAGAGCTTCATGCCAATACCATGCAAGGGGAGATATTTTGTGGTTTGGGTCCTGCTAAAATAACCCGGAAGAGACAGCCTGTTGGGCTAGTTCTTTTTCCTTCTGAAACTTTTCACAACTGGACACAATCTTTTCAGAGCAAAGCAGCGTCTGTTTAAAGAAAAATATCCAAGAGCGTGAGGCAAAGAAGAAAACCCGCCCCTGAAAATAGGACAGTTGAATTTCATTTTGTCGGGACTCCCGATCAAGGAATACCGGTAAATGTCCGTTTAAAAACTAACAGCTAACTAACTAACTAACTAACTAACTAAACTGCAAAGCCCATAGAGGCGAAAGCCACAAGTCTCCAAATGTAAATTCTGACCAGTTGCATCGCTCCTTCCCTCTCCCCACCACAAAGAGGAGCCTGGATAGCTCTGCAGACAAGGCACTGTAATTTAACACCAGCTGTCTGCAATTAAAGTAGGCTCGAATCTCGCCAGGCTCAAGGTTGACTCAGCCTTCCATCTTTTCTAAGGTAGGTAAATTGAGGACCCAGTTATGGGGGCAATAAGCTGACTTTGTATAAAATATACAAAAGTATGAAGGCTATTGTTTAACTCAGTGTAAGCCGCCCTGAGTCTCTGGAGAAGGGCGGCATATAAATCAAATTTTTTAAAAAAGAGAGAGAAGCTAAATCGAGACTACAGTCCTAAATACCCCCCTATTCTTTCGGACAAGACCTGTCCCCGCTTTGTAAGGACGTAGATGTAGGGAGGGACAACCTGAGCTTATGCCTGAAATTAACAAGGCCCGCCTTGAACTGTGGGTGAAATTGACTAGCGCTGCAGGTGTGCGCTCAACCTGTAGCTCAACAGGGAGGGAAGTTCTTTTAGTTGGAAATCAAACTCAGCTGCTCTCCCATCAATTGGGATTCGGGTAGGTCCTGATTCGCGTGGAATCCGGTCCTAGCTGGGGAATGAGGCAGGGGTAGCTTTTAAACTCCAGACTGAAATTGACCGAACCGGGCCGAATCATTAGTTTGGCAAAGGAAACCCAGGAAGAGGGGGAACTGAAAATTATTATTCGGGAGCGCAGCTTCCTAGGATCAATTTAAAAAGAAAGAAAGAAGCTGTCTGGGTGCCATTGTAATTTTGGGAATTTTTTTTTTTTTTGCTCGCTACGGATCGTATTACATTCATTGCGGAAAGAATGAGCCTTAGTAGTACAGTGGTCTAAAGCACCCTGTTATTAAGACCAGCTGCCTGCAATTACTGCAGGTTCGAATCTCGCCAGGCTCAAGGTTGACTCAGCCTTCCATCCTTTCTAAGGTAGGTAAATTGAGGATCCAGTTGTGGGGGCAATAAGCTGACTTTGTATAAATTTGCAAAAGGATGAAGGCTATTGCTGAGCACATTGTAAGCCGCCCTGAGTCTCCGGAGAAGGGCGGCATATAAATCAATTTTTTTTTTAAAAAAAAAAAAAAAAGAAAGAAAGAAAGAAAGGCAGAATAAGGCGGGTTGGGCTGAGGCAAGCAAAAAGCCAGAAGGCCAGAAAAATAGACCCTTACTTTGTCGTTTTCCACGAAGTCCACGAACGCCGTCCGCTCGATTTCCACGGGCTGACCCTGGCGGTCGTAGAGAGCCAAGACGAAGTGGAAAAAGTTGGATTTCCTCAAGTTGGAGGGAGGCTGTTTTTCGAAGTGGGCTCGAGACAAAGCCACGCCGCTGGGGAGGAAAGGAGAGGGCAACCGGGGTTAAGGCAGAACGAGAGAAAGAACCAGCGCGGCCCGCAGCCAGCCTGTTCCCTCGCCTTCGCTTCGGTCCCGGTACCGCCCAAAGCCACGCGCGGATAAGGGCAGCTGCCTCGGCTACGCAAAACAGGTTCATTCCGGGGGTCCAAGCACCCTTACCTGCGCTAAAATACCCCCCGAGGCAGGAAATTTCCCACGCACCCGCTTTTGGATTAAGCCTGTTTGGGATTAGCTGGTGCGGGAATTTAGCTAGCTGTGGCCGAGGAAACTACCTTTCCTGGATTAGGGAATCGTGTGAACCCAGCCAAGGCGCTCGGGTAAATCATACCTTGGCTTGGCGCGAGCATAACCCGTGGACGTCTTTTTCCATAAGGATTGGGGCTGCAGTCGCCTCACTGGGTAAACCATGATTGAGTTTATACAGCACGCAAAGCCGAATTCTAATCCCATCTGGTTTTCCGCGTTCTCTAAAAAGCGAGTGGTTTTATGTTTTGGGGGCCTTGGGTGGAAAAAAAAAAGTTTCCGGAGAGGAGAATCCGTTTTGTTACACTCCGTTCACACAATATGCCAAGCCTTAAACACGCGTTTTATCCAACAAACCCTCAGAGGGCTAGGTTGTCGGATAAACTGAATCATAAACCACGTTTTAGAAACCGAAGTAACAATCCTAACACTCCGCCGCCCCAAAACTATCCCTCGAACCATTTTAGGATTTAGCCCGTCGTGTGAACCGGGCCGCCGACAGAGAGAGAGAGCAGTGCAGATTCTGCACCTCTTCCTCTTCGAGGCACCCTCCTGCTTAACGCCTTTCTCACTGAAACTTCGTCTGCACCGTGGATTTTTGACGGTGGCTAACTTTCTAAGTTGCCCCCCCCCCCGGTCTGAATAAACCACGGCCTCATTCTTTGACCCAGGTTTTGAGGCTGAAACAGCAAACCATAAACTATCCACGCATTAGATTAAATCAACGTGCAGACGGCTAATTTGCGGTTCAATTTATCCAGTGAATATTAACGTTATTAACCAACTTTCCCCTGCCGTCCTCCCATCTCCATCACCCACTTCATCCGGTCGTGGGGATGGGGGGGGTGGGAGAAGGGGGTCAACCCCCGAGTCGCTTATGAGAGAGCAAGCGAAAAGATGAAGAAAAGAGGCAGGGCAGGAGGAGAGGGAGAACAAGAGGTTTACCTGCTGAATTTCCCGTTTTCTCAAAAATAATTTTATCACTGGGACTTTTTTTCCCCTCTCGCAGTTATGAAACCCAAATTGCGAACTTTTCAGTTCTATACACCGGCACTCGAGCCCTAGGCAGAACCAACGCGGCTTACTTATGAGTAGACCCGGATAACCGTTTTACTGAGTCCACGCACCAAACGGAGTAGCTTCCTTCTCCGCTCACGCAGCCATCAGATTATTAAACAATAATCGAGGTGAAAGCAGCTTGAAGAGACAAACTGTATTGTCCCTTCAAGTATTTCACGATGCTTCATATCCCCTCCTGCGCCACCATAAAAAAATGTTGTTTTTAAATCTTCTCCATTCCTCAACCGTAATCCAACCGGCAAGTTATTGCTAAAATAGCAAAAGTGGAAAAGTGGAATTCGGGGATGATTCTCTCGCTTTCCTTTCTAGGACATCAAAGATTGTCCCGAAAACTCAGGTGAGCTTTTGTTATTTTCATAGAAAACCACAATATTTTGTGCTGCTGGCCTTACACAGGAAATAAACCTCTTGGATATCAGTTGGAGCCGCTTTCGGACGAAGCTAACGTTAACCCTCACACTGCCTGCATTCACACAACCTACTGAACGGGGAACGTGTTTTAGCTGAGCTATTGTAGGAAACCCACCGAAGTAGTTAGTTTAGGATTCCGCCCAAGCAGGAAAAGAATTAGTTTTAATAACCGGTACTTGAGTGAACTAGTGAGCCTGGATAGCTCAACAGAGAGAGCTCTGTAATTTAACACCAGCTGTCTGCAATTAAAGTAAGTTCGAATCTCGCCAGGCTCAAGATTGACTCAGCCTTCCATCCTTTTTAAGGTAGGTAAATTGAGGACCCAGTTTGTGGGGGCAATAAGCTGACTTTGTATAAATATACAAAAAGTATGAAGGTTATTGCTTGACGCATTGTAAGCCGCCCTGAGTCTCTGGAGAAGGGCGGCATATAAATCAATTAAAAAAAAAATTACGGGTAAGAGAATCGGGGCAACACAACGCCAAGGTAGCATTTCTCAGACTGATTTCTCAGACTCTTTACGCTGATGATGCGGGCGGACCAGCGAGCTTAAAAGGACCGGGCGGACAAAGAGATTGCGCTGTTCTAGGGGTCTAATTCGGATCAATGACGGATGATCAATAGCTGTAGGGGGGGGGCTCTCTTCTCCATATGGTCACCAACGGCTAGTGCGCATTGATTGGGGGAGGAGAGAAAGTAGAGGCTGCACTGGATCGGAAAGTTTATGGATTGTTCACCAAAACACAAAACATAATCGATCATATTTTTTTTTAAAAAAATCCTTCCTGGGGCCGCGAGCTCGCTCTCTACCTTCCCCCGCAAGAAACACGTTTCTTGGAAAGCTCGGGGGTTTCAAAGAGGGGTTATTCCAAATATTTGGACTGGGCAATAAAACGATCCACGCACTTGCTCTGGGGAAGTTCCACACCGGATCCAAAGGAGGTCGCTTGGAAATCAGCGCATGATCCCCATAAGGGAGTCGGAAAACCGTTTGACCCGACGTTCAAGCTGGCCCGGAAATCACCCTGGAGCGAGTTTATTCCAAGTCCAGCTTCTTTTGGGACTTGGACTACAGTCGCTGGCGCTTCAACCGACTGCGCTGCTCTGCCTGTTTACTCGAGAGTGAAGCTCCCGAGGATTTGGAGAAGCTGGTGCCAACGTTGCTTTCCTACAAGATCTCAGCCTTGCCTTGCCCTTTTCCAGTTCTCATCTTTCTTTGCGCCGATCCTACGAAAGTACTCTTAATACCCCCCCGAAGGAAATTTTACTAGCTTCAGCCAAGAGATTTGGGGGTGAGGCTTGAAAAGGCCACTTGCTGTAGAAGTAGATCCCGCCACATTTAAAGGGGTTAAAATCATTTGATGCATATTTGTCAAGCTGAGGGGTTTTTAGGATTCATATAGGACGCAACTTTCAAAGCAGAAGTTTTGTGTTCAAGTTCAGTGAAGTAACCAGGTTTGAATTGGCATGGATAGATCCATCTCACCGCATGGGAATCGACTTGGCTCGATTAAATGGGATCTGTTTCTCAATATAGGCATCTTGATTTAAACTTACAAACGGCTCAGAAGTGTGTAGCCTTACCCGAAACGCACTTTTACTCATATCGAAACTTAGAAGGGGAAAAAAACTATTTTCTGCTAGATTTTGCTGTGAATTTCACCTCCCAAAACTTGGGTCCGGCAAAAGTGGTTTTAGGATCGGAAGAGCAACTCTTCCCCCACCCCCACCCTCACCCCCACCCCACCCCACCCCAAAGGATCAGAAGATCAACTTTCCAAGCTTAATGTGTTTAAGGCCAGGGACTAATTTGGGAAACATTCGGTTTAAATTTGTCCTTGAAGAGTCTTTGCATCCATTTTAAATGAGGGAGATTTGTAAGGGAAGGAGGGACTGTAAAATTCCCTTGAAGGGGATCATCTAAAATCGCCTTCCTTGGCAGCTAACAGAGAGAATCGAGACAAATTTGATTTCTGGAGAAGAAACAAACAAACGAAGTGTACAAGCCAGCTTCGGATAGGCGTGTAGCCAGAGCAGGACAAAATCTCGCTTTTTAAGAACTGCGTTAATGCGTGAACAACATTCACTCACCCAGAGATTCCACGAGAGTTTGGGGATCTTTTATTTTCCTCCGGAGACTTGAGAGCTGCTGCTGCTGCTGCTGTATGGTTATATGGCCCCAGGTGGGAAGACCTGCCCAAGGTTTGAGGCTCCTCATACACGAGAGAGACCCCGGCATCCCCGGTGAAAGTCGACCCTGTCTTTTCTTCTCCGAAGGGAGAACTTTATCCCTCAAGAGAGGAAGGAAAGGACTTGTATCTACTCCGTTGAAGAACAGACCCAAATCAAACCCGGGCTATCCTGTCCCTGGCATCCAAGCCAAACTTTTTTTGCTTCAGCTCATCTTTGCGCCTCGGGGAGGATGGGGGAGTTTACCGGCCCTTTTCTCGGCGTGCAATTCCCGCTGCAATTCCCGTTTTTGCATCTGACGCAAAAACGGCTTCCTCTGCTTTCCAACCTCCCTGGCGCTCCGGTGACCCCTGAGGAGGCCAAGGGTAGATTTGCAAGGCTCTCGGGGGGCGGGGAGGAAAGTTTCCCAGTCCCTGTTGCCGTCCTGCCTAAGCCCCTCTCCGCGGAGTCCAAAGGGTTTTTTTTACTCCGGGGTAGGACTTTATTTTCTCGGCGGCGGTGAAAGTTAAAGCGTGCTGGGGGCGCAGGAAGGAGCAAAGAACTCGGTTGTCCGTCGGTGGCTTGTGGTTTGGGTTCTTTATGGCTTGTTTGGTTCCCAGCGGCGGCAATTCGAGTGATTCGGAGGGAGAGACCTCTCGGTTTGGAGTTTTTGGGGCAAGGTGCCCGTTGCCAGCCCCTCCTCACCAAGTCCGGATGGCTGCAAACTTTTGAGGCTTCATTCAAACTTCTCCCGCAGATCCTCTCTTTGATTCTCTTCCTGTCACCCTTTAGAAGGGAATCTCCCCTCGCAAAGGGCGCCTACTTTTAATCCGTGGGGAAGGATCGCGCGGGCGCCCTCTTGCCTCATCGGGAGAAGCCGGAGGCTGGCTGCGAAGGGCGATCCCCGAGTCCAGGGAGTCCCTGAACTCAGCAGGCGTCGCTTCCCATCTTAAGGCTGAGAAGCCAGCCTGGATGGAGAGCAGGCCTGGGCGAATCGAGCGGTTCAGAGCTGGCGTTTCCTGCCGTGCCTGCTTTCAGATGCCAGCTCCGTGTCAGTGGCCCAGTTCACACAACACAGGAAAGTCTCAAGTGTTTGCTTTTGTTTGCTTTTGACTCGTGGTGGTTCCGTGAAGCCCCGCCAGTTTGGGAAATCGCGCGATCTGAGAATCCCGGCAATGTTGGTTGATTTTAGGAAGCAGGATGGATTAAGGTGCGTCTTGGCTGTGCTGGGTGAATTCAGCCTATGGATCCGCCCGCATCCGCTTTACTTCCCTTTAGTCACTCACCCAGGCCAAGTTACTCAGCTTCCAGGCACTTAACACCCTAAGACTGGTGTGGCCTTCTAAGTCAAGAAGTGCAGAGATGACCCCTTATCTTGCATGACTCTGATATCAAGGTCCATTAATTGGGTTTCCCTAGCCTAGCCCTTGCTCGAAAGAGCCCCGTTGAGTTCACTTGTTTAGCAGCATCTTTTCAAGTTTGACTTGAACTCCAGATCCAAGCATAACCGCCTTTCTCACATTGTTGTAAGCCATGGTTTGGATAACAGGGTATTATTGAATAAACCACCATTGGCTGGTGTTCGCCAACCATTCTAGCCACCCACCACCCTTGTCACGCCTCAAGTGTTGAGTTCACTCAACCCGCTAACCAAATCAATCACAGGCGGGTTGAACGGGTCGTGTGAATCAGGCCTAAATGTCATTTGCGGTTCAGCACTAAGTCCATCAAAGCGTCCTTTTCCGCCTTCAAGAGGCATCTGCCCAACTTTGGATCGGGTTAGAACCAGCGGGGTGCTGATCGGACGGTGAGGATGGCGGGCAACCTCTATCCCTCAAGTTTTAGATCCTGAAATAAAGAGGGTAAATCGGGTCTCGGTTCCTTGCATGCTTTTCCAGATGTTTTCCAGATGTTCACTGCCAAGGTTTTAAAGGCTGATTGTGAAAATACCAATTCAATTTGGAAGTTCGCAACTTCTGGCGGAGCGAGTTCTAAGGAAGATCAGGCGATGAGCCGTGGAGGCTACCACTATCCTATCTTGAAGACGTTTGCACTAGAAAATGAGGATCGCTGACGGGATGGCCCGACTTTCTTAAGAGAAGGAGTTGGGCAGCATCACTCTAGGGACCGTTTCCTCCTAAGTAAATCTGACGCCAGGCATCAGCTCCCAGAGAGCCGAAGAGACTGGGTTCTCAGACCTGCTGGAGAGTTCAGGATGCTGAACTCTCTGAAAAACGGCCCTCTTCATTTCCTCTGGGCGCAGTGCCCTTCCCTGCCTACTGAAAAATAAACCCCAATCAGCCAAGAAGACTTCCTTCCAAGTTGACTAGGCCAACATAACTCCCTGTTCCTAACAACTGGGTTTGAGCTGCAGAGAACCTGGGTTTGCGCCAGGTCCTTCTTTCCTAAGGGTGCGAAGATCTTCCCAGCCTCACTGAATGTGTGCGGGGAAAGAAATAAACCAAGGAAGAGAGATCGGCCTGGGATCGACCAACTAAAGGATGGCCTGAGGAGCAAAGAGGGCGACGGCAACACACACACACCCAACAAGCCCAAACAGGAAGAGAGGGAAGAATCATCTGCAAACTCAAGATTTGATCTACTTTACCTTTGAGCGGCGACGTTAGCATCCACCACGCCAACGTTCCTGACCCAGGAGCGGACCGGATCCATCTCCGACCCCAGCACCTTGTCTTTCAGGATCGGCCCTCTTCCTAACGTATCTTGGATCCCAAACATTTAAACAAACAAAAAAAAAAGTTTATTCCAAAAACCCAAACTAGGCTCTTTTCCGACGGGAGCAAAACTTCCAAACACCAGCAAACGCAAGCACGCGAGTCCCTCTCCCGGGCAGCTTCAGCGAACCCGCCTCCGCCTTTTCAGGACGAGCTGGAGGGTCTTGGAGGGGGATTTGGGTTCTCCCCCTCCCGGTCCTTTTAAAACAAAAGCAAAAAAAAAAAAAAGCCTTTAAACGAGATAACGGAGGGAAAGGAAGGAGGGGGAAGCGTCTTTCGAGATTTTGCAAGCCCGAAGCGGCGGCGGGGATGTCTCAGCGTCTTCCGAGGCGGCGAATCATCTTCTCTGCAGC